>NC_090274.1:128203909-129678909 GCF_040414725.1 Anabrus simplex
GTGTTATGGCGACGATGGGATAGGAAAGGCCTAGGAGTTGGAAGGAAGCGGCCGTGGCCTTAATTAAGGTACAGCCCCAGCATTTGCCGGGTGTGAAAATGGGAAACCACGGAAAACCATCTTCAGGGCTGCCGACAGTGGGATTCGAACCCACTCTCTCCCGGATGCAAGCTCACAGCCGCGCGCCTCTACGCGCACGGCCAACTCGCCCGGTCCAGTCACTATCCTTGAATGGGAGTGAACTGGACTCAGGAAAGGAAAGCAACCGACAGGCTAAGAAGAAAACTCACCAGAATTAGGAATCACATGGTCCAAGGTGCCTCAAGGAAACAAGAAGAACAAACGGTTACTCTCATTTATCCGGAAGTTTTCTTGTTCCTTGCGACTGCGCACAATGCGAGTGCTGTGTCCCCTAACACGTGTTCTTGGTGCCGCCAAGGACTAGATACTGGGCGCACTACCGAGCAGGCAGCTGCGTGCTTTGGGTGACGTACCTATCAGCTTGGGTTCGAACCCCACTATCAGCAGTACTGAAATATCTATTTTCACGCCAGGCAAATAAGGCCACGACCGCTTCGTTCCCACTCCTAGGTCACCACAAGACCTATCTATGTCGGTGCGACAAACAACTCACAATTCTTTTCCTTCCTTTAAAATTAAAAAAAAGTGATATACAACCTTGTTTGAGAAAGAAGCGAAATCCTCCCGTCGACTGCCTGCAACACAATCCTCCTCCAGTTCTTGCTGCCTCGTCTGCAGTTTGAAAACTTTTGCCAGTTATTCGGCCTCTGAGTCTGAAAATTAAAATGAAAACCTACAACCTGTTTTCCAGTCATTGACCGGGTCAGGGATGTAATGAATGAAACATATATAGGCTGTTATTACAATGGGGTCACCACTCCCAAGGTAATTTTTATGAATGAGTGATAAATGCGATGAAATGATAATGGAGACCGTTGCTGGAATGAAATATGACAGGGAAAACCGGAGTACCCGGAGAAAAACCTGTCTCACCTCCGCTTTGTCCAGCACAAATCTCACATGGTGTCACCGGGATTTGAACCACGGTATCCAGCGGTGAGAGGCCGACGCCCTGCCGTCTGAGCCAGGGAGGCTACGCCTCTGAGTCTCTTCCAATTTAATTTTTCCTGTACAGTTCTTTACTGTCGAAGTCGTCTCTTCTTAGTACATGTCCGAGGACCTCTCGCTGACATTTCCCAGTTCAATGGGGGGCGCCACATTCCAAAGGCATGTGATGTGTGTCACCGCTGCGATAGTTACACGCCAACTGCTACGGAGGGCTCGCCACAGTAAGGAGGAAACGTAAAACATAACTTCAAATATGCAACATTTTGACCTTAAAGTGAAAAACCGTTATGAGTGCGAAGTTTAGATAGTTATTCTCTCCTTAAATATGTGGTACTTTTTCTTCCGTGGTTGGAGGATCGCATCCCACTCGTCATTCTGTGAGCTCAGCTTAGTTGTCACCCTGTGGTCAGCTTCCCCAATTAGCACTTCCTTTTCGCAGTGCGACTGAGGGTGCGCTGGAAGCAAGGCGAGAGGGAGAGAACTCACACATGCTCCTTCCCCATGAAGGAATTTGGAAATCAATTCCTGGCCTACTCAGAGATGCAAGGTTTAGATTCAGGCGCAGTGAGTGGCTTTACTTTAGCGGGCGGTTCTCTCCTCCCTTCATTTCCTTCGTCAGCATCATCATCTTAACATGCGACATCCCACAACAGCCCAACGAAAGGATCAAACTCATAAAAAGAAAGAGCGATGAAAGTCGGCTTCACGTATAGAAAGAGCGCAACAAATGCATGCTGAATACCGTAGAGCCGCTTCTCCCTTTGCGAAAATCAAACGATCGTAAATATGTCTCCAGGTCACGCCATGCATCAGCGGCTAATTTCAGATGGCAACACCATCATGTCCGGCTACTACTACGCAGAACAATTCCTATTAGAATTTCGATGATGAAACAGACACATCTAAGGGACCGAACGTTGCCTGAACAAACAAACAAACAAACAAACAAACAAACAAACAAACAAACAAACAAACAAACAAACAAACAAACAAACAAACAAACAAACAAACAAACAAACAAACAAACAACAAACAAACAAACAAACAAACAAACAAACAGACAAACCTTACACTTTGCTGTCGTAAACCGACTCATATGAGATCTGGAATACAGTAGGTAGCTTCCGCCATTCATCTGACTGACATGCATGTCAGTTGTCACTCTTCTGAAGGAATCCAACGGAGACGTTGTTTGTTCTGAAGAATGAACAGTTTCGAACCCTCGAACAATACGGATCTCGGTAAAAACAAAAGTTCAATAATGAGAAAGTGATTTTACATTTGTCAGTACAACTACCATCGGAAAGGAAGCTGTCAACGTCTCGGGTTATGTCTGATGAAAAATGAAAACCTACAACCTGTTTTCCAGTCAGTGAGCGGGCCAGCGATGCAATGAATGAAGCCCCCATCTTGCGGCGAGGATAGGAATTGCGCCGACTGCCGAAGCTCCTCTGGGGCAATGATTAATGAGTGACAGATGAAATGAAATGATATTGGAGAGTGTTGCTGGAATTAAAGAAGACAGGGAAAACCGGAGTTTCCGGAGAAAAACCTGTCCTGCCTCCGCTTTGTCCAGCACAAATCTCACATGGAGTGACCGGGATTTGAACCACGGAATTCAGCGCTGAGAGGCCGACGCACTACCGCCTGAGCCACGGAGGACTGCGTTATGTCTAATAATAATAATAATAATAATAATAATAATAATAATAATAATAATAATAATAATAATAATAATAATAATAATAATACGTTGCATGGAAGTGTCAGTTTATTCGTATTGCCAACATCTAGCACATTTGTAGCCCTTGGGAGAGACAGATTGAAAAATTACGGATTGTTTTATCAATTTCTCGGACCATCTTAAATAGTTCAAGGCGAAAATTCTGCAGCAAGTTTAGCTTCAGTTACGGAGTTTGAACAATTGTCATAGTTCTTCTAGCTGTGAGATTGCATCCGGGAGATAGTGGGTTCGAGCCCTACTGTCGGCAGCCCTGAAGATGGTTTTCCGTGGTTTCCTATTTTCACTCCAAGATGTACCTTAATTAAGGCCATGGTCGCATCCTTCCCACTCCTATCCCATCGTCGCCATAAGAGCTGTTGTGTCGGTAGAGCAAATTGTAAGTCATTATGATATTGTTCTGTTGGCCTCAATGCGGGCCTGACAGTGGGTGAGTTTCATCCTCGTCCAGTCCGCCGGTGGATTCCCATGACTTACGAATAGAGATGCTGACTGTTTGGAAACATTCGATACGGGACAGCGAATTGCTTCCAAGCACTTCCGTCTCGAACTACAAGAGAGTTTCGCGACGGCGTGGTGAAACATGAACCACGTTTCATAGTTAATTAAGTTGAATTCGACGTTCTGATAACGATAAAGTATGACGTTCATGAATTACAGTATATAATGAGCAAATGTGCAGTATTCATACTCATAAATTGCGTTAACTCCTTCAGTACGTGCTTACAATAATTCTAAACGGCATCGGTTATATACTTAAAAGCACAATAAAACAGTAACTAACTTGAATGATTATGAAATGAATAATAATAATAAGAGTCCAAGGTCGGTATTATATGTAGCCTACAGTAACAGACTTGACCTAATCTATATATTAAAAAATATTAAAACTAAAGTAAGTCAGTCCGGTCATTCTATCCGGTCGATTTTCTTCTTTTTTTAAACTGAAAGGTATTCATGCACAGATTTGTCATCAGGTAGTATAAATCACTTAACTTCCGCCTTACTCAAGTTATTTGAATTTTCAATTTTTTATTTCTTTCATATCTTTAGCTCTAATTGAGGTACGGAGTTCGTTTTGGCCTAAAAACACTCAGTGGATCAACCTCCTTCATTTCAGCTCTTAACTATTCAAACTGGTTGATTCTGAGGAAAGTTATGAGTGCACATTCAATTTGACGTCTCATTTCATCAATATTTTTCGTCTTTGAAGCAATCATATCTTTCGTTCTAATTGAAGTACGCAGTTCGTTTTGGTCTAAAACACTCAGTGGATCAAGCGCCTTCTTTGAGATAATAACTACTTTAATTGGTAGATTATGAGAAAAGTTATGAGTACATTTGTCTCCATGACGAAGATCTTTGAAGCTCGGCGCGTAGTGTTGTTCCAAGGAACGTTGAATTCAGTTTCTTTGTGTGATGTGTTTTCAAGTGTTTGTTGACATAATATTACATCCTATTATCACAGCAGATCATGTGCTTTATTTCATTAACTGGAAACTTTGCTAATACATCCGTGAGGATAGTTACGGCAACAGCGGGAAACTGCTAGTCCAGTTTAAACATCTATTTCAAATTGAATTAAAAATAAATAATTTTCGCAACTGCCTAAGGGAAGCGTCTTTCTGTTCGAGTATGACCAAGTGCTTTGTTCTTTGAACTTGATTCGCGCTTCGGAATATGAAGTGTCGGCCGTAACGAACATCTTCAGGGCAATGAGTCGAGGGGATAAACAAAACACCGGCACTGCTTCGAAACATCGATACACGACACATCTCCCTGTTTCGAAGCAGGTGGCGAGGTATCGAGACAGCTCAGCGTCTCGAACCATACACACATAGCCAACTCCACTTACGAATACTACGCCTTGTCTTCTGCTTTTCAGCAGGTGGGTACGCGGTAAAGCATTAGGTCTCAGAAGCCTCAGGGCAAAATTCACTTCCCACGAAATGTACTCTACAAACTACCGATGATGTCGATATGAAATTTCCGAGAAATCCTTTCCTGAAATAACAATTGTGCTATTCTTGGATTATTTTCGTTCCCCTCACTTTTTCTGTTGTCAGGAAACGCTCTACTCCCCTTTGTTCTTTTTTTTTCAAGCCTCCCTTTCACTGTTTTCAGCACGACTGGGTGTAGTGAACGATCAACAGGTCTGCACCCGTGTCCCTCCAGCTGCAAGTTTGGGACCTCGGCGCTCTTAGAGGAACAGCACCTTCTTCCGCAGGTAACTGCATCAAAATCCTTTCAGTGGTTTTCATTTCATAGCCTCCGACTCATTTCTTTTTGAATCGCCCTCGTATATGTCACTCGCAACTTAATTCTTATTCTGTGACATGTCCACAGTCTTATCAGTAGAAGTGATGATTGAACTCTGCTACATCGGCTGTTGTCCAACCTCGAACTGTTTAAGTGGGACTGGGAAAAACAAGACGTATTGTGCTATCTTAATTTATTCACTACATAACAGTGACAATCCAATGCTTTTGAGAACTTTTAAACCATGTTCTCGAATGAAGCTTACAATGACTCCATTGACTGGTTGAATGATGATATTCTCGCAGCTACTCGGGAATCTTCTGCTTGTAGAGCGACATTGGAGAAGTCAGCCATAGTGATAATGTGCAACATTCGACCTTGACTTGAAATACATTCCACACTGAGTTATCAAGTGACTGTCTCAGAAACACGACCCGTCCACGTTGCTAGCGGCTGTATCACTGCCGGCGGGGGTGTGAACTTGGGACCACACGATTCCAAGCTTCCACTTACTTACGCTTCGGTTTGGCTGAGTGGCTCAGACGCGTAAGGAGCTGGCTTTCTGACCCATACTTCGCAGGCTCCACCATGGTTCAGTCCTGTCGTATTTTAAGGTACAAAGATACGTCAGCCCCGTGTCGGTAAATTTACCGGGATAAAATTCCGGGACCTCGGCGTCTTTTATAACCGAAAGGCAGTTAGTAGGATGTAAAGCCAATAACATTATTGATACTTATGCTACCTACTCATTTTCTTCTATCCTACCCAACCTCGTATGAACAACACGACCCGGACGGTATTACGGCACGGTCTTGCGAATAACTTCATTCCCCGAACCATTCCAAAGGATGGTTGACAAGTTGTACTTCCTCTTAAGACAATAATCACCACCACCATTAGTGTCAATAGAGGATGGTTTTATAGTTGTACTTCCTCTTAAGACAATAATCACCACCAACATTAGTGTTAGTAGAGGATGGTTGACCAGTTGTACTTCCTCTTAAAACAATAATCACCACCACCATTAGTGGTAACAGAGGCTGGTTGATCAGTTGTACTTCCTCTTAAAAGAATAATCACCACCACCATTAGTGGTAACAGAGGATGGTTGACCAGTTGTACTTCCTCTTAAAACAATAATCACCACCACCATTAGTGGTAACAGAGGATGCTTGACCAGTTGTACTTCCTCTTAAAACAATAATCACCACCACCATTAGTGTTAACAGAGGATGGTTGTCCAGTTGTACTTCCTCATAAAACAATAATCACCACCACCATTAGTGTTAACAGAGGATAGTTGTCCAGTTGTACTTCCTCTTAAAACAATAATCACCACGACCATTAGCGTTAACAAAGGATAGTTGTCCAGTTGTACTTCCTCTTAAAACAATAATCTCCACCACCATTAGTGTTAACAGAGGATAGTTGTCCAGTTGTACTTCCTCTTAAAACAATAACCACCACCACCATTAGTGTTAATAGAAAATGTTTGACCAGCTGTACGTTTTGCACTAACGAGGTACGGTATCTGTAGACATGTGGCATAATACACTGGCGGAAGAAAATATCCAATCACCATGAAATAAGGAATGTAGAATACGGAAATTTTGTCAGTATATTTGTCGAGGCAAGATACAAGACTACAGGTCAATATCCACGCGATGAAAGCCATCGCAAATGTGCCATGCTGGTCCATTAATAAGCGGTGTAATCGCCTGCACTGTATCGTACAGGTGCCGGATGTCGGCTTGTGGAATGGAGTTCCATGCCTGTTGCAGTCGGTCGGTCAATGCCGGTTAATGCCGCTTGTGGATGACGCTGGAGTTATCGTCCGATGATGTCCCATACGTGCTCGATTGGGGACAGATCGAGGATCGAGCAGGCCAAGGCAACATGTCGACACTGTAGAGCACGTTGGGTTACAACAGCAGCATGGGAGGCGTGCATTATCCTGTTGGAAAACCCCCCCGGGAATGCTGTTCATGAATGGCAGACGGACGAACACATCTACAGTCTGGGTGAGTCGGATAACCAGGAGAGTACTCCTGCTGTGATAGGAAATTGGTCCCCAGACCAGAACTCCCGGTGTCGACGCGCAGGCAAATAGAATGCAGGCGCTCACCCGACCTCCTCCTAACCAACACACGGTCATCACCAAGGCAGAACCGGCTCCCATCGGAAAGGCATTCTTGACCCACTCAGTCACTCCATCCAGTCTCACAGGTAACTAACGCTCTCACACAGTACAGCCCGTATTGTGTAACGTCATGGGGCCGCTACTAGCGCCACGCTAATGCGATCAACGTCATCTTTCAGATGTATACGCACGGCTACCGACGTTCGTTAATCTAGCACAACCTTTTCTTGATGTTTGGATACTTTTTTCAGTGTATTTGAGATGGTGTTGTTCGTTCCCTTTAAGCCATGCCAGTAAATATTTCTTTAGAAGGACTCCACAGAACGATGCAAAGTCTTCGTATAATAGTGAAGCAATGTTTTGTCCTTTCTTAAGCGACGACGTGTAGACTGTTATTATTATTGAACGTGAGTGGCTCAGATGGTGAGTACAACTTGGCTCAGTTCGGTGGTATTTGAAGTTGCTCAAATACCTCAGGTTCGTGTCGGTAGATTTACTGGCACGTAAAAGAACACCTCCGCGCCTCCGAAAGCCGTAGAAGTAGTTACTGCGACGTAAAGCCAGTGCCTGGCATTTTTCTTGCTGCCGTAAAGAGCACGTAACCTAGACTCGGAGAGTCCAGCGAATATCTAAAGACAAACCCGCAGCTGTAAGGAAAATGCGCAAGTGGTGGTGGGTTTCCTTCCTTCAGGGACAGGTGTGGTTCCATTCGAAGTTTATTTCCATTCAGTTTTCCCATTTTAAAGTAGGTTTTTTTTGAACTTTCTTAGCGTTTCTTCTGTGTGATCTCTAAAGACTGATCAAAGGATATTCACTGAATACGTCCTCGTCCATCACAGTTAGGCCTTCGTAACGCTGGTGTCCGCTGCCAACTTCAGTAACTTTCTTGATCGTTAAGGCGTGAAGTTTCAGACCGTGGTTCGAGTCCTGTTGGTGGAAAAAGTGTTCACCATCAGACTGTTGTCGGTGATATGCAATCTCTAATCACCAGATCGCATGCTAAAACACTGAATTCAATTCCAAATATCTCCGCAGCCTGACGGACATTGTTGATGGTGATTCGTCCGTCGAATGGCGACGTTAAGCCTTGAGGGGATCTGTTGGTGTTATTCGACAGGAGTAGGCTACGTGCCGACACCAGCTTTCTCATTGTAATCATCAGACCACATCTATACGCGCACGACTCCCATAGGCGTCAAGTAGAAATACCTGCCTGCTACATGCCTTCAGCCATTACCGCGTCAAGATATTTAGAAAGAATTGTGCCAATGTTCACGGATTGACACAAAGGTTCTCAAGATCGACATCTTTAACGGTGAACTCCCCTGAGCCACTACAAACAGTAGCAGTAATAGAATCATTACTTTTAAAATAAAGTACACCTCATCATCTCTTAGCCTATCCAGCAAGTGCTCACGGCAAGCCAGTGGCTCATGTTCCATGAGCTGGACCACACGTATGGCAACAGAGCAGCCAGATCTTGCCTCGTGCTCGTGATACGACGAGAAATAAGAAAAAGATGAAGAAAGATAGTTGTGTCTATTAATGGAAAGTAGGTTGTGTAGAATTTTAATTTAATGTTCTCGGAGTGTGAAATGATGTTCCACACGAGTTCCTTTGCATGCTAGGTCGCCTGAGCCTCATTTCCCCCGCCAATAAGTAAGAGAAATCAAGCAGCCTCTCAGCCCCTTTACGTTGAACCGTAGCCTGGGGGCGGTTCAGTTACCCTATCATTACTGTGGCTATATATCTCATCTCCGTGTAAACGTTGTCAACCCCTTCTTTGTATCTCTATCAGAGCGAACATCCCCGTTGTGCCTTACAAATTGCTTTCTTTATTTCACTATCATTCCGTTTACAAAGTCACAATCAGGAAAGAGTGATTATGCACGAGGAAATACGTTGTTTATTTAACGAATAAACTGTGATACTGTAGTTCAACTGATATGCACTTTTCACACTGGGAGCAAGCGGCCAGTCCACGGTATTATTCACAATAACAACTCCATACGTAAGAATTAATAAGGGGTTCACAAAAGACGTAAGCGCAGGGAACTTCAATGTAAATGTTTGTTGAAGTGACTTCTGCCTGACATTGTTCTCGACTGTAGGGTGAAGGTAGGCCTTCACGTTGTAGCGAACGACTTCAGGTCTCGGGTTTACTTCCAGATTCAGTTTCTTTCTTACCCGTTTAGTGTCCATCTTCAAACTACCGTAGCATTCGATGAACGAGCTTGTTTACCAAACTGTGGATAATCAGTCATCGCCACCATAACAAGTCTTCATTCCTCCCCCCAAGGGAGAGATGGGCCACCTCAGGCGGATTGGAACTGGAGTGGGGCAAGGTGGTTCTAATGTTGACAACATTTCTCAGCAGACAAAGTAGAGGTCCCCACGCTACGAAAAACGTAACATTAAGCAATTTCCTCAATTGTGCGGAAATTTGAAGGACTAAATGGCCTGGGAAGGTTTCAAATTGTGAGTCTTACATAACTTTATCAAAGTAGAAAAACAAAGTTCGGAAATCTCTTCCGGCCTAAACGCAGTTCCACCCTAAAATCGCAGGTTCCTTTACTCGTTTTGTTCGTTATTCAAATCCTAGCTATATTCACTGATTTACATAACCCTTCCTTCGGTCAATACCCTCAGGTATTTTTTGATTTTTGTAAAAATGCCCACACTGAATCTAGTTATAAGGGCTTAAGTGAAACTCTGCATTGACTCGCATTAGCGCTCGTACTGGTACAAAAACGCAAACTGCTAATCTGATCACGGCCGACTGGATGCGTCGCTCTAGCTAGCTCCTTATCGGCCCTGACAATCGAGTCCACGCACTGTAATCGGAGTAGTTTCATAGCTCGACAAGTTTTTACTCCTCTATAGAAAAGATTTTGACTTTGATTGCCGATTGATCGTTAATGTAGAGGTATGGAGAATGTCACGTACGTTAATACTGTTAAAATGAGTACTTTCGTTAATAGTTGCCAAAGTGATGTCGTGAAATGAAACTGCACAGAGATGGACAAGTCCAACTGACGTTCCTTAACTGCGAGGAATAATAGTAATCATTTTTGTTATCCATAGCATTTATATACATAGCAGAACTTAATCTTGAGATTAAGAGTCATTGTTCAATTAGAGCTTTAAAATTCGTCAAGTGCTGCTGTCAGGAAGGGAGAGTGGTCAAAACATAAAATTTGTTAAGAAAGAAACTACGAGGTTCGAGTTATAAGTCATGGCAAGTATTTTTTTCTCGCGAAGAGGAGACAATACGGAAAATCTAAGATATGTATTTCGAAACATAGGGCATGTACTTATGCATAGTGGCTGAAGACAAATTCTGAGTTCAGAGAATTATCGTAGGAAATAACAGAGCACAGGCCATTGGTAAACATTGTTTTATTATGGTATGGACAGCAAATACACAAGACTACGTACAAAGGACAGGTCTCCACTGGTTACAGACCTCCACCCAAGGTTTCCGCTGTGCATCGCCACCGGTGGGGCAGGCGGTGACACCTCTTTATTAGCAAACCGTTGTCCAGTAAGGGGGGATTAGATCATAGTCACACACCTAATGCTTCCCGCAGCTCTCTATGGCATTCGCGTGCACAACTGCTATTTTAATATTCGACCGTTCCTCCTGCTTGAGCATGCATGTGAAAATCACATATTATATACAAAGAATGATACGTTTCGTTCTACAAGAACATCCTCAGATTCTATCAAATCACTTAAATTATGTGCATATTTGTACATTATAGTTTACGTGTCATTGATACCGAGTTAGGTGATAATGTGAACCAGATGTGACCAAGAATGATTGTGTAATGAAATATTTTGTACTTATCTACACTGCCGAAGAAACGTCTGTTGTCACTTCTCACCGTGATCCTGGGAGACGAGCGGGCTACCAGTTCCTCGGGAAGAGGCACAGGTAGGGAAGGGGCACGTTTGTTGTTTTCTTTCGCTATTTGTTTAATTATTTTTATCTCATCATAGGCAAGGAAATAGCTCTGTGTACCATTGTGTTCAGATCCGCTATTTTGTGCGGGTGTGGGGGGTCTGACTCGTCAATAACGTGTGAGTGGGCTTCCTGTATGTACAGTACAGTGTACAAGTTGTCACTATTCCTACTGCTTGTGATATCAAAATAGTTTATTTTCTTGTCAGTTTCTGGTTCCATGGTGCAAGATGTGGGACAGACTGTCTTGTTCTGGCAGATGAAGCTGGTGTCTCCTCGTTCTGTTTCCTATCGTCCTTTCAATACGCTGGCAAATGACACGAACTTGAGGAGGGCATCACAGTGTTTAAAGAGATTCTCAGCACCCTCCAGTGTTAGGGAGATGTCCACTTAGCTCTTATCGTCCTGCAGTGATAAGAGGTGCCTGGGGGCAGTAACGAGGACCTTGCAGAAGGTGTTCAGTGTCTCTGTTACTGGTAAACAGTGGGGCGACGCACTGCCAAATTCTGCTGCTAAAAAAACATAGGTAATGGGCATCCTTGCCTAAGTGCTTTGTTTTGATGCGGAGAAGCTATTAATCATAACTCGTGAGGAGGCCGTGCAGTTTATTGTTGTTATGATTCTGTCTGCAATCCGAAACCTACACAAAGATAAATCAGAGAATTAGCGTATACCCGTCTTTAACTGCGAAGAGGGCATACGTCAAAGTTCACGTACGCAGCAGAAATGCCTGCAGGGGGGAATTCTTCTTTCTCCGTCAGGCTCTTCTAGGGATCACGTGACAATGTAATCGTATCACCCTTTGTTCTTCCCCGAACAGTCCTTCATATTCTGCTCTCCTCGGACCATTTTGAGGCCTGCTTTCTTTCTCTCCTGACCTCCGAATCCGTCCAATTTTAACACTTTCTTTCTAAAGATGTATCCCTCTGCTTCTTCTCTGATATTGTTTCTTTCCAAATGTTTGACTTCATGACCGCAGGTTGTTGTTCACTTCTTGTTCCAAAGATATTAGAAGATCTGTTTCGTAATCCTGTTGTAATCCATTCTGTATAAGTGCCCGCGTCTTTCGCATTGCTTCTGTTATGCTCCGTTACATTTCATCATTACTTCTTGATTTCCAGAGTTCAATAGTTCTCAGTGGACCAAGTATTTTCCGTATATTTCTTCTTTCCAGTAATTATAATTCATTAATGATACCTATTAATATTATTATTGTATATGCGAATAAGTGTGCATTCGCCTTCCTCTCTGCCCATGTGGGCTTCCTTTCTTCTCCTTCACCACCTTCTTCTTCTTATCTGTAGTAAGAAAGCGATAAGTCCAGATTATATCTAGAGATAATCTGCGTATGGATTTTTACTCTTTTCACTATTTCACGAATAAGTACAAAATGCACAGTTCTTCAGTCAAGCAACACAACGTTGAAAGCATTCCTAGCGACATGAGCTACGTATTTTACGTAAATAAAATATAATATAGTATGAGAATATATTCTTTCTTTATTCCTAAAAATTACAGTCCTTTTCTTAATCATCGTTATCCGGTCGACATATTAAGATTAGCAGTTTGCCTTTTTCTACCACTACGACCGCTAATAACTACATTCGGTATGGACTTAAAAAAAAAATCAAACAACGTCTGCGAGTGTTGAACCAAGGAGCACATTGCAGAAAGAATTATGCAAATAACTTAATTTGGCTACGATTCTAATCAAAAAAGAAAAAGAGTAAACAAACAAGAAGTTTCAGGCTGTTTTCAGGAACATCATTTAGCCAGGAATGATTTCCGAAATTTGTCTTTTTAGTTGCCTAGAGCTATCTCAACTTAAAATCTTTTCGGGCCCTTTAGCCCTTCAACTTCCGGCACAATTGCTTATTAATTGTACGTTTTTCGTACCACTTTGTGTGCGTCGACTTCTGTTGCAGTGGAGATAAGAGATTCCGAGGAGAGGCGCCAAGATAGCTGAACTTTAACTCTGATGTGCTGACATAAGACGGGTGTGGTTTATGATATTTCCACGCACTTACACTACGTGGTTTTCCTCAGAAATGTGAGCAAGTGTTGAACTGAAGTTCCCAGGCTCCTCTTCTTTTTTTATCAGAGTTTTACTAATCTCGTACCCGGAGTTGACACGCCTCGCGTATGCTAGCCTCCTCGTACAGACAGACAGCACTGGTCTGTACTCGTGGAGAGTTTAATTTAGACAGTCTTTCTGCCACAGTAATACGGCTTCCAGGCCACCCTTCTCGGAGGTTCTGCCTTACAAGGGCTGCACGAGCCTGCCTCAGCTTGAGGACCCGCCGCCCCACTGGTTTCCTTTTTAGTCGCCTCTTACGACTGAAAGGGGGTTTGCCAAGTCTAGAATTTATCGACCCTGAAGTAGAATCAAAACTCACACTCTCCCTCATGATGGGTGTAAGGTTGAGAAATGACATTCGATGAAGTTCCCTTCGTATGAATTGTTGCAGTTGTGCTACACATTGTCAGCAGTATAATTTGTTATTCATAAAATGGAAATTGCTTCTCAACACATAAATAATGTATATAAGAAAAAATGCTTGTCCAGGAACAATAAAATTCTTCATTCTTAACAGTGATCAAACCTGAAGCTCTTTACGCTTCAGAAACGCTCAGTTTACATCATATAAAATTAAAGGAACAATTAGGGATTAAAGAAAAAGTTATAAGAAAAATCTTAGGGTCAAGAATTAAAAATGGAATACATTACCCGAAACCCAACTCGGAAGTATCTAAACTTACTGATACAATGAGAGTGCGACAAATTAGATTTTTAAGCCATTTGGGTGCTTCTGCACCTAATTGTAGGAATGTCCCTACTGCGGGATACAGGTTGTTTAGATTCCCTTCTGGTCTGCATTATGACTCCGCTGCCTCTCCTACACCTTCTACTTCAACTGCTGACTTAAACCTGCATATACACCTCCCACTGACACTACTACACCACTTATTTCAGTCACACTGATCATTCAATATTCAGTTCTGCCCCCAAAGTCCGCCAACAGGAGTTCAACATCCAAACACCACAATTACAATGTTTGTCAGAACTAACTTCATATGGCAGAAACATTTTGTTTAACGTTGGTGGTAGTACAACAAATGCATTATTGAAAAGTCTGTGGTAGGCCTGTATGCCGGCAGGTTTTAAACTATGAGCTTTCTGACTCAAGATCTGAAACATTCGCATATTTTTTAAAACAATTCGGTGGTCTAAAGAAACCAACTTGTGAACTTATGAAATTAATTTGTAACTGTGAGGTCTTCTATAGGGACTATAAGCATTACATAATGCAAAATATTGCAAATCTTGTAACAGACAAAACGTGCTGTAATTTAAAAGAAAAAAAATGTTGGACACTTCTTCAAAATTCGATCCTATGCTGCTGTGAACTTTAACAAGAATGTACGGGAAAGGGGTAAAATGTGTGGGTCTGCATCGGAAAAGAAAAGAAGAATGTAAAAAAGGAATGAAATATTGTTTTGTCGTGTTGAGAAATCATGCTACTTCTCCTCAAACCAGAGAAATCTCTGTAAAAAAAATAAATAAAAAGTACTGTCAATTTTGCCAAAGTGAAATATTTTCAATATTGACCACAGCTCGTGGGTCACTCCCCTTACTAGTCACTGGTAACTGATTATCAGTGCAGTACTTCCGGTTGGGAGAGAAGATTCAGCTATAGAAGTAGTTACTCAATTCCTATTTTCTTCCCGAATAAAGTTTATAATAACACAACATTTGTTTCATGAATGTTCGGTTGAATAAACCAAAATCCTCTGTTCATTACGACTGCATAAGCTGATGAGACTCATAACACTTGCCAAAAATTAATTTTACACATGGAATGTCTCTCTTTAAATACGGGTAAATAAGAAAAGGGACTAAATTTTAGAAGAATGAAATAAACTTCAAGAATCCCACATCACATCTCAGCGTTGTTTTTGTTCGAAAAATATTTTTCTTGTTATTTCGACAACATTGAAAATAGCGCTTAGTCAATTCCACGCAAGTATGAAATACTGACTGAGATCATATGGTATCGAGATCTTCTATCACAATGTATATATCTTCGACACTGACCGATTGCCACGTCAAATTCCGTGATTTAAGAATGCCAGTAGCCTACATCATCACCACGGTGACGCTACCACGGCGCATGCTTACGAACAACCTATTCTACTTATCAAAAATATAATAATAAAAACCGGCTTATTAGTAAACTATGTTTTCCAAGATTTCTCCAGTGAGAGTACATGCCTAGTTTGTTTGTTTATTAAAAGGCAAATTATCAACGACCTTGCTTTTCAATCACCGTCTCGAGTAAAAATTACCCAATAATGAACGAAATATACTAATATTTATGTTGAGTAACTGTTTGAGTAATACTGAGAATGAATATTTTTACAGTATGTTAGTTTAGCATTATTTCCTAGCGTGGAGAACAGTAAAAAAAGAGGGATAACAAGCTTTGGGGGTCACATGTCTTGCCAACGTAGTGCAGGAATGAACCATAATGGCGGGTGAGCGTACCTAGCCTTTAGAATAGTGATGAGATATTCGATTCATTTTACTGAATCGATTCATTTGATTCCGTTCACGTTACTGAATCGATACAGTGATCCGATTCACGGCTCATTGGTCACCGCTCCTACTGCATCTGTGTAGTATGTGCTGGTAAGACAGCAGCAACAGCATTCAGTGCTCGCAGCTGCCATCTGGTCTTCAAACTATGAACTCCTTTCTTAGAAAAAATGCTAGTTACTCTAATACATAGAAGGTTTCCGGCGGCGCAGGGTGGGAAAGGTTAGGATTAGGAAGGTAGCAGCCATGGCCTGAATTAAGGTACAGTCCCAGCATTTCCTGGTGTGAAAATGGGGAAACTACGGAAAACCATCTTAACGGCTGCCGACGGTGGGATTCGAACCCACCATCCCCCGAATGCAAGCGCATAGCCACGCGATATTAACCGCACGACAACTCGCTCAGTCATTTTTGAAAACATGTATTTTTCTATCAGCTGAGGATTTTTTTAAATCGTCATATTTTGTATAGGCTACCCGAGATGTACAGTAGCCTGCTGGTTTTCTGATTCAACATACTGTTATTGCGTCTGTCCACATATGATTGAAGTCTTGTGCAACGATGTGACATATGAACTGAGAGAATACTGAGCCGTTCTTCTCAATATAAAACAGGTACTTTTGAGTGGTCATGAGCATGAATCATAGTCATAGGGCAGGCTAGAGTCGAGTTTAATTGTCAAGTGTCAACTAAGTTATAATACTAAGATTCATTAAACTAATAAATAGTATAACCTAATAGCCTACCTACTTACTAGCTACTTCACTGCTATTTGCTTTACGTCGCACCGACACAGATACGTCTTATGGCGACGATGGGATAGGAAAGGCCTAGGAATGGGAAGGAAGCAGCCGTGGCCTTAATTAAGGTACAGCCCCAGCATTTTCCTGGTGTGAAAATGGGAAACCTCGGAAAACCATCTTCAGGGTTGCCGACAGTGGGATTCGAACCCACTATCTCCCGATTACTGGATACTGGCAGCACTTAAGCGACTGCAGCCATCGAGCTCGGTAGCTACTTCAGAATTATGTTGTGACTACCTTTCTTAACAATGCAAATAAATCCATCTATTATTTAAACCTCCCTGTAAGAAGAGGACAGTGAATGCAAGTGGGTATTATTTTCAAATGAGCTGAGCTCGAGAGTCCATTATAGCATACGATACTTTCAGTGTACCATGGCTCACTGTATGTCTCGCTGCAGCGGAAGCTCGGCTCTCCGCGTGTCCAGTGAGCCGATAAGGAGCCGTGTGTATCATGTGTCTCAGTGAGCCGTGCTCGTTCACGATTCTTTCGGTGTGCGATGGCTCACTGTATGTCTCGCTGCAGCGGAAGCTCGGCTCTCCGCGTGTCCAGTGAGCCGATAAGGAGCCGTGTGTATCTTGTGTCTCACTGAGCCGTGCTCGTTCACGATTCTTTCAGTGTGCGATGGCTCACTGTATGTCTCGCTGCAGCGGAAGCTCGGCTCTCCGCGTGTCCAGTGAGCCGATAAGGAGCCGTGTGTATCTTGTGTCTCACTGAGCCGTGCTCGTTCACGATTCTTTCAGTGTACCATGGCTCACTGTATGTCTCGCTGCAGCGGAAGCTCGGCTCTCCGCGTGTCCAGTGAGCCGATAAGGAGCCGTGTGTATCATGTGTCTCAGTGAGCCGTGCTCGTTCACGATTCTTTCGGTGTGCGATGGCTCACTGTATGTCTCGCTGCAGCGGAAGCTCGGCTCTCCGCGTGTCCAGTGAGCCGATAAGGAGCCGTGTGTATCTTGTGTCTCACTGAGCCGTGCTCGTTCACGATTCTTTCGATGTGCCATGATTCACTGTCTCGCTGCAGCGGAAGCTCGGCTCCCCGTCAACGTCCAGTGAGTGCGCCACTCAGCACTGTCCGCTGGGAGTAAGCTGAATCGTGTGCCGTGAGCTCGCCGTTCCTGTGAATCGATTCAATCGGACACTTGAATAAATCGATACACTGCTTCGAATCATGCATTCACTAGCCAACACTACTTTAGAGAGCCCTCGTCTGCACAGTTGCTATGGTTACACTCCTGTCACGTCACGTTACACACATCTTCAGATGAACGCCAGCCATAAGACTTGGACTGCACGGTTACTAGGTTGCAATACTTCTGCAGGAGTGAGAGAAGATAGGGCTGACCAGGAGGGGAGGGGTTCAAATGAGGCGGGTAACGTTGAGGCTCTGATCATGGGAGATTCCATGGTTAGACATGTGGAGAAAGTGTGCGAAGGAAAGGATACCAGGGCAAAGTGTTATCCAGGAACTAGGTTGAAGCAGATGTTGACGAAAGTAGAAGAGAAGGAAGAGGGAATGGAGAAGGTGGTAGTATTTCACGTTGGTACCAACAAGGTAAGACAAGCAGGTTTAAGTACCAACATAGTTTGCATGTGTTGGTTCTGGTAAATGCAGCACGGGTGAAGTTTAAGGAAGAGGAGATTGTTATCAGTGGAATACTGTATAGGAGGGGTACTGACTGGAAGGTGATTGGGGATTTAAATGAGACTACGGAGTGGGTATGTGGGAACCAGGAGTGAGATTTCTAGATCCTAAGGGGTGGGTAGGAGATAGGGACCTGGGCTCAGATGGCCTTCACATAAACCGCAGTAATACATATAAGTTAGGAAATTTGTTTAGAAGGGTTATAGGGAGGTACATTCAGGGAAACGGGGTGGCCTAGGGAGCCGGTCATAAGGGTACAGGGATATGGAAGTCAAGTAGGAAAGGCATAAAAATGTTAGTGCTCAGATGTAGAAGTATTGTAAAGAAAGGAATCGAATTAAGTAATTTAATAGATACATACTTACCAGATATTGCAATAGGAGTTGAATCATGGCTGAGAAATGATATAATGGATATAGATATTTTCTCACGGAACTGGAATGTGTTATCGTAGAGATAGGATACAAATGATAGGAGGGGGAGTATTCATTCTGGTAAAAGAAGAATTTGTAAGCTACAAAAAAGTTAAAGATGACAAACATGAAATTCTAGGTGTAAGGCTCATCTCTAAAGATAATAGGCAACTTGATGCCTTTGGAGTGTACAGACCGGGAAAGGGTAGCACTGACACTGATTCAGAGTTATTTGATAAGATAATCAGCTATGTGGGAAACGATATGGAAAGGAATGTGATTGTAGCAGGTGATCTCAATTTACCAAATGTAAATTGGAAAGGTAATGCAAACAACAGGAAGCATGCACAAAAAATGGCAAGTAAGTTGGTATGGAAAGGTCAGCTGATTCAGAAAGTGATGGAACCAACTAGAGGGAAGAATATCCTGGATGTGGTGCTGGTAAAACCAGATGAGCTCTACAGAGAAAACGAGCTAATAGATGGTATTAGTGATCATGAATCTGTTTTTGTCATAGTTAAAAATAAATGTGATAGAAAGGAAGGTCTTAACAGTAAGACTAATAGCCAGTACCATATGGCTGATAAAGCAGGCATGAGGAAGTTTCTAAAAATAACTATGATCCGTGGAAAACGGTAAATAGAAATGTAAACAGACTTTGCGATGGGTTTAAAGCAATTCTTGAGGAATGTGAAAATAGGTTTGTACCTTTAAGGGTAGTAATGAATGGTAAAGGTCCACTATATTATAACAGAGAAGTATAGAGACTAAGAAGGAGGTGCAGGTTGGAAATAAATATATTTAGAAATGGTTGTGGAAGTAAGGAGAAATTGAAGGAACTTACTAGGAAATTAAATCTAGCAAAGACGTCAGCTAAGGATAACATGATGGCAAGCATAATAGGTAGCCATACACATTTTAGTGAATAATGAAAGGTACTTTAAGGCAGAAACAGGTTGCAAGAAGGACATTCCAGGGATCATTAATGCACAAGGGGACTGAGTATGTGAGGATCTTCAAATGGCAGAAGTATTCAGTCAGCAGTATGTAAAGATTGTTGGTTACAATGTGGTGGTGGTGGTGGTGATTATTGTTTTAAGAGGAAGTACAACTAGGCAACCATCCTCTATATAACACTAATCAGAGAGGAAAAATGGAAGGGATCCGACACTTCGAAAAATGGAGATATCGGTCAAAGAATGACAAGGGCCACGAAGGGCGTGAAAATGAAAGACTCCCTAGCCCTCGCAAACCTAAAAGCGTCGGGGCCAGAAAAGAACAAGAGTTGACCAAGAGAGGCCAGATAGGATAGAAGAAAGTGGAAGCAATGCCAGGACTCAGCTATGGGCCTCGTGGTCGCCAACCCACGCACCACCCTTTTAGTCGCCTCTTACGACAGGCAGGGGATACCGTGGGTGTTATTCTACCGCCCACACCCACAGGGGGATTGGTTACAAGGATAATGTCCATATAGAAGAGGTGACTAATGCTAAGGAAGTATTAAAAAATTTACGTATGATAACAATGACATTTACAATAAGATACAAAAGTTGAAAACTAGAAAAGCGGCTGGAAATGATCAGATTTCTGACTATATACTAAAGGCAATGCGTTGGGATAAAGTACTATATCTGAAGTACTTATTTGATTATTATTTGCATGAAGGAGCTGTACCAAATGTATGGAGAGTTGCTATAGGCTAGTAGCCCCTCTGTATAAAGGAAAGGGTGATAGACATAAAGCTGAAAATTACAGGCCAGTCAGTTTGACATGCATTGCATGTAAGCTTTGGGAAAGCATTTCTCATTATATTAGACATATTTGCGAAATTAATAACTGGTTTGACAGAAGGCATTTTGTGTTTAGGAAAGGTTATTCCACTGAAGCTCACCTTGTAGGATTCCAGCAAGGTATAGCAGATATCCTGGATTCAGGAGTTCAAATGGACTGTATTGCGATTGACCTATCTAAAGCATTTGATAGGGTAGATCATGGGAGACTACTGGCAAAAATGAGTGCAACTGGACTTGACAAAAGAGTGATTGAATGGGTTGCTATATTTCTAGAAAATAGAATTCAGAGAATTAGAGTAGGTGAAGCTTTATCTGATCCTGTAATAATTAAGAGGGGAATTCCTCAAGGCAGTATTATTGGACCTATATGTTTTCTTATATATATGAATGATATGAGTAAAGGAGTGGAATCAGAGATAAGGCTGTATGCAGATGATGTTATTTTCTACAGAGTAATAAATAAGTTACAAGATTGTGAGCAACTGCAACGTGACCTCGATAATGTTGTGAGATGGACAGCAGGCAATGGTATGATGATAAACTGGGTTCAAAATCAGGTTGTGAGTTTCAGAAATAGGAAAAATCTTCTTAGTTTTAATTACTACGTTGATGGGTTGAAAGTTCCTTTTGGGGATCATTGTAAGTATCTAGGTGGTAATATAAGGAAATATCTTCATTGGGGTGATCACATAAATATGATTGTTAATAAAGGGTACAGATCTCTGCACATGATTATGAGGGTATTTAGGGGTTGTAATAAGTATATAAAGGAGAGAGCGTATAAGTCTCTGGTAAGACCCCAGCTGGAGTAAGGTTCCAGTGTATGGGACTCTCACCAGGATTTCTTGGTTCAAGAACTGGAAAAAATCCAAATAAAAACAGCTCGATTTGTTCTGGGTGATTTCCGACAAAAGAATAGAGGTACAAAAATGTTGCAAAGTTTGGGCTGGGAAGACTTGGGAGAAAGGAGAAGAGCTGCTCGACTAAGTGGTATGTTCCGAGCTGTCAGTGGAGAGATGGCGTGAAATGACATCAGTAAAAGAATATGTTTGAGTGGTGTCTTTAAAAGTAGGAAAGATCACAATATGAAGATAAAGCTAGAATTCAAGACGACTAATTGGGGCAAATATTCGTTTATAGGAAGAGGAGTTAGGGATTGGAATAACTTACAAAGGGAGATGTTCAATAAATTTCCAATTTCTTTGCGATCACTTAAGAAAACGGTAGCAAAACAACAAATGGGGAATCTGCCACCTGGGCGACTGCTCTAAATGAAGACCAGTAATTTTGATTGATTGATTGATCGATTGATTGATTGATTAATTGATTGATTGATCGATCGATTGATTGATTGATTGATTGATTGATTGATTGATTGATTGATTGATTGATTGATTGATTGATTGATTGATTGATTGATTGATTGATTGATTGATTGATTGATTCTATGGTTGCCCTCCGGTCACACATTCTGTCACGTTGCACACATTGCGGATGACCCACAGCCGTAAGACATAGTTATTTATGTCAAAAGGTCTACGATTTTTTTTTACTGGGAAAGGATTACGGGTTGTTCTCAGTCTGCAAAGCCGGTGTGAATTAACTAAGCACTTCCGCAATCAACAACTCTGTGATCTCGTACACCTGTTTTCTACCTCTGCTTCTCTTACCCTCCATATGCGAGGGTACCATTTTTCTAGATATCCTCACCTCCCTCGCCTGCAAACCATGTGACCTTGCCTCGGTGGGGAGGCTTGCGTGCCCCAATGATGCAGATAGCCGAGCCGCAGGTGCAACCATATCGGATGGGTATCTGTTGAGAGACCAGACTAACGAATGGTTCATCGAAAGGGGGGTAGCAGCCTTTCGGTAGTTGCAAGGGAGGCAGTCTAGATGATTGACTGATATGGCCTTGTAATAATACTCAACATGGCTTAGCTGTGTTGATACTGCTACACGGCTGAAAGCAACGGGAAACTACAGCATTACTACCTCACGAGGACATGCAGTTCTCTCTGTATGAATGATGTACTGATGATGGCTTCCTCCCGGGTAAAATACTCCGGAGGTAAACTAGTCCCCCATACGGATCTCCAGGTGGGGGCCACACGAGAGGGGGCGATCATCAGGAAGATGGATACTGACATTCTGCGAGTCGGAGCGTGGAATGTTAGAAGTTTGAACCGTTGTGGTAGGTTAGAGAATCTGAAAAGGGAGATGGATAGGCTAAAGTTAGATGTAGTTGGTATAAGTGAAGTACGTTCGCAGGAAGAACAGGATTTTTGGTCAGGCGACTACCGGATTATCAACTCAAAATCAAACAGGGGAAATGCAGGAGATAGTTTAATAATGAATAAGAAAATAGGTCAGCGGGTAAGCTACTACGACCAGCATAGTGAAATAATTAATGTCGTCAAGATAGACACTTAACCAATGCCCAACACAATAGTGCACGTCTATATGCATACCAGCTCAGCGGATGATGAGGAAGTCGAAAGAATATATGAAGAGATAGAAGATTTAATACAATATGTAAAAGGTGACGAGAATCTAATTGTGATGGGAGACTGGAATGCAGTGGTAGGCCAAGGAAGAGAAGGTAATACAGTGGGAGAATTCGGATTGGGAAAAAGGAATGAAAGAGGAAGTCGGCTGGTTGAATTCTGCACTGATCATAATTTAGTCCTTGCCAATATTTGGTTCAAACACCACAAACGACGGCTGTATACGTGGACGAGACCTGGAGACACTGGAAGGTATCAAATAGACTTAATTATGATTTGGCAGAGATTCAGAAACCAGGTGTTGGATTGCAAAACTTTCCCAGGAGCAGACGTGGATTCTGACCACAACTTCTTGGTCATGAAATGCCATCTGAAGCTGAAGAAATTGAAGAAAGGAAAGAATGCAAAAAGATGGGATCTAGACAAGTTCAAAGAAAAGAGTGTGAGGGATTGTTTCAAGGAACATGTTGCAAAAGGACTAAATCAAAAGGCTGAAGGAAACACAATAGAGGAAGTGTGGATAGTCATGAAAAATGAAGTAAGTAGGGCTGCTGAAGAAATGTTAGGAAGGAAGAAAAGATCAACTAAGAATCAGTGGATAACTCAGGAGATACTAGACCTGATTGATGAACGACGAAAATACAAGAATGATAGAAATGAAGAGGGCAGAAAAGAATACAGGTGATTAAAGAATTAAGTGGATAGAAAGTGCAAGATAGCTAACGAAGACTGGCTGAAGGAGAAGTGCAAGGATGTCGAAGGTTGTATGGTCCTAGGAAAGGTAGATGCTGCATACAGGAAAATCAAGGAAACCTTTGGAGAAAGGAAATCTAGGTGTATGAATATTAAGAGCTCAGATGGAAAGCCACTTCTAGGGAAAGAAGACAAAGCAGAAAGATGGCAAGAACATATCCAACAGTTGTATCAAGTTAAAGATGTAGATAATTTGGTTCTGGAACAAGAGGAGGCTGTGGATGCTGATGAAATGGGAGACCCAATTTTGAGGTTAGAATTTAACAGAGCTGTGAGCAACCTAAATAGGAACAAGGCACCTGGAATTGATGACATTCCGTCTAAATTACTGACTGCCTTAGGAGAAACCATCATGGCAAGGTTATTCCATTTAGTGTGTAAGATGTATGAGACAGGTAAAGTCCCATCCAATTTTCGACAGAATGTTGTTACAACTATTCCCAAGAAAGCCGGTGCTGACAGGTGTGAAAACCACCGCACCATTAGTTTAGTATCTCATGCCTGCATAATTTTAACACGTATTACTTACAGAAGAATGGAAAAAACAAGTTGAAGCTGAGTTGGGAGAAGATCAATTTGGCTTCAGAAGAAATAGTTACAAGTTACAGGATTGTGAGCAACTGCAACGTGACCTCGAAAATGTTGTGAGATGGACAGCAGGCAATGGTATGTTGATAAACGGGGCTAAAAGTCAGGTTGTGAGTTTCACAAATAGGAAAAGTCCTCTCAGTTTTAATTACTGCGTTGATGGGGTGAAAGTTCCTTTTGGGGATCATTGTAAGTATCTAGGTGTTAATATAAGGAAAGATCTTCACTGGGGTAATCACATAAATGGGATTGTAAATAAAGGGTACAGATCTCTGCACATGGTTATGAGGGTGTTTAGGGGTTGTAGTAAGGATGTAAAGGAGAGTGCATATAAGTCTCTGGTAAGACCCAAACTAGAGTATGGTTCCAGTGTATGGGACCCTCACCAGGATTACCTGATTCAAGAACTGGGAAAAATCCAAAGAAAAAGCAGTTCGATTTGTTCTGGGTGATTTCCGACAAAAGAGTAGCGTTACAAAAATGTTGCAATGTTTGGGTTGGGAAGAACTGAGAGAAAGAAGAAGAGCTGCTCGACTAAGTGGTATGTTCCGAGCTGTCAGCGGAGAGATGGCGTGGAATGACATTAGTAGACGAATAGGTTTGAATGGCGTCTTTAAAAGTAGGAAAGATCACAATATGAAGATAAAGTTGGAATTCAAGAGGACAAACTGGGGCAAATATTCATTTATAGGAAGGGGAGTTAGGGATTGGAATAACTTACCAAGTGAGATCTTCAATAAATTTCCAATTTCTTTGAAATCATTTCGGAAAAGGCTAGGAAAGCAACAGATAGGGAATCTGCCACCTGGGCGACTGCCCTAAATGCAGATCAGTATTGATTGATGAAATGTAGGAACACGTGAAGCAATCCTGACTCTACGTCTAATCTTAGAGGATCGCATCAAGAAGGTCAAGCCCACATACATGGCATTCGTAGATCTAGAAAAGGCATTCGATAATGTTGATTGGACCGAGCTATTTATGATTCTGAAGGTGATTGGGATCAGATACCGAGAACGAAAAATTATCTACAATCTGTATAAAAATCAGTCTGCAGTGATAAGAATCGAGGGCTTTGAAAAAGAAGCAGCAATCGAGAAAAGAGTGAGGCAAGGCTGCAGTTTGTCCCCCCCTCCTTTTCAATGTTTATATAGAACAGGCAGTAAAGGAAATCAAAGAGGAATTTGGAAAGGGAATCACAATCCAAGGAGAGGAAATCAAAACCTTGAGATTTGCCAATGATATTGTTATTTTATCTGAGACTGCAGAAGATCTTGAGAAGCTGCGGAATGGTATGGACGAAGTCTTAGGTAAGAAGTACAATAATGAAAATAAATAAGTCCGAAACAAAAGTAATGGAATGCGGTCGAACGAAGGCAGGTGATGCAGGAAATATTAAATTAGGAAATGAAGTCTTAAAGGAAGTAGATGAATATTGTTACTTGGGTAGTAAAATAACCAACGATGGCAGAAGTAAGGAGGACATAAAATGCAGACTAGCACAAGCAAGGAAGAGCTTTCTTAAGAAAAGAAATTTGCTCACTTCAAACATTGATATCGGAATTAGAAAGATGTTTTTGAAGACTCTCGTGTGGAGCGTGGCATTGTATGGAATTGAAACATGGACGATAACTAGCTCAGAAAGAAAGAGAATAGAAGCTTTTGAAATGTGGTGTTACAGAAGAATGCTGAAGATGATGTGGATAGATCGAATCACGAATGAAGAGATACTGAATCGAATTGGTGGAGGAGATCGATTTGGTTAAATTTGACTAGAAGAAGAGATAGAATGATAGGACACATCTTAAGACACCCAGGACTTGTTCAGCAGGTTTTTGAAGGACGTGTAGGTGGTAAGAACGGTAGGGGTAGACCAAGGTATGAATATGACAAGCAGATTAGAGCAGATGTAGGATGCAGTAGTTACGTAGAAATGAAAAGGTTAGCACAGGATAGGGTGGCTTGGAGGGCTGCATCAAACCGGTCTATGGACTAATGACTCAAACACCACATCCTCACCTCACGATATTTCTTTTTGGAAGCCGGTTTATCCTCATCGATGGAGTTAATTCCTAACCAGAGAGGTCGGTTGACTAGTTCCAGTTCCTCTTACTTCCTCATTCCGAGCGCGCTTCTGCCCTTGTTCTCAGCTGTTTCTACCAGCAATCATTCTCGCTACTTCTGAGTCCACTGAGCTATCACTCTTGTAAGAGATTGGCGAGCATCAGACGACACCGCATACCAGGTCGTGTCTTGGTCTGGCAAGACGGCGCCAAGTTTGGTCGGACATATGATATTTGTTAGAATCCTTTGATGTATAATGGAAAAGATAACCGATATGATGCGTAAGAGAAGGGTTGCTTTCTATGATCACGTGACAAGAAGGTCAACCTCTCCTACTTCCACAACACGAATACTAAAGGAGCCTGGTAGAAGAGGAGCACAAGCGTTTACAAGAATAGCCGCCGCGTGGACCGAAACAAGAAAGGAACAACACCGGCAAGGAATACTGCGCAAATTTGCGGGACACTGCACTAAGTCCCAATCCTAGGATCCTAAATGTCTGAAATGATCCGCCTGTTCTAATTTCGTATACCCCACCTGACATTCAACCATCTCAGGTTCCTTTCCTGACGTCACTTGCGAATGCTGATATTGACTGTCCGGCAATAAACAATGTTACCAAGTCCCGAAGAACAGTGAAGAGAATTTACTACTGAAATGGGTGAAATTGAATCTGAAATGTTGAGTCCCTTTATACCCAAATATGTAGGCTATACTTCAGGGAGCGACGCCCTCCACGGTATCCCGCCCTTCCTAGCCCTTCGCTTTACTTTCCCGAAGTATTTGAACTCTTCCAGTACAGCGCTCACAGCGCGGTTCACCCTATCGTTGCAAGAGAGAGCTGTTCTTTTTTCTAATAATTTATGTCCTACTATCGTCTTTCGGTCACGGAAGAACGGAGAGGGACGAGCCGTGCCGTTAATTAAAGTGCATCCCCAGCATTTGCCGACTGAGAATCCACCACCTCATAGCTAAGTGACGTGACCCGCGAAGAGAGACTGTCAGATGAAACGAGTGAACTGAACGTCGCTAACAGACATCCCGGTGTACGCTATCACAAGGACACGATTGTAGCTAAGGTGCTAAAAGAAAGCGCACTTTGTTTAAGAGCCTATTCAGTAGAATCGGAAGGAAGTGATGGAGTGCACGCGCCACAGGATGCAGGTGTACGCGCTGATAACAGGTAGTACATCCGCCAACCTGTGGGCTCTCCCGTCGGCTGCCCTGTCCGTGGTTTTCCCCTCACCTCCTAATGCCGGGACACTACTGTACACAATGCATCTATGGTATCCCCTGCCTGTCGTAAAAGGCGAATGAAAGGGGGCCGAGGGCTCTTAACTTAGGTGAATCCTGTCATTGGCACTCCTTATATCTACCTCGCTATCCTCTCTTGGTCAACGCTTGTTCTTTTCCGACTCCGAGCACTCGAGGCCTGACAAGTGTCCCATTTTCACGCCCTTCGTGGCCCTTGTCTTTCTTTGGCCAAAACTGCCGGGTCCTTTACCTCTGATTAGTGTTGAGAGTCCAGTTGTACACCTTCATCACTCGCAATGTGGCTGGCCTGAGGGAAGGTGTCTCCCTCCCATTCTTATGATCCTCTACAACTCGAGCCACACAATGTGTATCCTTATCCGAAACTCACTGTGCGAACGGTGCACTTAGGACCACGCAGAATCAACGTTGGTTGAGCTTTCCTTCTCGCCCAATATTTCTTAATTTTTATCGATTTCTCTTACGTCATGTTCTTCCTTGAATCCCCTCGTGTGATTACATTCCTTACGTTCTTGTACATGCTACCATTTTAAAATTTTAACAGCTGTTAAGACGCTTAACACAGGGCTGCTGCCATGTTAATTTAACACAAGTATTAACAATTTATTACTCTATTCCCACACAGTCTACAAGACTCTCCACTGATCTGCACTTGTGATCTAGGAAACTGCCACGTAAATATCATACAGGAAGTGGATAACCACTTCAACAGGCTGAGACAATTGTTAAAGACAAATTAACACGCTTCCGTGAGATTTCTGAACGCATTTGGCAGTGAACGTCTTTTGCTTTTTTGACATAAAGCGCTTCTAGCGGTGTGTTGAAATAGTATTTTGTCACACACGGTTATATGATTGTAGGTTATGGTTAGCAGAGACCGCTAAGACGTGAACATCTCAAGTAAGAGGCAATAAAAGAGTTATTATGATGAAAGCGAGATAAATGTTGTTATAGATTTAATTTTAAAGTATGCAAGTGTGTTTGAAAAATGAAAGAACGGACTGTTATATCACAACATGCTATATATTCTTCTATTAGCTGATGTACTCGTGCTTCGCTACGGAATTCTACATTGTATACATATTTCTAGGTTAGGTAGTGTACACGTTGTGAGTAAGATTGTAATAAACTTCTGTGTTTGATGTCGGGACAATAACATCGTCCCTAAATTCGCGGTGGTAAAGGATCCGGTTGAATCGCCACATACTCGTAGAATTCTACGTAGGGCGAGCTTCGCTCTCATTCGAGAGCGCATTCATGCTTTGAGAAGGGAACTGGATTCTGTTTCAGGTGATCTTTATAAGCTTCATCTTTCTTTAAGTCGGACATTAGAGGTGAACACTTTCAATCATCTGGACCTTGTGTCTCACATGGCTTTCTTATCGCTTTCATCTTCTTCAAGGGCTAGACATGTATCCAAATTTTCCCGTTTATCGATGTGCTAGAGGAAGAATTCTGTCCCACACTTGAATTCTTCTAAAGTAGTGGTAAATCTATCCACCACTAATTTGGATACTCCTTCTATGTCTGTGCTCGAGAAGGGATTGAATTTTGCGATTTCACCTCTTAAGCTTCCGACGGAGGAGATCATCTGTGGTGTTGAGGCTTCTCTAAAGCCCTTACCGGATCATATTGCTGAGGAGATTCGTCTTGAAACCGCCACCATTATCAGACATTTCAAACCCCCTCGTCCTAACCTTACTTCCAAAGAGAGGTATGCTCTTAAACACCTAAAATTGAACAAGGACTTGGTGGTGTTGAAGGCTGATAAAGGAATGCTACTGTGGTTATGAACACCGTCGACTACAATAACAAGATTGAGGAACTTCTCAGTGATCCCACCGATAAGGTGCTAAAAATGATCCTACCAACGCCACTGATAGGAAAACAGTGTCTCTTCTTAAAGCTAGATCGATTCCGAATGATGTGTCTCGTGGTTTGCGACAGCAGGCTTCTACAGTTCCCCAACTTTATGGCCTTCCTAAGATCCATAAAGACGGTGTTCCCCTTAGACCTATTGTTAACAGTATAGGTTCCCCTACATACAACCTGGCCAAATACCTTGGAGAACTTCTCAAGCCGTACATAGGTAATGGGGCATCCATCAGGAATTCATCGCATTTTATTGGCATTTTATCCAATCTGCATGATTTTCCTGGTGATATTCTGGTCAGTTTTGTTATTGTGTCTCTGTTCACTAGGGTTCCAATCATAGACACCTTGTCTCTGTTGGATAAAATCTTTCCTGGTGACACTGTCAATCTGTTTCACTTTATCCTCACCACCACATATTTCAGTTTTCATGGTACAATATACGAACAAATGGATAGTGTTGCCATGGGATCGCCATTGGCACCAGTCATCGCTAATTTCTATATGCAAGATTTTGAAGAGCGTTGTCTTCAATCTTGCGTGCTCAAGCCTTCCATCTGGTTGAGATATGTCGATGACACATTTGTTATCTGGCCCCATGGTGAACACGAATTATCCATATTTTTGGATCACTTGAACAGCATACATCCAAACATTAAATTTAGCATGGAGACTGAACGTGGAGGATGTTTGCCGTTCTTCAATGTTTTGGTTTCTAAGAAATCAACCTTCATGGGTCCTCTCATCACCATCCTTGCCAAAAGCGTGCTATGCTTAACACTCTTATCAGCCGAGCAAGGGAGGTTTGTGAGGAGGATAAATTAAACGGTGAACTTGAATTCCTAACCAGAACATTTCTGAGCAATGGCTGTTCAAGGAAACAGATTGATGAAGTGGTACATCCTAAGCCAAAAGGCAGATTGTCACGTGATTCTCGTCCTTTGAGTCTGGCCTTCTTGCCATACGTACAATCTGTCACGGATAGCATTGGCAATATTCTCAGAAAGCACAATATCAAGACCATTTTTAAGCCTAATATCACCATAGGCAATTGGTTGCGATCTGTCAAAGATCCTATTGGTTTAAACTGCGCTGGAATATATATGATTCCTTGCTCCTGTGGATCGGTTTATGTCGGCCAAACATGTAGGAAAGTAGCAACAAGGGTTAAAGAACATCGCAGGCACTTACGTCTTTGTCAGCCAGAGAAGTCTGCTGTGGCAGAACATGCCATACATAATGACCATCAAATCATTTTTGATGCAACGTCTGTCATTTGTAAAGAGAGACATTTTATTCCCAGAATCATTCGTAAGGCGATAGAAATTGCTAAACGCCCGAATAATTTTAACTAAGGTGATGGCTATATACTGAGTAGATCATGGCTACCCTCCATAGTTAACTCGTCAACATCTTTCTCCGTGACTCTGGAGGCCCTGGAATGAAGTACATTTCTAACAGGGTCTCTCTATCTTGAGTCTGGTTACTATGGAGAGACCGTAGCCATTTTGCTTTGTTGTTGCCCTGAAGACGATCCTGGTCGCAGGATTGAAACGCGTCAGCTGGTATTTATTTATTATTACGCGACCTAATATGCCCAAATAATTATCATTATGTCATTTAGTGGTCGTGAAAGTCTACGTGTTAAGAAAACTTCATAGCTCTTAACGTTACCTTAGAAACGCGATGGGGAAGTCACCAAACGTCTATTCTTAGGCGAAGACTGTGTTAGGGACTTGCCTAACATCAGTCACCATCAAGTTGGGGAGTTTTCATTATAGACTAATGGCAAACATTCACTCTCCACCTGCCTTTTTACATCCTCAGAAAGATTGTCTTAGTGGTTTTACCAACCGGAATCAATAACGCCAGTACGAATGTCGCGACTAAAAGTAATGCTATCATATGAAATACTCGATCAAATGAAAACCACACATTTTCTCACTTTTAACGAACAGTACTGTGCTGCCGATCTAACAGTCCAAGGTTCCAGAGCTGGAATGACAGTCGTCAGCCGTGAACACTCTTTAATTTAGGGGGTGAGGGCGAATAGTGTAAAGTCTCGGGGCAAAACTATGCCCTTTTATTCGCCTGTTTAATAGGAGTACCCGATGAGTCCGAAAATCTCAATTCACTACACTGGCGGGGAAAAAACTATCTGACTTGGAGGCAAATTTTTCCTTCAGCCAGAGGAGAAACCCCCTCTTGGCTGCTAATGTGGAATAAAATGAATGTAGAATTTAATAACAGTGAAGAAGAAGAAGAAGAAGAAGAAGAAGCTTTTCTTAAGAAACGGCTGTTTTCAGGGTTGAATTTTGAGTTATTTAATGAACTGTGGTAGGCCTACCATAATTTGGAATAGGACCACCAGGTCATAAGTGAGCTACTGCCATTAGTCCGTTAATAGTGCACAACGATCATTCCAATCAGCGCGTCAGATTAGGTATTGAATAGCTGGAATCAATCAATCAATCAATCAATCAATCAATCAATCACTACTGATCTGTATTTAGAGCAGTCGCCCAGGTGGCAGATTCCCTATCTGTTGTTTTCCTAGCCTTTTTTTAAATGATTGCAAAGAAATTGGAAATTTATTGAACATCTCCCTTGGTAAGTTATTCCAATCCCTAACTCCCCTTCCTATAAATGAATATTTGCCCCAATTTGTCCTCTTGAATTCCAACTTTATCTTCATATTGTGATCTTTTCTACTTTTAAAGACACCATCCAAACTTATTCGTCTACTGATGTCCTCCCACGCCATCTCTCCGCTGACAGCTCGGAACATACCACTTAGTCGAGCATCTCGTCTCCTTTCTCCCAAGTCTTCCCAGCCCAAACTTTGCAACATTTTTGTAATGCTACTCTTTTGTCGGAAATCACCCAGAACAAATCGAGCTGCTTTTCTTTGGATTTTTTCCAGTTCCTGAATCAAGTAATCCTGGTAAAGTTCCCATATACTGGAACCATAGTCTAGTTGGGATCTCACCAGAGACAAATATGCTCTTCCCTTTACATCCTTGCTACAACCCCTAAATACTCTCATAACCATGTGCAGAGATCTGTACCCTTTATTTACAGTTCCATTTATGTGATTACCCCAATGAAGATCTTTCCTTACCTATGTATTCACAATGATCCCCAAAGGGAAATTTCACCCCATCATCGCGTTAATTAAAACTGAGAGGACTTTCCCTATTTGTGAAACTCACAACCTGATTTTTATCCCCGTTTACCATTATACCATTGCCTACTGTCCATCTCATTTGGAGCACAACTAGTCTCTGAGTGTTATGAAAGGTGTTAGTCATAGGGTCAGTCGTGCTGCAGTAGCACCTTCTGGTCCAGTGAGGAAAGCAATGACAAACTACCTCACTCCTCATCTTGCCTGGTACGCCTCATTTTGGTGCTGCCATTGGTTTTTGCGGTTTCCCTATAACTGCATAGCGTTTGGTGGTGCTATTTGAACATCCAACCAGCCCCTGGGCTAATGACCTAACAGACAGACAGACAGACAGACAGACAGACAGACAGACAGACAGACAGACAGACAGACAGACAGACAGACAGACAGACAGACAGACAGACAGACAGACAGACAGACAGACAGACAGACAGACAGACAGACAGACAGACAGACAGACAGACAGACAGACAGACAGACAGACAGACAGACAGACAGACATTACGGAAAAGTAAAAAGTGCATTTCCTTGTTACTGTGGACATGACCGATACAGAAATACCATTCTTTTCAAATTCTGAACAATGTACAATGTAAGGCTTCTACATCACCGGAAAAAGCGATAACTTACATGTCTTGAATTATTTTTGTGCATCCTCTTACTGCGGGGAAAGTAATGTTAACACGCTCTCGTCTTGCACCCCTGTACCTAGTCGCCTACAATTATAAGAAAAGAGTCTCAGTCATAATATCTATGAAATATAAACGAGTGCTTCAGTGGAGACACTGACAAGTTTCAGTCCGTGGGGAACTCGAACCAATTTACCAATTTCTTCTAGTACCGTGTTCATTATAGCTTTGGTAATTAGATGTCTGGGTAGAAAACTTTCTTCTGACAACTCTAAAAAGTCTTTTTTCCCCTTCAGTTTATAAACAGACTTCATACAGCAGTAAAGCTTCAAACTTACGTCTTCTACATGCTGCCATTCTGAAATTTCAACAGCTCTTAGATTTAGCAATTGAGTTCACTGAACCGCTCAGCTGATTATAATGGCGAACATCTCTACCTAGGGAGGTCAAAATAAACTGTGATTTTAGAAATGAGGCCTTAAAAGGGCCATGGGACGCACAAAAAATGCCTAGAATATTCATGTAATAACAGATGTTCGAAAATTAATATATATTATGAAAATGAACATAATCTGGAGCCCGTAGCAAGTAGTATGACCGGCATAAACCAGTTACAATTGAAGTAAACTTGGTAATGGCAAACACATTACATCAAAACCGGTCACAGAATTACAAAACTATGTTAATATACACGGAAGTAGGATAGTTTGTTGTTTTCCTTCACATCCACCTAGACTGTGTTATTATTACTGTTACGGAGATACCCGTGGAGCAGAAGAAATGGGTCTAACTACTACATAGATCAAAAATTGAATTAATACTTTAAATAAAGGTTACATTTCTTTTAGAATCTCGAACTTAACAAACTTTTCACTTGGTGAAATAATTAAGTGACATGTAATAGCAATCTTGAAACAAGAATTGGTAAACCCAAGATTAGGGGATTTTACAGATTTGGGGCTTCAAACCCTTAGTTTACAAAATTTTGCAAAATCTCAATGTTTAGACAAGAATCAGAATCTTCCAATTTAAGAGCACTTCGCTCCAACAACTTTACAGCCTTCCAGAGGCGCACCTCAATATGCAGCTGGATTTAGAAAACACAGAAAAGAGCTTACATGCTCTCCAACTTTAGCTAGTCTCTTAGAGCTCCTTTAGGGCAAACTTACACAACCCCTAACAATCTCCGTCCTCTCAAGGCACAATTTACAATTAATAAAAGTTAGTACACAGGGGTATCTAGTACCCAACCTTCTGGGCCTCCGTGAAAAGATAAAAACAAAAGCCGGTTAAATTAACGGCCCGAACACAAACTGAACGAAGGCGTACACTTGCACTCCTAGGAAATTAAAACCCTAATTGGGCTCTCGGCCCGATAATCCCAAGCTATTGAGGTTACTCCAATGAAGGTTAATTTAATGCAATACAAGAAAGAAAAACAGTTACAAAATCGTAGTCACCTCAAACCAAGTTGAAGGGGAATTCGAGAGGGTAACGCACTCTCTATTCCCGATTTACAGCTTAAGACTTTATGAAACTTTACATTACCCGGAAGAAAATTTACATTTTAGAAACAGGTGGTTACATAGTTAGAAATTTGAACCTTCCCCTCGTGTACGTCGGCGGAGGTAGCTACAGAGAGATAAAACTGATGCCCATTACCTGGGCTGATGAACTGCCTGGCGAAGAATGAGGCGCCCCGCCTAATGTCTTAACACACACTCTTAGAAATTCGGCGATCAAATGACAAGGAAACATGAAAGGCCGCAACTTATAAACCCGAAGGGAAGGTTCGAGAGGATTCTGGACTAATCCGGACACACCCTCTCAATTTTTGTTGGACAATTCAAAAAGCGACAAGAAGTCTATGAAAAGCTGAAAACTAATTACAAAAATTTCTAATTGGCCAGATTCAAAACTGGCGGAATGAAAAAGAAGTGTTGCCAACCCAAAAATAAATGAACATTGATTCAGTTATGAAAACCTAGAAACACAAAACTTCTTTAAATTACAAGTTCTTCAAACCTTGCACCAGAGCGCATGACCAGAGTTTTTTGAAACGACATCTATGGAGGAAAGTTTAAACTTCTTGAAGTACACCAAAACAAAACAAAATAAATCCAATCAGTTTAGGAAACTTAGAAATGACAAGCTTCTCAATTATTCAGTAGTGACATCTTCTGAATACTGTCCCAACTTCCTGCACTAGCAGTTTCACGTTTTGTTGGATAGATAGAGTTCATTAAGGCGCTTATTTTGAATATGCGTAGTTGCGGTGTACCTCTCGGTACAATTACTATTATTGTTGTTATTATTAATATATAACATCAACTGTAGATAAAACTAAACCACCTGGCTTAGATGTGATAATTGCTGAACTCTGCTGACAAGGCGATCTACAAACTAACAGAGATCATTGATGAGAACTGGAAAACAGAGAAAATTCCAAGTGACTGGACAGCAGTTCAGAAGAAAGGAGACAAGTAACTACAGTGGCATCTCCCTTCTTTCGATAACGTACAACTTTCTCTTGAAAGCCATTCAGAACCAGGCAGAACAGCAGTTCGATTCACAATTGAGTGAATATGAAAGCGGGTTAACGATCTGCAGAGCTGATCAATTCTTTCAATTCTGAATCTCAGAAATAAGAAGTTTGTGATTACCTTCGTCGGCTTCAAAAAAGCCTGAGATTATATAGATCGGCATATTCTAAATGAAATAAGCAGAGACAACAAAGCGACGACAGGTGTTTGGCACGGGGGCATTATGGTCTCTATTGTCCAACTTCGTACCGGATAAGATTATTCGTGAATGCGCAAAGATATGTGTAAGGAAGAGGTCCAGATTGGACCTCGATTAGGATACAAGAGAACTGACCTGATAATAGATTGCCTAGCGTTTGCAGGCGATCTTGCGATATTCTCTGATTCCCTGGATACTGCTGCCAAACAAATCAACCAACTTAAAACCCAAGCAGAGAAGGCTGGCCTCGAAATCTCCAAAGCGGAGTTCATACCAACATCAAGCCGGCTCCTAGAGAGTTCACCGTTGAACAGGGGAAAATCAGACGGGCCTAACACGATGGTGAAAGAGTCGTATCCGTTCGCGAGATGGGTTTCCAACAAAATGAGCGAGACTTCGTCACCTACCATGAAGACGACCTTTACTGACGAGAAGCCGACTGAATTCACCCGGTGAAATGTCCCTTACTCAGGAGAGTAGCAAGGTATCAAAAGTCAGAGGCCCCGAATGAGGACACCACTGTTCAAAGAGATGCTGAAGATAACCGCGGTGAAAGGAAACAGTAACAAGTTACATGGCAACCGAATACTTAATTACAGTTATTGTTACACCGAGCTCGATAGCTGCAGTCGCTTAAGTGCGGCCAGTGTCCAGTATTCGGGAGATAGTAGGTTCGAACCCCACTGTCAGCAGCCTTGAAGATGGTTTTCCATTTTCTCACCAGGCAAATGCTGGAGCTGTACCTTAATTAAGGCCACGGACGCTTTCTTCCCACTCCTAGCCCTTTCCTGTCCTATCGTCCCCATAAGACCTATCTGTGTCGGTGCGACGTAAAGCAAGTAGCAAAAAAAAAAAAAATTGTTACAATTATAAAGTGCCATATGAGAAGTACTTATTTGATCATTGTTTGCATAAAAGAGCTGTACCACATGAATGGAGATTTGCATTAGTAGTCCTTGTGTATAAAGGAAAGGGTGATAGACATAAAGCTGAAAATTACAGGCCATTAAGTTTGGCATGTATTGCATGTAAGCTTTGGGAAAGCATTCTTTCTGATTATATTAGACAGGTTTGCAAAATTAATAACGGGCTCGATAGAAGGCAGTTCGTGTTTACGAAAGGTCATTGCACTGTAGGATTCCAACAAGACATAGCAGATATCCTGGATTCAGGAAATTTTTAAATTTGCTTTACGTCGCACCGACACAGATAGGTCTTATGGCGACGATGGGATAGGAAAGGACTAGGAGTGGGAAAGAAGTGGCCTTGGCCTTAATTAAGGTGTAACCCCAGCATCTGTCTGGTGTGAAAATGGGAAACCATGGAAAACCATCTTCAGGGCTTCCGACAGTGAGGTTCAAACTCACTATTTTCCGGATGCAAGCTCACAGCTGCGCACCCCTAACCGCACGGCCAACTCGCCCGTTCTCTTGGATTTAGGAGGTCAAATGGACTGTATGGTGACTTACCTGTGTAAGGCATTTAATATGGTGGATTATGGGAGACTACTGGCAAAAATGGGTGCAGTTGGAGTAGACAAAAGAATGGCTGAATGGGATGCTATATTTCTAGGAAACAGAACTCAGATAAGAGTCTATTCGTAATAATTAAGAGGGGAATTCCTCAAGGCAGTATTATTGGACCTTTGTGTTTTCTTATATATATATAAATGATATGTGTAAAGAAGTGGAATCAGAGATACGGCTTTTTGAGGATGATGTTATTCTGTATAGAGTAATAAATAAGTTACAAGATTGTGAGCAACTGCAGCGTGACCTCGATAATGTTGTGAGATGGACAGCAGGCAATGGTATGTTGATAAACGGGGTTCAAATTCAGGTTGTGAGTTTCACAAATAGGAAACGTTCTCTCAGTTTTAACTACTGCGTTGATGGGGTGAAAGTTCTTTTTGGGGATCATTGTAAGTACCTAGGTGTTAACATAAGGAAAGATCTTCTTAGGGATAATCACATAAATAGGATTGTAAATAAATCTTTGCACACGGTTATGAGGGAATTTAGGGGTTGTAATAAGGAATAAAGGAGAGGGCATATGTCTCTGGTAAGACTCCAACATGAGTATGGTTCTAGTGCATGGGACCCTCACCAGGATTACTTGATTCAAGAACTGGAAAAAGATCCGAAGGAAAGCAGTTCGGTTTGTTATGGGCGATTTCCGACAAAAGAGCAGTGTTGCAAAAATGTTGCAATGTTTGAGCTGGGAAGACTTGGGAGAAAGGAGACGAACTGCTCGACTAAGTTGTATGTTCCGAGCTGTCAGTGGAGAGATGGTGTGGAATGACATTAGTAGAAGAAAAGTTTGAGTGGTGTCTTTAAAAGCAGAAAAGATCACAATATGAAGATAAAATTGGAATTCAAGAGGGCCAATTGAGGGAAATATTCATTTATAGGAAGGGGGTTAGGGATTGGAATAATTTACAGAGGGAGATGTTCAATAAATTTCCAATTTCCTTGCAAAGATTTAGGAAAAGGCTAGAAAAACAACAGATAGGGAATCTGCCACCTGGGCGACTGGCAGATCAGTAGTGACTGGCAACCTAGATCACCTGTGGGAGAAACATTTCGAAGAAAACTGGACAGTATTGGAGTGAGTGTTCGTCCGCCACCACGAGGTATGGCAAGACCCACAAGCAAGTGTTTTTTTGCTAGTTGCTTTACGTCGCACCGACACAGATAGGTCTTATGGCGACGATGGGACAGGGAGGGGCTAGGAGTTGGAAGGAAGCGTCCGTGGCGTTAATTAAGGTACAGCCCCAGCATTTGCCTGGTGTGAAAATAGGAAACCACGGAAAACCATCTTCAGCGCTGCCGACAGTGGGGTTCGAACTCACTATCTCCCGAATACTGGATACTGGCGGCACTTAAGCGACTGCAGCTATCGAGCTCGTTCCAGCAAGTTTTAAGATGACAGTATATTCTCCCATGATTGATATTAGTCGCTACTTGACCAGTTGCAGGGCATGGAGACGCATACTATGGGGCCGTTGGGTTCTTCCTATGTTGATGATGATGATCAAGTGCAAAAGAAGCGTTTGGCAATCGTAGTTAGGTTCCCCATTTCGACGTTCTGTCCTCTCCTTTAATGACATTCAGAATCATCTTGACAAGTCGCTCGAAAAACGAAAGTAACCTCTGAATTTAGATTAACTGTCTATTAGATGTCTTAAAAACCTCTGCAGTTGGATCAAGGAAGGTGAAATGGAAAAGCTAACAGCAAGAGAGCTGATGCAAGTAAGCGAAAGTTGTGCCAGACTCAGTTAGGATGCCACTCCATTCTCACAAGTCGTGAGGCTGCGATTGTCTGTTTTTCTTCTTTTTACAAAATGTTGTACGTCGCACCGACGCAGATACGTCTTATGGCGACAATAGGAAAGGCCTAGGAGTGGGAAGGAAATGGCCGTAGCGTGAATTAAGGCACAGACCCAGCATTTGTCTGGTGTGAAAATGGGAAACCACGGAAAATCATCTTCAGGGCTGCCGACAGTGGGGTTCGAATCCATTATCTCCTGGATGCAAGTCCACAGCTGCGCGACCCTAACTGCACGGCCAACCCGCCCGGTGCCATTGTCTGTAAAGGAGATACTCAGCACCATCTGGCAACATGTAGCGCAGATAACCTCAACATGTAAAGAAGATAGCGGATTAAATTTTATGGCTAATGAATCTATGAATAGCAAGCGGCCAGTAATTGGCTGATAATTAGGAATATAGTTCAAGTGATGTTGACACAGCTCAAGGCTGTGATAATCTGCTAATTTATTATTGAGTACCGAACACTTCCCGCCAGCCCGAAGAGGATGTGAACAATGAGTTCAACTGCCGACAACTGCCCCATATCTAGGAGGCCATGGCGAGGCAGTGTGGTCGTAGCTCGAGGTCCTGCAAGTGGTGGAGTTATTAGAAGGTAACCGAACAAAACTTAACATTACGAATACCTAGTAGCCCTCCGCCCCGGTACTTTCATTTTATGAGAGTCCCGCATACAAAAGTGATGAATGGGGTGCCTAATCGCTGGAGCGCTACAATGTGCTATAAGGGACAATGAAAAAGTTTCCGTTCGACGACCGTACAGTTCTCAATCGGGCAAAGTCGTCGTGAGCTCTCACGCACTCATCCCACCGACACCAGGCTGAAGATTCCCTTATCGTGCTGCACATCCTCGTCCCACGGGAAGCGTCGAAAGTCCTTTTTGAGGGGACTGAATGCGTGATAATCAGGACTCTAGGGCGGGTGCTCGAGTGTCTCCCAGTAGAGTTGTGATTGTCTGTAATAGATGAGGCTCGACCGGCGTCTTGTGTCGAAACGCGACCCGCACCACAGCTGTGGACAGACATATACACAGTCTTTATTCTTCGATGGATGTCCACGGGTGTTTGTCTTTTGGCAACCAAGAACAGAATAACAGCACGTTGGTCCTGTTTGGACGTCGCCATAGTTCACGTGGCCGCATCTCGGTACGACACGACTGCCACACTAAGTCCTCTGCAACAACGCCCTGAAAACTTTTTGATCACCCCTTATATATTTCAGATCAAATCAAAATCTCTATATTTGCAAATGAGGTGTCTACCTCGGTGGCAAATGGTACACTAAAATACATTATTGTCAAGCACTAAATTTTAAATTAACAAGATACAAAGAAAATTTTCCTAGAATACAATATTATACAATTTACGCTAATAATTTGTTCTATTAAACACATACATCATCCTTAATAAATTTATATTGTTTACAAAATTCTACTTATAATATCTGACAAACATAGTCATCTCATATACAGTATGTGAAATTACTTCTAATAATAATATACAACTGGTATAAGATTAAAATGAACATTGAATTTATTTACATATTTATATTTTACCCATTTTGGAACCTAAGTAGCATAACGACCTGCTGCGTCTTAACCAGAGCCCCTTTTGCTACCACTTTTCAGAGTTCCTGAAGGGCCTTCACAGCTACCGTAGCGGTCCCTGGGCCCTCGAAGTCCCCACTGTACTTCACCCCTACAGGCAGTCCCCTACTTGGGCTGTCCAAACTCCTTAGACCAGGGGATGGAATTAATTTATTCACACACATTTTTTATTTACAATATCCTGCACTGGTCGAATGCCCTCTAACATTTCATTTATTTTCTCTGTTGTTGTTTATTCTCTTCTTGAATATCTGTACAGATTTTGGAAAAAGATCAAACACTACCCCTGGTAAACTGTTCCACTCCTTCACGCCCTTCCCAGTGAATGAAAATTTACCCCAATCGCTTCTGCTAAAATTCCTTCTAATTTTGTACTTGTGGTCAGTTCTACCAATATAATTATTTTCCAACTGAAGCCTCTCACGGATATCTCTCCATGCTTCTTCTCCTGTATAGGCTCTATATAATCCTGTAAGTCTAGTTTTCTCCCTTCTCTTACTTAAAGTTTCCCAACCAAGTTCCTTTAACATTTCTGATACACTACTCTTTCTCCTGAAATCCCCTGTTACAAATCTTGCTGCTTTCCTCTGCACACTATCTATTTCTTTTATTAGGTATTCTTGGTGAGGATCCCAAACACTGTTTGCATATTCCAATAATGGACGAACCATACTTAAGTAACTTTTCTCTTTTAATTCTTTGTTGCATCCTTTAAGTAGCCTCGTTATGACATGTAACGATCTGTATGCTTTCCCAACAATGTCATCAACATGACCCTTCCAGTGCAAATTACTTTCAAATCTCACACCGAAGTATTTGCACTTGCCATCTTTAGGGATAACTACCTCATCCAAAGTATATTCAAATTCAGTTTTAAAGCTCCTGTTTGTAAATGTTGTAACAGTTGATTTGCCTCCATTAACCTTCATGTTATTTTCTTCAACCCATTCTTGGATACTCTCAATGTCCCTTTGTAATTCTGAGCAATCCTCAATGTTATTTATTTCTCTATAAACAATTATGTCATCTGCATACAATCTTATTTTCGATGTTATATTGTTCCCTAAATCATTTGCGTATATTAAGAAAAGTAACGGACCGATTATACTACCCTGTGCAATTCCCTTCCAAACTTTCTCTTCCTGTGATATATAATTTCCTACTTTGACTTTCTGAACCCTTGAATTTAGAAATGTTCTTATCCAACGTATAACCCTTACGTCCAGTCCTATTCCCTCCAATTTCTTTAATAATATTCCATGTTCCACTCTATCAAAGGCTTTGGAAAGATCTATGGCTATGCAATCTAACTGGCCTCCTGAATCCAACTGATCTGATATGTCCTGCTGAAATCCCACCAGTTGTGCCTCACAAGAAAATTTCTTTCTAAATCCATACTGGCTCCTCATGAACCAATTTTTATCATCACATATCCCTCTGATGTACTTTGCTATTAAACTCTCCAGTATTTTACAAACTATACTGGTCAGGCTGATTGGTCTGTAGTTCTCTGGTTTCCTTTTATCACCCTTTCCTTTATAAATTGGTATTATTATAGATTCCTTCCATTCCTTTGGTATTACACTATTATTTATGACATAGTCAAAGAGAAATTTTAAATAAGGCACTATATACCACCCCATCGTCTTTAATACCTCCCCAGTAATTTGATCACTTCCTGCTGCTTTTCCTTGCTGAAGCAGTTGGATTTCTCTGAAAATATCTTCATTTGTGAATGAGAAGCTTCTTGTTTCCCTATGTGTCTCTCCCTCTCTATCTTCTGTTATGGTTTCCAAGTCCTGACAATCTTCTACTGAATCTCTGAATTCCCTACTGAAGAGGTTTGCTTTCTCAGTATCTGTTAAATAGTGTTCACCCCCTTCTCCCACCATTGTAGGAATTTGGATTCCTTTTCCTTTTTGATTCCTAATATATGAATACAGCTTTTTCCATTTCCCTTTGTGGTCATTACCCTCTTGAAGAATGCCATTCATATAATTCTCTTTTGCTTCCTTTTTCACTCTATTCAGTTCCCTCATTAGCTGTTTTCTAGTTTCTCTATTCTCCCTACCCTCTTTGATTTTCTTGTTTACTATTCTACATTTTCTTTTTAATTTTCTTATTTCCCTTGTATAATAAACAGGGTCTGAGGTCATTTTACCCTTCTTAACAGGTACAAATCTCTTCTCTCCTTCCCAAATGATTCCTTTAAATTTAGCCCAAAGTGTATCCACATTACTCCCTTCACTTATCCAACAACTGAATTGTGATTTAAGGTAAGTCCCAAATTCATCAACTTTAGTTTTTCTGTATAATTTCTTGTCTTGTGTGACCCTCTTATTAAGCCTTTTTGGTACCAGTCCTACATCCATTATTACAGCCTTATGGTCACCTATTCCTTCAATTACCTCAGTTTTATCAACAATTTCCCATGGTTTAATCAAGAATACATCTAGTAAGTTATTGAGACGAGTCGGTTCTTGTACTACTTGTGTAAATCCTCCCTCCCAAATTAACTTATTTGCCAGTTTCTGTTCATGGGCTTCACTTGCAGCTCCATTCCATTCAACTTCAGGCAAGTTTAGATCTCCCCCAATTATTACCATATCATTATTATTGTTTTTATGAGTATAATCTATTATTTTCTCAAATATTTCCATGTCTCTTTCCTCTCTTCCAGGCCTGTATGTTCCTATAATTCCCACCTCCTTCATATTATGACAAACTAATTTTATCCCTAATATTTCATCCCTTTCATCGTTAAACCATTCATGTGAACAATAACTTTCCTTCACCAGAATAAACACCCCCCCTCCCTTTTTATCTCCTCGGTCTCTACGATAGACTGTGTACCCTTCTGGAAATACTTCTCTATTACCCACCCCTTCTCTCAACCACGATTCTACTCCTATCACCACATCAGTCTCATAAGATTCCATCAATGTACCGAATTTTAATTGTTTATTTACTACACTCTGATAGTTTACCAAGAGCAATCTCAGACCTCCTTCCTCCCTAAAACTTGACTGTTGCAATTGGGTAACATTTGACTCATGAGTTGAGAACGTCCCTGGAACCCAGATCCTTGTACATAGATCTTGATTTAAGGGTCTGGGTTTTCTGGCAAGTTTCCCTGTATGTGCCAGTTTAGTGGTATGGGTTTTCTTAAGTACAGATTAGTTCGCAAATCTCTGTTGATAATTGTAGCAATTTGCCTACAGAGATTTTATTTTCCATTACCATTCAGATGTAACCCATGCCTAGTAAACATTTGCCTGCCAAGACCTAAAGTATCTACTACATAGACATTTCTGAAACTCTTACATAATCTCTTGATTTTTATATTTACATCATACACAGCTTTGTTCACACATGAGTCCTCTAAAAGGTCATACCTAGGTGGCACATTAACTACAATTACTTTTGAGTCAGGTAGTTTGGAAATCTTACCTCTGAGAGTCATAATTAGTTCCTCACCTTCATTTGCAGCAATGTCATTTGTACCACTCACAATTACCACATAATTGTCCTTCTCTAACACAGGATCACAACTTGAAAGGACGTCTTCAGTTTTGGCACCTGGTTTTATTAGTCCTAAAACCTCAGTTTCTGGATTCTGCAGCTCATCCTTGATGCCTTCTGCCATACCCCGCCCTTGATTGTCTGCGTAGAGATGAATCTTTGGCGATCTTGACTTTCGGTTGGTTTTCTTCTTCTGTAGGTTACCTCCACTGGATTTAAAATTATTTGGAAAACTTGGTATGTCTTCTTCTGGAACTTGCTGAAGTAACTGAAATCTATTTTGGCACTGCAAAGAGTTTTTTCCCGGTTTTAACTTGTACGTAGTTTCTCCCATATGTTTAACATTAGGCCTAAAATGGCCACGCGTCACTTCCGTCCACGGCGATCTTTCTTCTCCAATGTCTTCTTTATCTTCCAGTTTCTTTATTCTGTCCTTTAAGCTTTCATTTTCATGTTTCAGAGCGCATCAATCTTCTTGTAGCACTCCTAAAATCTTAATTATAGTTTCATATGTCTCTCTTTCTTGTTGTTCTGCCTCACTATCGGTTTATTTACACTTGGGACACAGCCACTCACTTTCTTCAATATCAGTCCTATTTACAATATTTGCACAACGAAAATGGTACCATTCATCACACTTACGACATAGAATCCCATTTTTAACTACTCTTCTGCATTTGCCACATTTTTAACTGCATCTTACACCATTATCTACTACGGATATCACAGACTTACACACAGTAGTCGCCATCTTACTTTCTTATGAGACAAATATCAGTCATTTTACTACACAGGGTGCATATTTTTGTGTAAAGACCCCAAACATGCAGAGAATAAAGTTTAATAATTGATTAATTTATACAGGTAGAGATACCAGAGTTGCTTGTATGTGCCTTGCAAGTCTGTCCGGTGAATGGCAGGCGGATTATTCGTCGTTGCTGAACACCAGCCTAATACTGAGCAAAGAGGGCGCATTAGTTCTGACGTAACCTACCTGCAGGGAGTACATCCCGTTCTTTACTAGTGCATGCGGGCCCCCTGCTATCCAGGGTATCAGCTGCCCGTTGTAAGAGGGAGCCAGGGCCACTTAACTTGGAAGCGTGACTTGGCGATCACGGGGCCCTTACCTGAGTCTTGACATTGCTTCCATTTGCTTGTGCCAGGCTTATCACTTTCATCTATCCTATCCGACCTCCCTCGGTCAATTCTTCATCTTTTCCGACCCCGACTGTATTAGGTTACGAGGCCCCTAGGGAGTCTTCAATTTTCACGCTGTTGGCGGCCCTTGTCTTTCGTTTGCCGATACCTTTATTTTTCGAAGTATCGAATTTCTTTCATTTTCTTTCTCAGTAGTAGAGGATGGTTGCCCAGTTGTATAATCCCCGCCGTCCACAACGTGGCACAGTGCGTAGAACACTATTTCCCTAGCTATGGACTTCCCTGGTACTGTCAGAGACAGTGTCCGGGTGTACTCCAGAAGCTTCGCGCTGCTGAGTACGACACGCTGTTGAGCAGATCTGCTACTGCGTCACTCGCAGTCGGCGGATTCTTGTGCAATAAAAACGGTAAATTATACGAGCATCTATGCACTATTGCATACTCTTGTTTTTCCTTTTGGCATGGTCTTCACACGACGAAGAAATGGAAGCATAGTTTACATAACGGCCTCCAGAGAGCACGCAATGCCAAACGTGGGCGCGTTATCGATAGATACTGAAAGATGAAACATAGCAACACTTCTTCATGTTGTAGCATCTTGCCCTCATGGGGAGATGCTGCGGAACGCGAGGCATAACAAGATTCGGCCCTTTATAGTGTGACCGTATCGGTCATACACATATTTAATAATTATTTTAGGCGGTGAAAACCTTTTGTCAAGCTCCCTTGTCCATATTACAGAAAGTTGCATGAGGTTGCATCAGTTTCCACAACGCTTCTGACTTGGTGGTGTAAACACGAGTCCGTCATAGCTGGAGGAATCCCCAGATACAGAGCGAGCTATGAAAAATGACAAGGAAAAAAATCAATACTAATAACTCCGCCCACTAAAAATGGCCGAAACACGGCAATGGCAACGTGAATGCTTGATTTGTAATGTAAGATTTTGAGGGAAATCTCGGCATGTCATATGTTTTCATAATAAAGCTCTGCCAAAATTCCAGTTGTTTATAAATGTTTAACGCACGGAAAATTACGTTACCATTGGATTATATAAGCACCAGTAGCGTGCCCACGCCAAGTAAGTACGCAGACTCTGGATGGAAATCCCCGCAGAGGCATCATTTTGATAATACATTTTAAATAAAACGCCGATCGATGCGTTTTCCGCACATAACTAGATTACTTAAAAGTCTGAGTCTCTCATTTGAGCGCATTGCCGATGTCACATAACCCGTAGAACCACTGATATGCAAAAATGTGGTGGGGACTGACTGCCGTCTATTGTTCGTGTAGGCGTAATATTGTATAAGAGGCAGCCATGTTGAGACAACATCCACTTGATGCGAAGATTGAAGGCAGACACACGATCCGCTGGTGTTCGGGTCTTGCCTGCATTCGGGAGAGTTAATAATACATTTTGCAAATACGTGGTGTGAAAAACCTTGTCCAATTCGTTAGAAAACAATATTCTCAGCAAACGTCGATTGCGAAAACATGTATTTTTTCAGCTGCTGAGTGATTGTCCCGTCTAAACTTTTCAGACTTATTGATCTCCGTTGAATATACTAGGTCCAGTGATCATTAAAAGGGGACCTTACGAGGCTTTGTGCGTTCCAGGACCTTCACCTTCACGTTGACGTTGATAAACTTGTCAAATGGATCGCACGGAATGGCAGGATGGTAACCAGGAAGAGACTTCACCCAGGGGAAGTTTAGCTCATGGGGAACACTGTCAGTACCTATGGGTTAGCCCTTCATTGGGGAAATCACATTAACGAGCTTGTATTGTAGCAAGGAGAGGTCATACGAGACCCAACACGACTGTACAGGACCCTCACCAGAATTACTTCACTCTAGAGCTGGAAAAGATTCGTGTGAAGGCGGCACCATTTGTGGATCGGTGTTACGAAAATGTTCGGCAGACTTGAGAGAGATGGCGCAGGAAACACCGGAAGATAAACCAGATAGACCACAAGCATGCTATTAAACATGACATTCTTGTACTACATTCACCCACTCCAATACATATGATCATGAATTACAGCTACGGCTGTTCCACAAACACAGACGTATCAAACAATATGCACACGTTTCCTAGATAAAACACAGTGTGATAAAGCAATTAGTAAGCTTTTAAGAAAACCGTGTGAAAAAGCAGAAATGTAAAGAAACACACATTCCTCTCTCATTTTACTCTTCCTGTCCGTAATTTGCTTTGCAGTACGATACTCTTCTCCAAGTTTTCTGATTTAAATCTCTGGCGTTTGTCTGTTAAAACTGGCTTCAGTGAGCAGAATAATCTGTCTACATGTACGGATGTGATAGGACATTCTGCGGGATCCACATGATATATCATAATGTCGTAGCCCTGAGCTTGCACACGGACTTCGAGGTTTCCTGGGACAACTTCTGTTTCACTGCCGAAAGTCTTCACGGCATTAATTATTAGTTTTGTTGAACTAATAAATATACGCATGCATATGCACTGTTAAACTTAATAACTCGTCCAGTTTCACGTTCAAATGCATTTCCTTGTAAGTTTGGAGGTCGGGAAACATAATATGCATTTCCATACAAATCCGATGTCTACTCATGATTGATTGATTGATTGATTGATTGATTGATTGATAGACTAATTGATTGATTCGATACCTAGAGGAATACTGGCTATTTTAATGCATGCGTACCTAAAGCTTCCATCGATTCTCAGAATTCTCCTCCTCCGCTCATTGACCATACCTCCCACAGTCCGAGTGCCAGGGTCTTCAATTAAGAGGGGTCCAGGGTTCGATTCCTGTCCGGGTCTGTTTGGTTGCGGACTGCGTGTTCGTCTTTGTTCCGACATTCTCATCTTTATTCATACACAACACATTACAACCTCCCTCCGCATAGGTTGATAGGGCCAAGTTCTACCATGCTCTGGGAGAATAAGTACTTGTTAGGAAATTTGCTGGAACAGTTCGAAAACATTACTTGTATGATCCTCGTTATACGGAGTTCCGGCTGCCGCTCTCTTCACAACAGTGATTAAAGATAGCGAATACCAGGTCCTAAAACAGATCCTTGCGGTACGCGCTTTTCTATTAGCGGCACAGCTGCGTATTGTGGCGTGATGGCTTGGCTCAGGAACAGGTTGGAACACAGCCCACGGCCACTGAGATACAATGCGGTGCAGTCTAGAAATAAAGAACGCACTGACCAACCCTTGACCCAACAATACCCGAGCGCTGTGTCAGCGACGACAGCTCTTTGATTCATTTGGTAACGCGGCTCCATAATTGCGGCTCTTAAGTGGCTTAGCGGCTGTCTGTGACTCTTCTCCAGCAACATGCTTTACGGCTAATAATAATAATAATAATAATAATAATAATAATAATAATAAATGAAATTAAAACCAACTACTAAATGGATATAAGAAACAAGAAAACACGTGAAGAAAGTTCGCGCCAATCCAAAATAAATCTTTAATACAGACACGTTCCGAGCTAAAATTGATAAAGTCAAGGAGTTCCAGGAAAAGCAAAATGAAAATCTAAGAACATATGGAGACGAAGAGGAACAACAGCGAAATTCTCGGAGAACTGAATTCTTTACCGTATTCCAAAGTAGGCAAAATCGAATAAAGAAGAAGTAAAATGAAATAAAAAGAGACTTAGCTTCTGCTGGGATTTCTGATGCAGTTGTCTCAGACCGCCCTAAATTTCTTGGTCTCCTTTACCAAAGGTTGTTAAATCTGGCACACCTCTTTCACAGGAAAGAATGGAAAACCAAGAGCAGGACTAAAGATGTATTCGAGCGAAAGGGAGCATCCAGATGGGCTTAAATCACTAATAATAATAATGGTATGGTCACAGCTGCTGCTCGTCAATAGGCCCACTGGATGGCATGTACTGTTCAAACCCGTCAGAGGGCGCACATGCAATTACGATGTCGTACAGCCTGCCTCTTACCCGAAGGCCACGTCATCCATTCCCGGACACATCAGGGATTTTTTACCTCGATCTCAGATGAGGGTGGTGATTATTGTTTCAAGAGGAAGTACAACTAGCCAGCCATCCTCTATATAACACTAATCAGGGATGAAAAAGGAAGGCATCGGCCACTTCGAAAAATGAAGGTATCGGCCAAAGGAACACAAGAACCACGAAGGGCGTGAAAATGAAAGACTTCCCAGGCCTCGAGTGCTCTAATACCGTCGGGATCGGAAAAGAACAAGAGTTGACCAAGGGAGGTCGGATAGGAGGAGCCTGGCACAAGTTAGTGGAAGCAATGTCAACACTCAGCTAAGGGAGCCGTGGTCGCCAACCCATGCTCCCAAGTTTAGAGCCTCTGGGGCCTGTGCTTAGTCGCCTCTTACCACAGGCAGGGGATACCGTGGGTGTTAATCTCCCGCCTCGACCAACAGGGGGCCTCGAGGCTGGTTCGAGGTGCATTCAGGCTATGTGTTCACAATTGAGGAGCTATCTGACGGTGAGATAGCGGCTCCGGTCTAAGAAACCAAGAATAACGGCCGAGGATCACACGAGACATTCCGGGCTGTTGCGTCACCCTTAATAGATCGCCCAAGAGAATTCCGGAGTAAACCAGAATTTCGAAATTGACGAACGTGAAATGTCTTCATGCGGTAGGTGAGGTCGAAGGAGAGGCCCCAGTTGTACCTCCTCTTAAAACAATAGTCACCACCACGATTAGTGTTAACAAAGGACGGTTGTCCACTTGTACTTCCTTTCAAAACAGTAATCACCAATATCGGAAAGGTGGTGTTTTAAACTACCGCCTTGCTCCTGAAAGAGACACCCTACACCTTTTTTCCCTTGCATATTTGACAGCGAGAACGGTATCCATACATGCCTGTACTCGTTATATAGTAATTATATGATTAATATAAGTGGACTGGATGTTTTTGATTGAGGTTTGATATTCATAAATGCAGTCCACTGGATCATCATTATTATAATTAGTAGACGCAGAGAGCAAGGACGTGCCGCCAACTGCTCACGACCTTGTCAGCCCCGCGGGATGTAGAGCGTGTAACTGTCTGGCGTACTCCAGGGGTCTGTACTGGGACCGTCGCTCCTCACTGCATACAGGAATGTTAGATCAGCTGTTCTCGTCAGCACCGATGTCAGATGACGTCTACAATGTGCTCTGAAATTCTATACAAACTAATTCAGTTAAACCTGCCTTTGTGGGAACCGGGAAACTGACGAGATCGGATAATTTTCCGGTACCATGACTTATTATTCTTGCAAGTTTACCTGTCTGACACGTGAACGGAAGGAAATAAAGAAGTATGTAAATTTCATTCGTAACCGTTTTCAGTGCATGTGCACTCGGAATGCCAATGCTGTAATTTGCATCGCAGAAGCAGTGAAAGGAGGCTCACACCGTGCCTCTTACCCGAACATACTGAAATACTGATTTGCTTCAACGAACTCTCGACCAGTGTAATTACGGTGCAGAAGATCACGTGGCCATGAGACAGAGGCGGTGTTAGAAAACATCGAAGAGTTCGTCACCCATCATCTCCAAGAAAAGAAAAGAAAACAGAAATTGAGGCGTTGACGTGGAAAAGTTAGTAGATCAAAAAGTGGAATGTTAATGGAATGGGAAATATACTAAGCCAACTGGTGGAGTATATTAATTTCTACGACTGACACAAGTTGGTATCGTGTTATGTCCATGACGTCTGCCTGAGTCAGCCGGTGCCTCTGATGGAATTAGGTATCACCTGTGCCATTTGTTGACAGGCAACTGCATATAAACATTATTTATAGCTATTATGAGTGTATTTCAGTTGCCAGAATGTCTCCGAAACATATTCCATTCAAAAAGGTAAGTCGTTATTGCCAGCATCTTGACATGACGTTCAGACTAGGTCTTTGTTTTCGTAAATATGTACTAGTCTACGTGTGGCCAGCAATGGTTCCAGAAGAAGATGCGGAGATAATCAGAGAGCTAAACATTTTGGACCATTTCATGAAATCATTTTCGTGACTTTCCCAAGAGATATTTAAATACTCATCGCTTTAATATTAGCACAGTGTCCGCAATTTCCCTCAGGCAAGACAAGGCTATCATTCAAAGAAATGGAACCACGGAAGGAGACCAACCATCAGCGAACAGAAAAAGGACTTCCTGCTTACCTTTACCATGTGAATGCCTCCATTTATGGCGAGGATGATGAGAACGAAGACGATAAAGAAGATGATTTATGTGACGTGAACTACTACGAAAATGGCCAACGTACAATTCTGGATTACTATTGGTGATGTTTCTATAATGTGTAAGCACCGTACGACTGTGTACTGTGAGGCAGTTGGAAGCGAGCACACATTTGTGTTAGTGCTGACTAACTAGTGTCCATCCGTGTATGATTAGTGTTATTACACTATCTGCTACTGCACAAACTCATATACATCTACTGCTGGATTATTTAAGTGGGGAACACATGAGCTACGTACTATGTTGTTTTACACTTTATTTTTTGTACGGTACGTTCGGGAATGGTTCATGTTTCACGTTTGAAGGTGGTGACGTGGAACTAGTGCCTTGTTCCTCCGTTTGGTAGCAGCACACGCACAGGGGCCAACGAATGCACTCGTCATAGTCATTTCATAACAACACATGTCAGAGTAAGAGCAGACAGCATGGAAAGCAACCGTCAGGCACAGCGCTATGTGACTTGATTTCTATGAAAAAAAGGCGTGACCACTGCAAAAGTTCATCGGCGCTTGGTAGCAGTCTGTGGAGAACATGCGCCATCACGGAAAACAGTTTACAACTGGGTGGAAAGTTGGAAAACAGGGCGGTGGACAAGGGAGCCAGTTCTGGAAGAAATGCGACAGTGTCAACACCAGCCAACATTACCTGGGTTGAACAGGCCATCCAAGGAAACAAATGAATCACATTTACGGAAATGGAGGCAGCCATGGGAATTAGCCGAAACACCCTTCAGCGGATCGTGCACGGCCGGTTACAGTTGGGGAAGGTGTCATCCACGTGGGCGCCTGGACTCTTGTCTGCAGACGAAAAGCAGAGGCGTGTGGACGTATGCAGACAACTTTTGGAACACCATGATCAAGATCCATTCACCTTCATGGCTAGGCTTGTGACTGGTGATGAGACATGGCTCCATTACCATGAGCCACAAACTAAACAACAATCGATGCAATGGAAGCATAGGGCCAAAGAAATGTCGAACAGTGCCATCATTTGGTCGGGAACATGAAGAAACCTCTGCGTGGTCGCCGTTTTGCGGATTTTCCAGAACTGGACACAGTAGTCAAGGCATGGGTACGCAGCACTCCGAAAGAATGGTTTCAGGAACGTCTGGGGAGACTGACACATCGATGGCAAAAGAGTTACAAGGAGATTGTGTTGAAAAGGTGGGCGTAACAACCGATGTGTAATGGGTAGAACAATATAGTACGCCATTGGTAGAAAAATAGGGTGTATTAAACATTTTTCCAGCAACAATAGAAATGAATACTAAAAGGAAACACAATATGCCTACATATTTAGAAATCATATAAATTGTGCATTCCAAATGGTGGTGTATCATAAGCTCTATTTTGACGTTTCTGTGATAATTTCCAAACACTTTAATATAGTCTATCTTCTTCTTACCTTTCACATATTGTGCCCTCTTCAAGGCATGAGTGGCGGTGCTCCTCTTGATAGACAGTTGTTCCGGCTGCTGCTGAAAAATAAAAGTACTCACCGGTCACGTAGACTCTCTTCTCTGGTGTGGAACGTCCCTAGATGTTCCTCGTAGTCGTAGGGACAAAATAATGGGGTGAGGAAATGTAATAACGACGGGTCTAAAACCAAACCAAACCAAACCCCATGGCACTACAGCCCTTGCAGGGCCTTGGCCTACCAAGCGACCGCTGCCCAGCCCGAAGGCCTGCAGATTACGAGGTGTCGTGTGGTCGGCACGACGAATCCTCTCGGCCGTTATTCTTGGCTTCCTAGACCGGGACCGCTATCTCACCGTCAGATAGCTCCTCAATTCTAATCACGTAGGCTGAGTGGACCTCGAACCAGCCCTCAGGTCCAGGTAAAAATCCCTGACCTGGCCGGGAATCGAACCCGGGGCCTCCGGGAGAGAGGCAGGCACGCTACCCCTACACCACGGGGCCGGCAACGACGGGTCTAACCACCTACAAATAACGTTACCCAAGACTGAATCGAATTTAAATGAAAGTAATTTATTAACAAAAATTGCAAAAAGGCAGGATTAAAATGAAAATCAAGTAATACAAACTGGATTAAAAAATAAATAGTTAAAACAAAATAAAAACTGAATAGTTTTCCAACAAATATGCCACAATTAAGTTGAATGTACGTAAAATAATAATAATAAACACCATGAATAAACAAAATATACGTCGATAGACGCGTATACAAAAACCTGTGGTCTTCCAAGCTAGACTCAACACTCGTAAACTTAAGTCTCAGATAAAAAATGAAGATTGTATATAAAATGAAATTGAATAATTAATTGATGAATTAACTAATTAAAATAGTTTGAGACAACTCACATGTTTGTGTATCTATCTGCACTTGAATTATAAACCTTAAAAGTTACCAAAACTGTTAACAAACTGAGCTTTTAAAAAAAGTTGGATATTATTTCACTTTTAATTATATAACTTTGCCACATAATTACCTCCAGTAGCTGAAAGAAGGACAAAAAGGCTGTGTTTACATTGAAATAAAACTGAACGTTAGAAATTACTTATTCTGCCATAATATAACTTAAATTCAATTATTGTGATAGCTCTGGACAAATCTTTACAAAAGTAATAGGCTAAATGCCTCAGTATTCACATGAGCCAAATGAACTCGCCTTTTAACACAGTTCCATTTGCCGCTTGTTACACTTAGCCTAAACAAACCAATTGTGATACATTTCATTATTCATGGTGGCAGATTCCACCTTGTTAGATCAACTTGCGACATTAATTTCATAACAGTCAACCAAAGGTCGGTTCATTTGCAGAACTGAACGTTTATTTCCCGAAATTTGTAGTGGTACATTATTTATTTGCGGTGCCTTCATTTAAGCGTAAATAACTTGCTGTAATTTATTGACTGTGAATAGCAGGTGGTCCTACTAACCTAACACTTGAAATGTATATTCACAAGATATACACAGCACTGTCCACATAGTGCCCATACAAGAGAAAAAGTCGAAACACTAATAAATCTAAGCTACACCTACAATGAATTTTACAAAACTAATCTGACATCCGCGTACTTTCAATGTAACTACGCTTAAATCACTGTAAATCAAACATAAAAATAAAATAAAAGGAAAATCAAATGAACATAATCTTCGCCTAGTACACGATTAATCAAATCCATTCCGATGTGCATTATTAGCAGCTTAGAGACGCTGAGGTGCTATTGGTGGCAATCACATTACACGAGACATTTGTCTAAGGCTGATACTCCAAAACTCTAAACTGGAAATACACTTCCACAATAATCACAACATAAGTCCCTAGCCCGCTCGGATTTATGTCTCAACTCGGCCCCATATTTGGATCATCTCCGAGTATCTCATCATCCCCGATAATACTTGCGTAATTAACATTTCCGTCCATAATTATCATATGTATTTTACTGTAGACTTAGCCTCACATCTCTCGAGCTGATTTTTATCATTTCCCATTATTATCTCATTTTTATCAACGCAGCATCGCTCTATTACACATGAGCTAAATGATCTCACAAATTCATCCTGACGTTCTCATAAGCACAATACGACATTCACTGGATGTGCACGACATAGTCCTCAAGACTCTATTCTTTCACCTCATAATTGTTACTATCAGGGATGTTATTTCATACTTGTTTTCATATTTCCTTCATATTCCATAACTCACCGTACTGCACCAGGAAATGATTAGGGGGCCAGAGCATGGGAAGGATCTCAGGTAGTGTTCGGTTTCTTATTGGAGCAGGTACAGAGATGAATAGGATCGCACGGCGAATAATAGATGGTAAAATCTTTTTGACAATATTTATTAAAAATATTCATGAAAATCACCCTGCAGTTGAAACTTCAAACTCAAATTTCCAGCCAATATTTTCAAAAATGCAAAATAAAATATCGATGATGTATTCTGAGACATCCAATGGATTTAAATACCAAAATAACACTTTGCACCTTGAATTTCAAAGTCCATCACTCGTGATGCAAGCCTACAGTTTTTCTAATATTTTTGAACATAATATTCACACACATTTTGATAGTTGATAGTTCAAATAAAAAAGGTATTTGATCACTTGCTGTATACTCCTACAGTTCAAAATAGAGCACTTGCAAACCCTAGAGTTCTTCTACGTGAAATTATTATTATTAGAAAGGAATTTACAGTTCAAGAACAAGATATGAAGCCTTCTTGAATTATTATGAATAGCAAGCTGAAATTCATACGAAGCACTTTTCAATTCTTGGATCACTATGATTAACTGAGTGCTTTGTTAAAAGTCAGTTAGTGGAATTATTCACTCAAAATATGAGAAGATCACCTGGAATCTGCTAAGAAGTGTTGGTGTTGTGCTGTCCTGCGGCTTGGTGGCTGGAACTGTCTGCAGCGTGCAGCTAAGGCTCGAACTCAGCACTAGCAGCGTGACAAGCCCATTCAGTGAAGATGCCACGGTAATATCCCTCGTCGACGTCCCTCGACGGGTACCATGTTCGAAGAAACCACGTTAATCCCACGCTGGAAATGACGATCGATGCAGCAGAATCTCACAACACTTTGCCAAGATTTCCGATGTTCTTTGAGATAATGTCGGAACACGTAAAGTTCAATTGGGACTATAGAGCTGTCAATTATCATTAAGATTAGTATTATACACTGACACAAGTCTCAATGCACAGTTTGATTTACGGTGATGAATACGTGACAGTCTATGCTACCGTATGATTTGTAAGTCAGGTTAATGAAGTAATGACTTACAATCGTTTTCAACATGGAGAACACAGTTTTTAACACACACAGTTTATAGAATTAGGATTTAACACTGTCACAGTTCATAATAGTCACTGATTATGTCTGAGGTTCAACCGTAGAATAATCATCACAGTCCATAAAACACTTGAAAAAATGTCATTAACACCAGTCTCTACAACAGTCTCTGTAATAATACTGTTCACAGATTGAGAAGATTTTATGACTGAATTTGCATAACCCGAGTCCCTACGACTTAATATTGTCATAAAAGTTCTTAACATTGTTAGTAGTGATCGAAAGTTTGAGAGAATACACGAAAAAATAGTCATTGTTATTTGGTGAATGTTTAGTGGAATAATATCTCACACAGTTGACAATTGTACTAGTATAAGAGAAATGTGTCTCAGAATCATTAAAATGGTCACAAATTAGAAGTTTAGTTTATCACACGCAATGTCTTAGAATATTGTCACAGTCAATGATAAAGTTCAGAGTTACGTGAAAATGACGAAGTCCACAATATCGTTTACTGAGTGATAAATGAAATACTTGACACTTCAATTCACAATTTCTATTATAACTTCACTCGGTTGACACACTCGTAAATATTATATAACGACGATTTAGTCGGAGAAAATTTTAGAACATTTAATTCGTCGCGACGCGGCAGAAACTTTACTTGCGACGTCTTCGCACAATTTCAAAGTGTTCGAGTGTGACTTCTACGTCCTCGCGGACCGCGACGGAGCATACTGTCCTTCTGTCATAATCGCAGAACACACTGGCTATAACCTCGGTTCGTTGACCTATTTATACCTGGCTGCGAGCAGCGCTCGGAATCAGGCAATGAAGGGGTGATAACACTTCCCAAATTTCAACTTGTTATATCTTGGAAACCACTGGACGGATTAATTTCAAATTTTCAGGGTTGTACTTTTAAAATATGGGCTACAATTTAGTGTTGGCCTCATATTTATTGATCCAGGCGTTAAAAAGTTAAAAAAATGGTTTCGAGAGAATTCTGAGGGGAGGGAAGCTACAGGCAATGCTGACCTTGCTCCACTCATGCGGTCTCCCTCACGCAGTGCAGTGAGAACGAGAACCTTCTCTTACACAGCTGTTTGTGCATCGGAACTTGGCCGTTCGCTCATGAATAAAGATTTGTATGTGCCAGGGCCTATGCCTTCCTGGTTCAGTACATTTCAACATGTCAAACCCAAGCTGGTCAGCAACGATTCCTCACTTAAATCTAAACTTACAACCATGATTCCCTGCCAACATTTTACTATCCAATTTCATAGTGTGACTGATATTACAAGTAGACCTAAATATTCATATAATTCATTACAACATCAACGAATACATTAATAGCTCGCTGAATTATACCACGTCAGCTTAATTTAAATGACATGACAACCTCAACATTATTATTATTATTATTATTATTATTATTATTATTATTATTATTATTATTATTATTATTAGTATTATTATTATTATTATTATTAGTATTATGGCCTCCAAAGTGCCCGCAATGAAACTGGACTTAAATTAATCCTCAGGTCAAGTAAATATCTGATTAATCACAAACATAAAGACTTACATCATCAACGACTCAAACATGACTTTATTATTATTATTATTATTATTATTATTATTATTACTATTATTATTATTATTATTATTATTATTATTATTATTATTATCGAGCCTGGGACATTCACATTCCGATCGTTTAATCTGACTGCTCCGGCCTCGTTCACAGATTACGCTACAAAAGTAATTTAAACACAACTCTACTCCATATCAGGTACGCGAATTTACATATTAAAAAAACTATAGAATCATAACCTAACCGGACCACGCGTTATTCACGTCATTTTAATTACATTAGATATAAATACAACATGCTTTTTTACCCTGTGTTGACCGTGGGCTGCATCCTCTTAGTCCCCACTTTGGATTTGAATTAATCCAACTTGGACATGATGATAATATTACACAACACTTCACACACACTGATTGGATCCATTTTTACTTATATAGCACTCGTAGGTAGGTTAAATCACACGCACTCTTCAAGCTTAAATTAAGACAAATAACATAAACAGAAGTAACACACACAGAGCTTAGCTTCCGTTTGTATCAGAGAAACAGAAATGCTCTATTTCCACGCTGCCTGCAATTAGCCCGAACCTTGCTTTTTTGTATTGGGGATTAAAATGCCATTCACCTGCTCCCGGAATAGAAAGGATACGTCCTGGCGTGCCTCTCTCCCGTTACTTTCCGTAGCTGACAAGTGTCTTCACCCTTGAATATGTACACCTAGTCCGCCGACTCCATTGTTCCAGCTAACATTATCTTTAATGCAACATCGATCATCTCCGAGTAGATTACTGATCACAAAAACTCCTGCTTGAATTTGTCCTTCTGAGTTTTGTGAATTTCCTGAGCAACTCCTACTATGAAATGTACATGTGAGCTTGTAATTTGCTGCAAATATAAATGTTCTGGCTGCTTTCACCCTGGAGAAAGTATAGTTCATCTGGGCGCGCCGTGAAATTAACACTTTAATGTCTAGTTGTGAGAAATAATAGTGGAAATTCTGCGATATTGCGACCATTCTAAGTGTCGCATCAGTTCATATTCTACACTAGCTCATAATATCTTAATAGTTCTCCAATACCGATCTCATAATTTAACTCACCGACATACGCGACGCGACTGCAGATACAACGGCGGGTTTAGACACACTTGAAAACTTCATTTTCCGCTGCTCGTCTGAAGCTTGCCAGGAGACTCTGAAATACTGGATGTTCGGGTAGACTCCACCGTCGGTTTTGTAAATTTTGGAAACCACGCCTCCGGAGTGGCCATTGGGAGGGGTATGGCGCACTGATACCACACCCTGACGTTAATTTTCCAAGTGTCTGTAGGTTGATTATTCACTGAATAAACTCTGATGACTTCAAAAATCGGTGTGGTTGAAACGTTGCACTAGAATATACGAAATGGTCGTTCATTTCTCCACAGATTGCTAAGCGTCACTGGGATTATTTTACTGATAAATATGGCGGTTTCCCGCCATGAGACTCAGTCTTGTGGGTGAAACCATTCTTCAGAAACTTTCGACGTAAATGCGGGTAACTTCTTACTTATAAAATAATTTATCGCATAACCACACAAACAATTCCTTAAATTTTAGTCGAAGACTGGAGCACAGTACATTTCCATTAATTCTCTTCTCCAAATCACGAAAGACTAAACAATATTTCTGCTAAAACCGGACGGTTTAATTTTGTAATTTTCTGATTGGCCGAAAACTGCCTGCAGCTGTACTGACGTACACAGACAAGGTTCACAGAGGGGTGTCAGGTACAACTCTGTCTCAGTCCCTCATTACGGTGTGGCAAATTCCAATGTCCTCTTTCTCCTGGGAAAAGTTCAGCGGAGAGTTTTGCATTGTCGGGACCGTAAAACTGTATTGGAGAGTCCTGTTAGCGAGGGTCTTCTTCAGACGTGCTTTTAAGCAAGTTGAAGGGATGTATCTCCTTCCTGTGGGGTCTCTTTGTGGCCACTTGTGAACTGCAGAATTCACATTTAGAATTTCATCTTAATATCTTAAACACTTTCAGAGTTATCAGGGAAACGGTTCCGGAAAACAAAAGTTAGGGGAAAGGAGCAGCAAACGTATCGATAGAGGGCGCTTGGGTCATAACTCTGAAAGTCTTGGCACTCTTATAAAGAGAAGGTTCAATTTGAAGTGAGAAATCTCATTTTTGGTCGCTTAAACAAGTTGTTTCCCCATTAACGGAGGTATGTAATTTTTTAACGATCTGTAGGAAACGGAATCCTGCATACTGCGGAAGAAATTTCCGATCCCTTGTATTTCCGTTGAGGGCAGCGGTGATTACTGCCGGTAGAACCAGCAGCTCTGTAAGTCTAGGGCAGCCAAGAACTCTGTCAGTGTGGAATGAGCTGCGGGATTTTAACCCACAGTCTTAAGGTACTGAGATCACGGCCGTGTGATGTAACAGAGAAGTGTTAGCGCACGGGGGGTGGGGCAGATGTGGCTCCTCGGCTCAATGGTCATCGTAAACGCCTTCAGTTCACAGGTTCGACTCCCGATAACCTTAAATGGTTATCTCCCCTGTCTCGAGAAAAAGTTGTTTCTACTGTCTCCGATATTCCTGCAACTCACACAGAACAGTATCCTCCTCTACAACAACATGCAGTTCACATACACGGCAGATGCCACCCACCCTGGTTGGAGGGTGTGCCTTAAAAGGAGGGTCCAACATGTCCTCGGACACTTCCGGCACTAAAAGGCATATGATAAACACATAAATAACTAAATAAATGCGGAGGGCATTGAGGAAAAAACTGGCGGATATGCTTCAATAAGTATTTTATACAAAGAGGCTGTACAGTATTAAGAGAAGTGATTTGTAGGAAAAGGGCTATCGACCTTTGACAGGTGCTTCTTGTGCTGTGAAAGATTTCTTCCACGTCATCGATATTATAGTTGTACCTGCACCCATCGGAGAATAAGTGCTTGACGTTAACGTCAGGAATGGAAGGGAATAGCGTAGGACTGTTGCTCTTGCCTACATGGTTAGTTGGTTATAACATTTTGTAGCTGCGGGCAAGGGCATATCTCTCCTTTTCTACCTGTCTAAACGCAACATTAACGGTGTTGGGACCTGTGTAAAGTATGAGCTGGAAGCTCAAAATAGTAACTGCTCCTTTCTGGGGTTTTCCTGTTTTGTACCTGAAAAGTTGTTTGTTAAAATTTAATTTCCGAAAAGAAATATAAACTTTATATTTAAGTTTTAAATTAATGTTTGACTTTCGTGGATAGACCCAAAGGGACAGAACAAGAAGACAGACAGTATCGGCGAGCGCGACAAATCCGCTTCAGACGAGAACAAGCAAGCAAATGCCGGACTCATCCAGGCACCCCTTGGTCGCCACAGTTGAGGCAGAGGCCTCCTGTGACGCACTGTGCTGCCCCTGCCACAGAAAGAAAAATCCACAGTTCCAGCCGTTCAGGCAAGCAACTCAATAATAATAATAATAATAATAATAATAATAATAATAATAATAATAATAATAATAATAATAATAATAATAATAATAATAATAATAATAATAATAATAATAATAATAATTGTATACACTCGCCCCGGGCATTTGAAACTAGCGCCTTGTAGAAGGCCCTCTAGATCAGGATATCTGAAACTTATTTCGGAAATAGTGTGAACATATCTCAACAGATGTCACTACAAACAACGTATGTTGTGCCCTCTGGGATGAAGATGAATTATTAAAATTCAAGATATATTTTGCGTGTTGGGGTTTTCTAAACTGTAATGTTTAGTGTTTGTTGTTTGATATTCAAAAGTTATCAACACTTCTGTATCTTCCCGCCAACTTAAGGCGTTGGCGAATCAAAAATTTTGTACGTTTATTTATTCACCAATGATAAAATGTTGATATTTATTTCATTATCAAATGAGAATTGGGGGTGTGTCAGGGCCTTGGCCCAGAGTTTTCTGGAACCTCCCCTCTGCTATAAAAGCTGGCATATTTCGGACCAGGTTGTCTTAGTGATCGCTCCAGTGTCGAGTGTGTACGCAAGGGAGGTAGGGGAAAGGCTCCCTCGTCCATCTTCGGGAGCTCCACCAGCTCAAGGTAATGGCAGTTTTGGCTTAAATGTGTGATAATTTTTGAAAGCTAACTCGAGAGGAAGGTTTCAAATCTTAGGTATTGTAACTTTTATTTTCTCAAATGTAAATTTCAAACTTTAAATGTAAATTTCAAAATAGTCAAAAGAACTGAACCTATATCAGGGAATAGAGAGTGTGGTACCCTCTCAACTTATTGTTGGGGTGAGTCTCATTGTGTAACCTTTAAAATCTGTCTTGTAATATTCCTCTGCAGTACTCTGTAACGTCGTGCCATGAGCCGAGTGCAAGTGTTCGCCACCTAACATTTTTCTTTTCGGCCAGTTTGTTTTTACCAAAGGACCGGTAGAATGGATACTCTCATTCATTTCATTTCTAGGCAATCACACTGTTGAGCAGTGGATACTGTTAGGAACATCAGAGTAAGCCAGACAGGATGTGAGTCACTGTTGTGGTGTCTCGAGACATGTCTATTGTCCACCACATGAAGGAACATCAGAGTAAGCCAGACAGGCTGTGAATCACTGTTGTGGTGTCTCGAGACATGTCTATTGTCCACCACATGAAGACCGTGCTTCACAAAATCCTGAACATCAGAGTAAGCCAGACAGGATGCGAATCACTGTTGTGGTGTCTCGAGACATGTCTATTGTCCAACACATGAAGGAACATCAGGGTAAGCCAGACAGGCTGTGAATCACTGTTGTGGTGTCTCGAGACATGTCCATTGTCCACCACATGAAGACCGTGCTTCACAAAATCCTGAACATCAGAGTAAGCCAGACAGGATGCGAATCACTGTTGTGGTGTCTCGAGACATGTCTATTGTCCAACACATGAAGACCGTGCTTCACAAAATCCTGAACATCAGAGTAAGCCAGACAGGATGCGAATCACTGTTGTGGTGTCTCGAGACATGTCTATTGTCCACCACATGAAGGAACATCAGAGTAAGCCAGACAGGATGTGAATCACTGTTGTGGTGTCTCGAGACACGTCTATTGTCCACCACATGAAGGAACATCAGAGTAAGCCAGACAGGCTGTGAGTCACTGTTGTGGTGTCTCGAGACATGTCTATTGTCCACCACATGAAGGATCATCAGGGTAAGCCAGACAGAATGTGAATCACTGTTGTGGTGTCTCGAGACATGTCTATTGTCCACCACATGAAGGAACATCAGAGTAAGCCAGACAGGCTGTGAATCACTGTTGTGGTGTCTCGAGACATGTCTATTGTCCACCACATGAAGGATCATCAGGGTAAGCCAGACAGGATGTGAATCACTGTTGTGGTGTCTCGAGACATGTCTATTGTCCAGCAGATGGAGGAACATCAGAGTAAGCCAGACAGGATGTGAATCACTGTTGTGGTGTCTCGAGACATGTCTATTGTCCACCACATGAAGGATCATCAGAGTAAGCCAGACAGGATGTGAGTCACTGTTGTGGTGTCTCGAGACATGTCTATTGTCCACCACATGAAGGAACATCAGAGTAAGCCAGACAGAATGTGAATCACTGTTGTGGTGTCTCGAGACATGTCTATTGTCCACCACATGAAGGAACATCAGAGTAAGTTATACAGAATGTGAATCACTGTTGTGGTGTCTCGAGACATGTCTATTGTCCACCACATGAAGGAGCATCAGAGTAAGTTATACAGAATGTGAATCACTGTTGTGGTGTCTCGAGACATGTCTATTGTCCACCACATGAAGGAACATCAGAGTAAGCCAGACAGGCTGTGAGTCACTGTTGTGGTGTCTCGAGACATGTCTATTGTCCACCACATGAAGGAGCATCAGAGTAAGTTATACAGAATGTGAATCACTGTTGTGGTGTCTCGAGACATGTCTATTGTCCACCACATGAAGGAACATCAGAGTAAGCCAGACAGGCTGTGAGTCACTGTTGTGGTGTCTCGAGACATGTCTATTGTCCACCACATGAAGGAACATCAGAGTAAGTTATACAGAATGTGAATCACTGTTGTGGTGTCTCGAGACATGTCTATTGTCCACCACATGAAGGATCATCAGGGTAAGCCAGACAGAATGTGAATCACTGTTGTGGTGTCTCGAGACATGTCTATTGTCCACCACATGAAGGAACATCAGAGTAAGTTATACAGAATGTGAATCACTGTTGTGGTGTCTCGAGACATGTCTATTGACCACAACATGAAGGAACATCAGAGTAAGTTATACAGAATGTGAATCACTGTTGTGGTGTCTCGAGACATGTCTATTGTCCACCACATGAATGAACATCAGAGTAAGCCAGACAGGATGTGAATCACTGTTGTGGTGTCTCGAGACATGTCTATTGTCCACCACATGAAGGAACATCAGAGTAAGCCAGACAGAATGTGAGTCACTGTTGTGGTGTCTCGAGACACGTCTATTGTCCAGCAGATGAAGGAACATCAGAGTAAGCCAGACAGGATGTGAGTCACTGTTGTGGTGTCTCGAGACACGTCTATTGTCCAGCAGATGAATGAACATCAGAGTAAGCCAGACAGGATGTGAGTCACTGTTGTGGTGTCTCGAGACATGTCTATTGTCCAGCAGATGAATGAACATCAGAGTAAGCCAGACAGGATGTGAGTCACTGTTGTGGTGTCTCGAGACATGTCTATTGTCCAGCAGATGAATGAACATCAGAGTAAGCCAGACAGGATGTGAGTCACTGTTGTGGTGTCTCGAGACACGTCTATTGTCCAGCAGATGAATGAACATCAGAGTAAGCCAGACAGGATGTGAGTCACTGTTGTGGTGTCTCGAGACATGTCTATTGTCCACCACATGAAGGAGCATCAGAGTAAGTTATACAGAATGTGAATCACTGTTGTGGTGTCTCGAGACATGTCTATTGTCCACCACATGAAGGAACATCAGAGTAAGTTATACAGAATGTGAATCACTGTTGTGGTGTCTCGAGACATGTCTATTGTCCACCACATGAATGAACATCAGAGTAAGCCAGACAGGATGTGAATCACTGTTGTGGTGTCTCGAGACATGTCTATTGACCACCACATGAAGGAACATCAGAGTAAGTTATACAGAATGTGAATCACTGTTGTGGTGTCTCGAGACATGTCTATTGACCACCACATGGAGGAACATCAGAGTAAGCCAGACAGGATGTGAATCACTGTTGTGGTGTCTCGAGACATGTCTATTGTCCACCACATGAAGGATCATCAGAGTAAGCCAGACAGAACGTGAATCACTGTTGTGGTGTCTCGAGACATGTCTATTGTCCACCACATGAAGGATCATCAGAGTAAGTTATACAGAATGTGAATCACTGTTGTGGTGTCTCGAGACATGTCTATTGACCACCACATGAAGGAACATCAGAGTAAGTTATACAGAATGTGAGTCACTGTTGTGGTGTCTCGAGACACGTCTATTGTCCAGCAGATGAAGGAACATCAGAGTAAGCCAGACAGGCTGTGAGTCACTGTTGTGGTGTCTCGAGACATGTCTATTGTCCACCACATGAAGGAACATCAGAGTAAGTTATACAGAATGTGAATCACTGTTGTGGTGTCTCGAGACACGTCTATTGTCCACCACATGAATGAACATCAGAGTAAGCCAGACAGGCTGTGAATCACTGTTGTGGTGTCTCGAGACATGTCTATTGTCCACCACATGAAGGAACATCAGAGTAAGCCAGACAGGATGTGAGTCACTGTTGTGGTGTCTCGAGACATGTCTATTGTCCACCACATGAAGGAACATCAGGGTAAGCCAGACAGGCTGTGAATCACTGTTGTGGTGTCTCGAGACATGTCTATTGTCCACCACATGAAGGAACATCAGAGTAAGCCAGACAGGATGTGAGTCACTGTTGTGGTGTCTCGAGACATGTCTATTGTCCACCACATGAAGGAACATCAGAGTAAGTTATACAGAATGTGAATCACTGTTGTGGTGTCTCGAGACACGTCTATTGTCCACCACATGAATGAACATCAGAGTAAGCCAGACAGAACGTGAATCACTGTTGTGGTGTCTCGAGACATGTCTATTGTCCACCACATGAAGGAACATCAGAGTAAGCCAGACAGGATGTGAGTCACTGTTGTGGTGTCTCGAGACATGTCTATTGTCCACCACATGAAGGAACATCAGGGTAAGCCAGACAGGCTGTGAATCACTGTTGTGGTGTCTCGAGACATGTCTGTTGTCCACCACATGAAGGAACATCAGAGTAAGCCAGACAGAATGTGAATCACTGTTGTGGTGTCTCGAGACATGTCTATTGTCCACCACATGAAGGAGCATCAGAGTAAGCCAGACAGAACGTGAATCACTGTTGTGGTGTCTCGAGACATGTCTATTGTCCACCACATGAAGGAGCATCAGAGTAAGCCAGACAGAACGTGAATCACTGTTGTGGTGTCTCGAGACATGTCTATTGTCCACCACATGAAGGAACATCAGAGTAAGCCAGACAGAACGTGAATCACTGTTGTGGTGTCTCGAGACATGTCTATTGTCCACCACATGAAGGAGCATCAGAGTAAGCCAGACAGAACGTGAATCACTGTTGTGGTGTCTCGAGACATGTCTATTGTCCACCACATGAAGGAACATCAGAGTAAGCCAGACAGAATGTGAATCACTGTTGTGGTGTCTCGAGACATGTCTATTGTCCACCACATGAAGGAACATCAGAGTAAGCCAGACAGGATGTGAATCACTGTTGTGGTGTCTCGAGACATGTCTATTGTCCACCACATGAAGGATCATCAGAGTAAGCCAGACAGGATGTGAGTCACTGTTGTGGTGTCTCGAGACATGTCTATTGTCCACCACATGAAGGAACATCAGAGTAAGCCAGACAGGCTGTGAGTCACTGTTGTGGTGTCTCGAGACATGTCTATTGTCCACCACATGAAGGAACATCAGAGTAAGTTATACAGAATGTGAATCACTGTTGTGGTGTCTCGAGACATGTCTATTGTCCACCACATGAAGGAACATCAGAGTAAGCCAGACAGAATGTGAATCACTGTTGTGGTGTCTCGAGACATGTCTATTGTCCACCACATGAAGGAGCATCAGAGTAAGCCAGACAGAACGTGAATCACTGTTGTGGTGTCTCGAGACATGTCTATTGTCCACCACATGAAGGAACATCAGAGTAAGTTATACAGAATGTGAATCACTGTTGTGGTGTCTCGAGACATGTCTATTGTCCACCACATGAATGAACATCAGAGTAAGCCAGACAGGATGTGAATCACAGTTGTGGTGTCTCGAGACATGTCTATTGACCACCACTTGAAGGAACATCAGAGTAAGCCAGACAGAATGTGAATCACTGTTGTGGTGTCTCGAGACATGTCTATTGTCCACCACATGAAGGAACATCAGAGTAAGTTATACAGAATGTGAATCACTGTTGTGGTGTCTCGAGACATGTCTATTGTCCACCACATGAAGGATCATCAGAGTAAGCCAGACAGGATGTGAGTCACTGTTGTGGTGTCTCGAGACATGTCTATTGTCCACCACATGGAGGAACATCAGAGTAAGCCAGACAGGATGTGAATCACTGTTGTGGTGTCTCGAGACATGTCTATTGACCACCACTTGAAGGAACATCAGAGTAAGCCAGACAGAACGTGAATCACTGTTGTGGTGTCTCGAGACATGTCTATTGTCCACCACATGAAGGAACATCAGAGTAAGCCAGACAGGCTGTGAGTCACTGTTGTGGTGTCTCGAGACATGTCTATTGTCCACCACATGAAGGAACATCAGAGTAAGTTATACAGAATGTGAATCACTGTTGTGGTGTCTCGAGACATGTCTATTGTCCACCACATGAAGGAACATCAGAGTAAGCCAGACAGGCTGTGAGTCACTGTTGTGGTGTCTCGAGACATGTCTATTGTCCACCACATGAAGGAACATCAGAGTAAGTTATACAGAATGTGAATCACTGTTGTGGTGTCTCGAGACATGTCTATTGTCCACCACATGAAGGAACATCAGAGTAAGCCAGACAGAATGTGAATCACTGTTGTGGTGTCTCGAGACATGTCTATTGTCCACCACATGAAGGAACATCAGAGTAAGTTATACAGAATGTGAATCACTGTTGTGGTGTCTCGAGACATGTCTATTGTCCACCACATGAAGGAACATCAGAGTAAGTTATACAGAATGTGAATCACTGTTGTGGTGTCTCGAGACATGTCTATTGTCCACCACATGAAGGAGCATCAGAGTAAGCCAGACAGGATGTGAATCACTGTTGTGGTGTCTCGAGACATGTCTATTGTCCACCACATGAAGGAGCATCAGAGTAAGCCAGACAGAACGTGAATCACTGTTGTGGTGTCTCGAGACATGTCTATTGTCCACCACATGAAGGAACATCAGAGTAAGTTATACAGAATGTGAATCACTGTTGTGGTGTCTCGAGACATGTCTATTGACCACCACTTGAAGGAACATCAGAGTAAGCCAGACAGAATGTGAATCACTGTTGTGGTGTCTCGAGACATGTCTATTGTCCACCACATGAAGGAACATCAGAGTAAGTTATACAGAATGTGAATCACTGTTGTGGTGTCTCGAGACATGTCTATTGTCCACCACATGAAGGAACATCAGAGTAAGTTATACAGAATGTGAATCACTGTTGTGGTGTCTCGAGACATGTCTATTGTCCACCACATGAAGGAACATCAGAGTAAGTTATACAGAATGTGAATCACTGTTGTGGTGTCTCGAGACATGTCTATTGTCCACCACATGAAGGATCATCAGAGTAAGCCAGACAGGATGTGAGTCACTGTTGTGGTGTCTCGAGACATGTCTATTGTCCACCACATGGAGGAACATCAGAGTAAGCCAGACAGGATGTGAATCACTGTTGTGGTGTCTCGAGACACGTCTATTGTCCACCACATGAAGGAACATCAGAGTAAGCCAGACAGGCTGTGAGTCACTGTTGTGGTGTCTCGAGACATGTCTATTGTCCACCACATGGAGGAACATCAGAGTAAGCCAGACAGGCTGTGAGTCACTGTTGTGGTGTCTCGAGACATGTCTATTGTCCACCACATGAAGGAACATCAGAGTTATACAGAATGTGAATCACTGTTGTGGTGTCTCGAGACATGTCTATTGTCCACCACATGAAGGAGCATCAGAGTAAGCCAGACAGAACGTGAATCACTGTTGTGGTGTCTCGAGACATGTCTATTGTCCACCACATGAAGGAACATCAGAGTAAGTTATACAGAATGTGAATCACTGTTGTGGTGTCTCGAGACATGTCTATTGTCCACCACATGAAGGAACATCAGAGTAAGCCAGACAGGATGTGAATCACTGTTGTGGTGTCTCGAGACATGTCTATTGTCCACCACATGAAGGAGCATCAGAGTAAGTTATACAGAATGTGAATCACTGTTGTGGTGTCTCGAGACATGTCTATTGTCCACCACATGAAGGAACATCAGAGTAAGTTATACAGAATGTGAATCACTGTTGTGGTGTCTCGAGACATGTCTATTGTCCACCACATGAATGAACATCAGAGTAAGCCAGACAGGATGTGAATCACTGTTGTGGTGTCTCGAGACATGTCTATTGTCCACCACATGAAGGAGCATCAGAGTAAGTTATACAGAATGTGAATCACTGTTGTGGTGTCTCGAGACATGTCTATTGACCACAACATGAAGGAACATCAGAGTAAGTTATACAGAATGTGAATCACTGTTGTGGTGTCTCGAGACATGTCTATTGTCCACCACATGAAGGAGCATCAGAGTAAGCCAGACAGGATGTGAGTCACTGTTGTGGTGTCTCGAGACATGTCTATTGTCCACCACATGAAGGAACATCAGAGTAAGTTATACAGAATGTGAATCACTGTTGTGGTGTCTCGAGACATGTCTATTGTCCACCACATGAAGGAACATCAGAGTAAGCCAGACAGAACGTGAGTCACTGTTGTGGTGTCTCGAGACATGTCTATTGTCCACCACATGAAGGAGCATCAGAGTAAGCCAGACAGAACGTGAATCACTGTTGTGGTGTCTCGAGACATGTCTATTGTCCACCACATGAAGGAACATCAGAGTAAGTTATACAGAATGTGAATCACTGTTGTGGTGTCTCGAGACATGTCTATTGTCCACCACATGAAGGAACATCAGAGTAAGTTATACAGAATGTGAATCACTGTTGTGGTGTCTCGAGACATGTCTATTGTCCAGCAGATGAAGGAACATCAGAGTAAGTTATACAGAATGTGAATCACTGTTGTGGTGTCTCGAGACATGTCTATTGTCCACCACATGAAGGAACATCAGAGTAAGTTATACAGAATGTGAATCACTGTTGTGGTGTCTCGAGACATGTCTATTGTCCACCACATGAAGGAACATCAGAGTAAGTTATACAGAATGTGAATCACTGTTGTGGTGTCTCGAGACATGTCTATTGTCCACCACATGAAGGAACATCAGAGTAAGCCAGACAGGCTGTGAGTCACTGTTGTGGTGTCTCGAGACATGTCTATTGTCCACCACATGAAGGAGCATCAGAGTAAGTTATACAGAATGTGAATCACTGTTGTGGTGTCTCGAGACATGTCTATTGTCCAGCAGATGAAGGAACATCAGAGTAAGCCAGACAGAACGTGAGTCACTGTTGTGGTGTCTCGAGACATGTCTATTGTCCACCACATGAAGGAGCATCAGAGTAAGCCAGACAGAACGTGAATCACTGTTGTGGTGTCTCGAGACATGTCTATTGTCCACCACATGAAGGAACATCAGAGTAAGCCAGACAGAATGTGAATCACTGTTGTGGTGTCTCGAGACATGTCTATTGTCCACCACATGAAGGAACATCAGAGTAAGTTATACAGAATGTGAATCACTGTTGTGGTGTCTCGAGACATGTCTATTGTCCACCACATGAAGGAACATCAGAGTAAGTTATACAGAATGTGAATCACTGTTGTGGTGTCTCGAGACATGTCTATTGTCCACCACATGAAGGAGCATCAGAGTAAGCCAGACAGGATGTGAGTCACTGTTGTGGTGTCTCGAGACATGTCTATTGTCCACCACATGAAGGAGCATCAGAGTAAGTTATACAGAATGTGAATCACTGTTGTGGTGTCTCGAGACATGTCTATTGTCCACCACATGAAGGAGCATCAGAGTAAGCCAGACAGAACGTGAATCACTGTTGTGGTGTCTCGAGACATGTCTATTGTCCACCACATGAAGGAACATCAGAGTAAGCCAGACAGAACGTGAATCACTGTTGTGGTGTCTCGAGACATGTCTATTGTCCACCACATGAAGGAACATCAGAGTAAGCCAGACAGAATGTGAATCACTGTTGTGGTGTCTCGAGACATGTCTATTGTCCACCACATGAAGGAACATCAGAGTAAGTTATACAGAATGTGAATCACTGTTGTGGTGTCTCGAGACATGTCTATTGTCCACCACATGAAGGAACATCAGAGTAAGTTATACAGAATGTGAATCACTGTTGTGGTGTCTCGAGACACGTCTATTGTCCACCACATGAATGAACATCAGAGTAAGCCAGACAGGCTGTGAATCACTGTTGTGGTGTCTCGAGACATGTCTATTGTCCACCACATGAAGGAACATCAGAGTAAGCCAGACAGGATGTGAATCACTGTTGTGGTGTCTCGAGACATGTCTATTGTCCACCACATGAAGGAACATCAGAGTAAGCCAGACAGGATGTGAGTCACTGTTGTGGTGTCTCGAGACATGTCTATTGTCCACCACATGAAGGATCATCAGGGTAAGCCAGACAGGATGTGAATCACTGTTGTGGTGTCTCGAGACATGTCTATTGTCCAGCAGATGGAGGAACATCAGAGTAAGCCAGACAGGATGTGAATCACTGTTGTGGTGTCTCGAGACATGTCTATTGTCCACCACATGAAGGATCATCAGAGTAAGCCAGACAGGATGTGAGTCACTGTTGTGGTGTCTCGAGACATGTCTATTGTCCACCACATGAAGGAACATCAGAGTAAGCCAGACAGGATGTGAATCACTGTTGTGGTGTCTCGAGACATGTCTATTGTCCACCACATGAAGGAACATCAGAGTAAGCCAGACAGAATGTGAATCACTGTTGTGGTGTCTCGAGACATGTCTATTGTCCACCACATGAAGGAACATCAGAGTAAGCCAGACAGAATGTGAATCACTGTTGTGGTGTCTCGAGACATGTCTATTGTCCACCACATGAAGGAACATCAGAGTAAGTTATACAGAATGTGAATCACTGTTGTGGTGTCTCGAGACATGTCTATTGTCCACCACATGAAGGAGCATCAGAGTAAGTTATACAGAATGTGAATCACTGTTGTGGTGTCTCGAGACATGTCTATTGTCCACCACATGAATGAACATCAGAGTAAGCCAGACAGGCTGTGAATCACTGTTGTGGTGTCTCGAGACATGTCTATTGTCCAGCAGATGGAGGAACATCAGAGTAAGTTATACAGAATGTGAATCACTGTTGTGGTGTCTCGAGACATGTCTATTGTCCACCACATGAAGGAACATCAGAGTAAGCCAGACAGGCTGTGAGTCACTGTTGTGGTGTCTCGAGACATGTCTATTGTCCACCACATGAAGGAACATCAGAGTAAGCCAGACAGAATGTGAATCACTGTTGTGGTGTCTCGAGACATGTCTATTGTCCACCACATGAAGGAACATCAGAGTAAGTTATACAGAATGTGAATCACTGTTGTGGTGTCTCGAGACATGTCTATTGTCCACCACATGAAGGAACATCAGAGTAAGTTATACAGAATGTGAATCACTGTTGTGGTGTCTCGAGACATGTCTATTGTCCACCACATGAAGGAACATCAGAGTAAGTTATACAGAATGTGAATCACTGTTGTGGTGTCTCGAGACACGTCTATTGTCCACCACATGAATGAACATCAGAGTAAGCCAGACAGGCTGTGAATCACTGTTGTGGTGTCTCGAGACATGTCTATTGTCCACCACATGAAGGAACATCAGAGTAAGCCAGACAGAATGTGAATCACTGTTGTGGTGTCTCGAGACATGTCTATTGTCCACCACATGAAGGAACATCAGAGTAAGCCAGACAGGATGTGAATCACTGTTGTGGTGTCTCGAGACATGTCTATTGTCCACCACATGAAGGAACATCAGAGTAAGCCAGACAGAATGTGAATCACTGTTGTGGTGTCTCGAGACATGTCTATTGTCCACCACATGAAGGAACATCAGAGTAAGCCAGACAGAATGTGAATCACTGTTGTGGTGTCTCGAGACATGTCTATTGTCCACCACATGAAGGAACATCAGAGTAAGTTATACAGAATGTGAATCACTGTTGTGGTGTCTCGAGACATGTCTATTGTCCACCACATGAAGGAGCATCAGAGTAAGTTATACAGAATGTGAATCACTGTTGTGGTGTCTCGAGACATGTCTATTGTCCACCACATGAATGAACATCAGAGTAAGCCAGACAGGCTGTGAATCACTGTTGTGGTGTCTCGAGACATGTCTATTGTCCAGCAGATGGAGGAACATCAGAGTAAGTTATACAGAATGTGAATCACTGTTGTGGTGTCTCGAGACATGTCTATTGTCCACCACATGAAGGAACATCAGAGTAAGCCAGACAGGCTGTGAGTCACTGTTGTGGTGTCTCGAGACATGTCTATTGTCCACCACATGAAGGAACATCAGAGTAAGCCAGACAGAATGTGAATCACTGTTGTGGTGTCTCGAGACATGTCTATTGTCCACCACATGAAGGAACATCAGAGTAAGTTATACAGAATGTGAATCACTGTTGTGGTGTCTCGAGACATGTCTATTGTCCACCACATGAAGGAACATCAGAGTAAGTTATACAGAATGTGAATCACTGTTGTGGTGTCTCGAGACATGTCTATTGTCCACCACATGAAGGAACATCAGAGTAAGTTATACAGAATGTGAATCACTGTTGTGGTGTCTCGAGACACGTCTATTGTCCACCACATGAATGAACATCAGAGTAAGCCAGACAGGCTGTGAATCACTGTTGTGGTGTCTCGAGACATGTCTATTGTCCACCACATGAAGGAACATCAGAGTAAGCCAGACAGAATGTGAATCACTGTTGTGGTGTCTCGAGACATGTCTATTGTCCACCACATGAAGGAACATCAGAGTAAGTTATACAGAATGTGAATCACTGTTGTGGTGTCTCGAGACATGTCTATTGTCCACCACATGAAGGAACATCAGAGTAAGCCAGACAGGATGTGAGTCACTGTTGTGGTGTCTCGAGACATGTCTATTGTCCACCACATGAAGGAACATCAGAGTAAGTTATACAGAATGTGAATCACTGTTGTGGTGTCTCGAGACATGTCTATTGTCCACCACATGAAGGAACATCAGAGTAAGTTATACAGAATGTGAGTCACTGTTGTGGTGTCTCGAGACATGTCTATTGTCCACCACATGAAGGAACATCAGAGTAAGCCAGACAGAATGTGAATCACTGTTGTGGTGTCTCGAGACATGTCTATTGTCCACCACATGAAGGAACATCAGAGAAAGCCAGACAGGATGTGAATCACTGTTGTGGTGTCTCGAGACATGTCTATTGTCCACCACATGAAGACCGTGCTTCACAAAATCCTGAACATCAGAGTAAGCCAGACAGGATGTGAACACGGAGATTAATATCGAACTAGTGGAGTATTTTCTCCTCTAACTATGCAAGTCAGCAGTATTTTTAGAGAAACATTTTGCTACTTGTTTGCGGCGAGAATTTTCTTTTTCTTTTAAGGTTCACTGGCACTCGCAAACATTTCTGAGAATGATTGCACTGTTGACGGCCGCTTGTTACATAACACATGCACTGTCTGATGTATGGCTAGAACTGTGAACTTTGCGCAGTGGGTGCTGGCGGAGAAAGAGGCCACTGGGAAATAAAACGGGACGCCCGGCTGAGTTAGGCATAGCTCCTAATTGTAGCAGGCTCCTCACGTTCATCTTTACTGTCCGTTCTCCCTTGGCCAATGTTTATCTCCTAATCCCCACAATACGCAGTTAATATAATCGCCCGGAACCGGGGATTCTGCGAACGAATCAAGTCTTGCGTATCACCTCGTAAAAATGTTATTGGTTTTATCTTCTACCCGGTTCTTCTACGCTAGTCGGAGACGCCGAGGTAACCAGAAATTATCCGCAAGCATTACCACTAAATCTAACGACACGAGTCCGGCAGATATCACCGAACGGAGTCGGAATGCGGCCTGCCAACCTACGATCTGAAAACCAAAATTGCACCACCTCAGTCCACAAGCCTGGCAGTAATAATAATAATAACAATAATAATAATAATAATAATAATAATAATAATAATAATAATAATAATAATAATAATAATAATAATAATTATTATTATTATTATTATTATTATTATTATTGTTATTATTATATTATATTATATTATATTATATTATATTATATTATATTATATTATATTATATTATATTATATTATATTGTATCTCGTGACCACTCCGCCCTGCACCTGACTGCTATCTTCGACGCTCCCTTACATGGCAAACAAGCCAAGCACTTACTGGATGACCTATCACGGTTATGGTGCTGATTTATTTGCCAAGAGAAACTACAATGGTACAACGCTCCTCTAGTAACAATAATGGTGATGGTGAATTTTTTTTTTTTTTTTTTTTTTTGCTAATGGCTTACGTCGCGCGGACACATATAGGTCTTATGGCGATGATGGGATAGGACAGGCCTAGGTGTTGGAGGAAAGCGGCCGAGGCCTTAATTAGCGCACAGACCTAGCAATTGCTTGGTGTGAAAATGGAAAACCACGGAAAACCATTTTCAGGTCTTCCGACAGTGGGATTCGAATCCACTAACTCCCGGATGCAAGCTCAAAGCCGCGCACCCCTAGCCGCACGGCCAACTTCTCGGTAATTATTGTTTTAAGAGGAACTACAACTGTACAACCTTCGTCTATTAACACTAATGATGGTGTTTATTATTGTTTTAAGAGACAGTACAACTGTGCAACCATACTCAATTAACACCAATGTTGGTGGTGATTGTGGTTTTTTGATGATGCTTGCTTTTTTAAGGGGCCTAACATCGAAGGTCATCGGTCCGATTGTTGTTTTATGAGGAAGTATAATTGTAGAACCATCCTCAATTAACATTAATGGTGGTGGTGATTATTGTTTAAGAGGAAGGGCAACTGTACAACCATCCTCTATTATCAGGAATGGTGGTGGTGATTACTGTTTTAAGAGGAACACAATTTACATCCATCCTCAATTAACACTAATGGGTGTGGTGATCATTGGTTTAAGAGGAAATATTACTGTACAACCATCCTCTATTGACATCAATCAGAAGCAAGGTTTAAGCGTATAATATAAACCAAACCAAACCAAACCCCATGGCACTAAAGCCCTTGAAGGGCCTTGGCCTACCAAGCGACCACTGCTCAGCCGGAAGGCCTGCAGATTGCAAGGTGTCCTGTGGTCAGCGCGACGAAATCTCTCGGCCGTTATTCTTGGTTTTCTAGACCATAAGGGTACAATATACGTATCCTAATACAAACGGAAGGGTGACGACGGACGTGAACTGTGCAAGACTAGCTAGATTTCACAAATGTAATACCGCTCGGTCGAAAGAAAGCAAGATTTGTGTAGGGAATGTTGGGTAGTAAGACTTTTCAGAGGAGCCCGACATGAGTGAGCCCAAGGATTATAAACTCAGCTAGGGCACCCGTGGTCGGTGTTGCCCTTTTAGTTACACATTGCTTCCCGCAAACAACACCGCCGATCCCGCCATAGCGGGAGACGAACGAGGCTACTTACTTCATGTCTTACAACTCGCCGCTTGTGTCCTCAAGTTAACACAAGTTTTCACCTTGAGTCAGCTCGAGTCAGCACTTCCTGCATTCCGTATGAGAAAGTGCAGGGGTTGTCATATCGTCAGCACATCAAACCATATCCCCAGAGATAAGGGCTGCACAAACTGCTGTATCTCTTCCTGCTCTAAATGTTGGCTCAAAGTCCAATTCGTCATAGGACGGGGTTGGCAAATCGTAGGTTTTGAGCTACGCACACTTACTTACGGTAGGCTCCTCACTTTCATCTATTCTATCCGACATCTCCTGGCCAACTCTTGTTCCTTTACCGACCAAGGCGGTATTGGAGAGTCTTTCTTTTCCACATTCTTCGCGCGCCTTGTCTTAATTATGTGCGGTCACTTCAGTCTTCGACGTTTTGAACATCTAGAAATCACCACCACCTTAGAGTTAATAGACGATAGATGTACATTTGTACATCCTCTTAAATCAATAATCACTACCACAATTAGTGTTAATAGGTGATGGTTGTACAGTTGTACTTCCTCTTAAGACAGAAATCTCCACCACCATTAGTGTTATTAGAGAAGGGTTACATCCTCTCAAAAATAAAAATCACCACCACAATTTTTGTTAATACAGGACGGTTGTACTTCCTCTTAATACAGTAATTACCTCCATCATTAGTCTTATTAGGGTATGAAAGTACAGCTGTAATTACTCTTAAACCAATAATCCTCACCACCATTAATGTTAATGGAGGATTGTTGTACAGTTGTACTTCCTCACAAAATAAAAATCGCCGCCATATAGTGTTATTCCTCCTCTATGAACCATGTGACCTTGCCGCGGTTGGGAGGCTTGCGTGTCCCAATGAAGCAGATAGCCGAGCCGCAGGTGCAACCATATCGGATGGGTATCTGTTGAGAGACCAGACTAACGAATGGTTCACCGAAAGGGGGGTAGCAGCCTTTCGGAAGTTACAAGGGCGGCAGTCTACATGGCCTTGTAATAATAGTCAACATGGATTAGCTGTGTTGATACTGTTACACGGCTGAAAGCAACGGGAAACTATAGCCGTAACTAACTCCCGAGGACATCCAGCTCTCTCTGTATGAATGATGTGCTAATGATGGCTTCCTAACGGGAAAAATATTCCGGAGGTAAACTAGTCCCCCATTCGGATCACCGGGTGGGGACTACACGAGAGGGGGCGATCATCAGGAAGATGGATACTGACATTCTGCTAGTCGGAGCGTGGAATGTTAGAAGTCTGAATCGTTGTGGTAGGTTAGAGAATCTGAAAAGGGAGATGGATAGACTAAAGTTAGATGTAGTTGGTATAAGTCAAGTACCTTCCAGCAAGAACAAGATTTTTGTTCAGGCGACTACCGAATTATCAATACAAAATCAAACAGGGGAAATGCAGGAGTTGGTGTAATAATGAATAAGAAAATAGGGCAGCGGGTAAGCTACTACGACCAGCATAGTGAAAGAATTATTGTTGTCAAGATAGACACCAAACCAATGCCCACCACAATAGTGAAGGTTTATATGCCTACTAGTTCAGCGGATGATGAGGAATCGAAAGTATATATGAGGAGATAGAAGATTTAATACAATATGTCAAAGGTGACGAGAATCTAATTGTGGTGAGGGACTGGACTGCAATGGTAGGGCAAGGAGGAGAAGGTAATACAGTGGGAGAATTCGGATTGGGACAAAGGAACGAAAGAGGAACTCGGCTGGTTGAATTCTGCACTGATCATAATTTAGTCCTTGCCAATACTTGGTTCAAACACCACAAACGACGGCTGTATACGTGGACGATACCTGGAGACACTGGAAGGTTTCAAATAGACTTCATTATGATTAAGCAGAGATTCAGAAACTAGGTGTTGGATTGCAGAACTTTCCCAGGAGCAGACGTGGACTCTGACCACAACTTGTTGGTCATGAAATGCCATCTGAAGTTGAAGAAATTGAAGAAAGGAAAGAATGCAAAAAGATGGAATCTAGACAAGTTGAAAGAAAAGAGTGTGAGGGATTGTTTCAAGGAACATGTTGCACAAGGACTAAATGAAAAGGCTGAAGGAAACACTATAGAGGAAGAGTGGATAGTCGTGAAAAATGTAGTCAGTAGGGCTGCTGAAGAGATAATAGGAAGGAAGAAAAGATCAACTAAGAATCAGTGGATAACTCAGGAGATACTAGACTTGATTGATGAACGACGAAAATACAAGAAATACTGGAAATGAAGAGGGCAGAAAGGAATACAGGCGATTAAAGAATCAAATGGATAGAAAGTGCAAGGTAGCTATAGAGAAGTGCAAGGATGTCGAAGGTTGTATGGTCCTGGGAAAGGTAGATGCTTCATACAGGAAAATCAAGGAAACCTTTGGAGAAAGGAAATATAGGTGTATGAATTAAGAGCTCAGATGGAAAGCCACTTCTAGGGAAATAAGACAAAGCAGAAAGATGGCAAGAACATATCCAACAGTTGTATCAAGGTGAAGATGTAGATAATTTGGTTCTGGAACAAGAAGAGGCTGTTGATGCTGATGAAATGGGAGACCCAACCTGCAATTGACGACATTCCCTCTGAATTACTGACTGCCTTAAGAGAAACCAGCATGGCAAGGTTATTTCATTTAGTGTGTAAGATGTATGAGACAGGAGAAGTCCCATCCGATTTTCGGCAGAATGTTGTTATACCTGTTCCCAAGAAAGCCGGTGCTGACAGGCGTGAAAACTACCACACCATTAGTTTAGTATCTCATACCTGCAAAATTTTAACACGTATTATTTACAGAAGAATGGAAAAACAAGTTGAAACTGAGTTGGGAGAAGATCAGTTTGGCTTCAGAAGAAATGAAGGAACACGTGAAGCAATCCTGACTTTACGTCTGATCTTAGAGGATCGAATCAAGAAGGACAAGCCCCCATACATGGCATTCGTAGATCTAGAAAAGGCATTCGATAATGTTGATAGGACGAAGCTATTTGAGATTATGAAGGTGATTGGGATCAGATACCGAGAACGAAGAATTATCTACAATCTGTATAAAAATCAGTCTGCACTGATAAGAATCGAGGGCTTTGAAAAAGAAGCAGCAATCCAGAAAGGAGTGAGGCAAGGCTGCAGTCTATCCCCTCTCCTCTTCAATGTTTACATGGAATAGGCAGTGAAGGAAATCAAAGTGGAATTTGGAAAGGGAATCACAATCCAAGGAGAGGAAATCAAAACCTTGAGATTTGCCGATGATATTTTTATTTTATCTGAGAGTGCAGAAGATCTCGAGAAGTTGCTGAATGGTATGGATGAAGTATTGGGTAAGGAGTACAAGATGAAAATAAATAAGTCCAAAACAAAAGTAACGGAGTGCAGTCGAACGAAGGCAGGTGATGCAGGAAATATTAGATTACGAAATGAAGACTTAAAGGAAGTAGTTGAATATTGTTACTTGTGTAGTAAAATAACTAACGATGGCAGAAGTAAGGACATAAAATGCAGACTAGCACAAGCAAGGAAGAGCTTTCTTAAGAAAAGAAATTTGCTCACTTGAAACATTGATATCGGAATTAGAGAGATGTTTTCGAAGACTTTCGTGTGGAGCGTGGCAATGTACGAAAGTGAAACATAGACGCTAACTAGCTCAGTAAGAAAGAGAATAGAAGCTTTTGAAATGTGGTGTTACAGAAGAATGCTGAAGATGAGGTGGATAGATCGAATCACGAATGAAGAGATACTGAATCGAACTGGTGAGAGGAGATCGATTTGGCTAAATTTGACGAGAAGAAGAGATATAATGATAGGACACATCTTAAGACATCCAGGACTTGTGCAGTTTTTTTAAGAAAGTGTAAGTGGTAAGAACGGTAGGGGTAGACCAAGGTATGAATATGACAAGCAGATTAGAGCAGATATAGGATGCAATAGTTACGTAGAAATGAAAAGGTTAGCACAGGATAGGGTGGCACGGAGAGCTGCATCAAATCAGTCCATGGACTGATGACTCAAACACAACAACAACAACAAGAACAGAGTGTATTACAGGATACTTGTACAGTTGTACTTCGTCTTAAAACAGTAATCACCACCACCATTAGTGTTGAAATGGCGTATGGCTTTTAGTGCCGGGAGAGTCTGAGGACATTTTCGGCTCGATACTTGCTGGTCTTTGTATTTGATGACCGTAGGCGACCTGCGCGGCGTGATGAGGATGAAGTGATGATGAAGACAACGCATACACTTAGCCCCGTGCCAGCGAATTAAACCAATGATGGTAAAAATTCCCCACGCTGCCGGGAATCGAACCCGCGACCCCTGTGACCAAAGGCCAGCACGCTAGCCATTTAGCCATGGAGCCGCCAACTTTAGTGTAATTACAAGAAGTTTGTACAGTTGTACTTCGACTTAAAACAATAATCACCACCGCCATTAGTGCTATATAGGATGGTGTATAGTTGTACTTCGACTTAATACAATAATCACCACCTCCATTAGTGCTATATAGGATGGTGTATAGTTGTACTTCGACTTAATACAATAATCACCACCTCCATTAGTTAGCATTATTAGAGGACGGTTGTAATGTTACACATAGCAATAATTAACACCACCATTTACGTTAAGAGTGGATGGTTCAACAGTTCTACTTGGTCTTTAAACAATAATCACCCCCTGCGGTGGGGGACGCACCGGTATCCCCTGCCTGTCGCAAGAGGCGATTAAAAGGGGCGCAAGGGGCTCTCAATTTGGGAGTATGTATTGGCGACCACAGGGCCCTTAGCTGAGTCTTGGCATTGCTTCCACTTATTTGTGCCAGGCCCCTCGCTTTCGTCTATCCTGTCTGACCTCTCTTGGTCAACTCTTGTTCTTTTCCGACCCCGACGGTATTAGAAAATTCGAGGCTTAGGGAGTCTTTCATTTTCACGCCCTTCGTGGCCCTCTCCTTTCTTCGTCCGTTACTTCATCTTTCGAAGTGACGGATCCCTTCTTTCTTCTTCTTTTCTCTCTCACTCTCTTTACCCCCTGTGGGTGGGGGACGCAGACGAATAATACACCCACAGCATCCCCTGCCTGTCGTGAGAGGCGACTAAAAGGGGCGACCAAGGGATGATTGAATTAGAACCATGAAATTACTTTTGATTCGTACCATCACGCGGGGAACACCATGGGTTGCCTGTACTTGTGAGTAGTACCACTATATTAGGTTCGAATGAGGTTTGTGATCAGTAGCAGCAAAGAAGCTGGTCTGTGGGTTTCCAGTACCCGTGCGTCGTACCCATGTCAGCAACACCGCGGGTCTGGGTGTAGCCTGTGAGGTGTACCACTATATGAGCAACACCGTGGGTCTGGGCGTTGCCTGTGAGTTGTACCACTATATGAGCGACACCGTGGGTCTGGGCGTAGCCTGTGAGTTGTACCACTATATGAGCGACACCGTGGGTCTGCGTTGCCTGTGATTAGCACCCACTATGTGAGGAACTCCACGGGAATACCGGTACCCGTGACTAGTACACCTAGGTGAGGAAACTCATCGGTTTGCGTTGCCTATGAGTGGCGCCATTGTGTGAGGAACACCATCGGTCTGCGTTACCTGTACGAGGTACAATACTTGTGAGTAGTACCATCTTGTGTGGAACACTTTTGATTAGTACCCCAACATGACAAATACCATGGTTCTACTTTACTCGCGACATGTACCATTCTGAGGGGCCTTAGACCTGGATTTTGGACTCCTTTAGACATCAAGCATCCTCGATTCAGAATTGTGCCTTATAAGTGGTCGCTTGGTCAGTAATACTATTATTTCTGATATTTTTTGAGTCGAATCCACTGTTTTTTTGTTTGCTTGTATTTTGTATTTTTTTTGTTCATGTCCATACATTCATTCTTCATGACACTATTTTTTATATTGGTCAGTGGATGATTTTGAACTTTTTGTTGTCATTTCATTTCGTAGCATTAGGGGCGGATGTTAGGCCCCTTTAAACAACAAGCATCATCAAAACAATAATCACCCCAATCAATAGTGTTAATAGAGGACGGTTGTACAGTTGTACTTCCGTTTAAAGTAATAATCACCACCAGTAGGTGGGCTTGAGGTAGTACGTATTTGAATGGGAGTGAAACGTGGGTAGACTCATGGCAACATACCTACCTGAATTTATCGGGAATGTTTTCTGGTAGAGTGAGTAGTGCTGGTGATTATTATTTTGAGTACAACTGGACGGACAACTTCTATTAACATTAATCAGGCAAAGGAAGAGAAGGACCATGAAGACTCCCGAGCCCTGGAGAAGCGAATTCGTAGAGAACAGGAGTTGATCAAGGGATGTCGGATAGGATATATGATGGGGTTGGAACCTGGCACAGGCTCAGCTACACGAACCGTGGTTGCTTGGTTTTGTTCTTGATTTGAGAACACGTGTTTCCCCTGTTTTTGGACTCTGTTGGCACGTAGGGGATACCGCCGCATCCAAGAGGTGCTTGTGATGACCTGGTTCGTGTGGCGTGAATGCCGGAGGATCCTTATGGTGTCAGCTGTGGAGGGTGGGCACAGATATCAACAATAAAGATCAAGGCCTCCGTTTTCTGCTTATTTCCGCACAAAGTTACGTCTGAGACAAGTCGTTATGACGGCGCCGGCGGAACTGCGCATTCTTTAATGAATGGGAGGTCTTGATAAAAATATCTTGATGCGTGATGACGTGATGTCGTTCTCACAACTCCTCTTATGTGTGAGGCTCTCAGTAAATAGTACTGATGTGAAGGCGTCTCAAGAACATTTCCATAATTTTAGTGATTAACAAGCAGGCAGAATGATCAATTTGTAATTTAAGTAGTGTCCAATCATTAATTTTTTAAATTGACATTTTTTTATATCAGCTACTAAAATACGTTTATATCAATTTTTTTTCGGAAAACGATCAGCTTTAGTGTTGATGTCCCCTACAAAATGTGTTATTTGTCGCAATAAATGGCACACATTCTTTCGAAGAGATTTTCCTTTCTTTCGATTCAGTTTTTGAATGGGGATATATTTTAACGTCGACAACGCGTACACGGAAAGAAACTTTTTAAGACGTTTTTAGTGTTTGGGTAGAACGCATAAATCTCCGATAGTATTTTACTTACCATTATGTTTAATGCCTCAAGCGACAGATGAAACAGGAGGCTGCCTGTTGCAAAAAAATATATCTGAAACGCAGTTTTCTTGAGATAACACAAAATCTGTGCTAATTATGAGGCGTCACCCGCACACTCTGTTATAAGATGGCGCTCATCGTGGTCGGTTGTACAGAATAATGGAACATGTGCCAATCATCACTATAGTGATCCAAAGAAATGAAAATGCATTTGATTTTCTGAAACGTCACTTTAATTTGAATGTTGTGCCGAGCAACTCTCCCAGCACATGGGGCAATTCATTATTATTGATCTTAGTTTCATTCTTACTATTACTCCCGAAATCTTAAATTATGTCTATCATTTCTTACATGACAGACCCACGAGTTGTCACCCACATGCCAAGTGTACCGTGTTCTATTCGATAAAAGGAAGTCAGCTCCCAGCTCTTTACATCGGTCTGTTTTCAGATGAACTTTGCTTTACGGGAGCGAAAGCTCAGGATATCTTATTCATAAGTTAGAAGTAACAGACATAAAAGCACCAAGAATGATTGCTGGTACAAACAGGTGGGAACAATGGCAGGATGGTACTCGGAATGAGGAGATAAAGGCTAATTTAGGAATGAACTCGATGGATGAAGCTGTACGCATAAATCGGCTTCGGTGGTGGGGTCATGGAGGTGAACGGAGGAGGATAGGTTACCTAATAGAATAATGGACTCTGCTATGGAGGGTAAGAGAAGTAGAGGTAGACCAAGACGACGATGGTTAGAATCGGTTTCTAACGATTTAAAGTTAAGAGGTGTAGAACTAAATTAGGCCGCAACACTAGTTGCAAATCGAGGATTGTAGCGACGTTTAGTAAATTCACAGAGGCTTGCAGACTGAACGCTGAAAGGCATAACAGTCTGTAATGATTTTTTTTTTGCTAAGGGCTTTACGTCCCACCGACACAGATAGGTCTTATAGCGACAATGGGATAGGAAAGACCTAGGAGTTGGAAGGAATCGGCCGTGGCGTTAATTAAGGTACAGCCCCAGCATTTGCCTGGTGTGAAAATGGGAAAGCACGGAAAACCATCTCCAGAGCTGCCGATAGTGTAATGATAATGTATGTATGTATGTATGTATGTATGCATGTATGTATGTATGTATGTATGTATGTATGTATGTATGTATGTATGTATGTATGTATGTATGTATGTATCCACATAATATTCCTCTTTTATTTCTAAATATCTCGGACACGACGAAAACCCTGCGGCGCTGACAGCCCTCGGCCCAATTATTTTTTCTCACTTTTAGAGCAGAATATTCCCAGTTGACCTTGTGCAGTCATTCTTCTGTGCCATTGTCAGGCCAGTAAGTTTGACATGCATTGTATGTAAGCTTTGGGAAGACATTCTTTCTGATTATATTAGAAATGTTTGTGAAATTAATAACTGGTTCGATAGAAGGCAATTCGGTTTTAGGAAAGGTTATTCCACTGAAGCTCAGCTTGTAGGATTCCACCAAGATATAGCAGATATCTTGGATTCTGGAGGTCAAATGGACTGTATTGCGATTGACATGTCTAAAGCATTTGATAGGGTGGATCATGGGAGACTACTGGCAAAAATGAGTGCAATTGGACTAGACAAAAGAGTGACTGAATGGGTTCCTATATTTCTAGAAAATAGATCTCAGAGAGTGAGAGTAGGTGAAGTTTTGTCTGACCCTGTAATAGTTGAGAGGGGAGTTCCTCAGGGCAGTGTTATCTGACCTTTAGGTTTCCTTATATATATAAATGATATGAGTAAAGGAGTGGAATCGGAGGTAAGGCTTTTTGCGGATGATGTTATTCTCTATAGAGTGATAAATAAGTTACAAGATTGTGAGCAACTGCAACGTGACCTCGAAAATATTGTGAGATGGACAGCAGGCAATGGTATGTTGATAAACGGGGCTAAAAGTCAGGTTGTGAGTTTCACAAATACGAAAAGTCCTCTCAGTTTTAATTACTGCGTTGATGGGATGAAAGTTCCTTTTGGGGATCATTGTAAGTATCTAGGTGTTAATATAAGGAAAGATCTTCACTGGGGTAATCACATAAATGGGATTGTAAATAAAGGGTACAGATCTCTGCACATGGTTATGAGGGTGTTTAGGGGTTGTAGTAAGAATGTAAAGGAGAGGGCATATAAGTCTCTGGTAAGACCCCAACTAGAGTATGGTTCCAGTGTATGGGACCCTCACCAGGATTACCTGAATCAAGAACTGGAAAAAATCCAAAGAAAAGCAGCTCGATTTGTTCTGGGTGATTTCCGACAAAAGGGTAGCGTTACAAAAATGTTGCAATGTTTGGGTTGGGAAGAATTGAGAGAAAGAAGAAGAGCTGCTCGACTAAGTGGTATGTTCCGAGCTGTCAGCGGAGAGATGGTGTGGAATGACATTAGTAGACGAATAGGTTTGAATGGCGTCTATAAAAGTAGGAAAGATCACAATATGAAGATAAAGTTGGAATTCAAGAGGACAAACTGGGGCAAATAATCATTTATAGGAAGGGGAGTTAGGGATTGGAATAACTAACCAAGGGAGATGTTCAATAAATTTCTGTGAAATCATTTCGGAAAAGGCTAGGAAAGCAACAGATAGGGAATCTGCCACCTGGGCGACTGCCCTAAATGCAGATCAGTATTGATTGATTGATTGATTGATTGATTGATTGATTGATTGATTGATTGATTGATTGATTGATTGATTGATTGATTGATTGATTGATTGATTGTCGAAACTTGATCAGTAATCAGATACTGGATAAGTTAAACCTTCGCCCGTTATCTAGTTGCAGGAAAGTAGCCGACCTTAGATTCCTATATAACGCTGTTAACGGTTTATTTCGTTCTCCTGAACCTGCATCCTTCTTTTCCTTACATGTTCCAACTCGCAAAACCAGGATTAATCCGCCCCTTCATATTCCGTATTCCCGCCTCTCTCTCGTTCAAAGAAGTTTATTTATCCGCATACCAACCCTCCTTAACTCTTTATCTTCTGACAGGAACTTGGACGTTTTTCTTCGTATGCCTTCTTAACTTAACCTAGTACGTTGTCTTCATAATATTATATAATGTACTATTTATTTTTTACTGCACTATACCGTTACGTCTGTATTTATCTTACTGTTAAGTTCTTCTCCTCCTTTTACGTTCAATCTTCAGTTTTCCTCGTTTCTTTTGCCTTTAGGTTTTGTTGTTAATTGATGTGTCTCTGCAGTTATTTTGTTATTTTGTTAGTTTTTAATTCTTCTCTATTTTTATTTTTAGATGTTTTTCCTTAATTGTTCTTACACTTATTTTGCCTTGTGCTACTCTATTGTAAATAGATTTTTCATCGCGGAACTGTGTAATTCGGCTTCTGGCTGTTTTGGTTTCCCAAATAAATAAATAAATAAATAAATAAATAAATAAATAAATAAATAAATAAATAAATAAATAAATAAATAAATAAATAAATAAATAAATAAATAAATAAATAAATAAATTTCATGATATTTAATTTCAGACTTTGTTTAGGTGGAACTTGATTTATTGTTGTTCGAACTTGCAAAAATACACATTTCTTACGTTTTGACTAAATTAATGTGGAAGTTTTGCTTTACTATTAGATTTCTTTCTTCCAGCATGAAAGTATTAGAATTCACCTTCTGCATCTTTCTTTTCAGGTTTATTGTCATCTTCCAGTTTTCCTGTCCCCTTGTGGTACGTCTTTCGCTGTTTTTGTTTAGCTTTCTTGTGAAACTGACTTGTGGGTACGCGCGTCTCATGTGCTTCTAGGTACAGTGTTCAATTAAAGTGTAGAGCAGCATCCATGATACACATTGCATAGCCCCACATGTGAAACGCGTCCATATCGTAGAGGTGAATGAGTCAAATGATGAGGACTTGCTTCACAGATCGTTTTATACACGAACTTGTAGGATTTCTAGTTTAAAACTGTGAACGTCTTCCCATAGGAAGTTGTGATGGGAAGGCATGTCTTTATTAGTCCTTTTTTTTTCCTATTGGTTTTGCGTCGCACCGACACTGATCGGGCTTATGGTGACGATGGGATAGGAAAGGCCTAGGAATGGAAAGGAAGGGGCTGTGGCATTAATTAAGGTACACCTTGGTGTGAAAATGGGAAACCACGGAAAACCATGCTCAGGGCTGCGGACAGTGAGGTTCGAACGTCGTAGCTGCGCGGCCAACTCGACCGGTGTCGTTATTGGTGATGGAAATAAACGATACAACGCTGTAGGTTTTGTATACCAGTTAGCACGACAATGGCTGGCGATGTTACGTGCAGGCTGTGGTGTGAAGTATTGATGGATGGTCATGACTACACTAGTCTCTTCAAAACGATTCGTTACATACAAACAAATTAATTTCAGTTTCAGCCATATTTATGATCAATTGATTTTCGCAAAGGAAATTTGACACAATTTTTTTCACATTTTGATATTTAGAGTGCGCGATAACGTCACTGCTCGCGTGACAACGAGCGCCAAACTGAATATCGAAAGGAACCATGAATTTCTCTGTGGAGTGCACACAGCCTCTCTGATCCATTTATCAATTTTGTGAGCATAAGAATTGATACGAGGGAAAATGTAAAAAACTTAAAGCAGATGAATGAAGCTTTCAGGAGGAAACAAAAACTGAAATTCCGCATATCAAGAGCCATTCCCAAACTGTCGTCCGCATAGATCATTATACTATGTCTTCACAGTACAATGATGTTACTCTTAACTTCGGCGATAGACGGTACAAGTCAGCACCGGACAAAAGACACTTGGAACTGCTAGTACCCGCATTCACACCATACTTTCAGCCTCTGGTTGAGAAACTCTCGTGCATCAGAAATCCCTTCTTAGAAACTCAACATGAACTTAAGATCAGCTATGGGTGGAGAACCAGATGGAGAGGCATATTTATCTCATGTATGACAACTCCGCGTCAGTGATTGACTGTTGCGTCCATGACGTCCCCTACACCCTACAATTTCTAGAAAAGAAATACTGTGTTTAACATACGTGTGCCAGTGTACAGAAAGAGAGAGAGAGGCTGACTACAACAGCACTGTCCGTCCCACTGAGCCAACAAGTGAATCCAGACTGCTGTAATTATTAGCCAAGTGTCACACTGTCGTATAATTTGTGTGCATTTGTATAAATGAAGTTAAATTACACCTTCAAATAAGGTAAATATTAGTCCCAAATTACAGGAATAAAATCAAACATGGTATCAGTAAAAAATTCTGATTTTTGTTTACTGAATTCGGTTTGTCCTTGGACATGCTCAGGTGGTCTCAGGGATAAAATGTCTGCCTCATCATCGCAAGGAGCAACACCATGTATTCATGTTTCATTTCAATAAGGAATTATTATGTGTCCGAACACTGTCTGAAAGAGAGAAATGTCTACTTGTTTACACTAACAAGCGGATAAATTGCAGTTCCATCATCCTGTCCCTTCATTTATTTTCTTTGTGTTAATATTATACAGTAGCACTTTCCGAACATTGCTGGGCTAAGTTTTGAGCCCCTGTATTCGCAGTGGTAGTTCAGGTATGGCATTCTCTACGGCTGGACACCGTTCGTATCTGACCTGGGCATGACGCCGCCATCTTATCATCGCACCAGCCCTTGCAGCCAGCAGTGTTGCCAACTTAGCTATTTCCCACCAAATCGAGCTTATTTCCTTCAATGCCCCTCATGTGATGTAACATCGTGCCCCTCTGCCCCCCCCCCCAGTATGAAATATCTCTCTTTCTCTCACAGGGCGAGTTGGCCGTGCGGTCAGGAGTGCGCAGCTGTGAACGCGCATCCGCGAGATAGTAGGTTCGAATCCCACTGTTGACAGCCCTGAAGATGGTTGTCCGTGGTTTCCCATTTTCACACCAGGCAAATGCTGGGGCTGTACTTTAATTAAGGCCACGGCCACTTCCTTCCCATTCCTAGGCCTTTCCTGTTCCATCGTCGCCATAAAACCTATCTGTGTCGGTGCGACGTAAACCAAAATAGCAAAAAAAAAAAAAAAAAAAAGCTATTTCTCTCCAGGGGCTCGTAGCGTGGATTGGAGACCGCGGGGCCCTCAGCTGAGTCCTGGTATTTCTTCCACTTACTTGTGGCGGATTCGAACTATCCGAGCCCTTCCATATGTTTCCTCTTTGATTAATCTTATGTACATGATGGTTGCCTATTTATACTTTCTCTTAAAACAAAAATCTCCACCACCACCATCTCTCTCCCTCTGTGACGTGATAGCGACACCGAAACTAGCTATGATCACAGTAGGTGACTCACCACCGGTCCAGCGAGAGCATGTAATATTATGTCATCCCTTCACATACTTCATCGTCCGATCACCTCGCAGAACTTCCTTACTTGTGCAAAGCTCCTCCCTTCTTTTTTGACCCCGATGGTAGTGGCTTAGGGAGTCTTCGTGGTCCTTGTCTTTCCTCGGGCGATATCCAAGTGTCGAACCCCTTCCACTCTTTCTCTCTGATTAGTTTTTGATCGCCCCGTTGTACTTCCTCTTAAAACAATAATCTCCACCACTTCAGGACCAGCTCAGTGTACGTAATGCTCTACCGGGTGACCAGTGTTATACACACTTCTGATTTAGCTTTTTCTAGCTTATACTGGACGATATTAAATGAAAATTGTGTTGGCAACATTGCGTGACAGGAGTCATTGCGTCAGTGTGTTCTAGAAGAAAGGAGAGAAGTGTGACAACCTCGAACTGTATCTTCACATATTATAAAGAGTGTTTATATTCTTAATGAAGAATAGGTCATACAACTCCTTCCTGGGTACATTAGTGAGGAACACAGGTTCCACGCCGGAGACATGCAAATGTATTAACGTCTCATCCGGGTCTCGAGATGTACGAATTTCCAATCGTGGTACTGTTTTAAAACATCCACTATGTCTACCGCTTTTCCCACACCTGTGGATTCGCGGATGCAAAGTTTGTTAGACATGTAGATATTGTCTTGTTCTACTGCCGGATGCCCTTCCTGACGCCGAAATATGTGGAGGATATACTCATTATTGCGTGTGATTGGTAGTCTGATAAGTTGTGTCAGTATGAAGAGGAGAGTGTTGGTAGAAACACAAACATCCAGTCCCCGAGCCACAAGAATTAAAATCTCCGACCCGGCCGAGAATCGAACCCGGAACCCCTCTGAACGGAAAGCCTCAACGCTGAGCATTCAGCCAAGCTGACCACGGGACTGAGCCAGGGGTCAGAAGGCCGTGTGAGCCGCTGAGCCCGCCTCGGATATTTTGAGACTGCGCCGTAATCAGAGGTAGCACGTGTGAAATACCAGGCTTTTGATAATGTTATATATCTCTTGTCACTTCAGTAGCCTTTAGTCACATGAAAAAATCGTTTCTTGTGTCGCCGTAACAAGTTTGCCTTATGCCCATGACTACCGACTGTCGAAAACGTCCCGTCTGATATTTGAGACACAAGAATAACATTTTTGGCAAGACCAAAACGATGGCGGAAGTGGATTGCTGAGTAAGAAGGAATGACGAACTAGTTCATGCTCCCGATTCTGAAGGAAGGAATCGTTTTGCTGACTTTCTTGTGTTGCAGAATGAGTCACATGATACGCTTTAAGGCTGAGGGTCTACAAATACGCGCCATCAATAGACAGGTAACTAGTGTCATTACCATTTGTCACAACACTGCTTTCTATGTGCAGTAGGTATAAATGGTACCGAGAGGCATGAACTTTCAGTATTTCAACCATCCACATTTCATCTACGAGATTTTATAATCTGCAATACAAATAACAACGAAAACGTAACAAATCTCATTGATACATATTGGGGCAGTTATACTCAAATATACATAGATTGGAGAAGGAGTCGGTTATGCGAACTAATGCCCTGCTCTCAACACTTCCAAAATGTTCTCTCTTCCAGTGAAGCTTCACCATTCACAGCTGAAGTACTTGCCATTAAATCAGCCATCACGTAGTTGGTCGAGCACTTCAGCAGAATATGAATTCTCACGGACTCCGAGAGTGCACTTCAAAAACTAGAACAACCATGCAGAAACAAGCGTTCGAATAAATACATCACGGACACAATAAGTAGTATATACCAAGCTAAGCAAAACGGAAAAGAAGTCCATCTTATGTGAATCAAAGCCCACGCTGGAATTATACAAAGTCAGACAGTAGACCAACCGGCAAAGCAGAGCACTACAGAAAGCCGATTCCAAGCACTACCTCTACCATACACGGACTTCCAAAGCCGAATCAAGAAACACGCTTACAAAGAATGGTCAAATCACTGGACAAAACTCTGCTCCTCAATGGGAAGCATTACGCCGCTATCCACAGAAACCGTGGTTCAATCTTCTATCTCTAACACGCCGACATATCACCTCAATTATCAGAATGAGACTTGGATATGCATCTTCCCCGAGACGTCTATTCAGAATCAAAATTATAGACACTTCAAATTGTCCCTCTGATCCCAGTCAAGAAGCAGACCTCAACCATACAAATCACAAGTAATCAATTTATATCAAACGCTAATAAAACTGAAAGTTCCACTACCCACGTCCGTTTCGTCGCTGTTAAGCAGCTATGAGATTAAACATTTAAACTACCCTCACCCAACCCAAGTTCCTGTACCATGTCTTTCCATCACCAAATAGTCACAATGCCATGACAGGTCCTATGCTGGTTGACCTTCACAGAGCTCGCAGCATCATCGAACAGGCTGAATGTCAAAATGTTAATTAAAGAATGGCGCCGAGTTCCCACTGTCTTTGAGTGGCGTCTCTTCTGGGTCACAGCAAAGCCCCCTACACACGGTGTGCGCTAAATCATCGACCATTTTGTTTGGGCTATCTTGTGACATGTGTGCTGAAACAGCTGCCATATTCCTAGACGTAGATCATCTGTCTCCTCTGTGGGCAGAGTGAACGGATACATTTGCTGCTAACCTCCTGAAAGTGCCGGACGAAGTTCCCGGTGAAACGTTGGGAGCTCGGATCTCGGCCTGCAATGCTGGCAAAGCTTTTAAATATTCCTCGAGATGAAATGTTATTTTAGTGAAAAATTGCTCCAAAGGGCATGAAAACTCGAGTAGTAACTTCACACGAGTGACTGATGGTATTTTGTAAGATGGTAGTGAGTTCGCAGACGTGAGACACGATTACCTAACTTACTTTGCGCCTGATCGATGTGGGGTTACAGGTTGTGGTGGTGGTGGTGATGATTATTATTGTTCTAAGAGGGAGTACAACTGGGCAACCATCCTCCATCTAACACTAATCAGAGAGAAAAATTGGAAGGGATCCGACATTTCGAAAAATGAAGGTATCGACCAAAGAAAGACAAGGGCCACAAAGGGCGTGAAAGTGAAAGACTCCCAAGGCCTTGACTGCTCTAATACCGTCCGGGTAGGAAAAAGAACAAGAGTTGACCAAGAGAGGTCGGATAAGATAGATGAAAGTGAGGAGTCTGGCACAAGTAAGTGGAAGCAATGCCAAAACTCAGCTAAGGACCCCATTGTAGCCAACCTATGCTCCCAAGTTGAGAGCCCCTGGGGCTCCCTTTTAGTCGCCCCTTAGTACTGGTAGGGGATACCGTGGGTGTTATTCTACCGCCCTCACCCAATGGGGACTCTGGGGTTAGAACTATCAATTAAATACCTTGTGGTGTTAAGAAGTGCATTTGAACTTAAGCCCCTGATCAAAAACAGAAAAGGAGTCAGAATCTCAGAAGCAGGTGTAACAAGCTGAGATTTTATAATAATAATAATAATAATAATAATTATAATAATAATAATAATAATAATAATAATGGACTCTGCTGTACACCGGTAGAGTTGGCCGTGTGGTTAGGGGCTCGCAGCTGTGAACTTGCATCAGGGAGATAGTGGGTTCGAACCCCACTGTCGGCACCCCAGAAGATCGTTTTCCGTAGTTTTCCATTTTCAAACCAGGCAAATGCTGGGGCTGTAACTCAATTAAGCCCACGGCCGCTTCCTTCCGACTCCTAGGCCTTTCCTATCCCATCGTCGCCATAAGACCTATCTGTGTAGTTGCAACGTAAAGCAAATTGTTATAGAGGGTAAGAGAAGTAGAGGGAGATGGCAAGACTCAGTTATAGAAGTAAACGAGGCCTTACAACTAGAGGCTTCTGGTGGCGGTTAGTAAATTGACAGAAGCTTGCAGACTGAACGCTCGAAGGCATGAGAGTTTGGGTCAGCGGGTACAACTGGGGAGAATAAACAGTACCTTGCCCAGGCGGCCTCACCTGGTGTGCTGAACAGGGGCCTTGTGGGGGATGGGATGGAGAAGGAAGCGGCCGTGGCTACAAATAATGTTTATCACTAGACTAGCAAATGTACCCGTGCTTCGCTACGGTATTCTACATTGTATACGGATATCGACGTAAATACTGTGCGTGCAGCAAATGAGATTGTTTTAAAATTGCACGTCTCTTAGCCTTATCCGAGAAATAGCATGGAGAGGTCCACATACGTTGTTTCCAATGTAAAGTGAGGGTTGCGGAGTTGTGATGATAACGCCAGGCTCACTTGCCTACTGCCATTCACAATCGAGTTGGCAAGTTTACATTATAATTGCAGGCCCCAATGCCTACTGCGCGGTCACAATCGATTTGGGGAGTTTTAGTTACAATGGCAGACCCATTTCCTACTTTCAGACAGGTTACAGTTGAGGAGTTTTTGTTTTAATACCAGGCAACTTCCCTACCACCAGTCAAAATTGAGTTGTGCAGTTATCATTATAATGACAGTCCCTTTTTACTGCTGCTAGCCAGCTTACTGCCAGTCACACAGAATTAGTGAGTTTCCATGAAAATAGCAGGCCACTATGCCTAATGTTAGTCAAATTTTAGATTGGAACATTTGTTTATAATGGCGGGCACCCTGGCCTAGAGCCAAACACAATAGAGTAGGGGACTTTCGAACAAAACTGCATGATCCCTTGCCTTCTGCAAGACAAATCGAAAAGTGAAGTATTCATTAAAATGGTAGGCCCTCCTTACTAATGCCAGTTACACAGGAGTTGGAGAAGTTGCCGGCAGTCAAAGTCGGTGTAGGGAGTACTGATTACAATAGCAGACACATCCTTTCTCGATCGCTACAAATCGACATCAATGAATATATACAGATGGACATACGAAAGTATATGAATGTTTACAATATTGCAGACCTTCATTTACAGATTAACTGCTGCTAAACGGTACGTCATATCGACAAAGGATTGTACCGTAAGGCGCAGTATTTAGCGATCTAAATGGCTGGTCCTATGATATTTTCTCGTATCTAATCTATTCATGGGTCAGATTGAATCAGAAACGTTGAATAGGTTGAAATTTGTGTAAGATTATCTTACATTGCATTACTTTTCGGATAATTATGTGACATAGCATTTGGTTCACATATGGGTACTGGGTGGGCCAATGTTCGTGTAGAGTTTGATCATACTATCTTTCCTGTAAGTGATTGAAATGATGCACATGAGAAGAAAAGGTTTAGAAATTAATTTCCATTAAGGCAGGTAGATTTCCATTAAGTTTGGTTGTGTGTATTTGGAGGGAGTGCAAAATCACGGTTTCGGTTTCGTATAAACCCCCAATTAGTTCAGAGATTTAGAAACAATAATTGCCCTAAAACCTCCCCCAAAGGATAGGTGGATTCTAAATATGAAGTTTGGTGGAAATATATCCAGTAGTTTTCAAGTTAGAGAAAGACAAACAGACCAAACAAACAAACAAACAAACAAACAAATTAACTAACTAACTGACACCAAGGAAACCTACCCTTGGACAGATGGATGCTATATATAAAATTTGGTTCAAATATCTTGTTAGTTTTCAAGTTTGTAAGAAGTACGCTTTACACGCACCCGCTCTTGCGTTAAGTCCGCTAGGATTTGTACCGAAAAACGGTCCGCTAATGATATCTCCCTTACTAAATCCTGTTATCGAAATGATGCACATGAGAAAAAAAGGTTTAGAAATTAATTTTCATTAAGGCAGGTTGATTTCCATTAAGTTCGGTTGTGTATACTTTGAGGGAGTGCAAAATCACGGTTTCGGTTTCGTAAAAATCCCCACTCAGTTCAGGGATTTAGAAACGATATTTGCGCTAAAACCTACACAAGGAGAGGTGGATTCTAAATATGAAGTTTGGTGGAAATATATATTTAGTAGTTTTCAAGTTATAGAAGGACAGACAAACAGACAAACAGACAAAGAGACTAACAGACAAACAAACAGACAAACAGACACCAAAGCTAAAAATGATGCAGATGGTCATTATTACACCTGAAACGGATAACTGTATGGAAATTTCACCAAAGTAATCAATGTACAGACACACGGTCGTTACGAATTTATTTATATAGATGACGGATAAGCATGAGCACGTTGAAAAGTGCAGACTTCCACTTCGAGACATTGTGCCATCCGTTTTGTGATACGACTTACCGTTTAGCCAAAAAATAGCTCAAAAGGAATGTCTGCACAGTCATTAAAATTGCCTCCATATTTCGATATCCTTGGGGGTAAAAAGTGAAAAATTTGAACATCTTGGAATTTTCCCGTCGGTTAGGGACCAAAAGCTATAATTTCACCAAATTTCAATTGTCTACCTCGTCTGGCAGGTTGTGCCGCCATCTTGATTTGGGGGATAGGGGATAAAATGAGGAAATTCCCGAAAATTTTTAAGCCCACGAAACCTATAGGTTATCCTTTTGGATATACTATACGACTGTGTTATTATGCTGAGCCCAAAATTTGAGCCCCCCAGCGTGCCCCCTTCAGGGAATTTTGAGAATTTCCGATTTTTCTAGGGATCCTGGGGTCATCAGTTTCCCTCGTACCAAGTTTCAAATTTCTGAGATTTCTGGAAGTGCCTCATTAATTCACATTTTTTTCATTTTTAAATATTTATATATACATCGCTCCAGCCCGACTTGCTTTTATATATATAGATGACGGATAAGCATGAGCACGTTGAAAAGTGCAGACTTCCACTTCGAGATTCATATCTCCTAAACGGTTTATGATATTAAGAAACGGTTTGCGCCATCAGACGCCTCATGTATCGTTCTAAATGTTTGTTTCTAAACCGTATACTCGTATCTCCCATATTAAGGGGGTAAATTGAGTTCAAATTTTGAATAGGGTGATATTTGGGTGCATTTTTAACATTTTACATTACATTTTGCCTACTTATGTATAAGCTAGAATCATGAAATTTGGTACACATATGTCCCTTAATCGTGCCAATGTGCGCACCTAACGCGATGATCCTATCATTCTTATAAGTGTGTCAAACAATGAAATATACTTGTAAAAATCACCAAATTTACGAACAATCCAGAAATACAGCCAAATTTAACGTATAAGGGAGAGAGATACGACAAAATGTCACAGGACCAAAGTTGTAGATCTTTCCGAATTGAAGCGACGTTGTGCCATCCGTTTTGTGATACGACTTACCGTTTAGCCAAAAAATAGCTCAAAAGGAATGTCTGCACAGTCATTAAAATTGCCTCCATATTTCGATAATTTGGGGGTAAAAAGTGAAAAATTTGAACATCTTGGAATTTTCCCGTCGGTTAGGCACCAAAAGCTATAATTTCACCAAATTTCTATTGTCTGCCTCGTCTGGCAGGTTTTGCCGCCATCTTGATTTGGGGGGATAGGGGATAAAGGTGAGGAAATTCCAGAAAATTTTTAAGCCCACGAAACCTAGAGGTTATCGTTTTGGGTATACTATATGACTGTGTTCTTATGCTGAGCCCAAAATTTGAGCCCCCCCAGCGAGCCCCCTTCAGGGAATTTTGAGAATTTCCGATTTTTCTATGGATCCTGGGGTCATCAGTTTCCCTCGTACCAAGTTTCAAATTTCTGAGATTTCTGGAAGTGCCTCATTAATTCACGTCTTTTTTCATTTTTAAATATTTATATATACATCGCTCCAGCCCGACTTGCTTTTATATATATAGATGACGGATAAGCATGAGCACGTTGAAAAGTGCAGACTTCCACTTCGAGATTCATATCCCCTAAACGGTTTATGATATTAAGAAACGGTTTGCGCCATCAGACGCCTCATTTATCGCTCTAAATGTTTGTTTCTAAACCATATCCTCGTATCTCCCATATTAAGGGGGTAAATTGAGTTCAGATTTTGAATAGGGTGAAATTTGGGTGCATTTTTAACATTTTACATTACATTTTGCCTACTTATGTATAAGCTAGAATAATGAAATTTGGTACACATATGTCCCTTAATCGTGCCAATGTGCGCACCTAACGCGGTGATCCTATCATTCTTATAAGTGTGTCAAACAATGAAATATACTTGTAAAAATCACCAAATTTACGAACAATCCAGAAATACAGCCAAATTTAACGTATAAGGGAGAGAGATACGACAAAATTTCACCGGACCAAAGTTGTAGATCACTCCGAATTGAAGCGACATTGTGCCACCCGTTTTGTGATACGACTTACCGTTTAGCCAAAAAATAGCTCAAAAGGAATGTCTGCACAGTCATTAAAATTGCATCCATATTTCGATAATTTGGGGGTAAAAAGTGAAAAATTTGAACATCTTGGAATTTTCCCGTCGGTTAGGCACCAAAAGCTATAATTTCACCAAATTTCAATTGTCTGCCTCGTCTGGCAGGTTTTGCCGCCATCTTGATTTGGGGGGATAGGGGATAAAAGTGAGGAAATTCCCGAAAATTTTTAAGCCCACGAAACCTAGAGGTTATCGTTTTGGATATACTATACGACTGTGTTCTTATGCTGAGCCCAAAATTTGAGCCCCCCCAGCGTGCCCCCTTCAGGGAATTTTGAGAATTTCCGATTTTTCTAGGGATCCTAGGGTCATCAGTTTCCCTCGTACCAAGTTTCAAATTTCTGAGATTTCTGGAAGTGCCTCATTAATTCAAGTCTTTTTTCATTTTTAAATATTTATATATACATCGCTCCAGCCCGACTTGGTTTATATAATATATAGATGACGGATAAGCATGAGCACGTTGAAAAGTGCAGACTTCCACTTCCAGATTCATATTTCCTAAACGGTTTATGATATTAAGAAACGGTTTGCGCCATCAGACGCCTCATTTATCGCTCTAAATGTTTGTTTCTAAACCATATCCTCGTATCTCCCATATTAAGGGGGTAAATTGAGTTCAGATTTTGAATAGGGTGAAATTTGGGTGCATTTTTAACATTTTACATTACATTTTGCCTACTTATGTATAAGCTAGAATCATGAAATTTGGTACACATATGTCCCTTAATCGTGCCAATGTGCGCACCTAACGCGATGATCCTATCATTCTTATAAGTGTGTCAAACAATGAAATATACTTGTAAAAATCACCAAATTTACGAACAATCCAGAAATACAGCCAAATTTAACGTATAAGGGAGAGAGATACGACAATATGTCACAGGACCAAAGTTGTAGATCACTCCGAATTGAAGCGACATTGTGCCATCCGTTTTGTGATACGACTTACCGTTTAGCCAAAAAATAGCTCAAAAGGAATGTCTGCACAGTCATTAAAATTGCATCCATATTTCGATAATTTGGGGGTAAAAAGTGAAAAATTTGAACATCTTGGAATTTTCCCGTCGGTTAGGCACCAAAAGCTATAATTTCACCAAATTTCTATTGTCTGCCTCGTCTGGCAGGTTTTGCCGCCATCTTGATTTGGGGGGATAGGGGATAAAAGTGAGGAAATTCCAGAAAATTTTTAAGCCCACGAAACCTAGAGGTTATCGTTTTGGATATACTATACGACTGTGTTCTTATGCTGAGCCCAAAATTTGAGCCCCCCCAGCGTGCCCCCTTCAGGGAATTTTGAGAATTTCCGATTTTTCTAGGGATCCTAGGGTCATCAGTTTCCCTCGTACCAAGTTTCAAATTTCTGAGATTTCTGGAAGTGCCTCATTAATTCACGTCTTTTTTCATTTTGAAATATTTATATATACATCGCTCCAGCCCGACTTGCTTTTATATATATAGATGACGGAAAAGCATGAGCACGTTGAAAAGTGCAGACTTCCACTTCGAGATTCATATCTCCTAAACGGTTTATGATATTAAGAAACGGTTTGAGCCATCAGACGCCTCATTTATCGCTCTAAATGTTTGTTTCTAAACCCTATCCTCGTATCTCCCATATTAAGGGGGTAAATTGAGTTCAGATTTTGAATAGGGTGAAATTTGGGTGCATTTTTAACATTTTACATTACATTTTGCCTACTTATGTATAAGCTAGAATAATGAAATTTGGTACACATATGTCCCTTAATCGTGCCAATGTGCGCACCTAACGCGATGATCCTATCATTCTTATAAGTGTGTGAAACAATGAAATATACTTGTAAAAATCACCAAATTTACGAACAATCCAGAAATACAGCCAAATTTAACGTATAAGGGAGAGAGATACGACAAAATTTCACCGGACCAAAGTTGTAGATTACTCCGAATTGAAGTGACATTGTGCCATCCGTTTTGTGATACGACTTACCGTTTAGCCAAAAAATAGCTCAAAAGGAATGTCTGCACAGTCATTAAAATTGCCTACATATTTCGATAATTTGGGGGTAAAAAGTGAAAAATTTGAACATCTTGGAATTTTCCCGTCGGTTAGGCACCAAAAGCTATAATTTCACCAAATTTCTATTGTCTACCTCGTCTGGCAGGTTGTGCCGCCATCTTGATTTGGGGGGATAGGGGATAAAATGAGGAAATTCCCGAAAATTTTTAAGCCCACGAAACCTATAGGTTATCCTTTTGGATATACTATACGACTGTGTTATTATGCTGAGCCCAAAATTTGAGCCCCCCCAGCGTGCCCCCTTCAGGGAATTTTGAGAATTTCCGATTTTTCTAGGGATCCTGGGGTCATCAGTTTCCCTCGTACCAAGTTTCAAATTTCTGAGATTTCTGGAAGTGCCTCATTAATTCACGTCTTTTTTCATTTTTTAATATTTATATATACATCGCTCCAGCCCGACTTGCTTTTATATATATAGATGACGCATAAGCATGAGCACGTTGAAAAGAGCAGACTTCCACTTCGAGATTCATATCTCCTAAACGGTTTATGATACTAAGAAACGGTTTGCGCCATCAGACGCCTCATTTATCTCTCTAAATGTTTGTTTCTAAACCATATCCTCGTATCTCCTATATTAAGGGGGTAAATTGAGTTCAGATTTTGAATAGGGTGAAATTTGGGTGCATTTTTAACATTTTACATTACATTTTGCCTACTTATGTATAAGCTAGAATAATGAAATTTGGTACACATATGTCCCTTAATCGTACCAATGTGCGCACCTAACGCGATGATCCTATCATTCTTATAAGTGTGTCAAACAATGAAATATACTTGTAAAAATCACCAAATTTACGAACAATCCAGAAATACAGCCAAATTTAACGTATAAGGGAGAGAGATACGACAAAATTTCACCGGACCAAAGTTGTAGATTACTCCGAATTGAAGTGACATTGTGCCATCCGTTTTGTGATACGACTTACCGTTTAGCCAAAAAATAGCTCAAAAGGAATGTCTGCACAGTCATTAAAATTGCCTACATATTTCGATAATTTGGGGGTAAAAAGTGAAAAATTTGAACATCTTGGAATTTTCCCGTCGGTTAGGCACCAAAAGCTATAATTTCACCAAATTTCTATTGTCTACCTCGTCTGGCAGGTTGTGCCGCCATCTTGATTTGGGGGGATAGGGGATAAAATGAGGAAATTCCCGAAAATTTTTAAGCCCACGAAACCTATAGGTTATCCTTTTGGATATACTATACGACTGTGTTCTTATGCTGAGCCCAAAATTTGAGCCCCCCCAGCGTGCCCCCTTCAGGGAATTTTGAGAATTTCCGATTTTTCTAGGGATCCTGGGGTCATCAGTTTCCCTCGTACCAAGTTTCAAATTTCTGAGATTTCTGGAAGTGCCTCATTAATTCACGTCTTTTTTCATTTTTTAATATTTATATATACATCGCTCCAGCCCGACTTGCTTTTATATATATAGATGACGCATAAGCATGAGCACGTTGAAAAGAGCAGACTTCCACTTCGAGATTCATATCTCCTAAACGGTTTATGATATTAAGAAACGGTTTGCGCCATCAGACGCCTCATTTATCTCTCTAAATGTTTGTTTCTAAACCATATCCTCGTATCTCCTATATTAAGGGGGTAAATTGAGTTCAGATTTTGAATAGGGTGAAATTTGGGTGCATTTTTAACATTTTACATTACATTTTGCCTACTTATGTATAAGCTAGAATAATGAAATTTGGTACACATATGTCCCTTAATCGTACCAATGTGCGCACCTAACGCGATGATCCTATCATTCTTATAAGTGTGTCAAACAATGAAATATACTTGTAAAAATCACCAAATTTACGAACAATCCAGAAATACAGCCAAATTTAACGTATAAGGGAGAGAGATACGACAAAATTTCACCGGACCAAAGTTGTAGATTACTCCGAATTGAAGTGACATTGTGCCATCCGTTTTGTGATACGACTTACCGTTTAGCCAAAAAATAGCTCAAAAGGAATGTCTGCACAGTCATTAAAATTGCATCCATATTTCGATAATTTGGGGGTAAAAAGTGAAACATTTGAACATCTTGGAATAATCCCGTCGGTTAGGCACCAAAAGCTATAATTTCACCAAATTTCTATTGTCTGCCTCGTCTGGCAGGTTTTGCCGCCATCTTGATTTGGGGGGATAGGGGATAAAAGTGAGGAAATTCCAGAAAATTTTTAAGCCCACGAATCCTAGAGGTTATCGTTTTGGATATACTATACGACTGTGTTCTTATGCTGAGCCCAAAATTTGAGCCCCCCCAGCGTGCCCCCTTCAGGGAATTTTGAGAATTTCCGATTTTTCTAGGGATCCTAGGGTCATCAGTTTCCCTCGTACCAAGTTTCAAATTTCTGAGATTTCTGGAAGTGCCTCATTAATTCACGTCTTTTTTCATTTTGAAATATTTATATATACATCGCTCCAGCCCGACTTGCTTTTATATATATAGATGACGGATAAGCATGAGCACGTTGAAAAGTGCAGACTTCCACTTCGAGATTCATATCTCCTAAACGGTTTATGATATTAAGAAACGGTTTGAGCCATCAGACGCCTCATTTATCGCTCTAAATGTTTGTTTCTAAACCCTATCCTCGTATCTCCCATATTAAGGGGGTAAATTGAGTTCAGATTTTGAATAGGGTGAAATTTGGGTGAATTTTTAACATTTTACATTACATTTTGCCTACTTATGTATAAGCTAGAATAATGAAATTTGGTACACATATGTCCCTTAATCGTGCCAATGTGCGCACCTAACGCGATGATCCTATCATTCTTATAAGTGTGTGAAACAATGAAATATACTTGTAAAAATCACCAAATTTACGAACAATCCAGAAATACAGCCAAATTTAACGTATAAGGGAGAGAGATACGACAAAATTTCACCGGACCAAAGTTGTAGATTACTCCGAATTGAAGCGACATTGTGCCATCCGTTTTGTGATACGACTTACCGTTTAGCCAAAAAATAGCTCAAAAGGAATGTCTGCACAGTCACTAAAATTGCCTACATATTTCGATAATTTGGGGGTAAAAAGTGAAAAATTTGAACATCTTGGAATTTTCCCGTCGGTTAGGCACCAAAAGCTATAATTTCACCAAATTTCAATTGTCTACCTCGTCTGGCAGGTTGTGCCGCCATCTTGATTTGGGGGGATAGGGGATAAAATGAGGAAATTCCCGAAAATTTTTAAGCCCACGAAACCTATAGGTTATCCTTTTGGATATACTATACGACTGTGTTATTATGCTGAGCCCAAAATTTGAGCCCCCCAGCGTGCCCCCTTCAGGCAATTTTAAGAATTTCCGATTTTTCTAGGGATCCTGGGGTCATCAGTTTCCCTCGTACCAAGTTTCAAATTTCTGAGATTTCTGGAAGTGCCTCATTAATTCACGTCTTTTTTCATTTTTAAATATTTATATATACATCGCTCCAGCCCGACTTGCTTTTATATATATAGATGACGGATAAGCATGAGCACGTTGAAAAGAGCAGACTTCCACTTCGAGATTCATATCTCCTAAACGGTTTATGATATTAAGAAACGGTTTGCGCCATCAGACGCCTCATTTATCGCTCTAAATGTTTGTTTCTAAACCATATCCTCGTATCTCCTATATTAAGGGGGTAAATTGAGTTCAGATTTTGAATAGGGTGAAATTTGGGTGCATTTTTAACATTTTATATTACATTTTGCCTACTTATGTATAAGCTAGAATAATGAAATTTGGTACACATATGTCCCTTAATCGTGCCAATGTGCGCACCTAACGCGATGATCCTATCATTCTTATAAGTGTGTCAAACAATGAAATATACTTGTAAAAATCACCAAATTTACGAACAATCCAGAAATACAGCCAAATTTAACGTATAAGGGAGAGAGATACGATAAAATTTCACCGGACCAAAGTTGTAGATTACTCCGAATTGAAGTGACATTGTGCCATCCGTTTTGTGATACGACTTACCGTTTAGCCAAAAAATAGCTCAAAAGGAATGTCTGCACAGTCATTAAAATTGCCTCCATATTTCGATAATTTGGGGGTAAAAAGTGAAAAATTTGAACATCTTGGAATTTTCCCGTCGGTTAGGCACCAAAAGCTATAATTTCACCAAATTTCAATTGTCTACCTCGTCTGGCAGGTTGTGCCGCCATCTTGATTTGGGGGGATAGGGGATAAAAGTGAGGAAATTCCAGAAAATTTTTAAGCCCACGAAACCTAGAGGTTATCGTTTTGGGTATACTATACGACTGTGTTCTTATGCTGAGCCCAAAATTTGAGCCCCCCCAGCGTGCCCCCTTCAGGGAATTTTGAGAATTTCCGATTTTTCTAGGGATCCTGGGGTCATCAGTTTCCCTCGTACCAAGTTTCAAATTTCTGAGATTTCTGGAAGTGCCTCATTAATTCACGTCTTTTTTCATTTTTAAATATTTATATATACATCGCTCCATCCCGACTTGCTTTTATATATATAGATGACGGATAAGCATGAGCACGTTGAAAAGAGCAGACTTCCACTTCGAGATTCATATCTCCTAAACGGTTTATGATATTAAGAAACGGTTTGCGCCATCAGACGCCTCATTTATCGCTCTAAATGTTTGTTTCTAAACCATATCCTCGTATCTCCTATATTAAGGGGGTAAATTGAGTTCAGATTTTGAATAGGGTGAAATTTGGGTGCATTTTTAACATTTTACATTACATTTTGCCTACTTATGTATAAGCTAGAATAATGAAATTTGGTACACATATGTCCCTTAATCGTGCCAATGTGCGCACCTAACGCGATGATCCTATCATTCTTATAAGTGTGTCAAACAATGAAATATACTTGTAAAAATCACCAAATTTACGAACAATCCAGAAATACAGCCAAATTTAACGTATAAGGGAGAGAGATACGACAAAATTTCACCGGACCAAAGTTGTAGATTACTCCGAATTGAAGTGACATTGTGCCATCCGTTTTGTGATACGACTTACCGTTTAGCCAAAAAATAGCTCAAAAGGAATGTCTGCACAGTCATTAAAATTGCCTCCATATTTCGATAATTTGGGGGTAAAAAGTGAAAAATTTGAACATCTTGGAATTTTCCCGTCGGTTAGGCACCAAAAGCTATAATTTCACCAAATTTCAATTGTCTACCTCGTCTGGCAGGTTGTGCCGCCATCTTGATTTGGGGGGATAGGGGATAAAATGAGGAAATTCCCGAAAATTTTTAAGCCCACGAAACCTATAGGTTAACCTTTTGGATATACTATACGACTGTGTTATTATGCTGAGCCCAAAATTTGAGCCCCCCCAGCGTGCCCCCTTCAGGGAATTTTGAGAATTTCCGATTTTTCTAGGGATCCTAGGGTCATCAGTTTCCCTCGTACCAAGTTTCAAATTTCTGAGATTTCTGGAAGTGCCTCATTAATTCACATCTTTTTTCATTTTTAAATATTTATATATACATCGCTCCAGCCCGACTTGCTTTTATATATATAGATGACGGATAAGCATGAGCACGTTGAAAAGTGCAGACTTCCACTTCGAGATTCATATCTCCTAAACGATTTATGATATTAAGAAACGGTTTGCGCCATCAGACGCCTTATTTATCGCTCTAAATGTGTGTTTCTAAACCATATCCTCGTATCTCCCATATTAAGGGGGTAAATTGAGTTCAGATTTTGAATAGAGTGAAATTTGGGTGCATTTTTAACATTTTACATTACATTTTGCCTACTTATGTATAAGCTAGAATAATGAAATTTGGTACACATATGTCCCTTAATCGTGCCAATGTGCGCACCTAACGCGATGATCCTATCATTCTTATAAGTGTGTCAAACAATGAAATATACTTGTAAAAATCACCAAATTTACGAACAATCCAGAAATACAGCCAAATTTAACGTATAAGGGAGAGAGATACGACAAAATGTCACAGGACCAAAGTTGTAGATCACTCCGAATTGAAGCGACATTGTGCCATCCGTTTTGTGATACGACTTACCGTTTAGCCAAAAAATAGCTCAAAAGGAATGTCTGCACAGTCTTTAAAATTGCCTCCATATTTCGATAATTTGGGGGTAAAAAGTGAAAAATTTGATCATCTTGGGATTTTCCCGTCGGTTAGGCACCAAAAGCTATAATTTCACCAAATTTCTATTATCTGCCTCGTCTGGCAGATTTTGCCGCCATCTTGATTTGGGGGGATAGGGGATAAAAGTGTGGAAATTCCAGAAAATTTTTAAGCCCACGAAACCTAGAGGTTATCGTTTTGGGTATACTATACGACTGTGTTCTTATGCTGAGCCCAAAATTTGAGCCCCCCCAGCGTGCCCCCTTCAGGGAATTTTGAGAATTTCCGATTTTTCTAGGGATCCTAGGGTCATCAGTTTCCCTCGTACCAAGTTTCTAATTTCTGAGATTTCTGGAAGTGCCTCATTAATTCACGTCTTTTTTCATTTTTAAATATTTATATATACATCGCTCCAGCCCGACTTGCTTTTATATATATAGATGACGGATAAGCATGAGCACGTTGAAAAGTGCAGACGTCCACTTCGAGATTCATATCTCCTAAACGATTTATGATATTAAGAAACGGTTTGCGCCATCAGACGCCTTATTTATCGCTCTAAATGTGTGTTTCTAAACCATATCCTCGTATCTCCCATATTAAGGGGGTAAATTGAGTTCAGATTTTGAATAGGGTGAAATTTGGGTGCATTTTTAACATTTTACATTACATTTTGCCTACTTATGTATAAGCTAGAATAATGAAATTTGGTACACATATGTCCCTTAATCGTGCCAATGTGCGCACCTAACGCGATGATCCTATCATTCTTATAAGTGTGTCAAACAATGAAATATACTTGTAAAAATCACCAAATTTACGAACAATCCAGAAATACAGCCAAATTTAACGTATAAGGGAGAGAGATACGACAAAATGTCACAGGACCAATGTTGTAGATCACTCCGAATTGAAGCGACATTGTGCCATCCGTTTTGTGATACGACTTACCGTTTAGCCAAAAAATAGCTCAAAAGGAATGTCTGCACAGTCATTAAAATTGCCTCCATATTTCGATAATTTGGGGGTAAAAAGTGAAAAATTTGAACATCTTGGAATTTTCCCGTCGGTTAGGCACCAAAAGCTATAATTTGACCAAATTTCTATTGTCTGCCTCGTCTGGCAGGTTTTGCCGCCATCTTGATTTGGGGGGATAGGGGATAAAAGTGAGGAAATTCCAGAAAATTTTTAAGCCCACGAAACCTAGAGGTTATCGTTTTGGGTATACTATACGACTGTGTTCTTATGCTGAGCCCAAAATTTGAGCCCCCCCAGCGTGCCCCCTTCAGGGAATTTTGAGAATTTCCGATTTTTCTAGGGATCCTGGGGTCATCAGTTTCCCTCGTACCAAGTTTCAAATTTCTGAGATTTCTGGAAGTGCCTCATTAATTCACGTCTTTTTTCATTTTTAAATATTTATATATACATCGCTCCATCCCGACTTGCTTTTATATATATAGATGACGGATAAGCATGAGCACGTTGAAAAGTGCAGACTTCCACTTCGAGATTCATATCTCCTAAACGGTTTATGATATTAAGAAACGGTTTGAGCCATCAGACGCCTCATTTATCTCTCTAAATGTTTGTTTCTAAACCCTATCCTCGTATCTCCCATATTAAGGGGGTAAATTGAGTTCAGATTTTGAATAGGGTGAAATTTGGGTGCATTTTTAACATTTTACATTACATTTTGCCTACTTATGTATAAGCTAGAATCATGAAATTTGGTACACATATGTCCCTTAATCGTGCCAATGTGCGCACCTAACGCGATGATCCTATCATTCTTATAAGTGTGTGAAACAATGAAATATACTTGTAAAAATCACCAAATTTACGAACAATCCAGAAATACAGCCAAATTTAACGTATAAGGGAGAGAGATACGACAAAATTTCACCGGACCAAAGTTGTAGATTACTCCGAATTGAAGTGACATTGTGCCATCCGTTTTGTGATACGACTTACCGTTTAGCCAAAAAATAGCTCAAAAGGAATGTCTGCACAGTCATTAAAATTGCCTACATATTTCGATAATTTGGGGGTAAAAAGTGAAAAATTTGAACATCTTGGAATTTTCCCGTCGGTTAGGCACCAAAAGCTATAATTTCACCAAATTTCAATTGTCTACCTCGTCTGGCAGGTTGTGCCGCCATCTTGATTTGGGGGGATAGGGGATAAAATGAGGAAATTCCCGAAAATTTTTAAGCCCACGAAACCTATAGGTTATCCTTTTGGATATACTATACGACTGTGTTATTATGCTGAGCCCAAAATTTGAGCCCCCCAGCGTGCCCCCTTCAGGGAATTTTGAGAATTTCCGATTTTTCTAGGGATCCTGGGGTCATCAGTTTCCCTCGTACCAAGTTTCAAATTTCTGAGATTTCTGTAAGTGCCTCATTAATTCACGTCTTTTTTCATTTTTAAATATTTATATATACATCGCTCCAGCCCGACTTGCTTTTATATATATAGATGACGGATAAGCATGAGCACGTTGAAAAGAGCAGACTTCCACTTCGAGATTCATATCTCCTAAACGGTTTATGATATTAAGAAACGGTTTGCGCCATCAGACGCCTCATTTATCGCTCTAAATGTTTGTTTCTAAACCATATCCTCGTATCTCCTATATTAAGGGGGTCAATTGAGTTCAGATTTTGAATAGGGTGAAATTTGGGTGCATTTTTAACATTTTACATTACATTTTGCCTACTTATGTATAAGCTAGAATAATGAAATTTGGTACACATATGTCCCTTAATCGTGCCAATGTGCGCACCTAACGCGATGATCCTATCATTCTTATAAGTGTGTCAAACAATGAAATATACTTGTAAAAATCACCAAATTTACGAACAATCCAGAAATACAGCCAAATTTAACGTATAAGGGAGAGAGATACGACAAAATGTCACAGGACCAAAGTTGTAGATCACTCCGAATTGAAGCGACATTGTGCCATCCGTTTTGTGATACGACTTACCGTTTAGCCAAAAAATAGCTCAAAAGGAATGTCTGCACAGTCTTTAAAATTGCCTCCATATTTCGATAATTTGGGGGTAAAAAGTGAAAAATTTGATCATCTTGGGATTTTCCCGTCGGTTAGGCACCAAAAGCTATAATTTCACCAAATTTCTATTATCTGCCTCGTCTGGCAGATTTTGCCGCCATCTTGATTTGGGGGGATAGGGGATAAAAGTGTGGAAATTCCAGAAAATTTTTAAGCCCACGAAACCTAGAGGTTATCGTTTTGGGTATACTATACGACTGTGTTCTTATGCTGAGCCCAAAATTTGAGCCCCCCCAGCGTGCCCCCTTCAGGGAATTTTGAGAATTTCCGATTTTTCTAGGGATCCTAGGGTCATCAGTTTCCCTCGTACCAAGTTTCTAATTTCTGAGATTTCTGGAAGTGCCTCATTAATTCACGTCTTTTTTCATTTTTAAATATTTATATATACATCGCTCCAGCCCGACTTGCTTTTATATATATAGATGACGCATAAGCATGAGCACGTTGAAAAGAGCAGACTTCCACTTCGAGATTCATATCTCCTAAACGGTTTATGATATTAAGAAACGGTTTGCGCCATCAGACGCCTTATTTATCGCTCTAAATGTGTGTTTCTAAACCATATCCTCGTATCTCCCATATTAAGGGGGTAAATTGAGTTCAGATTTTGAATAGGGTGAAATTTGGGTGCATTTTTAACATTTTACATTACATTTTGCCTACTTATGTATAAGCTAGAATAATGAAATTTGGTACACATATGTCCCTTAATCGTGCCAATGTGCGCACCTAACGCGATGATCCTATCATTCTTATAAGTGTGTCAAACAATGAAATATACTTGTAAAAATCACCAAATTTACGAACAATCCAGAAATACAGCCAAATTTAACGTATAAGGGAGAGAGATACGACAAAATGTCACAGGACCAATGTTGTAGATCACTCCGAATTGAAGCGACATTGTGCCATCCGTTTTGTGATACGACTTACCGTTTAGCCAAAAAATAGCTCAAAAGGAATGTCTGCACAGTCATTAAAATTGCCTCCATATTTCGATAATTTGGGGGTAAAAAGTGAAAAATTTGAACATCTTGGAATTTTCCCGTCGGTTAGGCACCAAAAGCTATAATTTGACCAAATTTCTATTGTCTGCCTCGTCTGGCAGGTTTTGCCGCCATCTTGATTTGGGGGGATAGGGGATAAAAGTGAGGAAATTCCAGAAAATTTTTAAGCCCACGAAACCTAGAGGTTATCGTTTTGGGTATACTATACGACTGTGTTCTTATGCTGAGCCCAAAATTTGAGCCCCCCCAGCGTGCCCCCTTCAGGGAATTTTGAGAATTTCCGATTTTTCTAGGGATCCTGGGGTCATCAGTTTCCCTCGTACCAAGTTTCAAATTTCTGAGATTTCTGGAAGTGCCTCATTAATTCACGTCTTTTTTCATTTTTAAATATTTATATATACATCGCTCCATCCCGACTTGCTTTTATATATATAGATGACGGATAAGCATGAGCACGTTGAAAAGTGCAGACTTCCACTTCGAGATTCATATCTCCTAAACGGTTTATGATATTAAGAAACGGTTTGAGCCATCAGACGCCTCATTTATCTCTCTAAATGTTTGTTTCTAAACCCTATCCTCGTATCTCCCATATTAAGGGGGTAAATTGAGTTCAGATTTTGAATAGGGTGAAATTTGGGTGCATTTTTAACATTTTACATTACATTTTGCCTACTTATGTATAAGCTAGAATCATGAAATTTGGTACACATATGTCCCTTAATCGTGCCAATGTGCGCACCTAACGCGATGATCCTATCATTCTTATAAGTGTGTGAAACAATGAAATATACTTGTAAAAATCACCAAATTTACGAACAATCCAGAAATACAGCCAAATTTAACGTATAAGGGAGAGAGATACGACAAAATTTCACCGGACCAAAGTTGTAGATTACTCCGAATTGAAGTGACATTGTGCCATCCGTTTTGTGATACGACTTACCGTTTAGCCAAAAAATAGCTCAAAAGGAATGTCTGCACAGTCATTAAAATTGCCTACATATTTCGATAATTTGGGGGTAAAAAGTGAAAAATTTGAACATCTTGGAATTTTCCCGTCGGTTAGGCACCAAAAGCTATAATTTCACCAAATTTCAATTGTCTACCTCGTCTGGCAGGTTGTGCCGCCATCTTGATTTGGGGGGATAGGGGATAAAATGAGGAAATTCCCGAAAATTTTTAAGCCCACGAAACCTATAGGTTATCCTTTTGGATATACTATACGACTGTGTTATTATGCTGAGCCCAAAATTTGAGCCCCCCAGCGTGCCCCCTTCAGGGAATTTTGAGAATTTCCGATTTTTCTAGGGATCCTGGGGTCATCAGTTTCCCTCGTACCAAGTTTCAAATTTCTGAGATTTCTGTAAGTGCCTCATTAATTCACGTCTTTTTTCATTTTTAAATATTTATATATACATCGCTCCAGCCCGACTTGCTTTTATATATATAGATGACGGATAAGCATGAGCACGTTGAAAAGAGCAGACTTCCACTTCGAGATTCATATCTCCTAAACGGTTTATGATATTAAGAAACGGTTTGCGCCATCAGACGCCTCATTTATCGCTCTAAATGTTTGTTTCTAAACCATATCCTCGTATCTCCTATATTAAGGGGGTCAATTGAGTTCAGATTTTGAATAGGGTGAAATTTGGGTGCATTTTTAACATTTTACATTACATTTTGCCTACTTATGTATAAGCTAGAATAATGAAATTTGGTACACATATGTCCCTTAATCGTGCCAATGTGCGCACCTAACGCGATGATCCTATCATTCTTATAAGTGTGTGAAACAATGAAATATACTTGTAAAAATCACCAAATTTACGAACAATCCAGAAATACAGCCAAATTTAACGTATAAGGGAGAGAGATACGACAAAATTTCACCGGACCAGATTGTAGATTACTCCGAATTGAAGTGACATTGTGCCATCCGTTTTGTGATACGACTTACCGTTTAGCCAAAAAATAGCTCAAAAGGAATGTCTGCACAGTCATTAAAATTGCCTCCATATTTCGATAATTTGGGGGTAAAAAGTGAAAAATTTGAACATCTTGGAATTTTCCCGTCGGTTAGGCACCAAAAGCTATAATTTCACCAAATTTCAATTGTCTACCTCGTCTGGCAGGTTGTGCCGCCATCTTGATTTGGGGGGATAGGGGATAAAATGAGGAAATTCCCGAAAATTTTTAAGCCCACGAAACCTATAGGTTAACCTTTTGGATATACTATACGACTGTGTTATTATGCTGAGCCCAAAATTTGAACCCCCCCAGCGTGCCCCCTTCAGGGAATTTTGAGAATTTCCGATTTTTCTAGGGATCCTAGGGTCATCAGTTTCCCTCGTACCAAGTTTCAAATTTCTGAGATTTCTGGAAGTGCCTCATTAATTCACATCTTTTTTCATTTTTAAATATTTATATATACATCGCTCCAGCCCGACTTGCTTTTATATATATAGATGACGGATAAGCATGAGCACGTTGAAAAGTGCAGACTTCCACTTCGAGATTCATATCTCCTAAACGATTTATGATATTAAGAAACGGTTTGCGCCATCAGACGCCTTATTTATCGCTCTAAATGTGTGTTTAAACCATATCCGCGTATCTCCCATATTAAGGGGGTAAATTGAGTTCAGATTTTGAATAGAGTGAAATTTGGGTGCATTTTTAACATTTTACATTACATTTTGCCTACTTATGTATAAGCTAGAATAATGAAATTTGGTACACATATGTCCCTTAATCGTGCCAATGTGCGCACCTAACGCGATGATCCTATCATTCTTATAAGTGTGTCAAACAATGAAATATACTTGTAAAAATCACCAAATTTACGAACAATCCAGAAATACAGCCAAATTTAACGTATAAGGGAGAGAGATACGACAAAATGTCACAGGACCAAAGTTGTAGATCACTCCGAATTGAAGCGACATTGTGCCATCCGTTTTGTGATACGACTTACCGTTTAGCCAAAAAATAGCTCAAAAGGAATGTCTGCACAGTCATTAAAATTGCCTCCATATTTCGATAATTTGGGGGTAAGAAGTGAAAAAATTGATCATCTTGGAATTTTCCCGTCGGTTAGGCACCAAAAGCTATAATTTCACCAAATTTCTATTATCTGCCTCGTCTGGCAGATTTTGCCGCCATCTTGATTTGGGGGGATAGGGGATAAAAGTGTGGAAATTCCAGAAAATTTTTAAGCCCACGAAACCTAGAGGTTATCGTTTTGGGTATACTATACGACTGTGTTCTTATGCTGAGCCCAAAATTTGAGCCCCCCAGCGTGCCCCCTTCAGGGAATTTTGAGAATTTCCGATTTTTCTAGGGATCCTAGGGTCATCAGTTTCCCTCGTACCAAGTTTCTAATTTCTGAGATTTCTGGAAGTGCCTCATTAATTCACGTCTTTTTTCATTTTTAAATATTTATATATACATCGCTCCAGCCCGACTTGCTTTTATATATATAGATGACGGATAAGCATGAGCACGTTGAAAAGTGCAGACTTCCACTTCGAGATTCATATCTCCTAAACGATTTATGATATTAAGAAACGGTTTGCGCCATCAGACGCCTTATTTATCGCTCTAAATGTGTGTTTCTAAACCATATCCTCGTATCTCCCATATTAAGGGGGTAAATTGAGTTCAGATTTTGAATAGGGTGAAATTTGGGTGCATTTTTAACATTTTACATTACATTTTGCCTACTTATGTATAAGCTAGAATAATGAAATTTGGTACACATATGTCCCTTAATCGTGCCAATGTGCGCACCTAACGCGATGATCCTATCATTCTTATAAGTGTGTCAAACAATGAAATATACTTGTAAAAATCACCAAATTTACGAACAATCCAGAAATACAGCCAAATTTAACGTATAAGGGAGAGAGATACGACAAAATGTCACAGGACCAAAGTTGTAGATCACTCCGAATTGAAGCGACATTGTGCCATCCGTTTTGTGATACGACTTACCGTTTAGCCAAAAAATAGCTCAAAAGGAATGTCTGCACAGTCATTAAAATTGCCTCCATATTTCGATAATTTGGGGGTAAAAAGTGAAAAATTTGATCATCTTGGGATTTTCCCGTCGGTTAGGCACCAAAAGCTATAATTTCACCAAATTTCTATTATCTGCCTCGTCTGGCAGATTTTGCCGCCATCTTGATTTGGGGGGATAGGGGATAAAAGTGTGGAAATTCCAGAAAATTTTTAAGCCCACGAAACCTAGAGGTTATCGTTTTGGGTATACTATACGACTGTGTTCTTATGCTGAGCCCAAAATTTGAGCCCCCCCAGCGTGCCCCCTTCAGGGAATTTTGAGAATTTCCGATTTTTCTAGGGATCCTAGGGTCATCAGTTTCCCTCGTACCAAGTTTCTAATTTCTGAGATTTCTGGAAGTGCCTCATTAATTCACGTCTTTTTTCATTTTTAAATATTTATATATACATCGCTCCAGCCCGAGTTGCTTTTATATATATAGATGACGGATAAGCATGAGCACGTTGAAAAGTGCAGACTTCCACTTCGAGATTCATATCTCCTAAACGATTTATGATATTAAGAAACGGTTTGCGCCATCAGACGCCTTATTTATCGCTCTAAATGTGTGTTTCTAAACCATATCCTCGTATCTCCCATATTAAGGGGGTAAATTGAGTTCAGATTTTGAATAGGGTGAAATTTGGGTGCATTTTTAACATTTTACATTACATTTTGCCTACTTATGTATAAGCTAGAATAATGAAATTTGGTACACATATGTCCCTTAATCGTGCCAATGTGCGCACCTAACGCGATGATCCTATCATTCTTATAAGTGTGTCAAACAATGAAATATACTTGTAAAAATCACCAAATTTACGAACAATCCAGAAATACAGCCAAATTTAACGTATAAGGGAGAGAGATACGACAAAATGTCACAGGACCAATGTTGTAGATCACTCCGAATTGAAGCGACATTGTGCCATCCGTTTTGTGATACGACTTACCGTTTAGCCAAAAAATAGCTCAAAAGGAATGTCTGCACAGTCATTAAAATTGCCTCCATATTTCGATAATTTGGGGGTAAAAAGTGAAAAATTTGAACATCTTGGAATTTTCCCGTCGGTTAGGCACCAAAAGCTATAATTTGACCAAATTTCTATTGTCTGCCTCGTCTGGCAGGTTTTGCCGCCATCTTGATTTGGGGGGATAGGGGATAAAAGTGAGGAAATTCCAGAAAATTTTTAAGCCCACGAAACCTAGAGGTTATCGTTTTGGGTATACTATACGACTGTGTTCTTATGCTGAGCCCAAAATTTGAGCCCCCCCAGCGTGCCCCCTTCAGGGAATTTTGAGAATTTCCGATTTTTCTAGGGATCCTGGGGTCATCAGTTTCCCTCGTACCAAGTTTCAAATTTCTGAGATTTCTGGAAGTGCCTCATTAATTCACGTCTTTTTTCATTTTTAAATATTTATATATACATCGCTCCATCCCGACTTGCTTTTATATATATAGATGACGGATAAGCATGAGCACGTTGAAAAGTGCAGACTTCCACTTCGAGATTCATATCTCCTAAACGGTTTATGATATTAAGAAACGGTTTGAGCCATCAGACGCCTCATTTATCTCTCTAAATGTTTGTTTCTAAACCCTATCCTCGTATCTCCCATATTAAGGGGGTAAATTGAGTTCAGATTTTGAATAGGGTGAAATTTGGGTGCATTTTTAACATTTTACATTACATTTTGCCTACTTATGTATAAGCTAGAATCATGAAATTTGGTACACATATGTCCCTTAATCGTGCCAATGTGCGCACCTAACGCGATGATCCTATCATTCTTATAAGTGTGTGAAACAATGAAATATACTTGTAAAAATCACCAAATTTACGAACAATCCAGAAATACAGCCAAATTTAACGTATAAGGGAGAGAGATACGACAAAATTTCACCGGACCAAAGTTGTAGATTACTCCGAATTGAAGTGACATTGTGCCATCCGTTTTGTGATACGACTTACCGTTTAGCCAAAAAATAGCTCAAAAGGAATGTCTGCACAGTCATTAAAATTGCCTACATATTTCGATAATTTGGGGGTAAAAAGTGAAAAATTTGAACATCTTGGAATTTTCCCGTCGGTTAGGCACCAAAAGCTATAATTTCACCAAATTTCAATTGTCTACCTCGTCTGGCAGGTTGTGCCGCCATCTTGATTTGGGGGGATAGGCTATAAAATGAGGAAATTCCCGAAAATTTTTAAGCCCACGAAACCTATAGGTTATCCTTTTGGATATACTATACGACTGTGTTATTATGCTGAGCCCAAAATTTGAGCCCCCCAGCGTGCCCCCTTCAGGGAATTTTGAGAATTTCCGATTTTTCTAGGGATCCTGGGGTCATCAGTTTCCCTCGTACCAAGTTTCAAATTTCTGAGATTTCTGTAAGTGCCTCATTAATTCACGTCTTTTTTCATTTTTAAATATTTATATATACATCGCTCCAGCCCGACTTGCTTTTATATATATAGATGACGGATAAGCATGAGCACGTTGAAAAGAGCAGACTTCCACTTCGAGATTCATATCTCCTAAACGGTTTATGATATTAAGAAACGGTTTGCGCCATCAGACGCCTCATTTATCGCTCTAAATGTTTGTTTCTAAACCATATCCTCGTATCTCCTATATTAAGGGGGTCAATTGAGTTCAGATTTTGAATAGGGTGAAATTTGGGTGCATTTTTAACATTTTACATTACATTTTGCCTACTTATGTATAAGCTAGAATAATGAAATTTGGTACACATATGTCCCTTAATCGTGCCAATGTGCGCACCTAACGCGATGATCCTATCATTCTTATAAGTGTGTGAAACAATGAAATATACTTGTAAAAATCACCAAATTTACGAACAATCCAGAAATACAGCCAAATTTAACGTATAAGGGAGAGAGATACGACAAAATTTCACCGGACCAAATTGTAGATTACTCCGAATTGAAGTGACATTGTGCCATCCGTTTTGTGATACGACTTACCGTTTAGCCAAAAAATAGCTCAAAAGGAATGTCTGCACAGTCATTAAAATTGCCTCCATATTTCGATAATTTGGGGGTAAAAAGTGAAAAATTTGAACATCTTGGAATTTTCCCGTCGGTTAGGCACCAAAAGCTATAATTTCACCAAATTTCAATTGTCTACCTCGTCTGGCAGGTTGTGCCGCCATCTTGATTTGGGGGGATAGGGGATAAAATGAGGAAATTCCCGAAAATTTTTAAGCCCACGAAACCTATAGGTTAACCTTTTGGATATACTATACGACTGTGTTATTATGCTGAGCCCAAAATTTGAACCCCCCCAGCGTGCCCCCTTCAGGGAATTTTGAGAATTTCCGATTTTTCTAGGGATCCTAGGGTCATCAGTTTCCCTCGTACCAAGTTTCAAATTTCTGAGATTTCTGGAAGTGCCTCATTAATTCACATCTTTTTTCATTTTTAAATATTTATATATACATCGCTCCAGCCCGACTTGCTTTTATATATATAGATGACGGATAAGCATGAGCACGTTGAAAAGTGCAGACTTCCACTTCGAGATTCATATCTCCTAAACGATTTATGATATTAAGAAACGGTTTGCGCCATCAGACGCCTTATTTATCGCTCTAAATGTGTGTTTAAACCATATCCGCGTATCTCCCATATTAAGGGGGTAAATTGAGTTCAGATTTTGAATAGAGTGAAATTTGGGTGCATTTTTAACATTTTACATTACATTTTGCCTACTTATGTATAAGCTAGAATAATGAAATTTGGTACACATATGTCCCTTAATCGTGCCAATGTGCGCACCTAACGCGATGATCCTATCATTCTTATAAGTGTGTCAAACAATGAAATATACTTGTAAAAATCACCAAATTTACGAACAATCCAGAAATACAGCCAAATTTAACGTATAAGGGAGAGAGATACGACAAAATGTCACAGGACCAAAGTTGTAGATCACTCCGAATTGAAGCGACATTGTGCCATCCGTTTTGTGATACGACTTACCGTTTAGCCAAAAAATAGCTCAAAAGGAATGTCTGCACAGTCATTAAAATTGCCTCCATATTTCGATAATTTGGGGGTAAAAAGTGAAAAATTTGAACATCTTGGAATTTTCCCGTCGGTTAGGCACCAAAAGCTATAATTTCACCAAATTTCTATTGTCTGCCTCGTCTGGCAGGTTTTGCCGCCATCTTGATTTGGGGGGATAGGGGATAAAAGTGAGGAAATTCCAGAAAATTTTTAAGCCCACGAAACCTAGAGGTTATCGTTTTGGGTATACTATACGACTGTGTTCTTATGCTGAGCCCAAAATTTGAGCCCCCCCAGCGTGCCCCCTTCAGGGAATTTTGAGAATTTCCGATTTTTCTAGGGATCCTGGGGTCATCAGTTTCCCTCGTACCAAGTTTCAAATTTCTGAGATTTCTGGAAGTGCCTCATTAATTCACGTCTTTTTTCATTTTTAAATATTTATATATACATCGCTCCATCCCGACTTGCTTTTATATATATAGATGACGGATAAGCATGAGCACGTTGAAAAGTGCAGACTTCCACTTCGAGATTCATATCTCCTAAACGGTTTATGATATTAAGAAACGGTTTGAGCCATCAGACGCCTCATTTATCGCTCTAAATGTTTGTTTCTAAACCCTATCCTCGTATCTCCCATATTAAGGGGGTAAATTGAGTTCAGATTTTGAATAGGGTGAAATTTGGGTGCATTTTTAACATTTTACATTACATTTTGCCTACTTATGTATAAGCTAGAATAATGAAATTTGGTACACATATGTCCCTTAATCGTGCCAATGTGCGCACCTAACGCGATGATCCTTTCATTCTTATAAGTGTGTGAAACAATGAAATATACTTGTAAAAATCACCAAATTTACGAACAATCCAGAAATACAGCCAAATTTAACGTATAAGGGAGAGAGATACGACAAAATTTCACCGGACCAAAGTTGTAGATTACTCCGAATTGAAGTGACGTTGTGCCATCCGTTTTGTGATACGACTTACCGTTTAGCCAAAAAATAGCTCAAAAGGAATGTCTGCACAGTCATTAAAATTGCCTACATATTTCGATAATTTGGGGGTAAAAAGTGAAAAATTTGAACATCTTGGAATTTTCCCGTCGGTTAGGCACCAAAAGCTATAATTTCACCAAATTTCAATTGTCTACCTCGTCTGGCAGGTTGTGCCGCCATCTTGATTTGGGGGGATAGGGGATAAAATGAGGAAATTCCCGAAAATTTTTAAGCCCACGAAACCTATAGGTTATCCTTTTGGATATACTATACGACTGTGTTATTATGCTGAGCCCAAAATTTGAGCCCCCCAGCGTGCCCCCTTCAGGGAATTTTGAGAATTTCCGATTTTTCTAGGGATCCTGGGGTCATCAGTTTCCCTCGTACCAAGTTTCAAATTTCTGAGATTTCTGGAAGTGCCTCATTAATTCACGTCTTTTTTCATTTTTAAATATTTATATATACATCGCTCCAGCCCGACTTGCTTTTATATATATAGATTGCCTGGATTAAATTCCAAACCTCTGTGCAGTGCTCATGTGGAGTAAGGGCATGCGGTGACTTGTCCGTCGCATGGCGACGTTAAGCCTTGGTGCTATTCGATACGAGTAGACTATGTGCCGGCACCGGGCTTCACCCTCTCCCTTCCTTTTATTATATATCAGATCATTCATTTCATGTCATTAACTCCTCTGATGAGGTTGACATCAGGAAGGGCATCCAGCCACGACAGATTCACCTCACACCACCCCGTAGGGAAAGGGGTTGGACAAACGAACATCATCAAGCTGCAAGAGTTGGTTGTTTAGCGGAAGGTGCCTATAATTTAATGTTTAAGTATCTATGTTATTGGTCCTATCGAAAAAAGCTATATAACAAAAGTTATAGGGACTCCTTATACAGTTTTAGCGACTATGAAAATAGAATTCCAGTCCGGCTCTATGGCTAAGTAGTTATTGTGTTGGCCTCTGGTCCCGAAGGTCCCGGGTTCGATTCCCGGCGGGGTCGCAGATTTTAATCTTAAATCCTTAATTCCCTTGGCCCAACATCCCTGCAACTGACACACCACACATAATACTACCCTCCACCACAATAACACGCAATTGCGTAGGCTACACATGGCAGATGCCGCCCACCCTGCCCTACAAGGTCTGCACCCAGCTAGAAATAGCCAAACGAAATTGTTATTATTAATATAATTCACGAATTTATAGTTTTGTTGCTTAGTCCATCGTGTGAACTGGCGACGGTCATCGGTCCGTGTGAAAATTGTGAAGATGAGTATAAAAATGAGAAAATATCGTGAAGGAACGATCGCTTGAAGAAGGGGTCATGAAAGTAGGAGGGCCGCCTTTACATTAGACGCCCTAAGAAAACTAAATGTGAAGCTCTACAATATCGTAAGCTCATAAAACTGATCAACATTAGCATTGTTGTGATGTGATTTGTGTCTCCTTTTGCCACACATCTCCGACAGATGGGATTACCAAGTAAAACAGCCTACTGAAGTAAACTTTGCACATTTTGTATCAACTTGTGTAAGAATAAGCTGTTACATTGCTCTGTTTTCAGGACAACTTTGATGTAAGGGAAGCTGAATGGAAATAACGGATATGGTCATGGGCGCCCGCAAAGGGTTGATGTTCAATTGATTAATATCATACCATATGATTTCATAAACTGAACTTACTGACAGTCATCTAGCATCTGTTATAACCGGAAATTTCTGTAAACAATTTAATGTTGCTGACGTTGTATTGGTTTTTATATTCAAGAAAATTGTTAATGTGCCCCCCCCCCCTTTTCCCCGTCTGGAAAAAATCCTGCGGGAGCTCATGGATATGGCTGAGAAGAAGGACAAACCCAGGTAGGAAAGAAAAGTGCACGATTAAGGTGTGTAGGAGGCATGTAACGTAAGCACGTGAGCCAAGGTTAACGACTGGATCAGGTGATGTCTTAGTCTGCGAAATAGTATAGCGGTGATGAGCTGTCACTTCTTACTTCCTTCCATGTGTTTAGTGCGTGTCCATGCCCGCTTCGTTTTCATGCGATAGCAACAGCAAGAGTATCGTCACCGCAAGTTAGACTACAAAAATCGTTAGTCCGAAGCTTAAAAGTTGAAATATATAGAGGAACGCGTCAAGCGTTAAATTAAGGCTGAAGGCAATCTTTCATTGGCAAATTCTTTGTTAAAGACTTAACGTTTTCGAAAACGGAGATAAAAGTCGATACGGTATTTTGGTCAACATATTTATCACTGTAATAATGCTTTGTTTGCCAATTGTAATTTTACATTTAAATCCCACCTTTCTACCATGATATTCTGCCAAGTGTATTCTGCATGAATCACAGCTGTATTAAGAAACCTGCGTATGGAATTTTTGATTGCAAAATGTTTTCAACTGGTGGGGATTTTTAAGTAAAAACGTAAAAATTACTCAAACGTTAGTACGATATATATTCTTATATAAATTATGTGCAGAAAAATCGATACGTAGTTCTCTTAAAAGACATATTTTCTACCTAATTATGAATTTACATTAATATGTTCATTAAATTTCATGAAGAAATGGAAATCAAAATTTCAAAAACAAAAAATAATTTTGGAAACACGATTAATCGTAAATGAAAGATGACGTTACCTCAAAGTTCCGTGCGTTAGGTAAAAATATGTTTTTATCTTCGCAGTGTCGCCTTAATGTTGAAAACACTTCTCAGCAGACGAAGTAGAGGTCGCCACACTACGAAAAACGTAACATTAAGCAATTTCCTCAATTGTGCCGAAAGTTGAAGGGATAAAGGGCCCTAAAGTCTATCAAACAGAAAACAAACGAAAAACACTTCCGGCCTCAAATCGCTCGTTTCATTCAAACCCTAGCGAAATTACTGTTACGTGTTCCTTGGTTCCATACCCTCAGGCGTCTTTCGATTCTTTGAAAAATGTCCACAGCGAATAAAGTTATAAGTGGAACTCACATTAGCGCTCGTAGGCAAACTGCTAATCCAATCGACCACATAACGATGATTAAGAAAAGTAATTTTGTGGTCCGCCTCTGTGGTGTAGTAATTCGTGTGATTTGCTGTCACCCCCGGAGGCCCTCGTTCGATTCCCGGCTCTGCCACGAAATTTGAAAAGTGGTACGAGAGCTGGAACGAGGTCCACTCATCTTCGGGAGGTCGACTGAGTAGACGTGGGTTCTATTCCCAATTTACCCATCGTGGAAGTAGTTTTCCCTGGTTTCCCACTTCCCCTCCAGGTAAATGCTGTGATGGTACATAACTTAAGGCAACGGCTGCTTCCTTCCCTCTTCCTTGTCTATCCCTTCCAAACTTCCCATCCCCCACAAGGCTCCTGTTCAGCATAGCAGGTGAGGCCGCCTTGGCGAGGTACTAGTCATCCTCCCCAGTTGTATCCCCCTCTGAAGCTCCAGGACACTGCCCTTGAGGCGGTAGAGGTGGGTTCCCTCGCTGAGTCCGAGGGAAGAACCGACCCTGGAGGGTAAACAGATAAAGAAGAAGAAGAAGACAAGTTCAGGAATAAATAAAGAACACATTCTCATGGTTTGTTGTGGTTTATTTACCTAAATATCCCTAGGATGTTGCTTACCTGAAGGATCCTTTGGAAGGTCGTAAAAATTATTGTCTGTTGCTGAAAACATGGCTCTCATAAAGACGAAATACGAACAAGAGCAGAGTCTGGGAACTGTTCTGTGTGGAAATGCTGCTGTCTTGCTCTTCAGAGAGACGTCCATGTCCTCTGTTAGAGACCCGACACATCCAAGAATAAAGGTGAGGAAGGGAAAACAAATCCAATACTGGCGGGGTCGGCGACCAAGGGAGTCAGCTATGGGATCCGTGGTCGCCAATACGCTCGTGAGACAGGCAGGAGATACCACAAGCCGGTTGGTTCGGGAAACAACACCCTGTAGAAGTTTAGAAAGGGAGCACCTGGGGGCGGGCGTTACATAGTTGTCCGTCCTGGAGATGTTGGAAGAGAAATGTGGTTTGTACCCTTAAAGGAACGGGAAAGAGCCACTATACTACAACTGAGAAATAAAGACATTAAATATGGGGTGTAGGTTAGAAAGAAATAAACCTAGGAATGTTGGAGGAAGCAAGGCGAAACTGAATTCAGCAACAAAAGAAAGTCAACTGAGAGTAACACAATTGGCAGTTTTATGAATTACAACGAAAATGGAAAGATATGTATGGGTACTTTAAGACAGAAACACGTTCCACGCAGGACATTCCGGGAATCATTAATGAACAAGGAGAGTGTGTATGTGAGGGGTTACAGCACTATGTAAAGGTATTTGGATACAGAGATAATGTCCAGATAGAGCAGGCGACTAACACTGGTGAATTACTGACATTTATCTGTAATAATAAAGACATTTGCAAAGTCTTACAAAATTTGAAAGCTAGATAAGCAGCTAGGACTGTCTGCATGGCGGAGAGTTGCAACAGTAGGCTCAATGAACAAAGGAAATGGTGTTAGATTAAAGCGGATATTTACAGGCCATTCAGCATGTAAGCTCTGGGAACGCATTCTTTCTGATTATATTAGACACGTTTGCGATATTATTGACAGGTGTGATAGAAGACAGTTCGGGTTCCGGAAAGGTTATTCCAATGTGATTCTTAATCTAATGATTACAAATTGTTTGCCACCATCTGTATTCCCGTGATGTGATTTTTTTTTCAACAACGAGACACGGGGTGTCAGACACTTGACGCGTTAATCACGAGGTTCTAGACAAAGCGAGTGACCTCTTACGTCAGACCTGAAACAGAGAATCAAGAAATATCGCAGAGGGCTCTGTCGTACCACGTGATGTGCCTGTCGGTTCAGAGGGCTCAAGAACTGCGTGTTTGTGCTCTCCCCAGACACCGACACTATGCTCCATACACGGCACAAGTCGCCCAACGTGCTCAGAGTGTCTACACTAGGGGAGCAATAGCCACAGGAAATTATTGTCGTATGATTTGAATTATTTTCTTGGTATTTTTTCAGAATTCTAAATACGTCTTCAGAACTATGAATTCCAAATCATTTTCCGCCACTGGGGCAGAAAATACCCCTCACCACGCTTTTTGACGCTGATGGTAGATGGTTCTGGACTTCTAGTAAGCCACTAGTTATTTTTCTTGCACCGTATGCTATTAATACTCGTTGAGATCTCACACGCTTCAGAGCTATAATAACAAACATTACACACAAATGCATATTTAAAAGTCATTTTGTATCATTATTTTGTGATATTTAACTGTCCGTTTTAAGTGGTTATCCATCTCTTACAACGATCTTAAAAGCGGACCTGTATTGGTATGAATACCAGAGAAATTGGCTGGAACACCTACACAGGATGGACAGAAGCAGTCATAAACTGCTGCCCCTGTAGGAAGAGATCTCTGGGACGCCCCAGGAAGAGATGGCGTGAAAATGCAAATCTTTTGTATAGACTGTAACAGTTCTTCTGTAGGACTAATACACGAAATGATGATGATGATCCATGTCTTACGCCATCGTCTAACCAGTTTGTGGTAGCAAGTTAACATGAATGTTCGTCTTCAGAAGTTTAGGCAACGATTATCTTCAAAGATAAGTTATGCACCTTTTCAGATCATTTCTCTTTACGGACTAAATGGTTCAACCCTATCACGACCTGCAGATCTTCACACATTTTAATACCTAATTATATTATTTTAGGGATGATAGGTGGCGTAATACTTGCAACCTGCGACCAGGATCGACTTCACAGCAATGTAATGGCAACTGTCACTCCATAGCAACAAGACTCAAGATAGGGAAATATAGTTCATTCCAGGGCCTCCAGAGTCACGGAGAAAGATGTTGACGAGATAATTATGGAAGGTAGCTATGATTTACTCACTATTATGTAGCCGTTCCCTTCGTTAAAATTTAGCAGTGTCTGTCGCCTCACGAATGAGTCTAGGTATAAAATATTTCTCTTTATAAATGACAGAAGTTGTATCAAAACTGATTTGATGGACATTATGTATGGCGTGTTTTCTGGATGGCAAAGACGTATGGTCCACCGATGTTCTTTAACCCTCATTGCTACCTTCCTACATGTTTGGCCAAAGTAAACCGGTCCACAGGACCAAGGAATCATAAATATTCCAGCACAGTTTAAACCAATGGAATCTTTGACAGATCGCAAGATGATGATATTAGGCTTAAAGATGGGCTTGATATTGTGCCTTCTGAGAATATTGCCAATCCTAACCGTGACAGATTGGAAGGCCAGACGCAAAGGACGAGAATCGGGTGACAATCTGAAGACGTAGCACTTCGTCAATCTGTTCCCTTGACTAGCCATTGCTCAGGAATGTCCTCACAAAAACTGAGATTCCAAAAGAAAAACTGAAATAATGTTAAGTAAAAAATTACAAAAAGTAAAACTGATGAACATTGTGCACGCCTAGAAGTGTATACCAGGTGGTCCACCAGCCCCTTGTGGTCCCTTCACATTTACTACAGTTCAGAAAGGCATCGGTCCCTCTCCCTGATATAACAATATGTATGTTTACGGGCTAGAAGACAGCAGGAATCGTGAGCGCCACTATCGGTACCTCGAATGAACCCTTGGAACGAGTACTGATACGCAGAGCACGTACTTTAAGCAGGGGGTGGACGCACAGACCGGGAGCACGGCACTGTATGGGCTGAGAAGTAGGCACCGTAGCTCAAGTGTCGCAGTAGCTCACATGGCAAGCGGGCGGGGAGGTATGTGATAGCGGACAATGCTTGAGGTACGAGGTTCGAATCCCACATAATAATTCGTTTAACAGCCAGTTGCCTGGGATGTGGTAAGGTTGCATACTTGGTAGCTTCCAAGGACTGGTTTGTTTATTTGATTCTGTAAAAGCCCGTACATATCGTTGCATTGGGTATGGTGCTGAGTTGGACGAGGATGAGAAGATGATGGTATGTGGCCAGTTAGCTACGTCGTACATGTTCCAAGTTTCGTAGACCACAGGTGGAGCAAAGTATGCCTCAATGAAACGACAACAAGGTGCGATGGCAGGTAAGTATGTAGCTGCGCGACACAAAGTTGATTCACTGCCTGGAGATGTATTCCAGATATGTTACATATCTATGGGGAAACTAGACAGAATGCCTGTACCAAGAGCGTTCTCCGGATAGACGACAACCGACGGGCATGACTCCTGCGGGATACTGCATCCCTGGCAAGGACACGGCCTGTTCGAGATCATCCCGTGACGTCTGCTGACAACGAAGAGGTCGTGTTTGACGCTATCCGGCGTCACCCTCGTACTAGCACACGGGCCATGCACAGCCGAGCGTCTGTTAAACGGATATTGCATACCCACCGGTTTCACCCGTACCATCTGCACTTACAACACGAGCTCCATGGTCATGATTTCGATGCCCGGGTGGCGTTCTGTCAATGGACCCTACAGCATGTGGACATTGTTCCTGCTTTTCTAGCGACTCTCGTATTTATGGGCGAACCACGATTCCACAACAATGGAACTGTTAATCGCCATAATATGCATTACTGGAGTGTAGATAGTCTTCATTGGGTGCGACGAACAGTTTTTCACGCACAATGGGACGTGAATATATGGCGTGGAATCATGGGTGATCACGTCATCAGTCCCCATTTCTTTGAGGGCCATCTGATCAGCCAACACTATCTGCGGTTTCTCCAAGATGAACTACCACCGTTCTTGGACCATGAACGCTGCTGCAGGATGTGGGAGATCCACCGCACGCGGGGGAACCATCTCCATGCGGATAGGAAGGGGAGGACCTGTGCCCTGGCCCACCAGATCGCCCGATCTTACATCCCTGGATTTTTATCTGTGGGGAATGTAAAAGAACTGGTGTATGCACAGTCATTGTCACCTTAGACAGCTCATCACCTAGACATGCCGATCCGTTTCGCCAGAGAGGTTGCAACGAGCCAGACGGTCCTTACAACATCACGCGCAGCTCTGTATCGACCACGGAGGTCGTCGGTTCGAGCAGGTGATGCGTTAAACGACGTGGCTAACTGAAATACTGTCACCTGTTTCCCAGCCTCTATCAACCCAGCTCCATAATAACGGCCCGTTTTAGGGCCAAATGAACAAATCAGTCTGTGAAAAATGCCGGTATTAAGTATACAACCTTGCCACATCCCAGGCAACTGGCTTAAAAATACTTGAATGGGAGTTGAATCTTAAGCCTCGAGCACTGACAACTAACAGACATCCTACGCGCACTAGCCATGTGAGCTACTGCGACACTTGTCTCACTTCCCAGCTATACAATACCGTGCTCCCGGTTTGTGCGTCCACCTCCTGTTTTAAAGTGCGTGTTGTTCGTATCTGTACTCGTTTTACCCATAATGCATTAATAGTGGCGCTGGCTGTCTTCAGCTCGTACACACACATCTCGTTACATTACCCCGGTTTAGGGAGAGGGACCGATGTTTTGAGAATTGTAGTAAATGTCAATAAAACTGGATCGCAAGGTGCTGGTGGGCCACCCGGTATAATTTAATTTTAACAGTAAACATTTGGTGATTTAGGTATTTTCTGTTAGCCTTTAGGAGATTATTCGAGAATTTTGAGGTACAGTAATTCTTTAACTCCGTCTTTAGCATTTTTAGTTCAAAATTCCTGGCCGCGCAGCACGGCGGTATGGCAGCGAGGTTGTGTTGTTCTCCTCGCCTGCCGAGTACGGAGCTTTTTCCTTATCCTTTCTTCTCTGCTTGAGAAGGAAGTCTTCCCAGGGTCGGGGTTTTGTGCCCGCAGCCGCACGTGGAATGGCGGAACAATGCATGTTATCTGATTTATTTTCGTCTTGAACCCTTGTCTGGGTCAACTTGCATTCTTCTCGGGGTCATGCGACACAAATCACTCGGCTGCCATTGGCTGAGGCACGCTCGTATGAGTGCGAGAAAACAATTGCGCTACACATTGTGTGCAGTTCCCCTTAATTGATCGTTACGTCGCCACTCACTGTCCACATGGTGTTTGCGAAAGAAAGCTCTCACAATTTAACTGAAAATGTGCACTTTTGTGCCCTGCTTAACGAATACAAACATTGACTTAAATATTCATCGAGATTTTACTGACAAATCTGTCGTGTGAATTACCAACAACAAGAATGAATGGGGCGGTGGCAGTTCCGTTCGTGACTGCGGTTCGATGTGCTTTTTGTTTTATTACATCCAAATAAAACCAAGAGACGGCTTTGAGGAACTTCATTTCTCGTCTGCACTGAGATCTATGGAGCTTCCTAATCAGAAGCTGAGAACGTCTTTTAGAGACATCTTTCATCCGTCTTGTATTCTAGTAATTCACAATTTATTCCAGGTGAGAAGATACTTTCTTAATTCTTACCTTACATAATTTCTTCGTTAATTGTCCGTACGCCAAATCGAGGTCTGGTGATGCGCTCAGAACCATCGCGGATGGTCATTTTGAAGTCTACAAGTTTTAACAGACCAGTAATTCTATGGAAGTGACAATTTAAATATAAATATTCAATGTATTTTTGTCTTATATTTGAAATGTATAAGTTATTTTGCTTAATATAATAATAAAAATTATATCGTGTACCATGGTTAAATTCATCTAAGAATTCAAATGGACGAGGAACATATTTTTCACTGCAAGATTCAAAATCATTACTCACCTTCGTTAGGTAATTTAAAGCACTGCTATAACATGGAGTAGTCTCAAGACGGCTGTGAATCGTGTAACCCTTCCAGTTGTGGGTACATTTTGCCTCTATTGCCTTCTCTCACTGTTTTAATCGCTAGATTCTGTGCCAGAAGCCTGGTTTCAACCCCAAACCTTATGTTAGATATGTATGCAGGTTGGTAGTTAGTGCGTTATCACCATGGACCACACTGGTCGTTCTGTTACATTGTTACAAGAATGCTAGGATGTCTAGGTTAGTGACAGTGACTCGTCCGTCCGATGGAGACGTTAAGCCTTTAGCAGAACCGTTCGTGTTGTTCGACAGGAGTAGGCTACGTGCCGACACAGGGTTTACCCTCTCATTATCATCATCATAATCCCACATCCAGACATGCAGGTCGCCCTGCACCAGGCGAGCCGGACATGTCCTCCGACACTCCCGGCACTGAAAGACCCTGGGTGGGGGCGGTGTCCTCTGCCTGTCGTAAGAGGAGACCAAAATGGAACCCAGGGGATCTTAAGTTGGAGGCGTGGGTTGGTGACCACGGGGCCCTTAGTTGATCCCTGGCATTGCTTCCACTTACTTGTCCAAAGCTCCTCACTTTCATCTATCCTATCCGACCTCCCGTGGTCAAATCCTGTTATTTTCCGACCCCGGCGGTATTAGAGCACTCACCTAGGGCACGCCCTACGTGGCCCTTGTCTTTCTTAAGTTGATACCTTCATTCTTCGAAGTGCCGGATGCCTTCCATATCTGCTCTATAGAGGATGGTTTGCCCGCCCGGTTGCATTTTCCCTAACAATAATCACCACTTTTCGCTCTTCCAAAATCTGACAACTTTTGCCGGGTTTCAACGGATGAACTTGGCATTCGCGGGCTGACACTGTATACTGATACAGAGGTAGGTGTGTGTAACTCTATTATTATTATTATTATTATTATGTGCCTTCCATTTAAAGAACAGACAGGCGTCAAGGAAATTGCAGGTAGTATGGGAAGATACTCAACTAGATCACTGCCCAACACCTAAATATCTAGGTGTAACATTGGATCGTGCTCTCACCTACAAACAACACTGCATGAACATCAAGCAGAAAGTGTCGGCTAGAAACAACATCCTTCGCAAGTTGTCTGGAACCAATTGGGGTACACATCCAAAGACGTTGAGAACTACAGCCCTGGCTCTGTGTTACTCCGCTGCAGAGTACGCTTGCCCTGTTTGGTACAGATCAAGTCATGCTAAACAAGTTGACATTTCTCTAAATGAAACATGTCGACTCATTACTGGCTGCTTGAGACCAACTCCACGAGATAGAATCTACTGTTTGGCTGGAATCGCCCCACCAGATATAAGAAGAGAAGTTGCATCCATGAATGAGAGAACTAAAGCACTTGCCTCATGTGCACACCCATTAAATGGATATGAACCTGCCCACCGAAGATTGAGGTCTAGGAGGAGTTTCCTGAATACAACCGAAGATTTAAACGAATCTGCCCAATCCACACGGTTGAGATTATGGAGAACTAGAAATCCTCAACTTGCTGATTGGATGCTACCAATTGAACATCTCCCCCCAGGACACGAGGAACATTGGTCTACGTGGAAATCGCTGAACAGGCTTCGCACTGGGGTTGGTAGATCAAGAACCAATATGGTAAAGTGGGGCTTTCCTGGCACATCCAGGCAATGCGAATGTGGTGAAGACCAAACCACAGCCCATTTCATGAACTGTAGTAAGTGTCCTTTAAGTTGCACAATAGAGGACTTGATGGCTGCAACACCTAATGCCCGTGATTTGGCAAAATTTTGGGCAGACACTATTTGATATGTATGTCATTAAGTACCATTATGCAATGTAAAATGTATGCTTCTGATACGAATAAATAAATAAATAAATAAATAAATAAATTATTATTATTATTATTATTATTATTATTATTATTATTATTATTATTATTATTAGTGATTAATGAGTTCTAATTGTTCCTGGTGGTAGTGATTTGGCCCGCTCCCCACAATTAAGAAGGCCAGGCAAGTGAAGGCGTGTGATGAAGGGCTGCATCATTACAGCCCGGTGCCAACGTTGTGACTGGTCCAGACACAGTTGTGGAAATGTGAATTATCTCACCCTCCCTTTTCTTGGCAGATGCTTTTGGAGAAGGAAGTCTTAAGATCAGACATCAGCAATGTTCTGCGTAAAGTGTGAGAGTTTGTCCTCACTTCACCAGCGCTGACTTTCTGGCGGTACGGTGAAACGTTTTCAATGCTCAGAAAGGAATTGCTTAATAGGTACATTTAAAGAAGAAAAATGTAGATAACACTCACAGCATAAGCAAAAAAATGGTAGATATTAGTCAGCTTCGCCTACATCTGGAATAATTCTACAGTTATATGTTCCACGTTTCACGGCAGCCAACCTCGAATGACGCCGATGATACTCAATCAATCAATCAATCAATCAATCAATCAATCAATCAATCAATCAATCAATCAATCAATCAATCAATCAATCAATCAATCAATCAATCAATCAATCAATCAATCAATCAATAAATAAATAAATAACCACTGATCTGCAATTAGGGCAGTCGCCCAGGTGGCAGATTCCCTTACCTAGCCATTTGACCGAATTTGTCCTATTGAATTATAACTTTCTCTTCATACTGTCCTACTTCTAATAACACCACTCATACTTATTCGTCTACTAATGCCATTGCACGCCATCTCTCCACTGACAGCTTGGAACATACCACTTAGTCGATCAGCTCGTCTCCTTTCACCCAGGCCTTCCCAGCCCAAACTTTGCAACATTTTGATAAGGTTACTACTCTTTTGTCGGAAATCACCCAAAACAAATCGAGCTGCTTTTCTTTGGATTTTTCCCAGTTCTTGAATCAAGTAATCCTGATGAGGGTCCCAAACACTGGAACCATACTCTGGACAAGATGCTTTAGGTCTTAAGGCGACGATGCGATAGGAAAGGCCTAGGAGTGCGAAGGAAGCGGTCGTGTCCTTAATTAAACTACAACACCAGCATTTGCCTGGTGTGAAATGGGAACACCACGGAAAACCATCTTCAGGGCTGCCGACAGTGGGGTTCGAACTCACTATCTGCCGGATGCAAGCTCACAGCAGCGCGCCCCTAACAGCACGGCCAACTTGCCCGGTGGAACCATGCACTCTCCCTTACATCCTTACTACAACCGCTAAACACCCTCATAAGCATGTGCACCGGGCGAGTTGGCCGTGCGCATAGAGGCGCGCGGCTGTGAGCTTGCATCCGGGAGATAGTAGGTTCGAATCCCACTATCGGCAGCCCTGAAGATGGTTTTCCGTGGTTTCCCATTTTCACACCAGGCAAATGTACCTTAATTAAGGCCACGGCCGCTTCCTTCCAACTCCTGGCCTTTCCTATGCCATCGTCGCCATAAGACCTATCTGTGTCGGTGCGACGTAAAGCCCCTAGCAAAAAAAAAAAATAATAATAATAACCATGTGCAGAGATCTGTACCCTTTCTCTACAATCCCATTTATGTGATTACCGCAATGAAGATTTTCCCTGATACTAACACCTAGATACGTACAGTAACTTTCTCCCCACCAACGCAGTGATTAAAACTGACAGAACTTTTCCTATTTGTGAAACTCACAATCCGACTTTTAACCCCGTTTATCATCATACCATCTTACCACATTCGAGGTCATTTTGCAGTTGCTCACAATCTTGTAACTTATTTATTACTCTATACAGAACAACATCATCCGAAAAAAGGCGTTATCTCTTCTTATTTATATATTAGAAAACATAACGGTACAGAACGAGCCACGAGCACGTCTCGAGATATGCAGCTGAATTAAGAACAGAATTTTGGGAGTCCTAAGGCCGTGCCCTTTCTATACTAACCCTTGATATCGTGGTATACAGTGAATTCCTAGAGTTTTGACATTTTCACAAGATTTTTCTGCTCATCTCACTGGTTATGCCCATTCTGGTTGCTGAGTTTTCAAATTTTCATTTTCTTGCTAAGTCTCAAGAGAGAAATTTTGTTTTTAAGAAACATTAAGTGACTCTGTGTGTTTGTCCACACTTAATTGTGACTTCGAAGGACTTTCTGTGTTTTTCCTGTAAACGTTTGTTGTTACTTATCCGCTTTATGTTTTGTCTTAACTAGTGCAAATGATGTATATCGCGAAAAGTAAAACAGAAGTACAGTTTGTCAGTGACATGTTTGATAAAACTACGTGTTAATCTACTCAGTGCTATTCTAGATCCTCTAAGAAAACTATCCCATAATTATAAAAAGAAATATTCCTGTTCTCACATGAGCGAGCTCCCTACAATAGTTGCACGAATGGCTTTATCAAAGAATGTAGCGCTTTATATCACGCGTCAGTAGTCAACATGGTGTCATATATCTAGACTTAAATCAAACGCTGTGCGTTACATGATAATGGCTTCCATTTTAAGGACTCAAACATCGAAGTTAGCAGGGAAACATGTTCATTAAGTATTTTTTTAAATTATAGATTTTAGTTAAGAAATTATTTTAGTATCAGGTACATTGAGGAAGTGTAAACTGACGAGCAAGCACTGCACTCGATCCTTTTTAAGATTTTTATTTCCTGTTGTTTTGCGAAAATATATGCAGTTGCTACATTATCTGATACTGCAAATAAATATTTTCGTACTCTTAATGCTATTTATTTTTCTTTGTTGTTGTTGATTCATTTCAGAGATGTGCTATGTCCAGTCATTAACACTATCCACGTTGTTTACATGTTTCTTACGTACGGGTCTGGGTGCTCTCGTGTGTGAAAGGAAACGTCTCGGAGCTTTCGTTCCGTGTCCTTGGAACTATCTCATCTCAGAACTTTTCTGGAGGGAATACCACACTCTAGATATGTTCGCAGTTTAACAAATAAACTAACTGATATGTGGAATGTCATTAAAAGGTATGTTGTTTCTCTTTTTGCTCCGTGCATGTGGACACTTACATACTGTTGAGTATTGTTATTTCCGCAGGTATGAAATGAAATGAAATGGCGTGTGGCTTTTAGTGCCGCGAGTGTCCGAGGACAAGTTCGGCTCGCCAGGTGCAGGTCTTTCGATTTGACGCCCGTAGGCGACCTGTGTATCGTGATGATGAAGACGCCAATAGAGCAGCAATAAGCCACAATAAATAAAATGAGAGTTTTGTCTGGAAATTGGCCAGAATTTAAAAAAGAATATTTAATTTTCGGCCCCTCTCTGAGTGAGGGCATTGAAATAACACCCGCTGTATCTTTTGTCTGTCGTAAGAGGTGACTAAAAGTGCTTTCAGGAGCTCTTAACTTGGGAGCGTGTGTTGGCGATCACGGGGCCCTCAGCTGAGTTTTGGCATTGCTTCCACTTACTTGTGCCAGGCTCCTCACTTTCATCTATCTTATCCGATCTTCCTCTGTCAACTCCTGTTGTTTTCTGATCCCAACGGTATTAAATTTCGAGTCCTAGGAAGTCTTTCATTTTCACGCCCTTCGTGCCCTTGTGTTTCTTTGACCGATACCTTCATTTTTCCAAGTGTCTTATCCCTTCCATTTTTCCGTTCTGATTAGTGTCAATAGAGGATGGCTGTTTAGTTGTACTTTCTCTTCAAACACCACCACCACATTTCTGTATCGGTTGTGTCGACACTAAGAAGAGAACGATTAAAAGTTCCGTCAATCTCTGTCTGTCTATCTGTACGTGAATCACAAGAAAATGGCTAAGCATAATTTAATAATGAAAATCGGTATGTAAATTAGGGGAATTAACGTACTATAGTCTAGGCTGTGGTGGTTTAAGGTTCTCAAATATCTCTCTTATTAGCGATCCCATCGGTAAATACTACATAACAAAAGTGATGGAGAATACAATGTATTATACTGCTACAATAACGGAGATAAGTGTAGAATTGTGTAGTTTAGTGCGAACATCGCCAGCAAGGAAATCGCGTGGTTATCAGGTCATACCGAGAAGGACAATATTGTGAAGATGACTATCAAAAGTATGCCTTTCCTGGCAAGATGTTGTATTTACAGTGCACTGTGTCTTCTGGTATGGGCTATAACATTGACCTGTCTCAGTCTCATCATTGGCTTTGACAATATGAAAGTGACTGAGGTACGATTGATGCTAGTAATACCATTGCTTATGCAGCCAGTCCCTGTTATGAATGGTGTGAAAATATCGCTCATAGGGTCGGTTGGTGCATGCATTTCAGTGGGCTTGGCAGACTGATATGTAATAGCAACGGCTGGCTCGGTGAGGAATGCAACGGGAAACTACCTCACTCCTCATTTCCCTAGTACGCCTCTTCAGTGACGCCTAGGCTATTTATGACAGCTGTTGGCGGAGCTGCAGAGGATCAAACCAGGCCTCGGGCTGAATACCCAACATACATACTATCAAAAGTAGTGAAGGTACGCTCGCCTGAAGAATAACGCAAGAGGGAGTCAAAAAGGAGGACGAGGGACTCGCCCTAATATAGCATAGTCGGAAGAAAACAGATCAATCAATCAATCAATCAATCAATCAATCAATCAATCAATCAATCAATCAATCAATCAATCAATCAATCAATCAATCAATCAATCAATCAACCAATCAATCAATCAATCATCTACATTTACGAGTGACGCAGTTTTTTTAAACATTTTCAAACAAATTGGAAATGTATCGAACTTATTCCAATCCCTTATTACTCGTCCTATAAACGAACATTTCCCTCAATTGTGATGTTTCCTACTTTTAAAGACACCACTCACCACTCACTGACAGCTGAGTCGAGCAGCTCTTTTCCAGTAATCGTGGAGGTGGAGCCCTCATAACCATACAACAGACTTTTAACCTTTATTTAGAAGCTCGTTAATGCGAATACTCTACTGAATATATTTCTGTGTATTGACACGTAGATACGCCACAGCCTGTGGTAAAGCATCAGCATTAGCCGATCTCATCCACAAGAAAACAGAACTGCACGGTTAACTAAGCAGCCCGAATGGAAATCGTGCAGCCCTTTCATGCCTTGCTTCCAGGTAATATCAACAAAAATATTAACACGCCACACATACCGAATCACAGTACGTATATACAGACATACAAAGAAACGATGCAAAAATTTAAGTTGAAATTGCAAAATATCGGTAATGACGATGACTTCTGTAACATTGTCAAAGAATTCATGGAATTCTTATCCAAAGCCGTGCATCAGCTTCCCGGTTCAAAACCCCCGGCATTTAAATTTTATGAGATACGCAGAGAAAAAGTCAATAATCAACGTAAATTTACGCAATCAAGCAATCCAGAAAGGGCGACCAAGAGAGATAGAATAAAGCGCCGTTAGCGCTACAACCAGAGACGAAAAGCAGAACGTTCGGCAATCATTGACACCGAGGAAAAGTGCAAGGTAGATACAAATAAAATACACAACCACTTTCCTCTCGACTTCCAATCCGTAATGATTTGGAAACATCAACATATACTCCACACACACCTGGAGTACAATCTGTAGAATTAGAAGATTCGATGAATACGGTCATTTCTCAACAAGAAATAGAGTACGCAATCAAGAAAATAGCCGCTGACATATCCTCTGGCCCAGACCAAATAGTCATGAGGGCGCTTAACCACGACACCTGTTACGAAATTATAGCATTGATTTCAACAACCACGTTAACAAGAACAGTGGTGCGCGAAATTCTTATCTCCAAGGAGACCCCATGGACACCAATATCAATAACCATCTGTACACTAGAGAGCGCATATTGGATACACGAATACGTACCTACGTGAGCTTTGATGGCAATCGACATGGTTTCACAACTCATATCAACACTTGCATTCTGACAATAGGTCGAGTGTAACCTGGTTTTCCTGGATATTACTACGGCTTTTGACAATGTAGGGCATGAACAGTTGCAGAGTGCCCTCTCCTCCCTCGCCCTACATCACAACTGGCTGACCTAACAATGGCTATACAAACTAATAATACTACTCTGAAATAGAATCATTACAAGAAGACCAAACCAATTGTTTTCAATAAAGGTATAATGCAGGGTTCTCCCTTATCACTGGCGCTTTGCAACATTGCTTCTGACCACATTTTAGAAGAACTTTCCTCAACAGAGTTCCAGGAAGAACATGGATATTGTATAATGCCGGGCCTTCATAACGTAACCATTCTAGGCTTTGCTGGTGATACGTTCATTGTAGCACAAAACAAGACACTAGCTAGAAAGATCACTGAAATTGCCATCAAGAGATTCGAAGAAATTGGTCTAAAAATCAACGTCAACAAATCTAAATCCATTTCCACACTAAAAGGAAGTTCTACCTACAAATCTCTAACATTAGATGGTTACAATGAAATACCCCCTGTAGAGGCAATTCACTACTTCAGAATAAACTATCACAACGCTACTGTATTTGATGCTAAATTAACCCTGGAAAACCTTAAGAGTAAACTAGACGCATTAGCATCAACTCCACTACTGCAACCACACCAGAAATGTTATGTGCTATCAACCTACATTTGCCCATCCTTGATCTACAAATTCCACACTACACCTTTACGTCGAATATCTGCGAGTTTCCTAACTGATACTGACAAACTTATCAAAAGAACCTTGAAAGAAGTTCTTCAACTTCCTATAGGCACACCAGACACATGTTATACTCTGATAAAACGTATAAAGGACTCGGTCTTTTCAAATGTGGTTGGGAAGCTTATCTACAGCGCATAAATGCATGCCAAGTTCTCCATCGACCCAATAATATGCACATTAACCATACCAGAGACCTTCATTAGAAACAGAAAAGTGTTTCGAAAATCTTGGCTTACTCCTGAATATGAATCAGTCAAGGTCTTGCTCCAACGACAACTCCGTGAGGAAGAATTCGATGCCTTACCGCAAAAACGTAAGCGTGTTATACACCAGCCAATCAGTGGGTAAGAAAACCCGACCAGCAGCGACTGGAGAAATGCCATCAAACTGACAGCAAATGTAGTTCCAGTTCGTGCATTACCTGGCAGGTCCCAAGACTGAAAAACTTGGTCACGCCTTCTTGTAATGACACCGTATGGGATGCACGAGATCATCGTATAAGATCTGTGCTTGCTGAATCCCTAAGAGGAGGTTCATAGATTGTCTGAGCCGGCGGATTGACATGATAGCTGTACCACTGGCCTCAATAATTAAACCCTTTAAGGCCCTCCAAAGGATACCTACCTTTCTTACCTATCACCAGTCGGCATGAGATCTTTCTCTTGAGTCGCTTACAGGTTCTTCGTCACTTGCTTAGGTAAGAGACGGGTTTCAATAATTAAAAACTAATGAACTCGATTTAAAAGTGTACGTTTATTAACCATTTGAAATGACATCTGAAAACTTGTGACATTTTACAGCAGCTTATCAACGAACTCATACCTGTCCGTTTAGGACAAACGAATAATAACAACGATGATGCGAGACGCTGGCTTTGGAGACCTTAACTCAATTGCTTGAGGGGCACCCTTACTAGAAACCACCGTCTTAATTTAAGAATAAAATAAAGAAGTCTGGAGATCCCTAAGATCGGCTTCCATGTTAGACTGCATGTACCACCATAATGATTCGTGATAATCCAACCCCTGTAACATGAGCTCTGGACTCTTGATCTGTCCTATCGGTATGAGGCACACAGTGGTTGTACGGCATGGACCCTTAATTGAATCAATGTGACCTGCGAGTATGTCATATACTGACATCTAACATTGTAATTTACGTTAAAGTCATTGCGGGTGAAGAATGGTGCTATAATGATAGATGGCCCTAATCTAAGTCACTGAGGTTGATGACCCCATGACCATCCAAATTTCTTGACTGAAGGCTGAACACAATTAAGTTAAAGTAGTTGATGGCCAAGGTTTCCACCTTAGTAAATCCCCCAGCACATCTGGTTCTCAATAACAACAACAACAACAACGACAGCAAACGCTTGTGGAAGTAAAGTCCCTTGCTATTGGACATGTCCCCTTAATCGTTACGTTAATAAGTTGAATTTTCCCAGAAAATAAAACTAAGATTTCCAGAATACATTTTCAGGCTAGTCACTTGGTTTTAGCTAATTCTCAAAATACCGTTTCACTGAATTTAAGAAATTAATAAACGAAGTAATCTCATAATCCTGATTAACAACAAATTTATCTATCGGGACGAAGTGGTTTCTTTAAACTCCCTAACTGTTTCAATTAAATTTTCGTTATCACTTGGACATTCCTTTAAAAGAAAATATTCATCTATTTTTATCCTCCTAGATTTCCTACCGGTACCATTTGTTTATTTCGTGATGTTACCCAACAAGTTTACATTATAGCACTAATGCACTAGGTTCGATAATCCTAACCTTAAATCCTATAATTTACATACATTTACGAAACACAAATTAAAACAACCTTTGTCAGTCTCTTATAACACCTACGGTTATCCCTTGGACTAATTCCCGTGCCACCTTCCGATGTGTTTTCATGCTGATGAGACCCAAGTGTCGTAATGCACCTCACCCAAAACTCTAGGGTGGACGGACTACTGCACCACCATGTGCTCCACAGGCATGACCTCATATCATACGGACCTACACGAGTGCCTTGGAAACCAAGAACAACACCACCTCATCCATCACGAACTCTATGGACTGACAAGTTATCGTGACATTCAAATAAAATAATCGCGATACCTGGGACAATCTTCAACAACACGAAGCAACATTACTATAGATTCTCAAATGTTGACACCCTTGAAAATGGTTATTTACAACATCGTATTATTTCAGTAGCACCTATAATGAATCTAAAGTTACCAAACGATTCTCTTCATCCTCTACTGTATGAATTATTTTTCTTTTTGGTTTTGTGAAGAAAATTTCAACCTTTAATGTTCAATATACGTTCTGTGTTTTAGATTTACTAGCAATTCTTAACTGCGGCTGATAGCTTAACACTCGTATGTGATGTGGATTTCCATAATGGAGTATATATACGATTTTTCACGATTTTACGCTAAGCTTTTAACATTTAAAGACCGAACATTACTGCCTACTGGCCGTAAGTCGGTAATGTCTTTGAGGTTGAGCCAGAGGTACTCCTGAAGCCTGTGGTAATATGATGGGGAGGGCCCACGTAAAATAAACAGTGGTTGGTTCGCGTGGATACTGACGGGGTGGAAGGCGTACCTTTGGTTGTAGGGCTGTTTTGTCTTATGTTATGTAAAAACAAGGCATCACTGGCATATGTGTTTAATTGACTGTACAGTTGAAGCTGTGCCTTAAAACTACCTCTGTCTACAATTTGTATCCATTTATACAGGTGAAAAGTAGTACAGTATGCACTAGAGGGTTAAGTAATGAAATCTATTTCCAAACATTTATTATAAATGAGAAAATCTCAGTCATAATTCCTCTCTGACAAATGACCAGGCCCGCTCACCCACCACCTGGAAGGAGGACCCTTCTTCTTACCTCTATGAAAGCAAACACGTTATCTCTTCTAACTGAAATCTCGCCTCGTTGACAACTCACGTGAAGACAACACTTAACCAATGCAGAATATGTGAAAGATTTTATTTAAAACGTCACTTGACATGTGCCTAGCCATCACGTCCTACGGTTTCACGTGGGATCCTAACTATTGAATGACCCTATTCCCATACCATTAAATTACACAAAGAAATCCTTGGGTTCCCTACAATGAAGAATCATGGCAACAAACATCACTTGAACACTACAACCACCTGAGCCACATTTCCTCCTAAGACTTGAACCACTTGCAACCTACGCGACAATAATACAGAATATCTCTCTTACGTGATCCACTATGCTGTGACCAGCTCTCCTCGCATATCAGAGTCGGATAACAAAATATTTCAAAAGCGAAACTCACAACTTGACTTACAAAATTTTACAGGTATTTTCTCCTCACTAATTCTACTAATATTTAAACAGACATTTGGAATAACACTTTCCTTCCACAAATCACACGCCTGTTTCGCCTAGCACATTCCTTGACAAATTCTACGGCGTACACTCTGCAACAACTCGCGATCCATCATTACTACACGGGAATTGCATCTTTACACTCAATAGAATTTCGTGATGAATTAATATCTTGACTTGGGCAAACAACAAATATAGGAATAAACGTACGGAAATGATACTCCGCTCTACACGTTACATTCGTTATTACAACCATCAAATCTACTACTGCAGAACATTTCACACGCTGGTTTCGCGGCTCTACCGATTATCCAAGAAACATAAAATGACCTTTCATCGAATACTTTTGACATTTCCACGAAGTAAAAGGTTGACCAAAGTGCGTCACAGATACACAAACAAAATGGTGACATAATAAAGTAAACAAACGCACTTTACAAAGGGTAGCCTACAAACCTGTAAGTCGTACGTGGCGTTGCATCGTTACAGCCCCACCAGCCTCTCTCAATCTCTTATCTAGCCATCACAACATGTAGTGGCTGTAGAAAACGTACTTTTCCTTTCATCAAGATTCCTATCCTGGGTATAATGTTTTACATTGATTATTCTGTATCATTCATCTGAAAATAATGACAAAAATAAATGCTCTTCATACGTTTCTTCCTTGCACGGACCGAACACGTTTGTCGAACAACCGATCCGCACGCAATACTTTATAATACAACAACGATATTTGCTCATTCAACCGCAGGATTCCGGAACTACAATGACCGTCTGTTACCTGAATCTGAATGATGATTCCACATTTTGGAATACCGTCGATTTACCTTTTAACCTATCTCCACTTGAAGATGATGTTACAGCCACCTTTGGCCAAACCTATCTTCCCTTTTGGGACTTAGTCTTCCCAACGCTGGTTTGCAATGTTATTCTGAAATGCGTGGAGTCGCCTCAAATTCACTGGACACACTGCGCACTCACACTTCCATGGTATTTACATTTACCGCCAAAACTTTACTGACACAGTTTTACGGCTGATTTTGAAATAACATATAATTGTTTCGTACAGTAGCGGTGCTGACGGTAAGTATTAAGGATTTCCCTTAACAAATTTGAGTCTTTAAATTCACTCATAAGCTAGACACTATATTTTTGTCAGTGTAACAGAGTTTAAAAAACAGACGCGTCTTTTCGGCAATTTTCCTTCTTGGGCTACTTAGTGGCCACTAACAACCAAACTGTTTCATTTACGACCTCCACGGCGGTTTCGTCGCCAATTCTTCTTAAAACGGAATTTCAGCAAAAATTAGTTCGTATCCCTGCACACAATACACGTGTTCTGTTGCGCGAGAACGAGAATATTCCACCTGTTCTCCACGTGTCGCCTCTGCTCAGGGCTCCTCATGACCTGGCGCGCTCGAATTAAGTGGTGCCCCATGTAATTAATTTAGGATTCTGGCTCCTTATGATTCAAAGATCATGGGTTCAATAACAGACCCCACAATTAGAACCAAGACATCATCCACTCAACCACATGATGTACACAAGGAAATCTTGAGACATATGAACCTAAAATTCCATATTACGCTCAGAAATATCATCTGGACTCCATAGATGTTTCAGGATTGATGATAGGAGCAAGAGGCACCATTACACACACATTTCACAACTTTTGTAACAAATTTAATTTGGATAACCAGTTTATTAAAGCCATTGGGTTAGCAGCTTTGAAAAGATCGTTAACAATAGTAAAAAATAATTTATACTCTTAGCTATATCTTTGTCCTATAAGTAATTCCTCATGGATTTCAAAATTATTGACTGATACGATTTTTATTAAGCAATAAATAGGCTTTAGTATGGTACAACAATCATTTGCAGACATATTTTATACGACCATTGTCTCTTTGGCAGCCTCCAAATGGGGCGGAGCACTCTCATCATAACGATCACGGCTACCAGGCGGAAAAAGTTATTGTTATAGCAATTTTTCCTCTGGTTAAAAGAAAAATATTGTTGAAGATCTATCACGTGCAGTTTGGCCACAAACCACACATCTAGATTTGGAGTTTTCACAGTTAGATAACACTCTGCATTTCAGCACAGCATAACACCCTGTCCATCTCGCCGTAAGACCGTATCTGTATCTGCGTGCCGCAAAGCAATTTGTAAGAATTATTATTATTATTATTATTATTATTATTATTATTATTATTATTTTTATTTTTATTATTATTATTCCTCCCCTGGGAACCATGTGACTTTCCCGCGGCGGGGAGGCTTGCGTGTCCGAATGAAGCAGATAGCCGAGCCGCAGGTGTAACCATATCGGATGGGTGTCTGTTGAGAGACCAGACTAACGAATGATTCATCGAAAGGGGGGTAGCAGCCTTTCGGTAGTTGCAAGGGCGGCAGTCTAGATGATTGACTGATACGGCCTTGTAATAATACTCAACATGGCTTCGCTGTGTTGGTACTCCGGCACGGCTGAAAGCAACGGGAAACTATAGCCGTAACTAACTCCCGAGGACATGCAGCTCTCTTTGTATGAATGATGTACTGATGATGGCTTCTTCCCGGGTAAAATATTCCGGAGGTAAAATTGTCCCCAATTCGGATCTCCGGGTGGGGACTATACGACAGGGGGCGATCATCAGGAAGATGGATACTGATATTCTGCGAGTCGGAGCGTGGAATGTTAGAAATTTGAATCGTTGTGGTAGGTTAGATAATCTGAAAAGGGAAATGGATATACTGAAGTTAGATGTACCGAGCTCGATAGCTGCAGTCGCTTAAGTGCGGCCAGTATCCAGTATTCGGGAGATAATGTGTTCGAACCCCACTGTCGGCAGCCCTGAAGATGGTTTTCTGTGGTTTCCCATTTTCACACCAAGCAAATGCTGGGGCCGTAACTCAACTAAGGCCACGGACGCTTCCTTCCCACTCCTAACTCTTTCCTGTCCCATCGTTGCCATAAGACCTATCTGTGTCGGTGAGACGTAAAGCAAAAAAAAGAGGTTAGATGTAGTTGGTTTAAGTAAGGTGCGTTGACAGGAAGAGCAGAATTTTTGGTCAGGAGACTACAGAATTATCAACACAAAATCAAACAGGGGAAATGCAGGAGTTGGTTTAATAATGAATAAGAAAATAGGGCAGCGGGTAAGCTACTACGATCAGCATAGTGAAAGGATTATTGTTGTCAAGATAGACACCAAACCAATGCCCACCACAATAATGCAGGTCTATATGGCTACTGATTCAGTAGATCATGAAGAAATCGAAAAATATGTGAAGAGATAGAAAATTTAATACAATATGTAAAAGGTGACGAGAATCTAATTGTGATGGAAGAACGGAATGCAGTGGTAGGCCAAGGAAGAGAAGGTAATACCGTAGGAGAATTCGGATTGGGACAAAGGAGTGAAAGACGAAGTCGCCTGGCTGAATTCTGCACCGATCACAATTTAGTCTCTGCTAATACTTGGTCCACACACCACAAACGGCGGCTGTATACGTGGACGAGACCTGGGGACACTGGAAGGTATCAAATGGACTTCATTATCATTAGGCAGGGATTCAGAAGCCAGGTGCTGGATTGCAAGACTTTCCCAGGAGCTGACGTGGACTCTGACCACAACATGTTGGTCATGAAATGCCATTTGAAGTTAAAGAAATTGAAGAAACGAAGGAATGTAAGGAGATGGGATCTAGACAAGTTGAAAGAAAAGAGTGTGAGGGACTGTTTCAAGGAACATGTTGCGCAAGAACTAAATGGAAAGACTGAAGGAAACACAGTAAAGGAAGAACGGACAGTCGTGAAGAACGAAGTCAGTAGGGCTGCTGAAGGAACGCTAGGAAGAAAGGAAAGGTCACATAAAACTCAATGGATAACTCAGGAGATATTAGACCTGATTGATGAACGACGAAAATACAAGAATGCAAAAGTGAAGAAGGCAGACAAGAATACAGGCGATTAAAGAATGAAGTAGATAGAAAATGCAGGGTGGCTAAGGAAGAATGGCGGAAGGAGATGTGCAAGGAAGTCGAAGGTTGTATGGTCCTAAGAAAGGTAGATGCTGCATACAGGAAAATCAAGGAAACCTTTGGAGAAAGTAAATATAGGTGTATGAATACTAAGAGTTCAGATGGAGAACCACTTCTAGAGAGAGAAGAGAAGTCAGTAATATGGCAGGAACATATCCAACAGTTGTATCAAGGTAGAGAAGTAAATGATATAATTTTGGAACTAGGAGAAACTGTTGATGCTGATGAAATGGGAGACCTAATTATGAGGTCAAAATTTGACAGAGCTTTGAAAGACCTAAATAGAAGCAAGGCACCTGGAATTGATGACATTCCCTCTGAATTTTTGACTGCCTTAGGAGAAACCAGCTTGGCGAGGTTATTCTACACTCATGCTCAGAAATTAAGGATACATGATGAAACAACGCTATTGTGGGCGGTTTTCTGTTTTAAATCACCTCGGGGTATGATCGCTTGGTGCATATGACCTGCGGTCGTCGCATGGTGGCGCTGGCAGCAGTCCAAATACGCAGAGGTGTGTTGATGAATATCAGAGTACTGTGCAGCGAATAAGTATGCAGATGTTTTCAGATGTGCTAATGGTGACTGTGTGGGGAAAATGGCTCAACGAACACATATTGATGACGTTGTGAAGGGTAGAATAATAGGGCTAGGGCGACTGGAGGCTGGTCAAACACAGCAGGTCGTAGCACGGGCACTCTGTGTTCCACAAAGTTTTATCTCAAGATTATGGCAACGATTCCAGCAGACAGGAAACGTGTCCAGGCGCTACAGTACGGGACGTCCGCAGTGTACAACACCGCAAGAAGACCGATATCTCAACATCAGTGCCCGCAGACGGCGACGGAGTACTGCAGGTAGCCTTGCTCGGGACCTTGCCACAGCCATTGGAACACTTGTCTCCAGACACACCGTCTACAGACGACTGAACAGACATGGTTTATTCGCCCAGAGACCTGCAAGGTGCATTCCACTGACCCCTGTTCACAGGAGAGCCCGTAAAGCCTGGTATCAAGAACACAGTACATGGTCATTGGAACAGTAGTCCCAGGTTATGTTCACGGACGAGTCTAGGTATAGTCTGAACAGTGATTCTCGCCGGGTTCTCATCTGGCGTGAACCAGGAACCAGATAACAACCCCGTAATGTCCTTGAAAGAGACCTGTATGGAGGTAGTGGTTTTATGGTGTGGGGTGAGTTTATGATTGGTGCACGTACACCCCTGCAGGTCTTTGACAGAGGAACTGTAACAGGTCAGGTGTATCGGGACGTCATTTTGCACCAGTATGACCACCTTTTCAGGGATGCAGTGGATCCCACCTTCCTCCTGGTGGATGATAACGCACGGTCCCACCGAGCTGCCGTCGTGGAGGAGTACCGTGAAACAGAAGATATCAGACGAATGGAGTGGCCTGCCTGTTCACCAGACCTAAACCCCATCGAGCACGTCTGGGATGCTCTCGGTCGATGTATCGCTGCACGTCTTCAAACCCCTAGCACACCTCAGGAGCTCCGACAGGCACTGGTGCAAAAATGGGAGGCTTTACCCCAGCAGCTGCTCGACCACCTGATCCAGAGTATGACAACCCGTTGTGCGGCCTGTGTATGAGTGCATGGTGATCATATCCCACATGCGCAGTAGACAGTGGCGTTTTGTAGCGCATGTGTTTTGGAACTGTTTTCTCAACTTGCCGTGGACTTACAGATATGTTTCGTTTGTGTTCACTATGTGCCTATGCTATTAGCGGCAGTTTTGTGTAGTACCACGTTGTGCGACACCACAATTTGCAGTTACCCTTAATTTATGAGCATGAGTGTATTTAGTGTGTAAGATGTAGGAGACAGGAGAAGTGCCATCCGATTTTTGGCAGAATGTTGTTATACCTATTGCCAAGAAAGCCGGTGCTGACAAGTGTAAAAAACTACCGCACCATTAGTTTAGTATCTAATGCCTCCTAAATCATAACATGTATTCTTTACAGAAGAATGGAAAGACAAACTGAAACTGAGTTGGGAGAAGACCAGAAGACCAGAAGAAATGTACGAACACGTGACGCAATCCTGAATTTACGTCTGATCTTAGAGGATCGAATTAAGAGGGACAAGCCCACGCAGATGACCTTCTTAGATCTAGGAAAAGCATTTGATAATGTTGATTGGACCAATCTTTTTGAGATCCTGAAGATGATAGGGATCAGATACCGAGAACAAAGTACTATCTACAATCTGTATAAGAATCAGTGTGCAGTGATAAGAATCGAAGGCTTTGAAAAAGAAGCAGCAATCCAGCGAGGAGTGAGGCAAGGTTGCAGTTATTCCTCTCTACTTTTCAATGTTTCAGGCAGTGAAGAAAATCAAAGAGGAATTTGGAAAGGGAATCACAATCCATGAAGAGGAAATCAAAACCCTGAGATTTGCTATTTTTTCTGAGGCTGCAGAAGATCTGGAGCAATTGCTAAATGGTATGAACAGAGTCTTGGGGAAGGAGTACGAGATGAAAATAAATAAGTCCAAAACAAAAGTAATGGAGTGCGGTCGAACAAAGTCACGTGATGCAGGGAATATTAGATTAGGAAATGAAGTCTTAAAGGAAGTAGATGAATATTGTTACTTGGGTAGTAAAATAACTAACGATGGCAGAAGTAAGGAGGACATAAAATGCAGACTAGCACAAGCAAGGAAGAGCTTTAAAATGCTCACTTCGAACACTGATATCGAAATTAGAAAGTCGTCTGGAGCGTGGCATTGTATGGAACAAACCATGGCACTACAGCCTTTGAAGGACCTTGGCCTACCAAGCGACCATTGCTCAGCCCGAAGGGCTGCAGATTATGAGGTGTCATGTGGTCAGCACGACGAATCCTCTCGGCCCTTATTCTTGGCTTTCTAGACCGGGGCCGCTATCTCATCGTCAGATAGCTCGTCAATTCTAATCACGTAGGCTGAGTGAACCTCGAACCAGCCCTCAGGTCTAGGTAAAAGTCTCTGACCTGGCCGGGAATCGAATCCAGGGCCTCCGTGTAAGTGGCAAGCACGCTACCCACGGGGGGGGGGGGAGGGCGGCTGGCATTGTATGGAAGAGAAACGACAACTAGCTTAGAAAGAAAGAGAATAGAAGCTTTTGAAATGTGGTGTTACGGAAGAATGCTGAAGGTGAGGTGGATAGATCGAATAACAAATGCAGAGATAGTGAATCGAATTAGTGAGAGGATATCGATTTGGCTAAATTTGACGAGAAGAAGAGATAGAATGATAGGGCAGGTCTTGTTCAGTTCGTTTTTGAAGTGGTAAAAACGGTAGGGGTAGACAAAGGTATGACTATGACAAGCAGATGTAGGGTGTAATAGTTATGTGGAAAAGAAAAGGTTAGCACAGGATAGGGTGCCATGGAAAGCTGCATCAATCCAGTCTAAGGACTGATGACCGAGCAACAGTGGGTGCCAAGGAATTACTTGAACGTCATCACTGTTAGACTACTGAATGTTGCCGTGGCTGGCGCTGTTGCAGAAGAGCTTTCGCCAGGCCGAACACATCTTCGTCATTTCAACATTCCAATTACTGTAAAACGGAAATGTTGCCGCCCGATGGTCTCATCTCAGAATGACGACGACAGAGAAAGGGCACTTTGACCTTCTAACGGTTACGTCACATGTTAGTGAGTCACTAAAATGTGAATGATTCGTTGGGCGAGTTCCTCAACCTTCAAATATAGGTATTGACACCAAGAGATCGGTTATATTCCACAACGAAAAAAGAAGGATGTCTCAAAATAGCTTTATAAGTTGTTTATCTTTTGTAAACTTTGTTTATGTTTTAGTTGGTACTGTGGCATCGGTTGGTAGCACTGTACACTACTATCTGCATGACAAGAGCCAGACAAGGGTTGACTGGTTCGTGCTAGTATTCGATTTCTGAACGCGAAGAACGTTTCGGTTGCGGAAATTCATCACTTAGGCTGGCGAAAGTGTGACGAAATGGTGCTGTGTATTTCGCTGAGATATTTTGGAAGATAGCACCGATCTAGCACGAAGTCGTTTTCTTCACTTTTCGGCTGTGAAGGAAAATCAAAGCGATGATGTGTGACAGTCTGGCAGTGTGATCGTTGTCGCAGGTTGAACAAATGCGTCAATCGCCATGGAGGGACGTGGGCTACCTCTAGGGAGCGAATGTCGAGCGTTTTGAGCCACCACAAGCTGCTGCCCTGCCCTCTCAACACCTGATCAGTGGAGATGGTAGCCTAAGGTTAGCAATTTAAAGTGCGGATTTGTGGCTAAATGGTCCCAAGGCCCCGGTTCAATGCTTGGAATCAAACTCTTCCTACTCTTAATTCCCCTGACAAAAAAGAAGAAAAGAAAACACTAAACCTGAAAGATTGCATTTCATTTCAGCAGACCTACCTGTAAAAAGAAAACTATATATTACTTTTATAGGAGCAGCCCTGCAGTGTCTTCCTACAAGGATGTAGAAGTAGAAGGGAGTGAAATGGTATCTGTATAATTAAGCCAGGAAGTATATACGATGAGGAATGCATGGTTGTTTGGAATCGAACCCGTGACCATGGGTCTGACACCACAACTGATTTACCGAGGAAAATAATAAACCAGTGCAGGACGCGTACGACCTTTGGTAAGGCTGTAAAAATTTTACATTTAATAATAATAATAATAATAATAATAATAATAATAATAATAATAATAATAATAATAATAATAATAATAATAATAATAATAATTGATGGCCTCTGAAAAGGCTTGGTGGTGACCTAAAGAGAAGACGTTAAAAATACCCAGTCCGCAAGCCAGGGGAAGACGGAGAATGGTTTATCCAGTACACACAGTTCTGCCATTTTATAAAAAGTAGCGCCACATGGTCAGTCACATTGTACACTGTAAAGTCCGGCTCCATGGCTAAATGGTTAGCGTGCTGGCCTTTGGTCAGAGGGGTCCCGCGTTCATCAGAAATTTTAACCATCATTCGTTAATTTCGCTGACACGGGGGCTGCGTGTATGTGTCGTCTTCATCATCAATTCATCCTCATCACGACACGCAGGTCGCCTGCGGCCATCAAATCAAAAGACATGTACTCGGACACTCCCGGCACTAAAAACCATACGCCATTTCGCCATTTCATTTACTTCAAATAAACTAAAATTGATCTGAGGACAGTAATACTACTGAAATAGAACCATAAAGAATTAGTATGCAACGGCAAACACGTGACAGGGTAGCACATGGGTCAATCGTGTCCGTTCGGAGTCTTGGAGCCATTCAGCTCTGTCCCTCCTCAACAGTGGCGAAGTGACGGAGCGAAGCCTACCACACCTCTCCCCACGATGCTCGCACCTATCGGGTATTGAGCAGCAAGCCGCCTTGCACTCAGAAACACGAGCGACGTTTTCTCTCATTGCTTTCAAATTTCGCGAAACGTAAAGAGTTTACCTACCGAGCTCGATAGCTGCAGTCGCTTAAGTGCGGCCAGTATCCAGTATTCGGGAGATAGTAGGTTCGAACTCCACTGTCTGCAGCCCTGAAAATAGTTTTCCGTGGTTTCCCATTTTCACACCAGCCAAATGCTGGGGCTGTACCTTAATTAAGGCCACGGCCGCTTCCTTCCCACTCCTAGCCCTTTTCTGTCCCATCGTCGCCATAAGACCTATCTGTGTCGGTGCGACGTAAAGCAACTAGGAAAAAAAAAAGAGTTTACCTTGTTTTCTTAAGCCCATATCATATGTGAAAGCATCAATAATAATAGTAGTGGCGTGTGGCCTGGTGCAGGTCTTCGAGCTGACGCCCTATAGGCGACCTACGGGTCTGTGTCGATTGGACCCTGCCTATGATGAAATAGGAATTAAGTAATGAAGGTTAAATATTTGTAATATTTTCTGGAAAGGCTTGTTGTGCTCGTCATTGTTGCTGTTGTGTAATCATGTTTTAACTTTATTTTATTATCGCAAGTAGTATATATGGATGGTTCTAGCGCCCTTCGCAGAGGCTTCCACCTCATTGACTTCTGGCAAGGTCATGTTTGTAAGCAAAGCCACGTGCTCTTGTTTGTAAACAAAGCCACGTGCTTTTTGACAGCTGTCAGCGGCCATCTTTAATCAATAAAGCATCGTGCTGCCTACTTTAGCTACTACCTTTGAAATGTGGTGGTCGGCAATTTGGAAAAATTCCACGTGCTTTCTTGACAGCGGCCATCTTTAATCAATAAAGCATCGTGCTGCCTACTTTAGCTGCTACCTTTGAAATGTGATGACGGGCAATTTGAAAAACTCCACGTGCTTTTTGACAGCTGTCAGCCGCCATCTTTAACTACATGCACATTGCCTACTACTACTACCATCTTGACGGAAGTAAAACATTATAGCGCGGGGCTTAGCCACGCCGCAAGCAAGCAAGCTGACCTTCTTACGATCATATACTCAAATTCAAGTCAAGAGCTTAGGAAAAGTATCCTTCCTCATGTGAGCACGTCCCCTGTTCCCCCTTCCCGTCTCGTCACGTTCTCCATCTCCGCCACAACCAGCTTACCATTCACGCCGTGCGTCCATCTGACAAGTACAGTACTTCATTCTGAAATAGTGAAGCATCAAACGAAATCACTTCCTTTCACATAGTTGTACTTTGATTACGTACTACACCTATTATTCCTTTATTGACCATGTGAAACCTGCAGATTACTGACGAATAGCGAGGCAAGAGAAGCAAGGTTTATTTTTATTTCATAATGCAATTTGTGTGAGGCACATGGAGACTTATAACATAAGTATACGATTCCGCTCTCGTGCAACGACTGTCAGTGGCAGTTTCTCACCACCCGTGAATGGCATTGCAAAATACAGTGCTTCCAGGAATGTTGTAAATATTGTAGTCTCGTCATTCGGAAGGTATAAACGAACTCATGATCCTCTCATGACAACATTTCTGCAGGTAGGGGGCGGTTACGAATATAAAGTAAAGTACACATTATTATTATTATTATTATTATTATTATTATTATTATTATTATTATTATTATTATTATTATTATTATTATTATTATTATTATTATTATTGTTACTGAGTTATCCGTGGAAGTCAGAGGTGAAAGAAGGTGCGGGCTGGAATGGGTCTAACTACAAGTCCGAAAGATGAATTTAAAATTTAAATAAAGGTTATATTTTCAATAGACAACAAGAGTTAACAAAAGTTTACATAGAATTTGAAAAATTAACAAGTCAATCAGGTATAAGACCAGAGAAGCAAATATTTAGAGACAAATTAGTGATCTGGGCTTCAAGCCCCACCTTTTACAATCTCTGAGCTCTCAGCTCACAACCACAAATTACTAAAGGGCAGAAAACCCCTAATTGCATGGAGCACTTGCTCCCAACTTTTAACCTCAAGCCTCCCAGAGGAACCTTTCACACACAAGAAAGAGCTGACCCGCTCTCAAATTTTCAACCCTATTTAAGAGGCCATAAACTGACTTTACACTAACTGCCCTTAAGGCACACATATAATGGCACAGGGGTACCTCGTACCCAATCTACTGGGCCTTCTCAGAAATGAAAACAAAACGGGTTAAATAAATGGCCCAAAATACAAAATTGACTGGAGGCGTGGGCTTGCACTCCTAAATACACATTTTAAAACCTAAGTGGCTCTAGGCCGATACACAGGGGCTAATTCCAAGCTAGGGAGGTGACTCGTATGAGAAAACTTTAATACATTAAGGAAGAGAAGAAACGGTTACGAAAACGTAGTCACCTCAATTTCAAATGAAGGGGAGCTCGAGAGGGTAAAGCACTCTCTATCCCCGAATTAAAGTTCAAGAAAACTGAAGTTTACCAGGAAAAGGGTTTACATGTTTAATAGTGTACATATTAAAGGTTTCGAACCCTCCCCGAGAGTTAAACTGCTGAGCTAGCAAGAAATAAAGATGTTAAAAGGCCATTACCTTGTTGAAGAACTGCTGTCTGAAGAACGAGGCGCTTCCCGCCCCCTGATACATATTCACACACTACGTTAGATGTTACTGAAGTGGTCCGGAGTCAAGACAATCAGCAGTTTTTATACCCTCGTGGAAAGTTCGAGACCTTTCATGAATGATAACAACCCGCCCTCAAACGTTTATTGCCTACAGTGCACAGTTGCATACAAAATTGGAGAAGAAAGCCCCGATTGGCCGAAAATTAATTACAGAAATTCCTGATTGGCTACATTCAAAACAGGCGGAAAGAAAGGATTAATATTTCCAACCCACAAATGACAGAACAAAATTTAGTAAAGAGAAAACCTATGAATACAAAATTTCTCCAAGAAGGTTCATTCCTTCACACCAGAGCGCATTATCATAGTTTTTGGTCGAGACATCTGTTAGAGAATGTCCACACTTCTTGATCACTGAAAAACAAAAGCAAATCAAAAACGCACAGTGACATCTTCTGATAAACAGGAGAGTTGATTCAGTTGTTAAAGTTCCGGGTTTCTCCAGTAGAGAATTTTCAATTGGCGCAAGATTTGAACTTGCGTCGTAGAGGTGTACCGCCCGGTAAAATTATTATTATTATTATTATTATTATTATTATTATTATTATTATTATTATTATTATTATTATTATTATTATCATCGAATACGCCAAGGATCCTATTCCCATACCGAATTAAGGCCCTTCCTGTTTTATTTACGGCGAGAGCTGAGCTGACACATCGATCTTTCGCTGGAGACTTGGATTTTCCGTGGAGTTTAAATTCCAAGCGAGCGGCGTAAACACTGTACACAGAAACGCCGCTCAGCTGCGCGGTCTTTTTCACGTCTTCCACAGTCCACAGCGGATTTTCATCTCGTAGGCTACTGTAAACGTTTAAAACAATTTGGTTTAGATTTTCTACTGTATTTTTCTCCACGTTTGTTAGCTTTAAAGTATTTCACAGGGGACTCAAGCGTCACAGCATCGCACACGTCTTGCTCACAGCTGGCAGCCATTATGAATACTGAACATGCTGTTGCAGCCAGTATTCCCAACAGCTTTCTTGGATCCATCTTCAACGTCGCACATATTATGCGAACTTATCAGCAGAGGAATGAACTCGAACAAACTTACTAAGTACACAGTGCAATAAGATATCAATATCAGATTAAATTATTATTATTTTGCTACATACACCACTGAGAACAATAACTATTCATAGCCATCTACGTATGAAATATGAGTTGGTAACGAACCCGAATAACATACAACTTGTGATATATTTTCCATATTTATACAGAGCAAAAATGTTAATTCATCAAGTCAGTTCACCAGAATATCTAACCAAACTGAAGAAAGCTCCTGACTTCAGGAACAAGTAACAAACCTAGGGAACTATTTGGCGCTGCGGAAGCCTTTTCACCGACCAGAAGTCGGACTAACATCAAAGGGACCGCTAAGGTCTTGAGTTGACTCTCAGTATAGTTATAAAGCAAGCTGCCCTTCTCAACATACTATTAACTTAGTTTTTAAACTAAGATGCTGTTAGAGATACACGCCATGGGCGATTGCACAAGATGGCGGCTATACACAGGCTCTTATGAGACGACTATGGGCGATTGTGCAAGATGGTGGCTATACATAGGCTCTTATGAGACGACTATGGGCTATTGTACAAGATGGTGGCTATACATGGGCTCTTATGAGACGACTATGGGCGATGGTACAAGATGGTGGCTATACATGGGCTCTTATGAGACGACTATAAGCGATTGTGCAAGATGGTGGCTATACATGGGCTCTTATGAGACGACATAGGGGCTGATTGCGCAAGATGGCGACTATACACAGGCTCTTATGAGACGACTATGGGGGATTGTGCAAGATGGTGGCTATACATAGGCTCTTATGAGATGACTATGGGCGATTGTGAAAGATGGTGGCTATACATAGGCTCTTATGAGACGACAATGGGCGATTGTACAAGATGGTGGCTATACATGGGCTCTTATGAGACGACTATGGGCGATTGTACAAGATGGTGGCTATACATGGGCTCTTATGAGACGACTATAAGCGATTGTGCAAGATGGTGGCTATACATAGGCTCTTATGAGACGACTATGGGTGATTGTACAAGATGGTGGCTTTACATGGGCTCTTATGAGACGACCATGGGCGATTGTGCAAGATGGTGGCTATACATAGGCTCTTATGAGACGACTATGGGCGATTGTACAAGATGGTGGCTATACATGGGCTCTTATGCGACGACATAGGGGACGATTGTACAAGATGGCGCTATACACAGGCTCTTATGAGACGACTATGGGCGATTGTACAAGATGGTGGCTATACATGGGCTCTTATGCGACGACATAGGGGACGATTGTACAAGATGGCGGCTATACACAGGCTCTTATGAGACGACTATGGGCGATTGTACAAGATGGTGGCTATACATGGGCTCTTATGCGACGACATAGGGGACGTTTGCGCAAGATGGTGGCTGTACATGGGCTCTTATGAGACGACATAGGGGACGATTGCTCAAGATGGCGGCTATACACAGGCTCTTATGAGACGACTATGGGCGATTGTGCAAGATGGTGGCTATACATGGGCTCTTATGAGACGACTATGGGCGATTGTACAAGATGGTGGCTATACATGGGCTCTTATGCGACGACATAGGGGACGATTGCGCAAGATGGTGGCTATACATAGGCTCTTATGAGACGACTATGGGCGATTGTGCAAGATGGTGGCTATACATAGGCTCTTATGAGATGACTATGGGCGATTGTGAAAGATGGTGGCTATACATAGGCTCTTATGAGACGACTATGGGCGATTGTACAAGATGGTGGCTATACATGGGCTCTTATGAGACGACTATGGGCGATTGTACAAGATGGTGGCTATACATGGGCTCTTATGAGACGACTATGGGCGATTGTACAAGATGGTGGCTATACATGGGCTCTTATGAGACGATTATGGGCGATTGTACAAGATGGTGGCTATACATGGGCTCTTATGAGATGACATAGGGGACGATTGTACAAGATGGTGGCTATACATGGGCTCTTATGAGACGACATAGGGGCCGATTGCGCAAGATGGCGGCTATACACAGGCTATACACAGGCTATACACAGGCTATACACAGGAGAAAGCTAGCTTAGAGGCCACTACACAAGGTAGCAGCTGCTGTTATGAAGAAAGCTATCTTAGAGGCTACTACACAAGATGGCGGCAATACATAGGCTATTATGGCCTTCTCCTCTGTCAAGCCATATCTCTATCGAACAAGTTTAAACATGCATCGCGAAGGCTAGAGTGAGCACGTGTTCTTAACCTGCAGCGATGACGTCATCATAGTTGTGCATGTTTAGACTTGATCGTTTTCTCAAGAATGAGTTGGTGTAAGGAGGCAAAGGAATGCAATAAGTACAACATTTTGAATGCAATGTAATATGTATTTACAATGTACTACAATAGTGTTCGTTTTCTGCTGACAAGGTTGCTATGCTTCTTAACAACGTTTTGTGAAGAGGTAGCATGCCTAATGTCTCCTGCAACATTCAAATTAAGCAAAACATTTAGAAATATATTATACTAAGTATGTTATGCTGTACAAAAAAGATAATGCACTTCTTACCTTGTTGTTATTCATGCGGTTTATTCCTTTTCTGAATTATCGTCATCAGGTACTGGAAAAAGTTTATTCATACACTGTGCACAGTGTTCAATCCTCGGATTTGGTCCATCCCAATCATCATCACCATTTTCTCCTCTATGCTTGTATTGACGCTGACAGGTTCTGCATACAGCTACATCGATTTGCATCTTACTGTGTAGAGGAAGGATGTCCCAAAAATCAGCCTTACTACCGAGCTCGATAGCTGCAGTCGCTTAAGTGCGGCCAGTATCCAGTACTGGGGAGATAGTAGGTTCGAACCCCACGGTCGGCAGCCCTGAAAATGGTTTTCCGTGGTTTCCCATTTTCACACCAGGGAAATGCTGGGGCTGTACCTTAATTAAGGCCACGGCCGCTTCCTTCCCACTCCTAGGCCTTCCCTGTCCCATCGTCGCCATAAGACCTATCTGTGTCGGTGCGACGTAAATCAAGCAGTAAAAAAAAAAATAGCCTTACTTACTCGTGTGAGATAAATAAGACGTTGCGTATGAGCACGCGAAATAACATGCTGTATGTCTTTATCCGACAAGACAAAACATGTTGACTATTAAACAAAAAAACTTTTATCGCTACTGTACTTCATCAAGAGAAGCACACCCTAGAACTGATTGTAGAACATGTTGGCTATTAGTGTTCTGAACAGAAAAACTTATAACACAAAACATTATAAGATTAATCTCTCTGTTGACACAGTCGCACTCTTATGCAATCAATGACCGCACATAGAATTGCAAATGTTGCACATCTCCATGCGCCATACTTCTTCTTAATTAATTACTACATAGCAGAGGATACATTTGTCCTAAAGAGATGGATTATTGTGGGATTAGAACCCATGTTTTGTCTTGTCGGACAAAGACATACAGCATGTCAATTTCGCATGCACATACGCAACATCTCATTTATCTCACACGAGTAAGTAAGGCTGTTAAGATGTTCTATAAACATAGAACATTATCTCAGATGCCGAAATATATGTCATTCAGTATTTACCATCAGGATTTTTATCTACGTACGCTGCCCCTTACGCACATGATTTTTGGGACATCCTTCCTCTACACAGTAAGATGTCAATCGATGTAGCTGTATGCAGAACCTGTCAGCGTCAATACAAGCATCGAGGAGAAAATGGTGATGATGATTGGGATGAACCAAATCCGAGGATTGGACACTGTACACAGTGTATGAATAAACTTTTTCCAGTACCTGATGACGATAATTCAGAAAAGGAATAAACCGCATGAATAACAACAAGGTAAGAAGTGCATTATCTTTTTTGTACAGCATAACATACTTAGTATAATATATTTCTAAATGTTTTGCTTAATTTGAATGTTGCAGGAGACATTAGGCATGCTACCTCTTTAAAAAACGTTGTTAAGAAGCATAGCAACCTTGTCAGCAGAAAACGAACACTATTGTAGTACATTGTACATAAATATTACATTACATTCAAAATGTTCTACTTATTGCATTCCTTTGCCTCCTTACACCTACTCATTCTTGAGAAAACGATCAAGTCTAAACATGCACAACTATGATGACGTCATCGCTGCAGGTTAAGAACACGTGCTCACTCTAGCCCCCGCGATGCAGGTTTAAACTTGTTCGATAGAGATATGCCTTGACAGAGGAGAAGGCCATAATAGCCTATGTATTGCCGCCATCTTGTGTAGTAACCTCTAAGCTAGCTTTCTTCATAACAGCAGCTGCCATCTTGTGCAGTGGCCTCTAAGCTAGCTTTCTTCATAACAGCAGCCGCCACCTTGTGTAGTGGCCTCTAAGCTAGCTTTCTTCATAACAGCAGCCGCCATCTTGTGTAGTGGCCTCTAAGCTAGCTTTCTTCATAACAGCAGCTGCCACCTTGTGTAGTAGCCTCTAAGATAGCTTTCTTCATAACAGCAGCTGCCACCTTGTGTAGTGGCCTCTAAGCTAGCTTTCTTCATAACAGCAGCTGCCATCTTGTGCAGTGGTCTCTAAGCTAGCTTTCTCCTTAAGAGCCTGTGTATAGCCGCCATCTTGCGCAATCGCCCATGGCGTGTATCTCTAACAGCATCTTAGTTTAAAAACTAAGTTAATAGTATGTTGAGAAGGGCAGCTTGCTTTATAAATATGATCGTAAGAAGGTCAGCTTGCTTGCTTGCGACGTGGCTAAGCCCCGCGCTATAATGTTTTACTTCTGTCAAGATAGTAGTAGTAGTAGTAAGCCATGTGCATGTAGTTAAAGATGGCGGCTGACAGCTGTCAAAAAGCACGTGGAGTTTTTCAAATTGCCCGCCACCACATTTCAAAGGTAGCAGTTAAAGATGGTAGCATGATGGTCTGTTGATTAAAGATGGCCGCTGACAGCTGTCAAAAAGCATGTCGCTTTGTTTAAAAACAAGAGCACGTGCAACTTCAAATTGTCCTCTACCGCATGCATAAGGATCTTCATAACAGCAACCGCCACCTTGTGCAGTAGCCTCTAAGCTAGCTTTCTTCATAAGAGCCCATGTATAGCCGCCATCTTGCACAAGCATCCCTAGGGCGTCTCATAAGAGCCTATTTATAGCAGCCATGTTGTGCGGGGACCCTTAGGCCGTGTCATAAGAAGCTATGTATAGTCGCCATCTTGTAGAAATAGATAGTCACCATCTTGCGGAAGCGTCCCCATGGCGTCTCATAAGTGCCTATGTATAGCAGCTATCTTGCGCAAGCGCCCTTAACCCATCTCATAAGGAGCTGTGTATAGCCCCCATCTTGTAGAATTAGATAGCCGCCATCTTGCGCAAGCGGACCTAGAGTGTCTCATAAGAGACTATGTATACTGTAGCTGCCATCTTGCGAACACCATCTTGCGGAAGCGCCCTTAAGCCGTCTCATAAGGAGCTGTGTATAGCCGCCATCTTGTGCAATTGGCGTCGGGAAGGCCATCTGCCCGTAAAACTGAAGTTAGGCTCCTCCAAGCGGTTAGGTGTGCTCTCTTATGCTAATCTCCATTTCCCCACTACTCAAGTAACGTCTCGAGAATACTCATTGCCCTACTGCTCATGATAGCGTCAGGAAGGGTATCCGGCCGTAAAACTGTAGTTAGGCCACTCCATGAGGTTAGGCTTGCTGTCTTGCGCGTAAACCCTTAGGTTAAGCCCCTCCAAGATAGCGTCTGTAAGGTTAAGCTAGCTCTCTTAGGCGTCAGGAAGGGCATCCGGCCGTAAAACTGAGGTCAGGCCCTTCCATGAGGTTAGGCTTGCTGTCTTGCGCGTAAAAGGTTAGGTTAAGCCCCTCCAAGATAGCGACTGTAAGGTTAAGCTCACTCTCTTCGGCGTCAGGAAGCGCATCCGGCCGTAAAACAGAGGTTAGGCCCTTCCTTGAATTTAGGCTTGCTGTCTTGCGCGTAAAAATTTAGGTTAAGCCCCTCCAAGATAGCGGATGTAGGGTTAAACATGCAGTATTAGGCAGCGCCCGCTGTCAAAAAGCACGTGGATTTTAAATTACCCGCCACCACGATGAGGTTTAGTGCCGTAAAGGGGACAGCACGATGCTTTGTTGATTAAAGATAGCCGCTGTCAAAAAAGCACGTGGCAGTCAGCTTGACAGGTGTCAAAAAAGCACGTGGCTTTGTTTACAAACATGACCTTGCCAGAGGTCAATGAGGTGGAAGCCTCTGCGAAGGACCTGCGGCGGCGCTAGAACCATCCACTTATACTATCACATTACTCCACCGGACACGCACGGGCAAACATGAAACATATATACACCCATTTACCTCAGCTCCGTGGACTCGATCGGAATAGGCCAGAAACTACTTGGAACTGAACCCGTGCCTCTTAAAATTACAGGAAGGAAGTAATAGAGGTATAAACCCCCCATTGAAAGACTGAATGGAAACACAAATAAATAGCAAATGAATGAAGGACAAACGAAACAGGGGATGCAGGGAACAGCTTACTTACACAATCAGTCCCAGTCGCATTCATCTTTCGTTTTAACAAATATCAATATGGTTGCTGTAGTAATGTTACGAAGCTTGGTAAATTCATTAGCAGTCAAACTACGGAACAACGAATTACAGTAGTTCGTAACATAAATCATTCCTTTCTCCGTAATAAAGAGTTGGATTCGCGTGAAAGAACACATCTCACCCAAAAGGGACGCTCAACTGGAGCCACCATCATCATATCAAAAGTCGTGGGCCACAACAATGGGCTCCGTAGAGGCGGCATCCCCAGAGAGCAAGGAGGATGAGAGGTTGCCATAGTGGCTACGTGAACGAATGTGATCAGCGAAATGTCACTATAATATTTGCCCCAAATGAAAGATAATAATTGCCCTAACTCAAATAAAGTCTAAAATCTGCGGTAAATTAAGAAACGTTTTATTTGTAGAGAATACATACGTTACTGCCTTACAACTACTACTTCTGCTACGTCGCAGCGCTTCCGTAACTGTTCTGCTTGTCTAACACTGTCGTAAAAAAATCAGATCAAAATTAGATGTAAGGCTTTTCAGGCGTTTGCTCTATTAACCAGCATTTCGTCTTAGGTCTGACACTAGACTCGTCAGAGTGGGATGTGTCGGACCCTACCCACTGACGCTGGGCAAGGTTCTTAAACACTACTAAAGGTTGGGCCCAACGCGAGACGAGCTGCTATTGGTTAACGAAATGACGTCACGGTAGGAGCAAAGCAGCCGAGGCCAGAGCGCGCAGATCAGTAGGTATCTCATAATATCAGCAAACATTACAGTTTCTCAGAACTAACTGCAGATCAGACAAAATTTACTGCTGTAATAAGATTGAAAGAGAGTACAGCATAGTAAGTTTTCATTATTTCTATTACGAATAAGGCGTAAATGTAACGTGACGGCACACTGACCAACGCTTGAAATTTATTAACAAATCCAAGTTCCTCTATTTAGTTTGAGGAAGGTTACGAGCTCTCAAATCTGTTAAGATAAATATTTAGAGATATGAAATGTTTGTAATATTAAATGTTGACAGCAGAACTTCCGTAATTGAACTACCGTATGTTAACACACGATATACTGACTCACTTCTGCAGGTATCGAGTTTAGAACTTAACACATATTATAACAGAAGTAAGTTCATATTCGAAACCATGCATAGATATTCCTACTTTTTAAAATTAAGGAATAAGAACAGGAAAAACACTTAATTAGAACACATCCCTATCTGTGAGATCAGATGTCATGAAGTGGTTGCTTTTGAAAATAAAATCCACTGCCGTGCCTTTCGCCGATGAGCTGCTATGGATTTTTCAGTCCTTGCCCGAATGTTCATTTGTCGTATGCGTATAAATGTTCTCGCTCTAACATACATTTTTACTATTTCTGGTGGTACAGCGGGGAATTTACTGCTAATTATTTGACACACTCTGCGTATAATATTAGGTATGCTTGACAGTTCAGCACGTCCGTGAGTGTCCGTGATCTGTTCTGCTCCACTTTTTGCTCCGAAGACTGTGGAACTGACGAATTTCTCAGGAATTATTGTGCACTTACTGGGTTACTACTGTAAATGCTATCGGGAAGGTTCTCTGTAGGTACTGCATCTTTTTTCAAGATCTTCTTGGGAGGTAAATGCAGTAATTTTGCTCTTAAATCGCGAACATAACTGGCGTCAGTAAAATGCCCCGAGCACACAGTAGAAGCAGCTACATTGAAGAAATCGTTCCTTTTACATTTTTGTATCCAAACTTTTTGCAGGTCTGAAGCTTTAGGAAATAAATGATGCACGATATCTATTCCTTTCGTCTTTCTGCTGTATGACAGACAGCCAGTTACTGCACATCCAGGCATTGTTGTCAGTTATTTCGAACAGATAACATCTGCTTTAGCCTAACAAATCTAAGAAATTTTATTCACGCTCAAAATTTCGCAAAATGACACGCAAATATATACATTACTATGAATCTATGAACACACAGAAATTTCACACGCAAATATAACACTACAATGAGAACACACAGAAATATCACATGCAAATATATACACTACAATGATACTATGAACACACAGAAATTTCACACGCAAATATATACACTACAATGATACTATGAACACAGAAATTTCATTCCAGCTACTATTACACTCTTCAAGCAATTAACGAAAAGAAAATAAGTGCACCTCACTGCACGAAACACAGAAACTTAATAGAGATCTCACAGAAACGAACTACGACACACACACACACACACACACACACACACACACACACACACACACACACACACACACACACACACACACACTATGCAAAATACAGTAGGCCACTATATAAACCAATAGCAATATACGGAAAGAAACTACGTATAAATATTACGTGGAAATCCTTTCTTTATAAGACAGACAGCGATAAACAAAGAAATAAGATACACCTGCGGTTATATGCTACACAGTCACGGTGCTCCTGTGATGACGTCACGAGCAGGACGAGACAAAACTAACATCTACTGCGCAGCCAATCTGGGCCACCCGTGGACGCTGGGTGTATGCAGGTGAACTTATCAGAAGCCTATTTATGAGGCACAGTCTGATAACTGCATACGGGAGATAAATCTCCACAGTGGAATTAATGCCCGCCTAGCAATTCCAAATGGAAATTCTAAATTCCCATGGAGGGAATTAGATATTATTCCACCAATAGAACATATCAAAAATCAAATCAAAATTAGATCTGACACATCCCACTCTGATGAGTCTAGTGTCAGACCTAAGACGAAACGCTGGTTAATAGAGCAAACGCCTGAAAAGCCGTACATCTAATTTTGATCTGATTTTTGATATGCTCTATTGGTGGAAAAATATCTAATTCCCTCCATGGGAATTTAGAATTTCCATTAACACTGTCGTGTTGTGGCGGCATAATTGAAAGGGGACTGGTATAACTACTGCCATCTATGACTGTTATACGTATGTATCATTTAACAATGCCCCATGAACTGCAAGACAGCGACTGGCTGCAATTTGTTAATTGTGGTACATCTATATAATATCTTGACTGGACGACGTGAAATAATTTCTACGGCTTTTATTCCTTGACTGCGCGGGGCGTGAATCAATTGTGAACGTGCGTTGACTTGTGATCCTACTCTTTTTTTATATATATATATTTGTTTTACGTCGCACCGACACAGATAGGTCTTATGGCGACGTTGGGATAGGAAAGGTCTAGGAATGGGAAGGAAGCGCATTTGCTTGGTGCGAAAATGGGAACCCACGGAAAACCATCTTCAGCGCTGCCGACAGTGTGGTTCGAACCCATTATCTCCCGGATGCAAGCTCACAGCTGCGCACCCCTAACCACATGGCCAACTCGCCCGATGGTCCTACTCTGTGAAAAGGGAATAGGCATCCGATTGTCTCCAAGATGGCTGTGCTTGAAGAGACACTCTCTCTAGCCATTACGGCTAGTTCCACCCCAGTTGAGGGATGGAAGTGGCTGTGGAGCCTTTATTTATCCGAACCTACCATCTGGTTTTAATTTATTAATTTACTCTTAAGGTGGCTGATTAGTGTTGTTCCTTCTGCAACTCACAGTGTGTGGTATAATATGTGCCGGAAAGGATTATTTATGAACCTCTTCGCCGGTAAGTTTTGAAAACATATTTTGTGTGAAAGATATCTCGTCCACCGTGAACACAAGAAGCTTCCATGAATATATACATGTCTGACTGAAATAATATTTGAAGCAATTTAAAAGTGTTCCCGTCTAAATTTTAAGGTGATATCCGGTATGTACTTTGACGGCCTTAAAACTAAAACAACAACTGTGGTCTCCGTAATTAAGTGTTCTCTCTGTATTATATTTAAAGACTATTCTAGGCTCTGCTAAGGCCTAGTAGCGTATTATTAGCGTTGTTAATATTTAAATTTGTCGTTCTCAGATGTGTTCTACTTAAACTTAATTTTCTTGGGTTGTTATTATTATTATTAATAGGTTTTCTTAGAACTCATTTATTTTCTATATAATATTGAAGGTACTTTTATCCTTTTGGAGCCTTAATTTGCCTTAACGTAACGAATTTAATTCTTGCTATTGTTGTTGTTGCTACAACTTACAACAGTTATGTCATAGTTATGTCAAGATAATTTGATAAGCATTACATCACCGTTACGAATGGAGAAGCGTCGTGGATCAGACGCTTGGGTGGTGTAGTGGTGATTACTGTGGTTTATTGAACACTGGCGATGTGATTTAAGGAATGTGATCGCTACGATATTTCTATCATTTAATGTGTGATGTGGTTTGGTGAAATTAATTATTTTTGATGTGAATATGTCGTGTTTTGACATGTCGCCTACTTGTGAATTTTTCTAGTTACCTACTTCGCCTTCTACCACTTGTGGTATTTTGAATTAGTTGATTGGGATGTGTTTTCTTCCCTTCTGGTTTATCTTCTTAATGTTATTTATTGTGTAAACTTTAAATGGTGTTTTAATGCTCTTCAATATTGTAGTCGAGAAATTTGGTCCGCTAAAAGGGGTACCCAATTCTTTTGAAACAATGTTTGCTGAGAGCTCTCAACCCAATATAGTCATATGAGCATTGATCTGAAGGTTTCCTTTTAAAAAAGGAACTGCAGTTCGTGGGTAATGTATATATATTACACGATTTGTGATTTAATATGGTTCCAGTGAATTAATTAATTTCTTCCCATTCTTATTTCGTTTATTTAGTTAAATGTTGTTGTTTCTTTTAAAAGTTGATGGATTATTTATTGGTGTTACTCTCCTTTTAAAAATATTCTTATTAATTAAATTTTCATGTGGTCGAAAGACTTTAGTGTTCTCGGTATTTCACATGAACTGCTCTATCCTTTCCCCTGGATCCACCCTGTGACCTTTGGTTCTGCCCAGATTCCATCACTTCCCAGTCCTGTGTCTGTGTTTGTTATCGGGGCCTTCCCTAAGTAGTTGGCGTGATTTCGCGCTGGGCTGACCTCTTGTATCTTTTGTGATAGTGCTAGCAATCGAAGACCTGGGCTGCCGTGTTGTTTGATTGTCCTTTTCTTCAGTTGTTAGTACGCCACAGTGTGTGATGTCTTTGCTCACTGAAGTTCTTTGGTGTCGTTTTATTGATTTTTCTCATTCGATGTAATTTGAAGTGCTGTCACTTTATTTGTCACTTCACGGTAGTGCTGCAAAGGAAGAAAGAAAATATGGCATCATTTCCTGAATTATTTCGCGATATGCGGGAATTAATTGCCGATAAAAAGCTATGGCCTCTGCATATTAGAAGAATTCTGTGGACTCGCGAACTGAAATACAGAGACAGATTACCGCTTACAGTGTTTTTGTTGGGAAATGGTTGTTCTATGGAATTTTTCATTGAATTTTTTAAAGATTGTAGACGAAAGTCTAACGTGATCACTCCAAAAAATAGCAAAATTCGTAGGAATTTGAAAATGGCTGGAGTAATATGTGAAAGAAAAAAGGATGGATATTTTGAAGAAACGAACATATTACGACATCTCGTTAGGGCGAGTTGTGGACTTGTGACCTAACTGATTCATTAAATGATTTATTGGTCCAGGGATCATGTTATTTTCCTTTTTAAAAAGTAATATATTGGTCCAGGGATCATGCTGGTTTTCTTTCAACAAAAATAATTGTTGTGGTACTTACGATATTCTCTGTAATGTGGAGCACCAAGTTGTTGAATACGTCCTTAGTTGATTTTCCATACAGTTCCAGCCACATGAACTAGTCAGACTGCTCCGAGGGCAGTTTTTTGGAGTTCATTACTCCATACTTCTGGCAGAACGTTTCAGTCGCGACCAGTAGCCTTCTACTGAAACTTCGGCACTTTTTGCACCTCAAACTGTAGCCTAGCAATCCACCACAACACAGTGCAATTGCCTCTGGCATAGCGTAGAGACCATGGCGAAACAAACCCAGTATAATGTCAATGTCAAGACACATACGAGCACGCCCGTACAGCATGATAGACAAGATCGCAGGCACCTACAGTTTCTGCTGACACATCTGCCTTCCTTCGGAAATAGTTTTACGTCCTGTACCTTCCTTATAACGCGCTAACTTCCTGAATGCTGCTGACCTCCATTTTGCTGTTTGAACTGCCCGCGCTAGACATATGGACAAAGATAATGACAATTCACAGACATAGCACTTCCAGCCAGCCCTGGACCTCAAGAAAGAAACAAAAGACGGCGCGAGCAGCTGAATGCAACATAATGGAGTCCTGTCTACAGCCCGGGAGTACGTATACATATTTCTCTAGAGATTTCTCTAGTAACGATAGCATTTGTTAATTTACCGTAGATTTTAGACTTTATTTGAGTAAAATCATTTGGGACAAATATTATAGTGATATTTCGCGGATCAAATTCGTTCACATAACCATTACTGAGATCAACAAGCATTCATAACAATGACACATATAAACAGAAAGGTAAAATCTTTAAAATAAACGACTAATCAGGCAATTAAAGCCGAGTGTAAATGTAAATAAAGGAGTAACTGTGAAGCTAAACTAGCACCCGTGAGGGACGGAAAATAACACAAATATATACAAACAGTCCACACAAACATACACGCACGCATAGCATAGAGACCATGGTGAAACAAACCCAGTACAGTATAATCTCAGTGTAAAGACACGATTCGAGCACGCCCGTACAGCATGACTAGATCGCAGGCACCTGAGCTTGAACAAAATCCCAGACCGTGATATTGGATCGCCGCAAAATAGCCTAGGCTCATCTAATTACCATCATAACCATCACACACAATTCATGCCACAAGTTCAATTCATATCACCCTAACTCAAAGGTGAACATGAAATGCACACCATTGGCGTCAAACGAAAACAATATCGACTAAGCTCGGCCTGCCGAAGATTCGAAGGAAAATAGTGGTGGAGGTGATTATTGTTTTCAGAGGAAGTACAACTAGGCAACCATCCTCTATATAACACTAATCAGAAGGAAAAATGGAAGGGATCCGACACTTCGAAAAATGAAGATATCGGCCAAAGGAAGACAAGGGCCACGAAGGGCGTGAAAATGAAATACTCCCTAGCCCTCGCAAACCTAATAGCGTCGGGGTCGGAAAAGAACAAGAGTTGACCAAGGGAGGTCGGATAGGATAGTTAAAAGTGAGGAGCCTGGCACAAGTAAGTGGAAGCAATGCCAGGACTCAGCTGAGGGCCCCGTGGTCGCTAACCCACACTCCAAAGTTCGGAGCCCCTGGGGCCCCATTTAGTCGCCTCTTACGACAGGCAGGGGATACCGTAGGTGTTATTCTACCGCCCCCACCAACAGGGGGATCGAAGGAAAATAATCAAGGGTCTCAAATCAAAGCCACATGCATGCACACCGGTATCACTTTCCGTTCTCACGTATGGAACAAAAACACAAACCAATATCTCGCAATCGAGCGAAATACATAAAAGACTGCATGGCAGAAAATGAAAACACAAGATCAGAATAACTATGGCAGACCCCAAAGTGTAATAAATACCTTATATTTTGAAGAGCAGGACCCGTATTGACTTAAGGCCGGGAGTCCAGTAGGGCGGACAGTTATTCCGCACGAAATACCATTTAAATTCGTACATTTCCACGCCGCGGTCCAACGTCTCAATCCTTACCACACCATACATTGTTGTCTTTCAAGATAGGGCAAAAGAATAATCAATCGAGAGGGAGAAATTCTTTGACAATTTCAGATGGTCAAAGAGAGCGCCATCTGTCAAAGAGAAGTGAATATTACGTCACATTAGAGAACGCTGTACAGACTGGTTGTCACTGACATTGCCAAAGAATGCGACACAAGGAGACACTGTATGTGTTCACTGCCACTGCGATGTATTAATCTTTATATATAAAATAACTTGTCCTGACTGACTGACTGACTGACTGACTGACTGACTGACTGACTGACTGACTGACTGACTGACTGATTCATCATCGCCGAGCCAAAACTACTGGACATAAAGAAATAAAATTTTGGGGATACATTCATATTAAGATGTAGGTGCTCGCTAAGAGAGGATTTTTGGATATTCTGTCGCTAAGGGGGTGAAAAGGGGGGTGAAATTTTAAAATTAGTGTATCTATATCTCAAAACTTTAAAAGGTTACAGATGTAAAAATTGGTATTTAGAGTCTTCTTTAAAAATAAGGAAACACGTATTTTTTTGTTTTCAGAAAATCCCAATAGGAGGGGTGAAAAAGGGTGAAAATGGGGAAAAATGGGTTGAATGCCTTTAATCAGGATACCGGTACTTATATCTCAGAAACTGAAGATATTACAGACCTGAAAATTGGTACTTTTGATCTCCTTTAAAAATAAAGAAACACGTATTTTTGGTTTTTGGAAAATCCAATTAATGGGATGGTGAAAAGGGGGTAAATTTTTAAAATGAATGAATCTATATCTCCAAACTTTTAAAGTTTGCAGATGTAAAAATTGGTATTTAGAATCTTCATTAAAAATAAAGAAACACGTATTTTTTTGTTTTCGGAAAATCGCAATAGGAGGAGTGAAAAGGGGTGAAAAAGGGGTTGAATGCCTTTAATGAGGCTACTTATATCTCAGAAACTGAAGATATTACAGACCTGAAAATTGGTGTTTGGGATCTCCTTTAAAAATAAAGAAACACGAATTTTGTTTGTTTGTGGAAAGTCCAATTAAGGGGGATGAAAAGGGGGGTAATATTTTTAAATGAGTGTATCTATATCTCAAAACTTTTAAAGGTTATAGATGTGAAATTTGGTATTTAGAATCTCCTTTAAAAATAAAGAAACACGTATATTTTGTTTTCGGAAAATCCTAATAGGAAGGGTGGAAAAGGTTGAAAAATGGGTCGAATGCATTTCATAAGTCTACAGCACTTATATTTCAGAACCTGAAGATATTACAGACCTGAAAATTGGTGTTTGGGATCTTCTTTAAAAACAAAGAAACACGTACTTTTTTGTTTGTGGAAAATCCAATTAATGGGGGGGGGGGGTGAGAAGGGGGTGATTTTTTAAAATGAGTGTATCTATATCTCAAAACTTTTAAAGTTTATAGATGTAAAAATTGGTATTTAGAATCTCCTTTAATAATAAAGAAACACATATTATTTTGTTTTCGGAAAATCCCAATAGGAAGGGTGGAAAAGGGTGAATAATGGGTCGAATGCCTTTATTGAGTCTACTTATATTTCAGAACCTGAAGATATTGCAGACCTGAACATTTGTATTTTGGATCTACTTTAAAAGTGAAGAAACACGTATTTTTTCGTTTTTTGAAAAGCCAAATAATGGGGGGGGGGGTGAAAAGGGGGGTGAATTTTTTAAAATGAGTGTGTCTGCAACTTAAAACTTTAAAAGTTACAGATGTAAAAATTGGTAGTTAGAATCCCCTCTAAAAATAAAGGAACACGTATTTTTTTGTTTCCTGTAAATCCTAATAGGAGGGGTTTAAAAGGGTGAAAAATGGGTTGAATGCCTTTAATGAGGATACATATATCTCAGAAACGAAGGATATTACAGAACTGAAAATTTGTATATGGGATCTCCTTTAAAAATAAAGAAACGCGTTTTTTAGTTTTTGGAAAATCCAACTAATGGCGGTTAAACAGGAGTGACAAATTGGGATGAATTTTTTGAAAGACTATATCTACAGATTATCTTGGAAACGTAAAATGTTACAGACGTAAAAAGTGGGTGTTTGGAATCTCCTGTAAATGTAAAGAAACAGAGGTGATTTGTTTTTGGAAACTCCACTTAAGGGGAACTCAAAAGGGGTGAAATTTTAAAATGAGAATTTTTACAGTATATCTAAAAAAACTTAACATGTTACAGAAGTGATAAATGGTATCTTTTATCTCTATTAAACATAAAGAAACGTGTATTTTTAGTTTTCGGAAATGCCACTTGGGTGGAGGGGGGGTTAAAGTGACTGAAAATGGTGTTGAATTCTTTTAATTAGGCTACTGATATCTCAAAAATGAAGATGTTACAGACGTGAAATTTGATATTTGCAATCTGCTTTAAAAGTAAAGAAACACGTATTCTCGGAAAATCCAATGAAGGGTTGGGGGGGGGGTGAAAGAATTGAAAAATTAATTGTCTTAATTGTATGAGAATACATACATCTAATAAAAACTAAAGTTGTTACAGACGTGAAAATTCGTATTTGGATCTCCTTTAAAAACAAAGAAAAACGCGTTTTGGGGGGAAACCATCTTGGAGGGCGGGAGTGTAAAGGAGATGAATTCCTTTCATGAGGACACATAAATCAAAAACTGAAGAAGTTAGAGTCGTGATAATTGGTATTTAGAGGATCCTTTACTATTAAAGAAACAAGTATTTTTTTGCGGGAAAATTCACTTAGGGTGGGGGGGAGAGGAGTAGTGTGAAATGAAGTGAAGAAAGTAAATTATTTTTATGGGGATACTTATATCTCAAAACTGAAGGTAATAGACGTGAACATTGGTGTTTGGAATCTCCCTTAAACATATAGAAACAAGCCTTCTTTTAATTTTTTTTGGGGGGGGGGCGGAGGGGGGTGGTAAATAAACTTAACGGCGGTAGGGTGTAGAAGGAGGTGAGACCAATTGATTTTACTGTTATTAATGTACTTATAAGGATCCTCCGTTGCTGAGGCAGCAGCGCCCCGGCCTCTCACAACTGGGTTCCGTGGTTCAAATCCCGGTCACTCCATGTGACATTCGTGCTGGACAAAACGGAGGCGGGACAGGTTTTGTCCGGATACTTCGGTTTTCCGGTCATCAGCCATTCCAGCAACACATAATAATAATAATAATAATAATAATAATAATAATAATAATAATAATAATAATAATAATAATAATAATAATAACAATGTTCCGGACCGTCATCAAATGTGCGGACCGCGCTGGAAACCGCTACTGGACGGGTAATGACTAAGAATGCAGTCCGACCGCGGGTTCAGTGCCGCCAAGGCACCCAATATAACACCACGCCGGATCTCCTGAAGGATTTTATCCATATTAAAAACGATTATAGGAAAAGATGGCAAAGATTTACGTACACAAGTGACCGGGACGAATACCTGAGCCTAGCCCGGGAAGTACGAACTCGATTGCTGGAAAGGAAGATTGAAAAATGGGAGGAAACGTGCCGTAAAATAAGAGAAAACGAGTCACATCGGGAATTTTGGTGGATTCTCGCAGAAAACGAGTCAGATCGCGAATTTCGGCGGATTATATATCTAAAACAATAAGCATTCAATTATAAATTTCAGTATAATACCGTAGCGAAGCACGGGTATCTTGCTAATATGCATATAATGTGGAAAAAAAAGTGTTTGTATTGAGAAATAATCATTGTAAACTTCCGTTTGGGACGCCTCTTGTAGCTCTGTCCGAGATCACTGATACAGACGACTTAGTTTATGAAGTTCGGTACAAAGTCTGTTGAGGAATTACTCTGTCGTGCCAGGAAATCTCGCGGCGCTTTAAGACAGAAAAGCAGGCTGACACAAGTGATCATAAGGTGCGATTGTGAGGTCTGACATCCCCTGGCCCTTCCTTCTTGGAGATGAGTCTAATATTGTGTCCGGCCTTTCTTGACCTTTCTTGGTCAACTGTTGATCTCTTCCGACACAGGCGGTCACGCTTTTGTTGGCTCTTACCTTTCTTTGATCGATACCTTCATTTACGATCTGATTGGTGTTAGTGGAGGATGGATGCCCAGTTGTACTGCATATTAAAACACGACCAGGACGAGATCACTATCGATACGGCAATTGACTGCGCTACTGCCGATAACCTGTGAGGATACGGCAGTAGAAGAAGAAGAGTTGGTTCCTCTGTCATCTGGTTGAGTCGAAATTGACATGCAAGGAGCCTGCAGACGTTGTTAATGTATTTGTCAGACATCAGTTGAGCCAAGTGTCCGCTGTCCGGTATTTGAGGTACCCGCTTAAAGGAGACTTATTTAACATGTGTGTTATGTAAGGTCCGTGTAGAGTGGTGTCTGGTGTGAGCAGGTTCAACTGTATTCATTTAGTTTGTAATTTGTTTATTTAGTTATACCTATTTTAGATAGTAATCAAAATGTGGTTAATGGTAACAGGGGGTCTAGAGCCCTAACTTCGCCCCTAAACAAGGCACTAATAAATAAATAAAATGAAGAGAAAAGTGGCGAAGAACGTAAACCAAGAGGAAGGAGCCAGTGCGATGTTTCTGCGCCTGCCTCGGAAAGTACAAAAGTAACGTGATGATGGTTGTAGAGCCTTCACGGCGCTGATGATGATCAGAGGACGCCATCGAGACGATGTTTACGGAACAACGCCAGCAACATTGGCCGTGGTTACTGGTGTAAAGCCAGTATCCCCACCCCACCGAGCGATTTGGCCTCTAATGGGGTGATCGTGTGTTCGAATCACACTGTCGGCAGTACTGAACACGTTTTTCCGTCGTTTCCCGTTTTCACGCCAGGCGATTGCTGGGGTCGGCCGCTTCCTTCCCAGTCCTGCCCCTTTCCTATCCCATCGAAGCCATAAGACCTGCGTCTTGCCTAAGATTTTGTATTATTGTCCACCTCTATGGTGTAGTGGTTAGTGTGATTAGCAGCCACCCCAGAGGCCGGGATTCCATTTCTGGCTCTGCCACGAAGTTTGAAAAGTGGTACGAGGGCTGGAACGGGGTCCACTCAGCCTCGGGAGGTCAACTGAGTAGAGGGAATTGAATTCCCACCTCAACCATCCTCGAAGACGTTTTCCGTGGTTTCTCACTTCTCCTCCAGGCAAATGCCGGGATGGTACGTAACTTAAGGCCACGGCCGCTTCCTTCCCTCCCGATCTTTCTTGGCGAGGTAGTCATCCTCTTCCCCAACCGAAAGTCTCGCGCTCCAGGACACTGCCCTTGAGGCGGTAGATTCCTCGCTGAGTCCGAGGGAAAAACCAACCCTGGAGGGTAAAGGGATTAAGAGAGATTATTATTTCGTTTTTTACAGCATTATACTCAGAGCGCCACAGAACTTATTTAGCTGACGTTCTCCCAAAATCTCTTCATCTGGGCACTTCGTTCTTCAGTGCATGATTTACTGGTCCTGCTATTCACTTTCTCAGCCAAATTATTGTTGACTGCTCTCTTGAATTGGAGTCGGTCTTGAATAATTTCCTGTGGGTTGTCAATTTCCTGAAGCTCTTTTTGTATTTCACTAAGACACTTGTCCTTGACTTGCATTGAGAGAGCAAGCCTGTCATTATGCGGCCATAGAACTTTTCCTGATGGTGTTCATAAAGCTCCCCAGATTCCTTCTGAGTAGACTGAAACAAATATCTTCCTCTCCTGTCTTTAATAAGTGATCTGCTTCCGAGGCGTACTATATAGTGCTTCACGTTTGATAACTGAGTTGCAATGTCTTCATTTTGCGTTCGTGCGTATTATTATTATTATTATTATTATTATTATTATTATTATTATTATTATTATTATTATTATTATTATTATTATTATTATTATTATTATTATTATTATTATTATTATTATATGAACATGAATGCAAACAAAGATATAAGGGAGAGAAAAGGTGATGATAATTGTTTCCTTCGAAGATCGGATGTAAGACCCCGCGCCCTTCAGAAGGAGCTAGCGACACTGTACTGTGATGTATCGCCCACCTTCGGCTTATCTGAGTAACGACTTCCAATTAATTCCTCAGAGGCCATTGCTTTAATTGGAGCCAGGTAATCTCTGGGTCAATTTAATTGAGGCGTTCCCGAGCTGCCTCTCACGAGAATTAGGTCGTGTGTATTGTTCTCTGATCTGATAGCACGCAAAGAAGTCCACAATTTATTTCTGATTTGTCTTTCTATGTCGCTAACAATAAGATACGAGCAGGACTAGTTTCAGGAGACTGGAAAATGTGCCTCATATTACACTAGGTTATGGTCGCAGTTCTTAAAATATCCACTGGCGCTGCAGTCGCTACTGTCACCAAGGTCTGTCTAGGGAGGTGAAGTCACGAATGCTATTTATGGAGTCGCCATATTGGGTCTTTAAGCGAGCGTAACCAAAGGCAAATGTATTCGAATTTAGAGGATTTCGGTACCGTACATTGAAATAAAAACAAAATACCAACCAATTTTGATTAATAATTTAATTAGGCATCTCCTGGCCATGTATATATAACTGTATAACACTTAAATGATATGAATTCATTCACAGCTATTTGAATAGAAAGATAATTAACAGAGCCTGAAATTATTTTTCTCTTTTGAGAAACAAGAATCAACAGAAAAGCTCATGTTCTTCTCTTTTACTTCCTTACAACTTGGTCTTACTGTGTTTCTTATTAATATCATCTGTCAAATACGTAATCTTATTGACAGAAACATAGAAATCTGTACAGTACCTCTGTCATATTATGATTACCGGTACATGAAATACTGAACTTGAAGTACTGTATTTAAAGTACTAAACGACGGTTGGAATAAATTACCTTCAGCGTTTTCTTTATTAAGAGAGTAATTTCCGATACTGCGTTTCTAAAAGGTTACCCCAGTATGTTGGCAAACACTGAATGCCTCTTGAGTTGAGTGCATTAAATTATGTATGGTAACTATAGTTATCCATTCGTGTGGTACTTCTTTCGGTTCTAACGCAAAAATATTCTGCACGTATACAACAAGAGTGATGTTCTTAGCTACTCTTAACTAGTTTATTGATAACCCATGCAGCTATATAGTACAAAGTGGTGGTGGTGATTATTGTTTTAAGAGGAAGTACAACTGGACAACCATCCTCTATAAACATTAATCAGAAGAAAACAAATGGAGGGGGACCACAACTTCGAAAAATGAAGGTATCGGCAAAAGAAAGATGGTCACAAAGTGCGTGGAAATGAAAAACTTCCTAGGGCTCGAATGCGCTAATGCCGTCGAGGTCGAAAAAGAACAAGTGTTGACCAGGGGAGGTCGGATGGGCTAGAATAGTGAAAGCAATGTCAAGACTCAGCTAAGGGCCTCGTAGTCACAACCCAAAATAGATTTCCGCCCGTGGGTGGAGGCAATAGAACAACCACGGTATCCCCTGCCTGCCATAAGAGGCGACTGAGAGGGGCGTCAGGCTCTCCTAACCAGGGAGCGTGAGTTGGCGACCACGGGGCTCTTAGCTGATTCCTGATATTCGTGCATATAATAATAATAATAATAATAATAATAATAATAATAATAATAATAATAATAATAATAATAATAATAATAATAATAATGGTTAAGAAAATGAAAGCCATTGGTAGACACGATTTCATAAGAAATAGAAATTCAGTCACTATTAAGTTGAGTTAACCTAGGTTAGGTTGTTTTAGGGATTACATTAGGATATTATGTTAGGCTACGGTACATTAAATTACAGTAGTTGGTTAGTGCGAGTGAAGCGAGTGTTGTGATCTTTAAGTATTTGTCCAGCCATATAATGTACTCTATAGAGCATTTAAGATAAATGAAATTTAGCTGTCAATAATAACGATAGTACAGTATAAGACTGCTATTATCAATGCAATTGTTGTAATGATGGCCAGCTGGACATACATTGTTGGTTTGGAGTGATAGGCCTATTGTTTGTTGTGATTATAATTGGTAACTGAACAGGAACAAATATCTGTGAAACATTTCTACGTTGCATGTAGGGTTAGAATGATACTGTCTGTAGTTTACATGAAAAGGAATGGAATGAAATGGCGTTTGGCTTTTAGTGCCAGGAGCGTCTGAGGACAAGTTCGGCTCGCCAGGTGCAGGTCTTTTGATCTGACTCCCGTAGGCGACCTGCGCGTCGTGATGAGGATGAAATAAAGATAAAGACTACACATACACCCAGCTCCCGTGCCAGCGAAATTGACCAATTATGGTTAAAATTCCTGAACCTGCCGAGAATCGAAGCTGGGACCCCTGTGACCAAAGGCCAGCACACTAAGCATTTAGCCATGGAGCCGGACACATGAAAAGGAAATTTTCATAAACATCAATACTAGTATTACACACTTCCTGTTACTTCTCTTGCTTGTTTTGAAAGACAATTCTCTTCCTTTGGGAAGTTTGCTATTACATGTCAAAGACTTAGGTGGATTAGGGACTTTGAAAATTGTTGGGTTGGAATCCCACTTGAGTGGTTTCCGTCCATCTGCCCTCTTTAGTTCAAATTGCGATTCTTCAAAATGATGCTAGAAGAAAATACACCGGGCGAGTTGGCCGTGCGATTAGAGGCCTGCGGCTGTGAGCTTGCATGCGGGAGATAGTGAGTTCGAACCCCACTGTCGGCAGCCCTGAAGATGGTTTTCCGTGGTTTCCCATTTTCACACCAGGCAAATGCTGGGGCTGTACTTTAATTAAGGCCACGGCCGCTTCCTTCCAACTCCTAGGCCTTTCCTCTCCCATCTTCGCCGTAAGACCTATCTGTGTCGGTGCGACGTAAAGCCAATAAGACCTATAAATACAAAACATCGTTCATATAAACATACGGTTATTCAGGAATAATACGAATGTATTTCACTAACCTCGCACATTTGTCACGCCTACAGTTTTGTACCCACTGAGCTCTCCTTTGCTTATCTCTCGGGAAGCGAAACACTCTAATTCCGTCAGTTGTCTTATTTTGACAATTTGGTGCGGCGCAGTATCCCGTTTTCCTTCAAAATATAAGTAATACCTCACATCATTACATCGGGCACGCCCACGTAACAACGATATTTGAGACCCAATATGGCCGCCACCGCAAAGGATTGTGGTAGCGTGACCAGACCTCCCTAGACAGACCTTGCTGTCACTACTGGGGTTCCCCGATAAATTCTTCTCCGAAGGAAATTGCCAGCCTCTTGTGCAGTGGTGTCTCATTTCCCAGGCATGTTTGTTTGAAATTCATTTTGCATGACACTTATTGTCATGTGGATTGGCGTACTCGCACTCACTTCGCGAATTTAACGTAGACTTGCGTTCCTCGACACGGATACATGTCGGCGAATGCAGAGTAGGTCTCGGCCCACAAGTGACAGCGCTGTACTCCGACCGGCCAACCGAGCAGAGGAGGGGTGGCCACGGCTCTACCGTGGCTCTACATCTCTGCATTCGGGAGACGGAACAGGGCTGGACCTCACTGTCTTGAGAATGGTTTTCCATTCTCCTGCACGAAGGCGAATGCCGGGAGAGTTGCTAGTATAGGCCACGGCCGCCAACCCCGTCACCTTCTCCAGCATCTCCTTCACCTTAACAAATCTCCTGGCCTGAGAGACGGTGTCATCGTCTAAGAGGCCCGTCTCCCCCACTCAGGGGAGGAATGAAAACGTGTTAGTAGTAGCAATGGGAAGAAGCTTTTAGTGTTTGGGTAAAGAGTATTGGCAGACTAAAACTCTGAAATGTAATCTTCATGAAAAAACGCTCCAATGTGATGTCACACGCATTACAAGATGGCGCTGTGCGTTCTCATATCACAGACCGCGTTCTATTCGTCTTTTAGTAAGTCGCCTACCACCTCTCGGCGTGGAACCGAACGAGTTGGTCACGCAGATGTGAGCTTGCATTCGGGAGATACTGTTGGCAGCCCTGAAGATGCTTTTCCGTAGTTTCCCATTTTCAAGTAGCCATGATTCACTGAGGTTGAGATGTTTGTCTCTTAGCAACCTTTGATGTGTCGTGTTTCCTTTTTCTGTTTTCCCCTGATGAAGAAAGGCAAGGTTCCTTCTGAATCGCGTTGAGAGTTCATTACACGGCATAAATCCAAAATATACATCATGAACAGTTACACGAGCCGTCAAAGTCTAAATGATAATAATATGTATGTATATTTATTGATTGATATAATTTTCCGCATAATCTGCAAATCTGTTTTCCATCCGAAGAATTTTGACAGTGTTTGACATTCAGTATACAGTATGTGTCCAAACTCAATGACTAAACTTCACGAATGCATTCTTCTTCTGGTTCCTGCCTACCATCTTGACTGTGCTGTTCTTGCGGCTCGGAATATCCCTGCAGACGTTTTTCAGGTTCAAGTTCTGGTATTTTGTAATCAAGATATTCTTTCCCGGTATTTTCCGTGTATAAGATGTGCCCACTTTCATTTCTCAAGATATGCCCAAGGTACTGAATCTTCCTTATTTTCACGCTGTTCACTACTTCTTTGACTTCCTTCATTTTCTAGAGAACCTCAGCATTTGTGACAAGGTCTGTCCACGGCATCCACACAAACACATATCAAAAGCCTCCAAAACTCTGTCAGAATTCATATTTCAGCACTATAACAGGGGGAACAGAACATTTTTTTTTGTTCACAGAATAATTGAACTGAAAAATTTCACTTTTCCCTTTTCACACTAGGAGCAGCAAAAGTATTCCTGTCATCTTCGTTGTCCAAATCGTTTAACAATACACAGTTATACAAAACACTCTTCACAATAACATAAAATTGACTGGTGTTACACACAACACATTACAGGAAGGTACTACAGGATTTAAAAAGATGTGTTCCAAAAGCTTTGTGAAGACACTTAGGTCTGACCATTTTCCAGCGTTCTTTCCTGAGGTGGTCCAGAAATGCAGGTGACGTCGCACTTCTATGCTGAGTGTACGCCTTGATATTGTAGTGGATGGCTCCAGCTGTTATCCATATGCAAGCGTTTCCGCTCTCGTTCTGTCCGTGGTTTAGTTCCAGACTCACTGTCACTGGTTGTTGTTATCTCTGATATCCTGCAGATAGCGTTTAGTGCCGCATGAGACTGTCAGTCTGATGACACATCAGGCATTTGTCATCAGATACTTCTCCATCCCTTTTCAGTTTCTCACCCGTCGGGATGATTGCATTTGTGTATATGTAGAGCGATACCCCCATTCAATTGGGATCCATTTGTTCCAAATATTCCTCCAGATCTGTTTCCAGTCGCGATGTGGGTATTTCTGTTGTACTATTGGAATAAATTTATATTGCTTCAGTCGGAAGTTGCATATATTCTTAGCTTTATCCAACTTTCCAGCTGTAATTACTGTTTCTGGAAGTTGTTGTAGAATGGAGAGAGCGTTTCGGAAGCAGCTCCCAAATTGATCTTTTTCTTTCAGGTTTGTTCTTATACACAATGTTAGCAATGCACTATCAAATACAGCTCCTCTTGAGTACAATGCTTTAATGATATGTGACAGAAAGAGTGCTGTGCATTTCTTTTCGACTGCAATTAGGCGCAAGCCACCATCGTTGGTCTCTTCTTATTCTGTATCTGTAGCCTTTCCATAGATAAAATCCAACGGCCATTTCAACACGTTGGCAAATGACTTGTGAGGCTGGAAGAATTTGGGCAAGGTACCAGAGCTTCGACAGCGCAAAGACATTTATATGCCAAACTTTTTGGAAAAATGTTCATAAGCCTTGGCAGTTCCTCCTTTAGCTGAAACCGTAGAGTGTTTAGAGCAAATGTCCAATTAGTCTCTATCGTCTCTGAAATATCTTTACTGAAGGTAATGCCCAATATCTTGCAGTGGTTTGCAATTGGAATCCGGGACCTGGCAAATATTTGTCGAATATAATTTGAACCTAACAGCAATAATGACCATTTGTTATAATTTACTTGTGCCCCTGACACCTTACAGAAGGCTTCGAGATTCTCTTGCGCATTACTACTACCTTCGGCACTGGTCAAAAGTAGGGTAATGTCATCCGCGTATGCGCATACTGTGAAGCATTCGTTGTTAGTACGGTTAAATAATTTTTCAAACTTAGAATCAGTGTTATTGATAATGGGCATCCTTGGCTAACTGATTTGTTTATTGAAAATTTTGCGGAGAGAAATCCGTTAATCATAACTCGTGAGGATACCTCGTGGTATATGCGCTATATTGTTTCTATGACACTGTTTGGAAATCGAAACTTTTTAAAAACTTTCCAAAGATAAGAGTGTGCTGTACTGTCGAAGGCTTTGCTGAGGTCAATGCAGCCAGAGCTCCTGAAGCATTGTCACACACTGAATGATACATGATTACATCTCGAATTACCAGTAGATTATGTAATATGTTTTTCCCAGGTATAGTGCAAACCTGTCCACTAGTAATTAATGAAGGGAGGATCGTTCTGATTCTGTTCGCTAAGATCTTGGCCAGTAGTTTATAGTACGTATTTAATATTGTACTAGCTCTATAGTCACTGATATGCGTGCAACTGGAGAGTTTTGGAATTAGGGTGATAATTCCCTCTGCAGATGTATCACTTATCATGTGATAAGGCATAATTAATAACTTGTGTCAGGTCTTTACCGATAATGTTCCAGAACGTCTTGTACCATTCATATGGGATCCCATCATAGCCTGGCGTCTTATTTGGTGCAGTATGGTCTAACGTTTGCGTTACTTCTTCTTCGGAAATATTATTAGTAAGATGTGCGATATCATCTCCTTCGAGATGACTCTGGAGATGAACTCTGAGATGCTTTCTTCTGCAAACATTTAACGGAAATATCTCTCACTTTCTCCAAGGAGTTGTTCCTTTTTATTGAACATTGTCCCTTTTCCATTATCCCATCGAATAATAAATTGCTTATTGGCTGATCGTCTGATCGTGGCAATGTGGTAAAGAGAGATTTTCTCTCGTTCTATGCGGGAAGTGCCTTTCACGTGCTGATGTAGTTGTTCTAGGCTGCTTTCCTTAATACCTAAAATAATTATCTTATTAGAGTTTAATGCAGAAGAGACATTTTGGCCTTGCTGTTCTTTGTGATGCAGATCAAACATAACTCTGTCATAAAATTGGATTTTTCTACTCGTATCCCGGTTGTGCTCATACGCTATTGTTCTTCCGAGCGATGTCCGCCAGTCCATCGCGCTACTGTAGCGGTTTTGCGTTAATTTGCATTGGTGATAACACTCCGTGAAACGTTTGACATCCTCAGTGTTACTGAAAACAGACTTATGCATCTTCCATACTCCTTTCCCCACGATGCATCTGTCACTCCTTGTTGTCTACATCATTACGAGAACGCTATGGTGATCGCTAAAGGCCACTGGAATCACCTCACAGCTGTCGAGGTGCTGTACTTGTGCCGTGGATACGTACATCCTATCTATCCTGGATTTAGACTCTCCACGGCAATATGTAAATACGACATGTGAGCCGTGTAGCTGCTGCCACACATCCTTGAGCTGCATAGACTGTATGAGTGTCTGAAGGCCAGGACAAAAGTTGAAAGTATCTGTTCGGTCTCGTGGGTGAAGAGTGCAGTTGAAATCACCTCCTAGAATTATTGGACCGGATGTCACTAAATGGGGCACTATTTAATAGGTTTCGTTCCTGTTTGTACTGTGACCCGGATGGGCTATATACGTTTATCAACCTTGTGTTATAATACCCGGCAGACAGAAATCTTCCCGTAGTGTCCATGATGACATCTGTGAGCTGAATTCCTTTCCTGTATACTATTGCAGTTCCTCGGAAGTTATACGTTCGTTATATAGTCATAGTTATATAAGAAGTGAAAGTTTGTCTCATTAGCTTCCTGGAGGAATAAGATATCAATATCATATTCCTTCACGAACCGACTAAGCAGCGCTTGAGTTGTAACACTTCTTGCTCCATTAACATTAAGGGTGGCGTAAGTTCTAAGAAGACTCACCATAAAAAGACAGAGAGGGAAAGCAAAATGCCAAGAAACTATATTCATGTTTGCGTAGGCTGTTGTTTATAGATACGGCAGGTAGTGGTTGGTACAGAGTCAGTTAGGTACAGACGATATAGAATTAGACCCTTTCTGCCCGACACTCTTCCTTCTTGTATGTATATGTGGGTCCCTATGGCTTAAGAAAGTGTGTGATGGTTGACTGTCCTTCAAGCTTTTGGCCGTCGTGGATGACGTACTGTGTGTTTTATTTATGTTCTGTATTCAAGTGAAGACACCTTACTCTGTTTCTCTTTTCCAATATACTCTTCGTTTTCCAGACGTTCCTCTGCCATTTCAGTGTCTATTAGATCACTATCGGGCGTATCTGCACTTTTCGTTTTCCGTTCTAGATGGGGGGATCTGGGTATGATCCAGGATCCTTGGTGTATCTAGCAGGTAATTCCCGGACTCCTGGCCACTAATTTGTTGATCGATTTCAGGAGGTAGGGATTTGGAAATGCTATGTTCCAACTCAGTCTTCCATGACCGAAGGAAATTCATTTCTATCAATAGCCGGCTTGTTTGCTGTGTTTTCCTCATGGTTTATATCTGCCCACGGGGCTTGTTTACTGGCTGTGTTGTGCGGCTCGCTTAGTGAGGCTGAAACTGGTCTAGTGGGGTCTTGCTCAGTGACGGTGGAGTTAACAGGTATGTGTGTGTGTATGTGGCAGTGTTTATATTCCTTCTCTCTGCCAAGCGATTCTGGTATAGGCAAGGAAATGGTTATGATTGCATGACACATATTCCTAAGTAACACAACCTCTTGCCGTGGTAGCGAGTCTAACTCGGAAACCGGCAGAAACTCCTTGTATCACTTCCCACTCCTCTCTGCTATCTTTCTTCTACTTAGAAACTAATAGCATGTCGGAGGCAATGTAGACTGTGTCGATAGTCACGCGGGGGGGGGGGGCGGACAGTGCGACTTCAAGTGACTGGGCGAGGCAAGTCCTAGTCTGGCCGTCATAAATAACCTGTGCACGAAAGCCTTTAATATATAAGAGGGAAGGTAACTCCATTGTTGTGACCACTCCTCTTCCCTGCGTTGTATCACTTTCCCGTATTTACGTAACGCTAGTGAAATGGACTCTAAAGGCACTTGCGGGGGAACATTCTTCTGTACCCTGTCAGCTGGCATCACAGTAACTTTTCATATACGACCATTACTTAACATTATTTTCTGAATTCATGATTAGTTACATATCAAATGTTCGTAAATCACTGTTGAAATTACCTTAATATATGCTGCGGTTTCCAGATTGTCCAGCTCAACCATGTCGATTTAGTCTGATGAGAGTTTCAGCGGTGCCTGGACCCAGTTATGTTCATCCCACGCCGAAGACTTATTCTCACATTCAAATATGTATTTCAGAGTATTTCTCCTTGGAAACTTTGTTGCCATGATATTACTTATCTTGTCACTGTTTCACTGAAAAAATTCACACAAGTAGAACTCGAAACAAACTCGCACCTTTCTTAACACGTTCACTTGTGTCACGAGCGACTAGCAGGCAGCCTTCTCTCACCGCTGACTTATTCGTACTCATTGCTAACCCAAACAGATTACTCATCTTTATGAAAATTGCACTGGGTGACCTGGTCACTTACTGTATGGTAGGACGTATCAGTTGGGGATGCTCGTAAGAACGACGGTGCAATCGGATTGGTCGAGAAAATGGCGTTATTTTGCTACTTCCGAGCGCGCGAACGATCTCATTGTATTTGCTAAGCCAGAGCAGTAGGCGCCTTGTCTCTTACAGGCAATATCCACCACAAACAGTACACTTGTCAGTCAAGTCTCCTCTCGTCTGTGGGTCGGAGATGGATGCAACGCTGCCACTCCTTCACTCACAACATTGTGAATGCAATGAAATACTGAACGAAGGAAGCAATTACATGTTCAATGTCCCCCCTCCTACATTGACGCAAAGTTCAAACCGGTCTAGTAGCAGTGACTCTGTTCACGCATTACGTCTGGCTCCCACTTGCCCTCACAGATCGCGCGCCCCGAAGAAAGAAACTAAGCTCATTTCCTCCGCCAATCCCAACACGTGATGTTCTGCCGCTACACTCTGTATGTACTGACCCTGTTTTATCTCAATATGACACGCAGGAACTCTGTTTTTACTAATTATCATCGTTTTTCTTTTCTGAGGATTTTCATCTAAACAATATTCATGACTTTTTTTTTTTTGGATAATTCTATTGATAAGATATTGTAGGCTATCTTGAATATCCCCAGAAGCTTGCTATTTAAGATCACTACCATCTCCACATCCTGAAGATGTATTCTGAATAGAAGTTAGAAATCAGTCTTACATCCCGTGAAATGTCTATTTTTTCCGCGTCCTCTCTACCCAAATTCACGGCAGTAGACTGCTTCCAGTACAAGTGAACAATATTATTCTCAGATTTTTATCATCCAAGCCAATGTTCCTTTTTAATTTCGGCCATTTTCTGATGTTTTACTCTGTCGAAAGCCTTCTGGTAATCAATCGAGCAGGCACAGATGCCACACACCTTTGAAACAGTACGTGGATGCTAAAGAAAGCTTCACGTGTGGCCACTGTACATCTGAAACAGAACTGTCTGGTTCATGAGGCTCATCGTTCTCTATTCGCCTCATGACTGCTCCGGATTTTTTTGGCAGTGTGATAAGTTCGAGTGTAATTCATTTCCGAGGAATGCTGCCGGAATTTTAGATTTCACATTTCACATTATCTTCGCTGACAAGCGTTTAGAAGTTCAGCCTTCACATTGTCAAGGCTCATTACTTCTATCGCAGCTTGTATTTCTTCCTTCACAATTCTTGGTCCTGCCCCATCATCTACTTGAGAAGGTTCTGGTCCATTATAATAAAACGGCTGTTCCATATATCTTTAATTTCTCCTTGTCCAACATTTTTTTCCCTTCATTATCTAGAAAACTTGCTCCCCGTCCTACTTCTACACCACCCTTCACTTCTTAACTTCCCGATGAAATTCAAACTGTCATATTTCAATAGTAACGTCTTTATTCATTTCATTTTGCCTGTATTTCACTATCTCCTTGTTGATATTCCTATGTTCATCAGGGTTGTTTTTCGCTTTCTTTCGGTTGTTCATCATTTCAAGGATATATTCAGTCATCCACAACTTCGTTTTGGTGGCATGTATTTTCAAATGTTCCTCATCAATTGATTCCACATAGCAGATTATTTTAATTTTCGTACATTCTAGAGCATGACTCTTTTCTTTATAATTTTGTTCATTCTGATTTTAAAACCACCCACTTTGGGAACATGATCTGAGTGAATGTCAGCACTTGGGCATGTTTTCATCGAAACACAGCTGTTTCTACAGCTTTGATTTATTAAAATGTAATCAATATTTTTGTATGAATCTCCAGGCGTTAGGCGGTACAGAGTTTAGTAACGTCAGTGTTACGCGGAATGGCGTCGTCGATAAGGCCACAGGCCCGTTCTCACTCAGTCCCAAACACGAGAAATGGCGGACTTAACCAGAGGATTTAAGTCATAATGGTGAAGGAGAGGTCGAGTCATTTCGCAACTATATATTTCGGGAGCCTTTTTTCTCCTCTCTACATAAGGGTTTTTGCTTTGCTTTACGTCACCGATAGGTCTAATGGCGACGATCTGATAGAAAATGGCTGGGAATGGAAAGGAAGTCTCTTTGGCCTCAGTTGAAGTGTGGAAAGGGGAAACCGCGGAAAACCATGCTGAGGGCTGCCGACAATGGGGTTCGAACCCACTATCTCCCGGATGCTGCGCCGATACACCGTGTGAAAATAAGCTTATTATTCAGTCTCTGAATGATTTGATCACAAAGAGCCTGTGTTTCACTACCGAGATGTCAGCCCAATATGGCAGCTTAACAATGTAATTGGCTTTACGTACCACTCACAACTTTTACACTTTTCGGAGATGCCGAGGTGCTGGAATTTAGTCCCTCGCGAGTTATTTTACGAGTCAGTAAATCTACCGACACGAGGCTGACGTATTTGAGCACCTTCGAGTTCCACCGGAGTGAGCAGTTTGCCCCGTTACCGTGGTTAGCCCATTCGAGTCGCGTTGGCCGGGAGGACACCACAGGTGCTAACCACTAGACTGCGTGCCAAACCTCTCCGCAGTGCTCATACGACGCTGTTGATGGTGATTGGTCCGTCGGATGAAGACGTTAAGGCCGAGCAGACCGGAATAGGCTATGTGTCGGCAACGAGTTTTACCCTCTCCCTTCCTAGTATCATACATCACGTCATTAACGTAACTGAATTAACTCCTCTGATGAGGGTAACGTCAGGAAGGGCATTCGGTCGTAAAACTCGCTACGAAGATTCACTTCATAGCCCACCCCGTAAAGATACGGGACATAGCTTGCAGATTTAATAATAAAAATAACATCATCTCAATAGTAATGTCATTATTATCTTCATCATCTCTTCTTGCTCACGACCTCTGGCCTTGCTCCATCCCCACCGCTGACACCACCAGCGACCTTCCAGTGGAGGTTGAAACTTGATCGTGGTGGTTACCGACCTCCAGTATTATGTGAAGGTTAAGTTCCTCGTGAAAGAGTCTATTCATCACGAGTTGAAACGAAGGCTAAACTCCTCTGAAAACGAAAAGCACCTTCGAGAGGTGAATAGCTCATTCTATCTGAAAACGCCTCTGTGGTGTAGTGCTTAGTTAGTCATGAGCTGCCAACCCTGGAGGCCCGGGTTCGATTCTGTGTTCTGGCACGAAATTTGAAAAAAGGGTTCGAGGACTGGAACGGGGTCGACTCAGCCTCGAGGGGTCAACTTTTTAGAGGGTTGGAGGGGGTGCGACTCCTACCTCAGCCATCCTCAAAGTGGTTGTCCGTGGTTTCCAACTTCTCCTCCAGGCAAATGCCGGGATGGTACCTGTCCTAAGGCCACAGCCGCTTCCTTCCCTCTTCCTCGTTTGTCCCTTCCGATCTTCCCATCCCCCCACAAGGCCCTTGTTCAGCATAGCAGGTGTGGCCGCCTAGGCGAGATACTGGCCCTCATCCCCAGTTGTATGCACCTACCAAATGTCTCACCCTCCAAAACATTGCCTTTGAGGTGGTAGTGGTAGGATCCCTGGAGGGTAAACGAATTAAGAGAGAAAGAAGAAAGAAAGAAAGAAAGAAAGAAAGAAAGAAAGAAAAAAGAATGTGTTGTACCATAAATATTCTTTGAGATAATAATAATAAGAATAATGGTATGGTCTCAACTACCGTATGCAGGCCGTTTGTGCTGCTTGCGCATCAATTTTATTTTATTCTAGTAGGAAATTCTTTTGAGCCTCCTATGGGTGAGTTGTTATGACAAGGAGTGTTGGTCGGGTTTCGACCCACTCTGCACGTACTGAGAGGTCGAGAGTTGAGTCTCACCCTGTGGCGCACGTCGTGATGTCCGCAAGTCTCGTCATAAATAAAGGCCGGAACATGTCATTACTTTATTGTTCTCAGAGCGCGGAGCCTGAAGCTTCAAGATTATGGGCAATTGTCGATCGCATCCATCAAGCGAGGCAGCATCTCATCACAAAGGTGTTAACGGCCACGGCACGTATTGATTGAGAATAGCAGTTCGTGTGCGCCATGGCTTGTACACAAACTTCTAAGGATGGCATGAGGCCCATGTCTCCAACCTGGGATGAAATCTAACATTGAATTTTAAAATTCCCGATGCGGCCGAGAAGCGAACCTGGGACTCTTTCGACGAAACGACTGAGTCATGCAGAGGACAACACTCGTGTGAGGTGCACCCCCATGCAGCCCATCTTAAATCTCTGGCAGTACCTCCGACAACGGCACCTAATACCGTTGTGTTATGGAGGCGGGTGAAACAAGTCATGACGTCATAAACTGAACGTAGTAGAATGTTTTGGAATACAGCATCCACCGGGCGAGTTGGCCGTGCGGTTAGGGGAGCGCAGCTGTGAACTTGCGTCCGGGAGATAGTGGGTTCAAACCCCACTGTCGGCACCGCTGAAGATGGTTTTCCGTGGTTTCCCATTTTCACAACAAGCAAATGCTAGGGCTGCACCTTAATTAAGGCCAAGGCCGCTTCCTTCCCACTGCTAGCCCTTTCTATCTTTATCGGTGCGACGTAAATAATACACAGTGTCCAGAGGGAAAGAGCTGTCTCACCCTCTCAGATGTTAGTAGCGACCGTATTGCCAGTAACCCCTGGCGTAACAACCGGACGACCTGGGTTCAAACCTTTATCTTGAACTCGCCGGCACTCTACTGTGCGAGCAACTCAGATCGGTGATAATTGATGTTATCTGGAAAGACAAACACAAACAAAATAGACTATAATGTGAAGATAATATAGGTGTAAGTTATTTATATATTTACTGCCTTCACAGCGCTATTAGGTGCCGCCGTCGGAGGCCCGGGTTCCATTCCTGGTACTGTCAGAATTTTAAGAACGGCAGAAGTGCTGGTATGTGGTTTTCATTTAACTTACGTATTTACTGACTTACCTGGCTCGTTCCATGAATATTGCCCCTAATGTTCCGGGTTCGATTCCCAAACGGGACGGGATCCTAGCGGTATCTTGTTAATTCCACTTGTTGAGGGGTTGTGTATTTGTGAGACACACACAAGCAATCACCACAGTAAACTTTAATAAGGAACCGTCGATATCCAGTGATTTAGAGAAGGCAAGGAAGGAGCACGCTGTGACGAGCAGACCTGCACACAGACGTGCGGAGAAATTAGCCAGTGCTACCGCCTGCTGTTCACACTGGTGCGTTTCGATCATTAGAAGCCACAGCTGGTAAACAGGCCGCCGTTCTACCACTAGTCCATTTGTATCTTCCATTTCCCTTGAAGATTTTCTGATGCCAGACTGCTATTGTTGGCGATTGTTTGAAACACCATGACCTCGCTGAGAAGAGAAAAAGAAAGAAAGCGGGCACGTAGGACGTAAAAATTACGAACTCCCTAATGTAATAACCTCGGGCTGGCAAGCGAATGTGAATACCACCGGCTTTTCCTGCGCTAACTACTTTTATCGTTTAGAGACGTTCTCCCCCGTCAGTACTGAAGGTAGTGATTTTCTAACTGTTGGGTTGGATTCAGTGTGACTTGGGAGCCTACTTGCCGATACGACGTCTTACGTTAATCTGGCACTATGGTTTATTTCGTGACTTGCGAGGATTACGTATTGCCACGGCCGTGTTAACCAGTGCAACATTTGTGGGTATACTTCTGTGGGACTGTAAATTGGGTGATACCAGGTAAGTAGAACTGTGGCATAACGTACTTGCTGTGAAGTGACCAATGGATTACGGTCTTATTTCGTCCAATACTTAGGCTACGTGTGGAATTCGATTAGGATGTCTAAGAAGGAAGAAAAATTTGCAAGAAGTCCTTCGAAAAGGAAACCAACATCACCTGCTCTATAAAGATCAATTCAGTTCAAATGGTAGGAAATTTCATCATTAACCTAACATAACCTAACTTTGTCTTGTCATAACTTTGGTACGGTTTACTTTTTGTGCATTCTTATTGACTTACGACATATGTACATGTAATATATTTACTTGTGTGTATTATTACAGCGTGGTTTCTCTTCAGTACTGCAAATAACAGCACATGCCAAGAAGGGAGCTTAATTATTTACAAACACAGAAGAATATGGTCATAGTAATGAGTATATCAAAATAAAGGGAGAAATATATAACATTGAGTGAGGGTGAGAGAGTTCCTCATTAAGCTTGAAAACCGACATAATTATGAATATCTTCGTTGCTTGGGTAAGGAACCTCCATTATTGACTTACATTGAGGTTAGTTTGTCTCGTGATTTCAATGTGTGACTAGTCAAGTTGGCAGCAGTGATGAGCCATTAGAAAAGAGAGAATAGGGCGGCCTTTTAGTGTACAGGGTCACGTGATGAGTGTTATACCACGGGCCTCAGCGAACTTGTTCTCTTCCCGTCACGACGGAATTAGGTTTGAGAGACCCCTCATTGTTTGAACCTCTCCTTGAAGTTAGAAAATATTCATGACCCAAAATTTCTCGAAATCATCTCATTAATGAGGTTGACATCAGGACGGGCATCCGGTTGTGAAACGTTGCTACAAAGATTGATCTCACTTCGTACACACTGCTTGCCAGCTGCAAACTGCATATTAAACATAAAATAATATCAAAGAAAGCAAATCCTAGACGGGTTCCAGAGAGAGTAGGGTATCTTGTTCCCCTTAGCGGCGAGCATCACGTAACTTGTTGCTTTATTTTCAACGTACTTTCCTATCGTCTTGAACACTCTTTACCTTCCGAAAAACAAGTGCTACGAGTGGATTAGCGCAATTCTCCTTCACAAATTGAGAACATTTGGGGAGGGAGTGGATGAGATGTTTCAGTTGAAGATTTTATAACATTCTCATGGACGATGTAGTTTATTGTAAGAGTCATAAATCCGCCATCTTTTAATAAACAGATCACCAGATGGCCTACTTCGCCCTCCTGCAGACTCGTAATTTATTGACCATTAGAGAAAACAATAATATTTACCTTTGTATGTGTAATACATATTCAAGAAGCAGCCCAGCCCAAACACCCACGGCCTGTTTGTAGCGAGACCTGTTTTAACAGAGCGTGTCATGTCTCGCGGGGCTCGAAGTCTGACTTAGTCGTGAGATTTTTAACAGCTTCTTGCTTGCCGGGGCTGTGACCACAAACACTACACGGTAACGTGAAGTAAACTCCATTCCACCTCACACAGCACCTACAAATTGCCTAAGAAGGTCCTGTAAAGAGACCAAATAATTTCCCAAAACACCTAAAATATGTTAAAAAGGTTGTAAGAATGGGATAGAAATTCATTTTAATGCATGAATGTGATGTTTTAAAATGCAAACTTCTGGTGGTGTTCTCCTTTCACACAGTCTATATTTTTAGTTTAAAGAAAGGAATTCTGTGTTTCTTAAAAAGGAACTAAGAATTTGTTATGAAATATTTTTTGCATCTAAAATTAATTCAGTGAACTCGCAATGGACATCCTGGAGAAAGAAATTGAAGTTAGTATAAGTCTTAAGCACACTAGGGTTACAGAAAACCTGACCCCAGTTGGCTTTGCACTATATCATACTTGGCTGTAAATGCTCGTCGGTTTTCAGACCCCCCGTTGCAAATCAATGAGAAGTTTCTCTCCACATCAGCGGAGTACGTGAGATCTTTCTCTTCAAAAACACGCACATCAAGATGTTTCCCCTTTCAATGTTTGACTTATCTGAACATAATTGGACCCTTGCTTCTTTTTCAGGCATGAGTTTCATTTCATCTCTTTTCAGATATGGTTCAAGTATTTACTAGAACTAATGTTGATTCGAATTGAGAATGCATTCGAAAGGTGAAGTTGGAAAAAAAGCCGTTAAGACATGAAAGGACGAATAAGCCAATGAAAACCCACCATGTTCGGCCTCGTCTTGCGACGAACTCGGAAGAGAGTCACGTCTTGTGAGATGTCAACGCGGGACGGTGGTTCGTTCACCGGCGTAACCACTTTCCCTGGAGGTGATAGAATACACCCCTGACTGTAGTAAGATGCGAGTCTGCGCTGCCATAGCTGACTCTGGCATAGATTCCATTTGTGTCACGCTCCTCGCTTTCGTTTTCCCTTGGCCAACTCTTGTTCTTTTAGGACCCCGCGGGTATTAGGTTTTTGAGGCCTAGGGACTCTTTCTCCCTTCGTGGTCCTTGTGTCTCTTTGCGCGATACCTTCATTCTTTGAAGTGTCGTACCTCTTCCTTTTAGTGTTCATAGAGGATGGTCGTCCAGTTGTACTTCCTCGTAAAACAATCACCACCACCAACGATAGCTGTCAGAGACTGTCCTTTTTTTTTTTTTTTACAATTTTTCATGCCACACAGGTTTTATGATGATCATAGGACTGGGAATGAATCGGCCGTGGCCTTAACTAAGTCTCAGGCCCATCATTTGCCTGATGTGAAAATGGGAAATCTCGGAAAATCTCGACAGTGGGGTTTCAATCCTCTATTGCTCGTATGCAACCTACGTGACACAGACCGCGTGGTCAACTCGCTCAGTAATGATCCTTGGCAGAGCGGTAAGTGAGATAATGCTAAAGGGGTAAGGGGTTCGATCCTTATAAAAGCAGGAGGCTACGGATATAAAAGGATCACTCCGCCTAGAAATCTTAATGTCGCCGAGTTGGGGAAAGAACAAGCGTTGTTCCAAGCGAGGTCTGAAGCGAGAATCCTTGCACGACTGAGGGTTATCAGCCCCACCCAATCAGTTGACAAGTCGCACGTGATCTGTCAAGTGAGAAGTTCAGAGTGCGGCTTGTTTACTCAGTCCTTGAATTACTTGCGCCAGGTCAACGACTCGCATGGAATGTGCAACTCGCAAAATAATTCTCCCTCTTAGGCTGAGTGGACATTCTCCAAGAGCTTATTTCACTGGCGAGAACGCAGCAACAAGATGGCCGCCCTATTAGGAGAGCGTTGACAAAACTTGCCTTCTCTACTGAAGTGATCTCTGAGAAAGCAATAAAGTGCGAATAAGCCCTGAAGGCATACCCAGCGTACGTTTCCCTTCCTCTGTGCCCATATTTCTTTCACTCCTTTACTGTGTACTTCAGGGGCGTATTCTCCATGAATGCAAGGCATGCATTTCATGCGTTGCGATAACGCAAAGAACTGTCTGAAGTATGATTTTTAGGTTGTTTCAAGTCAAATATTAACGATTTCGTCTCTCAGAAGTTCAAAAGTTCCGCGTAACTGTACTAGTCCCGTTGCTTGACTACGTGTGGTGCTGGTGTAGTCTCGCCATTTGCACTCTTGCACTCCACAGCGCGGTCTTCCCGAGCTTTATAAGTTGGGCACATTGATTACTACTATTCCCGCTACATCATCATCTGTAGAACGCTCTTTCTCGGCCCTAAAGCGAATAAAATCTTTCGTCCGCAATATTCTCAAAGTCAAAGTCATCTCTCTGCATTAAGAATGATGTCTATAGAGAAAGATCTTTTTGTTAAGATGCAAACACGTGAGGACTTATATAGTGACATCACCGAGGAATTTCGCAAAAAGAATCGCAGGGTCGAGTTCACCTACATGTAATTAGGGTGAGTACTTAATACATTGTGTTATTAGTTGCATGCCTCAGTGGAGATTCCAGGATACGCCACTGGTGTACTTCCTTTCTCTCTTCACGTCAGGTTGTTCCGATCTTCTTCTTTGGTCTTTCCTCTTGGACAACTTGCCATTTGTGTATTTTGGATCTGAAGATTAACCTGTTTTGCACATCTGCTTGTGTAATTGCTGCCTGTTTCAGATCACTTTTGATTTCGCCAATCCATTTCATTGTGTACGTTTTTCCTTTACTCCTCTTTTCATAGAACTCGCCTATTTGTTTTCTAAGTCTGTCTGCGTGCATGCGTAATGTCTGATTTCCTGTCCGTCGCTGAGTCGGCGAGTTTTGGGCCTACATTTTTCTTTTGATTTTGAGTTCCTTTTACTCAGTGTTTTCACTGTCTGCTTTCCCGTTCAAAATTAGCGTCTCTGATCCATAAAAACACTGTATTGTAATGTGTGCACACAAAATGTAGTTTATTTTATTTTTAGAAACATTGTTTAATGTTATCCGTTTTCAAGATATGTGGCTTAGAACTTTAGTTGAGGAGAGTTCTGGAACAAAACAATGGACAGGGAAAGAATTGGAACAAACAAAAATCGAATAAGACAACTTTTGGAAATAATTCTGCTCAAAACTATTAAGGTTTTGACAATAATGGCGGAATCGAATACGGTAAATATACCGGGTGACGCACCTAAGATGGTACACGGAAATAACGTCTAAACCATTAAAGATATCGGCATCCCGTTTTCATATTCGTAAATGGTACCCAGGTGCTTGTAAAATAATGTGGATAACCCTGTATATAATGCCATTACAAGACTATAAAAACATAGCAGAAATGAAGAGCAATCAGGTGAAAATAGCGAGCTCACTTCATTTACTTTTTCTCAGGGGTTTTTTCTTGTTCTCAACAGCTGTCAGCGCTGTGGTGGTTAAGAAGGTTGTCTACATCCCGAAGATTTTTCGGATTTACCTTCATTTTACCTTCTTCTACCTCTAGACGGTTATTCTGTAAAAAAGTATTTACTCTTCTTGCATTCATCCTTAGATAAGGAGAGATGTGATCGACTTCACATCTGATGAGAATATTATTACTCGAGTGTCAGCCCCCGCTCATTTCCAGTCCTAAACTTGAACTCCTTTACTCAGTTGGTGAATAATACCTGTTGGTAGAGGATACAACTGTAGTCTGATGGTGTCCCCTTGTTCGGTCCTAATGGGGAAGTTCAAGTTACTGAGTATATCTGTTTATATTTTGTTTACCACAATAAAACATAACAAAATCCCTCCTTAGAAAGGTGTTTCCATTACCGCGGATATGGCAAGTTAGTTATAGCATTAGACCATTTTGACTTCATAAATACGACGTCGGTGAAGACGCTGTTTGGAATATCAACGTGGGGCTACTTTTGGAACATCATAGCATTTTTAAACAGGACAATTGTATTTCTGGTGTTATATACCGGCAGCTCAGTGGAGGTGGTCTTCCCTTGGTCCTAGCACGGATAAACAACGCTGTTATTGCGTAAGCTGGCCACACATCTCACAGTTTCCAACCGAACACTGCAGAATTAATAAAAAATATTCGTATAGGCACATGTTAGCTTTATAGAGCGTGAAATAGTGTTGATGTTGTCACCTTAACTATGAGTATCACGAGCTGCCAGTAAACTTAGGATGTCTTCACTCACTCCTAACACTTGCGAATAATAATAATTTCGTGTGTCTATTTCTAGCCGGGTGCAGCCCTTGTAAGGCAGGCCCTCCTAAGAGGGTGGGCGGCATCTGCCATGTGTAGGTAACTGCGTGTTATTGTGGTGGAGGAAAGTGTTATGTGTGGTGTGTGAGTTGTAGGGATGTTGGGGGCAGCTCAAACACCCAGTCCCCGAGCCAAGGGAATTAACCATTTAAGGTTAAAATCTCCGACCCGGCCGGGAATCGAACCCGGAACCCCTGTCACCAAAGGCTATCCAAACTCGTGTCCGTGCTGTGCAGCTCTTTTTAGGCACACCCCCATGTACCAGCCCTCCTGCTATTCTTATATTTCTGGAAGTACCGGGAATCGAACCCGGGTCTCCGAGAACGGCAGCTAACTGTTACGCTACTTCCGAAGAAATGTAGGAAGACGCGAAACTCTACGACTGATCTTACGAGCAAATAAATAGTAACAACGTTGGCATGATTATACCTGGAGATCATCCGAACATTTGTGTACCTAATGCGCAAAAATGTATGACGTAAGAGACGTTACATTAGTCGCCAAAGGTCCTGTGTGTGTTGAAATCAACGACCTATATTACACAACACAGACTGAGCGCTCCTACCTGCAGCACTTAGTTGTTCTCCAATTCATTGCACGAATAGATCATTTTAAAAGTGAGTGTTTGTTCCTTGCGGAGGAGCTTTCAACCTTCTTCAAAGATGGCAGATCTGTGCAGTCATCGGTCGCCACGCACTTCTCTTTGATATACCATTGGGTTTCATTTAATGAAAGACATGTTCATTAGATTTCGCAAGGGGATACGTTCCTTTTCATGCTATCGTCTTTCAGCTTCAAAAAGTATGCATGTGTGCACATTTTTACATCAGAAGCATTCGTGATAGAATACAAAATTGTATCTTCACACGCAGTTTGTTGCTCGGTGTGCTGCAGCAGCTCCAACGGTTGTCGCCGGGTTGAAGAGGAAGGCCATGACACTTCAAGTGTTTCAGAAACAGAAAAACAGCTTGCTGTGAACTCTGGGATTCGTTAAAACATTACTGAAGCACAGCAAGATGAATATGGTGAAGTAAATGAAGAAGCACCGATGAAATTATCTTCCGAAGGCGAGTCGAGCATTTCACAGCAATGCCCCTTCTCCAACAAAACGGAGAGAAATTTCTACAACATACAAGGGGTAAGTCGTGCATTATTTGGCTGCCGCCAAGAACGCCCAAATATTACGAGAAAAATGTAAATCACGATGGTGCTCATCAATAAACAATACCTTAACCACCAGTTGTACAAAAAGAAGGTACTTATAGAAGAGGAATAGAATGTTACGTACAAAATAAGTGCACATTTGAATAATTCACAAATTGAGGAGCAGTGAATCAAATTAAAGGCGTATTTACACTACAAACTGACGAAAGCAAGTTCAATACTAGTTCATGTTGTCTGCATCATTTAAAAAAGCACTATAATTAGTAAACCGTAAAATAAGAGCATTCTTTGTAACAACACAGGAAGTGCGGGAAAAATTCCAGCAAGAGCAGATAATACAGAGAAAAATGATTGCAAATGAATCATGGAGTCAGTCATGGACAGTTTTGCATTGCCGATGAGTGTGGTTATAATAAATAATTGCCCACGGGAACAACTCTAGAGATCAAACGTACATCTGATATAATCGAGAGGGGCGACCACACATTCGTCTTTAGTGTCTTCATCAGGGAAGCTAATGTCAACAGTGTGAAATGGAGTTCGTCAGGAGAAACTTTCTTTTTAAAAGAAGGCTTCCTACCAATTTTAGTGCAAGTAACCTGCTCCTTTTAGATTCGGAGTCCACAACGACACTATAAATTTGAGAAAAATTCTCGAAGATTCCGACAAACAAACAGTACAAATAACACAGGCCAAAAGAACGTATGGACTTCAGTCACCTGCTACCGCTCCTCAGTATGGGTGGGAGCTAAACCCACACCATTTTCAAAATATTACACATTTTTATTTCAAGAATTCGACAGGAATGTCTAATGAATGTCATGCAGCAGCAACAATTAGATGTGGTTAATGTACAGAGAAGTTGTTTTACGACTTATCCTAATTGAAGAATAATTCTCGTTCCAAGTTGGGACGGTGGAATAACACACATGGTATCCCCTGCCTTTCGTAAAAGGCAACTAAGAGGATCCCCAGGGCTCTGAACTTTGGAGCGTGAGTTGGTGACCACGGGGCCCTCAGCTGTGTCCTTGCATTGCTTCCACTTACTTGTGCCAGGCTCCTCACTTTCATCTATCATATGCATCCTCCCTTGGCCAACTCTTGTTCTTTTTCACCCCGACGGTATTATGTTTGCGAATCCTACAGGATCTTTCATCTACACGCCGTTCGTGGCCCTTGGCTTTCTTTAGCCAATACCTTCATTTTTCGAAGTGTTGGATCCCTTCAACACTTTTTCTCTCTGATTAGTGTTATATAATGGATATTTGCCCAATTGTGCTTCCCCTTACAAAGTAATTAGGCCGATGACCTGGGCGTTAGGCTCCTTTAAACAATAAACATCATAAAAATAATAATCACCACCACTGAGACTGGCATTACCTCTACTTAACTTTCTTGGCGAGTTGTACTCTTTTATTTGTTCATCTTATGAAATCTTCTCTGAATAACGAAAAGAAGGTTAGGTTTCCAGCCTGATTGCAGATTTTTATTCATCTGACACAAGGGTGAGGTGTTGACGCTAAGGAACAAGATGGTTGCTATACTTTGTTCTTATAGGAATACCTGGCGCAGGCCTATTTTTCAAGATGGTTGCAATTCATTGTTGTTATGGAAATAGCTGGCGCAGGACTATTGTTCAAGATGGCTGCAATTCATTGTTGTTATGGAAATAGCTGGCGCAGGACTATTGTTCAAGATGGCTGCAATTCATTGTTGTTATGGGAATAGCTGGCGCAGGACTATTGTTCAAGATGGCTGCAATTCATTGTTGTTATGGAAATAGCTGGCGCAGGACTATTGTTCAAGATGGCTGCTATATATTATACTTATGGGTTAGTTGGTGCAAGGATATTGGCAAGATGGCTCTTATGGGCGCGGTGGGGGCTAAAGCAATCTTATGGGATAAAGAGCTCTTATGGGCTAAAAGGCTTTTATGGACACAGATGCTAAAGAGCTTTTACAGCTAAAGCGGACAAAGGCCTATAGGTGGGCCGGCACAAAGTTGCACTTGACAGTTGTAAGTCATGTTGGCACCACTACAAAAATGAAATGAAGAACGTCACCCATCAATCAGAATCACCAATCTACTACTATTTATATCAGATAGAGTTACGCATTTTATTCACGTTAATTCGTACTTAATTCCGTATAGTGCTTATAATATTTTATTTGCTTACACAAATATGAGCATTTAAAATGTTATAAAGTTTAAGGGAGCCACAAAATAAATACGAACTATTTTCAGTTGATTGTTGTTGGCAATATGGGTAGTATTAGCTTGACTACCATGTTGAAGTGTTGCCGCTTTGTCTGTCGCCGCTAGCACATGGTCAGGTGTGATTCGCGTGTTTATGGAAGTTTTGTTTTCATTGAGAGATAATTGTGAATTTTTATTTTAACGGATGCAGTACGATGTCTCGGAAACGGCAACATAGTCATGAAGCGCGGAGTGTCCCTTAATAGTCAGGCATTAGAATTAGTGCGGAGAACTCGCGAGTTTTACGAGAGGGAGAGAAAATTCGTACGCTTGTACAGCCGTGTCTCTGTACCTGCAGATCATGGTGTGGAACGCACATGTCAAACATTAGAGCTTTCAAAGCGTACTGTTATTCAGACAGGTGTTCGTCTCCAAGAACAGAAGGAAAAAGAGACTGGGGTACATAGCAGTAGCGGAAACGGGGCTGATAGTAGGGACTTGTTTCACAGCACTCCGGGAAAGAAACGAATTAAGCTATCTCCTGTAACAGGAATTAATTATTTCCAGGCTGATTCAATAGAAAAAGACGGTACCGTACAATGATTACAGCTCAAAGTCCCTTCTGTCATTGTTATGGACAATGCACCTTACCACTCCGTAATAATGGACAAGACACCTACTTCGAGCGCCCGTAAAGAACTCTTAGTGGAATGGCTGCAGTAAAGAAATATCCCAGCGCATATGTGTATGACTAAATTAGTCGAGGTAGCGAAGGAACAAGGGCACGAGGTTATTAGGTTGTTGCCATACCACAGTCACTTCAACCTCATTCAGTTGGTACCGGTACGGTATAGGGTGAAGTAAAACATAACGTACGCACTAATAGCAAGTCCTTCACAATCACTGAAGTGGAAGGGCTGTTCCGTGAGATTATTGCTCGAATAGATGCGGATTTGTGGATGAAGAAAGTTAGCCATGTCACAACATTCATTAACTTGGCAATGGCAATACAGTACAATCATGTCATCATCAGTAACTGTCAGCAGTTGATGATCTCTTACATGATCCTTGGCCTAGACGACGATGACAATGACAACGAAGGCGATGGTAGTGATGGCAGTGATCTGGAGGGTATCAGGTATGAAAATAAGGTTTCTGAATTTTCGTAAATTTTATAGATTTTACTTGAAACCTTTTGTGTTAGTACCGGTGTATATTATTCTAACATTTATTGGTGTATTTAAAGTGAGATTCTTGTCGGCCGATTTCTTTCGTATTTTCTAACATCGCGATAATAAGAACTTCGCAGTATCGCCTATTTATCTCGTATCATTTTGTGTGATGAATAATCGGTGAGTTGAAAGTTCGATTTTTGTCGGCGGATTTCATTTGTACTGTGTATCATCGCGATGACATTAAAAACACTTCTCCCGTGTTTTTAAAAACTCACGTGTCGTGCAGTCAGCTGTTGTGCGCCATTGCAGTGTGACCAACATTGTGCTCAGCTGTCATGTGCAACCTTACGCGGACACGACGGGGGAGGGGCACTAAATGACTCTTACATTGGTCTACTGTTTAGGATGTCCCTCCTCGTTTTTCTTGGCTTGAGATGGACTCTACAGGTTGAGGCGGAGTTAACGCCATGAGCGGAAGGACTACTCAGTCCACCATATGCTACAGAAGGACGGGTTAGGCGCTATAGCGTATTGTAGAGGGAGAGCTTACAGGTACAGTTTTGCTTTGAAGAACTATTACCCAATAATACGCGCATGAAGTTATTTTTTCTCCATTTCTATAACCTCTGATTCATACCCTGTGTGACCAGGATCTTTTACCAGTTGCAGCGTTCTACCAGTAGGTTAGGAGCGTTCTAGTACGTCACGTCTACTCAAGGTAACAGAGGTTTGTAGATGACACTGAGACCTTTTGCAGTTACTTGATGTGCAGCAAACAGCTTAGAAATGAGATATCGATACTTGCAAATCTTATTTGCATTCACAGCCTCTGTCTCTTGGACTCACGTTCAGTAGCATTAATAATAGAAAGAATCGATTTATATTAATCAAGATAATCTACCGAAATGATATTGCTGTCACGTATCTGTGAGAAGAGACCTTTACTATTTTTATAGGTCACACCACTGCTGCTACCTCTCTTAATATCAGTATTACCTATTTGAAAACAATCGTCCTGATTGAGAATATAGAAAACTGTGTCAGTATGCCTCTGTATGGGGAGCGAAGAGTGACGTGGTGGTGGTGGTGATTATTGTTTCATGAGGAAGTACAGTTAGGCAACCATCCTCTTTCAACAGCAATCAGAGGCGGAAAATCCACAGTTCAAGCAAACAATTCACTGTTGCAAACATCCCAGCGATATGAGCTACGAAGTTTAGGTAAATAAAATATAAGAATATATTTTCATTTATTCCTCAAAATTACAATATGTTTTAATAATCGTTATCCGGTCGTTTGCATTAGCCACTGTTTGTTTGTCCAACCCTTGTCGGGTAAGAGGTGAGATGAATCTGTCGTGGACAGGTTTGTATGACCGGATGTCAACCTCATCAGAGGAGTTAATGAGATGAAATGAATGACGGGATATATGATAGTAGTGAGAGGGTGAAATCCTGTGCCGGCACATAGCCTACTCCTGTCGAATAGAACCAAGGGGTCTGCTCAAGGCTTGACGTCCCCAACCGATGGAGGTTTGGAATTTAATCCAGGCTTTTGGCACGCAATTGTATACCACCACCTCGCGTAACTTGCCGGCCAACATTCTGATAGTGAACATTTTTGCGACCAACGGCACTCGAACCGGCTAACCACGGCGTCAGACCGTTTAGACTTAACGATCATGGCTACCAGGCGGGCTGCAAATTTGCAGAGCTGTTGGGCAAGGTGGCTCCTATACATTCCTATTATGGACACGGGGATAAAGGACTCTTATGGGCTAAAGGGCTGTTACGACTAAAGAGGCAAAAACTACGCTACTAGCGTGCAATGCTGTCTAGAATAGTTTTAATACAATATATTAACAGAGTAGAACGTCTGCAGCTTCTGAAAGCCTCTCAAGATGCCGGTCACAGATAACATGACGCAGAGGTTCTAGAAATAGAGAAAGAATTACACCATAGGGTATTATTGAGAATAGCTCTTCATGTTTTAAATGGACAAACTTTACATAGTTAATTATGAAAAACATTGAAACAATCCAAGTTGTATGCAGCATGTTTCTAAAACGTTTTCCTTTCCTTCTTTACAGAAAAATAGTCATTCACGTTAGAAAACAAAGACTGGATTTACGTCGCGCCGACACAGTTCTTATGGCGACGATGGAATAGGAAAGACCTAGGAGTTAGTAGGAAGCGGCCGTGGCCTTAATTAAGGTACAGGCTGGTGTGAAAATGGAAAACCAGGCAAATTCTGGGGCTGTACCTTAAATAAGGCCACGGCCGCTTCCTACAATGGCTTGAAAACAGATGCAAACAATTATAGAGAAATATCATTGCTGGATGTAACATACGAGATTCTTTCTAAAGTCCATTTAAACAGGGCAGAGCTATAACTCGGTAAATACCAGGGAGGTTTTAGAAAGGGTAGGTCATTCTCTGAACAAATACTGAACGTCAAAACATTATGGCATACCAAAAATCAGGGGCAAAAACGTAGGTAAGTTCCTTCATTGATTTCAAAAAAGCATATGATTCGATCGATAGAGAATTCCTGGAGGAAATGGGTTTAGATAAGAAAACAACTAATATCATAAAAGCGACTATCACAAATACTTTCTCGAAAGTTAAATTCATGGGTGATTCCTTTGAAATAAGAACGGGAGTACGACAAGGGGACAGGTTGTTGTGAACTTGATAAATCAGTTCGAGAAGGGAACAAAAATATAAAGAGTGGAATTAGACTGGCTTGCTAAAATAAGAACCTTAAAATCAATTGTATCGCTTTGTTTGCTGAAACAATGGAGGAAGCAAGGGATAAACTAGAGAAACAAGTAGCTAAAATAGGTCTTCACACTCCTTCGAAAAAAACAAAATCAAGACAAACAACAAACACCTCAAAGTTCGAGAACAAAAGATTGAAATAGTAACATATCTCGGAGAATAGATTAGTTGCAATGAAATCCAGCAAAAAAAAAAAACTTGAACTGTCATTCCAACTAACAAAAGATACAACAAGAAATGTCTTTCACGGGACTTCAAAATTAAACATTATAAAACAATAAACATGAGTTTGAATGGCCAGATGAAGAAACTCGAGCTAAAAGAAAGAAAAATCTTAAGAAAGGTCACAGGAATAAAATTTCAGGATAATAAGGTAATATACATCAAGCATGAAACAGTCTACAGGAAAATTTAAAAACTCTCAGTTACAGTGCGAAAAAGAATGAATTAACCAAACAAACTTCTTTCGTAACCGCAAAACAAAACCCACCTGCTTTAAAGGAACTGAAAAAGATCTAGTAGAATAAAAATTGATATAAATTTCACTATTAGAGAAAACCTCTGGCGGCAGTGCGTCTGCCTCTCACCGCTGGTTTCTGTGGTTCAAAACCCGGTCCCTCTATGCGATATTTGTGCTGGACAAAGTGGAGGCGGGACAGGTTTTTCCCCGAGTACTCCGGTTTTCCCTGTCTTCTTTAATTCCAGCAACACTCTCCAAAATCATTTCATGTCATCTGTCAGCCATTAATCATTGCCTCAGAGGAGTGAGACAGGCCTCGGCAGTCGACATAATTCCTATCCTCACCCCAAGATGGGAACTTCATTCATTCCATCCCTGACCCGGTCAATGATAGGTTGCAGGTTTTCGTTTTCATTTTTTCCATTAGATCGAACAGCTAAACTAAAGACTAATATATAACGTTCCAAGTCAAATCTACATTAAAAGCCAAACCTATTACCTCGGAAGACGAGAGAAAAAGAAGGTCAGTAAGAATGAAGAAATACTGGCCACTAAGAAAAGAATAACACACAGAGAAATTATTGATTCAGTGTACCCCGAAGAGGGTGAAACGAAAGAATAAGAAAACAGTAGAATATAACAAGTATGTACATGTTGGGACATGATACTCGGGCGGATTCATCGTAGGTGAAATTGATTGTGTCACTTATAACTGGCTTCATTTTAGCTTTGGTCCTTCATATTTCTGGGATTAGGCCTATAGCATTAAAAATACGTGGTCCTAGATATGCTCCCCGTCCTGTCATGTCCTTCTGCAACGATGTGTGTTGTTACGACTTTTGCTTATAAATGTTTTATCTTTAAAACGTGGCTTAGATTCAAAATTTTATCGGAGGAAAGAAAATGTGATTTCTTATGCATGTCTTTCGGTATCTGTTTATGGGTGATGGAGAGGAGCATTATATACATGTCTAAATCCTGACCGTCCTACAATGTCATATTTTAATGCTAGCAGAGCTTGTTGTCTCCTAATTTTATATGGATTTCAATCAATGTTACTAAATATTTAATATGAGTTGTTTTCCCTACTACAGTCATCGTTGAACACATGCGCAATTCGATTTTGTTATTTAAATAGTCTGGCGGATATAAGTTTTATTGTATTAAAAGCCAATATATTAGGTGTTATTTTTATGAAGAGTCAGCCATTTGTTGATTACTATTAGTGCTGTATTAAATTTGTTTCAAATCTGCTACGAGACCCTGCGTTAAATATTACCGTTCCATAAAAATTTCAGAAAACGTTTGCATCTGCCTGTAAATCACGACAGTAATGTATGTACAGCAGGAATAACTCTGGTCAGAATACCGTTCCCTGTGGTACCACTCTCTGAAGTATTTTTATTACCCTTTGTTCTCTGTGTTGTAGAAAGCAGGCTACGAGATTATCTGGGATACTCAGAATACCTCCCTTATGTAACTTCTGCAGCAACGTCGTAGATTAAATGTGTCGAAAGCTTTCGTTAGGTCTAGAAATACAGCAGATGTCATTTTGTGTTACCCTCTGATTTATACAATGATATATTAACTCATAAATGGGATCTTCAGTTCCTATTCCGGTCCTAAATGCTTATTGGTTTTCAGATAATAATTTACGTTCCTCTAGAAAATCTATTATCCTAATTTTAATGCATTTATTTATTTACTAGATTTGCAAAGTGTGAAGTTACAGGTATTTGAATCCAGGTTTTGTACGAGGGAACATGAAGTTATCTGGGAATGCTGTGATCGACTTGATGATTTGTTTAATTGTCCTAGCATACATTTTGTCATTTCCACGTGCTGATTTCATTCCTATATTGATGATTAACTTATTCATTTCATTTTCCAATACTGATTGTAGAAACAATGAGGGGGGATTGTACTGGTGTTCAGTTCAATTGGGTCTTGTGTTTACTATGTACCGCGTATATTGTGCCAGTTTCTGTAAAATAATCTACAAAAGTATGAAGTGTATAGCTTTAGATTTATTTCTGTGTGGAATATCTTTTAATATATTAAATAACAATTATTCGTAAGTGAATGTGTTAGCCAGCGGCGCACTGGGGAGTCGGGGACGGACTTCATATCCTACTCTCCAGTCGTTTGTCCCTCCCCGTGTGATATGTTAAACAATTTCTACGCTTTCATTAAAACTAATAAACCATTCATGAAAATGATATAAGATTAGTACGGTGAATAAGCAATTTATATTGATGTTTACGTTATTAACTCCAAAATATGGTTTCTAATTTAAATATTGAATCCTTAATGGCTACGAATGACATAATAACACATACCGCACCGGACTATTTGTAGAGCTATTTATACTGAACAATTCTTCTACACTCGGTTGAGGTACAAGTCCAGAGGGCGCTGCGAAAGCCTTCCTTCCCTAAAATCGTCTCTGACCGTCTTCCTTAGGGCGTAGATTAATGGCACAAGCACTTAAACTTTTCTCGATAAATTATTTTCAACAAATACATCGCAATTGGGGAATATCCGGGTGGTAATGGTCACTTACAATAGTGTGATTATAAACTAAAGTGAAAAGATAATTACCCAACAACAACAACAAGAGTACAATGAGCAATTCCCGGGAAAGAAAATATTACAATAAATATTACTAGTCTAAATCCAGCATCATCGTATAAACATGCGCTCTATAATATCAAAACCCGTTCCCTGATACAGACACAGATAGTGGGGAGATCTGTAGGAGAGAAGGAAACTGCTACAGAAATTAGTCCTAGACACAAATAGTCGGGAGATCTGTAGGAGAGAAGGAAACTGCTACATAAATTAGCCCACAGAGACACAGATAGTGGGGAGATCTGTAGGAGAGAAGGAAACTGCTACAGAAATTAGTCCTAGACACAGATAATCGGGAGATCTGTAGGAGAGAAGGAAACTGCTACATAAATTAGCCCACAGAGACACAGATAGTGGGGAGATCTGTAGGAGAGAAGGAAACTGCTACAGAAATTAGTCCTAGACACAGATAGTCGGGAGATCTGTAGGAGAGAAGGAACTGCTACAGAAATTAGTCCTAGACACAGATAGTCGGGAGATCTGTAGGAGAGAAGGAAACTGCTACATAAATTAGCCCACAGAGACACAGATAGTCGGGAGATCTGTAGGAGAGAAGAAAACTGCTACAGAAATTAGCCCACAGAGACACAGATAGTGGGGAGATCTGTAGGAGAGAAGAAAACTGCTACATAAATTAGCCCACAGAGACACAGATAGTGGGGAGATCTGTAGGAGAGAAGGAAACTGCTACATAAATTAGCCCACAGAGACACAGATAGTGGGGAGATCTGTAGGAGAGAAGGAAACTGCTACATAAATTAGCCCACAGAGACACAGATAGTGGGGAGATCTGTAGGAGAGAAGGAACTGCTACAGAAATTAGTCCTAGACACAGATAGTGGGGAGATCTGTAGGAGAGAAGGAAACTGCTACATAAATTAGCCCACAGAGACACAGATAGTCGGGAGATCTGTAGGAGAGAAGAAAACTGCTACAGAAATTAGCCCACAGAGACACAGATAGTCGGGAGATCTGTAGGAGAGGAAGGAACTGCTACAGAAATTAGTCCACAGAAAGACAGATAGTGGGGAGATCTGTAGGAGAGGAAGGAACTGCTACAGAAATTAGTCCACAGAAAGACAGATAGTCGGGAGATCTGTAGGAGAGGAAGGAACTGCTACAGAAATTAGTCCACAGAGAGACAGATAGTGGGGAGATCTGTAGGATAAGACGAATCTGCTACAGAATTTATTACCTTTTGGATCGCAATGGGTGGACCAACTGTTACGAAACAAGAGTAACCGGCGGAAGACTGGCAATGTTAAATTATGGAACGTCTTTTTCAATGAAGGGGATAGGAAATGTGACGGGCCGCGTATGATACGTACCTCCCGGGTGAGGCTGAGCTGCCTCCCGCCAAACTCTGCGAGTTCGGTTTCTAAAGTGGGTCTGGTTCAATTTCGTAACAAGATAAAAGCACAAAGAATTGGAGAATGATAAGCCACTTTTCCAGGAACAAAAGTATTCTTCCGCAACATATTGAGATCGGAGATCACTCGTAGAATGATTTCTTATTTTCCAATTTTCACTCTAGGCAAATGCTGGAACTGTAATTTCCTTATTCCGCTGTCGCCAAGATCTGCCGTCAGTGCTCTTGTCTTTAGAGACTCCTCGACGGTCTCCCCTCCTTGCCGTTAGTGGCTGGGCTCCTCACCTTCAACTCTTGTTCTGTTCCGACCCCGACGAGTTTAAGTTTGCGAGCAATCCATAACCCTTTCGTTTCTTTTCCTGTTATCTTCTAACTTTATTTTTCCTTCCTGATCAGTGTCAAGATTATCACCTTTTTTTTTTTTGGTCCTTAGTGGAGAAACAACCACCACTTACATTTGTAGGTCATATTGAAGCTCCTGCTGCTTTGCTGCCGTGTCAAGGTGGCCAAGACATCTTGGGACATTGAATCGGGTACGAACCCAAGGGGCACCTGCCGCTAATGTATGTTAATATTAGTGACGTTAAACTGGGCGTGAGGACCACACGCACATTGTTCGGGACTGTTATGGTAATGGCGGGGTCGGAAATAGACGTCACTCCTCGAGGAAATACTCTGCGTCCTTAACCCTTCACAGGACATTGCGAAACGCCTTTGTTAGCAGTCTAATGTGTTGGAGGAGACAAACACAGTAAATATTCAAGTGCAAATCATAAATCATTCCGTATTTGGGTCTTCGCAGTATAACTCAACGATTTAATTTTAACAGCGGTTACAAAGAGCTATTATTAAATATGAAGAAATGTCGTGGTGGCCAAGTTAAGAACCCCTGGGCCCCTTTTATAGTCGCCTCTTGCTACAGGAGGAAGTACCGCCTCCGCCCACTGGGGGAAATAGGAAAACCAATCAATTTCATAAAGTAGACCAATATTGTATTCATATCAAACCCTTTACACTTAATATTGGCACTGTTGATAAAAATTCAGCCCTCTGTCCTGATAGTAGCAATTTGTGATAAATTGTAAACCCATGGCACGAAAGGTAAACCGTTATCTGATCCTATAGAGCAGCCATTCCCAAACCGAGGGAGGCAATAACAATGTAACTTGTATTTGAAGAGTGAAAAGTTATTCTACACAGAATTCATAAACGATTATACTAAATTTAGTAACTATGTCTTCCCTGTTGTGTAACCTACATACAGTATATGCAACTTTTAGCTTGACCGAGAGATGCTATAAATTAGCAAAAGGCAGTGTAAGTCATGTCAGACACTTGGAACTGCTAGTACCCAAACTCAGGCCATATTTTCCATCTCTGGTTGGGAAAATCCCCTGTTTGAAACTGAACATGAACTGCCGTCCCTTAAGGAAGATCAACAAGCCGAAGTATATTGGCAGACAGAAAGTGAAAAATAAACTGAAGTATGATAGCCAATGGGTGGAGAATCAGATGGAGTGGTATCACAACTCCACGTCTCGACTCTTGCGTCCACGATCTCTCCTATACCTTACAATTTGTAGAAAGGAATACTGCGTTCAATGTCTTTCATGACAACATACGTGTGTGAGTGTTATTTTCTGCTCTGAGACAAATGAAAATGATCTAGAAAACAGAGCTAATGTAGAGGTGGTCGAGTAAGACAGCACCGTCCAGAGCCAGCTGTTGTAGTTATTGGACAAGTGTCACATTGCTTTATAATTTCTGTGCATTTATAAAGTATGTTTATGTAAGTGAAGTTAAATTAGACTTTCAAACAAAGTAAATTTTAGTTCTAAATTACAGGAATAAAACCAAACATTGTGTCGTTAAATAATTCTGGTTTCTTTTACTGAATGCAGTATTATGTCCTCCGGCTAACGGATCCTTGGACATGTGTGCTCAAACCACGGCAAGGCGCTGTAATCAAACACTGGTATCATAGATACGGCACTTTGCACATGGTCTTGTGTTGTGAGCAGTCGTGTTGTATGGTTCACCAGGAGGAGAAGTGCTCTGCATGGTGATTACTGTAAGTGCCTAGGTGTTACACATTTCTTCACATGGTTAAGAAGGTTGTAGTAAGGATGTAAAAGGAGAGGGTGTGCCAGTTAAAGTATAGTTCGAGAGTATCAGAACCTCAACGGGATTACTCGATTCGAAAAATGAAAATAGATCCAGTGGGAAGCAACTCGACAAAAGAGTAGTGATACGAGGATGTTTGGCTGGGTAGCCTACAAGGTAGGGATCACGAGAGAGGTGCGCAGTGGCAAAGCAGAGCTGTGACGTCACGCTGGACCCTCGCGTTGAATCTGCCTGAATGAGGTAGAGGTAGTTCGAATAAGAATCGCTGTGCACGCAGAAGCTAGGTGCTAATAATACACGGTAGTAACATATCTGTGGTGTATAAGAAACCGTGTGTGTTTATTTTATGTGATAAAACGTAAAAAGCAGTATTAGTGCACACTTTACAGTATGCTTTTTCATGTCACTGCAGGCTACACAAATTATAGCAGGCACGCGAAGGAACGAAACATACACTTTCATGTATTCCCTAAAACCACTGACCTAAATAAATGGTGACAGAAGTAATCAAGTCATTATCGAAACCTATCTTTCTCAGCTTCGAGGGTTCGTAAGGCTTTATGACCATCCTCTTCCAACAGCTGCGACGCGAAAGGTGAAATCATTGCTTCTTAGCCTCAATGCTTCCGAGGCGATAAGAAATTCCATCTGTTCTCCGGAAGATTATGAAACACTACGCCCAAATATGTTACATGCTACTGATGAATTCGATCAAAACTCGGATATCGTGTGCCAGTCTAAGGCCAGCGTTGAGCCCACAACATCCAATTCTTTACCGGAGGATGAGCAAGGGTTCGTTGAAGCCCTTGAAGAGCTAGTGAAACAGCTCGAGGACAGTCGCGAAACCAAGGATCGTGATGAGCTGCTTGAAAACTTCACTGGCTGTATTGTAGCTTTTAGGGTAAAGAAGAAGAACCTCGATATAGAAAGCAATTACGGAGAGAAAACAGGTCAAACTACAAGTGGTGGAAATTACATTTCAAAAAGAGTTCTTTTTTTTTTGCAAGTTGTTTTACGTCCCACCGACACAGGTCTTATGGCGACGATGGGAGAGGAAAGGGCTAGGAGTGGGAAGGAAGCGTCCGTGGCCTTAATTAAGGTACAGCCCCAGCATTTGCTTGGTTTGAAAATGGGAAACCGCAGAAAATCATCTTCAAGGCTGCCGACAATGGGGCTCGAACCCACTACCTCCCGAATACCGGATACTAGCCGCACTTAATCAACTGCAGCTATCGAACTCGGGAAACAACTGAAAGAGTGTTCTAACATCATCACAAACCTTACGGATATCCTGAAGAAGAAATTCCCCGAAATTTATGAGCTTGCAAGTTGCTTCGTGAGAAGCCGTTCTTTTATTCGAATGGAGACCGAGTTTAAGTTAATAAAATACCGATAAAGAAAGAAGAAAAGCAAAGAAATTCCACTGCTGCTATGGATAAGTGTGTTTGATATTCTTTTTTTAATTATCAGCATTAATCTTTGTGTATAACAAGCCTGTTATTTTTTTATGGAAGGCAATTTATTATGTTGTATATGAAACCAGTGCTAAGAATGTTAGTATAGAGGCTCATTAATTTATATGGCCTATCTAATGTTAACGTGGAATTTGTCAGTTCCTGGCGCTTGGAGGAGAACATCTACTGTACTGTTTGTGTTGTGGACAGTTGTATATAGTCTCCTAATACTGTTTGTAACAAGGGACATATTTCTTGCTTTAATGTTCGAGTCTGTAACAATTAGAGCCCTTTGTGACTGTTATCATGGGTGTTGTTACAACCTTTTATACAGATCGAAATACTTCAGAAACGCTGCTGGATTCACACTGTATTTGATCTCCTATTATTACTCTCGTAATAGTGAAGTGGAATGCCTTTTGTTAGGTGATGTTAAAATATCAATGAATTTCTCTTATCTCTAACTTGTGGCTAAAACAGAATAGCTTACAGCTTACCTCATACAGAAGACAAGGAGCTGAGGGTGCATGCTGACGTCATCGACGGCCAAGCGTGGTGGGGAGACCTGCGCGTGCTTACTCTAACTACCTTGGGTAGGCTTCAGATGGAGCCCGTGCAGCCAGTGGTTACAGGAGCTTTGGCGGATATTTTAAAAATATACTCATATATAGAGAGCGCGTTTGTATGTAACGGGTAATCTCAGAAACTGCTGGACAGATTTTGACATTTGTTTCACGTAATATCATTCCGGATAACACAGGCTATGTATCGCGCGAGAACCGTGAAAAGTGGCAGCAATAATAAATCGGAAAGTTTGCCTGCTTGCGTGTTTTTTGATATAACAATTACTTGACTAGTGGCGCAAGTTTATAGCTGATACACACTGTCGCGCTGTGGACGAGGCACGTCAGTGACTGAGGCTAGTGCTGGAGCAGAGCAAATGTAACTCAACTTCTATTTTCTGCAAAATCAATCCTTATTTCCGAGAAAATAATGCCTTCCGTATTTTGGCGTATATTTCTGAGGGTTGGAGCCCCATGTTCTTAAATTTAACGAATAAAATAAGCCAAAAATGGCGGAGACTGCACCACAGATTTGTGTGTGATTCACGGCGCCCACTCGCAGTAACCAAGCATCAACCATTTGCGAGGACAGAAAATAAAGTAGAACGCAATATTCAATCAACTAACATGACTTTCATTCAGTGAAGTCACCTGCCAAATATCGGGAAGCGTTGGCAAGGCGCGGGAGTGCGTGGAGTGCCTACACAGGCTAAAGCTGCAATTTGAACCACATATGACAGCGTAGGGATGTGAACGCCGTATTTAAGGATTTAAAATCAGAACGCTATGCTTACGTAATGGCGGCCAAGTGTAACCAGGACATAACTGAGAAAATTTTTCCCAGATCCGAGGACTTGGTCACTTTTATGAACATCCTCTCCCTGCCATTGCATCGCAGCGAATTAAATCATTAACTTTAAGCCCAAATGCAGGTGAAGTGGTAAATAGCAAAAACTGTCCAGGTGAAAAAAATATCTCCGATATCTGAGCGCAGAACTTTTGTCTGCGCAACGCGAGGTGCCTCAAAACTTCATACTTATAATGACGAACATTGCCAAGCAGTGTCCCACCAAAATGGAGAAGCTCGTGATTCTACAGTGGGATGGCCTCCTGATGTCATTCTCATGTGGAGGTATGCATTCACTTCTGTGGTGTAGATGAACGATAGGCAGCGGTCCGGGCGAAAATCGAACTCGGCGTCCTCTGAACGCTTACCAATGATCAAAGGAGCCGGTATCGGTTTCGTGGAAGACATTTTTTTGGGGTTATGGCAATAATCAGACATGTGATGGTGCAGCTGTCCTGAGATATGCGAAACAGTCGCTTCAAGCGAAGCCGTATTAATTTTAGAAGGATGCATTACGTGGAAGTGCCGTCTATAATTAGAGTGGTTCTGCTCCGTGACATTCCTAGCTGTCCTTCCCAGACTCGCCTTCTCCTCCTGAACACTTTACTCATCCCCCTGTGCTAGAATATCTCCTGCTCGCGTGAAAGGTGAACCCAGGGATCAACTTTGGACCACCTGAGTCTGTCTGACTACTTGTGCTCTGTGCTATCTGACCTCCTTTGGTAAACACTTGTTCTCTTCCCGACCCCGGCGGTACTAGGTTTGCCAAGAGACTCTCTCATGTTCACGTCCTTCGTGAGTCTTTCCTTCCGTTTGTCAAGACGAAGAGTTTCTTTCTTCCTCCTGATTAGTTAACAGAGGATGGTCGCCACCAAGCTAGTGATTCATTTGATTCCGTTCACCTTACTGAATCGATACAGTGAGCCGATTCACGGCTCATTAGAGTCATCGATCCTATTGCATCTGTGTAGTGTGTACCGTACTGATAAGAGAGCAGCAACACCATTCTATGCTTGCTGCTACCATCTGGTCTTTATTCTGTGAACTGTTTTCCTATGCGTCATCTAACTTTCAGATTCAGTACTATACTTGCTTATTATATCACAACACAAAACTTACGTAGTTAATAATAATAATAATAATAATAATAATAATAATAATAATAATAATAATAATAATAATAATAATAATAATAATAATAATAATAATAATAATAATAATAATAATAATAATAATAATAATAATAATTACCGACATAACTCAAATTTTTTACACTACCGCACCTAATGGTTTTCCACAGTTCTTTGAAAGTCACAACTCTTATATATATTTAGATGTAAAAATACCTGTGTCCACAATAAGTAGCCCACATATTAAATATAAATCAAGTAAGTTGCTTTACGTCGCACCGACAGGTCTTATGGCGCCGAAGAGATAGGAAAGGGCTAGAAGTGACAAGGAAGTGGCCGTGGCCATAATTAAGGTACAGCACAAGCATGTGTCTGGTGTGAAAATGGGAAACCATGGAAAAGCATTTTAACGGCTGCCGACGGTAGGATTCGAACCCGACATCCCCTGAACGCAAGCTCATAGCTACGCGACCCTAAACGCACAGCCAACTAACTCGGTCGTCTTTGATAATGTGTTTTTCTATCAGCAGAGCATTTTCTCAAATCGTCATATTTTGTATAGGCTACACGAGATGTACAGTAGCCCACTGGTTTTCTGATTAAACATATTTTTATTTAAGCTATTGCATCAGTCTGCTTACGTACTTACAGTCCACGTACACTGGTGACCTGCTGGTTCGATTATTGAAATATTGTGCAATGATACGACATATGAACTGAGGGAATGCCGAGCGCGTCTTCCGAATATAAAACAGACAATTTCGAGTGGTCTTGAGCATAACTCATAGTCTAAATAATAATGTTATTGGCTTTATGTCCCACTAACAACTTTCATGGTTTTTGGAGACGTCGAGGTGCTGGAATTTAGTCCCGCAGCATCTGCTTTACGTGCTAGTAAATCTACCGACATGAGGGCTGAGCACCTTCAAATACCATCGCACTGAGCCACTCAGCCAGGCGGGGAGGCTAGAGAGCTAAGTTTAAGTAATTGTCGAACGTCAACTAGTTATAAAAATACTGATTGATTAAACTAATACGGTAAATAGAATAACGTGACAGCATAACTACTTACAAGCTAGGTACTTTGGAATTAAGTTTTGACTACCTTTTTAACACTGCAAATACATCCATCTAAAACTCCCTGTAAGAAGGGGACAGTGAATGCAACTGGGTATTATTTTCAAATGAGCTGAGCTCGAGAGTCCATTACAGCATAAGATTCTTTCAGTGTACCATGACTCACTGTATGTCTCGGTGCAGCGAAGGCTCGGCTCTCCGTCAGTGTCCAGTGTCCCGCTAATGAGCCGAGAGCTCGCCGTTCCTGTGAATCGATTCACTCGGACTCTTGAATGAATCGATACACTGCTTCGAATCATGCAGTGAGCCTGCATTCAGGGGATGGTTGGTACATAGGGCCCTCCGTACGATTATTTGATTGGAGAACCAGTAAAAATCCAAAAGAAAGAGCCACGACTTCTTCTGAGTAATTTCCGACAATTACGAAAATGTTACTAGGAAAACTTGCGAGCTGCTCGACTATACAGTATATTCCAAGCTGTCAGTGGATTGATGCCATGTAATCTTTATTAAAAACCGCTTTGTCCAGTGTGTTCTGCGGCAGTGATTTCCTTCATTCCTTTTTGTTCTCTCCGGAATTACCTGGCCGCGAATCATCAGGCAATGACAGTTCAGTCTACCTTGAGTGACCACTCTAATTGTTGGCACCGAGCTCGTTAGCTGCAGTCGCTTAAGTGCTGCCAATATCCAGTAATCGGGAGATAGAGGGTTCGAACCCCACTGTCGGCAGCCCTCAAGATGGTTTTCCGTGGTTCCCATTTTCACACCAGGCAAATGCTGGGGCTGTACCTTAATTAAGGCTACGGCCGCTTCCTTCCCATTCCTAGGCCTTTCCTATCTCATCTCGCCATAAGACATATCTGTGTCGGTGCGACGGAAAGCAAATAGCTAATAGCTGGCGAAGGCCTGTACTTAGCGGGTTACATACAGTTAAGGAGAAACATACTTACGTGAACAACTCGGTGAAGACAGGTGTGGTTGGGAGTGACATGAAGACATAATCAAAAATGCTGTTTTCGGGGTCGCTGAGATGAATACTGACACTGCGGATGTCTCCTCCGGTGTGGGGGTGAGAAAGAAAATGTCAAAAATGACCGACTTTATGGATGCATGTGTGTATTTTCCGGTACAGCTCTCAACGAAACTTGGTAATATCTGGAGAAACATGCTGTGGGGGTAGCAACCCTACGGTTGGGGGTTGAGAAGGAGCGTCATGTAAACTTGGCCAATATTACGGTCTGGCATCATTGTCATTAGTTCGTAATTGTTACACTCCAGATGCCGTCCAAGTTCTCCGTACATCGGCTTGGAGGTCAGAAGACTTGAAAAAGAAATTGTCGAAAATAACGAATATCAGTGTTCAACCGACAGTTCTCGGGTTCGCTAGGCGAACTGGTGTCAGTTCCAACGACAGCTGGAATTAGGTATAGCGTGACACCTACATTCCTACAATTATCGCTTATTATTTGTTTGGAAACATCATCTACTTCCCAGACAGTATGGATACATTTCCTCGCGAAACACACAATAATAACTCTAAAACTATAAAATAATTCGTAAAGTACCAATCAACGCCATAATAAAGAGATCTACAAGAATTCACTCAAGGATTATGCAAACACTGAAACAAGTACGCGAGAGATGCGTTATTTGACCTGCGTAGCAGCACGGGTCTTCCAGTGAACGAACGAACTCCAACGGAAATTGTAAAAGTAGGAAAAATTATAAATTAATATAGGTTCGTCTTTAAGAAGAGGAATTAGACATGGAATATATCAGCAAAGGAGACCTTCGATAAATGTCGAATTTCTTTGAAATCATTTGAGAAGGATTAGGTAAACAACTGATAGAGAATCTGCCAGGTCGGCCTAAATGCAAATCAGAGGCCACGGATTGATTGATTGATTGATTGATTGATTGATTGATTGATTGATTGATTGATTGATTGATTGATTGATTGATTGATTGATTGATTGATTGATTTAGGAAACATTGCAGTTCGTGGCAATAGGAAGATTTACTCTGTGATGTTGTGAGCTGGTTTTTGTGTCTCAGTTGTGAGTGCCCTCTCGCCGAAGAATGAAACTGTGAAGTGGTGGAGGAGAGCGGAAGTGTGGGGCTTGTAGTGGCGGGCGTCGTTTATTGTTGGGGGAAAGCGCTCGCGCCTGCCGTGGCACGCGATATGCAGACCGCGTGTCTTCTAGTCGGATGATAACGAACACAGCGCACTGATGTCTGCAGTGCTCGTAGCTCTGGACAACGCGTGCAGCTGAGAAGATACCACCTTGTGGTAGCGGCAGTTTCCACCCTTCCCCTCAGATTTAGGGCTGTATTCACTTTTGCTGTTATCTTAATTTCTAAAACCGGGATAATGTCATTATCTCGGACAACGCTCTCCACAGAATTCATTATCTCCGTTCACCAAAAATAAATTTTCGATTCAATCTCAATTTGAATCTTACATTTTCGTACTGAAGCACGGACTACATTGGGAGTTTGCTCATGATTTGTCATAAATGATGTCCGCTATTGACCAGAAACGAAGAAAGACTGAATTAGCAGCAGGATTTGTTCTGGCCTATATACAAGTAGACTTACGAAAATGTCAGAATCTTTGGGCTGGAAAGACTTGGGAGCAAGGAGACGAGCTGCTCGACTAAGCGGCATGTTCCATGCTCTCACTGAAGAGAATGGCATTAGTAGACGACAGAAGCTTATTATCGCCTTGATGTTCGTTTTGACTGGTCGACTGATTTTCTTTACAACTGAAACTTTCATTTGCTTATGCTAAGAAACACAGACATCACATCCAGTATTGTGTTCCTTGCTTGTCAGATTCAGCTAGAACTGCAATAATAATAATAATAATAATAATAATAATAATAATAATAATAATAATAATAATAATCTAAACCTGAATGAAAAGCGTAAGCAATCAAGTTCGTATGAAAATGAGTATTAATGGAACAAAAGTCATGATGTTTAGATCAGTAGTGAGCCTGTACAATACGCAGCACAGTTGAAATACCTTGGCCAGATCATAACATAAATCCTTCAGTGCCACAATGAAATAAGAACACCAATAGCAAAGCAGCCCTTCAGAGATAAACAGTCCGTTCTATGTTAGAGAACAATGCCCTCACTTTACGTAAAAGTATAATGCAATTTTATGTTTGGTCTGTTGCGCCGTATTGTGCTGAGACCTGGGTAGAAGCCCTTGACATGTGGTGTTGGCGTCGGCTCCAGTGGATAAGTTGCGAAGAGAGGACTTTCTTCGATGGAACATAAGAATGTGTTGATGGAAATTTTGGAAGGTAACCACGGAAACGTCCTCGTTGAAGACCAGGAAAGACATTCATTATGACATTTGTTGTGAACTCAGGATGCAGGAGCTATGCAGACGCAAAACCTACTGCACAGGACCGATCCACTTGGAGAAGACTCATGGCAGGGGCAAACCAGTCATTAGACTGAATTATTCAAATAATAATAATAATAATAATAATAATAATAATAATAATAATAATAATAATAATAATAATAATAATAATAATAATAATAATAATAATAATATGGCATCAACTAACGTTTGGGCTGCGACATGGACCTAGGCCGGCTTTGAACCCGCAGTATCCCACAAAGGGTAGAATACTTTCTTAAGTTTACATCTCACTACGAAGACGAGTAGCTCCTTCACAACGCAGCTCAGTTCTGTTTTCCAACTGCGGAAACTCAAGCACGTGCTGGTGCAGACGTCATTCTGTTGCTCAACGAGGCTAATTGAACCGCCAGGGCTTCGCTAGTTCGCCGCCTCGTACGGATTCGTAACTAACAATTAAGTTCACCTCCTTGCTGCCACCGCCGAGGCTCAGCTCTGATCAGATCTTCGCGGTTTGGGTATGTAGCTATCAACTTGCATTCGAGCCCCAAATCCTGAACATGGTTTCCCGTCGTTTTCCATGTTCAGGCATACCAGGTAAGACTATACCATAAATAAGGGCATTGCTTGCCTTTCCATTCGTCACCATAAGACCTACTTGCGTCGGCGTGACGTAAAGCAAATTGTAAAAAATATATGAACACTCCACTTCCAAAACTGCGTCCTTCCCCTTTTTAAAAATGAGGTAATGGCGGTTTTAATCTCGCAACAAACACTTCTAACAAATCTGTTACCCATGTCATGACTAATCTTGTTCTTTTCCTGCGTAACTTAGCTTCCAAGTTGGTGTAATTTTTCAAAAATCTCACCTTCCAAAACTATCCCTTTCCCTACACGAAATATGTTTAGAAGTTCTTCAATCCTCAATCTTCTGTGTGCATTCCAAAACTCTCTCCATCCTTCTTTCCTACAAGGTGAATTTAAGTTCACGTATTCAACAATTACTAACACTGCATAAGCTATATTGCTCTCACTTTGAGGGAGAAAGAAACTGAATGATCCGTCAAAATGGGGGGAAAACAAAGAAAAATATAAGAGGTAACAGCGCCTATAATTTTAGTTCCGAGGGCGCGAGTCCTAATGCTCTCAACAGTTCCGAGTAATTGAATAGTTGGTATAAATAATGTCAGTATCAATTACTGTTAATGTATTTCTGTCCTGTAATAATAATAATAATAATAATAATAATAATAATAATAATAATAATAATAATAATAATAATAATAATAATAATAATAATAATAATAATAATAATAATAATAATGCCAGTGGTTGCACCAACTACTTCAGCGGTTTTCGGAGTTGATGGTATTTAGACATTTTCGTGCCAGTAAATCTAATGAAGTATTTGAGCCATGTTGCGGTCAGAAGGCTATTGGCCTGCTTCTCTCGCTTATCTTCCGTATGCTATCAAAAGCAGTGTGTTTATGGTTGTAGTGATTTGACAACCCAGGATATACAAATATCATGCCTCCTTTATGCCAACTATTCAAAAACAGACCAGATAAATTCATATTGAAGCACACATCTGGAAGTATTCCTACAAGAATGCGTTCCGCGAAAGGCATTCAACCAGGAAATTCAGTTACTCTAGGTTATTTTGTAAAAAGTAAGCAGAGGTGTACTTTCAGCCTGTAGTACTGCCAAACATGGAATCTCAAGATTTCGAACACAATCTGAGTCGCAAATGTGTGAATGCGGGAAGCAGGGCTGGTAGTAACACGCATAACGAGTGAGTTATTACTTTCATTTCCTATATAAAATGAGCTGATTCACGCTATATCAGAGAAAGGTCTGCACGGCAATATCTTAGAATCACTAAACAGTTATGGAAAATAGATTGCACAGAAAACAAGGATCTTTCGGTTATTTTATAATTTGTTACATTCTTCAATATTAGCTTCAAATATCCAGCAACGGATGTCTGCTCTGAGTGAATCAGACTTAACGGCCTAATTGTCGCATCAAGGATTCAAACAGTTTCACGAATGTTCACGAAGTAGAGAAGAGAATGCATTTAACTGCTAAAGAAATGTATAATATTAGGGCCTTCAACAGACTGCAAACTGATTTAGGAACTCTCAGAGAGTGACGTAAAGTTATGTCTTACCTTGAAAGCGAAGAACTTAAGCAATATATGTCATGTAATTGAAAAAAAATGTGTAATTAAGTTAACCTCTTATCAAGGCCAAAAGTGCATAAAATAATTTATGTTTATGACATTAGGTACGTGTGTAGGTCGTAAAGTTGTGTAAAGAAGTCTCTTCGAGATGAATCCGTCTTATGGCTCGACGTCATACTACAATTAGTGTAACGTAACACGACAAAAAGCGTAACCGAAGTCTAACAAAAGCAACCGAGCACACAGTGATGTAAGGTATGGGTGGTCAGACAATGTTACCTAACAACCGTGCAGGCTGTGATATAAGGTATGGTTGGATGGTCAGACAGTGTAACCTAGCACCGATCACACAGTGATGTAAGGTATGGGTGGTCAGACAATGTTACCTAGCAACCGTGCAGGCTGTGATGTAAGGTATGGTTGGATGGTCAGACAATGTTTCCTAGCAACCGTGCAGGCTGTGATGTAAGGTATGGTTGGATGGTCACACAGTGTTACCTAACAACCGTGCAGGCTGTGATATAAAGTATGGTTGGATGGTCAGACAATGTTACCTAGCAACCGTGCAGGCTGTGATATAAGGTATGGTTGGATGGTCAGACAGTGTAACCTAGCAACCGTACAGGCTGTGATATAAGGTATGGTTGGATGGTCAGACAGTGTAACCTAGCAACCGAGCACACAGTGATGTAAAGTATGGATGGTTGTTCAGACAATGTTACCTAGCAACCGTACAGGCTGTGATGTAAGGTATGGTTGGATGGTCAGACAATGTTACCTAGCAACCGTACAGGCTGTGCTGTAAGGTATGGATGGTTGTTCAGACAATGTTACCTAGCAACCGTGCAGACTATGATGTAAGGTATGGTTGCATGGTCAGACAATGTTACCTAGCAACCGTGCAGGCTGTGATGTAAGGTATGGTTGGATGGTCAGACAATGTTACCTAGCAACCGTACAAGCTGTGCTGTAAGGTATGGATGGTTGTTCAGACAATGTTACCTAGCAACCGTGCAGTAAGGTATGGATGGTTGTTCAGACAATGTTACCTAGCAACCGAGCACACAGTGATGTAAGGTATGGATGATCAGACAATGTTACCTAGCAACCGAGCACACAGTGATGTAAGGTATGGATGGTCAGACAATGTTACCTAGCAACCGTGCAGGCTGTGATGTAAGGTATGGTTGGATGGTCAGACAATGTTACCTAGCAACCGTACAGGCTGTGCTGTAAGGTATGGATGGTTGTTCAGACAATGTTACCTAGCAACCGTGCAGACTATGATGTAAGGTATGGTTGCATGGTCAGACAATGTTACCTAGCAACCGTGCAGGCTGTGATGTAAGGTATGGTTGGATGGTCAGACAATGTTACCTAGCAACCGTACAGGCTGTGCTGTAAGGTATGGATGGTTGTTCAGACAATGTTACCTAGCAACCGTGCAGGCTATGATGTAAGGTATGGTTGGATGGTCAGACAATGTTACCTAGCAACCGTACAGGCTGTGATGTAAAGTATGGATGGTTGTTCAGAAAATGTTACCTAGCAACCGTGCAGGCTGTGATGTAAGGTATGGTTGGATGGTCAGGCAATGTTACCTAGCAACCGTACAGGCTGTGATGTAAAGTATGGATGGTTGTTCAGACAATGTTACCTAGCAACCGTACATTCTGTGATGTAAGGTTTGGTTGGTTGTTCAGACAATGTTACTTAGCAACCGTACAGGCTGTGATGTAAGGTATGGATGGATGGTCAGTCTGAAGATGTTAGGCTACTTAGTAATCCTGCAGGCTGTGATGTAAAGTATGGATGGTTGTTCAGATAATGTTACCTAGCAACCGTACAAGCTGTGATGTAAGGTATGGATGGATGTTCAGACAATGTTACCTAGCAACCGTACAGACTGTGATGTAAAGTATGGATGGTTGTTCAGACAATGTTACCTAGCAACCGTGCAGGCTGTGATGTAAGGTATGGTTGGATGGTCAGGCAATGTTACCTAGCAACCGTGCAGGCTGTGATGTAAGGTTTGGTTGGATGGTCAGACAATGTTACCTAGCAACCGTGCAGGCTGTGATGTAAAGTATGGATGGTTGTTCAGATAATGTTACCTGGCAACCGTACAAGCTGTGATGTAAGGTATGGATGGATGGTCAGTCTGAAGATGTTAGGCTACTTAGTAATCCTGCAGGCTGTGATGTAAGGTATGAATGGTTGTTCAGATTATGTTACCTAGCAACCGTACAGGCTGTGATATAAGGTATGGTTGGATGGTCAGACAATGTTACCTGGCAACCGTACAGGCTGTGATGTAAAGTATGGATGGTTGTTCAGACAATGTTACCTGGCAACCGTACAGGCTGTGATATAAGGTATGGTTGGATGGTCAGACAATGTTACCTAGCAACCGTGCAGGCTGTGATGTAAAGTATGGATGGTTGTTCAGACAATGTTACCTGGCAACCGTACAGGCTGTGATGTAAAGTATGGATGGTTGTTCAGACAATGTTACCTAGCAACCGTACAGGCTGTGATGTAAAGTATGGATGGTTGTTCAGACAATGTTACCTAGCAACCGTACAGGCTGTGATGTAAAGTATGGATGGTTGTTCAGACAATGTTACCTGGCAACCGTACAGGCTGTGATGTAAAGTATGGATGGTTGTTCAGACAATGTTACCTGGCAACTGTACAGGCTATGATGTAAAGTATGGATGGTTGTTCAGACAATGTTACCTGGCAACCGTACAGGCTGTGATGTAAAGTATGGATGGTTGTTCAGACAATGTTACCTGGCAACCGTACAGGCTGTGATGTAAAGTATGGATGGTTGTTCAGACAATGTTACCTAGCAACCGTACAGGCTGTGATGTAAAGTATGGATGGTTGTTCAGACAGTGTTACCTAGCAACCGTACAGGCTGTGATGTAAAGTATGGATGGTTGTTCAGACAATGTTACCTAGCAACCGTGCAGGCTGTGATGTAAGGTATGGATGGTTGTTCAGACAATGTTACCTAGCAACCGTAGAGGCTGTGATGTAAAGTATGGATGGTTGTTCAGACAATGTTACCTAGCAACCGTACAGGCTGTGATGTAAAGTATGGATGGTTGTTCAGACAATGTTACCTAGCAACCGTACAGGCTGTGATGTAAAGTATGGATGGTTGTTCAGACAATGTTACCTAGCAACCGTACAGGCTGTGATGTAAGGTATGGATGGTTGTTCAGACAATGTTACCTAGCAACCGTACAGGCTGTGATATAAGGTATGGTTGGATGGTCAGACAATGTTACCTAGCAACCGTGCAGGCTGTGATGTAAAGTATGGATGGTTGTTCAGACAATGTTACCTGGCAACCGTACAGGCTGTGATGTAAAGTATGGATGGTTGTTCAGACAATGTTACCTAGCAACCGTACAGGCTGTGATGTAAAGTATGGATGGTTGTTCAGACAATGTTACCTAGCAACCGTACAGGCTGTGATGTAAAGTATGGATGGTTGTTCAGACAATGTTACCTGGCAACCGTACAGGCTATGATGTAAGGTATGGATGGTTGTTCAGACAATGTTACCTAGCAACCGTACAGGCTGTGATGTAAAGTATGGATGGTTGTTCAGACAATGTTACCTGGCAACCGTACAGGCTGTGATGTAAAGTATGGATGGTTGTTCAGACAATGTTACCTGGCAACCGTACAGGCTGTGATGTAAAGTATGGATGGTTGTTCAGACAATGTTACCTAGCAACCGTACAGGCTGTGATGTAAAGTATGGATGGTTGTTCAGACAGTGTTACCTAGCAACCGTACAGGCTGTGATGTAAAGTATGGATGTTTGTTCAGACAATGTTACCTAGCAACCGTGCAGGCTGTGATGTAAGGTATGGATGGTTGTTCAGACAATGTTACCTAGCAACCGTACAGGCTGTGATGTAAAGTATGGATGGTTGTTCAGACAATGTTACCTAGCAACCGTACAGGCTATGATGTAAAGTATGGATGGTTGTTCAGACAATGTTACCTGACAACCGTACAGGCTATGATGTAAAGTATGGATGGTTGTTCAGACAATGTTACCTAGCAACCGTACAGGCTGTGATGTAAAGTATGGATGGTTGTTCAGACAATGTTACCTGGCAACCGTACAGGCTGTGATGTAAAGTATGGATGGTTGTTCAGACAATGTTACCTGGCAACCGTACAGGCTGTGATGTAAAGTATGGATGGTTGTTCAGACAATGTTACCTAGCAACCGTGCAGACTGTGTCTTATGACTGGTAGTTATCTGAAATTAGCAGTCGTTGAGGATCGCGAGATATATTTATGAACAATTGATTTTTGCAACGGAATTATTGTTGGTTTTTCTAGTAATTCATCGTTATTTTCCGGAATGGAAATTAGAAATTTATTGTACACAATGGATCTGAAAGGATTTAAAGAATGCAGAAGAAAGAGAAGGGTCGCGAAGAACTTGAAAATGAGAAACTCCCCAGCCCTCGCCAAGGAACATGGCTTTGACGGGTGGGAACCCACGCTTTTTTTTCGTCCAGGAGCGTGGGCTGGCGACCAGTTGATTATAAGCTATTATTATAGACTCCTCTCTTCTATCCGCCATACCTTGGCCTCTACCGAATCAACGATAGAGAATCTCACATTTACCCCAACTTTTGTGTTCGTACTTCCTGGACGAAAGAAAGAAGGAAAGATAGAAAGTAATAATAATAATAATAATAATAATAATAATAATAATAATAATAATAATAATAATAATAATAATAATATGGACTCAGGTACTGTGTGTGGCTGCCTGCACGAGGTGTTAGAGACAAGAGCTAAGGAGCTGTATTGAGGTCATCTTCTCAGCGGGGAGAGAGAACGCTGAATAAGTCAGACGAGATGTCTGATTGTGGAGACTGCGGGAGCTTCATTACTTGAGATATTCATGAGTCGTTACGACAAGAGAACAGCGTGTGTCGAGGTGACCTCTTCCATAATGTCCCTAACTCCTAGGGGCGGGTTCGAGCCTGGCCCGCCATTCTCGCCATTATTATTATTATTATTATTATTATTATTATTATTATTATTATTATTATTATTATTATTATTATTATTTTATTATTATTATTTTATTATTATTATTATTATTATTATTACTTGTATTATTAGATTAGCGTACGTATGGCCGGGAAGTGGAGCGGGTCGCACGTAATTTCACGAATGTCCGGTAGAGGTCTGAACATGCACCTCGGGTGAACTTTATTAAATTCACAGAACATGTTGATTTTCAAAGACGTAAATACAAGTAAAGACTAACGCGTCAAGATCATCTATCTAGTATTTTACGTAAGGGCGCCCATGCTCGGGGGCAAGGGGGGGCCGCGGCCCCCCTCTAGCTCTTAATGAAAGGCAAAAATGTAATGTAGTCAGGTGTTTCTCTTTCAATAAAATGATTTAAACGTCGGTATTACGTAGAAGTTGTAGTACCGACTTCACCAACAGGAAGAGGATAGCATGGGTGTTATTCTACTGTGGAATACAAGTCGCCATTCATCTTCCAAAATTTTAAAAATTCTACATACGCCGAGGTCTAGGGCCCTCTACAAACTGTCATATGGGCGCCCATGTAAAGCACGTTCAAGTCAGTCTGGTACCGGAAGTAATAAACTAATCATGATTCATATTTTAAACATTTTCCGACTTAAAGCCTTTTCCCTAAGTGATATGCGTCTGTACATTTATGAGCTTCATTGTCGAGAATTGGTTTCAGCGGTTTCGTCGTGCTCTCTGATCACACTAATCAAATGTAAATGCCTCAATAAATTTTGGAACAACGAAAAGTTAAGTTCCTCTTCAGGCACAAATTATTTTATCTTTTTGTTTTGTTGAGAAATATTTGAATGGTAGGAAATTGAAAAATGAACAGTTTGTCATTCGATTTTGAAACTTAGGGGTTACACACTCTAATGCAGTTCGTGTAAACCACATGCAATGTGCCACTCACATTGCCTAGATAACGTAAGGAATGGCGCGTGTTCTGCAGTAAGTGCTCCGCCATTAGTGTTGTCAGTTACCGACCACAAAATTTGAAACGCCTGTCTTTTCCAACTTCGGACAATACCTTAAAAGTTGATTTGTGCATTGTTGCCCCGTTAATTGACGAGTGAAATAGCAAGCCACGGGATTCCAAATAGATTTCGAGAGTCCTCGAAACAAAGAGCAAAGTAGCCTGTCGCTAAGTTCATCCTTGGTGTGTCCTAGAAATCGGTCAAGATACGGTCGTAGTATACTCTGGGGCTTGATAGCCATTTAACCTTATAATAAGGAATCCTAATTTTTTCCCACCCAAGTAATATTCATGGGTTCGTAATGGTGCGTTATTCCAGTTTATCCGTTTGAATAGCCAACATAATTCATAGGAGCCTTTTGATATGAAAGTCTGAGGCAGTGAAGTGATCTCACGAGTCTGTTGGTGGTTTTCTTCACAGAAATGTTTAAAATTATTTGTTCATTCCTCCATTTCTCCTTATTTCTTTTTGTTTCGTCAAATGTTGTATTCTCAACTTTCTTCGAGGACTTTTTTCTTTTTTTGGCGTACTATTTGTCTCAGCCACGTAGTCTGACTTCCTTTTCAGTAGGATATATACTTCGCTTTTGGAATGTTGGATTTATGGCCAGAGTCTTGAATTCCCATTGTGTTTGTGTTACTTGTGTAATTCGGCGCAGACATTACATTTCCACAATCGTTACGTCTTCTTACTTTATTTGGTGTTATACATGTAAGATTTTGGTTTCTGATTTCTACGTTTGATTACAGGTGACTCGGCCCGCCTCGTGGTCTTGATCGTTAAGGCGTTGAAGTCTGACTCCGAGTGACGTACCACGATGTGTGACGTCGCGGATCACTTTAATTTTGCTCATACTTGCTCATATACGTCTCCATGAGCAATATCCCATGGGCTCCAGCGTTCAAACTTATGGCTTGAAGACGATAGTTGATAATTAATAAAGCGAGCTCGATAGCTGCAGGCACTTAAGGGCCGCCAGTATCCAGTATTCGGGAGATAGTGGGTTCAAACCTCACTGTCGGCAGCCCTAAAGATGGTTTTCCGTGGTTTCCCATTTTCACACCAGCCTGTACCTTCATTAAGGCCACGGCCGCTTCCTTCCCACACCTAGCCCTTTCCTGACCCATCGTCGCCGTAAGACGTATCTGTGTCGGTGCGACATAAAGCCAATAGCAAAAAAATAAATAATAATAATAATAATAATAATAATAATAATAATAATAATAATAATAATAATAATAATAATAATAATAATAATAGGTAATGAGACTCCCAGGGGTGGGGTGACGAAACACTAACCATTAAGTACAAATTAAGGATCGTTAATAAGAATTTCTGCAATAACCAATTAAATAACTATTTATTAGGATGAAAATCGCGACGGCGCACATACGAACTCTGAACTTACGGAAGCAAAAGAAAACTTGAATGAAATAAAATGTAATAAACTGAACTGTTGCGTGGAGACTTGCGTTAGCTCATCTTTTGTAGACTCTGTCATCTGGACACGAGCAGCTGATGTTTGATGGACGTCTCGTCATCTCTCGTTGTAGGTGCATAGCTCACTAATTGAACAATGACTTTAACACTTCCTACAGTACTCCTTACATAAAGGTTTAATGAATCCTTGGGTTACGTTCATGGAGAGAATACACTTGCATTCTTCCGTATTACGGAATTGTAGCGTAACTAACTACATAACAACATTTCTCCTGCCCTATAGCGGTCTCTCGTTGACCTTAACTCTCGTCATTCAGATAATCAGGTCTCAATGAGAATCATTTTGCTGTACTCAGATGCGAAGTGAACTAAGTTAAGATCTTCAATAGTTAAAACCTTCTCCGATGTCAAGACGTACAGCCCTCCTCCGATGTAATGAAAGAATTGCCCCTCTCCAGTTCTTGTCCTTGATGTATATAGGCTCCAAAATCTCCCTCCATGTACCATATCACATGGTCCAGTAAGATCTGATGAACTATCCCTTCTCCTATCCATCGTTGTATCTCCATCATCTTGTTCCATAACGTTCATTCACACAGGTTGAACTTTCCCGAGCAATCAAAGCGTCATGTAGCGAACTTCCAAAAGTAGGCGTTAACAAAGCTTTAACTGTCTCTTCAGAGTATGGAAGGGGTAAGGACTCTTGTAAGTTTGATGACGTCTTTTGCCTGGTAAAGGGCTAAAATTAGCATGGTGAGTCCGATCACCTGACGTCGCCTACTGGAAACTTACTGCTCGCTGTTAATACGAGTGATGTTGTAACATCAGAAGTCGTTCGTTCAGAATACGTTATAGGCGTGATACAAAGAAATGATATAATGATGTGAAAGGGATGACTAAAAACCTTATATATAAACAAAATAATTAAAAATTACCTACCACTAAATAAATACATACATCTTTCCAACTAATTACACAGTTCGATAATTTTGTATATGTTGTAAACATCACAACCGTGGTTAGCCGGTTCGAGTCCCGTTGGTCGAAAACATTTTCAGCATCAGAATGTTGGCCGGCAGGGTAGGGGAGGTGCTGGTATACTAGACTGCGTGCCAAAAGCCTGGATTCAATTCCAAACCTCTCCGCAGTGCTCATATGGCGCTGTTGATGGTGATTCGTCCATCGGATGGGGACGTTAAAATTTGCGCAGACCCCTTGGTGCTATTCGACAGAACGAGGCTATGTGCCGCCACCGGGTTTCACGCTCTCCCTTCCAACTATCATATATCACGTCATTCATTTCATCTCATTAACTCCTCTGATGAGGTTGACGTCAGGAAGGGCATCCCGTCACTAAACTCGCCATGACAGATTCATCACACCTCACACCCGACCCCGTAGGGAAACGGGACAAGGGTTGGGCAAACAAAGATGACAGGTGTGGCTCCCTGTTTCTAGGAGGGATAATGTACGAAGACTGAGGGCTCATTCTTTAACATGTAAACTACAGATATTGGATAATGTCCTCGGTGACCAAAGGGCGCCTAATTACCGCCATACTCCCATCTCAAAATAGCAATTCTCCATCTCTATTTTAATAATGGATCGGGGAAAAACGAAAGAAAATTCTCTTTTCTTTGATCAATCAATCAATCAATCAATCAATCAATCAATCAATCAGTCAACCAGAACTGATCTGCATTTAGGGCAGTCGCCCAGGTGGCAGATTTCCTAGCCTTTTCTTAAATGATTTCAAAGAAATTGGAAATTTATTGAACATCCCTAACTCCACTTCCTATAAATTAATATTTGCCCCAGTTTGTCCCCTTGAATTCCAACTTTATCTTCATATTATGATCTTTCCTACTTTCAAAGACGCCACTCAAACTTATTCGTCTACTAATGTCATGCCACGCCATCTCTCCGCTGACAGCTCGGAACATACCACTTAGTCGAGCAGCTCGTCTTCTTTCTGCCAATTCTTCCCAGCCCAAACTTTGCAACATTTTTGTAACGCTACTCTTTTGTCGGAAATCACCCAGAACAAATCGAGGTGCTTTCCTTTGGATTTTTTCCAGTTCTTGAATCAAGTAATCCTGGTGAGGGTCCCTTATACTGAAACCATACTCTAGTTGGGGTCTTACCAGAGACTTATATGCTCTCTCATTTACATCCTTAATACAACCCCTAAACACCGTCATAACTATGTGCATAGATATGTATCCTTTATTTACAATCCCATTTATGTTATTACCCCAATGAAGATATTTCCTTATATTAAGACCAAGGTACATACAATGATCCCCAAAAGAAACTTTCGCCCCATCAACGCAGTAATTAAAACTGAGAGAACTTTTCTATTTGTAAAACTCACAACCTGACTTAACCTCGTTTGTGATCGTACCATTGCCTGCTGTCCATCTCACAACATTATCGAGGTCATGTTGGAGTTGCTCACAATCTTGTAACTTATTTATTAGTCTATACAGAATAACATCATCCGCAAAAGCCTTCCCTCTGACTCCACTTTACTCATATCATTTATATATTTAAGAAAACATAAAGGTCCAATAATACTACCTTGAGTAATTCCCCTCTTAATTATTACAGGGTCAGATAAAGCTTCGCCTACTCTAATTCTCTGAGATCTATTTATTTTCTAGAAATATGGCAACCGATTCAGTCACTCTTTTGTCTAGTCCAATTGCACTCATTTTTGCCAGTAGTCTCGCATGATCCACCCTATCAAATGCTTTAGGCAGGTCAGTCGCGATACAGTCCATTTGACCTCCTGAATCCAAGATATCTGCTATATCTTGCTGGAATCCTACAAGTTGGGCTTCAGTGGAATAACCTTTCCTAAAGCCGAACTGCCTTCTTTCGAACCAGTTATTAATTTCGCAAACATGTCTAAGATAATCAGAAAGAATGCCTTCCCAAAGCTTACATGCAACGCATGTCAAACTTACTGGCCTGTAATTTTCAGCTTCATGTCTATCACCCTTTCCTTTATACACAGGGGCTACTATAGCAACTCTCCATTCATCTGATATAGCTCCCCTGACCAAACAATAATCAAATAGGTACCTCAGATATTGTACTATATCCCAACCCATTGTCTTTAGTATATCCCCAGAAATCTTATCAATTCCAGCTGCTTTTCTAGTTTTCAACTTTTGTATCTTATTGTAAATATCATTGTTGTCATATGTAAATTTTAATACTTCTTTAGTATTAGTAACCTCCTCTATCTGGACACTATCCTTGTAACCAACAATCTTTACATACTGCTGACTGAATACTTCTGCCTTTTGAAGATCTTCACATACACACTCCCCTTCTTCATTAATGATTCCTGGAATCTCCTTCTTGGAACCTGTTTCTGCCTTAAAATACTTCTACGTACCCTTCCATTTTTCACTAAAATTTGTATGCCTGCCAATTTGAAGAACCGGATTTGCATTACGGTACACAACAATAAATCATATTTTATAATGCGTATTAAATCTTACTTGTAGCTCATCTAAACACGACTAGACCTCTCAGCACATGCGAACTCTAGCTCGATGTAGACATCGGGCGGCACCTGGTAAGCTCAGAACTAGCGCCTTGTATGACAACGGTACAGCTTACCCCGCAGTTCATTAGTAACACTTCGCCACTAGGGTTGCCAACTCCTAGATACTCATTATCACCAGATATGGATTTGAAAAACACCAGAAATCTCCAGATCTGGATTTGAAAACTCTATAAATTCTCCAGATGTAGTAAGATAATGCATTAAATTTACACTTACCTCCTTTCAGTTGTGCTGTTCTGCCTCTAAAGTTTAGTAAGTCTAATGGTGTCCTCTTGTAAAGATAGGTCTAGCCTATATTATAGCCATATGATCAATTGAATACAAGTCACACTCAAACACTAGCACTATTATAATAATAAAATGTTCACTGCGTGTTATCAATTGTCGTAATCCTAACATAAGTGTATTTAATTGCAAACTATATACACAAATTAAAAACTGTACTATATTTGTTTATTTATGGCTGATCTGTATAAGTTGAGGGTATTTGCAGTACTTCTTTCGGTAGATCGTATGTATAACAGCATTTCCCTGTCCTATTCAATCCAAATTTTACACACAAGACCGAATGGAGAGTTTGTATTGACATTCTATTTCTCAGTTTATTTTTAGTTATATTGACTTGGCTGAACACTCGTTCTACATCCGCATTAGAATGAGGAAGTACGAGAGTCGATATAGCTAAATTTGCAAGTTCGCTGAAAGGGTTTTCACCAGTTGAATCCCTATACATATCAACTTCTGCCCAAAATTTCACAGTGTCCTTAACTTCAGTCCACTGGATATGATGCAGATTTCTCCACTGGTTTTCTACCTTCGCAATAACATTATTGTCAGCATAAAAGAGTTGTGCTATATCAATAATTTGCAACTTAAAAGGCCTTAAACAATTTTCGGGTGAAAAGAGAGACATTTTTTCAAGGATCCCTATATTTTCAGGTAATCGTTGCCTCAATTGTTGGATAAGTTCAACAATGAATTGCACGCATCTATCGCGTAGTTGTTTCTGTTGGTCTTCAGAAAGCGAGGACGATGATACTTTAGTTTCGAAATCATAACCTAGATAGGGCTTTGGGTCCAGATGATTATTAATTTCTGTTTTCAGGACATCTACTTTGACAGTGGGCAGTAGAACCTTGGTGCATAATGACTTAATGAGAAGGATTAGGTCACCTAATAATTTTGTAGGATCTTGGTTTCGACTTTCGAACTTCTTATTTACGGTCTGCACTTCAACCAAAATTGGCTTCAGAAAAGACAAGTACAAGTAATTCTGAGGGTCGCTATACATTGAATATAAAATATCGGCTGTATAACAGCGATCTTTAAGACGAGCGATTTCAAAGTGTGTTTTTAACTCGGTCCACTGTTGCATTATTCTTGTCACTGCACTTTCGATGGACAGCCACCAAGTTTGGCTTAACTGTACTAATTTCAGGGGAAAGTCGCCTTCATTTATTGTCTCGTATAGTTCTTTGTATACAACCTGCCGTGGAGATGATTGTGAAAACCAATTGTAACTTTCCCTTATGAGGAAATCTAAGTTCCTCGGTAAACACCCTGATGCATGTGAAACTGCCAATTGTAGAGAGTGACAAACGCATCTGATTAATTGTAGATTTGGCACTTTAGCCTTTAACTTTACATACACGCCATGATTTATGCCTACCATAACAGACGCATTGTCTGTTCCTATTGCTTGTAATTTAGCCAAATCCAAACCTTTATTACACAGACATTTCTCCAAAGCCTCAACTATAGCATCAGCTGTACATTCTGACAACTCTACTAACTGTAGATATGTCACGACAATCTCCCTTTTTCTTTTTGAATAGTATCTTATAACAATGCCTAGTAACTTGGTAACTGAAATATCATTCGTTTCATCCAACAACAAACTATAACCGTTTTCACTTTCACGTAAATCATCTATCAAGTCTTTTTCAAAATGAGGAGCTAACACGTTTTGTATTATAGCAGTGCATTTTGTACGATGCAACTTCAAATTATTAATCCCTTTGCTATCGGGAAAATTCACTTTACACAACTCGCTAAGATGGTGAACCACGTGAACCGAGCAGTGTTCTGCCGTTCTTCCTTCCACTAAATTTGTCTCAATATTAACTGGTTTAAAATTTAAAGTTTTCTGCCTGTTAGAACTAAAGGGTTCGGCTGCCTTGAGGTGTTTAGCAGTGTTCCTATGTTTTTCAATATCTCCTAATTTAGCAGCTAGTTGAGTTTTACAGTATTTGCAAAAGCCGTTTGTGGCATTTCCTTCTACTTTTAGTAACCACTTATTATACCTATCATCCTTAAGCCATTCCTCTCTAAATCGCTGTTTATACTGAGGCTTCCCCATGGTTCCCAACTACACTAACTCTGTAATTAACACATTTAACATAAATTAAGAAGTAGACACTACCACACAATCACAACTCAAAAGTCCAGCGCACTATCTTTAATCACACAGCGACATTGGCACTGGAGCTGGGCTCCTCGCATGATTCATTCTAACTTTTCCAGTTACAACTGTTACAAGTAAGAATGATGTCGACCGCGCTATTATTCACCTTAATAATAAGATCAATAATGCACGGAAATACAACACTGATGCTGTTAAAAATCCAGCGCTCTTGCTCACACGCGACAATGGCGCTGGTTTTATTGCCAAGCGAGTCGCTTACGTAAACATGTTAAGATCATATTTTATATGATAGGTCAAATATTTTACTAAGTTATACGTCTCATGACCGGAGTTCCTTTTTAAATTGACATTTTATTATAAAATCACCATATATGTCACCAAATTTTAAAGAAAAACACCATATTTTCGACTTGTCGCAAAATTCAAATTTTGTCACCATACGCCTTCCTGAAAACACCAGATCTGGTGACAAAATCACCAGATTGGCAACCCTGTTCCCCACATTCAATTGAAATGTCAAGAGACCAACTTACGTGATATTCGCGTGTAATATTGTTGCTTAGAACTATACAATAATGAGTAATTCTAAGCTGTATTTTACGGTCTGTAACGTCAGATTAAAGCTATTCAGCAGTTTTGTGAGCGAGTGTGTTATTAATCTGCATTGTGGAGATTATCTTGCACGAAAGAACCAATTTAATTACTAATCTCAACCTAACAGTTACTTGGCCCATAATGGCCGCCTCTGTTGATGGAAGTCGGCAAGACTATCTAACTCACTGAATGAAAATAAACAAGTCTCGAATAAAATAATGCATCACCAGAATAAAGAAAATATCATTCCCTCCTGTACTGGTGAACCAGGGAACCTCATGACAATGTCTGCTACCGTTCCTGAAATTCCCAATCAACAACGTGGGGCTTAATTTGGTGATAGGATGTTAATAATTTGCTGACCAGGTTCGCCTTCAGAGCAATAACAAAGCATGTAATGGCAACTGTCACTCCACGGTAAGCAGATTCAAGATAGAGAGAGATAGTTCATTCCATTGCCTCCAGAGTCACAGAGAAAGATGTTGACGAGGTAACTATAGTCAGTATGTAGCCGTCACCTTTGTTAAAATTATTCGGGTGTTCAGCAATTTCTATCACCTCACGAATGATTGTAGGTATAAAATATTTCTCTTTATAAACGACAGAAATTGCATCAAAAGTGATGTTCTCTGGCAGGCAAAGAGTAAGTGCCCGCGCTGTTCTTTAAACCTCGTTGCTTGCATGTTTGGCCAACATAAACCTATTCATAGGAGGAAGGAATCATATATATACCAGCAACGTATAAACCAGCAAGGAATTGCCTATGATGATATTAGGCATAAAATAGTCTTAATATTATGCCTTCTGAGAATATTGCCACTCCTATCCGCGACAGATTGTACGTATGGCAACAGGGCCAGACTCAAAGGGCGAGAATCACGTGACAATCTGCCTTTTGCTTAGGATGTAGCACTTCGTTAATCTGTTTCCTTGAGTTTCCATTATTATGTCATTTAGCAGACGTGAAAATCTACGTATTAAGATTATTTATTTATTATTTGGCGTATGATGGATAATGACAACCTATAAACTATTTACACAACCAGTGAAAGAGGAGTACAAGGTAAATACAAATTATCATATCTATACAGTCAAAGAAAGCAATTTACAAAGTTTGAAAGAACAAGGAGAAAACACAATATATTTACATCACTATCCACCTATCAATTCTGACAGTTCGTATATACACATTGAGTCCAAGTGAGGTACATCTCACTAAATGTGAATGTCCAAACCCGCCACCCACTTCACTGCTTCGGGTGTTGCTGGTGCCAGTGAAAGCACGGAGTGGACATTCCTGCACTGCATGTTTCATTGTATTAAGATAAGATTAAGATACTCTGCCGCAGCGTAATCCTACCCCAACAAAGACCGAGCTATACTAGCAATTGGAAAAGTGACTAGTATTATTGTCTCGCGGGTATCTAATGGAAGAATCTATAGTTTTCTTGCAAGTCAGACGTGTGTTGAAGAATTAATTTCAGAACACCCCAAGATTCTCATACGTAATGTTTCCTTGGAAATAAGACCTCTCCTAACTAAAAACAAACGACTCATTCTATCCAATGTTTGCCCTGAGATTCCTAACATTGTTATTGAAGGTGAATTTCCAAAACTTGGCATTAAACCAATGTCAAAGATCTCTCCTGTTAGAGCAGGTCGAATAATCCCTGGATTTTCTCACATTATCAGTTTTCAGAGGCAAATTTACATTCAAAATGAAGACTTTAATAAATCCAGACTCACCCCAAATCGGGTATGAGAGTACCAACTTCTTCTTCTTCGTTTTGCCTCATGACTGAGGCGTCGTGCCTATCATAATAGCCGATGAACCATACTCCGCCATTCTTCCCTATCTAAAGCTTTCAATGTGGTTACTCTGAGAGAACACTGTAGGGGGCCGTTCACCATGTCAGTCCATCGCGTTGGTATTCGTCCTCGTTGTCTGGTTCCCTGGACTTTGCCCTCAACAATCAGCTTTTGTAGACTACTGGATTTATTTAATCTCTGACACTCCAGCCCCACCCCTGCTTTCTTTGGAAGTCAGCAAGTCACTGTTTTGATAATGCCGCAGTAATGAATGGCGACTCCTCATTATATCAAAACAGTTATTCTTGCGGCAAGCTCAGTCTATCGGAATTTCCTCAATTAGAAGGTGAGAGACAAAAAATAGAAATAGGAAAATATTACCGGTACCTGTGTTACTAGTGGTGCTACGTCTTCAGTGTTCCCAAGACCAAAACTTGTGATCCTTTTTCCTCAATCGAAACTAGTTGAAACCCCTACAGGTGCGCCTGTCGCTGGATCAAAGAAGTCAATATCACTCTCCAGCAGTGAAGCTACTGATAGAAAAGACCTTGATAAAAAGAAACTTCCCCTAACGACAGCACCTAGTACATCAGAAGAGGCAGGGAAACACAAGAGAAAACAAACTTATTAAAAAAACAAAGACAGAGAAGGAAAGCACAACTTAAGCCCATTAAGGAAGTCGCTGAGGACACTGCAGCATTCACCCACACTTGACACAGCCGCTCATTTGATGGCGGGAGATGCCCATCACTTGCTATGATCGGAGTGACCTAGGAAAATGTAGAAGCTCAAGGTCTGTCTGTACACAGACCTTATCACACGGTCATCTTGCATGACCTCATACTTCGCACTAAGGCTAGTGTCTAGTTCTGAATCAAAGACAAATCCCACAAGTGATAAGTTGTTCCTTTGGAGATTGACAGTCAGGCGAAAACTATGAAGACAGTGAATTATTATAATTGATGTATTTCTCTTCTGTGGACCACGTTTGACAATCTTTGCGATACAGTGTTCTCTGCTTTTACCCTCTGCATCTTTCTCCTACTTCCTTCTACTGTATAGGGTCTCCCCTTCCTCTAGTCTCTCGGACGCAGCTGTGAGCTTGTACCCGGGAGATAGTGGGTTCGAACCCCACTGTCGGCAGCCCTGAACATGGTTTTCCGTGGTTTCCGATTTTCACACCAGGAAAATGCTGGGCATGTACCTTAATTAAAGCCACGGCCACTTCCTTTCCACTCCTAGGCCTTTCCTCTCACACCGTCGCTATAAGACCCATCTGTATCGGTCTGTCATAGAGAAAAATAAAAAAAGTCTCTTGGAAACCGTGGAACCTTTTGACGAGTTGCCTACATCGATTTCTGTCCATGATGTTATGTTCCGGAATTCCATCTTCGTCAAGTCCAATATCACTTCTCGAAACTATTTCAGCTGTGTCTTCCTCTTCCTGAAGAATTTCCTCGTCATTCCGTTACTCTCCATCCTCAACAAGTGTCCATCGAACTGTAACCTTCTCTTTCTCATCAGTTCTTCTGTTCTTTGATAACAATTCTCTGTTAGATTTTGGTCTCCTCAGTTCATTTTTCACATTAGGACCTAGAATATTCTGGCATTTTTCTTTCTCTTTTCCAGACATCTTCAAGCGCATCTTTTCCAATCATATCCAATGTTTCTGCTGCATATTATTATTATTATTATTATTATTATTATTGTACCGGCTGGTACACCTATACGCCGCACATTTGAATTTTTCGCCGTTAAGTACTCCTTACAGGAGAAACTCTGAACTTTAACAACTGTATCAACTTATAAGTTTTCTCAGAAGATGGCACTACCATAAATTTTGTGAATACAAAGTTGTCAATACTGTGTGGAGTTCAACTTGTTTTGTTTTCCATTAATCAAGAAGTGTGGACATTCTCTTATAGATGTCTCTACTAAAAAACTATGATCATGCACCCTGGTGCGAAGTGAAGGAACTTTTCTTGAAGATATTTTGTACTCATAAGTTTTCCTATAACTAAATTTCGTTCTTTCATTTGTGGGTTGGCAATATAAACCTTTTCTTTCCGCCAGTTTTGAACTTGGCCAATCCAGACTTTCTGTAATTAATTTTTGAACAATCGTGTCGTTCTTCAATTTTGATGTATAACATTTAGCCAGCCAATAAAGTTGAGTGGGTGTGTCTTAATCATTCATGAAAGGTCTCGAGTCTTCCCTGAGTGTTTAAAAACTGCTGATTTTTACGGCTCCTCACCACTTCTTCAACCTCTAGCTTAGTGTATGGACGTGTAGCAGGGGGCGGGTAGCGCCTCTTCCTTCGGGCAGCAGCTCTTCAACAAGGTAATGGCCGTTTAACATCTTTATTTCTTGCTAGCTCAGCAGTTTAACCCTCGGGGAAGGTCCAAAATCTTTTCAATGTAATCTACCTGTCTAAAAATGTAACTTAGCGCCGGCTTATGTAAAATTTTCTTATTACTTTAACTGTAAATCGGGGATAGAGAGTGTTTTACCCTCTCGAGCTCCCCTTCATTTTTGGTTTGGGGTGACTACGTTTTGTAACTGTTTCTTCCCTTCTGTAATGTTTTAAAGTTTTCTAATACGAGTCACCTCCGTAGTTTGGGATTAGCCCCTGTTTCTTCGGCCTAGTGCCCCTTAGGTTTTAAAAGATTTCATGTAGGAGTGCAAGCAACGCCGCCATTCATCTTGGTATTTTGGGCCATTTACTTAATCTGTTCTTTTTCACTGAGGCCCAGTAAGTTAGGTACGAGATACCCCCGTTTCAGTTGATGTAAGCGGTGCCTTGATGGCAATTTAGTGTAATAGTCTGGTATTGCCTTTAATAAGCTTGAAAAATTGTGAGCAGCTCAGGTCTTTCTTTTATTTGAAAAGTGCCTCTAGGAGGCTTGAGGTTAAAAGTTGGGAGCAAGTGCTCCTTGAATGAAGGGGTTTTCTGCCCTTTAAACAAATGAGTGTACCTTGGTAAAGTTGGGCTAGTAGCTCAAGGATTGTGTAATTGGGGCTCGAAGCCCAGAACTTGTAAAGACCCCGAAACTCGGGCTTTCGTTTGTAAAATTATACCTAGTACCTGATTAGTGGATAGTGGTTGAGTTGTTGTTATTTGTTGAAATTCTATGCGAAATTTGTTAAGTTTTTCTATTTGTGAAAATATAACCTTTATTGAAATTTTAATTTATATCTCAGCTTTGTAGCTAGACCCATTCCAGCCCGCACCTTCTTTCGCCTCTGCATTCCACGGGTAACTCCGTAACAATTATTATTATTATTATTATTATTATTATTATTATTATTATTATTATTATTATTATTATTATTATTATATTAGTTTACGGCCATTTGAGACCACGTTAAGCAACAATCACACATTAGTGGAAGCCTTCTTTGCGGCCCAAAATCTTCCCGCTTAAGACTACTCAACATGCTTTCTTACCTACCTGAACCGTTTTGTGTGAAACTAGTTCTACTGTCAAGAGTTTGTTGCGTCAGCCTCTTCCTCTAAACAGATCTCCATAAAATTGAGTCGTCTTTTCTTCATCGACTCCATCAGTCTTTCACTTTCTCGTAACCTACACTGGCCATCGACGATGTTTGGACCCATTATATTGTGGAGGATCTCGGCTTCTGTTAGCCGCGACATTCGGAGGCATTCAGTAGTATACAGACACTCTGTGTTGTAGTGTCTCGCCTTGAGATGGCTTTGCTCTTGTATAGAGCATGTGTCCTATGGCTATCTTTTCTCGCCTGGTCCAATGTGCTTCTTTCTCGCTACTTTTCCAGCTATTATGTACATATATAATTCGCTGGGGCCATCAAGGACCACGTTAAGTCTTGTTGCATTTGACACTGAACTTGGCCTTCTTTAGAGCCCAAATTTCCCCTCATTCTTTGTGAATGGGCCTGCTTACGCTCCTGTCCAAGGGGCACCGTGTCTTCTCTTCGGTTACTCGTCTCGGTTTAGCCCGTTCATCAATATTTTCTTGCGGAAGAGATCTCTGTTAAGGGCGTCTTCAGCTGAGGTATATAGCATTTGCAGGTCTTCCTTGGTATTTCTAAACCAGGAAATTGTGGTTTTGGGATATGAATCAAAAAAGTGAAAGATTTCTTTAGTTAACTTTCTTCCGTCCACTCTCTTCAGATGAAAGTAAAATCGTGCCCGTCTCTTTCTGATTGTGTCGGTAATTTTCTCTATTTTGCTCTAGACTTCCTCGTTGGATCTCTTTTGATGGATTCCATTTCTGTACTTTGATCCCAAGATTCCTCTCACAATTTTGCGTTCTTTTTTCTCCAGTTCTTCAAGGAGTCATTTGTTGGCATTTAGAGACAGGGTTTCGGCTGCATATAGAACTACTGGCTTCAGAACTGTTTCATAGTGCCGTATCTTGTGTTTTGGGAAAGGCATTTTTTGCTGTAGATTGTGCGGGATATTTGGTAGGCTATTTCCAGTTTGCGTACATGAACTCCTCTATTGGTAAAACAGTGAAACTGAAACTACACCAACTTGGAACTTTAATCAGAAGATGTCACCACTAAAATATTGAGTAATTTTGTTGTTGTGCAGTTTTCTAAACTGAGTGAATTTCTCCTTGTTTCGTTTGCCATTCATCAAGAAGTTTGGACATTTCCCCACAGATGACATTACCAAAAACTATGATCATGCACCCTGGTGCAAAGTGTAAGAACTTATAATTTAAAGAAAATGTTGTATTTCTAGGTTTTTATAACTGATTGATGTTCATTTATTTTCGGGTTGGCAATTCTTCCTTTTCTTTCCGCCAGTTTTGAATCTAGCCAATCATGAATTTTTGTAATTAATTCCAACCAATCCCGTATTTCTTCTTCACTTTAAGGTTAAGCAATAAAACTGAGAGGGTGTGGCTGGTTTAGTCGTGAAAGATCTCGAACCTTCCCTGCGGGTTTATAAACTGCGGCCTTTCACGTTTTTTGGCCAATTGATCGACGTCCATCTGAGTGTGTGTGTGTGCTTAGCAGGAGGCGGGCGGCCTCTTTCGTCGGCAGCTAGAACATCTACAAGGGAATGGCCACATAATTTTATTCTCTCTTGCTACCTCCGCAGTTTAATCCGAGGGGAATCTTTAACTATGTAACCTACCTTTCTAAATGTAAACTTTCTTTTGGCTAATGTAAAATCTTCGAAAATCTTTAACTGTAAATCGGGGATAGAGAGTGAAGTACCCTCTTGAGCTCCCCTTTATCTTGGTTTGAGGTACCTACGTTTTCGTAACCTTTCGTTTCTGCTATATATTAAAGTTATTTCCATGCGTGCTACCTCAGTAGTTTGGGATTAACCCCTGTTTCATCGGCCTAGTGCCCTATAGGTTTTTTTTTTCTTTTTGGAGCACACTCGTCGCTTCCATTCAAATTGTATTCGGGTCGCTTATTTAACCTGTTCTTTTTCACTAAGGCCCTGGAAGTTGGGTACTAGATACCTCTGTGTAATAACATTTCTATTTGTAAATAGTGCCTTGTAGGGCCAGAGATTGTCAGATTTTCGTGCAATGTTGCCTTGAGCAGGCTTGAGAAACTGAGAGCCTATTAGCTCTTTTTCAAGTTTTGTAATTGTAAAGAGTGCCTCTGGAAGGCTAGATATTTGATTTTAGGAGCAACGGCTCCATGAATTAGGGGATTTCTGCCCCTCATTAAATAATACCTCTTCCTTGTGTAAAATCGTAAAGCAAGGGGCTTGAAGCCCAGGTTTTGTAAAAGTCACTAAATTTTGTCTTGTTTAAAGTTTGTCATTGTACCTGATGATTCATTGTTATGAAAAATTGTTAAGTTTGAAGTTCTGAAAGAAATATAACCTTTGTTAAAGTTTTAAATCAATTCTTGAAATTGTAGATAGACCCATTCACCCCGGCACCTTCTTTAACCTCTTTCTGCTCCACGGTTATTCCCGTAACAATTATTATTATTATTATTATTATTATTATTATTATTATTATTATTATTATTATTATTATTATTATTATTATTATTATTATTATTATTATTACCGGCGTTACTTGTCTAACATTCACACTCTGCCTAAACTGTTCGCTCCAGTACTGGTCCGAGCTTAAAATCAACAAAATCGCTCTTGGAAGCGTTTGCTTAAGTCTCAGTTCAACACGGATGAAGCTGGACACGACGAATGAGCTACCTCGAACCCTGATGAGTTGTTCTTTGAGTCATCAGTGGACAGACTGATTTGATGCAGCTGTCCATGCCACCCTATCCTGTGCTAAGTTTTCATTCCTACGTAACTACTGCATCATACAGTACATCTGCTCTAATCTGTTAGTCATATTCATGTCTTGATCTACCTCCACCGTTCTTACCGCCTACACTCCCCTCAAAAACGAACTGCACAAGTCCTGGATGTCCTTTCTAAGATGTTCTATCCCTTAGCCGAACCGACCTCTTCTCACCAATTCGATTCAGTATCTGTTGCTCCGAATGAAATAGACCAGAATTCACAAATTCAGAAACCTATGGAAATGTTGATGCTATTTTAAGACAGGTAGCGCCTGTAACTCCCGAGCTATAGTGACAAAGAAGTAAATAATGCCAGCAATTTAATAAAACAAATTTCAAAAATCACTATGGGCCTAATCGAAGTTCCGGAAAAACGGCCTAAAGTCGCTTGTTTTCTTTTCGATTCAAATTCTAGACAAATTAACTTATTTACATAATTATTTCTGTAATGTGTTCCTTAATTCAGTACGAGCAGGTGTTTTTAAATTGTCGACACCGAACGTAGTTATAAGGGCTTAAGTAAAACTCTTCATCACATAGCTCTCGTAGTGGTACACAAAGACAAACCAGGCAACGATGAGTAAAGTACATATTCTCTTACCTAAATATCTTAGCTCACAACCCTAGGATGTGTTGCTGCCTGAAGAGCTACAACTGTGAACGTTTCAACTCTAACGGTTCAGTATACACATAATTTCCTAATAGTAGTATATTTTCTGCTGTATCCATGAGGTAGCATTCATGAAAATACAAGGAAAGCGCTTGCTAGTGAATAAAGGAAGCTGGGAAGCAATGCGGAGCTTCGCAAATACTAACAACAAACAATACATCAGTACTACCTGAGACTGCCTGGGTATTTTTTTAAAGTTGTATTTCCTGTTAATTACTGAATGTGTGAAGTGAATTTCTTTCTGTGTGACGTTGATTGATATTTAACGTAGTATTTTGTAGTTTTATAGTTATTTTTACGTGTTTCATTCGTTTATTTCGTGTTTAAATGTGTCCTTGGGGCAGCCCAGATTGTCTGGAAAGTAAGCGCTAACTGTTGTCGCGCTGTAGCTATGACATAGCGACTGTCACCGACCAGCCTCCTCGCCGTCACACATCCGAAGTGCCACTCTTCATCCCAGCGATGGCGAACGACAATGATATTTGTCACCATGGGGTGTCTTATACCCCACAAGTTTTCAGTTAGCAAGTCACGTGTGTTGGTTGAGAAAATGCTCGAACATCCATAATCTAGTGTCCCTCATTTTCTTTTTCACCCTTTCTCGCCCCATGCTGACGGGGCTAAACTGGTGGTAGTGGTTATTGTTTTAAGAGGAGGGCAACCATCCTCTTTATAACACTAATCAGAGAGAAAATAATGGAAGAGATCCCATACTTCCAAAAATGAAGGTATCGGCCAAACGAAGACGAGGGTCATGGAAACGAAAGACTCCCAAGGCTTCGAGTGCTCTAAAACTGTCGGGGTCATAAAAGAACAAAAGTCCACTAAGGGAGGTCCGATAGGATAGGTGAAAGTGAGGAGCCTGCCACAAGTAAGTGCAACCAATGTTAGGACTCAGCTAAGGACCCCGCGGTCACCAACCCTCGCTCCCAACTTAAGAGCCCCTGGGCCCACCAGGACAGGCAGGGGATACCGTGGGTGTTACTCTACCACCTCCACCCACAAGGGGATTGTTTCTTCGAGAGAGCTTCTCGCAGCTTGTCAAGCCGACTCAACTCTTTTCCACATCATACCGATGTAGATTTCCTAGATTATATGAGGTAAGCTGCGAGGAAGTGCCCCTGGGAGGTTTTAAATTGCTATTTAGCTAAATGCCTGGCTAATCTGTGTTAGTGGTCAGCTAACATCACGGCGGTTCCAGCGGCACACATTATTCATGGTCCTCATTTAGTTCTCACTGAATGGGAGGCCAACAAGCCGAGACGACATTCATAATTCACCCGCCAGCGTCGCTCCTCGCAAGCGGCTCACAAGAGAACTATGGTTAACATCAACCACCGCCACCTAGAGAGCTGGGACACTCCGAGACTTCAGTACCGGCTGGTTGTTATTAAACACCCCGGCCTGCAATGATCGTAGCAGTCTGAAATGTCGCAGAAATATAAACCAAGCAATCCGCTCCAGAATTATGCACAACAATTAATTAGGCAATCAATCAGACGTGACATGGTCGCAGGCAAAAGACAGGCGGCGGTTTTGGCACGTTTGTTAGGAACCGTGGTTTCAACAACTGTTCCCGACTTAGCAACTTGCTGTATCCCTAACGCAGCTTTGTCGACAGTTGCTCGCAACACATGTCTAGAGATCGGCGATGTCCCTTTCACATATCTCCACAACCACAAGTCACATGGGTTTAGGTCGGGAGATCTTGAAGGCCACGAATGTGGAGATTGCCCAAGATGATGGTGGTGGTGCTGGTGGTAGCGGTGATTATTGTTTTAAGAGGCAACCATCCTCTATATGACAATAATCAGAGAGAGTGTTCCGATATTTCAAACATGAAGATGTCGCCCAAAGGAAGACAAGGGCCACGAACGGCCCTCGTATAGTGATTATAACTAAAAATTCATGTCTAGGTCCAAATTTTTAGCCACTCTACAGCATTCTTAAATATGAAACACGTCGCTGGGGCTTCCGGAGTAGGCATGAAGAGGGCAGCGCAGGAGACATGGTCCATGGTCTGCTCCCCTTCACCGCACTCACACATTGGAGAATCCATCCAGCCTCACTTATGGCGTAAGAAATTGCAGCGTCCATGCCCAGTTCTCAGTCTGTTGAGGCAACACCATAGTTTTCTTGGGTGGTCCAATCCCTTCATTTTCCGAGTTGGATTTAGCTCATGAACATTAATTCCGGATGTTGAATTTGACCACTCATCCCGCCAGCTCTAGTTTAGATTAAAATTATCCCTCAAGAGTCGGCCGGCCAGTCTCTTAGATCGAAGTCGTTGCGGCGATGGGTAACAAAATTCCCGGGTGAATTGGTAATGAGGGAAATGACCAGGTTTTCTTTGCTTCTCTCAGCAGAGCTTCCTTTCGCCTCAGGTGGGGTGGTGGGAAATGGCTAAGTACGGGTAACCAGTGGCGAGGTGTAGACTTTACAGTACCAGATACGCAGTGCATGGTATCATTCAGCTTAGTATCCACTTTATGCAAATGTGCTCTTTCCAGCCATACCGGGGCACAGTATTCCGCTGCAGAGTAGACAAGACTTATACCCGTTATCGTAAGCAGTCAGCCGAGGCACCCCAGGAACTGCCACAAAGCTTGTGCAGGATGTTATTCCTTGCAGCGATTTCGTAAGAGAACTTGGTGAGATGTTCTTTGTAGCTCAGAATTCTGTACAGAGTGATACCTAGATATTTTGTGAACGGGTTATACTTTCGTTTATCACCAAGGAATCAAACAGATGGCTCGTAGTTTGCGAGTCGGTGCTGAGATGGAAACATGAAACCGCGGTCTTGAAGCACTTGAGGTCAAACCGTTGCTCACATCTACCGCCCCCACCCACAGCGGGTTTTGTTTTACTCATTCTCAGCTCAAAAGTATTGAACATTGGTTCCATTCAGTCAGTTTTTCTGTACTTCAGCTTCTGTTTCTCACGATAATAGCGCATCATCAGCAAATACCAGGGCATTTCTTTGACAGATCTTGTCCGGCACTATTATGAACAAGAGTGGTAATAGGGCACTTCCTTGTTGGACACCTCTGTCTGTCTCAAAACGTTTTGATCATCCACTGCCTATCTGCACAAAGCTGTAACAATTCTCGTATAGCATCTTTACTTCGTCAGTCAGATATTTCGGCACCATGATGTCTTCCAGACATTCCCAAATTTTGTTCCGAGGGACTCTGTCACAGGCTTTTTCAATGTGCAGTAATGCAATCACAGGATTCATTCCATGTTCTCAGTGCTTCCCTGTAAGCATTCTTACGGCAAACATGAGATCCATAGTACTTCCACCTTTCCTGAATCCGTGTTGTTCTTCCTGAAGCAAAGCTTCCCAGATCACTGACAGCACTCCACCTAGCCAAGGTAAGCCTTGAATTCCAGCTCACCTTATCACATGTGCGGTGAGACGATCGCAGCCCGAGGACTTCCCATTTCTCATGCTGTTTCGACATCAGGCCATTTTAATGGGGGTTAATCTTTCTGGTTTTCATCTGTTCTATAGATTTTTGGGGTTATGTCGTCTCCATCTCCATTTAACAACGTATCTTAATTTCATATCTGATCCCTTCCTCTGTTCTTATCAAACTGCCATAATTTGTTTCCATATGCACTTATTTTACGTTTTACTAGTTTATACAGTATCTCCCTACTTTCTCCTTCCTGGTCATCTTGAATTAGTCGCTTTACAACCAATTTCTTGTAGCAATATTCGTGTTCACGCCCATTTCTTTTATCACGCACTTTTTCTAATTTTCTTTTCAGCATATTTCTTTCTTGTATTGCTTTCTCCAGCCGCTCATCCCACCACGGCGTTTCAATGTCGCACTCTTCTTCCACAGATATACTCAGATTCCTTTAGAAAGATTTCTTTAAACAAGACCCATTCTTCTTCTTCTACCCCACTAATCTCATTTTTTAGCAATTTAGTTGTTACCATTGCTTGGTAATTATTTTTCTTCTCTGAGTCCTTCAAAAACCTGGTCTTGATATTTGGCATTTTCTTTAACTTAGCTTTGGGGACAGAGACCTTTAACATGAGCAATTAACAGCCGATGTTCACTACCTAGACACTCACTAGACACATACCAACCATGTTCCCTTCATCTAGTTTCTCAACGCGATTTCTGGAAGATATGACAAGAATGTTCCATCTCCAGCCGAACCCTGAATGTTCTAGTGGCCCAACATCGAAGTATAAATACAAGGCCACTGCGAGCGAGTGGCGGTTGTGGTGTCGGAGAGACGAGTGAGTGGGTGGGCGGAAGACACTACTGTGTGTTCGTGATCTGTGGACTGAGGCTCGGCGTGAGGACAAACGGAGCTGTGTTAATGTTCGCTGTTGTGAGTATCGTCCTGCTGTTGCTGTTTAGTTGTTCACTGCATGTGACTGGACTGTCTGTGGAGTCGAACCAATGAACAGTCGAGTGGCCCGTAGCCCTGTCTACACGCAGCGGCTCTATGAGGTGACCGGACTTGGGGAAGTGAAAGTAAGGATTAACCATCCGAGGTATAGCAACGCGCTGGACCGCCTGCTGTACCGTAGGGAACAGGGACTTGTAAAAAGACGTTAATTAGTAAGTGTGGCAATTCATAGCTTATTAGAATTGTGAGAGTGTATATGTGTGTGTGCATTTATTGGGTCATCCTGAAATAAATTAGAGTAATGGAACAGATGGAGCTTTATCCGTAACAATACGTAATCTTCTACGACAGCACTTTCCAAAAATCTAATTTAAAAACTCCAAAATACCTCCAAAGTAGAGACAATTTCCAAATTGATTAACTTCCCTTCTTCCGACGCCTTACTTTTCACCATCTTCGTTTTCAGATTGTTTTTACTAAAACTACCCATTTCTTGTTGCTAAACAACGTGTTGATTATGCTAAGTCATGAAATAATTCATATTCTGATGTAATGAGTGATCGTCCCACAGCCACAAAACTGATCAATATACCAATGTTAGATATTTCTGTGGAACACGCCCGGAAAGCAATCATCAGTTCGCATATTATTCAATGGATAGCGAGAGAAATCCGATACACGACCCTTGTGGGTTGGGGAAGCAAATGAAGAATACACCCACGGTATGCCCTGCCTGTCGTAAGAGGCGACTAAGAGGGGAGACCAAGGGATGATGGACCTTGAACCATGAGATTACCTGTGATTAGCACCATCACGCGAGGAACACAATGGGTCTGTAATTAGTATCATCGTGGGTGGATCACTACGGGTTTACAGTACCCGTGATTAGCACCACATGGGTTTACCTTGCCTGGGATGACTAGCACTATGTGAGTCTACGTTACTCGTGGTTAGTATCGTTACATGAGGAACACCATGGGTTTACCTTGCCTGGGATAAGTAGCACTATGTGAGTCTACGTTACTCATGGTTAGTATCGTTACATGAGGAACACCATAGGTCTGTGATTAGTGCCACACGAGGGGTCGGCGACCTGGATTTTCGACGCCTTTAGACAACAAGCATCTTCGATTTAGGATTTTGCTCTGGAAGCAGTCCCTTGTTCAGTTCATATGATTGTTGTTCAACCCTTGTCGCGTTTCTCTACGGGGTCGGGTATGAGGTTAGATGAATCTGTCGTGGCGGGTTTTTATGAGCGGATGACCTTCCTGACGTCAACTTCATCAGAGGAGTTAATGAGATGAAATGAATGACCTGATATATGATAGTAGGGAGAGAGAGGGTGAAACCCGGTGCCGGCACATAGCCTACTCCTGTCGAATAGCACCAAGGGGTTAACGTCCCCATCCGACGGACGAATCACCATCAACAGCGTCATATGAGCACTGCAGAGAGTTTTGGAATTTAATCCAGGCTTTTGGCACGCAGTCTAGTATACCAGCACCTCCCCTACCCTGCCGGCCAAAATTCCGATAGTGAAAATTTTTTCGACCAACGGGACTCGAACCGGCTAACCTCGGTGTCAGACCGTTTAGACTTCAGCGCCTTAACGATCATGGCTACCAGGCGGGTTTTGTTCAGTTATATGATTGTTTTAAGTTATTTTATGGAAAGGTGGGTTATTGCGGGTCGGATCCACTGATTGTTTGAAGTTCGTAAGTGTACTGGAGCTACACCTGAACCCCAAGCGCCTTGAAGAACGCTATCTAACATACAAAACTTGAAACCACTAGTGCAAGAAGTTACTCAACAGATGGCACTACTAAAATGTTTTGTTTGTTTTTTTCTTGTTAGTTTGTGTATATCACAGGTTGCAACAACTATTTCAAGAACTTTTGGACTTTTCTCCATAGGTCTCTATTAAAAAACTGAGGTCATGCACTCTGGTATAAAGTGGAACAACTAGAAATTTAAAGAAATTTTGTGTTTATAAGTTTTCTGAACCGAATTGACTTTCCTTATTTTTGATACTTCAAGGGTTGCAACACTTCTTACTCATCCCGCCAGCGTTGGATTCTGGCCAATCAGAAATTTTGTGTATTTATTTTTCAGCCAATCAAACGCTTCTTGTACCTATTTTATCTACCAATAAAAATGAGAGGGTGTGTCCGGTTTTAGTCCAGAGCCTTCTAGAACGTTCCTCTCGGGTATAAAAGCTGACGCCTTTTCGAGCTAACTTGTCTTATTGATGGTCGGGTTATACTGAGTGTGTGTGTTAAGAGAGGGGGCGGTGGCCTCATCCTTCGGCAGTCAGAACATCAGATAAGGTAATGGCCACCAGTTTCTAACTCAGTAGTTAGCTCCGCAAGCTGATTCGAGGGGAAGGTTCTTATATTTAACTATGTAACAGTCAATTTCCTAACATGCAAACTTCTCTTTCTTCTCATGTAAAAGTCCAAGTAAGTCAAAGTACTGAACTGAAATGTCGTATGGCTTTTAATGCCGGGATATCCCAGGACGGGTTCGGCTCGCCAGGTGCAGGTCTTTCTATTGGACTCTCGTCGGCGACGTGCGCGTCGTGATGAGGATGAAATGATGATGAAGGCAACACATACACCCAGCTCCCGTGCCATTGGAATTAACCAATTAAGATTAAAATCCCCGACCCGGTCGGGAATCGAACCCAGGTCCCTCTGAACCGAAGGCCAGTACGCTGACAGGTGGTGGTGATTATTGTTTTAAGAGGAAGTACAACTAGGCAACCATCCTCTATATAACACTAATCAGAGAGAAAAAAATGAAAGGGGTACGACACTTCGAAAAATGAAGATATCGGCCAAAGGAAGACAAGGGCCATGAAGGGCGTGAAAATGAAAGACTCCCTAGCCCTCGCAAACCTATTAGCGTCGGGGTCAGAAAAGAACAAGAGTTGACCAAGGGAGGTCGGATAAGATAGATGAAAGTGAGGAGCCTGGCACAAGTAAGTGGAAGCAATGCCAGGACTCAGCTGAGGACCCCGTGGTCGCCAACCCAAGCGCCAAAGTTCAGAGCCCCTGAAGCCCCTTCTAGTCGCCTCTTACGACAGGCAGGGGATACCGTGGGTGTTATTCTACCGCCCCCACCCACAGGGGGACCAGTACGCTGACATTCAGCCAACGAGTCGGACAGTACTGAACTGAAAACCGGGGATAGAGAGTGCGTTACCCTCTTCAGTTAATCTTGAGGTGACTATGATTTTGTAAACTACTGAAACATTTTAAAAAATGTAAAACTATAATACTGTTACTGTGTGTTTTCTTTTTCAAGTGGTTTGTAGGTTTATTGCTCAAAATTAGTTTCAGCAGACAGAGTCGACACTGAAAAGAGCTTCAGATATTAAAAATGTCTGTCACCTATGTACAATGTCCTGTTTTCATGAGTCCTTGTTTGGATATGCCTTGTTTTTATGTTTCAGTTCATTGTCCGGCTCCATAGCTAAATGGTTAGCGTGCTGACCTTTGGTCGCAGGGGTCCCGGGTTCCATTCCCGGCAGGGCCGGTAATTTTATCCATCATTGGTTAATTTCGCTGGCTTGGGGACTGCGTATATGTGGCGTCCTAATTATCACTTCATTCTCATCACGACGCGCTGGCCGCCTACAGGAGTCAAATCAAAAGACCTGCATCTGGAGAGCCGAACTTGTCCTCGGACACTCCCGGCATTAAAAGCCATGCGCCATTCTATTTGTAACCGTTTCCGCTTGTAATTTGTAACTTAACTTGTCACCTCAGTAGTGCATCGTGGGGCCACTAGCCCAAGTGGGGTTTCAGCAAGTTTCACCCTTCATACATTTTGATTTTTGGGCCAGTAACATTAACCTGTACTTTTCCACTAAGGCCCCTGTAATATTTATTTCATGTAAACTTAGAAGACTACCAATATGGTCTTGTAAATTGTAGGTTGAGCCTAGAGAGGCCTGAAAGTGTAAAAGGTAAAGGTTGCCTTGAGTTGGCGGTTAAGGTTTTCCTTGCTTCAATTATAGAGTATTAAGGCTCTTCTCTTGTAATGTAATATATATTTGAGTAATACTGAGTGGTGCCTTTGGAAGGCCGTAACTTGTAACCGTTGGAGCAAAGTGCTCTTGAAAATTGTGTTTTGGGAGATTTATCTCCTTGTCTGCCTAACTAAATGGAACATTAGTGATGTTGGGACTTTTGTAAATTATGGGCTTGAAGCTCAAAATTGTAACTTACCAATTCTTGGTTTTGCTGTTTGTCGAGTTTGTACCACAATTGCTCCGTACCTGAAAACTTGTTCTTTCACCAAGTGAAGAGTTTATATTAGAGTTTTAAATTAATCTTTGACTATCGTAGATAGTCCGCACCTCTGCGTTCCACAGATTGTTCATCGTCGTATTTTTAATTATAGTCAGTGGATCGACATGGGAATGTTGTGAGCTGATTATTTTAAACTCATTATTCATCATCATGCTTTGAAATTTGGCCAGTGGATGAATTTTGAAATTTTAATTCTCATTATATTTCGTCTCATCTCGAACCATTAGGGGCCGATGACCACATGTTAGGCCCCTTTAAACAACAAGGATCATCATCTTCATCAAATCTGATACACATGTTACAACGTTCATGATTATTATGATGTAATGCTTAAGTAGGAATGGTAAAACTCAGTGGAAGAATAGAGACATTAAATTAGATCAATAAAGGAAAACAGAAAGTATCCGCAAAATATCAGATGGTATACTCTAGCGAATGAAGTTAAGCAGAAAGCATACAGCGTATACCCCTGTATACCGTCGACTACAGCCCTGATACTAACCAGCTTGGTCATCAGTGATCTTGATCTTTCCATCCCAGCTGTATCTAGTATCTGTTCTGGTACCTTTTGTTCTGTATGCTTAAGGTGTTCCGCACGCGGAAATCAATCAAGTTCTCTCCTGAGTTTCTGTAGGTCTTTAGTTGCGTAAGAATAATGTGAGATTACTACTTTCCAAGAGCAAAAGCTCACTAAGGCAAGACGGCAACTTCACTGTCTCTGTGGAATGTGTCTTCTATACTCTTTGACATTCCATTGGTAAGTGCTGCCACCTACCCATTGTCTCTCTTCACCAAGGTGTACTCCTCGGTTATTTGTTCTAAGTTCGATAAGAAATCGTTCTTTATCATCTAGGGTATATCGCATTAAGAGACATTGCCCTCGTTAATCTGCTGACACTGGCTTCTTGTCGTCTATGAGGAATAGGATTATAAAATATACTGCAGAATAACTTCTGGAAATGGCGCGAGAAACAACATGCAATGGATGCAAACCACTTCGATAATGCTTTGGATAGAGCAACTGAAAAAAACAATGCTCTATTTGAATCCCTGTAACTTTGGGTGGAGTAGAAGGAAATTCATATCAGGTGTGTGAGTTCTTAACCCCTACTAAGTAAACATGAGAAGGTCGTGATTTATGTCCATTAGCGCGGTATTGTTAGCGGGAAGGAAGCGCGCCCATTGTGTGGAGACTATTATTTAACTATCAAGTGGGATTATCGCTCACGATATACGGCACACGTCGTCTGGAACTACCACTCAACAAATAATAATAATAATAATAATAATAATAATAATAATAATAATAATAATAATAATAATAATAATAATAATAATAATAATAATACTAATAATACCCGTGTGGGGATTTACCGGTTACCTCCATCGGGCGCGTCCCATTGGAATTGGGGAAGCTCGCTGGCTCTGCCGCCAGCAGAGTCAGAGGGTAGTAGGGAAATAAAATACCACCGTGAAAAAATACTGGTCCCTTGCCAGGGTTACGGCGAAGACTGGTAAATGACCAGAAGCCAGAAAACATCTTGAGGCAACCTCTAGGGCTAACAACCCTAGTTGTAAAAGGATGGGTACCCGTCCAAAGCAAAGTCAAGTCAAAAAGCACGATGGCACAACATTTCAAGAAACATACCCCAGGGGGTAAATCTTCGGATAAATCCCTCGTCGTGAACGCCACGGCGCACGAGTCTCGTTCGGATTCTGGGGGAGACTCGACATCATGCAAGAGATGAGTCGGAGCGTCTCGGTGTACCCCGAAGAGTCAAAAACTCAGGCCAAAATCTAAAACCTTTCTAGCAACTTTCAACATAAATTCACTTACACAAACTGGCAAGCTGAAAACCCTCACCAAAGCTCTTTACGAAAATCAGATATCCATAGTGGCCCTACAGGAAACTAGGTACCCAGATGAAGAGATTTTTGAATCTGAAGGCTACCGATTTTTCAAGAGCAAAGCGCAAAGAGGAATCCTCAATGGAGCTGTGATGCTTGGAACCGCGTTTGCTGTTAGAACCAAGATCCTTAAATCGGTTGCAAATTTCGAACCTGTGAATGACAGATTGTCTATACTCACAATTAAATGCGCGAACAAAACCTATGCCCTAGTTAACGCACATGCTCCTACAAACGATAAGAACAAGTCTGATCCAGACGAAGTTGATAATTTCTGGGACCTACTGGATGAAAAATTGAACAAAATCCCCAAACACCATGTCAAGCTTCTTTTGGGTGACTTCAATGCCCAACTAGGTCGTGAGCAGAAGCACAAGAAAGTTATAGGAAATTACCCTGCTCACAAAAGAACCAATCCCAACGGAAAAAGACTGGTGACCATTTGCGAAAATCACAACCTGCAGGTCATGTCGACCCACTTTCGCCATCTACCCAGAAAGCAAATGACTTGGCGTTCTCCCGTCCAAGCTCTCGGAGAGTTCCAAATTGATCATGTTGCGATCTCCAGGAGAAACAGCCCTGAGATTATGAATGTCAAGGTAAAGAAAGGCATCAATGTGGCCTCAGATCATTATATGTCTCTTATCAAATTCAAACCAATTCCCGCAAACACAAGGAAGACAACCAAACAGATCACACGCTTCGACAATGATAAACTTCGGCAAAGGGTCGAGGAGTTCCAGGAGAAGGCTAGACCAAATGACTGTGACTTTAACAACGCCAAAAGTCTCCTTGTTGAGGCCGCCAAAGACGTTGCAGAAATCAAGAGAAGCAAAAAGCATGCCTGGTGGAATAGTACCTGCGAATCAGTCCTCCAAGAAAGACTCAATGCGTGGAAACTGTACAACTCTACGAAATCAGAAAATGATTGGGAAACCTACAAAACCCAACGTGCCCAAGCAGCTAGGGGGTTCAGAACTGAGAAACGTAAATACGAAAAATCTCTCATTGAAAAGATAGAACAAAACTTTAGGAAGAATGACAGCAGAGAGTACTACAGAGCCTTCAAACGCAAACTCACTGGCTATAAACCACCATCTCTATGATTTGAGCAACGGACGGCACACTGGCGACGTCAAATGAAGAAAATTGCAGCATTCTGGCAGATTACTTCAAGAATTTACTTCATTGCTCTAAACCGCAAAGCGCCATTGAGACCAAGGAACCCTTACTCAGGTATCCAGATTCCAGACCACCCGACAGAGACGAAATCAAGCGCCTCATAGCCCGTCTCAAAAATAACAAAGCGCCGGGGGAAGACTCAGTAGTAGCAGAACTATGGAAATATGCCCCGGAAGAATCACTTGATATCTTGCAAAAGCAAATAGAAGAAATTTGGAACAAGGAGACCCTACCCGAAGATTGGAAAATAGCTTTGATCCATCCATTACACAAAAAAGGCAGCATGAAGAACATCAACAACTACAGAGGAATATCTTTGCTACCCGTGACTTACAAAATTCTATCACTTGCCATCCTGGAGCGTTTGGAAGCACAAGTCGAACATCAAATAGGTGAATACCAAGGAGGGTTCAGAAAAGGTCGCTCAACAGCTGAACAGATCCAAAATCTCAAAACGATCATCAGATATTATACACTAAGGTCCAAGCAGTATGTGTCTGTCTTTGTGGACTTTAAGAAAGCGTACGACTCCATTGACCGGGAAGTCCTGCTAAACATCTTAAATGAATTTGGAGTTGATTTGAAACTGCTGGCATTAATTAGAGCCACCCTGACCGATACAAAATCCAAGGTGAAGTTCCACGGATGTCTCTCGCATTCCTTTGACATCAAAACAGGAGTCCGACAAGGTGATGGGCTATCCCCGATACTCTTCAACTGTGTTCTTGAAAAGATCATCAGAACCTGGCGGGTGAGATTACAGGAAACCAACTACAGTCCATTGAGAATAGGAACCAAATCCAAGGGGATCGCAACAGACTGCTTAGCATTTGCCGATGATATTGCTGTTCTCTTAACCGACATAGAAACCGCTAGAGCTCAAGTTGAAATTTTAAAGGAAATTGCCGAACAAACTGGTTTGCAGATATCGTTTGAGAAAACAGAAGTAATGACTAGCATCAAAGAGGCTCCACCAAAACTCCATACAAAATACGGGGACATCACCCGAGTAGACAAATTCAAATACCTGGGTGAGATCATCATGAAAAATGGACTGGACAAAGAAGCACTTCAGGAGCGAGTACGCAAACTGGAAATAGCCTACCAAATATCCCGCACAATCTACAACAAAAAATGCCTTTCCCAAAACACCAAGATACGTCACTATGAAACAGTTCTGAAGCCAGTAGTTCTATATGCAGCCGAAACCCTGTCTCTAAATGCCAACAAAGGACTCCTTGAAGAACTGGAGGAAAGAGAACGCAAAATTGTGAGAGGAATCTTGGGATCAAAGTACAGAAATGGAATCCATCAAAAGAGATCCAACAAGGAAGTCTACAGCAAAGTAGAGAAAATTACCGACACAATCAGAAAAAAAGACGGGCACGATTTTACGGTCATCTGAAAAGAATGGACAGAAGAAAGTTAACTAAAGAAATCTTTCACTCTTTTGATTCAAACCCCAAAACCACAATTCCCTGGTTTAGAAATGCCAAAGAAGACCTGCAAATGCTACATATCTCAGCTGAAGACGCCCTTAACAGAGATCTCTTCCGCAAGAAAATATTGACGAACGGGCTAAACCGAGACGAGCAACCGAAGAGAAGACACGGTGCCCCTTGGACAGAGGAGCGTAAGCAGGCCCACTCACAAAGAATGAGGGAAATTTGGGCTCTAAAGAAGGCCAAGTTCAGTGTCAAATGCAACAAGACTTAACGTGGTCCTTGATGGCCCCAGCGAATTATATATACTAATAATAATAATAATAATATTAATAATAATAAATAACCGATATCGGGAAAGCGCCACGAAGGAAGTGAAAATGGAAGACTCTCTGGGCGTCGCAAACCTAATGCTGCCGGGGTCATGGCGAGGGTCCCATCCTACTAGAACCATACTCTAGTTGGGATCTAACCAGAGACTTATATACCCTCTCCTTTACATCCTTACTAAAGCAGGTAAGTACGCTCATAATCATATGCAGAGATCCTAAACGAGTGACGTCAAAAAAAAAGTCCATCATCGTTAAATGTAAATATCAAGAGCGTCGTTAGGAATTGACTATTTATACAAAATTACTGTAAAGCGAAATGGCTGGTAGAGTTATGGCTTACGTAAAGGATGCAATCATGTCCATGACCAACAGAGAAAAACATAAGACGTAAACAATACGGTATAACATCAAATGACCGGCCATAACACTAACGCACAACATTTATATTTATATGTTTATTTATTATTAGGAAGGAAGTCGTATTTTCCAGTGTAGACTTGGTTACACATTAAGGTTTTCGCACTCCATCGAAAATACTAACATAACACATAAACCGTCTCACTAATAAACGGTGTATAACTTTTATACAAGGTTTATACGCCGTTTATGTGAAATTCGTTACTAATAAACCGTGTATGAGCTTCCTGTGTATACATGTTATAGTAATTCATTGAATTGCTTATACAGACTAGGACCCTTGTATAAGCGTTGTATAGCAGCGAGTAGCGGAAAAAGAAACGAGTGAGCAGTTTATTTTCGTGGTATTTACTGTCTGCAGTAATATAATCGTGGTGAAATATTCGACTTACACATTGAAAGAATGGACGTTAACGTTGATGATCTTGAAGACATACGAGTACACCATTCAGAGGTTATGGAGGTTAGGCATCTTCGTAAAGTAAAACACTTTAAAGAGACGGAATGACAATAAATAACTATAAAAGAAATGATGGTTGGGCATATTTTTGTGTAATAACGTGTTACTGCTTAATAGACTTTTGAAATTGCGAGGTTATTTTACATTATCTGCCTCTACAAAGGTCTTTCTCAAATTTGAGTATAAAAAGGGACATATACGTTGACATAAAAATGGTATAACTTGAAAACCGTACGTAATATAATCTCCATACTTTGTAGTTCAATATGCAGATATATGGTGTATAAATGCCTAATAGAAACTTTTTTATCAAACCTTTATTTCAGCTACAAAACAGTTTTTCCTTTCTCCTGAAAAGGAAGGATGTTTACCCTTTTCAACTCACCGATTCAATAACAATTGCTTACGTTTTCCGTACCACCCCAGTTAGGAGCTCTTGATATTTTCTTAAGCTTTTCCATTTTTTTCGTGGCATTCATTCCACAAGCAAGCTGAAGAAATGTTGATATCAATATAAGCCAGTTTCCAGCTGTCTCACTTCGTGTTGCTTATTTATATCCCTTTGACAGTCGCATGACAGCCTTGCGCACCACTTGTATTATAACATCGACCATATAAAATTGATATCAACCTGGCTGCATGTTGTTGTTGTTTGAGTCATCAGTCCATAGACTGGTTTGATGCAGCCCTCCATGCCACCTTATCCTGTGCTAACCTTTTCATTTCTACGTAACTATTGCATCCTACATCTGCTCTAATCTGCTTGTCATATTCATACCTTGGTCTACCCCTACCGTTCTTGCCACCTACACTTCCTTCAAAAACCAACTGAACAAGTCCTGGGTGTCTTAAGATGTGTCCTATCATTCTATCTCTTCTTCTCGTTAAATTTAGCCAAATCGATCTCCTCTCACCAATTCGATTCAGTATCTCTTCATTCGTGATTCGATCTATCCATCTCACCTTCAGCATTCTTCTATAACACCACATTTCAAAAGCTTCTATTCTCTTCCTTTCTGAGCTAGTTATCGTCCATGTTTCACTTCCATACAATGCCACGCTCCACACAAAAGTCTTCAAAAACATCTTTCTAATTCCGATATCAATGTTTGAAGTGAGCAAATTTCTTTTCTTAAGAAAGCTCTTTCTTGCTTGTGCTAGTCTGCATTTTATGTCCTCCTTACTTCTGCCATCGTTGGTTATTTTACTACCCAAGTAACAATATTCATCTACTTCCTTTAAGACTTCGTTTCCTAATCTAATATTTCCTGCATCACCTGCCTTCGTTCGACTGCACTCCATTACTTTTGTTTTGGACTTATTTATTTTCATCTTGTACTCCTTACCTAAGACTTCATCCATACCATTCAGCAACTTCTCGAGATCTTCTGCAGTCTCAGATAAAATAACAATATCATCGACAAATCTCAAGGTTTTGATTTCCTCTCCTTGGACTGTGATTCCCTTTCCAAATTTCTCTTTGATTTCCTTTACTGCCTGTTCTATGTAAACATTGAAAAGGAGAGGGGACAAACTGCAGCCTTGCCTCACTCCTTTCTGGATTGCTGCTTCTTTTTCAAAGCCCTCGATTCTTATCACTGCAGACTGATTTTTATACAGGTTGTAGATAATTCTTCGTTCTCGGTATCTGATCCCTATCATCTTCAGAATCATAAATAGCCTGGTCCAATCAACATTATCGAATGCTTTTTCTAGATCTACGAATGCCATGTACGTGGGCTTGTCCTTCTTGATTCTATCCTCTAAGATCAGACGTAAAGTCAGGATTGCTTCACGTGTTCCTACATTTCTTCTGAAGCCAAATTGATCTTCCCCCAACTCAGCTTCAACTTGTTTTTCCATTCTTCTGTAAATAATACCTGTTAAAATTTTGCAGGCATGAGATACTAAACTAATAGTGCGGTAGTTTTCACACCTGTCAGCACCGGCTTTCTTGGGAATAGGTATAACAACATTCTGCCGAAAATCGGATGGGACTTCTCCTGTCTCATACATCTTGCACACTAAATGAAATAACCTTACCATGCTGGTTTCTCCTAAGGCAGTCAGTAATTCAGAGGGAATATCATCAATTCCAGGTGCCTTGTTCCTATTTAGGTCACTCACAGCTCTGTCAAACTCTGACCTCAAAATTGGGTCTCCCATTTCATCAGCATCAACAGCCTCTTCATGTTCCAGAACGAAATTATCTACATCGTTACCTTGATACAACTGTTGGATATGCTTCTGCCATCTTTCTGCTTTGTCTTCTTTCCCTAGAAGTGGCTTTCCATCTGAGCTATTAATATTCATGCACCTAGATTTCCTCTCTCCAAAGGTTTCCTTGATTTTCCTGTATGCAGCATCTACCTTTCCCAGGACCATACAACCTTCGACATCCTTGCACTTCTCCTTCAGCTATTCTTCCTTAGCTACCTTGCACTTTCTATCCACTTGATTCTTTAATCGCCTGTATTCTTTTCTGCCCTCTTCATTTCTAGCATTCTTGTATTTTCGTCGTTCATCAATCAGGTCTAGTATCTCCTGAGTTATCCACTGATTCTTAGTTGATCTTTTCTTCCTTCCTAACATTTCTTCAGCAGCACTACTGACTTCATTTTTCATGACTCTCCACTCTTCCTCTACTGTGTTTCTTTCGGCCTTTTCATTTAGTCCTTGTGCAACATGTTCCTTGAAACGATCCATCACACTCTTTTCTTTCAACTTGTCTAGATCCCATCTTTTTGCATTCTTTCCTTTCTTCAATTTCTTCAACTTCAGATGGCATTTCATGACCAACAAGTTGTGGTCAGAGTCCACGTCTGCTCCTGGGAAAGTTTTGCAATCCAACACCTGGTTTCTGAATCTCTGCCTAATCATAATGAAGTCTATTTGATACCTTCCAGTGTCTCCAGGTCTCGTCCACGTATACAGCCGTCGTTTGTGGTGTTTGAACCAAGTATTGGCAAGGACTAAATCATGGTCAGTGCAGAATTCAACCAGCCAACTTCCTCTTTCGTTCCTTTGTCCCAATCCAAATTCTCCTACTGTGCTACCTTCTCTTCCTTGGCCTACCACTGCGTTCCAGTCTCCCATCACAATTAGATTCTCGTCACCTTTGACATATTGTATTAAATCTTCTATCTCCTCATATATTCTTTCAATTTCTTCATCATCCGCTGAACTAGTAGGCATATAGACCTGCACTATTGTGGTGGGCATTGGTTTGGTGTCTATCTTGGCGACAATAATTCTTTCACTATGCTGGTCGTAGTAGCTTATCCGCTGCCCAATTTTCTTATTCATTATTAAACCAACTCCTGCATTACCCCTGTTTGATTTCGTGTTGATAATTCGGTAGTCGCCTGACCAAAAATCTTGTTCTTCCTGCCAACGTACTTCACTTATACCAACTACATCTAACTTTAGCCTATCCATCTCCCTTTTCAGATTCTCTAACCTACCACAACGATTCAAACTCCTAACATTCCACGCTCCGACTCGCAGAATGTCAGTATCCATCTTCCTGATGATCGCCCCCTCTCGTGTAGTCCCCACCCGGAGATCCGAATGGGGGACTAGTTTACCTCCGGAATATTTTACCCGGGAGGAAGCCATCATCAGTACATCTTTCATACAGAGAGAGCTGCATGTCCTCGGGAGGTGGTTAAGGCTGTAGTTTCCCGTTGCTTTCAGCCGTGTAGCAGTATCAACACAGCTAAGCTATGTTGAGTATTATTACAAGGCCGTATCAGTCAATCATCTAGACTGCCGCCCTTGCAACTACCGAAAGGCTGCTACCCCCCTTTCGATGAACCATTCGTGAGTCTGGTCTCTCAACAGATACCCATCCGATATGGTTGCACCTGCGGCTCGGCTATCTGCATCATTGGGACACGCAAGCCTCCCCACCGCGGCAAGGTCACATGGTTCGCAGAGGAGGCCTGGCTGCATATAAACACCTATAAACTGAGGGTATCGGCTTGACAATTTGGTTTTACATCATCTTAATTTCATCCTACTTGAAGGGAGTATTGGATCACCAAGGACAGTGCCGTCACATCGCAACAGTGCTCAATATAGACATCTCCTACTGTGTTTATATTGAAATGACAAGATGGAATTTAATACCATGCCACTATACATCAGTCTTTAATATGTTATATTGTACTTGTCATAGTTTTAGCTTTCTTAAAGGGGGTCCCCATTTTCATTAGATCTTATTGTAATACACGAATTTTAACCTAATTAGCTGAAGAAGAGAATTCTCGAAACATGTACTAGATATACCGATAATGTAAATGTGAAATGTAAATATTAAAAAAAAGTTAGCACATAGTATAGACTAGGCCTATTTACTGTTATTAATACAATACGGACCCAATACAGGCCATTATAGTCAAGATTATTAATAGTCACTTTGTGTTGCCACTGCCTTTTCGATATGCCGTGCTACTACGCGACTTTCCGGAAAGGTTTGCTCGTAGATAACCAGCAGAAGCGATCATAAAGGCGGTGAACGTGCGAAATACGTCAGTGAACTGCAGGAAGAGATTCCTACGACTTGGAACGAATGTGTACGTGCTGTGTAGTAATACAATGCGTATACCTCGTGTATTAGTAAGGAAAATGTACAACGCTCATACAGGGTTCATTCAATGTATAACTATATAAGTGTTAAACAACTGTACAAGTTCTTTTTAGTAGTAAGACGGATAGGCTATATAAAAAATGTAAAAACTAGTGTACAATCAATTTGGAAACTTATGTTTTGGACATTGTTCTCATAAATAGTATTGGATCATTTACTTTTGGGCATTTTCGTAAGGACTATTAATCCACGCACTTTTATCTCTTGGTTACCTTGAATTGATTTTTTTTTCTTTTTTGGGGGGAATCTTTCTCATGGATATGACCTGGAATGCCTTTTACTTGTCACCAGGATCGTTGTTACCCCTTGGTCACAGACACAAAACATTAATTGCATCCGCAACGGAAGAAAACGGTGCCGTAATGTGACGTGTCATGGGCCCGTGTTCACCAACGTGCTGTTATCTTAAACCTCGGATGACGCTCCCTTCTGTACTAACCACAGCATTTATGATCTCGGTTTACCAAACCTAAGTTTTCGTTTCAGTCTGAACTTCAACCATTAACTGTTCATACTGACGCACAGAAAACAAATGACTACGCGCTGCTGTCCAGTGTTACCAACTTAGCTTTTTCCCGGCTAAATCTAGCTTATTTAATCCAATCAGAGCATAGCCGACTACGGTTCTAATACCTACATCTACAGTTAAGACCGAAAGGTACACTTGGCAACGCTATATTTATCTGTCAAGCGGAGGCCGAGAGAAAAGGGGGCGTGTCCGATTTTGAATGATTTCCCCCATATTCACTACATTTAGACAACACGATGATTGTGATATATGTCCACTCTTCGTAATATGGTACTAAGAAACACACGCATCAGTAAATGCATTCACTGAAGTGAGAAATACACATTTTACATAAATAAAAACTAAACACTTTAAGAACAGTACTCACAAGCTCGATTACTGTGGAGCGTTGACAGCTTCCTCCGCTTAGTATTTTTATCCTCACTGCTGACATAACTCGTGTTCTTCATCTGCTTTGTCCGACTCGTTGGCGGAATGGTCAGCGTACTGACCTTCGGTTCAGAGGGTCCCGGGTTCGATTCCCGGCCAGGTCGGGGATTTAAACCTTAATTGGTTAATTCCAATGGCACGGGGCCGGGTGTATGTGTTGTCTTCATCATCATTTCATCCTCATCACGACGCGCAGGTCGTCTACGGGAGTCAAGTAGCAAGACCTGCACTTGGTGAGCCGAACCCGTTCTGGGATATCCCGGCACTACGACATTCCATTATTTCATCTGCTTTCAGCAACAAGACGACATTGGATAATGTAGACAATAAACAATATATCGCGCCCACAATGACGGCGTTCCAGCCAGAACTGGTGATTGCCATCTCTTCCTAAAGCAGCTCAGGATAGAGAAAAGATTTGGCCGATGACCTTCGATGTTAGGCCCCTTAAAACAACAAGCAACAACAAGTAACAACAAGCAGAGAAAACTTTTTTAAATATAATTTTCACAACCCAGATGGTCTTCGTATACCAGTGTTCTGCAGACACACACAATACAATGCGATGGCACCCCTAACCCACCTCTCTGAAGTTCTTCAAAATAGGGATCACCTGTTTCATTACTCTAAACAAGTGTCACAGCTTATCCTTCTGGACATTGTCCTTAGTGTATACCCAGAAATGAGCAGCATATTACCCCTGACATCTCAAAATGTCCACCAAAAAATTTCACATGATAAATGTGAGTCTAACTTGTTTATTATTTCCATATTGAGCCCAATAACATCTGCCTTGATGGAATCAGACATTTCTAATTGGCTACAGCCAAACCTCACTTTTCCATACCACCACCACCGCAACCCTAGAACACCCTTAATCCTAATTTTCATCTCACTTTCTAGGACTTGAGGTGCAGTAACATTGCAGCTATACTAAACCTTATTTCTAAGTATCCCCTTGAAAGCTTCTTGACAGTAAATAATTTGCTATCGTAGTTCCAAACGAAACTTTTTGAGTAGGGCCTAACTCTTTTTCCTTTTAGTGCAGATAATAATGGTAATAATAATGCTTTACGCCCCACTAACTACTTTTACGGCTTTTGGAGACGCCAAGGTGCCGGGATTCAGCCCCTCAGGAGTTCTTTTACGTGCCAGTAAATCTACCAACACGAGGCTGATGTATTTGAGCACCTTCAAATACTTTTTTTTTTTTTTTTTTTTTTTTGCTATTTGCTTTACGTCGCACCGACACAGATAGGTCTTATGGCGACGATGGGATGGGAAATGCCTAGGAAGTGGAAGGATGCGGCCGTGGCCTTAATTAAGGTACAGCCCCGGCATTTGCCTGGTGTGAAAATGGGAAACCACGGAAAACCATCTTCAGGGCTGCCGACAGTGGGGCTCGAACCCACGATCTCCCGATTACTGGATACTGGCCGCACTTAAGCGACTGCAGCTATCGAGCTCGGTCCTTCAAATACTACCGGACTGAGCCAGGATCGAACCTGCCAAGTTGGGGTCAGAAGCCCGCGCCTCAACCGTCTGAGCCACTCAGCCCGGCCATTTTAATACAAAGTTCGAATTGTTCCGTTAGACATATGAGTCAAGACCTCACGATACTCTATGAGACTGTGAAGCATTTTATTCGTACTAACACCACAAGAAGTGGTTCATATATAATTTAATAAATATGTATTTAGTTGAGACCACTTTGATATTTTATCATTTGCTAAACATGCCATTTCTTTTACCAACACCTGATAACTTAACATGTACAGTGACATTCATATCTTGGTGAATTTTGAGTAAATGGGTTACATTTGGCATAACATCCATCTTCTTGTTTACCCTACTCTACATTTCCAGGCTCCCACCTTCAGGATCTTTTCTTTTGACACTTTTCGATTATAAATATCTTGGCAAATTTGGGAAATAATTGGACATGCATCAGGGAGGAGCTCATGAGGTTTAGTAGAGTTACAAATGTTATCCCCTGTTGAAACACTTTCGTGTCTGACTGAATCCTTCCCAGGTTCCCAATTATCCCGTTTAAAATGACAAATGCTTTTTTGTTTTAATTCCTCGTCTGAAGGAAAGCTAAACGAGGTAACACAACACGTTTTAATGTTATAGTTGTTACGATACATGGGAACACAACATTCTCTGGGCATCTGCAAATACACGAAACATTCAGTCCACACCATCACAAATAATAACGTTATTGATTTAACGTCCCACTAACTACTTTTAAGGTTTTTGGGAGACGCCAAGATGACGGACTTTTGTACCGGATAAATTCTTTAACGCGCCAGTAAATCTACCGACACGAGGCTGACGTATTTGAGCACCTTCAAATACCACCAGCTCTACAGTCTACAGTCGAAGCTATTCAGCCCTGCTTAGCCTTCACATTATTTCGAAAATAGGCTCTACGTCTGCTAATTATATCACTTATCTTGTTATATATAGCATATTCGTGAAGTTCACTAGACGTCAACATACAAGGATAGATCCCGCGCTTCCACCTTGGCCTCCACCGGACGTTGCCAAACTTACAATACTCCGGCTTGTAACTGTAGTCGGCTATGAATCCAATGTTTAGCGACAAAATAGCAATATAGCTTTCCCCCCGATCCAATGTGGCGTTGTGGTTCCCCCCAGTATGAACGAAGACCCTCTCTCGCGAAACTAGCTATGATAATGCTACTCGACTCACCACTGGTCCAGCGGTATCATCGAATATGCCTTTATGATGTAATCTTATGACATCCCTTCTCATATTTCAGTTTTTCTGCCGTACGATGACCTCACGAAACTTCCTTACTTCTGCTAAGGTCCTCACTTTCATCTATCCTATCCGACCTTCCTTGGTCAACTTTTGTTCTCTTCCGACCCCGACAGTATTAGGTCACAAGGCCTAGCGAGTCTTTCACTTTCACGCCTTTCGTGGTCCTTGTGTTTCTTTGGCCGATATCTTCATTTTTCAAAGTGTCCAACCCCTTTTCATTGTTTCTCTGTTCTTAGTGTTTTATAGATGATGGTTCCTTGTTGTAATTCCTCTTAAAACAATAATGACCACTTGTCAGGACTAACCCAGTGAGGTTATAGTAGTTTGCTAATTCAACAGAACAAAAAAGCGATATCCGGTGAGCAGTGTTATAAATATTTGACTTATATTTTAACTTTTTCTAGCTCTGATTTCGCTTTTTCTAGCTTATTTTGGATGATGATCTAGTTATTAAATGAAAATTGGGTTGGCCGCCACTATCGAAATGTCAACAAGTTTTTGATTCCATTCGGGGTTCGCAAATAACTTGCATAAATTATGCCCGCTATTCAGTAGAAACGAAGAAAGAAGCCTAATATGACTTTCCAAGCATTAACAACATAGAGATATAGCCTACACATTGTATATATCAGTCAAGAAAAAGGTAGTACTCCATAATCCCTTATTAAAAAAGCATCCAGTCGTGTATCGTCCAAGATACAACACGTTTGTGTTGGGAATTCTAGGTTATGTTCGATCATGGATAACACTGACAGTGTCATAAGCTAAGACGTGTGTCGTCGTAGTCTTCAAAGTATGTAGCGCGTTGTTTTTATCCAGCTTACACGTTTTATTGCATAATTTTGCTCATATTCATCGTAGCTGCGATTTTCCCTTTCATGTAAATATTCCAGCCGTCTACGAGCGGCCATCTTGGATTTCCTATTTTACCGGGTAGCCTTTCTCCGGGAAAATGTTAAACCGCGATAATGTTGTTGGTGAATACAAATCTCAATTTTCTTAGCTTTAAACCAAGATAAAAGCTTTTACTCGCGTTGGTGAACCCAAAGAGTGCTATCTGTTCCATCGAGAAGCAGTCTGAGTCTGAATGTGTTGTTGAGGGGAAGGCGAGGTGCATCTCACTGTTGCAAAGAGGATGAGACTGACAAAGAAAGACCAATGAATGTCGGGAATTCCAGAATGGTGAAGATGAGTAAGAATGTTGTGCCACCACTCCCATCGCACTCACGTCATGCCGGAGGTTCGCAGACACTAAATATGTAAGGACGTGCGCTGAAGAACAATACTGTTGGCACACCCTCACCAGATACTCCTCAGTCCGTCACGACACTCGCACATAATAATTCTACTTTCTTGTATTTACTGTTTTAATTGGTTTTAATTGGTTTCGTTTCGTTTTGATTTGATTTGATTTGATTTGATTTGATTTGATTTGATTTGATTTGATTTGATTTGATTTGATTTGATTTGATTTGATTTGATTGCTTTAGTTACCGTCACAATGACGAACTTTTACGTTGAAATTCAGAGACACGCCGTCAAGTTCTTGGTGAACGGCATTTGTCTTGCTCGACAACATAAACCCACACGTCCTTGAGTATTTGTTCGCTCGGGGACTTGATAGCCGAATAGCATAGTCATTGGCTTCTAAGCAAGGCGGCGGTGCTTCGAATCCCGGCCAATGCTTGTGGGATGTAAAAAAATGAAATTTCATGTTCCCCTGGTTTATAAAACTGCAGGCCATCTTTTTTTCTTCCCCTTACAATCAGTTCTCTCCTTAACGTCGTCTACCAAACTGTACAGAAAATGCCAACATCCCTTCCTTTGTAGCCTCCATTTCACTCGATCGCGGACCATTGGGCCTCGCCTCGCAGCAAACCATCGCCGTGAGTGGTGGTGCTGGTGATTACTGTTTTAAGAGGAAGTACAATTAGGCAACCGTCCTCTGTGTAACACTAATCAGAGAGAAAACCCCACAGTTCAGGCAAGCAACTTGATGTTGAAAACATCCTAGGGATATGAGCTATGAATTTTAGGTACATATATTCTTTATTTTTTCCGACTCATTGGCTCAATGGTGAACGTTTAGGCCTTCGGTTCAGAGGGTCCCGGGTTCGATTCTTGCCCGGGTCGGGAATTTTAATCGCGTCTGATTAAATCTTCTGGCCCGGGGACAGGGTGGTTTTGTTGCTCCCAACACTTTCCTCTTCATATTCAGACGGCACACTACACTACCAACCACCGCAGGAACACGCAATACTAATTACATCTCTCTATATACGGTTGGCGTCAGGAACGGCATGCGGCAGTAAAACATTGCCAAATGCATATGTGCGACACAATTCGCACCAGCGACCCCGCAGATGTGCGGAAAGCGGAAGAAGAATAATAATATATTATTTATTTATTCCTAAAAATTACAATCCCTTTCTTAATCATCGTTTGTTTGTTTGTCCAACCCTTGTCCTGTTTCCCTACGGGGGCGGATATGAGGTGAGATGAATCTGTCGTGGCAGGTTTTTATGAGCGGATGCCCTTCCTGACGTCAACCTCACCAGAGGAGTTAATGAGATGAAATGAATGACGTGATATATGATAGTAGGGAGAGGGTAAAACCCGGTGCCGGCACATAGCACCAAGGGGTTAACATCCCCATCCGACGGACGAATCACCATCAGCAGCGTCATACGAGCACTGCGGAGAGGTTTGGACTTTGGCACGCAATCTAGTGATTCAGCACCTCCCCTACCCTGCCGGCCAACATTCTGATGGTGAAAATGTTTTCGACCAACGGGACTCGAACCGGCTAACCGCGGTGTCCGCGCCTTAACGATCATGGCCACCAGGCGGGTTTCTTAATTATCGTTATCCGGTCGATTAGATTAGCACTTACCCCTTTTCTAACACTACGAGCGCTAATGCGAGTCAATGCAGAGTTTCACTTAAGCACCACTACGAGCGCAAATGTGAGTCAATGCAGAGTTTCACTTAAGCACCACTACGAGCGCTAATGTGAGTCAATGCAGAAGCCCTTATAACTGCATTCGGTGTGGACATTTTTCAAAAGAATCATAAAACCCCTGAAGGTACTGAAGCAAGGAACGCATTACAGAAAGAATTGTGTACCTAAGTTAATTGGGCTAGGATTTGAATAAAAAAGGAAACGAATAAAAAAAGAAGCGATTTTAAGGTGATTTTTCCGGAACTGCATTTAGGCCGGAAGAGATTTTCGAATTTTTTATTTTGATAGAACTTACCAAGAAGCCTTTGTGGCCCTTTAGTCCTTCAACTTTCGGCACAATAGTACGGAGACGCCTGCTTTGTCTGCTAAGAAATGTTCTCAACATTAAAATAGGAAGGGATCGCACACTTGGAAAAATGGCGGTATCGGTCAAAGGAAGATATGGGCCACAAAGGACGTGAAACTGAAAGACTCCCTAGGCCTCGAGTGCTCTAATACCGTCGGGGTCGGGAAAGAACAACAGTTGACCAAGTGAGGTCGGATAGGAGAGATGAAAGTGAGGAGCCTGCCGCAAGTAAATGGAAGCAGTGCCAGGGCAGGAAAGGGCCCCGTGGAAGCCAACCCACGCTCCAAAGTTGAGAGCCCCTAGGGCCCGTTTTACGACAGGCAGAGGATAGCGTGGGTGTTATTCTACACTGCAGTACGAAATGGTTTGATGGCCACTCTAGCCAAGTTGCATTGGGATCATCAAGAATTCGAATAGTGAAGTGGCAGCAGGTATACACAAAACAACAGACCTGCGTTAACTGGCGAAACTTACGATAACAGAAAATTATGAAACATGAAAATCCACAGCCTGTTTGCAGTCATTTAACCGGGAATGAATGAAGACGCCATCTAGCGGCGAGGACAGGGATTGGGCCTGGGGCAGTGATTCATGACTGACAGAGAAATGAAATGGCGAGTGTCCGAGCACATGTTCGGCTCGCCACTTCACGTCTTTTAGAGTGTCCGAGCACATGTTCGGCTCGCCACTTGCACGTCTTTTAGAGTGTCCGAGCACATGTTCGGCTCGCCACTTGCACGTCTTCTAGAGTGTCCGAACACATGTTCGCCTCGTCAGGTGCACGTCTTTTAGAGTGTCCGAGCACATGTTCGGCTCGCCAGTTGCACGTCTTTTAGAGTGTCCGAGCACATGTTCGGCTCGCCACTTGCACGTCTTTTAGAGTGTCCGAGCACATGTTCGGCTCGCCACTTGCACGTCTTTTAGAGTGTCCGAGCACATGTTCGGCTCGCCACTTGCACGTCTTTTAGAGTGTCCGAGCACATGTTCGGCTCGCCACTTGCATGTCTTTTACAGTGTCCGAGCACATGTTCGGCTCGCCACTTGCACGTCTTTTAGAGTGTCCGAGCACATGTTCGGCTCGCCACTTGCACGTCTTTTAGAGTGTCCGAGCACATGTTCGGCTCGCCACTTGCACGTCTTTTACAGTGTCCGAGCACATGTTCGGCTCGCCACTTGCACGTCTTTTAGAGTGTCCGAGCACATGTTCGGCTCGCCACTTGAACGTCTTTTAGAGTGTCCGAACACATGTTCGCCTCGTCAGGTGCACGTCTTTTAGAGTGTCCGAGCACATGTTCGGCTCGCCACTTCACGTCTTTTAGAGTGTCCGAACACATGTTCGCCTCGTCAGGTGCACGTCTTTTAGAGTGTCCGAGCACATGTTCGGCTGGCCACTTCACGTCTTTTAGAGTGTCCGAACACATGTTCGCCTCTTCAGGTGCACGTCTTTTAGAGTGTCCGAGCACATGTTCGGCTGGCCACTTGCACGTCTTTTAGAGTGTCCGAGCACATGTTCGGCTCGCCAGTCGCACGTCTTTTAGAGTGTCCGAGCACATGTTCGCCTCGTCAGGTGCACGTCTTTTAGAGTGTCCGAGCACATGTTCGCCTCGTCAGGTGCACGTCTTTTAGAGTGTCCGAGCACATGTTCGGCTCGCCACTTCACGTCTTTTAGAGTGTCCGAGCACATGTTCGCCTCGTCAGGTGCACGTCTTTTAGAGTGTCCGAGCACATGTTCGCCTCGTCAGGTGCACGTCTTTTAGAGTGTCCGAGCACATGTTCGGCTCGCCACTTCACGTCTTTTAGAGTGTCCGAGCACATGTTCGGCTGGCCACTTGCACGTCTTTTAGAGTGTCCGAGCACATGTTCGGCTCGCCACTTGCATGTCTTTTAGAGTGTCCGAGCACATGTTCGGCTCGCCACTTGCACGTCTTTTAGAGTGTCCGAGCACATGTTCGGCTCGCCACTTGCACGTCTTTTTATTTGACTCCCGTTGGTGACCTGGACGTCGTCATGATGATGAATAGGACACATACACCCAGCCCCCGAGCCACGAAAATTAAGCAATGATGCTTTAAATTCCCGACCCTGCCGGGAATGGAACCCGGGACGTCTGTGGCCAAAGGCCAGCACGGCATGGACCCGGATGATATTGGAGAGTGTTACTGGAATGAAAGATGATAGCGGAAAACCGCAGTACCCGGAGAAAAACCTGTCCGCCTCCGCTTTGTCCACCACAAATCTCACATGCAATGATCGGGAATTGATCCACTGAACCCAGCGGGTAGAGGCGCCTGAGCCAAGTAGGCTGTAAGAGAAAATTATATCAAAAGGATTTAATGGTCAAATAAAGATTTGCCATTCAGCGCCCGGCTGTCAATTTGAGAGCAGCCGACAAAGATGAAAGAACTGAAATGTTCTGCCCTGGTCGGGGTGTAAAGAGATCGATAGCCTGCGAAGGGAGAAACAAGTGGAAGCATCCTCGTAGGAGAATGACGGTATCGACAGAAGAAAGGGAAGTGGCATGAGTATAGGGTGCGTAGTAAATTGGTACACAGAGACGCACCACAGTCGCACGCAGGAGATACAGTTCTGCCTCACTCGTAAAGGAATTCAGGCCAGATTACATGACTGGTGGGAAGAGAAGTCCATGTTATCCTTGGTACGGTGGTGGTGGTGATTATTGTTTTAAGAGGAAGTACAACTAGGCAACCATCCTCTATATAACACGAACAGAGAGGAAAAAATGGAAGGGGTCCGACACTTCGAAAATAAAGATATCGGCCAAAGAAAGACAACAGGCGTGAAAATGAAAGGCATCGAGTGCTCTAATAGACCAGGTACAGAGCTCGACACCGGGCTCACAACTCAATACCATCAGCGAGCAAGTGGTCACGTAGATATCAGCTTGCATTCGGGAGATGGTGGCTTCGAAGGCAAAATGATTTTCCGTGGTTTCCCCACTTTCACACCAGGCAAATGCTGGGGCTGAACTTTAATTAAGACCACGGTCTCTTCCTTCCCACTCCTAGCCCTTTCCTATCCCATCGTCTCTATGTCGGTGTGGCGTAAAGGAACTTGTAAAAATAATTTTAAAAATAATCAATACTATCATGTTTTTCACTGCGGAAAGCGCCGCCCTATTCTCTCATCACTGCTGCCGACCATAGCCATCAACAAACCGCCAAGATATTGTTAAATAAGTCGGTTTTCAAGCTCAATGGGGAATAAAGGAAATAAACACTCTCACACAGTTTAATGTTATATATTTCTCCCTTTAATTTGATATACGCATTACCATAACCGTATTCTTCGGTGTTTGTCTGGGTAAATAATTCAGCTCCCTTCTTGAAATTTGCTATTACTTGCCGGACTGAGGAGAATACACACAAGCAAATATATTACACGGCATATGCCGTAAGTCAATAAGAATACGCAAAAGCATACCGTACCAGAGTCGTGCCAAGACAAGATTAGGTTAGGTTATGTTGGTAAAGAAATTTTCTTCCATTTAAACTGAATTGATTTTTTGGAAGCGATAACGTTGCTTTCCTTTTCGGAGGAGTTCTTGCAGCTTTTTAATTGCTTCTTATACATCCTAATCGAATTCTATGCATAAGAACTGGAAGAAATAAGGCCGTAATCAATAAAATGTTGCATTCGTCAATTCACGCCAACTACGGTATTAAACGTGGCACAATACTACTTACCTGGTATTACCCAAACAGATTTACAATCACACCCGCAAATGTAACACAACACGTCAAGTTATGAAAAAACCATCACTATAAATAAAGTGCCAACATGCAATACTTTTTTTTTTTTTTGCTTTACGTCGCACCGACACAGATAGGTCTTATGACGACGATGGGACAGGAAAGGCCTAGGAAAGGGAAGGAAGCGCCCATGGCCTTAATTAAGGTACAGCCCCAGCATTTGCCTGGTGTGAAAATGGGAAACCACGGAAAACCATCTTCAGGGCTCGAACCCACTATCTCTGGTCGCACCTAAGCGACTGCAGCTATCGAGCTCGGTAACATGCAAGAATAACAGGAACTGTAAGACGTCGTACGATCCCTAAACTGTTTGGTTAGCGACACTGAATCGACGCCAACAGTTAGAAAATAACTAAAAATCACCACCTTCAATATTAACCGCGGAGGAGGAGTAAGGTTACTTCGCAGGGAGTATATTTAAATTGGTTTGCTATTGCTTCACGTCTCACCTAAACGGACAGGTCTCATGGCGACGACGGAATAGGATAGGGTCAGCCCGGTGTGAATATGGCAAATCACGGACAATCATGTCGACTGGAGAGCGAACCCACTATCTGACAGGTGCGTGATCCAAACTGCGTAACATATACCATATTTATTGCTCGTTTCGTCATCTTTCAAGTGATGCTAGATTCAAGGAGATGCAGCAAACCGCTCTCCTTGCCATGCAACCTCACAAGTATATGCTCCTTTGCTGAATGGTCACGGGGTTTGAGGATGGTACGCAGTAACGAATACTGCCGTAAATCTGCGCCCTACACAGCCCACTGGATCATACGGTAAAGCTCAAGTAGTCAGGTAAATGGCCGATGGCTATCAACTTGAGCACGTCACTACTGAGAATGTGTGTGACATTAGCTGCAACGATGCCGAACCAGGACATAACAGCCCTTTCCCATGCTAAATATAGCTATTCTGCGATCCAAGGGATGTGCAAGAAACGTGGTTTCTTGACTTCAAAGAACGGAATCAGGGCTGTATTGAATTCAAAAAATCAAAGGCCGACTTGGCTTAATTACAGACGAAGAAAAACAGACAAATATACGACCAGCCACCAGAAGTGGTGAGGAAGTGAAGGCCCTTGTCTCAAGCGTAAGTTGGGGATATCTGTTTCACCAGTCTACACCACAATCAACAAGGACCTGCAATTAGAAGGCCCGGGTTCACAAGCTGTTGCCTCGTCACATTTCGCAACGTCCCACTAGGAACTGCCCCGCCATTCGCCTTAGTCCAGGAGAATGGAAAACCAAGGAAAACCATTCTAATGTCATTCGAGTCGTCTGTTCTTAAAGAGAATGGAGATGGAAACTGGAATCCGAGCAATTCCTTTTATTGACATTCCGGTGAGGGCACCCGGTGGGTCAGCCATGGACTCCTAAAAAGTGCCCTACGAAATAGACGTCTACGCACTGTCAGGAGGATTGGGATAAGATAGACATGCTAACTCTGCGAAGTGGTGATAGGTTTACAGGGGGATTTTAGGGTGGTCTGTAGGAACTGGGGTGCGATCGAGGGCCTTTGCAAGGAATTTCTGGAAGAGAAGGGAGATGTGGCTATCAAGTCTGGGGAAAGCGAAGATTCCATACAGGTCCTTGGCATGAAATCGCGATGGGAGTCCAAGGACTATTCGGCGTTCCATAGACAAGTAGTGGGCCACGGCTGCCCGGGCGGAGTTACATAGCTGATGGCAGAGCGGATAACGGAGGAGGAGTTTGGTGTTAAGACCTCAGCTGGTGTCGACCAGATGAGATCTTTTAGAGGATTTGGACATTAGGTTTAGGAAGCTTGTCTTGCATGGAAAATATTAAATGAACCCCGCTAACTGTGTTCTCGTTCCACCTTTTTGCACTTTTTTCTCAATGCAAGCAACTTTTTGCACCTTCTCCTAATTTCAAAACATTTTTCGACTTAGTATTTTTGGCTCCTTTGCCACATTTTATTCCTAATGAAATTAAACAAGAAAACCAAACGTTACAATACATCCCGGAAAATTCAAAGCCTGTACTGCACTAATCGGGAGCATAAGTTCGAACCTGCTTACTGGCGTCGGACGGTTCAGAATATGCTTTGACTGCGTGTTGCCAAAGTAGGCCGAAAAAATGCGTGATGCCGAGCTGAGTGGCGATGGTGGTGGTTATTGTTTCAAGAGGAAGTAAAACTATCGTCTATCAACACTAATCGGAGAGGAAAAAATCGAAGGGTCCGACAATTCGAAAAATGAAGGTATCGGGCAAAGAAAGACAAGGGCCAGGGCGTGAAAATGAAAGACTTCCTAGGTCTCGCAACCTAATACCGTCGGGGTCGGAAAAGAACAAGAGTTAACCAAGAGAGGTCAAATAGGAAAGATGAAAGTGAGGAGCCTGACACGAGTAAGTGAAAGCAATGTCAGGACTCAGCTCAGGGCCCCGTGGTCGATAACCCACCCTCCCAAGTTGAGTCGCCTCTTTCAACAGGCAGAGGATACCATGGGCGTTATTCTCTGCCCCTGCCAACAGGGGACCTTCTGACCCCAACTTGGTAGGTTCGATCCTGGCTCAGTCCAGTGGTTTTTGAAGGTGCTCAAATACGCCAGCTTCTTGTCGGTAGATTTACTGGCACCGCAAAAGAACTCCTGCGGGTCAAAATTCCGGCACCTCGGTGTCTCCAAAACTGTAAAATTAATTAGTGGACGCATTATTATTATTATTATTATTTAAATATGTAATATTGTTAAACAAGTTTAGTGCAGATAGTATTGAGTGGAAGAGTCCGGGGAGGTAGTACGCTCGGGATGGGTGTAGCTGAGCACATACGCGCAGTATCTCGTGACTGAGGTAGCAAGTCAGGCGCAGGACAAGTACCAAGAAGGTGCTCCCTTACTTCTTTAATGCTCTAGTGCTCCATCGGTTGCTTGGTTTTGTACACGTCACTGCTCGCATTATTCACCTCTTTTCACTCAATCTGCACACAAAAATACGACAACACTGGAAGACAGGAAAACGAAATCAGAGCATTGAGCGCGTCGTAAGCTGCACTGCCCTCTTCAGCTCGCAAGTGCTGACCTCGATGGGCTCATCATTTAGGAATTGCTCTCCTACGGGCGGGTGATACTGTCTTACACCTGTCGGCAGAGCACATCTCGCAGTGTTGTCGGACCTCACCTCGACGTGCTCATCATTTAGGAATTGCTCTGCTACGGGAGGGTGGCACTGTCTTACATCTGTCGGCAGAGCACATCTCGCGGTGTTGTCGGACCTCACCTCGACGTGCTCATCATTTAGGAATTGCTCTGCTACGGGAGGGTGGCACTGTCTTACATCTGACGGCAGAGCACATCTCGCAGTGTTGTCGGACCTCACCTCGACGTGCTCATCATTTAGGAATTGCTCTGCTACGGGAGGGTGGCACTGTCTTACATCTGTCGGCAGAGCACATCTCGCGGTGTTGTCGGACCTCACCTCGACGTGCTCATCATTTAGGAATTGCTCTGCTACGGGAGGGTGGCACTGTCTTACATCTGACGGCAGAGCACATGTTACAGTGTTGTCGGACCTCACCTCGACGTGCTCATCATTTAGGAATTGCTCTGCTACGGGAGGGTGGTACTGTGTTACATCTGTCGGCAGAGCACATCTCGCGGTGTTGTCGGACCTCACCTCGACGTGCTCATCATTTAGGAATTGCTCTCCTACGGGAGGGTGGCACTGTCTTACATCTGACGACAGAGCACATCTCGCAGTGTTGTCGGACCTCACCTCGACGTGCTCATCATTTAGGAATTGCTCTCCTACGGGAGGGTGATACTGTCTTACACCTGTCGGCAGAGCACATGTTGCAGTGTTGTCGGACCTCACCTCGACGTGCTCATCATTTAGGAATTGCTCTGCTACGGGAGGGTGGTACTGTGTTACGTCTGACGGCAGAGCACATGTTACAGTGTTGTCGGACCTCACCTCACTACGACTCTTCCCTTTCAATCTTTACCACTGGAGACGATGGGCGTGGCATGAGGGACGGAGGATGACTGCCGTGGTGATTCTACCTTGCGGGTGTCACGTTTCCGGAGTATCCAATGAACCTCATGGCATGCCCAGGGAATCCGGTATTTCTTTTCTTTTCTTTTGATGTGAGTTGTCCATGTGAACATGTATCGGGACAAATTCGCCTGTTATGTTCAATATATATAAATCTAAAAAAAAAAAAAAAAAAAAAAAAAAATTCTTTACCACTGCCAGGGTTTGATACCACTGCTCTCCTTGCCTTCACCTTTCGTGCCCCATCTCCCTTGGTCAACTCGTGTATAAGGTGCGAATCTGTCATTTTCACACCCTTCGTGGCCCTTTCCTTCTTTTCTTGTTTTTACCGATTCTTTCATCAGTCAAATCAATCAATCAATCAATCAATCAATCAATCAATCAATTAATCAATCAATCAATCCTATAAACTAATATTTTCCCCAATTTGTCCCCTTGAATTCCAACTTTATCTTCATAATGTGATCTTTCCTACTTTATAAACACTACTCAAACGTATTCCTCTACTAATGTCATTCCACACCATCTCTCCACTTACAGCTCGGAACATACCACTTAGTCGAGCAGCTCGTCTCCTTTCTCCCAAGTCTTCCCAGCCCAAACTTTGCATCATTTTAGTAACGCTATTACTTTGTCGGAACTCACCCACAACAAATCAAGCTGCTTTTCTTTGAATTTTTCCCAGATCTCGAATCAAGTAGCACTGGTGAGGGTCTTACCAGAGATTTATATGCCCTCTCCTTTACATCTTTAATACAATCCCTAACTACCCTCATTAGCATTTGCAGAGATCTGTACCCTTTATTTACAATCCCGTTTACGTGATTACCCCAATAAAGATATTTCCTTATATTAACCTAGGTACTTACAATAATTCCTATAAGGAACTTTCAGCCCATCAACGCAGTAATTAAAACTGAGAGGACTTTTCCTATTTGTGAAACTCACAACCTGACTTTTAACCTCGTTTATCATCATACCATTGCCTCCTCTCCATCTCACATTGTCGAGGTCACGTTGCAGTTGCTCACAATCTTGTAACTTATTTATTACTCTAAACAGAATAACATCATCCGCAAAAAGCCTTATCTCTGATTCCACTTCTCTACCCATATCATTGATATATATATAAGAAAACATAAAGGTCCAAAAATACTGCCTTGAGGAATTCCCTCTTAATTATTACAGGGTCAGATAAAGCTTCACCTACTCTCATTCTCTGAGATCTATTTTCTAGAAATATAGCAACCCATTCAGTCACTCTTTTGTCTAGTCCAATTGCATTCATTTTTGGCAGTAGTCGTCCGTGATCCACCCTATCAAATGCCTCAGACAGGTCAATCGCGATACAGTCCAGTTGACCTCCTGAATCCAAGATATCTGCTATATCTACAAGTTGAGCTTCAGTGGAATAACCTTTCCTAAAACCGAACTGATTTCTATCGAACCAGTTATTAATTTCACAAACATGTCTAATATAATGAGAAAGAATGCCTTCCCAAAGCTTACATGCAACGCATGTCAAACTTACTGGCCTGTATTTTCCTTTTATGTTTATCTCCTTGTATACACAGGGGTACTATAGCAACTCTCCATTCATTTGGTACAGCTCCTTCATGCAAACTGTACTTCCGATATGGCACTAAATCCCAAGCCATTGGCGTTTCGTGCATCATAATATATCATCCTTCCGAGTATCGGATCCTTTCCTTTTTCGTTCTGAACAGTGTTAATTGAGGCTGGTTGTCCAGTCGTTCCTGACGTCAGCCGCGAGCACGCATTTCAACGTTAATTCTCGCCACTTTTGGAAAACACGGCAGTTCAAATCATGGGTTCGATACCGGCTTAGGTAGTCGATTTTAGAACGGACTGTCGAAAGTGTCAGGCAGATAGCACCACTTGAGAAGAAAGCAGTAACAGATGAGCTGTTTGAGTTGCAGACGAGGGGTGTTGAAGATGTCGGAGTTATGTGCATACACAGGAGACGAAACAGTGCGCTGCATTTCAATAACATAGAGTGCGTGAGCTTCTTCCCACGATCTTAGGGCAGTGCGTGCGTGGACTGGAATACCTGTGCGTAAGCTTGAGCTCACGATGACACTTTTCTTTTTGCTAGTAGCGTTACGGATAGGTCTTATGGCGACGATGGGATAGGTGAGACCTAGGAGTTGGAAAGAAGCGGCCATGGCCTTAATTAAGGTACAGGCTGATGTGAAAATGGGAAACCACGGAAATCGATCTTCAGGGCTGCCGACAGTGGGGTTCGAACCCACTATCTCCAGAATACTGGATACTGGCCGCATTTAAGCGACTGCAGCTATCGAGATCGGTGATGATTAGGTAGGGGTTATGAATTTCATTGTTAGGCTCGTGTTGATGGATATGAGTTAATACTTTTCTTACTAAACGCCTTTATTTTACCACCTTATCAATACACAATGTTTCATTGAATAGTACTAGTTTCGGCATTCCTCATGTATTCACAACAAGACGTTGTTAGATAAGGACACAGTAGCATTGCAGATATCTTAATTAAAAAAGTTGAATGAAATCCCAAGCAGCTACGACCATAGATGATCACAAAAACACATAATATGTTCAATCCAATCTGTATCTGATACTTAACATCTGATCAGATAAAATGACACTCTAGAATGACTGAGTTTTGAGAACATGCACATTAGCAACTACACTGCTTTGTTATACATTTCTCATGAACGTTAAAATGTTTTGTTAAATAATCACAGCGTTGAACTATTCGGACTTTTGAAACACATGAACAATATGTCTGTTATATGTGCATGCTTGAAAAGGTGAGTCGATCTTCTTTAAGTTAAGTTGGCTGAGGGATATGCCGATGTTGAAAATCAAGTCACATCCATCCGTGAAGGATATCCCTCGAGGTTCCAGTGGTGCACGTCATGTAGCTGTTACTGTTGTGACAACACTACAACTTATTATCTGATCAAGTGTTAAATATTACAGACAGACTGTATTGAACATATTATGTGGTTTTTCATCATCTATGGTCTTAGCTTATTGGGATTTCATTCAGCTTGTTTCATTAAGATATTTGGAATGTTACTATGTCCTTGTCTTGTGAATAGCTGAGGATGACCGAAACAAATTGTGTATTGATTCGGTGGTAAAATAAAGTCTTTTAGTAACAAAAGTACGTAGAGGTTGTCAAGTCAAAATAAAATAGACATACAGTACATAAATAACACTGCTGCGCGCCAGATAACCTGATAGGAACAAAATTCCTGTAAAAATAAACCATTTCGAAACTCCGCCAGTCGACCGAGCTGCGGGGAGTTGGAAATCGGAGTTCATAAGCAAGAGAGTGTAAACATTCGCCATCTGACGGGCGATTCGCCAACTACAGTTGTATTATCCTCTCACTGCAGAAAGTTTAGAATTGAATCCAGGCTTTGGCATGCAATCTAGTGATTGGGATTCGAAACAATGATAGAGACTTGACGCCAGCAGGCGAGCTAAGTAAGGATGTGGTTCACCTGTGTAGGTAACTAAACTAAACAATGGACCCTCGTTAGTAAAGTTACAGTCACCTGGAGGCAATGCACAAATTGCGAGCTGTGGAATTATTTTTGTCTGCTGCAGCCAAGTCGTAGCTTCCCCAGCTAAATGATGACAAGGCGGCCAAGATTACTATCTCAGGACGGGCTTCAGCCGGGTAATAATGGCTGTGAGAAAAGGAAGAAGAAAGGTCTGCTTGATATCTGCTTTACAGTTCATTGGGTCACTGGCTGCTGAGGGAGCGAGAGCCATAAACCTTACCCCACCAGAGTGACGCTGTTTACATTTACCATGGCTTTTTCAAAACCACATCAAATGCGAAGCAGACCATTTTTGCAAATTTTTTTTTTTTATATTTCTTTCTTTTCTTTTTTTCAGGAAACTTAAACTATGGAGTTTGAACACCTCTGCACTATTGATGACCGCGTAGCGTAGTTTCCTCCCTCTTCTGATTATTCTGATGTTTCGTGTTACTGAAGTCACGCCCAGGTTCGTGAACCATGGCCAACGGCTGAGTTTTTCTGCTTCCTAAGTACTTCTCTCTCCATTTCCTGTTTTATCCACATTCCCCCGCCTTTCGAGTGCTGCGTACTGTCTAAAATCTTCGCGATTATGGTTGAAACAGCCTCATTCTCACTGGACGCTTACCTCATCTACATCGGCTTCCCTGCCTCGCGCGCCAATTTGTGACGAACATAATAACAATATTCACAAACAGAACAATACTAGAGTTTGAACGAGACTTCTGTACGAAGTTTTCAATAATATTCACAAGTAAACAGAAAAATACAACTTGATTCATAAATATTTTGAAGGAATGTTTTATGTACGAAGCTATCAAACATAATCACAAGTAAAAAAATTAGTACTTGCTTCATAAATACATTTTCTTAGTTCTATTATTGTTTATTATGCCTTTCATGAAACCGCCTGAAAAGTCTCCATTGCGAAATGTACTTCTGTGAAGGAATGTCCGTTTTCTAATCTAATTTCTTGACATGAAACCATGTACCACCCCCAGCCCCTGCTGCTGATCTTCTTGGCCAGTGTTTTCTCTATGGCCAAGGACTGCATTCAGTAAGCAAAAAACACAATTCTGTAATGTACCATGCTTGATTTCGTTTGTATAATTTAGGACTAACATTTACTTTCTTTGAAAATTGAATGTAACTTCATTTACATAAAGATACTTTATACGGCACAGAAATTATAAAGATGTGTGACACTTAGCTAAACTCTTCACTTCGTATAGTTGGGAGGGATGGTGCTATTTAATAAAGACCAAGTGTTTTACAAGCGTAGTCACTCGGACCGAAGATCAGCCTCTACGTCAGCTCTGTTTCTGTATTTGGTTTTCATTTGTGTGAGAGCAGAAAAGGCACACTCACACAGGTATGCTGTCATGAAGTAGAATTCCCTTTCTTGAAATTGTAGGGTGGAAAGGGATGTCATCGGAGACGTGAAGTTGAACGTCCTGGAGCTAAACATGCGACTCCATCTGATTCTCCACCCATAGGCTATCATATTTCACTTTATTTTTGACTCATTAAGTTGTGTAACTCTTAACGTTGCCCTAGAAACGCGACGGGGAAGTCACCAAAGTGAAGACAGGGTTAGGGAATATTCATTGTAATGGTACGCCCTATTGCCTACCATCAGTCACAATCAAATTGGGGAGTTTTCATTATAATGGCAGGCACTGACGCTCCACCTCCCTTTTTACACCCTCAGAAAGACTGTCTTAGTGCTTTTCCCAACTGAAATCAGCATAGGTCTTATTGACGCCAGTAGGAATGTCGCGATTAAAAGCAATGCTATCATATGAAATAATCGATTAAATAAAAAACGACACATATTCTCACTTTAAAGAACAGTACTACGTTGCCGATCTAATAGGGATCGAATAGCTGGAATACTATGATGAACCAGTGCGTTACGTAGCAGCAGTATCAGCAAATGTATGGACCAGAGGAATGGTATGCTAGAGAAGTAAGTTATATAACGCCCCAGCTATTTTCCGCCAATATTCAGGCAGGCTGATATACTCGGTGCGCGGCACTAATCCCATCTATCCGAGATGAGTGTGAGCATAAGAAACAAAGGATATCACAACGAACAATGGTCAATGTAATGTTATTGTTGATCAATTTTATGAACTTTCGTTATTGTAGGCCTTCACATTTAGTTTTCTTCCGACTCTGAAATACCGCTCCTACTATAGTCGGTACGGTAAAACTGAAAAAAAAAAAAAAAAAAAAAACATAAATGAGAGGAAATTGTATTCTCTATAACGTTTTTTGTGTAGTACTTGTGTAGGTGTCCGCCTCTGTGGTGTAGTGGTTAGCGTGTTTAGCTGCCACCCCCGGAGGTCCGGGTTCGATTCCCGGCTCTGCCACGAAATTTGAAATGTAGTACGAGGGCTGGAACGGGGTCCACCCAGCCTCGGGAGGTCAACTGAGTAGAGGTGGGTTCGATTCCCACCTCAGCCATCCTGGAAGTAGTTTTCCGTGGTTTCCCACTTCTCCTCCAGGCAAATGCCGGGATGGTACCTAACTTAAGGCCACGGCCGCTTCCTTCCCTCTTCCTTGTCTATCCCTTCCAATCTTCCCCATCCGCCGCAAGGCCCCTGTTCAGCATAGCAGGTGAGGCCGCCTGGGCGAGGTACTGGTCATTCTCCCCAGTTGTACCCCCGACCAAGAGTCTGAAGCTCCAGGACACTGCCCTCGAGGCGGTAGAGGTGGGATCCCTCGCTGAGTCCGAGGGAAAAACCGAACCTGGAGGGTAAACAGATGATGATGATGATGATGATGACTTGTGTAGGTCCAAAAACATACGTCTTTAAAAGTTAAATTTTATGCGCCTTCCCCTGAACTACCATTTCATTCAGGGTGAAAAAATTGTTTATAGCTTAGACTATAGTTTCTTATTGCCCGACTCTATATACCATTTTTCATTACATTCTGTTTACACAGAGTGTTCATATGCAAGACGGTGGTCAACTATCCATTTTCAAGACTGAAAGATCAGCTTTGCAGCGGCGTTTGAACTGACTTTCACTCATGTGTGCGTAAAATGGTATTCTGAAGACCAATCAATTACTTCAAAGGAATTCCCTGCAAAGACATGTCGCAAATGTTGTGTTGAACACGTGATCAGTGGTGGTCATTTCTTATCGTATCTGCCAATTTCTTGTGGCCAGTTGCTTTATGAACGACATTGCTTTAGTCCTCCAGTAATCAGATAAGGATAGAATTAATGCTTCAGTGTGATTTACCAACCAAGTACCATTTTATGGGTTATTGTTTTCAAATTCAAAGCTTATATCATATTGTCCAAATATTTGTATTCATTAATACTTGCCGTTCGTCAAATTTGTTAAATGTCAAAACACTCATTTTGTTGAGTATACATTTTATTCCTGCGAGTGTTGTGCACTGCTTTGTCCGGGATCATTTAATGCTGTTAAGAAGACCCTGACTGAGTGTCGTAGAATCAGACCCAGTTTGTTCACGGTTGAGAAGCTGATACGATGCATGTCATACTGCGATACTGCATGTGGTGTTCGCATTCAGCTGTCTTCATGCTGTTCTATCGTCTGTGAACTGGACCCATTTCTTGTGACCAGTTGCTTTATGAACGGAATTTCTTTAGTCCTACATTCATCAGGTAAGGGTAGTTTTAATGTTATGTATGGTTGTAATGGTTGATGTTGCTTTTCTGTAATATTGAATTTCCTGTTGTGATGTTGAAGTCCAGAATGTTAACTCCTGATAGGTTAAAGGCTAAATATGTCGCCACCACGTTTTCTCTCTAGGCTCAAATTAACGTTTCTCCCTGGTCTGCATGATATTGTGTTAGTGTAATTTACATCCGGCAGGTATGTTTTGACTGCTTATTATCCAGTAGTGTGTGGCTAAATATTGAGCCGCTATCATCCAGGTTTAGTATGTGAAGAGTTATCAAACATTTGTGGACTAAGTGTCCACATAATTAGCCACAAACTAGCCATGCAAAAAGGGCGTTAAGGGGTTTTATTGGATATGTTGGATTGATGTCCTATAGAGATGTTACAGTGTTAGTAGTATAATTGGATGGTTCGGGCGCCGCATCCGCCTCAGGGCTCCCAGGGGCCCCTCTGCCTCCGCCTCACGGGGGGCCCTCCCAGAGGCCTCCTCCGCCTCCGCCTCCGCCTCCCGAGGGGCCTTCCCAGAGGCCTCCCCCGCCTCCCGCGGGAAATTTGAATTTATAAACAAAGCCACGTGCTTTTTGACAGCTGTCATCGACAACAACGCATCGCTAACCTCACTGCTGCCATCTTGACGGGCCTAAACCTCAGTGGTACCAACTTAACCTAACCAGCGCGAGATTTGAATTGGTAAACAAATCCACGTGTTTTTGACAGCCACGTGCTTTTTGACAGACAACAACGCATCGCCAACCTCAGTACTGCCATCTTGACGGGCCTAAACCTCAGTAGTACCAACTTAACCTAACTAGCACGAGATTCGAATAGGTAAACAAATCCACGTGCTTTTTTGACAGCTGTCATCCGCCATCTTTAAACCACAGAGCACTGTGCTGCCCTCTTTATCGCAGTAGCAGCAAATTCGTCACCTGTCATCCGCAGTGCTGCCATCTTAACGGGCCTAAACCTTAGTGCTACCAACTTAACCTCACTAGCGCGAGATTTGAATCGGTAAACAAATCCACGTGCTTTTTTGACAGCTGTCATCCGCCATCTTTAATCTATAGAGCACAGTGCTGCCCTCTTTAGCTACTTACCTTTGAAATGTGATGGCGGATAATATGAAAAATGCTTTTTGACAGCAGCCATCTTTAATCTAGAGAGCGCCGTGCTGCCCTTTTTAGCTAGATGCCTTTGAAATGTGGTGGCAGGCAATTCCACATGACAGCAGCCATCTTTAATCAAGAGAGCACCGTGCTGCTCTCTATGTGGTGGCGGCAATTTGAAAAATTCTACATGCTCTTGTTCGGAAACAAACTCACGCGCATTTTTGACAGCCGTCATCCGCCATCTTTAATCAACAGAGCACAGTGCTGACCTCTTTAGCTAGATACCTTTGAAATGTGGTGGCGGCAAATTCCACGTGCTCTTGTTTGGAAACAAAGCCATGTGCTTTTTTGACTGCTGTCATCCGCCATCTTTAATCAACAGAGCACCGTGCTGCTATCATGCGTGCAATTTCGTCAGCTGTCATCTGCTATCTTTAATCCACAGAACACCGTGCTGCCCTCTTTATGACTACTACCTTAACCACGTAGTAGCGGGCAATTTGAAAAGTTCTGTTAGCTATCATCCGCCATCTTTAATCAAGAAAGCACCGTACGGCCATCTTTAGCTAGATACCTTTGAAGTGTGGTGGCGGCAAATAGAAAACTTTCACGTGCTCTTGTTTGGAAACACTCTCACGTGCTTTTTTGACAGCTACCATCCGCCATCTTTAATCAAGAGAGCATCGTACTGCACTCTCTAGTTGAAATGTGGTGGCGGCAATTTGAAAAATTCCACGTGCTCTTGTTTGGAAACAATGCTACATGCTTATTTGACAGCTACCATTCGCCATGTTTAATCAAGAGAGCACCGTGCTGCACTCTCTAATTGAAATGTGGTGGCGGCAATTTGAAAAATTCCACGTGCTCTTGTTTGGAAACAATGCCACATGCTTATTTGACAGCTGTCATCCGCCATCTTTAATCTATAGAGCACAGTGCTGCCCTCTTTAGCTGAAATGTGGTGGCGGATAATTTGAAAAATGCTTTTTGACAGCAGCCATCTTTAATCCAGAGAGCACCGTGCTGCCCTCTTTTGCTAGATACCTTTGAATTCTACGTGACAGCAGCCATCTTTAATCAAGAGAGCACCGTGCTGCCCTCTTTGTGGCGGTGGCAAATTCCACAAGCTCTTGTTTGGAAACAAACTCACGTGCTTTTTTCTCACAGCTGTCATCCGCCTTCGTGCATCACAAACCTCAGTGCTGCACTCTTTAGCTAGATACCTTTGAAATGTGGTGGCGGCAATTTGAAAAATTCTATGTGCTCTTGTTTGGAAACAAAGCCACGTGCTTTTTGACAGCTGTCATCCACCATCTTTAATCAATAGAGCACTGTGCTGCTATCATGCGGGCAATTTCGTCAGCTGTCATCCGCCATATTTAATCTACAGAGCACCGTGCTGCCCTCTTTATGACATGTAGTAGCGGGCAATTTGAAAAATTCTGTTAGCTGTCATCCACCATCTTTAATCAAGAGAGCACCGTGCTGCCATCTTTAGCTAGATACCTTTGAAATGTGGTGGCGGCAATTTGAAAAATTCCACGTGCTCTTGTTTAGTAAACAAACTCACGTGCTTTTTGTCAGCTGTCATCCGCCATCTTACATCGCAAACCTCAGTGCTACACTCTTTAGTTGAAAAATGGTGGCGGATAATTTAAAAAGAAAAATTCTACAGCAGCCATCTCTCGACGCTAATTGCACAAGATGGTGGCTATACATGACTCCTTAAAGGTGCTTATGCAAGATGATCGCTATACATAGTTTCTTATGAGACTCTCTTGGGATGCTTGCGCAAGATGGCGGTTATACAAGGCTCCTTATGAGAAGCCCTAGAGATGCTTGCGCAAGATGGCGGTTGCTCTTATGAGGCGGCTTAAGGGTCCTTGCACAAGATGGCTAGAGACGCCCTAAGGATGCCTGCGCAAGATGGCGGACGCAAGATGGCATCTATACACGACGCCTTAAGGGTGCTTGCGCAAGATGGCTGCTGCTCTTATGAAGAAAGCTAGCTTAGAGGCTAACGTGTCATGTTAGTTCGATTCATTAAATTTGGGGCTTAAATGTTAAATATCTCGAAAACGGTGCATCGTAGAGCAAAACGGACAAATTTGTTCTGCCCAATACCTCGTTTCGCAGAATGAGGAACAAGAAAACATAGTCTAATGATGAGATCAACGGTTCGGTTCCTACTTAGGCCCTTTGGCATTCGCTCTGTTTTAGCTTGTATTGAAGCAAGTCTTCGCAACATGATGAGGTCTAGCTACGGTAGAGAGTATAACGTGCCGTGCAGGTTCGATTCATTAAATTTGGGGCTTAAATGCAAAATGTTAAATATCTCGAAAACGGAAATTTTTTTCCACCATATACCTAGGTTTGCAGTATCAGGAATATGATAGCATAATAAAAACATAGTCTAATGATGAGATCGACGGTTCGATTCCTACTTAGGCCCTTTGGCATTGGCAGCTATCTAATTCTACAAGATGGCGGCTATACATAGCTTCTTATGAGCCAGCTTAAGAGCGCTTGCACAAGATGGCTGCTGCTCTTATGAGACTCCCTAGGGGTGCTTGCGCAAGGTAGCAGCGACAAGACGGTGACTATACACAGCTCCTTATGATACGGCCTAGAGGTGCTCACACAAGATGGTGGCTGCTCTGATGAAGAAAGCTAGCTTTGCATCGTGCAGGTACCTTTACAGCACTAAACCTCATACCTTTGAAATGTGGTGGCGGGTAATTTGAAAAATTCTACATGCTTTTTATTAACAGCAGCTATCTTTAAACAATAGCGGCTATACATAAGCTGTCAAGGCCTCCTCTTATGTCAAGGCATAGCTCTAACGGGATAGCTAGAGTAAGCACGTGCTGCAGTGATGACGTCATTATGCATGTTTAGACTTGCAAATCACAAAAGAAACGTAACAAGACTAGAATCGAACACTGCACTCTATGCCGTTAAGTCTATCATGTGATCGGAACATTGATTGAAGTGTTTAGAACACTAAATAAGTGTCAAGACTAAAATAGAACACTGTACTCGATACAACATTTGTTTAGAACATGTCAGGGGATACCTTTGTTCTAAGAATATTAGATTACCGCACATTCCTTGTAGGGCCGATAGGCTAAAGGGCTAATGGGCAAAAGGGCTAAAGGGCTAATGGGCTAAAGGGCTAAAGGAGCAACAATCTCATCGAGCGCTATAAGCAAGAACGCTTGTACTTTGTTAAGTGTAGAAAATTAATCTTTATTGGTAAATGGTTTTATATTCAGAACAAGGAATGGAACCTTGGGGTTACGTCTTACCTAATAAAATCCCCGAGGTGCGATGAGTTACGTTTTTCTAACTAGTGATTGGAACACTGAACTTTTCAAGATGATAGCAGAGAGGTTAGCAATGTTCTGTTGTTGGATTTTAAATCCCGCGCTACAACATGCATAAGGTAGCAGCCTTGAGGTTTACCGCCGTAAAGATGGCAAGAGTGAGGTTAGCAATGTTCTGTTGTTGGATTTAAAATTCCGCGCTATAACATGCATAAGGTGGCAGCCTTGAGGTTTACCGCCGTAAAGATGGCAGCAGTGAGGTTAGCGACGCTCTATTGTCCTTCAAAGTGAGGTTAGGGTCCGTCAAGAAGACAGCTGTCAAAAAAGCACGTGACTATGTAGCCCTTAATAATGATGATTGCAAACGGTTTGTCATTCCAAATTCTACCAACACTCTAGCCTGGGGGCATAGTAGTATTGATAGGTACTACTTTACATAAAGCAGATGTGTGTAAACATTATGCTAGAGGTGTGTACTTACGTTACGCTGTCTTACATCACAATTCACTGTACATATTGTAGGGAGAGGTACGCTGAGAGCGTAGTACGGCAAGTTTAAACTTGTATATACAAGAATTGCGTCGAGAAGTACGCAAACATTACTACGGTAAAATGATTCGAGATAAAACTTGTACATACAAGATGTAAATAAATAATGTAGAATTGGCATATTCTTTTATTTTAGATTTGGTATTACCTTCTTCCCGCTCCTTATTTGCAAGATAGATTTTCGTTCATTACTCAAAGAAGAAAAGCAAGAAAAAAGGTGTTGAGCAGATTCGTAAGTATGTTATTGTCTAGCTCATGTTGAGAAGAGAATTCTTTTTCTTTTTCTAAACAGTGTTTGATTGCAATGCAGTGTTCAACAACATCGAACTATAAACGGTAGTATGTGTTCAAGTCTAAACTTGCAATACTCTTGCTTTTGCAATGCATGTTCGATAGAGATGTAGCTTGATAGAGGAAAAAGAGCAGCTTAGTAAGTATGCTGAGAAGATAATTTTTTCTTTCTAAACAGTGCTCGATTCTAGTCATGCAATGCAGTGTTCAACAACGTCGAACTATAAGCAGTATTATGTGTTCAAGTCTAAACTTGTAGGTACGTGATATGCATGCTGTCTTATGTGTAAGATCACGTTGTATGTTCGATAAAGCCATGCCTTAACAGAGCAGGGAAAAGGAGGTTATAACAATCGCTATCTTACGCAAGCCGTTCAGAACCGTAGTCTTGTTTTCTTTTAGAACAAAGGTATTCCTTGACATGTTCTTTTTTAAATTGTCCGCCACAACGAAGAGTACGTCACGGTGCTCTCAGATTGTGGATGTAGAACTTGCCGCCACCACATGTCAAAGAATAAAGATGCCAACACAAAGATGGCAGCACGGTGCTCTGTTCATTAAAAGATAGCGGATGACAGCTAACGAAATTGCCCCGCATGAGGGCAGCACGGTGCTCTGTTCATTAAAGATGGCGGATGACAGCTAACGAAATTGCCCCGCATGAGGGCAGCACGGTGCTCTGTTCATTAAAGATGGCGGATGACAGCTAGCGAAATTGTCCCGCATGAGGGCAGCACGGTGCTCTGTTCATTAAAGATGGCGGGTGACAGGTAACGAAATTGCCCCGCATGAGGGCAGCACGGTGCTCTGTGGTTTAAAAATGGCGGATGACAGCTGACGAAATTGCCCGCATGATAGCAGCACGGTGCTCTGTCGATTAAAGATGGCAGATGACAGCTGTCAAAAAAAAGCACGTGGCTTTGTTTCCAAACAAGAGCATAAAGAATTTTTCAAATTACCGCCACTACATTTCAAAGGTATCTAGCTAAAGAGTGCAGCACTGAGGTTTGCGATGCAAGATGGCGGACGACAGCTGTGACGTAAAAATTACCCGCCACCACAAAGAGGGCAGCACGGTGCACAAAGATGGCTGCTGTCACGTAGAATTGTCTGCCACCACATTTCAAAGGTATCTAGCTAAAGAGGGCAGCACTGAGGTTTGCGATGCAAAATTGCTGCCGTCAAAAAAGCATTTTTCAAATTATCCGCCACCACATTTCAAAGGTAAGTAGCTAAAGAGGGCAGCACTGTGCTCTATAGATTAAAGATGGCGGATGTCAGCTGTCAAAAAAGCACGTGGATTTGTTTATCTCGCGCTAGTGAGGTTAAGTTGGTAGCACTAATGTTTAGACCCGTCAAGATGGCAGCACTGCGGATGACAGGTGACGAATTTACAGCTACTGCGATAAAGAGAGCAGCACGGTGCTCTGTGTTTTAAAGATGGCGGATGACAGCTGTCAAAAAAGCACGTGGATTTGTTTACCACGCGCTTGTGAGGTTAAGTTGGTACTACTGAGGTTTAGGCCCGTCAAGATGGCAGTACTGAGGTTAGCGATGCGTTGTTTTCTGTCAAAAAGCACGTGGCTTTGTTTACCTCGCGCTAGTTAGGTTAAATTGGTACCACTGAGGTTTAGGCCCGTCAAGATGGCAGCAGTGAGGTTAGCGATGCGTTGTTGTCGATGACAGCTGTCAAAAAGCACGTGGCTTTGTTTACAAATTCAAATTTCCCGCGGGAGGCGGAGGAGGCCTCTGGGAAGGCCCCTCGAGAGGCGGAGGCGGAGGAGGCCTCTGGGAGGGCCCCCGGTGAGGCGGAGGCGGAGGGGCCCCTGGGAGCCCTGAGGCGGAGGCGGCTGCAGAATCCCTGTATTATACTACTCCTCAAAATAATGGACACACTTACAGGAAACTTACGAGAAGGAAAGAAGCATATGAAGTCGTAGCTTCGAGATTTCAAATGTTACCTCTACTACCGACTTACTCATTAGAATCATCAGAAGCGAAGAACTTAGTTCGCTGTACCCTGAAGACATCAGTCAAGCTTTTGTAAATGAGTGTGTACACATTCAAAAGTATGTTGAACTCGCGTGATTCCAAAACTTGCGTAAAACAAAACAATTTGTCAAGTACTTTTCCCAACCTTGAAATTGCAATTAGGATGTTTTTGACCTTACCAATAAACAAATGTGCTGTGAAAGGGATTTTTCTTTTTTAAGCAGAGTAGAAAATGTTGAGAGGCTCTTCTTAGTGAAAAGTTAAACTCATGTGCACTGAACTTTTAAAACCAACTTTGATAAAATTATTCAACAGTTTGCTAGGAAAAAAATTTTACGTAAAGTAGTAGTATTTACAAGTAGCCCATAATCAAAACTTGTAAATTTTATGTGTGATCGAAAAAAGTTACAATAATTTATGTGTGTCTTATTTCTAAAATTATTTACTTACACACAAACTACCAAACTGAACCAGCGGCTTTAAAACAAACAGCCTGATTCTTATTTGGCTGCTGTCTTTATTTGGCTTGATAAATTTAATTAGGAGAATTAACTTTATTTGTATAATGTGCTGTTCTAAACTCATAATCTTGAAAACTGTAATCTTTAATTTGTAAACAATTATTTTTTAGAGGAACAAAAAAACGAGCTGTGGCGGCTAAATATTTTTTGCCCAGGGCGCTAACTACTTGAAATCGGGGCCTGCCTGAAGTAATAATTTGATCTCTTGAAGAGAATTACCAGGTGATCCATGGAAATACATGTTTTTATTCTTGTAAGTGTCCTGAAGTAATAATTTGTTTTCCACGTCATTAGGTATCAGACCAAGTGTCAACTCAAGAATAGCCCAGATTATAAATGAAAGAAGAAGCTTGAAAATGACTGCACAGTCAAAGGTACAACCTACATCGTTAGGACTGTGAATGTTTTCATAATAAAAATAATAAAATAGAATATATGTAGTTGAGGAGGAACTGATGAACGTTTACACATTTAATTAATAACTAATTACTTAGAGAGCTGGCAGTAAAGGAAAGCAAAGAGACATTTGGAAAGGGACTCACAATCCAAGGAGAGGAAATCAAACCCCTGAGATTTTCCGCTGATATTGTTATTTTATCTGAGACTGCAGAAGATCTGGAGAAATTGCTAAATCGTACGAACAGAGTCTTGGGTAAGAAGTACGAAATGAAAATAAATAATAAGTCCGAAACAAAAGTAACGGAGTGCAGTCGAACGACGTGCAGGAAATATTAGATTAGGAAATGAAGTCTTAAAGGAAGTAGATGAATATTGTTAGGTGGTTAGTAAAATAACTAACGATGGCAGAAGTAAGGACTAGCACAAGCAACGAAGGCCTTTTCTAAGAAAGGAAATTTGCTCACTTCGAACACTGATATGGGAATTAGAAAGACGTTTTTGAATACTTTCGCCTGGAGAGTGACATTGGATGGAAGTGAAACATAGACGGTAACTAGCTCAGAAAGAAAGAGAATAGGAGATTTCGAAATGTGGTGTTACAGAAGAATGCGGAAGGTGAGATGGATAGATCGAATCACGAATGAAGAGATGCTGAGTCGAATTGGTGAGACGAAATCGATTTGACTAAATTTGTCGAAAAGAAGAGATAGAATGGTAGGACACATGTTGAGACACCCAGGACTTGTACAGTTGGTTTTTGAAAAAAGTGTAGGTGGTAAGAACTGTAGGGGAAGACCAAGGTATGAATATTACAGCAGATGTAGGATGCAATAGTTACGTAGAAATGAAAAGGTTAGGAGGAGATAGGGTGGCGTGGAGGGCCGCATCAAACCAGTCTGTGCATTGATGACTCCAAGAACACGAGGCACAGTATTGCAAAGGGTCTGTATCAGTGCAGGTTTGTTGTAAAGTAAAACATTAAACCGACGAAATGTTCTTTCTGTTATGTTACGTACAGTCTCAGTGAATGTATATTGCTGTTGTTTTATTTCCTCATGTACAATTCTACTGATTACCCCCCCCCCCCCTCAACGACGTGTTGAGAGGGAAAGCAAGTGCTGGACGTAAGAGACTGGTTATGGCGAAAGGTGCTAGGTCAGCTCTCATCTCTCTCGTTAAGCTGTAAAACATCATCACTCCTACACCTGATGTAGTGAATTCAGTAGAGTTAAGAATTTCCCAAATTCCAAATCATTCGCTCGTAAGTGTGATGTGCAGGGTCCAGAGACTTTACTGGCGCTTGCTCACTGGTTGATGGTGAAGTGACTGTTTCTACTTCCTGGTCTGCTTCACCTTACTCAGATACCACTGAAGTCATCATGGCGACCGAACTGAGGAGGGTGCACAACTACAGAAACAATCAACTGTACTGTCTCCTGACCTCCTCAGTTCAACTCTGGAGCTTGAGAGACGGTCAATAATGTTGTCACTCAAATCAGCGTTAGGAACTGTCGGGTAAGACTCCGCTTTCGCTGTTAGACAACAGCATAATGATGGCACCACTTCAGAAGGTCTGCAGTACAATTATTATTATTATTATTGTTATTATTTTATTAGGCCCCACTAACTACTTTGACGGTTTTGGAGACGCCGAGGTGCCGCAATTTTGTCCTGCGGGAATTCTTTTACGTGCCAGTTTATCTACCGACACCGGGTGAGTTGGACGTGCCCGTAGAGGCGCGCGGCTGTGAGCTTGCATCCGGGAGACAGTAGGTTCGAATCCCACTGTCGGCAGCCCTGAAAATGGTTTTCCGTGCTTTCCCATTTTCACACCAGGCAAATGCTGGAGCTGTACCTGAATGAAGGCCACGGCCGCTTCCTTCCCACTCCTAGGCCTTTCCTATCCCATCGTCGCCATAAGACCTGTCTGTGTCGGTGCGACGTAAAGCAAATAGGAAAAAAAAAATCTACCGACACGAGGCTGACGTTCAGACACCACCGGACTGAGCCAGCACCTTAACCGATGGTGGTGGTGGTGATTATTGTTTTAATAATAATAATGTTATTTGTTTTACGTCCCACTAACTACTTTTTAAGGTCTTCGGAGACGCCGAGGTGCCGGAATTTAGTCCCGCAGGAGTTCTTTTACGTGCCAGTAAATCTACCGACACGGGCCTGTCGTATTTGAGCACCTTCAAATACCACCGGACTGAGCCAGGATCGAACCTGCCAAGTTGGGGTTAGAAGGCCAGCGCCTTAACCGTCTGAGCCACTCAGCCCGGCGATTATTGTTTTAAGAGGAAGTATAACTAGGCAGCCATCCTCTATATAACACTAATCAGAGAGAAAATATTGAAAGGATCCGACATTCGAAAAATGAAGGTATTGGCCAAACGAAGACAAGGGCCACGAAGGGCGTCCAAATGAAAGACTCCCTAGGCCTCGAGTACTCTAATAGCATCGGGGTCGGAAAAGAACAAGAGTTGACCAAGGGAGGTCAGATAGGATAGATGAAAGTGAGGAGCCTAGCACAACTAAGTGGTCGGCAAGCCACGCTCCTGGGGCCCCTATTAGTCGCCTCCTACGATACTGTGGGTGTTATTCTACTGCCCCCACCCACAGAGGGACCTCAGTAGCACTCACGTAGCCCTTAGATCCAGGTCGGGAATAGAACCCGGGGTCGGACAAAATATAAAACAAATGACTCCGAAATGGTGAAGATCTGGAAAAGAAGGACGTTAAGGGCGACTTTGACCCAAGGAAAAATAAGTCTTAGGTTCAAAAATGTGGTGGTACAACTAACTCGTCCTACTCTGAAAGGGAAATGTAGGCCACATCCAACCGGAGTTGACCAGATGTGCTCTTCCAATCAGACCCGCCACTACTATTTCGTGTATTGGAATTTGAAGAGATGAACATTCTCAATAAGACGAGAATGAAGTCTAGCGTTTACTGTGACAAGGTTGGTATCTCCTCCTTTCGGATACAGATCACTAATTAGATCTCATTCACACAGCTTACTGAAGAGAGAGTGCCAAAATTCAATTTGCTTCAGAACTCGCTAAAGCTGCGACACTGTTTCGGTGAGACAGGTGATGGTGGTGATTATTACAACTAGGCAACCATCCTCTATATAACACTAATGGAAGGGATCCGACTTTTCGAAAAATGAAGGTATCGGCCAAAGAAAAACAAGGGCCACGAAGGGCGTGAAAATGAAAGACGTCGGGATCGGAAAAGAACAAGAGTCGACCAAGGAAATCGAAGTAGTCGAAAAGATCTGTTCAAATTAAGTGACTAACAATAATAATCCCACCTTCAGCGGAGGGAAGTTGAGGCTGCACTTGTCGGATATTTTGACCGACATTAGCTTATTCATTTCGGCTCTATATTTGTTTCGGATATGTTGAGACTGCAATATGGCGGTACACGAGAATACTGAAGGTGAGAGCTGTTTGGCGAAGTTTGATCAGAAGAAGATATCTATTGATGGTGATGATGACAACCATCCTCCGTTAACACTTTTCACAGGGAGAAAGTGGAGATGATTGTTTGAGAGATGCAGTTCTTCATCGTCCAGAAAAGAGGAAGGGCTATGAAGGTCTCACAAACCTAACACAGTCCGATTGGAAGAGAGTGAGAGGAATGGCAGGACTCACTTGGGACCACTCGGAATCAACATTTGTTGAGCTTTCCTCTTTAGTTTTTCATTTTCATCGATTGTTGTGATTTGTGCTCCTCCCACCAAGTTCGTCTTCTCGTCTTCCTCAAATCCCTTTCGTGATTACATTTCTGTCCTGCAGATTGTGTGATCGTAATTCAGTTTGATCTCGTACGTTTGATTTGCACAAATGTGTGTGTGTGCATTTTCTATTGTTATTCGTTCTTTCCAAATGGCTTATAAATTGAATTTGTCGCACTCTCATTGTATCAGCAACTTTAGATATTTCCGAGTTGGGTTTGGGATAATGTATTACATTTTTAATTATGGCCGTAAGATTTTTCTCATGATTTTCCTTTCTTTAACCTCTGAAACGGCGTATGGCTTTTAGTGCCGGGAGTGTCCGAAGACATGTTCGGCTCGCCAGGTGCAGGTCTTTCGAGTTGACTCCCGTAGGCGACCTGCGCGTCGTGATGAGGATGAAATGATGATGAAGACAACACATACACCCAGCCCCCGTGCCATTGGAATTAACCAATTAAGGTTAAAATCCCCGACCCGGCCGGGAATCGAACCCGGGACCCTCTGAACCGAAGGCCAGTACGATGACCGTTCAGCCAACGAGTCGGACCTTTAACCTCTAATTGTTCCTTTAAATTTGTATGATGTAAATTGAGCGATTCTGAAGCGTAATGAGCTTCAGATTTGATGACTGTTAAGAATGAAGAATTTTATTGTTCCAGAACAAGCATTTTTACTTATATACATTATTTGTGTGTTGAAAAGCAATTTCCATTTTCTGAATTCTTGAAGTTGCTGATTTATTTTCTGTGATCTATTCACCTAAGTACTAAGTTCCTTTACTCTTGCAATTTTATTCGTGTCAATGGTAAGTTGAGGCGGAGCAGTTTTAATGTTTGTCATAAATTTAGTTTTTATTATTATTATTATTTATTAGGCTAGGTGCATCAGGAAAAGCGAAAGAGCCGGGCTGAGTGGCTCAGACGGTTAAGGCGCTGGCCTTCTAACCCCAACTCGGCAAGTTCGATCCTGCTTCAGTCCGCTGGTATTTGAAGGTGCTCACATACGACAGTCTCGTGTCGGTAGATTTACTGGCACGTAAAAGAACTCCTGCGGGACTAAATTCCGGCACCTCGGCATCTCGGAAGACCGTAAAAGTGGTTAGTGGGACGTAAAACAAATAACATTATTATTAAAAGCGAAAGAGAGGCAGCGAAAGATACTGCATTATCACAGAAGATATTATGTTCAAGAGAGTAAAGAAAATCGAATTGTAGTTGTTTAAATCAACAATTATACAACACAAATGCAATGAAGTACAAATTCAATGAATTAATGATAATAATCCACGGTTTCGGGAAGAAATACATTTAGCCCCGACCCGTGTGGTGTTAAGCCGCCTGCAGCGAGCGCGTCCTCTCTTTTGATAGCAGTTCAATGCAGACGGGAAACTGGGCGGGGTACATTTTATCTTCTCTTTTCTTGAGCTCGGTGTGACTTCGATTTATGTGTTGACTTGCAGAGGGAAACGAATCAACAGGTGAACCCGCCCTCCTGGCATTCCTCCCAGAGAAGGTTTCCTCTACCTCTGCAACGTGCCTTGCTATTCTTGTTCCACACAACATGTATACGATAAGAGTGTGGATATTGTTACAAGGGTCATCAGTATTCAGGGCATTCATTGAAGGAGGAGGAGGAAAAGTTCCGTCTTATCTAAGAACAAAGGTATCGGATTGTTTCTTTGATCATGTCAGATGTTCTTATATTAGAAACCGAGCACCAATAAAACTTGAAATGAAAATGATAATATATGTGATGATGGCAGTGTCATGCCGTGCACAAGGTTGTCTGTGTCGATAGTGGCCAATTTACAATGGAAACAGGAACGTTAAATCGACTACATAAATGCATGAATTTAACATAAACATTAACGCAGGCCCAAAAGAATCTAGTAAAAATGGTTACTTCCACGATAAATGACGATATAAGAAAGAGATTTGAGTTTCAAGTGTGTGTGTGTGTGCGTGTGTGTGTGTGTGTGTTTCTGGATTTAAAAGACGGAAATCTAGAAGTAGATGAAGACGATGGTGGGTTCATCCACTGGAGCAAAAGTGGTGGCGATTATTGTTCTAAGAGGAAGACTAATCTGACAGAAATAATGGGTTGGGTCCGACACTTCGAAAAATGAAGATATCGGCCAAAGGAAGACAACGGGCCCGAAGGGCGTGAAAATGAAAGACTCCCTAGCCCTCGAGTGCTAGGGTCGCCAACCCACGCTCCCATGTTGGAAGCCCCTGGGGCCCTGTAGTCGCCTCTTACGACAGACAGGGGACACCGTGGGTGTTATTCTACCACCCGCACGCAAAGGGGAAACAATGATCCTGAACCTACCTTCAGATTTCAATTCATGAACTATCATTTTTGTAACGATTGCAGTTTAATGAGCTCTGTCGTTTGTAGCGCGATGGTGTTTCTTTCTCGAACCCTATGGAATATGAAAGTCTGGAGTTTACATATTTCGTTAGAAATGTCTTCATTAAATAACATGGGTGGAAAGTTCCTTGTTCACGTTGTGTTTCCACTCGAAATTTGCCTCCTAGGTAAAATCAAATAATTTAGTACAATCAGCATAAACTTGCATGAAACGGAAGTATATAGACAACACTGAGATCCGATTTCTAGATCGACGCATAACAAAATAGCGCAGCAAATTGTTTCTGGAATGTAAAGGCCCGTTAATAACATACCCTCGTCGCTAAGCAGAACAACTTGTCACTGTAACAACAATAAGAATATTTCATTTCTCTGTGCCATAGTATTTGGCCCATTGATAGCAGGAATATTATTCCGTTTTATTTTTGTTATTAGGGACAACCTGGCCGAGGCGGTAAAGGCGTGCTCGGTTCGCCTGGAAGGACGTGGGTTCGAATTCCCTTCGTACAATTTAAAAAACGAGATGTCCGCTTCCGGAGGTGCATATGCCCCTGAGGCTCACTCAGCCTACACCAAAAATGAGTACCAAGTTAATTCCTGGGGGCAAAGGCGGCCGGGCATAGAGCTAACCACTCTACCTCATCACGTGCCGAGGTTAGGAATGGTGGAAGCCTTTACCTTCCACTCCTCTAAGGGCCTTCATGGCCTGTACGGAGGTGACTTTGCTTTGCTTTTTTATTTTTGTTATTAGATGCTTTATTTATTTATTTATTTATTTATTTATTTATTTATTTATTTATTTATTTATTTATTTATTGATTTATTTATTTATTTATTTATTTATTTATTTATTTATTTATTTCTTGGTCAGTGTATCGTCGAGGATTCGTTTTTTCCTCGGACTCAGCAAGGGATCCCTCCTGTACAGCCTCAAGGGCAGTGTCCTAGAGCGTGAAACTTTGGGTCGGGGGATGAAACTGGCGAGGAGGACCAGTATCTCACGCAGGCGGCCTCACCTGCTATGCTGAACAGGCGCATTGTAGGGGGATGGGAAGACCGGAAAGGATAGGCAAGGGAAGGAAGCGGACGTGGACTTAAGTTAGGTACCATACCGGCATTTGCCTAGAAAATAAGTGGGAAATCACGGAAAACCACTTCGAGATGGCTCGCCTGGGAATCGAACCCGCTCTACTCAGCTGACCTCCGGAGGCTCAGTGGGTCCCGTTCCAGCCCTCGTACCACTTCTCAAATTTCGTGACAGACCCTGGCCTCCGGGGGTGGCAGCTAATCACACTATACCACAGAGGTGGACTTTGATATTACTTTCTTCTTCTTCTTCTTCCTCTTCTTCTTCTTCTTCTTCGTTTTGCCTCATGACTGAGGCGTCGTGACTATCATAATATTCAGCCCTCTAGCCGATGAACCATACTCCGCCATTCTTCCCTACCTAAAGCTTTCATTGTGGTTGCTCTGAGAGAACACTCTAGGGGGCCGTTCACCATCTCAATCCATCGCGTTGGTACTCGTCCTCGTTGTCTGGTTCCCTGGACTTTGCCCTCAACAATCAACTTTTGAAGGCTACCATCTCGGCGCATTATATGTCCAAAGTAGCGTACAATCCGCTGAGAGACCTTACACGATAGACGAACTTTTATCTGGAGTTGCTTCAGGACTGATGTGTTCATGCGATGAGCTGTCCAAGGAATCCTCAACGTTTTCCTCCAGCACCACATTTCAAAGCTTTCTGTCCGTTCACGATCACGTTTGAGGATGGTCCACGTCTCTGCGCCATACAAGAAAACTGAGAAGACTAGAGATTGAACGAGCTTCTTTTTTGTAATGATGGTGGTCATTATCTTTTCAGATCTTCCGCAGACGGATCATTGCTACCTTTCCTATTTCAATTCTTCTCTTTATTTCATCTTTGGAACCACCAGAATTGGATAGTAAGGAGTCTAGATATGCATACTGATGTACAACTTCACAACTTCCAATCTGTTGGATAACTGGACTGTTGTTGTTCTTACGATCAACAATCATGACTTTGGTTTTCTGTCGATTTAGGCGTAATCCAATTTCAAGGCTTGCTTCTCACACTCTCTTGGTCAGCTCTGTCAACTGCTATCAAGGTGGTGCCATCAGCAAATCTCAAATTGTTGATCTTGCATCCCCCAATGGAAAACCCTTTGTCCCAGTCATCTCATTGCATATTCACCATTGAGATTGAGAAGTAACGGTGACAGGATACATCGCTGACTGACTCCAGACCTCGTACGAAACTGTTTGTTTTGTATCTTCACAGTGGCTGTACTTTCCTCATGCAAGGACTTGAGGAGATCACTCAAATGGAGGCAAACCCATTACCTACTTGGCTTTAATTAGATACATTATTATTTTATTTTTAGGGCATGTTAGTTAATCGCCACATTTAGCTTGACGTAAATGGATGGCCGCGTCTTCGATTCCTGCGATATAAAATAAGAAGGATTGCTGCATTTCAATAGAAGTAACTCGATTTATGTGTGGTCTGGCCAGTGAATTATTAACTCAGCCTTTGAAACGGCTGGATATTATCAGATACGGTAGTTAACAGTTGAGGTTCGAATCCTAGTCTCTACTTAGGTGTTTAACGTATTGATTATGTTCAGCACTAGCCATCGCACGATGATGGTAGTGGTGGTAGTGGTGAAGTACAACGAGATCACCGTCCTCGATATAACTCAAATCAGGAGGAAAAAATGGAAGGGATGCGACACTTCAAAAATGAAGGTATCGACCAAACAAAGACAAGGGCCAGGAAGAGTGCTCTTATACCGTCCGCGTCGGAAAAGAACAAGAGTTGACCACGGGAGGTCAGATACGATATATGAAAGTGAGGAGTCTGACACTAGTAAGTGGAACCAATGCGGTCACAACCCACGCTCCCAAGTTGGGAGCCCCGGGGGCCTCTTTAAGTCGCCTCTTACGGCAGGCAGGGGGTGACTCCCTAGGCCTCCAATGCTCTTATACCGTCGGGTCCCTGGGGCCTCTTTTAGTCGCCTCTTACGGTAAGCAGGGGGTGTCTCCCCAGGCCTCCAATGCTCTTATACCGTCGGGTCCCTGGGGCTTCTTTTAGTCGCCTCTTACGGCAGGCAGGGGTGACTCCCTAGGCCTCAAATGCTCTTATACCGTCGGGTCCCTGGGGCCTCTTTTAGTCGCCTCTTACGACAGACAGTGTATACCGTGCCCCCACCCACAGGGGGACCTATTGCCTCATCCGGCTGGCATATTTTTATACCTGCTGTATATGAATGAGCGTTGAAATTGAATACATCACTCACTTTTACGGTTTCATGATCCATCGCCTGTCACTACACCTGTCTCATTGTTTATGGTTAGATTTTTCTTTCTTATTTAAAAATTCATCGGGACGGTACGTCGCTTTAAGGCCCTTGCCAATAAACAGATAAGCACATCGCTTACACACATAAATTGACGTTTATGAGCTGAACTATTATCCTTTTAACATGAACCCTACTACTAGAAAGAATAACTGTAAATTTTTTTGCTGTTACATCAACGTAAAGATCATCATATCGTTTAACAAAATATGTTCATTTCTTAAATCACGCATATTTCCTTCCATGCATGCCAATATTCATATAATGAGAAGACCATTTGTTTTCTAAAACATAGTTTATTTCAGAACAACACTTGTAAAATACAAATCAGAACAGATGATGAAATATAATAAACAATATCAATCATAGAGATTACGAAATTCGCATTCGATTGAATCTGAACAGACAATGCATTAAAGCATTCTAATGTAATTTAGAAATCAGTGATGGGTGTCTCTCACTCGAAACCTGTAAGGCATAATATCAGTGTCCTGCACAGTGACCCTATGAGTACATAGCAGACGTTATCCAGACCGTGTACTCAGAAAAATCCGATAAAACTGCAAATGTACGCGTACAGAGATGATATGGTGTAACCGGCAACGTCAACATCACAGGAAACGATCAGTCAACTGGCAGACTGCGCGGTACGAGGGTAAAACCGCGTCCATGTCCCTTAGAAGAGGCGTACTGTGACCAAGGCATAGCATTCCAAAGCCTGCGTAATGTATGTTGTCTACCCGTGAAAGACAAAGAATATTCAGCAATTCAGTCAATGAATGACATAAAGCAGCTCAGCAAGCTATCCCTGGAAACAACTATCAAGCGGTGCAGTGTCAACGTACCACCCGTCGGAGTGGCCGAAAGTCACGGCAAGGGGCGTCTCATCAGAAAATGTGCCGTGTATGACCCTGAGCGTTGCGGCTAGCTGCGGCTGTCACAGACACCAGTGTCGTGAACACGTTGCACGTTAACCGACTTTGAACGCGGGAAGATCATCCGCGCACGGAGATTACACGCGAATTCCGAAGTCAACAGTGTGCATTAATAATGTCCCGTTCATATCTGGCTTGTGGTACTTCCTTTCTGTGCAGACCTTGTGGTGAAAGCCGTGCAATTGCAGTCGCATAATCTGGCCTTCTGTCTCCAACTTGACAGGTTCGATCCTGACTTATTCCGGTGACATTTGAAAGTGTTCAAATACGTCAGCCTCGTGTCGGTAGATTTACTGGAATGTAAAAGAACTCCTGCGGGACTAAATTCCAGCACCTCGGCGTCTTAGAAAACCTTAAAAGTAGTTAGTGGGACGAAAAACCAATAACGTTATCACCGCGTGGTTTGCGACACGTAGCTACCAGCTTGCACTCGGGAGGGAGTGGGTTCAAACCCCACTACCGGCAACAATGAAGATGGTTTTCCGTGGTTTCCCATTTTCACACCAGGCAAATGCACCTTAATTAAGGCCACTGTCACTTCCTTCCCACTCCTAGCTCGTTCCTATCCCATCGTCACCATAAGACCTATCCGTGTCCGTGAGACGTACAGAAAATTGTAAAAACACTGCCTTAGTACGTCTTTCTTCGTCTCAATTTGGATGCTGCTATTGGTGTAATTTTGGGCTTGAAGAGTGCCACCGCTGTGTCAAATTTGTTTTGCACGCGCCATGGAAATTTGACTCCCTGCGTTTAGAAGACTACCCCTAAATACCTAAAGTTATTGACTGATTTTAGTCTTTTTCCTTTTGTATTCTACGAAATGATTGACTGGCCAACTCAGTCCCACCACCCAGCCCTAACGCACACAAAATACTTACCTCGTTGACCGATCGGAACAGGCTAGAGACTGCCAGGAACTGAATTCGTGCCTCTTAAACTTATGAAAGGAAGTAGAAAAGGCATATACCCACAATGAAAGATAGGGATCACAAGAATAAGGTTTATTAACATAACATGAAATTCAAATGAATATGCAAACAGCAAAAGAAGTAGCGGATACAGAGAAAAACGAACTCACGTTTACAGAGTATTGTACACGCAGTCATCTTCAAGCACAGAATTCTGCTTTGTAAACATCAACGAGGATGAAACAGAGGCGTTACGAAATGTGATAACAATAGTGATCACAATAGATCTTTCGTGGAAAAATAAATTAACTCTTGGCGCAAAGCATTCCTTTCTCCAGAGTGAGAAATTGGACACGCGTGAAAGAAACAAACATTACTTTAAAAGCCACACAATCAAAGCATTCGGTAATGCTAGACTTGAACTGACGCGAACACAACAATTACCTCCAAAGAGACCGCATCCCTACCGAGAAGTAGGCCCGGCAAAGAAAACAAAACAAGGAGACTGAGAGGTTGCCATAGTTACGAGATCAATTATTATTATTAAGGAAAGAGCGCACAAACGTGCATAAAATTGGTATACACTGATCGAATAGATACAAAATACATTATTCTTTGCTGTATTCCTTTAGAGTCTTGTGTCTCCGTGTACAAATTGTAAAATGATAACGCTCACACACTTTGTTGCATAGTTTGCATAAGGAGTCTTCATCTGGGTCATGGAAGTATGTTTTCATGCACAATTTATGATGAAAGCCATGTACAGATAGTCTAATAATGACACTTCGCAAAACTTGGTTTGGTCCACTCCATCTTCGGTCTAGCATGACTTCTGTTGTGAAAAATTCCGGCCATATTTCTTCTTGTTTTTCTTTTCTTTTCCTAAGGACTGCTTCTGCTTGTGGTGTAGATGGTAGCTGTAGGATGTACCTCATATCTTCTATGAAAAAGCGTTCCTTTGCAAGCATATACGCTAGTCTTGATGGCGCTGTTTTTGCTATCCCCAGTATTCTTTTCAGGAATCTGGCTTTTACTCTTTACCGAGGCCGAGGTATCGGAAATTACCTACTCTTTTCAAGGTCTGTCCTGAAAACGTGATTGTGTCTTGTGCCGCAACTCTTCCTCCTTTTCGAAATGTCATGTAAACAGTTTTGTCTTTATTTAACTGTAGGTCATTTTCGTCAGCCCAGATCTGTAACTTGGAGGACCTCCCTGTTTCTGGAGCCTAGTATCAATAGCACGACTGGAGAGTTCTCAATTATCTTCGTTACATCTGCTGTGGCAATATTGAATAAGATTGGGCTTATTGGATCACCCTGGAGGACCCCATTTGTTTGTGTGATGGGGGACGAGGTTGTTACACCGTCTTCGATTTCAACGAAATTGAATGCTAGCAAATTATTTATTGTAGTGACCAGAGGGTTGTTTTGTCCAATCATATGTTCTAGCTTCTTTATTAACTTGGCTCTGTTCAGAAAATCGAAGGCTTTCGTATAATCAATGAAGACAACGTGAAATGTTCCTCCTCTGTGCCTTAGTGCCTCATGTATGTCGTTGCGTGCAGGGTCCCTCTCCCTTTCCTGGATCCACTTGCTCCTCCGGAATGTGGATTTCAATTTCCCTCTCAAGTCGCCGGGTGAGAATTCTTGTATAAATCTTGAAGGAGTTGTTCACTAACGCTATTCCTCTGTATGAGTTTTCATCATCGGTTTCTCCTTTTCCTTTATAGAGGATTTTCATTCGTGATTGCCTCCAGCTATCTGGGATAAATCCGCTTTCAAGACTTCTATTGAAGAGTTTTGTTCATACAGGACCTAGTATTTCTAGGGAGTCTTGTAGATTTTCAGTATATATCCCGTTACGAGATCAATAAGCATATCTAACAATTAAACAGATAAAAAAAGAAAGAAAAATATATTAAAATAAACAAGTAATCGGGCGTGTAAAGCCGAGAGCAAGCGTAATGAAAGGAATAACGGTGGTGTAAAAAATAACACCCGTGAGATGCGGAAAAATAACATAAATCTAACCAGTCAATCCACACAAACGCACGCACAGCGTAGAGACCAGAATGTGCATGATCAAATAGGTAGTGGTTACCAAGACACGTTACGAGACAATCCGTACAGCATGACAAGCAAAATCACAGGCTCCCGAGCTTGACTCAAATACCCAGGTCGTAACCCTGGATCGCCGCATAGTAGGCCAGGCTCATCCAGTTACAATCGTAATCGTAAAATAGTATGCACGCTACATGACATATTCATATCGCCTCACCCAAGACGAACATGAAAAGCATAGCATTAGCGTTAAACAATATCAACACCAAACAAGCTCAGCCAGTAGTAGACACGAAGAAAAATAATAAAAGGTCTCAAATCAAAACCACAGGTAAGCACCTCATTCACACAGATCGATGTTATCCTCCGCCCTCACGTATGAATAAATGTACGAAAAACAGACGCACAAAACGAAAGATATATAAGGTCTGCATCAAATGAATAATGAAAACCCTGCAGAACAAGAATCTCAGAACACAATGCCAGCATAACTATGACAAACCATAAAAATGATATAAATACCTTAAACCTCGTAGGATAGAACCCAACGATTCTATATAATTATGAACATTGACTCTGTATAGAGAGTCGTGTAGGGCAAATGGTAAATCCATTCATAATAACATTTAAAATTTAGCATAAACACTTCACAGCCCAACGTTTCCATCTTCTCGACACAAGTCATTGTTGATTCCAGTGGCGGTGGACTCTCAAGAGCACATGAACACCCAGTTCTAACGCATATTCACACATTCATGGATACCGGTAATTTAAAAAAATCCTTTTTTCGATCTGATTTCATCAATCGATCAAAAACATTCGACTTACGTCGAAGCTCCGTTACACTGGCAGCTGTTCGTTTCGGCTGACAATGCCAGGGAGCACACTGGATATTTTGCTACTAGCCTTAAGACTATACGCATGCGCAAGGAGATGACGTCATGGTTTATACACAGATTTCTCCATAAGCGGGGAGCACGGTACGGAATGTGCCTTTCCCTCTACAACCACCCTCAAACCAGACATAGCATTACAGTTGAACACAAGGGTCCGCCACCTCCTCTGTTACTGTTGGCCACAGCTCCCAGAAGTTACTATTACATTACATCGCCGGAAGATTTCGCCAGTAGGGAATTTTGAACAAGTGTTCGTGAACACGGGATCAGAAAGCCAGAGCCTCAACCTCAGCCAAAGCCTGAGCGACTCAGGCCGGCAGTCGAAATGTTAATCTTCTTGTACACTCACAAATTAGTCTCGGAAAAATGTATCCTCGATTATAAGGGTTCTACCATATTATGAGTAGAGAAGCAACCGTACAAGGAAGTTTTAGTGAAATGATTTGAGTAAATGATTTTGTTCGTAGTTGCATTCTACTTGGGTATAGTTGAGACGTGAACACAATGAGCCACCACTGTTTGACTCTCTCCGAGAGCATAAGGCCAAGAGTAGCTTCGTCAATCTCTGATAGAAGTGAATTATATGTCACGTTCGGGACATGTCTGTGGCATCGCCAAAGAATGCAAACTTGGTGTGGCACAGCTTCCTGGCATTGTTTTAGATTCGTTCAATCTGATTTAATTTTAGTCGCCTCAGCTTGCAGGTCTGTTAAAAGTCGTCTATAACTTCTCAAGTGAAGTAGATGTCAATACCATATCCTCTACATATACATCTTTATCCTCTATAATTTGGGTCACATCGATGTTTGCCATGTTGAACAAGAGAGGGCTCATTCGGTCCCCCTGTAGCACTTCAATTGTTTGCACAATATAATTAGATTCCTTCTATTCTGTTGTCGTTGATTCGTTATTAGTTAAGATATTCCTTATCAGTTCTGTTGCCCTGATAATCTAGCTTCTCCAGCATTATTCTTCGTTTTTCTGAGTCAACGGCTATTGAATAATCGATAAATATCGCATTCTGCTTGCCTCTTTCATGTCTTAAGGCTTCTTCAGTATCATCTTGAACGCATTTGATTGCATCTATTGTCGACTATCCTCTTCCGAATCCAAATTATTCCTCGGTAATTTGGCGTTCTCTCAGATCTATCAATCTCCTTGTAACTAGGTTTGTTAACAACTTAAACCCTGAGCATTGCCCATACATGCGTCTCCCTTTCCCTCATATAGCACTTTCAATGGGGACAGCCGCTATTTGTCCGGTATATTCGCTTGTATTAAGCACTTGCTGAAGAGGGCCAACCATTCTCCTTTCATTCCTTTTAAAGCTATCTTTTATATATTCATTATATATCTGATCTGTAGAGCATTTATACATACATTCTATACCTCTTATCCTTAAATCGTTAGAAACTGAGCCTAACCATCGTCGTCTTGGTCACCCTCTACTTCTCTTACCCACCATAACAGAGTTCATTATGCTCCTAGGTAACCTATCCTCCTCCATTCGCTCACATGACCCCACCACCGAAGCCGGTTTATGCCTACAGCTTCATCCATCGAGTTCACTCCAAACTTATCCTTTATCTCCTCATTCCGAGTACCCTCCTGCCATTGTTCCCACCCCTATGTACCAAGAATCCTCGCTACTTTCATGTCTGTTACTTCTAACTTATGAATAAGATATCCTGCAAAGCAAAACTGGTCTGAAAACAGACCGATGTAAAGATAGTTTCGTTCGGAAGCTGACTTCCTTCCTACAGAATACCATTGATCGCAACTGTGAGCTCACTGCATTAGCTTTACTACACCTTGATTACATCTCACTTACTATATTACCACCCTGGAAAAACACATATTCTAACTACTTGAAATTATCTACCTGTTCCAGCTTTGTATCACCAATCTGACATTCATTTCTCTTGGATTTCTTATCTACTGGCATCAATTGAGTCTTCGAAAGGCTAATTTTCATACCATACTCACTGCACCTATTTTCAAGTTCCAAGATATTAGACTGAAGGCTTTCGCACAATCTGCCATTAAGATCAAGTCGTCAGCATAGGCTAGACTACTTACTACATCTCCACCTAACTGAATCCCTCCCTGCCACTTTATACTTTTCAGCAGATGATCCATGTAAACAACGAACAGCAAAGGTGAAAGATTACAGCCTTGTCTAACTCCTGTAAGTACCCTGAACCAAGAACTCATTCTACCATCAATTCTCACTGAAGCCCAATTGTCAACATAAATGCCTTTGATTGATTTTAATAATCTAACCCTTAATCCCATAGTCCCCCAGTATCGCGAACACCTTTTCTCTCGGTACCGTGTCATATGCTTTCTCTGTATCTACGAAACATAAACACAACTCTATATTCCTCTCGTAGCAGTTTTCAGTTACCAGGCGCATACCGAAAAATCTGATCCTGACAGCCCTTCTGTGGTCTGAAACCACACTGGTTTTCATCCAATTTCCTCTCAACCACTGATCGCACCCTCCGTTCCAAGATGCCAGTGGATACTTTGCCTGGTATTTTTATATTTATTTATAATTGTATTTATATGGCCATTGGCTGCAATTGAACTTTCATTTATTTGTTAATTAAGCACACAACTAACCACACATATGCACATACATTTCCTGAATTAAATTGTTCGGAATATCTTCAACACAAAGTAGGCTACGTCCACACACTCGTCACGATAGGAACGGAAGAAAGATCGCGAATTGTTCTTAATCCATGTAGCCAGACACAGCACAATATTTCCGTTCATGTTGAGAAGACAGATAAATAAATCACACTCGCTATTAATTATTGATTTTAACTTGCTCCAAACGCATAAATAATAACAAAAACGTCTACTAATACACACGATCTTGTGATAGGAAACGTTTCGCCAGGTGGTTGTCCCCCTGTACTGTCTCTATTATCTGATACTACTTCCAAGACCTACTCCAACACTCAGCCCGAAACATTTAAAAACGTGGTGTCCAAAGTAGCCGGACTGCTGGTGTTGTCAGGTACATATTACAACAACGGCGGTAAAATAACACGAAATATGTAACATCATAGGGAAAATCACTGTTACACGTGCGAAAACGCTTCACAAACAACTACACATCCCATATAATAAACTAGAATCAGTGTATTCTACTAGAATAGATGGACAGACCCACACTGAAAGAGAACAACAAGCTGATTATTTAGACGTGTTCTCTTAGATTTCACTTCACTGGTTAGATGGAAATGCATGATAAAATTGTTAAAATTATATTTACAAAATCGTTTTGAATGCTGAAAAATTAAGGGGCGAAATTTCTCAATTTCTTCGCTCTCATGACAACTATGAAACATAACTTGTAGCCTTAGTTTCGAAGTGGTGGGCAATTTCTAATGTTTAACAGCCAATGAAAGGAAAGTACACCTGAAATGATTATGCTGTGGGTCCTGGTGGTGCTAACGTAATAATGTTGACATAATATGACATAGCAGCACCTCACACAATGGAGGTAAACTTGGTAATAAAGCGTTCAGACACTAAGGATATAATAGGTTTTTGCCGTTGAAGAACATCACTGCAACAACTCTATTGATTCTAAACATTGATGTCTTTAATATACACGGACGAGCTTCAATTTGGTGCAGTCCGCTTGATAACAGATAAGCACAATATGAATCGGAAGGTGTTGCTACTGTAAACTTCTGCGTTACAAATCTAGCTAATCCCTTCAAGTCACTATTTCTTCTGTGTAACAATGTACGGCTCCATATGTCACGCTTATAGGTTTTGTCATACTCTAGGATCCAGACAAACTTTTCCGCAGGCAAGCTCGTTTCCTTATAAAATGCACTTGCATCTAAATAAGTCGACGCTTTGAAGCACATACACACTGACGGAACATTATCGATTATCATCAGATCTAAGTGATTTTTATTTCGAGGAATACGAATAGGTTCACCATTTAGAGTTAGGAAAAAGTATTCTCTAACATCAGACTTATTATCAAAATGATAAATACACACTATTATTTCGCCATGGACTTCAAAATAGTCACGATTTATATTAATGTTTTATTCCTTAGAAGCCTTAAGATTAACTTAGGTGTATGAGAGGCATTGCCGTAGTTAGACTTGAACCCGGTTCACAACACGATCGAAAAAAATTCTGGAATCCCTGGGTATAATTACATATCCTAAGTGCCTACCGACTCATATAAATACACTTTCACGCTGATATTCTACAATGAAACTAATATTTATCATCGACTTTCATGAAATTACACCGAATGCATGCGAACAAGAAACCAACGTTTCCAGCATGCCCGGCTACTCGATTCGCCATCTTGGAACGATCGAGACTAGCATCAAGGTCTGAGGATTGAGTCGTTCTTGCTATATACCTCCATGTAGGAAGAAGTGCGTATCGTATGTCGAAGCAGCTCGCTGAAATGTGGCCCAGGGAAGAAGAAAACAGGCACCATATTGGCGACATAGTTGCTGTCTCCTCGTAGGCAACAAGGTCGTTCTCAATCATTTCTCCGTCTAACGAAATGGCCAGTTTCAAAAGTCTTACAACCCTAGGACACCATGACCAGTAGAGTGATTCATTACTGGTACCGGTGCGAAAAAGATCGCCCCTCACCCAGTCTATTTGTACGGAGGTTTATTTGTGGATAAAAAAATTAATAAAAATGATGTAGATTAGTCATTGTTTATTAGAGTAATGTGTTTTAGTTTATATTTATTAGTGAATATTTGTATTTGTGGATATTAAGAAAGCGTCTTATTCTATTGGCAAGAGATAAGTTGATAAGCTTGATCTCGTAACCAATGAACAATCAATAGACCAAATTTAAACACGTCAACATTTTGTTATTAGAAATCCTGGAAGAATTGGCAGGATAAATTAGTGGTACCACTTCCGCAGTTAATAATGTGAGTTTTAGAACTCTCTGGCGAGATCTAGTGTCAACAGTGGTATGACCTGTCTGTCTCATCCTTGGCTTTGACAATATGAAAGTGGCTCAGGTATGAGTGATGCTACTAATGCAGCCAGTCACTGTTATGAATAGTGTGAAAATGTCGCTCAAAGGGTTGGTTGGCTATCAGTTTTTTACAATTTGCTTACTGGTATGTAATATCAACGTGTGGCTCGATGAGGAAAGCAACGGGAAACAACCACACTCTCACTCCTCATTTTCCCAGTGATGGCTAGGCCATCTATGACAGCTGATGACTGAGTTGTTGAGGATCAAACCAGCCTTCGGGACGATATTTTGATTCTCCTCGTTACAAACAGCCATTTTGGTGACTTGATCCTGATGAGAGTTGTCGCCGCTAAACCCATGAAGGGCGATCCTTTAATCGCTTGAACACATCTTCAAACTGCAGATCATAGGTGCATCCATTGTTAGGTTATTTACCATCTTAGCGTGCGCATGTGCTGCATTCTATTTGATATTTTGCACATCATTCTTTTGTTATGAAGGTTTATCTCTGTCGATGTTCCTTGGTTATGGATTAATCATATGTTTTCCTAATGCACCCGACGTTGTTTTCAACCTAAGCTTTAAGTGACGTCCTTGTAATTTTACCAGAAATAACCAGGTCAAGTACAAAGAAGAACAAGGTACTATGTATCGTTCTTCAGAGCTCTTTTCGAATCATGGATGAGGAAGATTTAAGAACCATTTGGTGTGGAAACTTATCCGAGAAAGTGACCGAAGAGCTGTTGTATGAGCTATTTCTTCAGGTGTGTTGCCTCTTACAGTTCACTTACGTAGTAACACTGAGAGCTGCCTATCGTAAGTAACTTTTACCTGGTGTAATACGATTCACAACCAAATACCCGTGTTCTCGATCGTGCCACCACTACCTTTTAAACTTGTAGTTAACAATCTTGTAATCTGGAAGTCCCCTCACCACCTTTCAGATGAAGAATATCTCTTTGTGTGCACTTAGGACACCTACCGTACTGCATTAGTTCCGTTACCCCATCCGTTCTGCGCATTTGTTTCCGTTATCTTGGTGTTCTACCGTCTCCGCGATGACCCAGTGATGTGTCCTAAGTTTATTGCTAGGAGAACACAAGACAAGTACTCAGAAAAACTACCAAACTTGCCAATAATGATAATTGCTGACGTACTGTTGTATTCATTTTATAGCCTAAACATACGAGATACATAATTTTATTGTTTGGTAAGGGAAAATGTTTTTGACCCGTTTTTCTACATTTCCGGTTATTCTTCAATTTTTGTTTGGTTTCTATAACGCACAACAAAATGCATCTGTTAAGAAGGAAATATTTTCACATTCCTAATGGAAACAACGAGCACAAGTGTCGCATACCACTTGTTCCCCTAATTAACTACGAGGAGAGCGTATCGTCCGTCCTCAAGGACAAGAAGACTGTAGAAGTGTCAGTACTGCTGTCACTGACAGGAATAGAGTTAAGTGGTTTTGATGATCACCTGACACAGTCTGTGTCTACTACTTATCTTTGTTAGATTCCGCTTCTCGGCATCTCTCATTGTCTGAGTGTTGGGGATCCACGGTATCCTACCCGACCTCCTCCCTTGCGAGCCGGTAGGGCCATTCATCGTTCTTCCCTTTCTTTAACCGATACCTTCATTCTTCGAAGAAGTGGACCTCTTCTTCTTTTTCCCTTTCGATTAGTGTTGCTCAGTTGCACTTCCTCTTAAAACAATAATCACCACCACCACTCTTGTTTCTTCCCTTTAAGCAATACCTTCATTCTTCGAGAGATCGCAAGGGAGATTATGTTGATGGGAAAAGCATTAGAAAAATGTCATTGGGATGAATTACAGTTACCCGAAAAATATCTAAATTAAATATTACAAAATTATTTTTCAAAAAGTAATCGATAAAATTGCAATCCGAGTCCTTGGCTGAATGGTCAGCGTTAAGGCCTTCGGTTCAGACGGTCCCGGCTTCGATTCCCGGCCGGGTCGGGCATTTCGATGATTAATTCTTGTGGCTCGGGGATTGGGTTTTTTGTTTGTCCTCTCCACATTCAGACAATAAACACACTTCACTACAGAAACACGCAATAGTAAATTATTCCGTCCACATAGGGTTGGTGTCAGGAAGAGCATCCGGTCGTAAAATATGGCCAAAAGCACACGTTGTTGTAACCTATGGATTTATTGAGAAGTAACTCCAATACAAAACTCACGACAAGAGTAATATTCAAATAACGTTAATAAAGTTAGGGAACAGGCTGTCCAGTATAGGGCTGGTAAACTGCCTTGCGTTGAGTAGGTGTTTCCAGTCCATCGCTGATCCAGTAATTTTGCAGATGGTACAGCTAAGCAGTCATATCCTGTTTCCAATCTGAAGATCGCCACTGCTTCTTTCCTCGGTTTGCTTTTAGTTTTGTCCCATAGGTAGTAAGTTGGGTAGTTTCTTTCTTCCGTTTTTGAGGAATTGTATTTGTGATTTTTTTTGTATTTTGATTGAGTTAGCTGCCAGAGGTTTGGTTCTAGTGCCTTTTCCTGCCAGTTTATGTGCCAGTTCGTTGCCTTGTACTCCTACACGTGTGGGGATCCATTCTCAAGTGATGTTTTCTTTAACGTTTTTAATTTTGTGAGTAGATGTTGAATTCTTCATGAATGTGGTTTGGTATTTGAGGATACTGCTAGTGAATCTGTGAGCAGACTGCTTTTTCAACTAAACTGACTGCATAAATCAGATTTTGTCTACTTCTCAATCGAAGTTGTTATGATATCTAATTGACAGAAAACTCCGGCGCCTGCTGCTCCGTCCTCTGCTACACAGTTCGCACGAGTGTGGCTCAAGCGGTAGAAGAATCAACAAATTGACAACTACAATTACTTCACAGAACGCCAGTCACTAACTTTTTTGTCGCATGGGGTTGAAATAATACAAAAATGTGCAAGAATGTTGCGGTTTACCTTTTTTTTATAGCATAGAGAAATTAAAAAATTAACTGTTACCGAGACTTGGAAATTTCGACTTCTTTTCGCATCGTTTTTATTTTAGTTAATGACTTTTAGGGTTTCAGATAATTGGTTCTTAACATTCTCGTCGCTAATCCTTGACTTCCTTAAAAACGCGCCCTACAGGAGCACTTGAAGTGCCTGTGTTTCATTTTAAGAACATCGTTGGTATTTGGAAGTACTGGAGATGTAAGAAAGTTCTTCAAGCAAAACTGGAGAAGCTGCTGGTTCTGCTGTAGTAGCGTCACATCACTCACTACTATGTAACGGTTACAGCTTTATTTCAAGAAGTAAAAGTTACCTTTTGTAAAACGTAACGATACAGGTAAAATTACCAAGAATCTACTTCCCAGATCTGATAATAATAATAATAATAATAATAATAATAATAATAATAATAATAATAATCTCTTCTCACCGGGCGAGTTGGCCGTGCGCGTAGAGGCGCGCGGCTGTGAGCTTGCATCCGGGAGATAGTAGGTTCGAATCCCACTATCGGCAGCCCTGAAGATGGTTTTCCGTGGTTTCCCATTTTCACACCAGGCAAATGCTGGGTCTGTGCCTTAATTAAGGCCACGGCCGCTTCCTTCCAACTCCTAGGCCTTTCCTATCCCATCGTCGCCATAACACCTATCTGTGTCGGTGCGACGTAAAGCCCCTAGCAAAAAAATAATAATAATAATCTCTTCTACCGCTTTTCCCGCATCTGTTGGGTCGCGGGTGTGAACTGTGACGCACATGTGGACTTGGCCCTCTCCGCCTGTGGGTAGGGGCGATAGAATAACACCCACGGTATCCCATGCCTGTTGTAAGGAGCCCCAGGAGCTCTCAACTTGGGAGCGTGGGTTGGCGACCACGGGGCCTTTAGCTGAGTCAACCTCTGTTCTTCTCCGACCTTGACGGTATCGAGGCCTAAGGAGCCCTTCACTTTCACGCACTTCGTGGCCCTTGTCTTCCTTTGGCCTATACCTTCATTTTTCGAAGTGTCGGATCCCTTCCAGATTTTCTCTCTGATTAGTGCTCACCACTTGGCCCTGTTTTATGGCCGTGTGCCCTTTCCGACGCCAACCCTATAATCACTATTACGCGTTCTTGTAGTGCAGTGTGTTGGGACAAACACAAACAACCAGCGTCTGAGCCACAAGAATTAAGCAGACCCGATTAAAATTCCTGACCCGGCCGGGAATCGAACGCGGGACCCTCTGAACCATTCATCCAAGGAAACGGACTGATAATAATAATGATGATAATAATAATAATAATAATAATAATAATAATAATAATAATAATAATAATAATAATTTTGTCCGTTTCTCTACGGGAGGGCCTCTCAGGGTGTATGCACTGTGCACTGTGCTTGGTTGACCAGAGTGCAGACCCCCACTCCTCGATTTGGAGCAACAGCGTTGTCTCTCTCTTTCCCCACGCCTGTCTCGCTCGCTCCCTCTGTCTACCTCTTCCTCGCTTGCTCCGTAGCGCTCCAAATCCGAGCTGAGTTGAGCCGAGCTTAGCTGAGTAGCCCAGAGACGAAGCGTTGGTCTGAGCCGAGCCGAGCGGGACCGATGCACTGTGCACAGGAACTCTGCGCCGCTGTTTGCACGCGTGAGATTTTTGGCTTTTGAGTGCTCTACGGGGTCGAGTATCAACTGAGATGAATCTGTCGTGGCGGGTTTTTAAGACCGGATGCCCTTCCTGACGTCAACCTCATCAGAGGAGTTAATGAGATGAAATGAATGGCGTGTTACAAAATAATGATAGAAGGAAAGGAGAGGGTGAAACCCGGTGACGGCACATAGCTTACTCCTGTCGAATAGCGCCAAGGGGCTTTACGTCCCCACCCGACGGAGAATCACCATCAACAGCGTCATATGTCCTCACTCCGTATGGACACTATGGAGAGGTTTGGGATTTAATCCAGGCTTTTGGCACGCAGTCTAGTGATTAGAAGATGTATACCACCACCTCCCTATCCTGCCAACCAACATTCTGATGGTGAAAATTTGTTCGACTAACGGGACTCGAACCGGCTAACCACGGTGTCCGAACGTACAGACTGGTGCTTTAACGCTCATGGCCACAAGGTGGGCTAATAATAATAATAATCAATCAATAGTGATCTGCACTTAGGGCAGTCGCCCAGGTGGCAGATTCCCTATCTGTTGTTTTCCTAGCCTTTTCCTAAATGATTTCAAAGAAATTGGAAATTTATTGAACATCTCCCTTGGTAAGTTATTCCAATCCCTAACTCGCCTTCCTATAAATGAATATTTGCCCCAATTTGTCCTCTTGAATTCCAACGTTACCTTCATATCGTGATCTTTCCTACTTTTAAAGACACCACTCAAACTTATTCGTCTACTAATATCATTCCACGCCATCTCTCCGCTGACAGCTCGAACATACCACTTAGTCGAGCAGCTCTTCTTCTTTCTCTCAATTCTTCCCAGCCCAAACTTGCAACATTTTTGTAACGCTACTCTTTTGTCGGAAATCACCCAGAACAAATCGAGCTGCTTTTCTTTGGAATGTTTTCAGTTCTTGAATCAGGTAATCCTGGTGAGGGTCCCGTATATTGGAACCAAACTCGAGTTGGGGTCCTACCAGAGACTTATATGCCCTCTCCATTACATCCTTACTACAACCTCTAAACACCCTCATAACCATGTGCAGAGATCTGTACCCTTTATTTACAATCCCATTTATGTGATTACCCCAATGAAGATCTTTCCTTATATTAACACCTGGATACTTACAATGATCCCCAAAAGGAACTTTCACCCCATCAACGCAGTAATTAAAACTGAGAGGACTTTTCCTATTTGTGAAACTCACAACCTGACTTTTAACCCCGTTTGTTAACATACCATTGCCTACTGTCCATCTCATATTATTTTCCCCTGTGGGTGGGGGAGGTAGAATAACACCCACGGTATCCCCTGCCTGTCGTAAGAGGCGACTAAAAGTGGCCCCAGGGGCTCTGAACTTTGGAGCGTGGGTTGGCGACCACGGGGTCCTCAGCTGAGTCCTAACATTGCTTCCACTTACCTGTGCCAGACTCCTCGCTTTAATATATCCTATCCGGCCTCACTTGGTCAACTCTTGTTCTTTTCAGACCCCGACGGTATTACGTAAGGAGAGCTAGGGAGTCTTTCATTTTCATGCCCTTCGTGGCCCTTGTCTTCCTTTGGTCGATACCTTCATTTTTCGAAGTGTCGGACCCCTTCCATTTTTTATCTCCGATTAGTGTTATATAAAGGATGGTTGCCTAGTTGTACTTCCTCTTAAAACAATAATCACCACCACCACCACTCTCACAACATTATCGAGGTCACGTTGCAGTTTCTCACAATCTTGTAACTTATTTATTATTTATTACTCTGTAGAGAATAACATCATCCGCAAAAAGCCTTATCTGTGATTCCACTCCTTTACTCATATCATTTATATAGGTATATAAGAAAACATAAAGGTCCAGTAATTATGCCTTGAGGAATTCCCCTTCTTAATTATTACAGGGTCAGATAAAGCTTCGCCTACTCTAATTCTCAGAGATGTATTTTCTAGAAATATAGCTACCCATTCAGTCACTCTTTTGTCTAGTCCAATTGCAATCATTTTTGCCAGTAGTCTCCCATGATCCACAATATCAAATGCTTTACACAGGTCAATCGCGATTCATCCATTTGACCTCCTGAATCCAGGATATCTGCTATATCTTGCTGGAATCCTACAAGTTGAGCTTCAGTGGAATAACCTTTCCTAAAACCGAACTGCCTTCTATCGAACCAGTTATTAATTTCACAAACATGTCTTATATAATCAGAAAGAATGCTTTCCTAAAGCTTACATGCAATGCATGTCAAATTGACTGGCCAGCAATTTTCAGCTTTATGTCTATCTTTAGTATATCCCCAGAAATCTTATCAATTCCAGCCGCTTTTCTAGTTTTCAACTTTTGTATCTTATTGTAAATGTCATTGTTACCATATGTAAATTTTAATACTTCTTTAGCCTTAGTCTCCTCTTCTATCCGGACATTATATTGTAACCAACAATCTTTACATACTGCTGACTGAATACTTCTGTCTTTTGAAGATCCTCACATACACACTCCCCTTGTTCATTAATTATTCCTGGAATGTCCTTCTTCTATGGGACCCTCACCAGGGTTACCTGATTCAAGAACTGGAAAAAATCCAAAGAAAAGCAGCTCGATTTGTTCTGGTAGATTTCCGACAAAAGAGTAGCGTTACAAAAATGTTGCAAAGTTTCGGTTGGGAGGAATTGAGAGAAAGAAGAAGAGCTGCTCGACTAAGTGGTATGTTTCGAGCTGTCAGCGGAGAGATGGCGTGGAATGACATTAGTAGACGAATAAGTTTGAGTGGTGTTTATAAAAGTAGGAAAGATCACAATATGAAGATAAAGTTGGAATTCAAGAGGACAAATTGGGGCAAATATTCATTTATAGGAAGGGGCGTTAGGGATTGGAATAACTTACCAAGGGAGATGTTCAATAAATTTCCAATTTCTTTGAAATCATTTAGGAAAAGGCTAGGAAAGCAACAGATAGGGAATCTGCCACCTGGGCGACTGCCCTAAATGCAGATCAGTATTGATTGATTTGATTTGATTTGTTCAATAAATTTCCAATTTCTTTGAAATCATTTAGGAAAAGGCTAGGAAAACAACAGATAGGGAATCTGCCACCTGGGCGACTGCCCTAAATGCAGATCAGTATTGATTGATTGATTGATTGATTGATTGATTGATTGATTGGAACCTGTTTCTGCCTTAAAATACCTATACATACCCTTCCATTTTTCACTAAAATTTGTATGACTACCAATTATGCTTGCCATCATGTTATCCTTAGCTGCCTTCTTTGCTAGATTCAATTTTTTAGTAAGTTCCTTCAATTTCTCCTTACTTCCACAGCTATTTCTAACTCTATTTCTTTCCATTCTGCACTTCCTTCTTAGTCTCTTTATTTCTCTGTTATAATAAGGTGGGTCTTTACCATTCCTTACCACCCTTAAAGGTACAAACCTGTTTTCACATTCCTCAATTGCTTTAAACCCATCCCAGAGTCTGTTTACATTTTTATTTACCGTTTTCCACCGATCATAGTTACTTTTTAGAAACTGCCTCATGCCTGCTTTATCAGCCATATGGTACTGCCTAACAGTCCTACTTTTAAGACCTTCCTTTCTATCACATTTATTTTTATCTACCACAAAAACAGCTTCATGATCACTAATACCATCTATTACTTCAGTTTCTCTATAGAGCTCATCTGGTTTTACCAGCACCACATCCAGGATATTTTTCCCTCTGGTTGGTTCCATCACTTTCTGAATCAGCTGTACTTCCCATATTAACTTATTTGCCATTTGTTGGTCATGTTTCCTGTCGTTCGCATTTCTTTCCCAACTGACATGTGGTAAATTCAGATCTCCCGCTACAATCACATTCCTTTCCATGTCGTTTCCCAAATAGCTGATTATCTTATCAAATAATTCTGAATCCGGGTCAGTGCTGCCCTTTCCCGGTCTGTACACTCCAAATATATAAAATTGCCTATTAGCTTTAGAAATGAGCCTCACACCTAGAATTTTATGTTTGTCATCTTTAACTTTTTCGTAGCCTACAAATTCTTTTTTCACCAGAATGAATACTCCCCCTCCCACCATTTCTATCCTATCTCTACGATACACACTCCAGTTCCGTGAGAAAATTTCTGTATCCATTATATCATTTCTCAGCCATGATTCAACTCCTATTACAGTATCTGGTAAATATATATCTATTAAATTACTTAATTATATTCCTTTCTTTACAGTACTTCTACAGTTCAACACTAACAATTTAAGTCATCCCTACTTGATTTCCAGTTCCCTGTTCCCTTATCACCGCTCCCTAGGCCACCCCGTTTCCCTGAATGTACCTCCCTATTACCCTTCCAAACAAATTTCCTAACTTATACGTACCACTGCGGTTTAAGTGAAGGCCATTTGAGCGCAGGTCCCTATCTCCTACCCACCCATTAGGAGCTAGAAATTTCACTCCCAGTTTCCCACATACCCACGCCATAGTCTCATTTAAATCCCCAATCACCCTCCAGTCAGTATCCCTCCTACACAGTATTCCACTAATAACAATCTCCGCTTTCTTAAACTTCACCCGTGCTGCATTTACCAGATCCCACACATCTCCAACTATGTTGGTACTTATACCTGCTTGTCTTACGTTGTTGGTACCAACGTGAAACACTACCACCTTCTCCTTCCCCTCCTCCCTCTCTTCTACTTTCCTCAACATCTGCCTCAACCTAATTCCTGGATAACACTCTACCCTGGTTCCCTCTCCTCCACACACTTTCCCCAAGTGTCTAACGATGGAATCCCCTATGACCAGAGCCTTAACCCTACCCACCTCATTTGATCCCCTCCCCTCTTGGTCAGCCCTATCTTTCCTGATAGCTGCAGAAGCTACTTGCTCCTCCCTTTTCTCCTTCCCATGACCCTGTTCCACCTGTCCTTTCCTATCCTCTACTCTACATTTCCCTTTCCTACCTTTTCCCTTCCTCCTACTCCCACACATCTCAGCGAGAGTTCCCTGTCCCTCATCTTCTCTCTGTTGTTCTACCTGGAGTGACTCGTACCGATTTCGCTCAGACACCTGTCCTGAATTCTGATCCTGAATAGAGCCCTTAGCCTGCAATCTCCTTCCCCTTAGAACATTAGACCACCTGTCTTCTACAACTCCTCCCTTTCCTTCCCCTCCCTCTTGTACACCTACTGTAACCAGTACAATGTTTGAGGGAGTCCTATTTTCCTTCCTGTCTTCTGTGAGAATCCTAATTATCTCCCTCAAACTCTCCAATTCCTCCCTCATACCTCTCAATGCCTCGCCACACCCACAGTTCGTACACTTGCACTCCTTAGCCATTCTTTACGGAAAAATGAAAATAAAATAACTTATTTGCAAAAAATAAGTGAACGGGGGGATATATTGTCTGGGATAGTACACAACAATAAGGTAATTAATATACGACTACACTACAATACTACTTAGTCGTACTCTATTTTTATCCTACAACCCCTGACAGGATAAAAAATTCTGTTAATTATTGAATATCGAAAGGAATATACAAGAACTACACAATTCTAAACTGCAATTAAGCGTATCCTAATTACAACAACAGTATTTTAGTAAGAGTTTTTGCGCTTAATTGCGGCCAGTATCCAGTATTCGGGAGATAGCAGTTTCGAACCCCACTGTCGGCAGCCCTCAAAATGGTTTCCCGTGGTTTCCCATTTTCACACCAGGCAAATGCTGGGGCTATACCTTAATTAAGGCCACGGCCGGTTCCTTCCCACTCCTAGCCCTTTCCTGTCCCATTGTCGCAATAAGACCTATCTGTGTCGGTGCGACGTAAAGCAACTAGCAATATGTATGTATTTTACAATATTAAAATAAGCACACTAAATTATAATAGGATATTACTCGTATACTACTGTACAGTACACTACAATGATTTTTAAACTACGTTCAGACGTATCCTAATTACAATACCGGTACCGTATGCCACTACTAAGCACAAACAGAAATGAAATTTGCAAGAACTACTGTACTCAAAGATTACCAACAAAGCTAAATGCTTAGACAGATTATTATTAGTACTACGCTCTAATAGATACACACGAATATAGCAGGCAAGATATGGCACCATCTAAATATACTGTATCTACACTACACTACAATTTTCAGCTGAAGTATGGTTATATGAACTTTTACCGCTGGTGGATTAGTATTATTTTCCCTAGTACGCGGGACGGAGAATAAAAGTGTCCTTAAATGCTGAGAATAAGACGTTGTCTACTATAAGTTCTGTCAAAACCACGCCGGGGGTTTGAAGTACAATATTATTGGGATATAGGAATTTGATTATTAACTTTTACTCGATGAATAAACGAAGGTAGAAGTACAGAGTATGCAGGGTACTAAGACTACAAATTATCGGAATAATGAATCAGCTGATTTTGTATTTATTTACACAACTACCATGTGCATGTAGCAACAATCCTCAACAATCGAAAAAACTGTTAAGTACTGTAATTATCTAGTGAAATTACCGTGTATTCTCTTTAACTTCTCTTTAAATCGAAGTTTGCAGGCGTATCGTGTTATTTAATGTACTAATTATTACCTTCGTGATAGTTTGAACGGATATCTGTACGAAATATCAGAAAAATTGCGGCGGAAATTACAATGAGTTACCACTCCTTATGATAATCTGCCTTTGTAAGTATTATACCAACGAACCTACAGATATTTAAAAACATTGTTTTATAAGTTAATATTATTACCTAAAGTATTTCCTAAACCTACATTCGAAACAAAGTACACCTAGCCAGCCTACTTAACCTAGAAAACGTAATCTACTGAACACCAAACGAATTACTTGTTCTAAAATTCAAATAAATAACACTACTCCCAATTTCTACCAACAAACACAAAACACCAATATATAAATAGCACTAAATGGAACACACACACACAAAATTTAAATAATTTCAATAGGTTTTAACTAATTTTTCACTACAACAATGCAAGTGCCCTCTCAACAGCCAACCGTTCACAAGCGCATCCAACAATATTCATCATCATCATCATCATCATCATCATCATCATCATCATCATCATCTACAGTCACAGAGGGGGGTGATTCTTGATGTAAATTTGCCTTAAAGTAAACAATCTGTAAATAAGGGAAAGTCTAGACGAAACGAATCCTAGAAGTTAGTAGGGAAATGGGACTAAACGCCAGGTAAATTGCTTGGCTTGAACATTTCAAGTAGGCCTACAGTTTGCTTTACGGTGACTATGGCCGGGCTGGGAGTGATAAGAAGCGATCATGGCCTTAATTAATATAAAGGCCCCAGCATTTTCCTCGTGTGAAAATGGGAAACCATGTTCAGGGCTGCCGACGTTGGGATTCGAATCCACTATCTCCTGAATGCAAGCTGACGGCTCCGTAACCCAGAGCGCACAACCGCCCTCTTTGTGGAGAGGTGAACCGGGTAACCACGGAGCTGCTACAAATTGCTAAGCGGCGATTCGTGTCATATTACCCCGAAGTAACCGGCAGATTGCATTAATCAAACTTGAATTTACATTTTCGTAATGAAAGATGTGTCCAGCTCGTTGGCTGAATGTTCGGGTTCGATTCGTGGCTGGATCGGGTATTTAACTGCGTATTGTTAATTCCTATGGCTCGGGGACCGGATGTTTGTGTTGCTGATAACAAACATACAACACACCTCACCGCCAACTATCACATAAACTCCCAAGGGAAGGACATACGGCCACAAAACTGGCCCATTCCACACTCCGCCGCACTGGAAGATGCGACTGGCCACGGACAGTTTCCGCGTTTGATCTAAAATATAGCTCTCACTTTATGAGGAGTGAAGACACTGTATAATATTGTGTGTTATGTATTAGAGCGTGATCATGCCAAAATGCCCTTTTTCATTTTTTAGACATTCCTGCATAGTTTCCTGTTTCCTGCGATTCCTCAACCATGTCAATTTTTTTCTCGTCCGTGAGAAATCTCCCTCAATCTGGGAACACCGTTATGAACTTACTTCCCTTATTCCTGTCTGCACAAAGTTAAGGCAATGCTAATATACTATTTACGATTTTCCCTCAGTTCTGTTGTAAAATTACTGTATTTGTTTGTGATTTATGATACTAAGTGACTTGTCATCCAATGAACATTCTCATTCTTCAGAAATAACCTCTTGTTGTTCTTCTTCTGACGTAGAGTTGTTCTGTTCCTGCTATTTCCAGGCTGGTCCTCTGGAAAGCGTGACCATTCCAGCAGATAAAGATGGTAAGAAGAGGGCGTACGGATTCATTACGTACGTACACCAGGTGTCGGTGCCGTACGCAATAAAGCTATTTAAGAGGACAGAACTGTTCAGGAGGGAACTCAACTTGAAGACCAGGAACAGAGCAGCGGGAGAAACAGAACCGGAACCTCCACAAGAAAAACCGCGGCCAACCGCTCCACCAAGAAACAGCGCCAGAACTGGTAGCTCCCAGCCATCTTCCCAGTTCCCTCCTCGTCAAACACCGGCACATAATAGTAGCACAAAGTCAGATACTATGGGGTTAGAAATTACTAATACTCAACGTGCACTTCCTGTGGCGTCGAGGACTAAAATGGGCGTGGTTAGTCGTCAAACAGGGCAAATTATAGAAGGCAAAAATGCTTCTCAATCGCTTAACGAAAGTTGCTTTCCTGTATCTGACACCTCGAATAACGAAATACCCGCCAAGAAACTGTCAGAAGAAAATTCTAATAATCAGAAAATCGAAGAAGGGACCGATACCACCAGTTTTCACCAAGAGGCTTTATCGGAAGACATCAGGGACCTTGAGAAGAACCAAGAGAATGCAAGCAGCAATAGCAGCAGCAACAGCTCAGAACATGCAGCAGAAGACGAAAGGCGATCTAGTCAAAGCAGTATTTCCAGCGAAGATTCAATTTTCCAAGGAATTAAGCCGACTGGGATGGTAAGAAATAACTCTGCAGCAGAGGAGAACGCTGAAGATACTTCTCAAGTTATCTCGCGCAACGATGAGGATCAGACCAAGAGGGATAAGATTCCTTCTGTCATCTACACTCGACAAGCAGCAGAGAACGGCACTGTTGTTGAAGTTAGCGTGTGTAAGAGTTCTGAATACGTAACACCACAGCAGGTATTTTCTGAAGAATTAACTTCCTCAAGCAACAGCGCAGCAGAAAATATGAACTCATCGGCTGAGGTCCACCTTCATGAAACTCTTCCAAGAGCTCCCGATACTGCTGTCATTTGGGATACCAGAGTACGACGGGTAGATAACAGTGATGTTCTTCTTTCTCAAGGAGATGACCGAAACCCTATTTCAACTTCACCGTCCACAGACCATGATAGTTTGAGCAAACCCGCCGTGAATTTTTCTCGGCCACGTGTACCGCTAATTCCGGAAAAGGAGGAAAGTCAAAGACCTGAAAATTCAGCTGTTGAATATAAGATTAATGTAAATCCTTTGTTGCAACATTTTCAGAATGCATTCGCTGAGAATAATTACGTTTCCAACACGGTTCATGGGTCTACACACTTAGAAGGAATAAGAAACTCACAAACTCGAAGTGCAGTGAATTTCAATGTAAGTGCTTTATCTCAAACTACGGCTCTGGGGATAAGCCCTATTGAAGCAGAGCGTAAGAGGTATCAGTCCTCTATCTCTGATGTTTTCCGAGCGAATCTTCCAAGATTATACCCCAGAAAACCTGCCTCGGGAACTAACGTCAACCTTAGCCTACCCGTTTGTCCATCAGTATCCACTTGTGCAGCGATTCAGCCCGACCGACCTAGAACTTACTCCTCAATAATTCGAAGTACTAACAGCCATTCTGGCCTGCAGCCTGGTTCGCGCTTTGGCGCTATTGGAGCTGAACGTCAAAGTGTGCGGATTTCCAACTTCGCCCGTTCGAATTTGACTGGCAGCGTAATGTCTTCGGCAGCAGACATCACCACATCGCCTAATGTACCGCACACTGGCAAACAATCACTGTTAAATTATCAAACTGAGCCGTCAAAAGTGAATTATATCACTCCAGAGATGGGTCCAAAATCTCAGTCGACACCGTGGAATACCCAGAGCGATGACAATTGTCAGAACTCTACGTATGCCATGAAGAGATTCCCAAATTATGTGCCTCTAACCCAAACTAGCCGACTTGCTCCTATCGGTAGTGAACGGGCAAAGGGGCAGACTGGAACACATAATAACACTGTTGAATTTGTGTTTCCTTCAGATGATCATAATATAAGAATCAACAGTGCAAAGGAAGAAATCCAGAAGATACAACCTTCTACTCCTAAGGTCAGTCCTAAACCAGTACCTCCTGCGCCGGTAAACCAACAAAAGAAACCTTTAATGTCACTTATTCTAGAAGATCTTCAAAAAATCCAGTCTTCTGTTGGTTCAACTTTGCTGTGTTCCTCAGCTGGACAAAAGTTGATCTCTAAAACAAATATTGAATCAGAAAATAAGGCTACGACTGGAATAAATATCAACAACTCTTCTGCAACAGCTCAACTAAATCAACAGAAAACATTTGTAAATGAAAGTAAAGACAACCTGAGAATTCAGCAGTCACATTATAGGACTTCCTCCTCTTCGCGCTGTAAGCATCCAACATCTGACGGTACCTTTCCAACGGGAGTACCGAACACACCGACAAGTGAGATGAAAGGTCAAAGAATGCAGTCATCGATATTCAGTAATGGGAGGATTTCATCCTTCAGCGAGAATTCTCCAGAACCGGTGAATACAAAACCTTTACCTACTCCCATTGGAGCAGAACGCCGAAGGAAAGGAAATGCACCTAGCTATCAACCAAGTACCATACCATCATCACAAGTATCAAGTCATTTCGTCGCCATACCTCACTTCCCAGGAGGAGACTGTCTGAGAAACCAACTGATGTTCGGATATAAAAATGTGAAGAGGCGGACCGTTGTTGATGGTGACTCATGGGATTGAGCGGCTAATAGAGTCCCTTGAGGGACTATCCGGGCAGCAATTTGAATGTGTTGAACTGATTTCACGATCTATTTAAATATTTTAATAAAATGTATAGGGCCAGTGAGGTCACGTTACTAAATCTAGAAATTGTTTATGAACATTAGATTATAACCGGGACTTTTATACTCTTTTATTTTAGCGTCATTTTTCTGCATTGTGTTAACGATGTACGTGTTCTGTAATATGTATTGCTGGAGAACTTTTTAAGACGATAAAATATTTACAAAATATCAGTCATTTTATTTAGAAAAATATGTTGAATTCTGTATGAATCGTTCAGTTCCCATTACCTCCTGTGGATGGGGCAGCATAAAGGGGCGTGGAGGCTCGTAACAGAGTGTGGAGCTGCCAATATCAAATCCTGTGGCCTCGACGGTATTAGCTTTGCGAGTCTTTCATTTTCACGCCTTTCGTGACCCTTCCCTCTGTTTTGCCGATATCTTCATTTGCCCTCTGATTTATATTAATAGAGAATAGAGTTGTACTTCATCGTATAACAATAATCACCATTTAGTTCCAAAACACGTATGCGCAGGGTTCTATCATTATTTGGTAGTGGAATATGATTGGAGAAATAGTCTTCTGTTTCTAAGAACCGTTACTGGTAATAACAGGGTGGCATTTTTTTCCTCACGATCTACGAGACAAATTGAAATATAAGGTGCTGTGGATTGTATGAATAATGTCAAGTAGGTTTACCAGATGTACGATGTAAACCCTCAAAGTAGTCCGCTAGATTGTCTCATGTTTCACAGCTCCACGCAACGCGCTTTGGGGAGACATGTCAGGTGAGTATGGCGGGTATTCTAGCTCTTCCCACCTCAGCGCTTAAATTGCCTCTGTACAGCATGCGGTCTGGCGTTTTCATCGAGAAGGGTGACATAACTGGCACGACGTAACTGTCTCTGCTGGAAGGTTACTGTCACCGTTGTGCTATGTGGAACAAAGTGACACGCACTTTTACGGGAGAAGAGTTTTGCCGGATCCTGCGTGTCACCATTCTGCAGATTTGAACCCTGGTTCATACACCCTGGCCAAAATTCATTTGTCACATCCCTTCTTCCTGGAGCCTGGGCGCCCTGTGCATGGTACCTGTCCTACGCATGCTTTCCAGGACGTAAGACGATTGTACAGTAGCAAATACTGTATGTGGAAAAAAAAAAGTTCCTTTCTTGTTTGCTGTTTAAATGGCCTAACATCTAGGTCATCGGCCCAAAAATGCTTGCTTGTTTGTTTATTTGTTTGTTTGTTTGTCTGTTTGTTTCGTGTCCTAACATCTAGGTCATCAGCCAAAAATAGTTGCTTGCTTGTTTGTTGTTTAAAGGGCCTAACATCCAGGTCATCGGCCCAAAAATAGTTGTTTGTTGTTTAAGGGGCCTCACATCTAGGTCATCATCCCAAAAATAGTGGCTTGCTTGTTTGTTGTTTAAAGGGCCTAACATCTAGGGCATCGGCCCAAAAATTGTTGCCATTATTTTTGCTCCAACCCTCGTATTTAGTGTCACAAAGAGTATCAAGTACAAATTGGAACTTACGGAGGCTATTAAACATCAGTGCATGTCCAAATTTAGAAACACTACCATATGAAGCATTGCAGATACAAAGTGTATAAGGGGCAGTGTAGTGTAACATTTCGTATTTCAAAAGTAATCCCCAGAACTATTAAAACTGGCTGATGAGACTGTCAACACCATTCTTGAAAAAGCTATCGGGCTGTAACAAGTCACATAGGCCTTCGATGTGCACAAAGGATTTGGACAAGTCGTGGTATAAAGTGTATAATCTCTAGATTGCATACCGGAAGTCCGGTTCAGTTTCAAACTTTTCTGCGGTGTTCATGTGGAATGAGGGCATTTCACGGTGTTGGATGGGGAACAGGATTGGTCTATGTGTTGTCACCAGGTTTCACATTCCCCGTGCATCATCACCACACACCTTAACGTGCAGGTCACTACAGAGACTACACATCACATCACTCTCCATTTTAGTTCCCCCTAAAGAATAGCTACAATTTAAAATATCTGTCAGAATTAAAGCAGATCATCCAAGGAAGGTATAAAACATGAAGTCAATGTATCTTGATTCATTGTTTATTCCTTTACCAAGAGAGTAAATAATAACAAGTGAGAACAACTATCGAGGATTCACTCTCCTCCTGGTAACATACAAAGTCCTGTCTAAGGCCTGAGAATGAAGTGAGGAAATACCAGGGAGGCTGAGCAAATCCTCACCCTCAAAATACTACCAGCCTATCCAGTTTTAGGAACCGCAAGATGCTAAACTCCTCTGTTTTTTTTTTTTTTTTTTTTTTTTTTTTTTGCTAGTTGCTTTACGTCGCACCGACACAGATAGGTCTTATGGCGACGATGGGACAGGAGAGGGCTAGGTCTGGGAAGGAAGCGGCCGTGGCCTTAATTAAGGTACAGCCCCAGCATTTGCCTGGTGTGAAAATGGGAAACCACGGAAAACCATCTTCAGGGCTGCCGAAAGTGGGGTTCGAACTACTATCTCCCGAATATTGGATAGTGGCCGCACCTAAGCGACTGCAGCTATCGAGCTCGGTACACTCCAAGATTAAGGCGAGATCTTGGAAAGCTTTCATATCAACACAAGGGCCAGACAAAATCCACTCATCTTCAACTGTAGTTGTGAGAGAATGGCACAACTTGGCTGTCCAGAGTGAGGGTGTGATAGCGGACTAATCACAGAGTCTCTGGAAATAGCGGCAATCCAGGTGGCCAAAGTGTCACCTCGCTGGCTGGATTGAACCCAACTTGTCACAGAAAGCCGTCCTAGCCTATTGACTGACTCAGAACAACAGTTCATCCTCTAATCTGAAGCACTGTACTACAGTCATTTTCCCAGACGCCCTCTATGCCATGAAGTGTGTGTCACTAAACAGAAAAGGCTTGAGTGTAAAACTGGAAGTCAGGGAGAGAGAGAGAAGAATTCTCAGAAAGATCCCAAGTCTTTTACTGGAAATGGGAAATACTGGAGACGCCATGAATTCAGAGCTCTACTCTCAGATAGGCTCTGTGACCATGCCAGAAAAATAGGGGTAGTTTTCTATGGTCATGTGGCGAGATTTTCTCCCAACAGACTGACCAACCGCCTATTCACCTTCTGGCTGACGGAGACTGAGAAGGACGTAAAAAACTGAGTGATCGTAGTGGTGATTATTGTTTTTAAGAAGAAGTACAACTAGGCAACCATCCTCTATATAACACTAATCAGACAGAAAAAATGGAAGGGATCCAACAATTTGAAAAATGAAGGTATCGGCCAATGAAAGACAAGGGCATGGAAATTAAAGACTCTCTAGGCCTCAACTTATCTAATACCACTGGGGTCAGAAAAGAACAAGAATTGACCAAGGAAGGTCGGATAGGATAGATGAAAGTGAGGAGTCTAGCACAAGTAAGTAAAACCAATGCCAGTACTCAGCTAAGGGTCCCGTGGTCGCCAATCCACGTTCCCAAGTTGAGAACCTGTGCGGCTCCTTTTAGTCGCCTCTTACAATACGACAGACAGGGGATACCGTGGGTGTTATTCTACTGCCCCTAGCCACAGGCTGTGAGACAAAACGTTAAGAAAGTCCATAGTTTTCAGAAAAAAAACCATTGAAGAAGAAAGATACGCCCTGGCCAATGAAAAAAGGAGTAACACGGAAAGGATACAACAATATTGGGCAAAGATTGAAGCCCAACAGTCGAACAAGCATTCTCCCAAGTACGCCCATTCGTAGGAAGAATAAGAGGAAGAAGAATTGTGAGCGACTGCAGGGCACCTAGACAGTGTTGTGAAATGAGATAAGTCCTCTCAGTGTTGATGGTGCGGTAGTGCCCCATGGGGAACACTTTAAGCACATAGGTGTTAATGAAACGTGTCCGAGGACAAATTCGGCTCGCCAGATGCAGGTCTTTCGATTTAACACCCGTAGGCGACCTGCGTATCGTGATCAGGATGAACTGATTATGAAGACGACACATTCACCTAGTCCCGTGCCAGCGAAATTAACCAATGATGGTTAAAATTCCCGACCCTGCCGGGAATCGAACCCGGGACCCCTGTGACCAAAGGCCAGCACGCTAACAATTTAGCCATGAAATATAAGGAATGATCTCCACTGCGGTAAAGGGTACAGATCTCTTCACATGGTTATGAGAGTATTTAGGGATAGAGATCTCAATCGTTTCAGTGTACGGGACACTATTTGATATGAGAACTGGAATAGATTCAAAGGAAAACAGCACGATTTGTTCTGGGTGATTTCCGACAAAGGAGCAGTGTTACGAAAATGTAGCAAATTTTGGGGTTGGGAAGACTCGGGAGTAAGGAGACGAGATGATATGTTTCCAGCTGTCAGCGGAGAAAATGGTATTAGTAGACGAATAAGTTTGAGCAGAGCTTTTAAAAATATGAAAGACCATAATATGAGTTGCATTTCATTTATAGCGCGAAGAGTAAGGGACTGGAATAAATTATCAAGGGTAATGTTCAATGAATTTCCTAGTTCTTTGAAAATGTTTAAGAAGAAGCGGGGTAAACAACTGATTGGCAATCTGCCTCCTAAGTGGGTCCTAAATACAGATAATTGATTGATTGATTGATTGATTGATTGATTGATTGATTGATTGATTGATTGATTGATTGATTGATTGATTGATTGATTGATTGATTGATTGATTGATTGATTGATTGATTGATTGATTGAGACAGTTTATATGAAAATAAGTATAGTGATTGTGATTTATCCGCTGCTCTAAACTGCAATAACTGAAGATTTTCTTTAGTGTAGCAAGCCCCTTAAGCTCCATTGTTGTATGGTGTTAGCATTCTGTAAATAAAGTATCAAAACATTAAACCGTGTATGAGAAAGCGAGCAGGAGAGAAAATATGTATCAATTAATGAATTTGTGATGCAGAAGGTTGTTATTTAGCTAACATAAGATAGTGGGGCTCTAAAAACAAATAGTCAGAAACGTCTGCACACAATGAGGCAGTGGTAAAGGACGCAAGATGAATCTTTACAGAATTTTATGATCTAATTCTCATAAAGCAATGAATTGATGAATGGGGGTCCACTTATTCAATACAAATTATGTAGGAGTTTTCAATCGCCATATTATTATTTATTACATGGGACCGGTTTCGGCATAATGAATGCCATCATCAGCCAAATAGTGCACTTACAACGACATATATAGTGGATATAATCATAATAGAGCCTATAATTAAAATGTACTAAGTAACTTAGAGTGGATATCCATGTTATAAACAAATATTGTTTTTTACAAGTATAGTACTTGATGGTCATATAAGGTTTTACAAGTTTGAAACGTGAAAGTAATACTATGTATTTAAGTGACAAGGGGTTCCTTATGAATGTGTTCGTCATTAAAGATCAAGTTATGTCAATTATATACAGCACATTAATGTTGTAGTCATGATTCATTTGTAATATTATTATGTACTGTATAAGTTCCCCAAGAAAGATCAACTTGCGTCAATTATGTATAGAACTGAGTTCAAATTTCGTTAATGTAGTGTAGTAACGTGGCTAGAAGAGTGGATCTCGTAGCAACAGTTTGATGTTACAGATGTTAGTAAAAATGGTTCTCGATCCAAGACGGAACCTATAAGATACAATATGCCTCCGCTTCATCCAGCACAAATCTCACATGGAGTGGCCGGGATATGAACCACGGTTTCCAGCGGTGAGAGGCCTGCGCGCTGCCGCCTGAGCCACGGAGGCTTAAAATGTAAGATTAATAAAATACATTATTATTATTATTATTATTATTATTATTATTATTATTATTATTATTATTATTATAGCCTCCGTGGCTCACGTGACAGCGCGCCGGCCTCTCGCCGCTGGACTCCGTGGTTCAAATCCCGGTCACTCCATGTGAGATTTGTGTTGGACAAAGCGGAGGCAGGACAGGTTTATCTCCGGGTACTCCGGTTTTTCCTGTCATCTTTCATTCCAGCAACACTCTCTGTTATCGTTTCATGTCATCTTTCATTCATTAATCATTGCCCCGGAGGAGTGCGACAGACTTCGGCAGCGGCACAACTCCTATCCTCGCCGCTAGATGGGACTTCATTCATTCCATTCCTGACCCGATCGAATGACTGGAAACAGGCTGTGAATTTTCATTATTATTATTATTATTATTATTATTATTATTATTATTATTATTATTATTATTATTATTATTATTATTATTATTATTATTATTATTATTATTATATTTCAGTTTAATTTGAAATATTTCTACCTTAAAATATTGGGGCCTTATTACAATTGACAAGAAAGAGTTTAAATCATTTCTATCATTAGTTTACATATTATGTTTTGGGCGTTGTTGGGGATTACTGTCCACATAAACTTTGATTGCAATTTAAATAGTTCTTTCTTATGATTTGCGCACATAGAATGGCATGCGGATTTTCCATTTAGCAGTAAAACAATCGGGTATCCTAACTTAACTTCCAACATTTAAAACTGAGTGAATATAGCCAACAGGACCGTTCTCATGAGCAAGTTCGATTCTAAATGTCCCTCCTCCGTCTTTGAGCGTTCAAATAGTTACAAATCTCTACAAGAGAGGCCGCTCTAATCTCTACCGGTACGAACTCTATTGACCGTCTTGAAAACTTCTTGTAACACACGGTTTATTATTTTCATAAGTTGGAATATAACTGGATAATAATTTATAAGTTAATATTTATTTTGATAGCACTTTATGTGCTGTTGAAATAGTACATGAAGTTTAACTTCAATGAAATAAAATACATAGTGTTAGGAAGATTTATTGTATTTATATTGGTTGCCTTGTGTACAAATGCCTATCGATATAAACCCTCGAGTTATAGGCTCCTGAAATGTGAACGTCAGTTTTTGAGTTACAAGATAATGGAAAGCGAAGTTAATATTTTCCGTATTTTTACTATGTAAATGAGTGCTGAATAACTGATTAGATTCTTTGGCAAACAGATTATTGCAGTGAAACCGATAAATCAGTGTTTAATGTATAATTAAAATGAGGTCAGATAGGTTAATGAAAGAAATCACCATCCCTGACATCAGTTGTCATTATTTTAAAAGTAGTTTAATAACTGGCATTGCCTTCTTCCAATGTTCTTAACTTAATAAACTAGAAAGAGGGGATGTGTGGAAGAAAATGAACTTGATGGGGCAGACGGCAATTGATCAGTGGACCCCTCCATGGGGTCAGCTCAAAATGTTTGATGGGAAAGAAGGTATTGGGATGGATTACACGGTTGTGGAATCCTATATTGAGAGTATGTGGCAAATGACGGACGACATATGTGCAAAAAATAACAATCAACCGAAAATAACCTCAGATTCAGTCTTGGTCAACAACCAGTCATTTACCACAACTGAAAAGAAAGGCTTCGAGGAAAATGTAGTCATGTCTCCAATTGCTACAAATTGCGTTAGTTCCGAAGTTACAGAAGCTTCATTTAAAGTAAACGACAAAAATTGTGAAGCAGAAGGCTCGAAGTGCATTGATATAGCTGTTCAGTGTTCGCAGGATAACTCTTCTATTCCACACGTGTTCGAAGGAGAAACACCAATTAAGGATGAGCCTATTGGTGGTACCGACATCACGTAAGATAATTATATTCTTTCATTATATCCGTTCATTTTTCTGAGGTGTATTTTCAAATGTATTTCTGTATGGTGTGTGTATGTGTGTGAGATTTTAATTTGAAAAGTTGGCAAGAGCTGCCAACATGTTTCCTTTTGTCACTAATAACTTTTTTCAGATCAACAGATTTTATTCAAGCACTCTTGATTGAAATATTTATTTCGGAAGTAGTTCCCACCTTGAATTTTGCAATCTCTGTGAAATTGAATTATAAAATACTCTTAATTAACGTAATTTTTTCTTGGCATAGGGAATTTTATGCGTCACAATCGCGTTGGTAGCGAAATAGTGTTTAGCTAAAATGGCCGCTTGACAGGGATTTGTTGATTTCTTCGAAATGGCCTGATTTCCGATTTTTAATGTTTTATTACTCTCAGATAGAGTTGAAAAATAGTTTCATTTCATAAATGAAACTCTAGTTATGTCATTGGTGAGTTTATTTTTACACGAATGTGTAATTAATACATTAAATATGCAAGTTAAAATGAACATCTTACTGTTTTAAGTTTTTCTGTTGTATTATTGATTAATGAACAGGATGCGACGGAGAGTAGTAAATCTTGCTAATCAATGCTAGTATTTGAAATGTATGTTAATATTTCAGGCACCGAGCACCAATGGGATGGGGCACCCACCCTGCATCTATGCACTTTGACTCTCTTAGAGTCGTTTCTGAACATCTTGTGGAGAGAATCAAGCTTGAAGACTCCTCCGTATTTCGAGAGGCATTTCCGAATGGTTACACTTACCATGAAATGTTCACTTCTTCTACAACTCCAACTTCAACAACCAGTTCTATAAATACCAGCCCTGAGTGTAATGTGACTGGCATTCTAAATTCCTGTGCTCTTAATCCTACTCCAGCAGTGAAGTTGCAAGGAGATGTCAGTGAAGTTCAAAATGGTTCCTTAATTAATCAGAAAAATAGTTTTGTTTCTAAAACGAAAAATAATCTAGTTAGGAATATGAATAGCAACTTTATGTGTACAACCATGTTTTTAATGAATGAAAGCTTGCAACAGCAAAATAACTCTCATCAACAACATACAACTAATAATCTTAAAAAGCATGATATATTTAATATTGCGTGTGAAAAGGGTTGTAATTGTGAGACTGCAAACTCCATCTTCCGGTCTGGTAATAGTTTGATGTTTGCTGCTGCCACCTCTGATAAACATGTTGGTGCTGCCAAACATTTTATGACACCTTGTGGGCCTTTACAATTGACTGCCCAAGAATGTGGAGAATTTCTGTTGAAGAAAGCATCTGTTACTAGTAATTTATCAGGTGAGGCTGCAGCACACTTAGGACAACATCAAAATATCAATAATTCATCTACTGGGCAGCAAAAAATTGTGAGAAATGTGGCGGTGGATGTAAACGAAGGACAGCTTCATAATGGAGTGAGCAAAGCCATACCGTCTATGGGTGGACATAAATATCGAGTGGATAAGGAGCGTCCGTTTTCTTGTCCGGAGTGTGGTAAATCTTTTCTTCTGAAGCATCATTTAGTGACTCATGCTCGTGTTCATACGGGTGAACGACCACATGTTTGTACAGAATGTGGCAAAAGTTTTGCTCATAAACATTGTCTTAGTACTCATCTTTTATTACATAGTAGTGATCGCCCGTATAAGTGCATGGAGTGCAAAAAATCGTTTACACTTAAGCATCACCTGGTTACTCATGCTCGTGTGCACAGTCGTGACCGCCCATTCATCTGCCAGGAGTGCGGGCGGACATTTCCACAGAAGAGGCATCTCGTAACTCATGCCAAGTTCCATTCAGGTGAGCGCCCTTACGTTTGTGAAGAGTGCGGTGAGTCATTTTCCCAGAAGGATCATCTCGTAATTCATTCTCGTTTCCATGGGGGTCAGCAACCGTACGTGTGTCCTGATTGTGGAAGCACGTTTGCTAGGAAATTTGAACTGGTTAATCACGGCAGACTGCACGGTCGAATGCCTCACGCCTGTGAAGTGTGCGGTAAAGAGTTCCTTCAGAAACGAACTTTGCTCGCTCATGCTCGTCTGCACACAGGAGATGAGAGACCCTTCGTGTGCCAGCACTGTGGTGAGACATTCACGAGAAAGCCAGAACTCATTGAACACTCAAAAATACACACGGGTGACAAGCCGTTTATATGCAGGTAAGCACATATTCTTGTTCCTTTATGAAGGTAAATATTTTACTTAATGAGTTGTTCAGAGATTCAAGTCATTTTGAGAAATTAAAGTGGAATTCATTGAAGTACAATGTCTACAGTGCCTTCATTGTGACAGTTTTTATAGCTATCATATGTCTAAATGAATTTAGTTAATTTAGGTCCTGTAAGAGATTCAAAAACTTGTAGGCCTGTATCGCATAACTGAACAACTCTCAAGTTTATCCTCAGTTGTTGTCTGTACTAAGCCTATCGTAACATCATAGAATATAATAGAAGCAGCATTGGTATTACTCTAGCCCGGCTGACAACATATTTCTAATGTTATAAGTAAATGGAAATTAATGAAATCTTACTTGGAGTGCATCTCAGAGGAGAGATGTGTTCATTGTAGTGTGCAGGAACCCACCATCCCACCCCAAGAAGTACATTTACTTTTATAACCTAATGAAAAGTATTACACGCCATTTTCATTTATGAAGTAGCTACTTGCATTCCTATTGGCCAATGTAAAGTGGCACATGATCTCGTTCCTGTCAATAATGTTAATCATAATCCGTTACCACATTAAAAGCCCAAGGAAATGTAACAGGCCTTGTCCAGATCCTATCCTAACGTCCGCATGGCAAGAACCACTCCAGACCAATGGTGTTGTCCAGGTCCTATCTTAACGTCTGCACGGCAAGAACCAGTCCAGACCAATGGTCTTGTCCAGGTCCTATCTTAACGTCAGCACGGCAAGAACCAGTCCAGACCAGTGGTTCCACACGAAATTAGAGGTTTAGGGCTGCTTCATGGCTTCTAACCTTCCCCCTTTGCTTGTCCCTATATCACAGATCTTGTCCAGATCCTATCCTAACCACTCCAGACCAGTGGTCTTGTTCAGGTTGTATCATAACAGTCGGTTACTAAGTACAGAGGTTGGCAGCACTGTGCACTGCTTAATAGCATCCTTCCCGAGAAGGCCGCAAGCGTGTAAACAAACTACAGTCGTTCCGTGGGTGTGAAAGTCTTGTCAGCCAGGCTGGAGTAATGATGCAACATTAACTGGTAGGACTTTATTATGTCTTATATTTTTGGCTGTAAATGCAAAATTCAGGGCTTTAAAAAAAAATTTTTTTTTCTTCATTGCTGTATAGATTTGAAGGTAAAACTGTACAAAGCCTATACTTGTGACCTTGCATTTAGAAGATGGTCGTCGCTTCCTTCCCTACCCTTGTCCTGTCCTATCCCGTTGCCATAAGACCTGTGGGCATTAGTACAGCCCGTAGACCGGCGTAATTTGTAATGTTACAAGTGAGTGGAATTAGTGAAATCTTACTTGGGGAGCGTCTTAGAGGAGAGATGTGTTCTTTGCGATGTCCAGGAACCCACCATTCCGCCCCAAAAAGTACATTTACTTTTATAACCTAATAAAGATTATTACACGCCATGTTCATTTCTGAAGTAGGTACTTGTATTCTTATTGGCCAATGTAAAGTGGCACGTGATCACCTTCCCGTCAAGTATGTTGATGATAATCCGTTACCAACCACAGCACAATAAAAGCGCAAGTCGTATACGAAACTAGGGGCCTAACGCCGCTTCTAACCGTCCAGACCAATGGTCTTGTCCACGGCAAGAATCCTAACCGTCCAGACCAATGATCTTGCCTAGATCCTATCCTAACCGTTTACGAAACTAGGGGCCTAACGTCGCTTCGCAGCTTCTAACCGTCCAGACCAATGGTCTTGTCCACGGCAAGAATCCTAACCGTCCAGACCAATGGTCTTGTCCATGGCAAGAATCCTAACCATCCAGACCAATGGTCTTGTCCACAGCAAGAATCCTAACCGTCCAGATCAATGGTCTTGCCTAGATCCTATCCTAATCGTATACGAAACTAGGGGTCTAACGCCGCTTCGCAGCTTCTAACCGCCCAGACCAATGGTTTTGTCCACGGCAAGAATCCTAATCGTCCAGACCAGTGGTCTTGTCCACGGCAAGAATCCTAACCGTCCAGACCAATGGTCTTGCCTAGATACTATCCTAACCGTATACGAAACTAGGGGCCTAACGCCGCTTCGCGGCTTCTAACCGCCCAGACCAATGGTTTTGTCCACGGCAAGAATCCTAACCGTCCAGGCCAATGTTCTTGTCCACGGCAAGAATCCTAACCGTCCAGACCAATGGTCTTGCCTAGATCCGTATACGAAACTAGGGGCCTAAGTCCGCTTCGCGAATGCAAAGAACGGGGAACAATTCGAAGCATAGTTCCTTTTAAGTACAGAGGTTGGCAGCACTGAGCACTGCTCCAGAACATCCTTTCCAAGAAGGCCGAGAGCGAGAAAACAAACGACAGTCGTTACGCGCCTGTGTGAATAGCGGTCCACGGGCTGGACTAATGATGACCTGTGTCAGTGAAGTGTAATACAAGCACCGGGTACTATGTTCACATTGTTTTGAAAGATAATTCTTATAAATCTTGCCTCATATTCCTACTTGTATTGAGTCATCCAGTTATCTTGGAACCGAAGCTGCGGTTGGGAATGACTAAACTGACAGCAGTGCGGAGGAAGGGAGCCTGCAGGGTCTTGTTCTGTAATGCAGTTTGTTTCATATTTCATTGAGAGCGAGGAAAGCAATGGGAAACTACCTCACTCCTCATTTCCCTAGTACGCATCTTCAGCAACGCCTAGGCTATTTATGACAGCTGTTGGCGTAGCTGCAGAGTATCAAACCAGCCTTCGGGCTGAATACCCAACATACATACATACATTGAGAGCAACACCTATGTGCAAAGTTAAGCAAGAATAAATGGAAAATAATAATAATAATAATAGGCATAATTATTCTCTTCCACATCAAGTGTTTATTTACTATTTGTACATCCGTACTGAATCCACTTATGCTATTGGAGATGAATTCCAGAGAAATTCCCAGGTTTTCAACTTCCAAGTCGTGGGACGGTTAGTAAATAACTTAAATGTCGTGAAACGGGAAATGTTAATGACGAGAAGCAAAGAAGGCAAGGTACAGTGCTAACGGTAGAAAATCTTGAAGACATTGGACAACGCCTGAAACATTCTGCTAAGAAATCTCTTGGCCATCTCAGCAAACGGGAATTTCTTACAGTTCCATACAAAGGGCTATGAAGTTACTTAATTTAAAACCCTATAAATGTACTGTGGTGAAAGAACTTAAAACGAGGTGATTCTTTGTGTAGGATTAGATTTAGTAAATGGATTTTTAATAAAGTGCATGACGGAGAAATTGATCCTAACCTCATTCTCTTCTTAGACAAAGCTGGGTTTGACTTACATGGGTACACAAACTCTCAAAATAGCCGATAGTAGAGTGCCAAAGTACCTAATCTGCTCCATGAGGAATCTCTTCATGATGAAAAATTAGGGGTGAGTGCTTTTAAAGTGCATTAGAATTTATCACGCAGTTACTCTCACTTGCTCTCATATTCCACAGTCGACGGTCATTTGCAGCTGCGGTTATGCATTAATACACAAGGCCAGAGACCACATGGAAATCTATTCACTTTTATAACAGAATATTGTAAACCATGCAATTTTTCTTGTTCTACACTTGTCAACAGTTGTTGCATTGGCTGAAATTTACAGCAGTATAGCGCCACTCCCAGAATTCATACAGATGGTGTAATTGCCAAATGTGACTAATAAGTCGACCAAGACTCCTCCCCTTAGTGGGCTTCTGTGGATTGTACATTTTGAGTAATGAAGCCCCGTAAAAAGAGACCTGGATTCATAAGCAGTGTGTAAACAGCTAAAAACTTCTCACTGATATAGTCCAAAACATTCTTGACTTTGTTTAGTTGAGACCTCATTTGAGCATTCAAATACACCGACAGTCAAAAAATGTGGATCACTTTAATTTAAGAACAAAAACTGTATTTATTTATCTCAAGCCTTGGCTTTTCTTCTTTCCTACAACATATTATTATAAAGTTAATCAGTGCTCTGCATACTTCACATAAGTTACTGATTATTGAAAGTTTATCTAAAATGTTCTTAGGTGGCCTATTGTAATTTATGAGAATGCCATTACCTTAACCCTCGAACCGGTAGTTGAAATAGCTCTAACCGGTGGGTATGCACCAAACATTTGCAGTACCTGATGTATGTCACTCTGACAGATGTATTATTCACAGAATATGCACATATAATACACCAAAACATTCAACATGAATTGTACTATTTGAAAAGTGGTTTCCATTTACGTTCAGTGTAATTTTTTAAAAATTTTCTGCCCCTTTAAATGCCCCCTCAAAAAAATTAAAAATATTTTTTACTTACACATTAAATATAAATGACAAATCAGTTTTCAGAAACTTTTTAAAATATACATTTTGTAGAGAAATTAATTCTAAGATAGGCATGCAAATTTTAAGTGAATAGTATTAATACTTTAGGAGTTATTCAATAACAAGTACGTTACTTGATAGAGTTCTAACCGATGGGTGTTCATAACCTACCTCAGGTGGCACAACTAATCCATTATGCTGCAGTAGGCCTTGAATTTACAGATGCATTTCATTCTATTAAAATATCTTAATTATTTAAATTCGAAAATGTAGCCATTGTGTGTGCAAAACACACGGTAAACAAAGAAAGCAAGTCACAACAAAATCAAAACGTGTTTCAAAGCTGTACGAATTGCGACCTTCATTTTTTTTCAAAGATTTCACACATAAATTGAACATCGAAACATTCCACATTCCAAGGAGAAAACATGCCTGATGAATGTCTCCATCTAACGTAAATATTCACTTCTTCTTCTACCTGTATTTACTGGTAAAATAGACCTGCCGATCTATCGTCAGCTACCGGTTCAAGGGTTAAATTAACAGTGCACTACCCTGATCAAATTTACGAATATTCCATTGAAATTTTTCTTGATGACATTGTGCACTTATCTTGCCTTAGTATCGGATGTTACCACCCTTGTCGATGATAATGGTCTCCATCCTCCGCAGCTTGCAAGCTAGAAGATCCTGAATCGTTTCCTGGGGGATGAGCGCCCACTCTTCCAGTAGTATTGCCCGCATTTCATTGAGGGTGTCCACGTTGTGACGCTGTTCATTTCGGCCAAGCATATCCCACAGGTGTTCTGTGGGACTGAGGTCTGGATTGCAAGCTGGCCAGTTGTGGGTTTGTATCCTAACATTGTGTAAATATTCCGTCAGGCAGCAAGCGGCATAGGGGCGTGCGTTATCATGCATCAGGATGAAATTTTCACCAACTAAGGTAGCATACGGGATTACATGCTCTGCGAACACCTCTGCGATGTAACTGTGAGCATTCAGAGCACCTCCATCGTTAAAACGAATTTCCGTCCGGGCCTCAAAGCTGATACCGGCCCATACCATGATAGAGCCACTCCCAAATTGTGACCTCTTGGAGATGTTATAAGGTGAATATTGCTGCCCACACCTTCTCCTCACTCTCCCTCTCTCTCTACCATTAGGTGACCAGAAGCATAATCGTGACCCGTCTGTGAACGATACCATTGATCCCAGCTCCACAGTCTAATTCTGATGTGGACATGTAAACTGTAATCGAGTTGTTCTGTGCTGGGGGTAAGCTATGGACCAGTTGCAGGTCTTCTTGAGGTCAAATTGGCTTCTCGGAGTCTTCATCTGACAGTCCTTGCAGTCACAATGACATTCTTACTTCCTCGAGTCGATTTCTGGCTTGGACGCCGGTAGTTTGGCGTTCGCTCAAGACTTGGGTGACCATAAACCTATCGTCCCTAACAGATGTAGGCCTCCGACGGCCTGATTCAGATCGTCTGTGGTAGATACAGTGTTCATAAAACCGTCTTAGAACACTCTGAACACTTTCATATGATGCATTGATGGTATTAGTTGCATAACGAATGCTGCGTCCATGATCCACCAATGCCACATTCTTGCAATGTTTTGTGGGCTAAGAGGCATCGTAACTTGTCAAATGTGAAAAAGAAACTAAAGGAAAATGTTAATTTGTGAAAGATATTGTGTCACACACTGATAATCCATCAATAGCTTCCATCCTAGTATCGTAAAACTTCAAAGGTGGGATTGCTAGTCTTTGCAATAAAATTGAGTGTCTAGCACTTAGGGGTGAAAAATGACTCCTTAAGTTAACGTCTAATCATCATATTCCTCTTCATAAACTGCAGAATACACATTATAAACTGCCTTCATGTAATTAATGTAGTTAATGGAACAATTCCCTCTAATAATTGGTGTTAACAATTACGATTTTGTTTTTACAAAGTGATCCACGTTTTTTGTCTGCCAGTGTATAATGCTGAATCTGAAGCAGAAATATTCAAAGCCCAGAATATTTGAAAAGATAGTTTCCGGCTAAGGCAGTTTGGAAAAAAAATGAGGATGATTTTAACCAGTCCCTTGGAAGAAAAAAAATCCTGTAATTTCTCGTTTCTCTGCATTGCCCTTAATGGTTTGTAAGGGGTGTCACTTTCTGAATCTTCACTTTAGCAGATCTGTTGGTCTCATCTGTAATTTGTTTGAATACCTTGTCACTAAAAATTGTTGGAGAAAAGGACAAGGTCTTGAAGCCTGATTCTTACCTGAAGGTTTGAATTGTCAAATGGCTATTCAGGCAAATTAGTCGCCATGGGCACTGAAGAGCATCACTGGCATTACTTTAATTTTTGCTTATATGTGCGCTAAGTCTGTAGTTGGTTCGTCAGAATCACTTTCAATGTCCTCTAACTGCCGTAACATATCTAAATTGGTGAGAGAAAACAAAGGTGAAGCCATGTTTACAAACAAACCATGTCTCAACAAATTACAAAGCCCTTAAAACTTCTGCGAACTACTGTAAAATTAGAAAAGTGTTTTTGTATTTCACATGTGGGTTTTTTGTTTTTTTCTTTCAGATCTGCATTGTACACTTTAGCTACTACTAGTTGGCCCATCTAAGCACTGTTAAGGGGTTGTCCTCATGTAACCCTTCCAGCTTGCCAGGTAGATGTTGAACACGCTCTCGCCAGTGTTGTCTGTCTGTGTAGATCACTCTCCAGTCCCCTCCTCTACTCTCGTCATCTTATCTTCAGTTGGTCCAGCCATCGTTTCCTTGGTCGTCCAACAGGTCTCCTTCCGCAGACTGTCTGTTCCCTGTATGCATGTGGTGTTCAAGTGCCTGCCATTCTCTTTACATACTCGAAACATTTAGTCTTTCTTCCAGAGGGTGCCTGTTCTGCATGGCACTCCTAAGAAATTTCACTTTAAGGCCAGAAGCATTTGCGGTAATGTTCTTTTAACATAAGTTATGTAAACAGTCATCTGAATTCCCATAGGACTATTTCACTAGTGTTTGTATCGCATATCAAAATTTCAAAACATCTTTGGTGCTTGGGTTGCATATCATAATTACCTCCTATGGGTGGGGGACGCAGACGAAGGAAACACCCACGGTATCCCCTGCCTGTCGTAAGAGGCGACCAAGGGATGATGACATTAGAACCACGAGACAACTTGTGATTAGTACTATTACATTTGGAACACCAAGGGTCAACATTACTTGCACCTAGTACCATCTTGCAAGGAAAACCATGGGTCTACGTTATATAGTAGGGAGGAACACTATGTGTCTGGGCGTTGCTTGTGATAAGTGCCATCGTGTACATTCCACTGGTCGGTTCCACTGTGTTCAGAATGGGTTTGTGTTAACTTTGAGTAGTTGTACTTAATGGAAAACACCTTGCCTGTGATTAGTACAGTTAACCCCCTGCGGGTGGGGGGCGCACATGTAGGGTACACCTGCAGTATCCCCTGCCTGTTGTAAGAGGCGACTAAAAGGGGCAACCCAGGCGTTGACATGGATTGTGGTTTGGTATAATCTGTTGGACCTCCTGTGGATGGGAGGAGCTGAATACATTCACAGGTAATCCCTGCCTGTCGTAAAAGGCGACTAAATGGGTCATGTGGCCATGGTCCCGTCTTTATTTTTTATTGTTTCTTTTTTAGGGTTAGTTGTAGACCATTTCAAAAATTTTGACGTGCGTGCTGCTCGGCGATGGAGCTCCTACGTGTGCAAATACGCTTGAAAACCCGTGTCAGTAACTACCCAGGAAGCGGCGGGTGGGAGAGTCATGTACCTGGGCAGTAGTATCCGCCTGACAACACGGGTCCCCACACAGCCGAATGCCAGAGGACATATTCTTGTTAATTATTTTCATTTATTTTTACTTATATTTAGTGCTCATTGCCTCAGTCCACCCATATTAGGCATCGTCCAACATCGGACCCCAGGCAGTACGGGCTATGTCCAGATGGGTATTGCCTTGGCTGCTTGGTTTGGCTGCAGAGACCCCTGATCGGAGCGGGTGACATTCAGGGAGGATGATTTCGGGCGTGGCGTTGAAACAGCTTCCGCCTGCCACCTCGGGTAGTTCGCTACCCAAGTCTTTAACATTTGATTCCCTAAGGGGGGCAACCCCTTGGGAACAAGCGCAGTGTATTGGTCTAGGTTCCAGCTTCCCTGGGTTCCTGGTTGCTACCAGAACCGATGGGCAAGATTTCAAGCCGGTTAAGTTGATTTTTTTCAGTCGACACATCGAAGGTGTATACGGTGAACTTGAGGATCTAAAGAAAATGCGCAATGGTTGTTTGCTTCTGAAGATGAGCACTGCGTTCCAAGCCGATCGGTTGCTTAAGTGCAACCACTTTGGCGACATCCCCATCAAAGTGGAAGAGCACAAAACCTTGAATCTGGTTCATGGGGTTATTTTCCACCGTGATCTTATTTTAAACACTGACGATGAATCGATGGAAGACATGAAGCATACTTCCGGCGCATTACGTGCAAAGTCAATGGTGAAGACGTTGCCACGGGTGCATTCATAGTCTCCTTCAAATTGTCATTGTTGCCAGAAAAAGTCAAGTAACAAGCTGTCGTTGCGATGTGAGGCCGTATATCTCACCTCCTATGCGATGCTATCATTGCCAGAGATTTGGACACATGGTATCTCGTTCGAATCAGCCTTTGTGTGGTACCTGTGGGAAAGTAGCTCACTGCGCGGAGGAGTGCACACCTCCTTACAAGTGCACTAACTGCTCTGGTCTTCATTCTTCTCAAGATCGGAACTGTTCAACCTATCTGAGTGAGAAGAAGATCCAGGAGATTAATACCCTGGATGGTCTTTCGTACCAGGAAACGCACCATAAGTTTAATTCTCTGAATGCACCGGCCAAGACTCTAGACTTCAGCATGATAGCACAGTCTCTCCCGGGTTTGTCATTTTCTATTGAAACACCTTCCAAGAAGATCGCTGCGCCCAAGGCAGCAATTGCTCCTGTGAGCAACGCTGCAAAGAGAACAAGCTCGAAGGCGGGTCCATCCCGACCTTCGACCACCAATAAGCCTGTGTTGGCTAAGAAACCTACGCCGGCACAGAAGGGGAAGAAGACAACATCTCCTTCACCCGCGAGGTCGGCGAAAGCCGCGCCTCAGCCGGCGGAGGCGACATCATCGACCAGGGCTGGCAAATCACCTCCCAGCCCATCCAAACAAGAATCAACGGCGGGGAAGAAGAGCGCCCATACGAGGCTTTCTTCCACTTCTACAAATGGGGCCTCACGCCCTCCACCTGGAGGGTCTGATTCTGCGCCAGCGGTTATTCCTCCTGGAAAACCTGCACACTCCCCTCGTAGGAAGAAACCCCGCCCCCGGACTACATCGAAGGAATTGAAGCATTTATCTCCATCTTCGGATGGGGATGTGAGTGTAGGTTAAGTAGCATTACGCTGCTTCTAACCTAAACCTCCGAAGTCTACACCCACACTATGGCACTGTTACAGTGGAATTGTAACGGTTATGACTAGATACGAGAATTATGGACACTAAAAACAGTTAAAATAGGCAGGCATGTAGGCTCTTAAATTAGCCAAAATAGGCATGTAATTAGGCACTAACGTGTAAAATAGGCAACAAAATAGGCATGAAAAATACTTATATTTCAATAACACGCTCAATTACTATAAAAGGAATTTACAACAAGCAACGTTTCAATATTTTCCGGTAACAATCTTGTTCTCCTGTCGGGTAGAATGTTTTGTACTGAGAGGAAGATCTCTCAGCATCACAGCAAGTGATTGGACAAAACTTCAATGAAGCCACTTCCTCTGGTTTTAGTTCAACTGCTTCATCTACCTCACCTCATACCACCCTGGCTACTTTTACCACTGTTTTCCATCATTGATTCTGCTGCAGGACTCTTATGAAACTTTTTGCTGACAGCGGCTACCTTCGCAGAGGTTCGGTCAAAACTTCTGACTTCTTCCACAACCCTAAATGACTCTACCAGGGGAAAGTCACTGTTATCCAACTCAGTGATTTGCTCCTGGCAGCTTGTTGAAGCTTAAAGATGCTCCATTTTATGCAGGAGGATATTAGCTCCCACCATTGCAGTGCACAGGTCTAGAGGAAATTGTTTTTGGTCGCTGTTCACAGTGGACTGGTAGATAAGCTGCGATGACAACGCTTTCTGTACTTGTGTCAAATGCAACGCAGTGTTTCTATGTTTATATATATGGTATTTTTTCACATTTGATCTGAAAAAGAATAAAATTGACTTAAATTACAATGTTCATATATTCCTACAGCTGGCAATAATGCTTAGTATAAACATAATAATGGCGTATGGCCTCCGGAGAGGCCTGGTGCGGGTCTTTTCCTCGTAGACGCCCTATTAGGCGACCTGCATGTCTGTGAAGATGAGGGCCCTACCTAGGATGATTTATAATGCTGAAAACGCCACACACACCCAATCCCCGAGCAATTGGAATTAACCAATTAAGGTGAATCGACCGTGAATTGAACCTGGGACCCTGCGAACCGAAGGCCAATACGCTGACCATTCAGCCAACGAGTCGGACAGTACAAACATATAAGACTATTAGAGGTGATATTTCTAGGAATACAAAACTTTAAAGTAGAAACAAGATAATTCGTAATTTAGGCCTATATGGAAATATATCCTCAAAAATGTTCAGTTGTAATCCGGCAGTTTCCTGTCGAGTTCACTGGGTGAAAAAATCATAAAAATGACGCGAAACGATACGCGAGTAGCGTAGAGAGAGATCCTTCCTATATGCTTGCCAGAAACTCACCAAGCTGCCTCTAGCAGTATTCTTACTTACATAGAAGAATTAAAACGAAGACACTATAAATCTCAGATTTGTGAACATTTTATATGTTGCTGTTCGCCTGCTTTGATCAGCCGGGTCAGCTGTCATGACTATTTTCTCTTGCCTGCAATAGATCCTGTATCATGTGTGCCCACAAGGCTGCCACCCTAGTTGAAAATTAGAAAACCGCGTGATTTGAAATTGTCGTGGCATGCGCCCATAAACTTACTTTTTGTCAGAATTTAGCAAAACTCTAGATGGGATGTTAGAGCTTACGCACCCCAGACTCTCTTTGCATGCCCACCCTCCAGCACAACAGGTACTAACCGGACCTCACCAATCCAGACCAACGGTCTTTCCACTGGCCTGGTCATGTAAAGATATTTTGTAGCCTTGTTAAACACGCTGTGACATCGTCCAAGTCGTGCCATCTTGTATGTCTAGCCTCTGTGACATCGTTCTAGCTGCACCACATTCGATCTTCAACCTGTGTTTCACGAAGGCATAGCGGAAGCATGATAGAGTTCACTAGAACCTACACATAGTACTGGTGAAAGTAACTCACGATTTAAAAAATTACAATTCAGTTGTAGTCCACTTCTGTGGTGTAGTGGTGATTAGCCACCACCAACATAGGCCCGGGTTCGATTCCCGGCCCTGCCACAAAATTCGAAAAGTGGCACGAGGGCTGGAACGGGGTCCACTAAGCCTTGGGAGCTCAACTGAGTAGAGGTGGGTTCGATTCCCACATCACCAGGCGAGTTGGCCGTGCAGTTAGGGGCGCGCAGCTGTGAGCTTGCATCCGGGAGATAGTGGGTTCGAATCCCACTGTCGGCAGCCCTGAAGATGGTTTTCCGTGGTTTCCACTTTCACACCAGGCAAATGCTGGGGTTGTACCTTAATTAAGGCCACAGCCGCTTCCTTCCAACTCCTAGACCTTTCCTATCCCATCGTCGCCATAAGACCTATCTTCGTCGGTCTGACGTAAAGCTGCTAGCAGAAAAAAAATTCCCACCTCAGCCATCCTCGAAGCGGTTTTCTCTAGTTTCCCACTTCTCCTCGGGAAAATGCCGGGATGGTACCTAACTTAAAGACATGACCACTTCCTTCCCTCTTCTTTGCCTATCCCTTCCAATCAATATTCCCATGCCTTCACAAGGCCCCTGTTCAGATAGAAGGTGAGGCTGTCTGGGAAAGGTATTAGTCCTCCTCCCCGGTTGTATTCCGCGACCCAAAGTCTCACGCTCCAAGACACTGCCCTCGATACGGTAGAGGTGGGATGCTTCGCTGAGTCCGAGGGATGATCTCTGTGACAGTGACCATTTTCCCGTCATCCTTACTTTGTTGAAACAAAAATCCGTCGAGGCTCCCCCTCGATGGAGTCTTAAACATGCTGATTGGCCAAAGTACACATCACTAGCTGTCTTTAACGATGATATCAGGTGGAACGTCGGCGAGGAAATAACTTGCATCACCCGAGTTATTCTTGCTGCTGCTGCTGCTGCTGAGGAGTCCATCCCGTCCTTCTTGGGGCTCCTCGCTGTAAACTTGTTCCTTGGTGGAACAAAAAATTGCAGCAGCTAGAATGCCGTCATGCCCATAAATGTTATCGTAGGCAGCCTACTGTGGCCAACCTGGTAACATTTAAGAAACTTTGCGCTAAGGCGCGAGTTCTTATTCGCCAAAGTAAGAAAGCTTCGTGGGGGAGATGTGTCGTCTATGACGTCACATACTCCATCATCTCAAGTGTGGACTAAACTTCGACGTATTTCGGGTATCCAAGGATCATCTTCTGTACTGGAAATTTCCGTTGCAGGCAATATCGTCACTGAACCGCACTCGATTGCTAACTATTTCGCGGATGTGCCTGGCTCCGAGAATTACCATCCTGATTTCCTCGCTCTGAAGCGGGAGGCAGAACGTCGTCACCTCAGTTTTGCCCCTCAAGCTTCAGAGCACTATAACGTGCCCTTTACGGAGTGGGAACTCCACAGCGCCTTGGCGCTTTGCAGGGACACGTCTCCTGGACCAGACAATATCCATAACCAGATGTTGAAACACCTTGGTGAGGATAGTATATTTTATCTCCTTCGTGTATTCAACCGAATCTGGATAGAGGGTGAGTTTCCGTCTCAGTGGCGGGAGGGCATAGTTATTCCAGTCCTCAAGCCTGACAAAGATCCTGAGTACGTAAGATAGGAAACTTAAAAGGGTCCAACTTTTCAATACAAATAAATGTTATAAGTTTATTTACAACATATATTTACACTTGGAACTAGTTTCGACGCTGTTTGGTGTCATCTTCAGCCAAAATGTGGGAAATAGGCATGGGCGTAAGCATGCAGACATTTACATTATACAAGATGTTAAATCAGTGTGATTAAATGAGAGACATGAAAAAGTGAATTACAATGTCAGTTTACAAAATGGTCATGAAGGGTGAGTCAGAATTGTATAAACATGAGATAGGGCTTAAACACATAATCACTTAAAAAACATATAAACCACAACAAAACCACGCGGAAGTTCGAGATGATTGGCATTGGAGATTCAAATTATTTCAGACATTCTTCCATTGAATGTTGCCTGCCGCGAATGTAGTACAAAACATAGGTTAGATTTCAACAAACACAATCGTCTCAAAAATGCACATAACATTTTAAAAATATTTTTGGGTTGAGGTGAAATTTGGCAGTTAGGGATTGAAATCAATTATTCACTAAGCGTCAATTCAAAACCAGCTGTGAAAGGGTGAGACAAAATTGCACAAGCGTGAGTTTGGACTCGATAAATGCCAAACCTGAAACACATGCTCCTCAAGCTTCAGAGCACTGTAACGTGCCCTTTACGGAGTGGGAACTCCGCAACGCCTTGGCGCTTTTTGAAAAGGTGGACCCTTTTAAGTTTCCTATCTTACGTTCTCAGTTCAATACGGACAAAAAATGAAATTCTTAGATTTAAAATATCCTGAGTATGCAGGAAGTTACAAACCGATTTGTCTTAAAAACTGCCTTTGTAAGCTATTTGGATAGGATGGTAAATCGCCGACTTGTGTGGTGTCTGGAGAAACAAGGACTCTTCTCCAAGTACCAGTGTGGTTTTCGAGCCACTCACTCGACCACTGACTTTGATTTGGGAAAGGCCTATGACACCACCTGGCGATATGGTATCCTTTCAATCTTGCATCAATGGAGATTCTGAGGTCACTTGCTGGTATTTATTGCAAATTTCTTGTCCTTTCATCTATTCCGTGTCCGAGTAGGGAGGACATATTCGCAATACCACATTCAGGAAAATGGAGTTCCACAGGGATCGGTTCTTAGTGTCACTCTGTTCGCGATTGCCATAAATGGTATTGTTGCTGCTGCTGCTGGTTCAGCAGTAATACTGTCGCTATGTGAGGATGATTTTGCTCTGCACTATACCTCGCGTGATATGGTAGTCGCAGAGCGACAATTACAGCAAGCTATTAGGAGAGTGGAGCAGTGGGCCTTCGAACATGGCTTTCGGTTTTCCACAACAAAGACCTGTGTTGTCCACTTCTGTCACCAACGTTCTCTTCACCCTCCTCCTGAACTTTATTTAGGAAATGTAGCTATTCCTGTAGTTGACACCAATTTCTTGGGCTCCTTTTCGATAACAAATTATTGTAGGAGCCACATGTGCGGCAGTTAAAAGTGCAATGCATTAAGAAGCTGAATATAGTGAAGTTTCTTAGCAGCACTAATTGGGGGGACTGACCGCATGGTGCTCCTACGATTTTATAGGGCACATATTTTATCACGGCTAGACTACGGCAGTGCAGCATGTGGCTCAGCAAGACCCAGCGGCCTTGCGAAGCTGAACAGCATCCACCACAGTGGGTTAGGTTGGTGACGGGAGCTTTCCGTACAAGCCCCATTGCTAGCCTGCTCGCTGAATCTGGTGTTCTGCCTTTACACCTGAGACGCCAGCAAATGCTTCTGTCGTATGCTGCAAATTTGCGACAGATGCCACTTCATCCAAGCTATCCTTGCGTATTCAACAATGGCAACAGTTTGCTATACGCTACTTGTCCTCGAGCAACGCTGCCGGTTGGAATCCGTTTGGGTAGCAGTCACAGATTATTTCACGTACTTTCGGTTCCTTGCCTTGTCAGACAACCAAGTGGAGTACCTCCATGGGTAGAGCGACGACCTGAAATACTCCTGGATCTGCACACTGGCCCAAAGGAAAACGCGGACCCTTCGATTTATTGGAGGTTCTTCCTGTCCGTTGTTGGCCGGTATCCAGGTTCGGTTGTCGTTTACACGGATGGCTTGAGAACAGACACGAAAGTGGGTTGTGCGTTTATTGTCAACAGCGATAGGTTTCTTTTTGCTCTCCCGGAAACTTGTGTGTACACAGTGGAGCTATATGCCATCTGTGAAGCTCTGCGGCGCACTGTCCGATGAGCGCCAACACTTTCTTCTTTGTACTGACACCTAGAGCTCGCTCCAGTCTATTGATACCTGTTTCCCTCGGCATCCTCTGGTGCAGTGGGTCCAAGACCTGCTGGCCGGGTGTTCGGATGTGGGCACCAGAATTACGTCTTTGTGGCTCCCAAGCCACATGGGTGTAGAGGGAAACGAGTTTGCAGATAAGGCTGCCAAGGAGGCAGTAACACTGCCCCCATTGCCTTTCAAGGTTCCAGCAAGTGATATTCGCACTCAGCTGAGACGTCCGGTTATGTCCCATTGGGAGATGGAGTAGCAGGCCATTCCACTTCCAAATAAGCGGAGAGAGAGAGATAAAAGGAACAACAAAGGTATGGAGGACTTCCCTTCGGGCTTCGCAGAGGGAAGCAGTGATATTATGTCGTCTTCGGATCGGCCATGGTATCCTGACTCACTCCCATCTATTGAAAGGAGAACCCCCTCCGGTGTGTACTTGTGGCGATCATCTTACCATGGTACACATCCTTACGGAGTGTGTGGACCTGGTCAATCTGCGCCGTAGTCTTAATCTCCCGAATACAATCTCCCTTATCCTGCGAGATGACGAGCAGTCAGCAGACCTTGTCATCTGCTTTATGAGGGATAGTGGTCTTTTTTATCGTGTGTAATGATGTCCTTTGTCCTAGTGTATTTGTGTTAATTGCGCTTTTATTCCATTGACCTCATTTTAGTTTGTGTTGCGCATTTTAATGTGTTATTTTAACATCTAACATAAATTATATGTATATCCGTACTACCAGGCATTGCCTTATTCCTTTGTCTCCTGTATTTTCTCTTATTTTATTAGAAAATAAGGCATTACGAATTAGTTCCACTGATAGTTTTAATCTCATACTCATTTTTCTTCATCACCTTTTTTTTAAAACTTTAGTCAGTGGATAAATTTTAAAATTTTAACTATCATCTATCATCTTGTCCATCTCATTCCGTTGGGGGCCGATGACCTTCGATGTTAGGCCCCTTAAAACAACAAGCATCATCATCATCATCATCATCATTAGTACAGTTATGTGAGGAACAGCATGGGTTTTTGTTACTTGTAAGTGGTGCCATTGTGTGCGACATACCATGGGTCTACTTTACCTGTGATTAGTACCACTATAGGAGAGCCTCCGTGGCTCAGGCGGCAGCGCGCCAGCCTCTCACTGCTGGGTTCCGTGGTTCAAATCCCGGTCACTCCATGTGAGATTTATGCTAGACAAGCGGAGGCGGGAGAGGTTTTTCTCCGGTTTTCCCCGTCATATTACATTCCAGCAACACTCTCCAATATCATTTCATTTCATCTTTCATTCATTAATTATTGCCCCAGAGGAGTGAGGCAGGCTTCAGCAGCCGGCACAATTTCATATCCTCGCCGCTGGATGGGGGCTTAATTCATTCCACTCCTGACCTGGTCGAATAACTGGAAACAGGCTGTGGATTTTCAATACCACTATAGGAGGAACACCATGGTTCTGCTTTACCAGTGATTAATACCATTATGAGTAGCCGGTGTGCTGGATTTTGGACCCCCGTAGATAATAAGCATCATCCCAGTAATAAAGGCATTGTGAATTGGATCCGCTGATTGTTTTTGCTTCACGGTCATTTTTTTCATCATTCGTTTTAGATTCTAGTCAGTGAATACATTTTGAAGTGTTAATTATCATGTCATTTCGTTGCACCTTGTACCATTAGAGGCCGATGACCTAGCTGTTAGGCCCCTTTAAACAACAAAAATCATCAGCGTAATCATAACTTGAAAGACATTATAGCAACTTCGGACAATGATATCCAGATAATAATAATAATAATAAGAAGAAGAATAATTTAGATAGCTGGACTCCTAACTAGGTGAATACCAGGCTGGTTTCTGCGTCAGGTCCTGCACAGACCAGATGCAAAACCTCAAGACCATCCTCAATATAGGATCCAAGGGGAACACCGCTGGGTAGCCATTATGGTGGATTTCCAAACAAAAGGCATACGATTCGATAGACAGACAGGCTCTCTTCTCTACCCTGCGGGAACTAGGCCTAGATAAGAAGACTCCCAGTCTGGTCCAAGTTACCTTCATGAACACCACCTCCAGGAGTCTTCTTTTTTTACGTTGCACCGACACAGATAGGTCTTATGAAGATGATCAGACAGGAGTCAGACAAGGAGATGGTGTCTCTTCCATCTTCAACTGTGTACTAGAGAAGATCATTGGTACATTGTGATCCGAAGCAGGACTGAAGCTTGGGTACAAGAAAAACAACCTCAGTGCACCCTGTCGACCTTTGCTGACGTTCTCACCCTACTGGCGAAGAGCATGGAGGAGGCTACTCACCAGCTACAGAGCCTTTACAGTATTGCAGCAAAAACCAGCTTGAAGGTTAACTTACAGAAGACGGAGTTTATCACTAACATAAAGCCAGCTCCTTCTATAATCCTGTTAGGAAACAACACCATAAATAAAGTTCCTGCAGTCAAGTACTTAGGACAATGGATTTCAGCAAGTGAGAGCGAAGCTGTGGCCATAGACAGCACTAAGTTAGAGTGGGCCTATCATTCCTGTAAAACCATCTACACCTCAAAGTGCCTCTTCTAGAACATAAAGGTCTCTACACCTATTGATGAATCGAAAGGGCCCACTCAGGAAACTATAACCTAAAGAGAGGAAGATTTTGAGTTGGATACTAGGACCCATAAGAGAGGAGGACGAGGCACGAACATCAGGAAGACATAGTGACATGTGTGAGGAAAAGGCGTCTGACTTTCTACAGGCACATGAGCCGCCTGAAACCTTGCAATCTCACCAACAGAATCCTCTCAGTGACAAATAGGGGAAAGGCTTCCAAGACCAAGTGGATGACCTCAATAAGATCAGACCTGGAGGAACTACGGATCCCATTAGAGACCACAGAGAACCGATCTCTGTACCGACTGGCCATCCTACAGGAAGTCTTCCCACTGTTCCTCACGAGCGAGAAGAGTACAGGAACCACCAGACGGATGGAAGCAGGCACACAGCCAGAAAATGAACGTGTACTGGGCCAAGAAAAAGTACAAGACCTTAAGATGAGCTCTGTGGTTTGTAGTAGGCCAAAACGAACAAAAAAAAAAATCTAAGTTGATTTTAGATGTATGATGTCAAGTGTTGATCATTAGTAATTTGTTTTAGATCTTTGTATTGTCTTAATATTTTGTTAGCTGACGAAGAGAACGGGTCAATTCTTGAAACATGTATGATTGATGTAAAGTAGCATTTTTTTTTAATACTTGATAAATTACTGACAGGGTCATTTGAGTTGTATAGTTATCATCATAGTATTGGGCTGAGAGTGGCCAAATTGTTATTGGTGTGTTTCACACAACCAGGGCCTTACTGTCATTATCCGTAATTTTGACTCTGACAGAAATAAGTATTCTGGTCACTGGGAAATGTCACTATGAGGGGTGGAGAGGGCACCAGACATCATTGGCAGCCAAGTAATATCATTTGCCATCAGTGCACCAAGTGATGTTGCTCCTTATGAAATACGTAATCCAAAACCAAGTGGAACGTAAAGCAAATAACATTATTTTATTATTAAAAGTATTTTACAAAGTATATTTGGAATTACTAAAGAAAGAAAGCCCAGTGCTCGTTGCAACAGTCATTGTCAGTACTTTTGCTCTATCCTTAGGTGTTGTTTATGGAATAATTAATGCAGAAATGGGCCATGTTGAAATGCTTTCTTGTATCGTTAATGAAGTGACATGTGGAAACAGTCTTCCTCTTTGGAATATTATTATTATTAAATGTTCTTTCTATCGTTAGGTTCTTTGTGTGAATTAGGCCCTCCACGTATCTCCATCTGTGGCTTCCTACCTCATTATGCAGTACTTTATTTTTTTAAAAATAATGTTATTTGCTTTACATCCCACTAACTACTTTTATGGTTTTGGAGACGCTGAGGTGTCGGAATTTAGTCGCGCCAGTAAATCTAGCGACATGAGGCTGACGTATTTCAGCACCTTCAAATACCCTGGACTGAGCCAGGATCGAACCTGTGAAGTTGGGGTCAGAAGGCCAGGGCCTCAACCGTCTGAGCCACTCAGCCTGGCAGTGCTAAATCTAAATCTATCTGAAAACTGCTTCAAGATGATTCTTTCAGAAACTGGACCATACTGCCATCTAAATGCGTAATCTGGCATTCCATTGCAATGGGTGTTACAATTGAACACTTAAAAGGACAAATTTGGAGAATGAAATAACAATATTGATCAAAATCTCATCATTTGCAAAAGATAGCTCTTACTTTTGTGTGTACTATGGGCTGTTGTTTTCTGAAATAAAACTTTTCCCAGTATTTTAAATATTTTTAAAAAAATTCTGTAATGGGTGTTACATGAATGCAGCCCATGTGTTGCTGTAGATGATAACAATCGAAATAAATAAACTCTGTGAGATGACAGCTAATAGAAACTTACAGATTTTATTGCAGACCAAAGAAACTATAAAAACTAAACATATAATTTAAAGAAAGGACATTCACTGTTTTGTTATTTCACTATTTTGAATGTTAAAGGGTGTTACACAGTTGACAGATCTCCTGCGGGACTAAATTCCAGCACCTCGGCATCTCCAAAAACCTAAGAAGTAGTTAGTGTGATGCAAAACCAATAACATTATTATTATTATTATTATTATTATTATTATTATTATTATTAGGGTTTTAGTATGAATGTCAAGTGCTGGAGACAGTTAATTTGAAGCTCTATGGTCACTCCTTTCTGCATCTGGGATTAACATGTCATCCGTATTCTTGGGAAATGTATTTCTCGTTAATTCTCTCAGAACTTAGCCAACAGTCAAACTGAACAGCACAGGAGAAAGAGGAGCATCTTCTTAATAGGGGTAGTATTTGTTCTGTATGCTGGTTGAATTATCAGTCAGAAGATTTACAGTCAGTGTCCTAAGTTTAGACGACATATGCTCATTTTGTCATGGCCTTAGAAATGCAATACAGCAGTCTTAATTCTTAATTTTTGAGTCTTTCACACAGCTGTTTGTAAAGAATATGAAAGTCCTTGGACAGAATATTAAACTATTTTGATTGGAACATTTTTCTAAGTATTTCGTCAAACCAAACCAAACCCCATGGCATAATGGGACAACAGCCCCGAAGGGCCTTGGCCTACCAAGCAACCGCTGCTCAGCCCGAAGGCCCACGGATTATGAGGTGTTGTGTGGTCAGCACGACGAATCCTCTCGGCCGTTATTCTTGGTTTTCTAGACTGGGGCTGCCATCTCACCGCCAGATAGCTCCTCAATTGTAATCACCTAGCCTGAGTGGACCTCGAACCCGCCCTCAGATCCAGGTTAAAAAATCCCTGATCAGGCTGGGAATCGAACCCAGGGCCTCCAGGTTAGAGACAGGCATGCTACCCCTACACTGCAGGGCCGACATTTCATCAAATACTCAATGATTTTCTGCAGAATTGAGTAATTTGTCCCTTGTCTCTGGTTATGGATATCAAGTGTGTTCTGCTTCCTCCCCTTTATGGATTAAAACAGTCCTAGCCCGTTTGAAACCTGTTGGGACAGACAAACCTCCAGCGAACCATGTAAGTAACAGTTTGACAGGAATCAAGCTCTGTATGCTGTCCTCTCCAGAAGCGTTATCTATAGCGAGTGTGTTTCATCACCAGCATCTTACATTCTACTGAAGATTCGGTGGACATAACATTTCTGCAATTGTTATGGTACTGGAACAGAGAGAGTTCAAAGTTGTATGGGTTTTTCTGTCTTTATAGCTTTTTTTGGGTTTTGAAACATTCCGTCAGTGTTCTTCCCTATGGGCGAGGGCAGTATAAAGGCAACTGAAAGGGGGGCCAGGGCTTTCAACTTTTGAGCATTGGTTGGCGACCATGGGTCCTCTAGCTGAGTCTCGCATGGCTTCCATTTACTTGTGCCAATCTTCTTGCTTTAATCTTTCCCATCCAACCCTTGGTCAACACTTGTTCTTTTCTCACCCCATTGGTGTTAGATTTGTGAGGCCTAGAGAGTCTTCCATTTTTACACCCTTCAGAACCTTTCATTTTCTTTTACTGTTACGTGTAAAGGTGTTCCTTTTTTTTTTTTTTTTTTTTTTTTTTTCATTTCATTAGTGTTAGTAGAGGATGGTTGCCCAGCTGCAATTTCTCCTAAAACAGTAATCACCACCACCATCAGGGTTCAGCTTCTATCAGAGCCCAAACTCTATGAAGCAATATGGCAGGATGGAAATCATTGAAAGAGGAACGTGTGCAAACGGGTTCATTAAGAGTGTGGGAGGATTGATATGGAACAGGGATGTACCACAGAGATTTAAAGCAATTATCTAAAAGACTTATTTTGTGCCAATTTTGACATATGGATCAGAAACATGGGTGATGAAGCAGAGGGATAAAAGCAGAATACAAGCAGTGGAAATTAAGTTTCACAGGTGTCTAAATTTGTCGAGAATGGACGGAGTAAGAAATGAGTTCAGGAAATGGTAAATGAGGTACAGGAGAAGATAGAGAAATCAAGACTCCAGTGGTATGGACATGTTAAGAGAATGGGAGAAGAGAGGATACCAAGAAAGATGTTAGAAATGGAGTTGCAGGGAAGGAGACCTACAGGAAGACCAAGGGACAGATGGCTTAAAGGTGTAAAGAAGAGCATCGAGGCAAGAGGAGGAAACTAGACAACAAGAGAAGTGGTGAATGGACAGAAAACGATGGAGAGACTTCTGTTCCAAGCATACCCAGCTCCAGATGATGATGATGATGATAATGTTGTAGGAGACCTTTACAGTGGTTTACAGCAGAAGCTACTTACTGTGTCAACAAACTTCCAGTTTTGAGCTGAGTCTGTGGTCACAAGCCTTTTGAATAGGTCTTCCTATTGTCTACATTATGATGATATCAGGCTGAAGGTGTAAATTATTTACATTCTGTGGGAGGTGCGAGGTGGTTGAATTGATGCTGAAGTTTAGTGGATTTTACTTTCGTTGTTTCGGTACACTTCAGGACGTGAACGAACAGGGTTTGAAAAACAGTCCACACAGACTGCATTTTGTTAGTCTCAGTGACAGAATTACAAGAAATGGGGTTGCGATTGGCCGAGTGGCTTAGGTGCTGGACACAGTCTTTGCATCAGGAAGACTACGCTATGCTAGCCACTGCTTTTCACAATATGGCGCCAAAATTGTGTGCACTGGAAGGGATGAAAAATACAAGCAAGTGGGGATTGGGCAGGAAAATAGAGTAGATCTAAATAAAGAAAGTAATGATTAATACTGTCTATCAGGAGTGAAAATTACTTCCTGGGCACTTCAGAAAATTAGGCCTTAAAATTCCATTACGACCAGTCTCCACCTCTTGTTTCTGCCAAACCTTTGAAATGAATAAAAATCACATTTTTAAAAACAAAATTATTAGGACACAAGAAAAATATTAAAAGTTATTGGGAGTCAAGATCACTCTTTTTAGGCATTCTAGTGTTAAACTGCTTGACAAAAATTAGTAAAGCAATTAGAAAAATGCAGTAAAACCCTGGTATTACAAGCTAATTGGGGCTGATTACACAAAAATAAAAGCAAATCAAAGGCTTCACAATATCGTACATACCTGCGTTAGATATGTTTAACATTACTAATTTGTCTAGAGCTTTCTGTTGTGCAATCTTATAGAAGCATAGTGTCTGCTTGCTGCTCAATGTCTGACCCTGGATCATCACTGGTACAGTCTCTTCAGGCACTTCTTGTCTTCAATGGGTTCACTCATCATTTTCAAGTATTGAAACATTGGTCAAGGTTACCAATTGCTATAACAGCTGTGGCTGGTTGGAGATTATTTTTCTTTCAGGTAAAATTTCAGGCTAAAAGTACCTGTCGGACTATAGTACAATAAAGCTGTGTGGCCACCGGAGAGGACTGGTGCAGGTCCTTTGATTTGATACCCTATCTGTGAGAATGGAACCTTATCTAAGATGATTATTATTATTATTGGCGTATGGCAACAAGTTAGATACATATATACCAGTATATAATATTTACAAATATACACAGACAAGAAACATGTTTTATAGCAGAATGTCTAGTTGGGTGATCCACTGTATGGCTTCCTCTGTTGGTTCCAAAAAGTCACTCGGGCTACCTGTGTAGGGACGTCGTGTACATTCACTTACAATATGGGGGATCGTCTGCCGAGATGCACCACAGTCGCACTTTGGTGATGAAATATATTTCCACTTATAAAAGGGCATCCCTGCATTGTCCACGATTTGTTCTCACCCGATTCAGAGTGGTCCAAATCTTACGCGGTAGATGATGTCCACAAGGAAGATGTTCACCAGAAAAGATGTTGTGTAAGGAACTGTCTGTGGAAACTTTCGAGCGACTTCTCCATTCTTCTAAAGGGTGAAAATTCCCATCATTCAATGTGACAGCATTGCGCAAAGATGGATGACGTGACTTGAGCCTCGTTATCTTGAGAACAGGAATATCATCCAAAACAGGCAGTTGAGGGTTCATTTCTATTTTCTTGAACTCTCGAATGAGAGCATTTGATCTTCTTAAATCAGGCGGCATTATACATGACAGAATTGGGAGCCAATAAAGGGGTGTGGACTGGATAGTACCAGATATTAACCGCATGCTGTCATTCAGTTGAATGTCAATGAGTCTTGTATATGGGCTATTCAGCCAAACTGGTGCCCAGTACTCAGCACACGAGAAAACCAGTCCCGAAGCAGAAGATCTTAAAGTCTTTGCTGATGAACCCCAACTTGAGCCACACAATTTCTGAGGATATTATTACATGTTTGAAGCTTTTTGGACAGATTCATAAGATGTTGTTTGTAAGATAGTATGCGATCAAGTGTAATGCCCAAATATTTGGATACCAGCTGTGCCGAAGTTCACGATGACAAAAACTTATGATTAATCCACTCTCACACATAAAGCAGATGATGAGATCAGCTAATACGAGTTCGAGTGTCTCCTGCAGGCCGAGACTCCGTCTTAGGCCAAAGGGATTGGTGCACTCTGTGAAGATGTGCACACCGCAAGAACACACTGGGAGCTCTAGGAGATAAGAGTGCATCACCTATCCTCAGCTACACAAAACTACGGCCTATCTCCTTGAAGGCCGCCACACTGTAGCTGTCTTCTTACTTGTTCTCAGCTTGTTGGGAGTTTGAATATCTAGCCATTCCGATTCCCTGAACGCCAAAATGGTTCAATGTAGCTGGGAACAAATTCACATAACCTGACTAGGGGGTCATGAATCTGTTGCACCAGTGGGAGTTGCAAGAAACAAGTGTCAATAGACTGCAGAGAACTTGACGAGTTGGTACACACGAGAAAATGGTTTCTTTCATCACCCAATGCAAACTGCAGAGCTTCTAAGATGGCGTAAAGTTCCGCAGTATACACACTACATACACTGGGAAGTGAGATCTTCATGCTTATATTATCAGTGACAAAAGAGCAACCAACATTTTCTCCGATCTTAGAACATCTGTAAAGACGTCTCACTGTCGGATACTGGTGAACAAAGTCCCGGAAATACCTCGGATGAACAGAGGTTCACGGAGTAGATCTAGTCGTATATCCGGTCGCAGAACTAACCACGGAGGTATCTCACCAGAAGTCTGCTCAAGACAACTACCAATAGTCGCATCTAACTCACTACACAAGCTGTCAATTGGAATCCCAACTGGCCATGTGGGATTCACTTCTTGTGGTATTGGGTACTAAAGATGCATTGATAGCTTGGATGTAGTGGCATGTCATGAGTAACTGCTGCCTCCTTTTTCATAAAGGTGGAATTCCTGCTTCAGCAAGTAGGCTGGGAATGGGTCTATCCCAGCCTAACTCCACTATGGTGAACACTGTTTGGAGCCACACTACCATAGTCCATTCAGGAGAGGACTGTTGCCGTGTAGATTTGTAACAGCACCGCATAGTCAGCCCCCATGAAGTGCCGCAGGCAACCTTCAGCTGATGGATGGGGCTGCCACATTAGTCTCTTATCAAAATGGAGACCCAAGAATCTGCAGGTGTCTACCACTGGTATGGCACTGTTTCCCAAGCCGAGCTCTGCTTCAGTATGCACAAGCCGATGTCGACAGAAGTGTAAAACTGAGGTTTTTCACCACTGAAAATCGAAAACCATGTTGCAAGGCCCATCTTTAGACTCGGTTAATAGCTTGCTGTAACTGTCTCCCAGCAAACGCCATCCTTCCGGTGCTGTAATGCAGAGCTTAATCGTCTACATATAGCGATGGAACGACTGCAGGTCCAACAGCGGCAACTATGCCATTGATTGCGAACAGCGTGACTCTCAGTACAAATCCCTGTGGTACTCCACTTCCTTGAATCTAATATTGAGAAAATGCATTCCCTACTCAGACTCGAAAGAGCCAGAGGGACATGAAGTTCTCAATAAACGTTGGCAAATTTCCCCAAAATCCCTACTGGTGTAATGTGGAGAGAATCCCATATCGCCAGTTAGTATCGTCAGCTTTTTCCAGATCAAAAAACATGGCGACTGTGTGTTCCTTCTAGAGAAAGGCCTCCTGAATGGCACTCTCCAGTCTGACCAGATGATCAGTGGCAGACCGATGAGAGTGAAAACCACTCTGGTACTTAGACAAGAGACCTTCCTTTTCCATGGCCCACACAAGACGCCAGTTAACCATCCTTTCAGATAGCTTACAAAGGCATTTGTAAGGCATATTGGCCTATAACTATCCAGAAGGTTTTTAATCTTTACCTTAGCTTGGGAATTGGTATCACAATTCCCTCATGCCATTGAGATGGAAACACTTCCTCACTCCATATTCTGTTGAATAGGGTGAGGATATCCTCGAGACATCTGTCACTCAAATGTTTCAGCATTTGATTGTGGATTTTGTCTGGTCCAGGAGCCGTGTCTCTGCATAACGCGAGTGCACTCCGCAACTCCCACTCCGTGAAAGGCACGCTGTAGGGATGCGAAGCACTAGTGGTGAAGGCGAGATGGTGTGCCTCTGCTTCGCACTTAATTGGTAAAAATGCAACGTTGTATGCCCCAGAGCTGGACATATCTGCGAAATGTGACGCAGTGTGGTCTGCAATGACTGAAGGAATCGTAACTATATCTACATTAATGGAGATTTTAGGGCTGAGGGCAAGTTCTGTACTCCAACAATACGGAGGTTTTGCCCACACTTGTGATGACGGATTATGTGCCATCATGGAAGACTCACACTTTTCCCACGTAGATTTCTTACTTTCTTGAATCAAAAAACGAGTCTTACCACACAGATGCTTAAATGTGACATGATTGGCCATTTTAGTATTCAGATAATAATGCTTAAAAGCCCGTCAGTGATCACATATGGCTGCTGCAATTTCATACATGTTTCCGTTGAGGGATACTGGTCGAGGAAGGAATTTCTTCCTCTGGGCAACCAGAATTCTAGTAGTAATGGAAGAAACGTGGTCTCCAGACTCTAGCATGTCATGGGCCATCTCTGCATGTTTGGAAACTTCTGGCCGATTAGACTGCTGAACTAATCAGTGCTTCGGTGCTTCAGACTGTGTTTTATTCAAGAGAGATAGAAGTATCGGCAAGTGATCACTATCGCAGAGGTCATCGCGTTCTTGCCACCGTAACAGGGGAACTAGCGTACGGCTGCACAAGGTGACATCCAGGTGTGAGAATGTGTGCTGCTGAAATATGTTGGTTACCCTGTGTTAAGTTTGCAGAGATCGAACTGTTTGATCCATCATTCAATAATCCTCCCCCTAGCACAGGAAGACCCAGCCCTGAGCCAGTGGAATCTGTTGATGATAGTTAAAAACCCCAACCCAGCCAGGAATCGAACTCAGAACCCCTTGGTCCAAAGGCCAATATGTTAGCCGTGGAGGTAGACTGTAGTAGTGGTGGTGTGACTTTCATGTTTGTATAGAATGAGCACGTGTTCTCGCTTGTAATATTTTATCAGTCTTAATTTTAATTCATCTTCTTCTTTGAGTAATTTGGTCTAATGACTGGTTTACCTCTGCGATGAGTGTTCTCCAATTGGGTCGATCCATCTGCATAGCTCCTGCATCCTGAGTTCACGAGAAATGTCATCATGAATGTCTTCCGTGCTCTTCCATGAGGGCATGTCCGTGGTTTTCAACTTTCAAAATTTCCATCAACATGTTATAATATGTCTCGATTGCAGACATCTTCAGCTGAAATAAATATCTAAAATTAACAACAGATAAATTTTATACATTCAAAGAACACTTTTTCTTTCTCTAGTGGCTTTACGTCACACCGACACAGATAGGTCTTATGGCGACGATGGGATAGGAAAGGCCAAGGTGTTGGAAGGAAGCGGCCGGGGCCTTAATTAAGGTACAGCCCAGCATTTTCCTGGTGTGAAAATGGGAAACCACGGAAAACCATCTTCAGGGCTGCCAACAGTGAGATTCAAACCCACTGGCTCCCAGATGCGAGCTTACAGCTGCGTGCTTCTAACCGCACAGCCAACTCGCCCGGTAAAGAACACTTTAAAAAGTTTTTTCTTTTAAAAGAAGATCTAAAGGTTCCAGTGGGGAGACTCCTTAACAAAAATAACATCATATTGGCAGATAAGATAATATAAATATCAAATTTCAACTGCAATAGAGAGGAGTTACCCCTGCCAACCAAAAGAGTCCCTTTTAGAACAACAAAAACACCAGCGGTCGTGGGACAAAATATTTCATCAGAACAATGTCAACAAGAAGGCAATGTTTAATTTGAATTAGAAGAAGAGAAGAAGAACAAGAAGAAGAACATAGACATTAAGCAAAATCACTAAACTAGTGACTAAAGTATTTTAAAATTTTTAAAGTGTTATTTGTGTGTTTTAAATATGTCTATTGTCAGTTTTATATATTTATTTCAGCTGAAGATATCTCCAATCGAGATGAAACGTGCTGATTTAATGGAAACATTGGCGGTGGCGGCCACTACTCGTATCCGAGTGTATGTTTTTTTCTTGCAATTCATGTAGAGCCCGTTTTGTGTAAATGACGTTGATGACTCATCAGGCCAGTTCTTGCGATCACATTTGGCACACCTGAGAGAAGTGGGTGGACGTGGTTTTCTTCTAAGACGAGCCTCTGTTTGCAGTCTTCGATGTTCAGTTTCAGCAGTGGATGTGATTGCACGCCAGTGAGGGCCATCTTCAGCAAGTGTGGCCCAATTACTGGGGTCAATGTTTGTGCTCTTCAAGGTTTTTTTTGTAAGCGTTTCAGGGGTTTCCTAAGTATATCATTTTCACCACCATCTCCAGTTGCCTGGGTGTGGTGTACGAGTTCCCTCCATCTTTGTCCACGAACCACTGTTCTCTCGTAATCTTGTCCTCTCTCCTCGACTTTTTTGTTTGCTAGATCGGTCTATTTTTCTCTGGGTCTGCCCACTGGTCTTTTTCCTTTTACTTCTCTTTCATATTCCCATCTTGTAGTTCTGCTTGCGCTCGTCCTTCTTGTATGACCAAACCACTTCCGTCTTGCCTATTGGATCCTTTGTAGTAGGAAGTCCTCTATTCCCATCTCCTCTTGGACTTTTTTTTTTTGTTCCTGATCTTGTCCTTCCTGGTTTTCTGTATCATGGTGCATAGAAATTTCATTTCTGCCGTCTGGAGTTTTGAGTTGTCTTGTTAACGTGGTACTGAGGATGGGTGTATCTTAGCTTTCAATGGTACTTGTTTACCAGACTAGTTGGCCGTGCGGTTAGGAGCGCGCAGCTGTGAGCTCGCATCCGGGAGATAGTGGGTTCGAGGTTCGAACTCCACTGTCGGCAGCCCTGAAGATGGTTCTCCGTGGTTTCCCATTTTCACACCAGGCAAATGCTGGGGCTGTACCTTAATTAAGGTCACGACCGCTTCCCTCCCATTCCTAGGCCTTTCCTGTCTCATCATCGCCATGAGACCTATCTGTGTTGATGCAACGTAAAGCAACTGGCAAAAAAAAGTACTTGTTTAGCCCACAGCAGTTGTCTTACTTGGTGGATTGCTTATTCGACTGTCCACCTCATATTTTGCAAAGTTGTCTTTTGATACTCTACTACCCAAGTACTTAAACTTAGGAAACTGGGCTAATGACCTAGATGTTAGGCCCCTTTAAACAACAAGCATCATGATCATCAAACTTAGGAACACTGTCCAGTTTGATGTCATTTAGTCTAATTTGTGGTTCATGTTTGTGGGTTACTGTAGTCACGTCCTAGTTCGTGAACCATGGGCAACGGCTGAGTGGCCTAGTAAGTGGTCCTGAGAGTCGGGATACCAGTTGCTATGGAATGGGAGTGGGCATCGCGGACATATTCTGAGTCGTGGCCCTCCTTGTGCTCAGGCGGCTAGGACTATACAATTCATCGGTGGTCCATAACCCGTTAGAGGAGAGATCCTCACTTGGACTATGTGCAAGTAGGGCAGCATCCTGCTTCGTGAATTTACCGAGCTCAGAACACTTTAAGCAAGCCTCGGACCTATGGGAGTAATGGAGTCCCACTCCCATTTGACAGGCGAGGGACTCCTTGGAAACAACTTGGCGAACGAAATGGAATTCGATGGGGAGCTATCAATATTAATGGGGCTTATGGAAGAAAGAAGGTAGAACTGGCTGAGTCAGCAAAGAGGATGCAACTGGATGTGCTAGGAGTAAGTGATATTCGGGTAAGGGGAGATAACGAGGAAGAGATAGGAGATTATAAAGTGTACTTGACGGGTGTTAGAAAGGGAAGGGCAAGAATTGTGTCCGTGTATTCACCATGTGAGGGTCCAGATGAGGATGAAGTTGACAAGTTTTATGAAGCATTGAGTGACAACGTGGTCAGGGTCAACAGCAAGGATAGAATAGTGCTAATGGACGATTTCAATGCGAGAGTTGGGAATAGAACTGAAGGATACGAAAGGGTGATTGGTAAATGTGGGGAAGATATGGAAGCTAATGGGAATGGGAAGCGTTTGCTGGACTTCTGTGCTAGTATGGGTTTAGCTGTTACGAATACATTCTTCAAGCATAAGGCTATTCACCGCTACACATGGGAGGCTAGGGGTACCAGATCCATAATAGACTATATCTTAACAGACTTTGAATTCAGGAAATCTGTTGAGTTTTTCGCGGATTTTTCGATGATACAGACCACTATCTGATCTGTAGTGAACTAAGTATCTCTAGACCTAGGGTAGAGAAAGTGAAATCTGTCTGCAAACGAATAAGGGTAGAAAAGCTCCAGGATGAGGAAATTAGACAGAAGTACATGGATATGATTAGTGAGAAGTTTCGAACAGTAGACAGTAAGCAGGTTCAGGATATAGAAAGTGAATGGGTGGCATACAGGGATGCTGTTGTAGAAACAGCAAGGGAATGCCTAGGAACAACTGTGTGTAAAGATGGGAAAAGGTGAACATCTTGGTGGAATGATGAAGTGAGAGCAGCCTGTAAATGTAAAAAGAAGGCTTATCAGAAATGGCTCCAAACAAGGGCCGAGGCAGACAGAGATTCGTGCGTAGATGAAAGAAACAGAGCGAAACAAATTGTGGTTGAATCCAAAAAGAAGTCATGGGAAGATTTTGGTAATAACCTGGAAAGGCTAGGTCAAGCAGCAGGGAAACCTTTCTGGACAGTAATAAAGAATCTTAGGAAGGGAGGGAAAAAGGAAATGAACAGTGTTTTGATTAATTCAGGTGAACTCATAATAGATCCCAGGGAATCACTGGAGAGGTGGAGGGAATATTTTGAACATCTTCTCAATGTAAAAGGAAATCATCCTGGTGGTGTTGCAAACAGCCAAGCTCATGGGGAGGAGGAAAATGATGTTGGTGAAATTATGCTTGAGGAAGTGGAAAGGATAGTAAATAAACTCCATTGTCATAAGGCAGCAGGAATAGATGAAATTAGACCTGAAATGGTGAAGTATAGTGGGAAGGCAGGGATGAAATGGCTTCATAGAGTAGTAAAATTAGCGTGGAGTGTTCGTAAGGTACCTTCAGATTGGACAAAAGTGGTAATTGCACCTATCTATAAGCAAGGGAACAGGAAGGATTGCAACAACTATCGAGGTATCTCATTGATTAATATACCAGGCGAAGTATTCACTGGTATCTTGGAAGGGAGGGTGCGATCAGTCGTTGAGAAGAAGTTGGATGAAAACCAGTGTGGTTTCAGACCACAGAGAGGCTGTCAGGATCAGATTTTCAGTATGCGCCAGATAATTGAAAAATGCTACGAGAGGAATAGGCAGTTGTGTTTATGTTTCGTAGATCTAGAGAAAGCATATGACAGGGTACCGAGGCAAAAGATGTTTGCCATACTGGGGGACTATGGAATTAAAGATAGATTATTAAAATCAATCAAAAGCATTTATGTTGACAATTGGGCTTCAGTGAGAATTGATGGTAGAATGAGTTCTTGGTTCAGAGTACTTACAGGAGTTAGACAAGGCTGTAATCTTTCACCTTTGCTGTTCGTAGTTTACATGGATCATCTGCTGAAAGGTATAAAATAGCAGGGAGGGATTCAGTTAGGTGGAAATGTAGTAAGCAGTTTGGCCTATGCTGACGACTTGGTCTTAATGGCAGACTGTGCCAAAAGCCTGCAGTCTAATATCTTGGAACTTGAAAATAGGTGCAATGAGCATGGTATGAAAATTAGCCTTTCGAAGACTAAATTGATGTCAGTAGGTAAGAAATTCAACAGAATTGATTGTCGGATTGGTGATACAAAGCTAGAACAGGTCGATAATTTCAAGTATTTAGGTTGTGTGTTCTCCCAGGATGGTAATATAGTAAGTGAGATTGAATCAAAGTCTCGTAAAGCTAATGCAGTGAGCTCGCAGTTGCGATCAGCAGTATTCTGTAAGAAGGAAGTCAGCTCCCAGACGAAACTATCTTTACATCAGTCTGTTTTCAGACCAACTTTGCTTTACGGGAGCGAAAGCTCGGTGGACTCAGGATATCTTATTCATAAGTTAGAAGTAATGGACATGAAAGTAGCAAGAATGATTGCTGGTACAAACAGGTGGGAACAATGGCAGGAGGGTACTCGGAATGAGGAGATAAAGGCTAATTTAGGAATGAACTCGATGGATGAAGCTGTACGCATAAACCGGCTTCGGTGGTGGGGTCATGTGAGGCGAATGGATGAGGATAGGGTACCTAGGAGAATAATGGACTCTGTTATGGAGGGTAAGAGAAGTAGAGGGAGACCAAGACGACGATGGTTAGACTTGGTTTCTAACGATTTAAAGATAAGAGGTATAGAACTAAATGAGGCCACAACACTAGTTGCAAATCGAGGATCGTGGCGACGTTTAGTAAATTCTCAGAGGCTTGCAGACTGAACGCTGAAAGGCATAATAGTCTATAATGATAATGTAAGTAAGTATGTATGTATGTATGTATGCATGTATGTATGTGGTTCATCATCTCGCTTCTGTAACCTCGTCACACCATCTTAGCCTTGTTGATATTTAAATTCTATCTCGTAGACTCTTGACGCCATTTCAGCAGCTTTTCCTCCACATCATGTTTGGTTTCACCCCAGATCGCCATGTCGTCTGCAAAGATGAAAGCTTGCAAGTCCTGCTGCTCCTTCCTTTTTAGTGCCTTTATTACGACATCCATCATGGTGATAAATAGAAGGGGTGACAAAGCACTGCCTTGCTGTACTAGTCTCTTAGTTTCATACCATTTGGACTCTCTGCGACCTACTTGCACCCAACGTTTGGTTTTATCAAACAGCATCTTCACTTTTGCAATAAGACTGTCACGACCCCCAGCTCTTTTAGGCATTCCCAAATACTCTCCCTTGGTACACTGTCGTAAACCTTTTCGATGTCTAGGAATAGTAGAAAAAGTTATTTCCGTTCTCCCCAGTGCTTTTCCATGAACATCCTGACAGCAAAGATAAGGTCTGTAGTTGTTCGTCCGGGCCTAAAGCCATATTGTTCCTCTTCCAGTAAAAGTTCTACAATTATTAATCTACAGTACTCTCTATGGATTTTTTCCAGAAGTTTTTAGACCAAGAGAGTGCAGAGTAATTCCACGGTAGTTGATGCGTTTCCATTGATTCCCCTTCATGAAAAAAAGGTACAATTATATCCTTCTTCCAGTCTTCTGGGATAGTGTTTTCCTGCCATAGCCTACTGTATTTAGGAGTCTGTATAACTAGTGGACTGCTGGAGTTCCTGCTGCTCACAACATATCTCCATTTAATGCATCCACTCCAACTGCTCTTCCTTTCCTTGTACTTTTCAGGGACTATATGCAGTCATGTAATTGGTTGGTTCTGTGCTTCTACTTTCCTCATTGCTAATACAGGATTCCTGATTGTGTTGGATATTTTCAAGAATATACCTCTCAGAGTGATGAAATATTTGCTAGTGCATTACATATACATTATTGACAATCTGTATATCTCAATTTGTTTGTGATATATTTCGGTTTTGTGTACATATGATCAAAAGTTTTATTATTATTTTATATTTAGGAATTAAACTTTTTGAACAGACTGTACATTTTTCTTGTCAAAACATTTATGCAATTTCATGTCAACAGGACAATTTTCAATGTGTTATGTAGATGTATAAAACTTCGTAAATGTATTTCAAATCTTGCGGATATTTTGTATTTTATTTAGACAAGTGAAAGCTGCCAAATATGGCTGCCACCACAAGGTTTAACGTTGTTAGAAGTTCTAGGGTTAATAAATATACTCATATTAAGGATCATTTTACTTCAGTCATGAGCCAATCAATTCATGACATTTAACACAGAAGTGGATGTGAGATAGGTAAATGTAATATATCTGCACTAGCTAGCTGTTGCTGACCAATGTCGTTTAACTGTAAGTGTTCAGGAAAATACTTTCAAACCCCTAAAGAAAGTTTATTTCAGCCCCAAGTAAATGCCGGGACTGTACTGTAATTAAAGCCATGACTGCTGTTTTCCTAGTGCTACACCATCATCGCCAAAGACCTTTGTGTGTTAGTGGGGGTTTAAACCTGTAGCAAAAAAAAAAGAAAGTAAAAATATCCATTGCTCACCATCAGACAGGTTTCTCAGTTTCTTCTGTAGTGGGCAAATTTAAGCTCATGAACATATCCTCTTGCAGTGATGTATGGATGTATAGCATTAACCAGTAGCTCCCTTTGTGACACACGTAAACAGACTGCTCACATCATACCAGCAGCAACGCTGTCATGTTTATTCTTCTCTAATCGTTGACATTGTCACTATTTCCACTGGTTCACTTCACTTGTACATTTACATTTGTAAAACCTGCAAAATGAAATGTGACAACAGGCCTTTGGCTTCCACTCCAGATGTGTTTGGTTGAATACCTGTTTGGGGACGTCGTGTTGTTAGAAAAGCGCTTAGACAGGCTGGCTTTCCTTCTTAGAGGTTTCCACTGTAAACAGCGTGGCTTTCCCCTTCTCTGTTGAATTCCCTGTCTGTCATAAAAGGCAACTAAAGTCCGGCATTGGTTCAAATTGCTTCCGATCTGACCTCCCCTGGTCAACTCTTGCTTTTTCCAGAGCCTGACGGTATTAGGATTGTGAGGCCTAGGGAGTCTCATTTTCACACCCTTTGCAGCCCTTTCCTCTCTCTTGCCAATACCTTCATCCTTTGAATGATCGGACGTCTTCCTTTTTTTTATTTTTTTTTCTTCTGGTTAGTATTAATAGAGAATGGTTGCCCAGTCATACTTCTTCCTCTTAAAACAACCATCACCATCAACATGTTGGACCATTGTTAGTCATGTTTGTCCTAATCTATCCAGAAACAAAAGGTCTCAATCGACTTAAGAGATACTAGCCATGTTCAATCGTGTTCATGTCTAACCAGCATGGAGGCGCCTCTAGTCAGTCAGTAAAAATATATCAATGATACTTGTATGATGGGTGCACAAGTTTTTGTCTTTGGAGATGGATCTTACAAAATTATAGCAATTCTCTTTTACTGTTGGCTGGAGGATGTTTCTGGTATTTAGTACCAGTGTTGCAATGAATGACCATGAGACATATGGTGAGCCTAGCTGGACACTGGCTTTCTGCAGATTGTCTCCTAGTGCATTGTTGGGAGCAGCCCTTCTTGTATAATGTCCTTGAAAGTTGAAGTGTAAGAGATGGATTTTGTCACAACCATTAAGAATGGGGAAATTAATAGTGTGGAATCTATTTGTTACAGTTTGACTAGACACTCTTCTCATGACCATCGAGCACGGTAGCTTTGCTTCAAGCAGATAGCTGTCATCGGCTGCAGTTCTAGTCTGTGTACGAGCCATGTGAATGTGAGACAAATTCCCAACACTATGTTTATTCTATGTGTGACCCACATCTCGTAATGTCCCTTCTTGATAGGAGGGAGGCCCATGAGCAGCAGCAGTTTAAGAATATAATACAAAGTAAAACTGTAAGGGACCAAAATTTTCTCTGAATTTGATGTTTCCATATTTTGCGAAACATGACAACGCTTTTTACAAATAGAAAGAACTTACCGCTGCCTGTAGATGCTCGATTGCCCTGAGTGATGTACATAAGAGATTTGCCTCTTCTCCTCCCTCCGTCACCATTTTCGAGGGAACTCCTTGGTTGAGCTGTGCGTCATTGATCTCGATCCACATCTTGCTCCTCCCTGGGTACACAGAAGATGCGCTTTGCTTCTGGGGAAGGCTACTCCTTAGACCTTTGTTGTAGTAATAATAATCATAATGTTGACGTCCTTCTAACTACTTCTTATGGTTTTCTCCGTGGGACTATTGACACATGGCTGACATATTTGAGAGAAGTAGGCCATCATGGCTCACCAACTTGAGCCAGTGGTTTGGGGTGACAAAGCTTACTCTGTTCAGAACAGCTATGAACAAACAACAGATCGTGCTACTGATCGCCAATGTTCTGCGAGGACATGGCATATGAAGAAGAAGAAGAAGAAGAAGAAATATCACTGGACTGAGCCGGTATTGATTTTTGTTCTGATCCTCTCTGTTGTTCCATATGGGCTATTATTGCAATAGCTCGCCACACCGAAACACACTGTATACCTAACTGCAGGTTTCAGTAGAAAAATGGAAGAATGAAGATATCAGGTAAAGAAACAGTGGGGCCTTTATTTATTTATTTATTTATTTCGTATGGCGTATAGAGGGTACAAAGAAACTATATATACACACTTAAAGTAGATAGACAAAGGATCAATTGATGTTAATATAACTTATAATTTAATGTCCAGAGAATTTAGCCAATTCACTGCCTCTTCACTTGCCGCATTAAGTTCATGGTTTCCTCCCTGGAAGCTCCGAAGTGGGCACATCATTACAACACGGTGGACTGTCTGAGCCACTTCACCGCAGTCGCAATGAGGGCTGGAAATTTTTCCCCACTTGTGGAGCCAGAAATTGCATCTTCCAAGACCGGTCTGCACTCTGTTTAACTAAACCCAGATTCTCCTTGGCAAGTTGAACCCAGCAAGTTTCCCACGAGTGTCAGATATCAACCCTAGCTGGTCAGGGTTTTAAGCAGCCCACTCTCCCCTCCAGGCATTATTCATGTTGTACTGTGACTCAACCAGCCTCTTTCCTAGGTTCGATGATGGATGTCACGATTTTAATCTTCCATGCTTCTGAGGGTTGCAGTACTGATGAATCGCCAAGAGTGTATTTGCAGTACATTTTAACCATTCCTTCTTCAGATCAGTTAGCCTTCGAAGGTGAGGAGGATGGATGTTAGTTAATACTGGCAGCCATTTAAGTGGTGTGGATTTGAGTGTGCCAGACACTGTCCTCATGGCATCGTTCAGCTGGACATCAACTTTTCCTGTGTGTGCACTGTTGATCATTGCTTTACGTCCATAGGTATAACCTTAAAGTGCCCTACACATGTCCCCCGGGTGGTGCTAAGTAAGCAACAACATCGGCTGCTGGACCAAAAGAAAATTTTCTTGCGGATATCCCAGCAAATAGAGGATACATCACAACCGTGACCATGACTACAAACGGTTCTTCTCAGTACCAGACAACAACAAAGGACCTAGGACATTCACTGACAATAAAAAAAAACCCATGGCACTACAGCCCGTAAAGGACTTTGGCCTACCAAGCGACCGCTGCTCAGCCCAAAGGCCTGCATATTATGAGGTGTCATGTGGTCAGCACGACGAATCCTCTCGGCCGTTATTCTTGGCTTTCTAGACCGGGGTCGCTATCACACCGTCAGATAGCTCCTCAATTCTAATCACGTAGGCTGAGTGGACCTCGAACCAGCCCTCAGGTCATGTAAAAATCACTGACCTGGCCGGGAATCGAACCCAGGGCCTCCGGGTAAGAGGCAGGCACGCTACCCCTACACCACGGGGCCGGCATTCACTGACAATACTACAACTGAATGTTGAAAGGCATAAACAAGGTAGTGAGCGATATACTTACAAGAGTACTGAATGACAACCAAGTGCATATTGTACTCTTACAAGAAACTCACTGTGAAGACCAAAGCCAACTCCTGTCCAGATGTAAGTTGCCAGGATACAGTCTTGTTGCAGCAACTTTCCACGAGAGCTACGGAACAGCAACTTACGCTAAGAACAACATCGAGCAGATAGAAGCTTTAAGTACAAGTGCTGATAATATATTCACCATCAAAATTAGAACTGCTGGCATAGAATGTGCTACTGACATCCTAGGAAATTTTAACAGTCGCCATACCACCTGGGGATATAAAGATACCAATTCTGATGGCAACAGTATGCTAGAATGGGCAGTACCTTTCACTCTGCTAGATGGAAACATGACTATAACCCAAACCTCTGTTTTGTTTCCAAGGACCAACAGGGGAGACCTCTCCCCTGCAGAAGAAAAGTGCTAGACAATTTCCCCCGAAATCAGCACAGAGCAGTTCTTCTGAAAGTCGGCATTGACGTTCCAATTGCAAGATCAAATCCAGTGTCCAGATAGAATTTTACAAAGGCTAAAAGGGATTTCTTCACCAGTGAGATGGAACACAACATTCAATGGATTCCACCAGCTCTTGAAAACTATAACCGTTTTACTGGGCTGATATGTTCTATAGAAAAGAAGCACATTCCCCAAGGATTTAGAAAGGAATACATCCCAGGGTGGAGCGAGAGGTGCAATGAGCTGTACGAAGAATACCAACGCAGCAATCAAACGGAAGTCGCTAATGAATTACTGCATTGCTTAGACTCTGCCAGGAAGGAAAAATGGCGTACACTGACGTCTAGTATTAACGTCCAACACTCCAGCAGAAAAGCATGGTTCTTCCTTAGGAAGCTGGGCAGTAGTGCCCCTAATTACCATAGCGAGAACTCTAAAATAAAGCCGGAACATATAGCAAACAGAATTGTTGGCTTAACCAGAGCATCAGCAGACACAAAAAGGGATGAAACAAGGTAAATCCTAAACGAGCTTAAGATAGAACTGTCGAGAGCTGAAACAAACTCGCAGTTCTCCAAGGATTTTTCTGTTGCAGAGATCTCAGCTGGTTTGAAGGAAACAAAAGCTTGGATGGTATCCGTCCCGAATTTCTGAAGCACAGTGGTCCTAGAACTATGGAATGGCTTGCTAAATTCTTTAGTGACATCCTAATGAAAAGAACTAAAGTAGTTGCTGTTGTGAAGCCTGGGAAAAGTGGCTGTAATGCGGAAGATTATTGACCTATTGCTTTACTGAGTATCTGCTACAAACTACTAGAGAGATTGATCTATAACAGAATCTCAGCTACAGTACTTCACCACATTCCAGTTGAACAAGCAGGATTCCAACCTAACAGGAGCTGTTGCGATCACGTTCTGGCACTAACCAGCCATATTGAGCAGGGCTTTCAAGAAGAAAAAAAAAAAGATTGCTGTGTTTGTGGATTTATCATCAGCCTGTGATACAGTCTGGCAAAAAGGGATGATCCTGAAGTTCCTGAAAATTATCCCTTGCAAGACCCTAGCTTCCTTGCTCAACAGCATGCTATGCAATCGCCTAATTCAAATACATCTCAATGGAAACAGAAGCAGATCCTACAGATTAAATGATGGTTTGCCTCTTGCTCCACTTCTCTTCAACTCTACACGGCAGATCTTCCCTCTACTGCGTGCCGAAAGTTTTTACATGCTGATGACATAGCCCTAACAGCACAGTCCATAGACTTTGAGATCGCTGAAGCCATTCTCACACAAGATCTCCTAAAAATGGATAGATACTTCAGCACCTGGCGATTGAAACCCAGTGTAAACAAAAGAGATTTGTACCTTTCATCTTGACAACAGGAGTGGGGCCCTTGAGGGCATGAAAATGAAAGACCCCCTAGGCCTCGCAAACTTGATACAGAAAAAGAACAAGAACTCACCAAGGGAGGTCAGACAGGAAGGATGTAAGTGAGGAGCCCGACACAAGCAGTAAGTGTAAACAATGCCAGGCTCAGGTAGAGGAAGCGTAGTCGCCAACCTAAAGTTGAAAGCCCCTTGTCCCCCTTTCATTTGCAGAAGATACCGTGGATGTCCGCTCCATCCACAGGGGGCTAAGAGATTCCCTGATTTCTGTAATCATTTTATATTATATCGGCATTATCGCAATAAAATTAATACATTATTTCACAACACAAGCCAGTTACGCACTTGAGAATGAGAGACTGTTTGACTTCCTTAAAAAGAAACTAATGAAGCAGTTTGTTCTATTATAATATTTGAATACACTATTTAACAACAGTTGAAGTAACAAATTATTCAGCTTTTCTGTAAATAATCTAACAAACAAACTTGTTTGAAACTTTTTCAGTCATGTAATTTTGAATGCAGTCCTGAACTCTGTACAGTTACAGTCAACAGCAAATTGCATTATGTCAGTTATGCACAGCAAGGCTTGTTCGTGTGTTTGAACATTTCCTTCTTTTTTCTCCTCCGGGGACTGTATCTTAATTAAGGCCATGGTCACTTCCTCTCACTCCTAGCCCTTTCCTAACCCATCATGTCGGAGCGACGTAAAACAAATTCTAAAAGAAATGTATCTTGTGACATTAGTAAATCTAATATAAACCATCAGTGGTCCTATCAACCGATACAAAATAAATGGTGTAATAAGTAATAAATTATGTTTATAATTTTATAATTATTATCAAGCTTGTTAATAATTTTACTTTCTGTAAATCTTTTGAATAACACACTGTAATTGTGAATACTTTGTTAACTTTTGTTTCAGCTTTGAAATGTTCACCTCTGGCTTCAGCTAGGACTAACATAGAAACACTAAAGGACAATAGATGTGCTCTCTCCCCATCAGTCCCAGTTCTTGTACATCCGTTTTCTATCAGGCACTCATTGGGGAGTCATCTTGACAGGTCTTCAGTCTTTAGCTGGATTGATGAGAAGAGTTCATCAATTTGAAGATGTGGAGATTGTCCATGTCTTCTTGGTTTTGTTGTTTTTCCTTGTCTCCCCTTGCTATTGCTGTCTCTTCTGACACTCTCTTATCATTTTAAGTAATTTCTCCAAATCCAAGATGACCCTGAATGCAAGACACCCTCCACTTTTTTCTTCAAAAATTTATATCAGGCTTAAAAAGTACTTTGTAAAATCATATGAATGCCTTTCTTGATCAGACTATCTTTGTTTTCATGCTGACACCGAATATTGGCTTTAGTTATGCCCTGTTATTTTGCGGCTGCACAATTATTGTTTATTTCCGTGGGTTTATTAACCATGAACTTAAATTGGCATCATAATATTAAAGAAAACCCATTGAAAATTTGTCGTCAATACCCGTTCCACGCCTCTCCACAATACAACAGACCATCCGGAAAATATTCCTGCTGTCTATAAAACTGTTAATTTTACTCAGTCAGGTACAGCCGACTGCCACTACACACACATCTCGCTTGCCGGGTTCAGCTGACTTCAGTGGCTAGCAATATATAGACCAGATAAAGACACGGATGTTGAGGTCAACAAACAAGTTTATTGCGCCATGGTATGGCCATTCCGCCCTTGCGTTTTTCACGCACATACCTCACAATTTCATCTTTGATTTCTTTAAAGCGTCCTCATTGAGGGCCACTGAATGCATTTTTGTACAGTATGGAACGTTTTAAGCTGTCTTCACGCTAATGCCAAATATTGGCTTTGATTACGCCTATGCTGTATTTTCTTGCGGCTGCACAATTATTTTTCATTCCCGCATTTTTAATAACCATTAACTTAAAATATTGACATAATATCGACAAGAACCCATTGAAAATTTGCCGCCAGTACCTGTTCCATGTATCTTTACAATACGACGATCCATCACCAAAATATTCCTGCTGTCTATAAAACTTAGTTTTACTAAGCGTCGGGTACAGTAGATGTGTTACAACTCCGTTACTGAGTAGCCGTGACTTTCTAAGAATTCGAAGGCTCGCATGTTTTGATACCATTCTGCGGATTTGAGAAACGTTTTTGTAGAGGCTAGTAGAATGTCATTCTCTCTTCACTATTTCTTGACATCCAGTGACATTATACAGAGGCACTGTACAACCGGTTGCCGTGGCTAGTGATGTGTAGTGAAGAGGCGGAGGTTGATTGTCAACGAGTTTTGTGTGTGCGCGTGCGCGACAGGTGAAAAGCAGCAGCATGGTTACCATGGTAGCTGCCAGTGGTGTTCATTACTGTTACGTCGCAAAAGCAAGACAACCCTTGATTTTTCACATGAGATTCTAAGAAGAAAAAAACATCTGCTTGGATTTGGAGAAATACGATAGATATAAAAGGATCTTTCCATACATGATTTGATGGGTACTCATTTGTTCCTTTCCATTACTTATATTGGCCTACTGGGTTCTTTTACCACTTGTATTCATGTCTATCTTATATCTCTTCGTTGCATCCAGGAGATAGTAGGTTCAAATCCCACTATCGGCAGCCCTGAAAATGGTTTTCTGTGGTTTCCCATTTTCACACCAGGCAAATGCTGGGGCTGTACCTTAATTAAGGCCACGGCCGCTTCCGTCCAACTCCTAGGCCTTTCCTATCCCATCGTCACCATAAGACCTATCTGTGTCGGTGCGACGTAAAGCCCCTAGCAAAAAAAAAAAAATTCGTTTTTCCACATTTAAAGATGAGAATTGATGAGGCTGGGAAGCAGAAGCAAGCTCATAAGAGGCTCTGGTAACAATTGATGTAAACGAACAAGGGTTGATGAGAAAGTCCTCCACTTGTTTCGTCGTCCCTCATTCACCTTACATGTTATAATTCTCATGTTTAGGTCTGTGTTGAAATGTGCAATGAAGTCAAATAAATATTAAAGTTTATTTTTTCCACCAGTTCAATACATAAAAAAGATAATGAATTAAATAAAATTATAGGGACATGTTTCGCCCTTTAATTATGGGCATCTTCAGCCTTAATCTCAAACTGAAAGTTGATTAATCAGGTACCTGATTGTAATTAACTTACATATGAATGTGAACGAAATGTTGGACATGTCTGAAATGTTTGACAATAGTTATGAAATTCTTAATATCAGGCCTTAATGAAGTCTAAAATACAAATATTCGTAAAATTATACACTTTCTGGAATGTAGTTAAGAAATTCTTGAAATGAGGCCTTAATGAAGTTTAAAATACGGGTAGTCGTGAGTTTATACACTAGAGGAAACTTTTGGATCTTAAACAGATTGAATGTCACTATAATAATAATCACATCAAGTGGGGTTTATAATAAATGTGAAGTGATAAAACTGTAGTTTTCTAGAAGCATGAGAGAAGAAGAGTGCTTGAAGGTAAGTTGCTGTGTTAAATGTTAGCAGGAAGGAACGGCTGTAGTCTCTTGTGTAGAATCGTAAGGGAAGTTTGGACTGAAGTCTGTAACAATAGGAGATTTTAAAGAGAAATCGAAGTGTGTAAAACCACTTACCTCTTTATTAACGTTGAAATTGGTTGACGTAAAGAAGATTTGGAGAGAAAACGTTGTGTGTAATTTTTGTATTTTCAATGGACATATCAAGTTCTCAGGATTGTATGGGAGAAAAAGGAGGTCCCTGATGATTGGCAAAAAGGAATAATCATCCCAATTTTCAAGAAAGGCAATAAGAAAGTTTTGAAGAACTACAGGGGAATTACTATAATATCCCATATTGCTAAGATAATGGAGAGGATACTGGAAAGTAGGATAAGGTTGAGGGTTGAGAATCAGATACTGGAAAATCAGTTTGGTTTCAGAAGTGGAAGGTCAACAATAGAGCCCATTTTCATTATGAGACAGCTAATGGAAAAGCAATGGGAACACGGGAATGATATGGTGATGGCATTCATCAACATTGAAAAGGCATAAGGTAAATCCGGGACAGATGCCGCATACACTGTAGCTAAAGGTTCCCATCGTTACAGCTAGATGGCAATATGTGTGGTTTTTCAGTTTCTAAGGAAGAACTACTGTCTGAGAGTGTGACGAAATTTGCTCGTATATTACGCCAATTATAGCCGATATCATGAGGCGAGTACATGTTTCCTCCTGACAAAGTTTTTGCGTGTGTTAATTTATTGTATATTGAGTTGGCTTCAAATGCTTAAATCAGACGTTTTTAGTACAGTAGACGTCAGAAACATAACTGTAGTTGAGAGTAAGCTAAATTTGGGCCATGATAGCCTTGAGGTATGAAAACAGCAGGGTGCGGCGTCTCTCCCTGATAGTTGGGAGAGTTGCCGCACAACAATCTGGCTGAGATGCCTCATTGCTATCAGATTCTACAAGCGATCTGGAAACATTCAATACTATTCAGAGTGTACCGGTATTTTATTTGAATATTTTATCGTCTCACGATTCTTGATATACATAATCGTTTTTTATTAATTTCATCGGTAACATTATTTTATTATACAAAATTATATTATTTTCAGCAATAAAAATTTGCGACATGGCTGCTCAGTATAAAAGTAAGGGCACTGTTAAAAGACCTCAATGGACACAGGAAAATTTAAGAGAGGCTGTTAAAAGACTGAAAGCCAAGGAAATACTGATCAGGGAGGCAGAATGATACTACAGAATTCCGGAACGAACACTGAAACTTAGAATGCAGTCACGAAATCTGGAAAAGGGCTCTCTGGGTCTAGCAAGTATAGCTACTTCAATAATCACCGAAGTCAAAATTATATTCAAAAAAGGATGACTGTATCCAGTGTTTGAGTTACAAACAGTGACTGCATGAATTTTGCTCTACATATAACGACTGTTGCAGCAAAATTGCTAGAGAACAAAGTTTTAAGAAACAATCTGTAAAAACTTGTAAGAGGATAAACATCAGTTTTTGATTCAAGAATCCTGCCTTAGACATGTTTCCAAATTACTGTGTCAGGACAGAATTATATTCATTATGATTTTGATGTTTCCTTTATATAACACGAGGGTCCCGTGGTGTAGGGATAGCGTGCCTGCCTCTCGCCCGGAGGCTCCGGGTTCAATTCCCGGCCAGGTCAGGGTTTTTTCTCTCGACCTGAGGGCTGGTTCGAGGTCCACTCAGCCTACTTGATTGGAATTGAGAATCTATCTGACGGTGACATGGCGGCCCCGGTCTCGGAAGCCCAGAATAACGGCCAGGAGGATGCGTTATGCTGACCACACGGCTCCTCGTAATCTGCAGGCCTTCGGACTGAGCAGCGGTCGCTGTGCAGGCCAGAGCCCTTTCAAGGGTGTTAAGTGCCGTGGGGTTTTATATAACACAGTGAAGAATCTATTGCACATGCACATTTATAATAAATCGAAATTAAAATATGATTAATTTAATGTTGTAAATTATCAGATAGATTTTTTTACATTGAATGATTATATTATGTGGATATAATTGTCTTGTAGTACGTTCTAGTGTTTGGTTATTTTAAAGTTGAAGAAATTGGCTTAAATTTGATTTTGTCATTAATTATTTTACTTGCGGCATCTCTCCCGAGCAAAGTCGGCATCTATACCGGGATCCAGGGAGAGACGCCGCAGATGCAACAATTCCTTTGTTCCCTCCTTTCTCCCATTTACTTTCAATTGCCAATATTTTGTTCATCTCTGATCAAATGTACATGTTTTCAAATTATGCTCGATGAATTTGCAACAATTTTTAAAGTAAATATACCGAGATATAACAAAAGACATAAAAAGTGCGGCAACTCTCCCGGAATTACCCTATGAGTGTCCCCAGGACTAAAGTTTGGGACAGTCTAGTGCAAAAAGGAATTGGACAGGGATTAATAAAAATGGTCATGGCAATGTACAAGGAATGTTGTAGTTGCGTGCAAACACAAGTTGGCAGGACAAGTTGGTTCAAAATAACTAGTGGGCTGAGGCAGGGAAGTGTTCTATCACCAATCGTGTTTACCATAGTAATGGATGACATCATGAGAACAGCAAAAGCAGAATATGGAGGAAGAGAAATGAACATGCTGTTATTTGCAGATGATATTGTGATTTGGGGAGAAGATGACTGGAAGGTTCAAGAACAGTTGGATGTGGTGAATGGGAAAATAGAAAAATGTGGGTTGAAAATAAGTGTAGAGAAGAGTAAAACCCTTATTATGACTAGAGGGGAGAAAGAAGGGAAAGGTCAAATTAGATTGCAGACAAGTCCCTGGAAGTAGTGGAAACATTTAAATACCTGGGGAGTGAATTAATGGAGAATGCCCGACTGGATGCTGAAATTAGTAAGAGGATTCAAGCTGGAAGCTGTTTCTATCATAGTGTAAGAAACATGTTATGGGACAAAGATGTGCCAATGGAAGCAAAGGAAACTATATACAAGATATATTACGTACCCATAACTACGTATGGGGCAGAAACTTGGACAATGACAAAGAAGGATGAGAGTCGAATACAGGCAGCCGAAATGAAGTTCTTGAGGAGTATGTTACAGAAGAGTAGAAGAGACAAAATAAGGAATGAGAAAATCCATGAAGAAATTGGAGTGGAAAAAATGAATGATAGAATTGAGAAGAGCCGACTAAGATGGTTTGGGCACATAAAGTGAATGAGTGACGAAAGAATGCCAAAAAAGGTGATGGAAATGCAAATCCAAGGAAGGACAGGCTGTGGACGACCACGATTGAGATGGACGGACACAATCCAACGCAGTATTATAGGAAGAAACCTGGACTGGGACACAGTGTTGGAGGAGGAGTGGTGGAAAGACTGAAGAAAATGGAGAGGAACCATATTTGCCCCTACCCGGCTACAGCTGGATAAAGGGAAATGATGATGTAATAGTATTAAATAGTTGCTATGGTAGCGTTGAAATGACTGACACTAGTAACTTAAATATCACTCATTTCAACTCTACCATAGCAACTATTTAATACTATTACAATTGAAAATAAAAGAAATTACACACAACATTTTCTCTCTGAATCTTCTTTACGTCAACCAATTTCAACGTTAATAAAGAGGTAAGTGGTTTTACACACTTCGATTTCTCTTTAAAATCTCCTATTGTTACAGACTTCAGTCCAAACTTCCCTTACGATTCTACACAAGAGACTACAGCCGTTCCTTCCTGCTAACATTTAACACAGCAACTTACCTTCAAGCACTCTTCTTCTCTCATGCTTCTAGAAAACTACAGTTTTATCACTTCACATTTATTATAAACCCCACTTGATGTGATTATTATTATAGTGACATTCAATCTGTTTAAGATCCAAAAGTTTCCTCTAGTGTATAAACTCACGACTACTTGTATTTTAAACTCAATTAAGGCCTCATTTCAAGAATTTCTTAACTACATTCAAGAAAGTGTGCTATTTTAAGAATATTTGTACTTTGGACTTTATTAAGGCCTGATATTAAGAATTTCATAACTATTGTCAAACATTTCGCACATTTCCAACATTTCCTTCACATTCATATGTAAGTTAATTACAATCAGGTACCTGGTTAATCAACTTTCAGTTTGAGATTAAGGCTGAAGATGCCCATAATTAAAGGGCAAAACATATAATAGTAATTTCGTGTGGCTATTTCTAGCCGAGTGCAGCCCTTGTAAGGCAGACCCTTCAATGAGGGTGGGCGGCATCTGCCATGTGAAGGGAACTGCGTGTTATTGTGGTGGAGGACAGTGTTATGTGTGGTGTGTGAGTTGCAGGGATGTTGGGGACAGCACAAATACCCAGACCCCAGGCCATTGGAATTAACCAATGAAGATTAAAATCCCCGACCCGGCCGGGAATCGAACCCGGGACCGTCTGAGCCGAAGGCCAGTACGCTGACCGTTCAGCCAACGAGTCGGACAGGGCGAAACATGTCCCTATAATTTTATTTAATTCATTATCTTTTTTATGTATTGAACAGGTGGAAAAAATAAACTTTAATATTTATTTGACTTCCTCATTCAGCTGTCGTCATATTCCTTCTCTTGATTTGACGTCTCTTTCTTGTTTCCCAGTACTAACCTATGTGTTGTTTGTATCCACAATTTGCTCTGTGTAACTGTAATGATGACTGGTTCTGTGCTTATTTTGTAGGGAATGTGGTAACTGCTTCTCGAGCCGCGAAGGTCTGGCTCTCCACTATCGACTGCACGCCGGAGATCGCAACGTGGTGGCGGACCTCTGCGGTCTTGCGTCGGCCTTGCAGCAGCCCGCGGCCCACTTCCTGTGTCCGCCCCCTCAGCACCAGCCGACGTCGCTTGCTGTGGCCAACAACAAGCACCAGCAGGGCACCTCGATGACTACCGGTACCCTGGGCCACGGCGTGCCCAAGCCTAAACCTTATGCGTGTCCAGACTGCGGGAAGTGTTTTACTCAGAAACACGGGTTGGCGCAGCACAACAAACGACACAGCGGGGGCGGGTGCGAGATCAGACAGCACGTCTGCGACAAGTGCGGCAAGGCGTTCTTCCAGAAGAACCACCTGGCGCTGCACCAGAGGCAACACGTCGAGCACCCGAACGGCGGGAGCGGCGCGCCGCAGCACCAGGCGGAACACAAGTTCGAGGTGCTCCTACCTCAGCACATGGAGCACCCCAACGGCGGAAGTAGCTCGACGCAACAGCAACAACCGAGAGACCCCAAGGCTTTTGAGGTTCTCATTCCTACACCAGGGGAATAGTGGCGCCTGTTCCCTACTCTCATTTTTATGTAACATACCATCGACTTGTAGGCTTGGATTGCTAGGTGTAGTTGGGACTTGTTGGCCATTTTACAGGATCTCTTTATAAATGTACAGTGTGTGGAAGGATGGTTTTAAAACATTGGTTTGAAGTTTAAGTTGCTCTTGTATGTAATAGGATAAACACAAGCTCTTGTGAGCCTTCTGCTTCTCCACATGATCAAGAGGGAAGACTTCAACACTCTTGACACCTCTTCAGTCATGGGTTCCTTTTCCTGTCTATGTTTCTGTTATCCCACACTTCTCTCATCAAGCTGGGAAGCAGAAGCAAGCTTGTAGGGGACAGAGAAGCAGTGGGTGCAGAAGACCTGGGGGCAATCTTGTGCTTGTATAGTTTCATGATCGTCTTTTCCTCCTGTTCCCACACGTGTTTATCCTGTTCGTGATCATAGTGACCTGACTTGTCATATGTTTGTTCCTGTCCATTACTTTTCTGAAGTTCCATTTTTAAGGTACTGAAATGCTCCTTCCACATGGATAGGTACAGTATTTGCGTATGAAAGTGGCTAAAATAAGTGTCATCATACCATGTAGATTTTCCTTTCATACATTGAAACTGTAAAGTGGTAAACAAAATCTTGGAACTCGAGTGACCAAGTCATTACAAATGTTCCCAGCAATCCATGCTCTACACACGAGTGGTCCACACACATCCATGCCATTTCTGCTCGGTGCCATAAGGTGAAACATATTTGGTTTCTGTGATTTCTTTGGTCCTCACGAAAAGTTTTACCTATTCTCTCAAGTACGGAATTTGATGTTTATCTCGTATTCTGCAGCCTGTTCTTCCGTATGCAGTGAACAAACAAGACATTGACAAAGAATGATACAGTTTGATTAGATAATCAGCGACTGCACTAAAATATAGTTCGATTTTCACTAGTTTTACATATCATAATTAATTAGAGGGTTAGTTATTAGGGATCAAAAACTCTTTGATGATGATGATGATGATGTTGTTTAAAGGGGCGTAACAAGCCTCGAGCTCTGTGTTCAGGCGGTGGAGTACCTCAGTGTTGAGATGTTACCACATCTCATTTGGTGGTGTTCTCTGTTAAGGTCCAAGTCTCGGCACCATAAAATAAGACAGAAAATACATAACACCAAGGTAAATGGAGACGGATATGATCTTAAAGTCCCTGTTACAAAGAAGTTTGCTCATTCTCTTCAGTGCATTCCTTGCCTGTTCAATCCGGGACCTAATTTCAACAGCATTGTTCCAGCTGTGATCAAGAACGCTGCTGACATACCTAAAGCTCCAGTGATGTGCCATCTACTGTCAAGTTAACAGGTTGAATGACATGTTTGCTTATGACCATTAATTTGGTCTTTTTCGTGTTTAAACGCAGACCTGCTGCAGCGCTCTGTTCAAGGTCTTCAGCACTTGTTGCAAGCAGAACAGTATCATTTGCATATCGCAGATTATTTTATTGTGATCCCATTAACAACGATGCCCTCCTGTTTTCCTTCTAGTGCTATGTCTTACAATAAATAAATAGCAGCAATTCTCTGGCCTTTATCCCACAGCACATTGTTGATTATGAAATGGAGGAGAAATTGAATGCTAGATATTCTTAATACAAACCTCTTCCACATCTGTTCCGAAGCTGATCGAGATAAGTATCCCATTTCTAGGCAGGGTGTAATGGGATCAGCAGTTTGAGTTCCACATTGTATAAATATGTTTACTTGTAAATGGAGCTTTAATTTTTAAAAGCAGGCCAGTTCTTGCCGCTGCTATGTTAGTGAAGTCGACTGTAGGGTGTAAGAAACCTCTACGTACTTTCACCGCACTCAGCAAACCACAACCTACCAGTATGTTAGCTGTTGGCTTCATGTATAATTCCTATGATCCCATGGCGGCTCCAAAGAACCATAAAAGTACAGTAGAACCTCGATAATTCGAAATCGGTCAATTCAAAATCTCGCCTAATTCGAAGCAGCTCTTGTTCCCGGAAACACGAGGCACGGTTTTGCATGTTATTTAAATAGTTTAATTCGAAATACGCATAATTCGTAATTCGAAGAACAATGTCAGTTCCGTTACCAAAATTCAGACTTTTAATTCGAAACTGCCTTTACATTTTGAAAAAAAAAAAAAGTATTTTACGGAGTAATTTAAACTCAAAATTTCTCCGCGTCATGAAAGAACGCGTCTTCCGGAACGTGAAGGGGTAACTTTGCGCACTTTCACCTACTTCGGCGTGTCTACAGTGTGCTTCATATCTGCTATGTTCGAGCGGAATCGTAATTATTTTGTATTCGGAGTTTTTAGGAACACCATAATTCACAATATCACGTAGCAGGCAGTGTGCGGAGAGGTAGAATCCGCGAACTCTGGCGATGCAGACAATTGGCGAAAAAGCGTGGCTTATAGCCTATAATCAATTCGTACGCACCAATATTGTCAATGCCTATGAAACTACATTGTTCGTTTGTTTTATTTTTTAAAATGCTGAGGCCAAATGGACTTGTGGTTTTAAAGGAGAGAATTGCCAGCCGGCAAATGTACTTTGTTGCTATGCAGTGCACAGTGCATAAGGAAGCGAGAGACTTCCTTCCCCTGTCATAGGAAAGTTCTGAAAGCCACGATGTTGAAGGTCGTCGGGCACTTTCCATGCCAGTACAAGGCATCTAAAAATGCAGACAGTACAGTAGGCCTAATCCAAAAAATAAAGCATTTGCACAGGGTAGCCAGCATAATTTTTCCTCGTCTTTGAATCGTGTTTTCTTCCTTTCGTTGCGTGAGGTTATGTTTGTCATTGTTTTATACAAGAGCATTATCTGAATAATGTAAATGCACTTTGTTGGATAAATTTCTGAAATAGTGTTTGCCATGGCATTTGAAAAGTTTAAACTGAGAATCAAGGTGATTGCATACATTAATGGGTCTTAGAAATGCCATGGCAGGAAATCGTACAAGTATAGTCACTGTACTGTTGTAATGTGGACGGAAGCGAGAGACTTTCTCCCCTCGTCATAGGAAAGTTCGATAAGTCGCAATGTTTTAAGGACATCGGGTACATTCCTTGCAAGCACAAGGCATCAAAAATGCATACAGTACAGTAATCCAATTAATAAAGCACTTGCACAGGGGAGCCAGTATAGATTTCTCCTCGTCTTTCAATCATGTTTCCTTTCTTTTGATTTGATTGTGTGAGGTTATGTTTGCCGGCGAGTTATCCAAGTGCATTATTTGATTACTGTAAATGCACCTTGTTGTATACATTTGGAAATAGCTTTTTCCATAATATTTGAGAGCTTTAAACTGTGAATCAAGGTTAACTGCATGCAGTAACGGGTCTAAGAATATATTGTTAGGCCGCAAGGGTTGGCATTTCCGAAGTACGTGTCGGCGGTTAATTCGAAATCACGTAATTCAAAGTCCGATTTTTGCGTCCCAATGACTTCGAATTAACGAGGTTTTACTGTAGTTAGTGGGATGTAAAGCCAATAGCATTATTATTGCTATGGTCATTACTAACGCCATTGTTTTGTGGTTTTTAGTTCTGCAGACAGATAAAAAGACATTCCTACGTCCTTGATGGTGATTTTCTTTAGTATTCGTTTTGTATTATTTGCATAACTATGGGAACCGAGGCTTTCAGATAGTCTATAAAGAGTAGGTGGAATAAAACTACATTAAAAGGGGCAGCTGGTGTATTGCTCTACTGATTCAATTTTGAGTTCAATACCATTTCTTTTACGATACCATCTGCTCTTCTTCTCATGTATTTTATCTCATTGGTAGAACGTAATTCTGTTAGCATCAGTTTTCCTTATTATCCGTGCTTCACTTCCATGGCATAGGTCCGATTTTGCTAAGGTTTTAGAGTTGCATTATTGGCGGAGGGATTTCAGCTGCAGATGTTGAAAGGGCACAGTCCGGTGGTCAACGGAGGTCATGGGAAGTGACGGCGCGGCATTTAATTAAAAGAGAAATATAACAAGACAGGCACCTCTTTGTGGAATAGAGTTGATTTGCACATAACGGAGTTGAAATAATGCCTATTTTCCTGCCATTACCGAAGTACAGGTGTCCAGCTCCATGGCTAAATAGTTACTGTGCTGGTCTTTGGTCCCAGGGGTCCCAGGTTCGATTCCCAGCAGGGTTGGGAATTTTAATTGGTTAATTCCACTTGCACGGGGGCTGGGTGTATTTGTCGTCTTCATCATCATTTCATCCTCATCACTACACGCAGGCACCTACCGGAGTCAAATAAAAAGAACTACACCTGGCGAGCCGAACATGTCCTCGGACACCCCCGGCACTGAAAGCCATACACCATTTAATTTACTGAAATACAGGTGAGTTAGAAATGTGATGCATTAGGGTCGACCTTGTTGGCAGCAGGACTTCAGCTGCAGATGTCTGAGGGGTGTGGTGGGGTAAGGTCATGGTGGGCGATCCCATGGCATAAAGCCAAAGTAGAAAGATTTCATGACAGGTGTTCAGACGTAGGACAAGCTTCCATTTTAATTATAAGCAAGATATGAAAACGTGATCCATAAAATGATGCAGACATTTGCCATGTTTGGTGATAAAAATTGCATTTCTCTTATTAGCTAGTGTACATTGATGTCAAGTGGCACGGAGAACGGAAAGAGGAGAGATAGATACACACTGGATGAGAAAGTAAAATTCTCCGAAAACCGTAAAGGTAGTTTGTGGGACGTAAAGTAAAGTAAATTACATTACTATTAAAGTAAAATTTATATGAGAAGTTTCATTGTTTAAGTGAAAAGAAGTTACGATTAATATTATTAAAAGTTTGGCAGTTACTATGATGTTTCTTTGTCAGCGTTTTCATTAATAATGTTGCGAACCTGATCTGTCTGTTAGGTCATCAGCCCAGAGGCTGGTTGGATCCTCAAACAGCACCACCAAAGGTTATGCAGTTATAATGAAACCGGAAAAACCAACGGCAGCAACAAAATAAGGCATACTAGGCAAGACAAGGAGTGAGGTAGTTTGCCATTGCTTTTCTCACTGGGTCAGAAAGTGCTATTGCAGCATGACTGACCCTGTGAGCAGCACCTGTCGTAACACTCAGATGCACTAGTCGTGTCATTACTCAGCACCACCCTTACCCCAGCAGCTTCCATATTGCATACCTGCCAACTTTCCCGATTTAGGCGGGAGACTCCCGATTTTCGACAGATTTTCCCGCCTCCCGATTATTCTATTATTTCTCCCGATTTTAGCTTATTTTTGGTGAACTTCATTTGTTTTCAAATCCCGCCATTTCAGCTTTTTTTACGCCAGTGGCCGGAAGTCCTTCGCTCATTGGCCGCTTTCAAACGAAATATCGACTTTTATTCATGCGAGAAATGCGCGCGAATGTGCGATGTTTATTGAAACCTATATATCGCAACGCGTATATCGATTGTCAATCTCTCGTTCTCGCGTGGTATGTTCGTGTTCGTTCACATTAATCTAGTCATTCCATTCTCTTTGTTCGATTCTAGAGACTAGTCGCTAGATATTGAGTCTTTCTTAGTAATTTAGTGACAGATTTTCAATGATAACGACTGATGACTTTTCTAGAGATTTTACGAGCCATTTGGGGATAATTCTGACTAATTTTAATTTATCTCAATATAAATAAAATAAGAGTTTTGTCTGTACATTGCTCAGAATTTAAAAAGAATGATATTTCCGTACCGGTCGTGACCATAGTAACAAGGGAAAATGCTTGTTTTAATTTTCCGTAATTTCTGTCTGTCTGTATGCACGTACGCACGCACGCACGGTCATCACGAGAAAACGGCTGAAGAGAATTTAATGAAAATCGGTGTATAACGTCGGGGAATGTCGCTACAATCTAGGCCATAAAGAATTTTATTCACACTGAGTGAAATGGTAGTTTAGGGGAAGGCTTAACATTTCATTCTCAAATATTTGTTATTATTGGCCCTATCGATAAATACTACATAACTAAAGTTATATATTATTAAATTTCCTATAATTTATGTCTTATACATTTTTACCGTACTGGCTATGATACAATTAATGAATTTGGAATTTTTTTTGTGCCAAGTCCATATCAGCGCCGAGGTATGTGAAAATGGGTGAACAGAATTTTATGTTAAGTTGGGGAATAAGGAACTGCAGTCTATGCTATAAATAACTTTATTCACTCTGTTTGAAATGGTAGCTTAGGGGAAGGTGCCAAAAATTTAATTTTTAATTACTTATCATTACTGGTCATATTGAAAAGTACTACATAACAAAAGTTATAAAGAATACAATTTCCGATTATTTGTGTATTATTCAGTTTTACAGTACCAACTAGAATAATATTGGTGGTGATGGTGATTAAATTGTGAAGATGATTATAAAAATGAGAAAAAAAGTCATGAAGGAACAATCACTTAAATAACACAAGAAGTTGTCATGAAAGAAAGGACTCACTTGACATTAGATGCTCTAATATCACAGATTCGGAAGAAAACTAAATGTGAAGGCCTCCAATATAGAAAGCTCATGAAATTGATCAACAATAACATTACATTGACCATTGTTTGTTGTGATGTGGTTTGTGTATTCTGCTGCCATGTATCTCTGATAGATGGGGTTACTGCTGCATATTGAGTATAACAGCCTGCCTGAATATTGGCGGGAAGTAGCTGGGGAGTGGGGAGTTGGGGAGTGGGGAGTTAGATCTCTCTTCTTTAGCATGCCATTCCTCTGGTTCATAAGTTTTCTGATACTACTGGTATGTAACACACTGGATCATCATAGTATTCCAGCTATTCAATCCCTACTCCAAGGCAGTGATTGGAATGATCAGTGTGCACACTTAAACGGAATAATTACACAGGAGTATTCGTGGCTGTATGCAGCCTGGTCATTCTAGCTCTGAAACTTTGAACTGTTAGATCAACACCGTAGCACTTTCCGCTAAAAGTGAGTGCGCTGTTTTCATTTTATCGAATATTTCATATGACAGCATTGCTTTTAATCACGATATTCACGATATGTTGACTTCAATTAGGAAAACTATAATGACAGTCTTTCTGAGAATCCCGTAGTGAAGCACGGGTACATCAGCTAGTTATTTGATCCAAATAGCATTGCGCTTCACATAATCACGCAGGCGCTTGATGCAATACTATATTAATCTATGCCTTTGCTAAGTAATGGCATTTAAGTGCATAACTGATTAACACATGTGGAGCATGAGTTCATACTATTTTCAGTAGGCTTATCAGAGACCGATCATCTCACTCACGCACTTCCTGTGAGCTAATAGAGATGTGTCATTTTTACCCTTGTAGCCTCGTATAGCAACAGTCGGGCTTTGAGACAATAAGTGTTATAAATATACCGTAGTACTGTATTTCGCAAAACATGTAGAATAAGCAGTTTTGACCAGTTGTATCTCCTGATTTCTCCTGATTTTCCCTGATTTTCATATCAAAATCTCCTGATTTTTGGTTTTGTAAAGTTGGCAGGTATGCATATTGTCACAGCCATGGGTGTTGACTGGGACTTCGGTGGAAGCTACGCTTTACTCTGGCCTGTGCCAAGGGATGGCAGCAGGCAAGCGAACCTCATATATTAAAAGTTCAAATTACATTGTTAACTTATATCTGTATAAATATAAAATAACATGTCCTGACTGACTGACTCATTCATGATTCACAATTACAAAGAATGCGTACCGTCCACCTAATTGTAATTGTGAATACCAAGCATGAATACGGACATGAAACTGATGGATTATGGTTGTTGAGCCAAAACGACTGGACATATAGAAACAAAATTTTGGGGATGCATTTATATTACAGTGTACGTGCTCACTAAGGAAGGATTCTTGGATATTCCGTTGCTAAGGGGGTGAATTTTTAAAATGATTATATCTATATCTCAAAAAGTGAAGATGTGGCAGACGTGAAATGTCCTTTAATAACAAAGAAATGCGTATTTTTTTTGTTTTCAATAAATGCATTTAAGGGGATGGATTTTTAAAATTAGTATATCTCAAAAACTTAACATGTTACAACCGTACAAATCGGTATTTGGAATGTCCTGTAAGAATAAAGAAACATGCATTTTTTTTTCTTTGGAAAATCCATATAAGGAAGGGGGTAAAAAGGACTGAGAAAGGGGTAGAATCCTTTGATGGGAATACTTATATCTCAAAAACTGAAAATGTCACATACGTGAAAAATTGGTATCTGGAATCTCCTTTAACCCTCTCCCGCCCATAGCGTAGTAAAGCATACTTGTACTTCTAGTCGCATGTATGAGCCATCTATCGGCCGATAGACAAATATAACTTACTGTTACTAGCATGTGCACTTCCTAGAGACCAAAGATATTAGTTTTCTTCTTTTAAAACCTTAGCAGGCGTATTAGGACACGAAATACGGAAGGCAGTGACATGTTGTAAACAAACATGTCAACGCTTAATTCGCGTGAAAATATTTTATGCGATAACGACATTGAACGTTTGGTGAACGATAATTCATTATAAACATTACTATAGTGAATTAATTTATTGTATTTGAGCAAAGTATTAGACCCTGCAACAGTAGACATGGAACAACACAGCTAGAATTCAGGACGCAACTTGTCAAACAGCTGATTGGGAATTTCACTTGCCGCAAACGAGTAGGAAGAAAAAGAAGTCTTTCTGACGCAACCACATCTCCAAAACAATTCCTTTCCATAGTAAAAATTTCTGGTAGGGTAAAATCGTGTGTGAAATGTGCTGCTGACAAAAAGAGGACTTTATCTGGAAGAAATGTGCAGTCAGCCTTTATGTGTAAACAATACAACTTGTGCTTGTGCAAATCCGATTACTTTCTATTGTTCCACCAACAAAGAGGAGTTGAAGTTATAAATTAAACTCTACAATGCACCCATTTCCTATATGTATGTACTGTTGGCTTTCATTTGGTGAAACAATCATATATCGATGTTCATTAGTTTTTGTACAATATACATTTTTATAAATGTCTGCATTATAATGATGGCTGAAAAGAATTGCTTTAATTCTGGGGAAAACATGCATTTTAATATGGGCAGGAAAGGGTTAAAAATAAAGAAACACTGGTTTTTCTACTTGAGAGAAGACTGTTTCTCACATGTAGAGTTCCATGTCGCATGTTCCAGAGTTGGCTCTGCCAGTAGCCTGATCTTCTTAGCGCCAAAAGGCGATACCACAAATGTAGTTTACAAAGAGGTACTGTAGTAAATGAATCTCAATTTTTTGATGAGTTTTTGTACTTTAGAGATTTCCAGATAATGCCTTAGTGCAGTACCGAGGAACGATTACTTTTATCAAATTGCGAAATCCAGGCAGGCGAAGCCGCGGGTAACAGCTGGGCTCTGATAAAACATGTCTTTAATTTTATTTGTGGAAAGATAGTAAATTATTTTAATAATTATATGACATGATATTGTAAGTAATTATTAGTTATATGTAAAATTTGCTCTTCACCTTGGTATACATGTAATTCAGGTTCAACTGTATTTCATAATTTTTGTGTGGTAAGTCAGTTTCCTATCCATAGCTCAAAGATGTAAACTTGTTTGCTGTTTCCAATACAATAATTCATTGTTTGCTTGGAATTGATTCTTTCCCTTTAAAAGCCGTAATTTTAGAATTTTTACACACATTGTATACAAATTGATTTGATGTGGTAAAAACAGGGTGTTGCAAAAGTATGTGTGCAGATTGATATGGTAGATAGAGAAAACCTAGACAGACTTGTTCATGTCGAGTGGGGAACAAAAATCATCCACATTCGACACAGGAAATATCTGGTGTATAGAGAAACCGACAGAAATTATGCTGTAATGTATCCGTTGCTGCTGTTGGTAGAACCTTTGAGCATCCTCTGTATCAAATAATTGAAGCTTCTATCTTTTTACATCTCTTTCACCAACAAATTCAAATACATCCTGTAGCACTATCAGATGACTTTGGTGGATAAGCTGCAGCACTTGGATAACAAGACACGTGAAACTGTTTACCGGACAATCGCCGATATGGCATGGATGTGTGTAAATTGTGTGTTCCACATTTTGAGATAGACCACGACAAAGGGGGGTTCTGGAGGTGTGATAGTTCCTGAGGGGAGCACTTACTATTGTTTCCTGACAAGTGACTACAAATTTGGTTTACTCCTTATATCACAGCCACATGGAGGTGTTTTTAATTACCGGTATTCTACAAATGGTTGTTAATTCTATTCGTTAGGGGCACCGGGACATGAAGAAACTACTTGTTCACCGTTTAATTTATTTAAATATTCATTTAAAATGCACTTATGTTAGAACTGTTATATGTATCTCTTTTGGAGTACTTCACGTCCAGGAGCTCTTGAAGCTCAACCATGTTCATGATGTTTCGACGTGTAAAATACATAATATTAACCACATCTTTCAGTGGCTGTGATGATAAATAACTGCACAATGTGCTGTGTGACTATAATCATTTGATACCATTTCTTGTTCTTTATCGTGCTCTAGAGTGAACCAGCTTTGTGCATCCTTTTATACTGTGGTATTTTTTTTAAATTCTGGAAGCAGGTTTAGCAAATTGATCTGCTGAAAATATTGACTTTACATTGCTATGGAATTTTTTATTGAGTCAGAAATCCAAGTAGTCTTGAATTGTCTTTGTGACCTCGTGCAGTAATTGTGTAGCATGTATTTAGTCAAAATTAAAACTGAGTTGTATTTTTGTTTGGTTGCCCTTTTAGATTACATTTTATTTCAGTACGCACATTCTGAAAACGTAACACCCCAGTTGTGAAACTGTTGGGCTTAGGATCTAGTTCAAAAAAGGAAATTTATGCGTACTTCAGATGTTGACCTTTACATATAATTTTCACCGTCTCTAACATAAGCTACGTTCAATGTCACTCAACTTCTACCAACATAATAACATACCATCAGGAACATTTTGAACGCTTACCAGATGGCTACAGCACATCTTCGTTCCGTTATTGTTTTACACTGTTCATTGTTTTCAAATGCTATTTTTTAATTAAAGCCTGTTTTGCCAATAAGAACCCCTACATATTCCAGTAAAACACTCGTGTTGAAATATTAAATGCACCAAAGATTATTACAAAAGCTTAGTAGTTAATTGGTATAAATATCACACACACACAATACTGTACTGTCGTAAATAAAAAGGATTTAAACTACTTACTCTGCAGTACTGTGATTTAAACTGCAGAACTCAAAAAAAGAAATTGGTTATCTTCCTTCGTTTCTTTTGGATTCAAGTGCCTTTTTGGAAGCAAAATCACACCACTTCTGTACAAACATGACATGAACTGCTGCTGCCTCTGTGCTGCCTGTAGAATACACCCACGGTATCCCCTGCCTGTCATCGTTAATCTTAGTTGTCAACCATGGGTCCTCTAGATGACCCTGGCATTGTTTCCACTTTCTTGTGTCAGGCTCCTTGCTTTCATCTTTCCTACCCTTCTTCCCATGGTTAACTCTGTCTTTCTTTAGACTCCGATGGTGTTAGGTTTACGAGGCCTATGGAGTCTTCATTCTTCAAAACTTCGGCCCTCTGATTAGTGTTGTGTAGAGAATGGTTGCCTAGTTAACAATCATCAGCACCACTGTGGCTTCTGTTTGCTTCCAATTGTAAAGCTGCTTTTTCCTCAATATGGCTCATTTCTCCCCTCTTCACTTCCTTCTTTGTTGTCATTTTCTACTTGCATAATTTGATCATCATTTAAAATTTAATTGTCAACTTTTTGTTCACCATCAATCCAATCCAAAACGTCTTGTTCTACAAGAAAGAAGCGCTCTCTTAAAACATTCAGTGACACCTTAGTGCAATGCTTGTAACATTCGGTGTATTCAAGTTCTGCTTTTACTGGCAAGTTGAAACTCTCAATAGAGTTTCTGTTACTGTGCTTTGGCAAACATTAAGAAGATTACAAATTCTTAGTACTGATTTACCTTTATCAGTGTGCTCTATGGCGTTTAGTCTTCGTTCCATACTGAAATATGTCTGCACATTAACGAAACTACTGTACCAACCAACTGATATATTTTTACTGTGTACATAACCAGAAACAAGAGACAAGCTCTGACTTCTCTGTCTGAGCTGTGCGGCAGATAAGGAGGGATGCGTGACTCAAGGAGAGGTGCCAGGCGGACTTTCCAGCGACCGATCTAACCGAAGCCGAACTAAAGGGAGAGTATTGTAATTCTATATACCTTTAGCTGATTTTCCATACTTACTCAAACATTTGTCATAGCATGGATCTAGATTGTGCAGACCTGTCACCTGTAGGGAAGAACCATTTCTGAATCGTTGTTTTCACTTCGTCACCATCAGTGTGAAAATACATGCAACTGAGAACTTCAGATGCAGAAAGAGATGGTTGTAAACACTGTGCCTGACAGCTTCAACTTCAGTTTGTTGGAGGTGTCAGTTGACGCTACTCTGTCAATTGCTGCTTGGTTTCAGGTGTCACGTCTTGTCTCCCATGATGACCCCCTTCCTCTGTCAGCATAGCATCTGCAGTTCCCTAAAGTTCAGAACAAACCGTGACATTTGTGGAAAGTGCAATGCCAGTTTGGAAATTGTGAAAATGAATTTTGCACCGATACAACTGATGATTTCACATGTGTCAGGCCCGTTCAATCATCTTGAACATTCCCGTGACGCAGTTCAAATCGCACACGCTGCGTACTTGGCTGGAAATAGTGTCAAACTGTGGGCAAGGAATGCTGGCAGTCGGTGAGCAAGTGCAAAAGTACGGCCGTGCAGGATTTTGAAAGATATCGGCAAATGATCCTTAATTTAAAGAATACCTGTCATAAATCTTAATTCTGATTTGTTAGGAATCAGTTTTCCAGTTGCTTTCTTCAGTACGATAGTGGAACATCAATTTCTATATCTGAACCACCTTGAACTGAGCATAACAATATTGAATGATGTAGGCAGCCCTGAACTGAACATCTTAACCCTTTTGATGCCAAGCTGTAATGTAGTGGTTGCTCTAAGAATGCCAAGAGAATTTTAATGAAAATGCACACACTAAGGGAAAACATTCTTCTACATACATTTTTGGAGGTAAATCCCTCTATTTTTTTTTTTTTTCCCATAGCACACAGATAAATATAGAACATGTGAGTGTGACTAATAGTTTCATTTTCTTCATTTAAAAGTGTACGAATTTGATATTTTTTATCGCAAAGTTTGACCTAAATTTTACATTTATAGTGTACTTTTATCATGGGTACCTTTGTGAGAATATTAAGCTAATTTTGAATAAAAGACTAATGTTTTATGCAATTGCTCTATGAAAACTACAAAAGTTTACAAAATTGTGCATGCACAGGTTAAATACACAATAACCTCTTCCTCAGTTCAAACACTTGTCAGTTGATAAATTATTCTCTAATGAATCACTTAATGTTAAAACATTGCGTGTTTTAATCATCTTTCATATACTTATCCATCCTTACATTATTGGAGTTAAATAAACAAACGAGATAACAAGCGACACGAAGCGGCAGAGTGCAGGGCTACCACGTGCCAAACTTACAATGCGTCAAAAGAAAGCTTTTATAAAACTTCACTGATATTTATATCGCATGTTATCAATATTTCTAGAGAGTTAAAGCTTTAATCTTTCCAGCGGTATTACTTATGCTGCCATCGTGCAGCAGGAATTGAAGATGCAGGCGGAAGAAAAGCGCGGCCGACAGATCAGCTCCCGGCATTGTTAGCAGCAGCGCGCATGGCTGATAGATCGGCCACCTTTACTATAAAAGAAAGAAATTCAACATAAGACGAAATTAAACCTGTACGTTCAACCTCGCTTTCGGCCCTTGTAACGTAAATTTCATAGCAGAAAGAGTCAATGTTTTAAGGAGTTTGGATCAATTTGTTGGTCTCATAATTTAGCAATTTTCTCTGGCTGGAGTGACTGTGCTCTTCAAGAGATTAGAGCTGCAGGGAAATAAGAATAATACCTGTGTTAGATATGGGCTAACATTACCAAGTTTAAATGTTGTGTTCAATGTATATGTATGTTCAGTCCGTCAGCGATGCCGCTGGTGGGCTCCTCAACAGCTCTGCCATCAGCTGTCATAGATGGCCTACGCATCACTGAAGAGGCGTACTAGGGAAATGAAAAGTGAGGTAGTTTCCTGTTGCTTTCCTCACCGAGTCAGAGTTGCTATTACATATCAGTCTGCCAAGCCCACTGAAGTGCACACACCAACCGACCCTTTGAGCAACATTTTCACACCATTCATAGCAGGGACTGGCTGCATAAGGAATGATATTACTAGCATCGCTCATACCTCAGACACTTTCATATTGTCAAATCCAAGGATAAGACAGAGACAGATCTATGAAAGTAACAAAATTGCTCTAGCCTATACCAGAAGACATAGTGCACTGTAAACACTAGGTCCTGCCAGCAAAAGCAATTGTGTTCATTAGAGCTTCATTTTTTAGCCGCGGTGTTGTGCCGTCTTCTAAAAAGCATAGCATCAGTCAGGTAGCTTCTGCTTACTGCTTGACATAACGCCTCAAACCCTCGCCGCTATCTTCAGTGGGTTTTCTCACCATTTTGTCGATCGAAACATGAGTCAGTTCATACTTTTCGTTACTGTTTGTTAGTCAGAAACCTGCCTTTCGTTTGCATTTTCACAACTAAAATGTGTTCTTATCAGTTCTGCCAAGAGAATATTATTTTTGTTCTTTAATGTATGTGCATTGTAAATGAAAAAGATACAAGTGGCACAGTTGATGAACAGGGTTTTAAGGTATTTTGTAAAAGTTTAGTTTTCTTAAGAATAGCTCAAACTAACAGGGCTCTACTGTTGAGAGACCTCTTTCTACATTACCGTGTTTGCATTTGGTCTGTTACTTTGTTAAGGTGAGTCACAGCCCTAACAATTAAACATTTTCATCCTGCAAATATATTTACAGTTTCCTTATTAAATTGTTATATCATTCATTAACCCTTTCGCACTCAGCGCGTCGATCTATTGGCGCGAGAGTTTATGGCGAGAAAGCTCACGGCGCCGATACATCGGCTCTGTCCTATTTAGGCATTTTCGTCATTTGCGTGTTTGTTAAAGCGTAACAGTTGATCGTTACGGTACCTTAAAACGTTGAATTTGCGTTTTACTCTACAGATATATCCACCAGCCCTACAAAATATTTTTATTTTCGACAAATGAAATCTGTTGACCGTGAATGTTTATGTTGTGGTTATTTGAAGTTGTTATTGCGTGGATCTGTTTTGGTTGGCTTATGAATACAACAATTTGATCTTGATATGAGTTTAGTTACGAGTATATTTCATTTCTTTGGTATATCGTGTGTTCGCTGTACTTCGCAAACTATAATTTTACTCCATTTCATAACTCCGTTGTTGCACGTGCTTGCATCATCTTTTTATGGTAATGGCTAGGCCGAATGAGGCCGATATCCTTGAATTTTCAGATTTTTTTTTTTTTTTTTTTTTTTTTTTTTTTGCTAGGGGCTTTACGTCGCACCGACACAGATAGGTCTTATGGCGACGATGGGATAGGAAAGGCTTAGGAGTTGGAAGGAAGCGGCCGTGGCCTTAATTAAGGTACAGCCCCAGCATTTGCCTGGTGTGAAAATGGGAAACCACGGAAAACCATCTTCAGGGCTGCCGATAGTGGGATTCGAACCTACTATCTCCCGGATGCAAGCTCACAGCCGCGCGCCTCTACGCGCACGGCCAACTCGCCCGGTCAGATGATTTAGACAGTAATAATGACCTTCTTTTGCCGAAAGTGATTCGCGTTATGTGGGAAATGACACAGTCACAGCTGCTCACCGTGCATCGGACCGCGAGGACCTTACATCAATGACCGTTACATGTACACTGAATAACTTTGTGCCATGCTTCATGAGTGATTTGCAGCACACACATCATATTGATATCAAATTATTCAGAATTAAATGTTCTTTCTTTCACGTCTAAGAGTAAAGAAGGAAGACGCAATAATGTCTAATTTTTCAGTCATTGAAAATCAAAAATTTTTTAAAATTTATTTTCAAAATTTAATAATTTTTTTGGCTTTACCAATAACAGTACGTCCTAGGGATGTTCATTTCTGAAATGCTCATAGTTTCCTGTATTTGGTGTGATTTATTTTATTTTAATGTGTGTTAAACTCTTTACGTGTTGATTTTTGTAATTTGGTTTGGAAAATGACAGAAATTAGTCTGAGTGTCTTCGAGCAAACTCCTGCATATAGGCTGAGTGCCAAAGGGTTAAGAAACTTGTTCCAAATATAAGATTTTGATGTCTACTAAGATATAGTTAAAATTACTCCATTTCTCACGAAATCCCCGTGGAATCTCGACATTCCAAAAGCTACGAAATATAGAAGGCTTTGGTTTTCACTAATTTGTAGAAACAATTTCATTATTCATATTGGTAACATGAATAAAAAATATGACTGCATAGAGTAAAGTGCTTAGTTTGTTATTGAGTGCTTCATTGTATGAGGCATGTTCATAAAGATAACCAAACTCTTTAGGGGGCTCCCCATCTCTTAGAAGCTGTACAGTTCCACCACATAGCTCTTTGAACGATGTAAACATTAGGCTGGAAAATTGAAAAACTGAAGCATAAAACAGAAGAACAAAAAGTAAAGGTAGCATGAAGTAAACAAAACCTTCAGCAATGAGATTCTATAAACCATGACTGCTAGCTAGTTTCAGAAGTTCGAACAGGTGCCACCAGATGTACAAGTCTTGTGAACACGAGTTACCTCGAGACCAGTCAACAACGTTTGGCCAGCCAAACACGAGTGGACTTGGGTTCGGTCCACAATGTTTTAAGACTTCAAGGTAATACCCGTGGTGGGAATTCATATTGGACAACACCGTTAATATATATTTTTAAAAAAGAATGTTCGAAACACTTTCATATTTGACATAACCTGTCTCGCTTTCTTTGGTCTCGGCAAATTTTTTCCACTCCACTGTGTGTCTCTATAAACAGTGTGAAGCAGAAGCTGTTCGTAATATCCAAACATCTCCACATCTCAGAAATGTTCGGCAAATGGTAAGTTAGTTTGGATTGTGCAGCACCACTTACTGAAAGCTGCTAACACCTCACACTTGTGCGATGTAATTTACAAACTTCACATTTTTCTTTGCATTTTGTGTCATAAGATGTATGAATTTAGAAGGGAGGGTTGGGGGGTTTCTACGAGAATCTCATCAGTCACCATTGATATGCATTTAGGGTTGTGACTCATCTGGTAAATTCCCATCACCCTGTGGGTGGGGGTGGTAGAATAACAGCCTTGGTAACCCCTGCCTGTCGTAAGAAGCAATTAAAAGGGGCACCAGGGGCTCTTAACTGGGGAGCGTGGGTTGGTGACCACGGGGCCCTTAACTGTTTCCTGGCATTGCCTCCACTTACTCCTGCCAGGCTGCTCACTTTCATCTACCCTGTCTGACCTTCCTTGGTCAACTCTTGTTCTTTTCCGACCTTGACGGCATTAGATCGTTCGAGGCCTAGGGAGTCTTTCATTTTCACGCCCTTCATGGTTCTTGTCTTTCTTTGGCCAATATCTTAATTTTTCGAAGTGTCGGATCCCTTCCAGATTTTTTCATCTCTGATTAGTGTTATATAGAGGATGATTGTCGAGTTGTACTGCCTCTTAAAACAATAATCACTACCACCACCTGGTAGATTCCCACAGGATAAAAGAGTGATGGATGGATAGCAACCTGTGCAATAAATGTTTTGCAACTGTCCTAGCCTTTGAACAAGAGCGAAACAGCTTTAGTAACACGTAGTACCTGTTAGATTAGTCACTGTCTGGAGTAGCGAGACCAGGAGAAAACTATTCTCAAGAGTTTATTTTATTATCTTTGCACAAGTTTGTGCTTTTGTCGTGAAAGTTAATTGTTTTTATTTCCATTTGTCTGTTCCGTGTTGTTCTTCCATTTTGTAGTGTCTTCAATATATGTTAGTTGTTTGTATAGAGAAGAAAGGGTTGACAGATCCATGCCTTACAATGAAACCGGTTCAAATCATGTTATCTCTGTTACCACATTTTAAGATTGAAACAATTTCAGAGTGATATTATGTAAATGGGCAGGATCTGTGGGCACTTGCAAAACTTAGTACATCATCTTTATTGCCATTATCGTTCTATGCTGAAAGTCTAGTTGAAGTTCTCGTCGAGTACTCCACAAGTCGCTGTTGGCTGGCAGCACTCAGGACACACATCTGAACCCTGATTGCATGAAGGGCACAGCAACTCTTGCCAGAGAACATCAAGAGACCGTAGTTCCCCAAGCCTACATGAAGGTAACTTTTGTACTCTTTTTCCCCCCTAGGTCTCTGGTTCAGCATAAAATGTATATAAGCATACTACTATTTATTTTCAAATAGCAGTAATATTTTGAAAGCAGCTTTAGAAGTTAAAAAGAAATGTATGACTTTTTAAAAGAAAGCAGCAATAATTTTTGTTGTGCATAGATTTGTAATTCTCTATTTATTAAACAACAAATGTTGAGTGTTTAATCATGTTTGTAGTTTGTGGACATTTTGGAGGTCACGAGAAAACAATCTGATAGGTCCTTAAGAGTCAAGTTGTAGTTTTCGCTAGTAGACTTTGTAGTACGTGATTCTGAGTAGAACTTTTAGAGAGTTATAGCAGTTGGACGCATGTTTTAAATTGAGTTGCATTTGCAGTCGCTTTTTGTGTAAGAATGACGTACAGAAGTCCGAAATGGAGATCTGTTTTTTAACTACTCAGAACAGAAAAATAATCACATTGCCTAGGCTGCTGTGTGCAAACATTTTAATTTTATGTTATTTAGGCTGCCTGCATGGCAATTTTGATGTTCCATTTTACTCTACTCTACCAGATGGCAGAGTTAACTGGATCTCTTGAGTAATCTGTGGCTAAATTGTAATCAAAGTGTCACCGAGCTCGATAACTGCAGTCAATTAAGTACGGCCAGTATTCGGGAGACAGTGGGTTCGAACCCCAGTGTCGGCAGCCCTGAAGATGGTTTTCCGTGGTTTCCCACTTTAACACCAGGGAAATATGCTGGGGCTGTACATTAAGGCACGGATGCCTCCTTCCCACTCCTAGTCCTTTCGTATCTCATCGTCGCCATAAGACCTATCTGTGTCGATGTGATGTAAAGCAACTTGCGAAAAAAAGTTTAAAAATGAATGTGTCACCAGATCTTTTACATGCAGTGTGGAATGGTGGACTTTTTCCCGCCTTTGCTGGGTTTGAACTTGAAATCTAGAGGCCATTCAGAGAGAGAGCTACTCAAAGAAGTGGAATGTGGTATCTGTAAAGAATAGGAACCCACCAGAGTCATGTCAGATGGGACTCTCCACATGCCAGCAGATTACGAAGTGACGAATGATCATAATTCCACCTTCCAAATGAATACCTTGTGCATATATTGTAGGCTATTTGCCGGCCCCGTGGTCTTACCGGAGGCCCTGGGTTCGATTCCTGGTTAGACATGGGATTTTTACCTGGACATGAGGGCTGGTTCAAGGTCCACTCAACCTACGTGGTTACAATTCAGGAGCTACCTGACGGTGAGACAGCGGTCCCGGTCTAGGAAGCCAAGAATAACAGCCAAATGGATTCATCATGCTGACCACCCGGCATCTCATAATCTGCAGGCTTTCGGGCTGAGCAGTAGTCGCTTAGTTGGCCATCACTCTTCAGGGCTATTGCGCCGTTTTGTTTTTCTTAGGACATCAGGTGATATAGATATTGATTCTCGTAGGGAACCTGAAATATTTGTTCTAGCAGGTATCAATTTTTGTAAAAGAGGCAAAGTCTCTCATAGTGCATTAGCATTGCTGGTGGCTCCAAATAGCCTATGTAGTGACCTCCACAATATGCACTAGCCATGCGTCTTGGCAGGTGTGCTATAATGTCCAATAACGGACCAACTATATTGGACTTCTGAATTTACTCATCAGAACAAATATTTCAGGTTCCTTCTGGCCATCAGTGTCTATGTCATCAAACGATCAACATGACAAGTCGTCTTGGTCTTTCTGTGTCACTGTCAGATAGTGCCTCACCATTCTCACAAGGGCAGAATAAACTTCGATCCAGGTAAGATGTCCCTGACATGACTGGGAGGCAGGCTGGCTACCCTTAGACTGTCATGACTGTTAGACACCAAGACCTCGTCTAAAATGACATTACAGTACTTGCCCCATTTGACTCTGGATTGTCCTGATCCCTTGAATCACTCACCACCTGTTGTTATTGGATGGCCTTTTTCGTATATCCTGTATAGATCTCCATTATGCACAACAATCTCCTGAGAAAGTAATCAACCTCATAGGGGCACAAGTCCAGGTTGGCAGTACTGACGTTCTTTCAACTGCTATTGACGTTAAGAATTTTGGAATTTTGCCCTTAAAGGAGGTTCTGAATCTGACAGTAAATATATTGGCCTAGTACATTTAAGCTCTTAAAATTCATATGACAGACTTGAGTACTGGAAGTGAATGCAGCTGGTCTGGCATAGTTGTTTTTTTTTCCACAGTCTGCTGTACTACGCACTGATATAGATAGGTCTTATGGCAACAGTGGGATAGGAAAGGGCTAGACGTGGTCATGGCCATGGCCTTAATTAAGGTACAGCCCCAGCATTTTCCTGGTGTGAAAATTGGAAACCACGGAAAATCATCTTCAGGGCTACTGGCAGTGGGGTTTGAACCCACTATCTCCCAAATGCAAGCTCAGAGCTGCGCATCCCTAGCCGCACAGCCGACACACTCGGTGTTCTGGGTTAGTGGATCTTAGTTTCTTGTATCAATTGAAATATTCAGACATCTCAAGCAGCCTTTTGTCATTTCCAATATTATCAATCCTAAGAGAGCAACCTCGCATTTGTTACGTGCCAGTAGATCGAATCTCATGCAACATGATTGTAGCATCTTTTGTATGTCATTCTTGCTTCTTTTTGTCCAAATGCTATCTTTCTCTGTGCAACTTGTGTATCTGCTTTTTGTTGTGTATGAAGTGAATGCTGTTATTGTACCTATCGAGTGAAATCGACATATCACTTAGAAATCTGTTCTGTTGTTGTTTGTTTTATTACATACAAATATTATTATGATCGTTAAAAGTTTTTTTTCTGTGTCTGTACAGTTTTGTTATTCCAAACTGGTAAACTAGTTTTGTCAGCTTTCTCTGTTGTTATTTTTAAAATGAGATTAAGTTCTTGGAATGAACACACCTTCTGCAAAGATCACTCCTAGTATCAGAGCTAAAGCTTTATGATCCCAGTGACTCGCAACAGGTGTGCCAGAAAACTTCTGAACCTTTTTTAACAGTCATTAAAATAATTTCACTCAGTCATTATCATCAGTCTACCTAGCGAGTAAACCACTGGTAATGACGGACAAATTCAAGTACTTGGGTTCTGTTATTGCCACTGATACCACGATCGATGGTGATGTGAAGCAGTGTTGAATGTTTGCTGATGGAAGTCTTGTATGACAGGCAGATACCTATGAAGCTATTCTCTGAATGTTGGAGAAGGCCGAAGAAGTACAATCAGATGCAGATACTGCGATGGTCTGCCTGACAATTGAGCAATGAACACGTGCGTCCACACCAAAAGCACTGTGTTAATAAACACTGTTTATGAACATTTTTGTATTTCAGTAAACAAAATAGTGTGTTCATTAACTTTCCGAGCATATTGGCAAACAAAATTTCTTTTGTGAATGAAGCGTTTCGTGTTTTCGTTAACATTTTGGTTCGCACATGCTCAGGGACGCAATTAGAGCATGCACATTTGTAGTGCGGAATACAATGATTTCTTATCTCTTCTAAAAATTGAATATCAAATAGCAGGCGAAAGTTCTAATATACAGTACCTTTAATTGTGTGTGTTTTAGCTGTGTTCTGCTGTACTTTCATTTCCAGCTTTGCTCCTCGCTGAATAACCTAACGTCCCATAATCACTTGTATATTATCAAAATAATACTATCCTAACTAGGTAGTTTCTAGGTTGATGCCCTGAACACATAGCATTAAGAAAAAAAACTAGGTAGTTTAAATGAAGATTTTCTTTATTTCGTACCTTTACCAATTCCTTGATATTGTTATTTAAAGCTTCAAACACCTCAGACACAATAACTGAAATAGCTTGTTTTGATACTCTAGACAAGTGAAATGTGACCAGTTGCTAGGAATCTTTAAAGTTATATCCTCTGTAAAACAAATTAGCCTGTCATTAGTGGAGCCAGCTTTCCGATAATCTGTATCATTTTTTGCAATTTCAGACCCAATTACTGTCAACAAAAACTGAAAGTCATGTGGGAGCATTCAAGAGAATCTTGAAAGCCTGCTGCATCATGAATTAAAAGTTCTGAGATAAGTGTTCTTTCCAAACTTAATTCTTCTCGCCTTTCCAGTATTTTTCTTTGCCACACTTCGCATCTGCGCTTTTCTCTAATTGTGCTCACTAAAATAATGAAAGCTGCAGCTGTAAGTATTTTCTTCTTCCTGACCCTATCAATTGTAACCTCAAAAACAGCTATTTTGGTGTGGACACAATGTTATTAACATGTTGAGAAATGTTTTCGTTAACATTGTTTATTAACTTTGGTGTGGACTAAACATCATCCCATACAGAAAGCTCTTGCCATCAAACAACCAAGGAGAGGATGAGGACAACCTAGAACAACCCGCTAGGGTTTTTTACTAACAAGAAAAAAAAAAATGTTGAACAACTTGAACCAGGGTTCCCAATGTGTGTGTGTCCCTTGGGGAGCAGAGGGGCACTGCAGAATATTTACTAATTGCCGTAATTTTATTTTTTTCCTGTTTTCAATACAGAATGGCCGATCCAACACCTACCACACCTATTGATTGAGTAATTATAACGGTTTCCTAAAGCCTCTGCAGATTAATACTTGTTAGCGATGTACATTTTTTGAGTGTTCTAGTACTAGTCGAACTTTCTTGGTACATTGTGTTCTCCTGTTATTGCTTCATTCTGTGTGGAAATAATTACCTAATAGTATTCAGTATGTAAAATGAGGAATTTTGTGGTGGGGGTGCAAGGATATAGTTTTTTCTGCTGAAGTGATTCGTAAAAATTTCCAGAATGATATAGAGCAAACAAACCCCATGGCGCTGTTGGTCCGTACCTTACACGAAGGCCTGCAGATTACAACGTGCCATGTGGTCCTCTTGACGAATATTCTTACATTCTAGACCAGGCCCATAACTACATAGGCTGAATGGACCTTAAACGAGCGCTCTGATCCATCCCTGGGCCTGACCGGAAATCAAACCTGCGGCCTCTGTGTAAGAGGCAGCCGTTGAAGCTTGTAACTAGTGGTAGTTACAAAAACTGAGGTGTATGACCATGAATGAGGGGGACATCTTTAAAATAGATCCTTCCAGACCAATAAAAATGTCGAGGCAGTTGTCAATGGATCATGCCTTTGAAACCAGCAACAATGTCTGGAAAAGAAATGAAAAGAACCCTATTAAAGAAAAAACCAGTGTAGGAGAACTTAGAACAGTTGTTATAGTTTGCAATTATGACTGTTGATTTGATCATTACTCTCATAGACTTACTGGGTTCTTGTTTATAGTCAATGTGGCAATCATTATGACAACTGTTGTTGACCAAAAAGGTCAAAACTAGTACCAAAATGTTAAAAAATGAGCATATAACTGATACGAAGATATAGTAGTTGTATTCAATGTGTTTGTATTGAGTACATCGACCTCTTAAAACCAAATCAACTTATAACTTGCTTCACATGTCATTAGTAAAAGGAACACTGTTTTAGATGAGTTTTTAAAAATTAGGTGCACAATAAATAAAATTGATTACTGGTAATAATGTTGCAATCATCATCTTCAATCTTGTGCAGTTTCCAGTTGTTGACCGGGTCTACTTTGCCAACCTCATACATATATTAAAAGAATCACGAGTATAAATTTATATTGTCAATTTATATCTGTAAAATAACCGGTCTTTTATTTTGAAAATTAAAATCCACAGCCTGTTTGCAGTCATTTGACTGGATCGGAATGAATGAAGCCCCCATCTAGCGGCGAGGATAGGGATTGTGCCGGCTGCCGAAGCCTGTCGCACTTCTCTGAGCCAATGATTAATGAATGACAGATGAAATGAAATGATGATAGAGTGTGTTGCTGGAATTAAAGATGACAGGGAAAACTGGAGTACCCAGAGAAAAACCTCTCCTGCCTCTGCTTTGTCCAGCACAATTCTCACATGGAGTGACTGGAACCCAGCAGTGAGAGGCCAGCGCACTGCCGCCTGAGCCACAGAGGCTCAGTCTTTTATTTTATCCCTGAAAATAGAGAAAATTATATAAAATTATATGATATAGCAGATCTTCTTGTACTCAGTTTATGAATCAGATGTGAAAACTGAGAAGTTGACGATCTAGTTTACCAGTTCATCTTACTCTAATACTCTTGTCTGTCATATGTTAAGTTGTGTGCAATTTCCGAGACCATAGTGCTTTATGATAAAGTCACCAAAACAATAACTTAATGTATCAGTGTGTGTATATATCAACCACACTATTCTATGTCAGGACTGAACTACATTGTGTACCTTCAGTCAGTTTGTAAATATAGACTTGTGCTGAAGGCTCACTCTTATGTACAGTATTAGTGTTTGTGTTAGCTGATAGAGACAATAAAACTAGAGAAACCAGACATTCTCATATTTGTTCAAACATTTCTAACAAATTAATCCACAAGAAACCTTTACTAATTGGATAGATCTGGTTTTGATCTTCCACGAGCATTTATCACAGCTTGGCACCTGCGTGACATGCTCCATATAAGTCCATGGAGGTCACGGTGCAGTATCAGGTCCCATTCTTCATGAAAGTTGCCAACACAAGGCCGCCACAAACGGGGAGTAGGAATGGGATCACAGTGTTCCGCTGGAGCCCGAGTATCATTGTGTTTACTACCGAGGACTAGACCGTCATGGGGTCAGCGTTTGGAACAGCTGGTGTGAGTAGAATTGGAGTAGTGTTAACTTTCTGTCATTCTTGGTAGGAGTGTTATAATACTGCACAGTTAAAAAAATTAGGGGAACATGTTTTTGAACGTATGCCATGCTCCACAAAACAATACCTCGCACCCAGATATATTGCCAACTAAACCTTTATTCTTTAGCATTGAAGTATACAAAAGAACATCGATGGATACGTGTTCATTTTGAGGAAAAAAAAAAACGGAAATGTCCAAATAGGCGCAAAAACAAAGTGATAACAGTCCTCCAGGGTGGATTTTTATCACAGTTGGAGAGCGTCAGTATGGTGTATGTCCTCCACGAGCGTTTATCACAGCTTGGCACCTACGTGGCATGCTTTGTATAAGTCGACGGAGGTCACATTGTGGTATCAGGTCCCATTCTTCAATGAGAGCCTGTTCAGCGTCTTGGAGAGTCTGTGGTGGAACAGGACACCCACGAACACTTCTGTCAAGCCTATCCCACACATGCTGGATGGGATTAAGGTAGGGACTCACTGCTGGCCATTCCATCTCTTGAATATCCAGTTCTCGCAAGACAGCTCTAGTGATGCTCACTACATGAGCCCTGGCATTGTCGTGCATGAGTACGAATTCAGGGCCAACAGCGTATGCAGCAATCGACACATGCTGTAGTAGTATTTGCTCGATGTACCCCGCAGCGATAAGATTACCACAGGTGACGACAAGATCTATACATCAATACTGATGCCACCCCACACCATCACAGAACCTTGTCCGAATTGGTCACCTTCCTGGACAACATTTGGCATATACAGCTCACCACTGCATCTCCATACACGCTGACGTCCATCACGCTGTATCAGGCGAAATCTGGACTCGTCTGTGAACAACACAGGTCTCCATTGGCGAATTTGCCAGTTGACGTGGGTACGGGCAAACAGAAGGCGAGCTGCGCGATGTTGCTGCGTTAAACGGGTCGGTCATACAGGATGTCAGGGTCGTAAGGACACTTTTCTGAACCTGTTCCTTACTGTCTGGTCAGACACCATGACTCCAGGTGACCCTCCTGAGGTCTTGTTGCAGTTCTCTGGTAGTTGCTGAATGACGCCGTAATACACAGATGGTCAGATATCGGTCATCCTGTGGAGTTGTCATGCGTTCACGACCTTGTCCAACCCTCCTTGTGAACTGGCCGCTCTCACTGTAGCAATTCCACAAACTTTGAATAACTGACAGAGAGACATTGAGATCCACAGCATCACGACGAAAAGTTCATCGTTCCTGGATCAAAGTGAAGGCCTGTGCGACTTGAACCTTGTCAAGATGCCTTGTGGGATGTGCTGGTTTACGTACAACATGCTCAAATGACCGCAGTAGTCTGTGTACCTCATGACACACGGGCACACCGCTATTCACTTTGTTTTGAGGGGTTACCTCACAGTTTAACACGTTGAGTGCCAGACCGAATTTCATAGGATTGCCGTCTAGTGCCGTAAGCTAATAACATCGAGTTAGTCCCTGGTGCCAAAATGTTCACAGGCTTCACCAAGCAAATGATCGCTGAAGTGAGGATGTATTTATAATATATTAGGTTAACTTAGGTAAAATAATGCGACCCTATATGGGGTCGTAGTGTTCATTATGAATTGTACACATACATTACATAAAATGAACTTCATTGTAAAGCCTCTATTGTCGTAAGTATATTTTGAAGGTTGAGTCAAATGTTCCACCTTTACTATGTTAAAAATTAAATAACTGGAAAGGAGGTTCAACCTATTCAATACTCAAAAGAAAGAAACGTAGCAATCACATTTCTATTTAAATGGGACCGGTTTCGACCTTAGTCTAGGTCATCATCAGCCATAAAAAACATGTAAAATGTTTATGAATGTTGGAGGTCAGTTTTACACTCTGTTAGGCACAAAGACACGACACCACATTCTGTCCTGCACAAAGTCATAACACTACCAATCAACATGCGAAGATCAAAAAGGCTTGAATTCGCAGACGAACAGATCTGTAGTAGAAAGCCGCCAGCTCCCGGTGACCAGCGCGGCACACTCAAGGTCACGCGCTGCGGCCAAACACCAAAGTAGAGTGGAGAACGTTTCGAAGGTCCAGAACCTGTCACGACTGCAGGAAGCCAAGTACGTATATAAAAATATACGACGCCAATTAGTACAACCGAATGAGCACCTGTACTCCAGCTAAGTTCTTTACTATACCAAGATTCTTTATTATGTAATTATTTACAAATCATTTTTAAAAATATGACGGGACATGTTTCGTCTAACTTGTAGACATCATCAGCTGCAAGAGTCTTTAAGAGAAACCTTCTTTTCCGAGAATTCTTTTAAACTGATAAAAAAAGATCCCACTAACAATATTCAAAAGAACTTAAAACAACTATTGAAACAGACGTCCTTTATTCTCACTGAACACGATTATCAAAAACGTATCAATATGAATCCCAGTATCCCCACAGCCAAAGCATTGCCTAAAGTCCACAAAACAACCACAACAAAAATGTACTCATTTGACATAAAAAATATGTATTCTAATATACCGGTCAAAAAAAAACTTAAAAGATCATCAAGGACAATTTTCTAAAACACAGAAAATTAAGCATACAAGAGATAGAATAATTTTAAAATATTTTAGAATTTGTAACTTCCAACAACTACTTCACTTTTAATGAAGAAATTTATAACCAGGCATTCTTCCTATGGGCTCCCCGGCTTCAGGAATAATGGCAGAAATGTATTTAGACCACTTGGAAAATTCCAAAATTCTTAATAAAATTAGAGGTATCGTATTCTGGACACAATTTGTTGATGATACATTTGCCGTAATAGACTACAACATCTCCAATGGCGATATCGTTCTTGAACAGTTGAATGCAGTCGATCCATGGATCAAGTTTACTTCCGAAGCGGAGGTCAATAATTCTTTAAATTTCTTAGATGTTACTATCAATAACAGCTCCAACAAATTCTCTTATACCATATTCAGGAAGCCCACCCAAACTATTAATACCATTCGACAAGATTCAATGCATCCGGAATCTCAAAAAAGAGCAACATTTTATAATTTGATCCACAGAGCTTTTCGTATCCCTTTATCTAATGTGGATCGTAAAAAAGAACTCGACTCCGTTCGCTTAATAGCGAGGAAAAACGGTTTTAGCAAGCATTTCATTGACAGGATAGTCAATAAAGTTACTAACAAATCCAATTCACTCTGCTTAGAGAAACAGAAAGAAAAACAGATAAATACGCCACTTTCACTTATACCAATAATAAGATATACAATATCACCAACATCTTTAAGAAGCAAAGATCAATATTGCTTTTAAAACAGTCAACAATAACACTAATCTCTTTTACAACCAACATAAAATTAACAACACTATGAATAAATATAATAAATCAGGCGTATATAAGTTGAATTGCAACCAATGTCCCACGAGCTATATTGGGCAAACCGGAAGAGGCTTTTCAGTCAGATATAAGGAACATATCAACGCCGCTAAACACAGAATATACTCCGCCATGAGCACTTATATGACAGAGTCCAATCATTTCTTTACTTCCATAGAACAGGACTTAAAAATTCTTCATTTTCATAATAAGGGCACTTTACTTAACGTTCTAGAAAACATCCATATTAATATAGATCAAAAACGTAATCCCATTCACATTTTGAATGAAAATTCAGAAACTGCGAACGTAATTTTCGAGGCATTGCTTAAAAGTTCCTACTTTGACAAACTTACAAACAAGCTTCCACGTGATAGCTCCCTGCCTTTTGGTTCCAACCTTCCCCTACTTTCCCCTCGTACCAGCTCCCATCACACACGACCTCCATAGTTCGCCCGCAGTCAGTCACAATCATCCACGCTGAACTAGTCGCTCTCGAATAGACGAGAACGTAAGTAATCAGATGTGCCACACTCTTTATATTTTTTCATTTATTGCTTTATATCACAAGATACAAAAACTTGCCTATTTTAATACTAAAAACAGCTATCATTCTCGTTCTAGGGCCTTTTACTGCACATTCCACACACGTTATCATGTTCAAATATTCCACCTAACTTCTCAGCAAGAAATGCCATAAGACGGCCTTAACATCCACTCACTGGATTCCTTACACATCGTTTTTATGCTACTGGATTTAACATTGTGCACCACATTATCAAACTTTCACCAACACAACAGAATATTGTATGTCAACACGGCACCTTCAAAAAGAAGAATTTTTACACCAAGTTTTACTGAATCATCCCATATGGACAATTTTAATTTTAAAGACAACAATACATTTTTAAATGTTGTGCTCTGAACAATCCTGAACACTCTTCACCATTTTAATTGACGTATTCGGCTACCCAAATTATTTTAATGTGTTGCTTTGTCCTTGTCCTTGTTGCTTTCTCTTAAAGACTCTTGCGGCTGATGATGTCTACAAGTTAGACGAAACATGTCCCGTCATATTTTTAAAAATGATTTGTAAATAATTAGATAATAAAGAATCTTGGTATTGTAAAGGTGGAACATTTGACTCAACCTTCAAAGTTGTACACGAACACGGGGTCGTACTTATACAGTAGTTACTGTCCCGACACTCGGTCCTTTGCAGGGACGCGTTATATGAGATATGAGATATGTGTTAGCTTGTTCATACTGGAGCTGTAAAAATTACGATCCCCAGGAAATGTTTTTAAATGATGATCTTCCGATTTTAAGTTAGGAAATTTTCGTATAAAATGTAGTTATATAAAGTAGTGAAAATCATGCAAATTTGGTAAATTAGGGTGTAACAGAATAATATTATAAGAAGAATTAGTAGTTACGGAATATTGAATAAGTATATAATTTGTTAGTATAACTTTTAATTTGAGTAAGAGAACCTAGCAGCCACGATTGTGCAACATGGGAAACCAGTGACTCATAATTGTTGCAACAGCTGGCTTGAAAACCCGGAGTGGGGATGTGTGTGCTGAAGACTGCAATTCATCAATTCAATGTGGATGAACATGCGAGATCGCTATTTGCTCTGTACTGGGTTCAAACTCACTGTAACTCTATACTTCATCTACGTCATCATTGTCCGACTTGTTCGATATATCAGACTATCTGCACTAAGTCTTTTACTGCTCGATTTACTCGTAACGACTTAAAAAAGAAAAGGAAACTCACAGCACTGCACACTTGCATACACAATCCGTGCACGAGGTAGACAATGACTTTATCACCCTAAAGCACTCTTTACGTACCCAAATGGGGTCGGGCCAAAACAGGAATTGAGGAATGGAAGGTGGACTATGCACGTACTTAAATAGACGACCAGCAGATGGCAGGAAGATACTTTATACAGCTTCGAAACACTTACTGGGTTCACACAGTTCTCGATTTAGAACGAATGTACGACCCCATATGGGGACGTGAAGTTCAAAAACTTGACTACTCTCACGTACCCAAATGGGGTCGCTTGGCACTCAACCTGTTAATGCATGGCTACGCCTACAGATGGAGTATAACTTCGATTTGACATATTCTGAGTAGCTAAGGTCTCAAGGTATGCTGTATGACCATTGGAACCCCATCTACCAAATTAACGTTCACATACCAGACGTTACAAAACATGTTCCCCTAATTTTTTTGAACTGTGTTGCTAGAACTGTTGAGATGTTGCTGTTGTGTGACCACCGTTGCGTAGTTCACTGTGTTCGGACGTGAGAGTGGTGGACCTCTCTGGAGTCAAACCAAGGAACAGTCATTGTGTGTTATGGGGGTCAGCAGTCCTCTTCTGTTGTGTGTGAAGCAGAGGAGCGGAGCATGCAAGCAAAAGTGAAAGGTGCCTGTCAATAAGGACTATCGCCCATTGTTGGATTTTTTTTTTTTTTTTGCTAGTTGCTTTACGCCGCACCGACACGGATAGGTCTTATGGCAACGGTGGGACAGGGAAGGGCTAGGAGTGGGAAGGAAGCAGCCGTGGCCTTAATTAAGGTACAGCCCCAGCATTTGCCTGGTGTGAAAATGGGAAACCACGGAAAACAATTTTCAGGGCTGCCAATAGTGGGGTTCGAACCTACTATCTCCCAAATACTGGATACTGGCCGCACTTAAGTGACTGCAGCTATCGAGCTTGGTATTGTTGGAATAGCTCCACTCAACATCCGGAGGGCTACTGCTGCAGATGCCGGAGAATGACTATCGACATCTACTCCATGGTCACCAAGCTGCAAGGTGACGCCTCAGATCCCGCAAGAGCTTCGTTGCTTGGACTCTGCTGTTGGAGGGAACACCAGAGACAACTTGTCTTAACAGATGGAGGAGCTCACTGCCCAGCAGACACGTCACCAAAGGAAGAACTAGCTCCTGGTGCCTGTATGGAGGTCCCTCAATACAAGACCAAGCTGACGTACACACCTCGAGGCAATGTGATGCTGAACAAGACAGGAGCCACCTACTTATCTCTTCCCTCCTGGAGAGCACATGTATATCACAAGATGTTTTTAGAGGAAACAACAAGGCCATCACAGCTGCAGTTTTTGGAAAAGCTGACAGACACTGAAATGAAATTAAATGAATGATCGCCCGTTCAGGTAAAGAATGCCCAGTTGGAGTCCTGCTGTTAGTGGAGTCTGGTTGAATAGAATTTTTTGTGTGTGTGTGTGTGTGTGGTTTTCTTTTTTGTCTCAGAGTTATAAAACAGACAGCATTTTATTTGTAACAGTACAAAGAGCTCAAGAAGAAAATGGTGTGATCAATCAATCACTACTGATCTGCATTCAGGGCAGTCGCCCAGGTGACAGATTCCATATCTCTTGTTTTCCTAGCCTTTTCTTAAATATATTGCAAAGATATTGGAAATTTATTGAACATCTCCCTTGGTAAGTTATTCCAATCCCTAACTCCCCTTCCTATAAACGAATATTTGCCCCAATTTGTCCTCTTGAATTCCAACTTCATCTTCATATTGTGATCTTACCTACTTTTAAAGACACCATCCAAACTTATTCGTCTACTGATGTCCTCCCACGCCATCTCTCCACTGACAGCTTGGAACATACCCCTTAGTCAAGCAGCTCGTCTCCTTTCTCCCAAGTCTTCCCAGCCCAAACTTTGCAACATTTTTGTAACGCTACTCTTTTGTCGGAAATCACCCAGAACAAATCGAGCTGCTTTTCTTTGGATTTTTTCCAGTTCCTGAATCAAGTAATCCTGGTACGGGTTCCATACACTGGAACCATGCTCTAGTTGGGGTCTCACCAGAGACTTATATGCCCTCTCCTTTACATCCTTACTACAACCCCTAAATACTCTCATAACCATGTGCAGAGATCTGTACCCTTTATTTACAATCATATTTATGTGATTACCCCAATGAAGATCTTTCCTTACATTTATACCTAGGTATTTACAATGATCCCCAAAGGGAACTTTCACCCCATCAACGCAGTAATTAAAACTGAGAGGACTTTTCCTATTTGTGAAACTCACAACCTGACTTTTATCCCCGTTTATCATCATACCAATGCCTACTGTCCACCTCACAACATTATTGAGGTCATTTTGCAGTTGCTCACAATCTTGTAACTTATTTATTGCTCTGTACAGAATAACATCATCTGCGAAAAGCCTTATCTCTGATTCAACTTCTTTACACAGATCATTGATATATATAAGAAAACATAAAGGTCCAATAATACTGCCTTGAGGAATTCCCCTCTTAATTTTTACAGGGACAGATAAAGCTTCACCTACTCTAATTCTCTGAGTTCTATTTTCTAGAAACAGAGCAACCCATTCAGTCACTCTTTTGTCAAGTCCAATTGCACTCATTTTTGCCAGTAGTCTCATGATTTACCCTGTCAAATGCCTTAGATAGGTCCATCGTGATACACTCCAATTGACCTCCTGAATCCAGGATATCTGCTATATCTTGCTGGAATCCTACAAGTTGAGCTTCAGTGGAATAACCTTTCCTAAACCCAAACTGCCTGCTATCAAACCAGTTATTAATTTTGCAAACATGTCTAATATAATCAGAAAGAATGCCTTCCCAAAGCTTACATACAATGCATGTCAAACTGACTGGCCTGTAATTTTCAGCTTTATGTCTATCACCCTTTCCTTTATATACAGGGGCTACTATAGCAACTCTCCATTCATTTGGTAAAGTTCCTTCATGCAAACAATAATCAAATAAGTACTTCAGATATGGTACTATATCCCAACCCATTGTCTTTAGTATTTCCCCGAAACCTTATCAATTCCAGCTGCTTTTCTAGTTTTCAACTTCTGTATATTACTGTAAATGTCATTGCTGTCATAGGTAAATTTTAATACCTCTTTAGTATTAGTCACCTCCCCTATCTGGACATTATCCTTGTAACCAACAATCTTTACATACTGCTGGCTGAATACTTCTGCCTTTTGAAGATCCTTGCATACACACTTCCCTTGTTCGTTAATGATTCCTGGAATGTCCTCCTTGGAACCTGTTTCTGCCTTAAAGTATCTATACCTACTCTTCCATTTTTCACTAACATTAGTGTGGCCACCAATTATGCTTGCCATCATGTTATCCTTAGCCGACTTATTTGCTAGATTCAATTTCCTAGTAAGTTCCTTCAATTTCTCCTTACTTCCACGGCCATTTCTAACTCTATTTCTTTCCAACCTGCACCACCTCCTTAGTCTCTTTACTTCCCTGTTATAATATAGTGGATCTTTACCATTCCTTACCACCTTTAAAGGTACAAACCTATTTTCACATTCCTCAACAATTGCTTTAAACCCATCCCAGAGTCTGTTTACATTTTTATTTACAGTTTTCCACCGATCATAGTTACTTATTAAAAACTCCCTCATGCCTGTTTTATTAGCCATATGGTACTGCCTAACAGACCTAATTTTAATCTCTTCCTTTCTTTCACGATTGTGGGTTACTGTAGTCACGTCCTAGTTCGTGAACCATGGGCAACGGCTGAGTGGCCTAGTAAGTGGTCCTGAGAGTCGGGATACCAGTTACTACTGAATGGGAGTAGGCATCTCGGACATATTCTGAGTCATGGCCCTCCTTGTGCTCAGGCGGCTAGGACTATACAATTCACCGGTGGTCCATAACCCGTTAGAGGAGAGATCCTCACTTGGACTATGTGCAAGTAGGGTAGCATCCTGCTTCATGAATTTACCGAGCTCAGAACATTTTAAGTAAGCCTTGGACCTATGGGAGGAATGGAGTCCCACTCCCATTTGACAGGCGAGGGACTCCTTGGAAACAACTTGGCGATCGAAATGGAATTCGATGGGGAGCTATCAATATTAATGGGGCTCATGGAAGAAAGAAAGTAGAACTAGCTGAGTCAGCAAAGAGGATGCATCTGGATGTGCTAGGAGTAAGTGATATTCGGGTAAGGGGAGATAACGAGGAAGAAGAGATAGGAGATTATAAAGTGTACTTGACGGGTGTTAGAAAGGGAAGGGCAGAGTCTGGGGTAGGGCTCTTTATCAGGAATACCATTGCACGCAACATAGTTTCTGTTAGGCACGTAAATGAGCGAATGATGTGAGTAGATTTGTCAGTGGGAGGAATTAGGACAAGAATTGTGTCCGTGTATTCACCATGTGAGGGTGCAGATGATGAAGTTGACAAGTTTTATGAAGCATTGAGTGACATCGTGGTCAGGGTCAACAGCAAGGATAGAATAGTGCTAATGGGCGATTTCAATGCGAGAGTTGGGAATAGAACTGAAGGATACGAAAGGGTGATTGGTAAATGTGGGGAAGATATGGAAGCTAATGGGAATGGGAAGCGTTTGCTGGAATTCTTTGCTAGTATGAGTTTAGCTGTTACGAGTACATTCTTCAACCATAAGGCTATTCACCGCTACACATGGGAGGCTAGGGGTACCAGATCCATAATAGACTATATCTTAACAGACTTTGAATTCAGGAAATCTGTTAGGAATGTACAAGTTTTTCACGGATTTTTCGATGATACAGACCACTATCTGATCTGTAGTGAACTAAGTATCTCTAGGCCTAGGGTAGAGAAAGTGAAATCTGTCTGCAAACGAATAAGGGTAGAAAATCTCCAAGACAAACAAATTAGACAGAAGCATGGATATGATTAGTGAGAAGTTTCGAACAGTAGACAGTAAGCAGGTTCAGGATATAGAAAGTGAGTGGGTGGCATACAGGGATGCTGTAGTAGAAACAGCAAGGGAATGCCTAGGAACAACTGTGTGTAAAGATGGGAAAAGGCGAACATCTTGGTGGAATGATGAAGTGAGAGCAGCCTGTAAACGTAAAAAGAAGGCTTATGAGAAATGGCTCCAAACAAGGGCCGAGGCAGACAGGGATTTGTACATGGATCAAAGAAACAGAGCGAAACAAATAGTTGTTAAATCCAAAAAGAAGTCATGGGAAGATTTTGGTTATAACCTGGAAAGGCTAGGTCAAGCAGCAGGGAAACCTTTCTGGACAGTAATAAAGAATCTTAGGAAGGGAGGGAAAAAGGAAATGAACAGTGTCTTGAGTAATTCAGGTGAACTCATAATAGATCCCAGGGAATCACTGGAGAGGTGGAGGGAATATTTTGAACATCTCAATGTAAAAGGAGATCATCCTGGTGGTGTTGCAAACAGCCAAGATCATTGGGAGGAGGAAAATGATGTTGGTGAAATTGTGCTTGAGGAAGTGGAAAGAGTAGTAAATAAACTCCATTGTCATAAGGCAGCAGGAATAGATAAAATTAGACCTGAAAAGGTGAAGTATAGTGGGAAGGCAGGGATGAAATGGCTTCATACAGTAGTAAAATTAGCGTGGTGTGTTGGTAAGGTACCTTCAGATTGGACAAAAGCAGGAATTGCACCCATCTATAAGCAAGGGAACAGGAAGGATTGCAACAACTATCGAGGTATCTCATTGATTAGTATTCACTGGCATCTTGGAAGGGAAGGTGTGATCAGTTGCTGGGAGGAAGTTGGATGAAAACCAGTGTGGTTTCAGACCACAGAGAGGCTGTCGGGATCAGATTTTCAGTGTGCGCCAGGTAATTAAAAAATGCTACGAGAAGAATAGGCAGTTGTGTTTATGTTTCGTAAATCTAGAGAAAGCATATGACAGGGTACCGAGGGAAAAGGTGTTCACTATACTGGGGGACTATGCAATTAAAGGTAGATTATTAAAATCAATCAAAGGCATTTATGTTGACAATTGGGCTTCAGTGAGAATTGATTGTAGAATGAGTTCTTGGTTCAGGGTACTTACAGGGGTTAGACAAGGCTGTAATCTTTCACCTTTGCTGTTCGTAGTTTACATGGATCATCTGCTGAAAGGTATAAAGTGGCAAGGAGGGATTCAATTAGGTGGAAATGTAGTAAGCAGTTTGGCCTATGCTGATGACTTGGTTTTAATGGCAGACTGTGCCGAAAGCCTGCAGTCTAATATCTTGGAACTTGAAAATAGGTGCAAAGAGTATGGTATAAAAATTAGCCTCTCGAAGACTAAATTGATGTCAGTAGGTAAGAAATTCAACAGAATTGAATGTCAGATTGGTGATACAAAGCTAGAAGAGGTCGATAATTTCAAGTATTTAGGCTGTGTTCTCCCAGGATGGTAATGTCGTAAGTGAGACTGAATCAAGGTGTAGTAAAGCTAATGCAGTGAGCTCGCAGTTGCGATTAGCAGTATTCTGTAAGAAGGAAGTCAGCTCCCAGACGAAACTATCTTTACATCGGTCTGTTTTCAGACCAACTTTTCTGTAAGGGAGCGAAAACTGGATGGACTCAGGATATTTTATTCATAAGTTAGAAGTAACCGACATGAAAGTAGCAAGAATGATTGCTGGTACAAACAGGTGGGAACAATGGCAGGAGGGTACTTGGAATGAGGAGATAAAGGCTAATTTAGGAATTAACTCGATGGATGAAGCTGTACGCATAAACCGGCTTCGGTGGTGGTGTCATGTGAGGCGAATGGAGGAGGATAGGTTACCTAGGAGAATAATAGACTCTGCTATGGAGGGTAAGAGGAGTAGAGGGAGACCAAGACGACGATGGTTAGGCTCAGTTTCTAACGATTTAAAGATAAGAGGTATAGAACTAAATTAAGCCACAACACTAGTTGCAAATCGAGGATTGTGGCGACGTTTAGTAAATTTTCAGAGACTTGCAGACTGAACGCTGAAAGGCATAACAGTCTATAATGATTATGTATGTATGTAATGTATGTTGTTTCACATTTATTTTTAATTACCACAAAAACAGCTTTGTGATCACTAATACCATCTATTACTTCAGTTTCTCTATAGAGCTCATCTTTTTTTACCAGCACCACATCCAGAATATTCTTCCCTCTAGTTGGTTCCATCACTTTTTGAATCAGGTGCCCTTCCCATATTAACTTATTTGCCATTTGTTGGTCATGCTTCCTCTCGTTCGCATTACCTTTCCAACTGACATTTGGTAAATTGAGATCACCGGCTACATTCACGTTCCTTTCCTTATCGTTTCCCACATAGCTGATTATCTTATCAAATAATTCTGAATTGGCATCTGCGCCACCCTTTCCTGGTCTGTACACTCCAAAGACATCAAGTAGCCTATTATCTTTAGAGATGGGCCCTACCCCTGGAATTTCGTGTTTGTCATATTTAACTTTTTTCATAGGTTACAAATTCTTCTTTACATGTTATAATTCTCATGTTTAGGTCCATATTGAAATGTACAATGAAGTCAAATAAATATTAAAGTTTATTTATTCCACCTGTTCAATACATAAAAAAGATAGTGAATTAAATAAAATTATAGGGACATGTTTTGCCCTTTAATTATGGGCATCTTCAGCCTTAATCTCAAACTGAAAGTTGATTAATCAGGTACCTGACTGTAATTAATTTACATATGAATGTGAAGGAAATGTTGGAAATGTGTGGAATGGTTGATAATAGTTATGAAATTCTTAATATCAGGCCTTAATAAAGTCTAAAATACAAATATTCGTAAAATTATACACTTTCTTGAATGTAGTTAAGAAAGTCTTGGAATGAGGCCTTAATGAAGTTTGGACTGAAGTCTGTAACAATAGGAGATTTTAAAGAGAAATCGAAGTGTGTAAAACCACTTACCTCTTTATTAACGTTGGAATTGGTTGACGTAAAGAAGATTCGGAGAGAAGTTCTTCACAAGAGACTACAGTCGTTTTTCTCTCCGAATCTTCTTTAAGTCAACGAACTTCAACGTTAATAAAGAGACCTCAATCCAAACTGCCCTTAAGACTCTACACAAGAGACTACAGCCGTTCCTTCCTGCTAACATTTAACACAGCAACTTAACTTCAAGCACTCTTCTTCTCTCATGCTTCTAGTTTTATCAGTTCACATTTATTATAAACCCCACTTGTTGTGATTATTATTATTATAGTGACATTCAATCTGTTTAAGATCCAAAATTTTCCTCTAGTATATAAACTCACGACTACTTGTATTTTAAACTTCATTAAGGCCTCATTTCAAGAATTTCTTAACTACATTCAAGAAAGTGTATAATTTTACAAGTATTTGTATTTTAGACTTTATTAAGGCCTGGTATTAAGAATTTCATAACTATTGTCAACCATTTCACACATTTCCAACATTTCCTTCACATTCATATGTAAGTTAATTAATTACAATCAGGTACCTGATTAATCAATGTTCAGTTTGAGATTAAGGCTGAAGATGCCCATAATTAAAGGGCGAAACATGTCCCTATAATTGTATTTAATCCATTGTATTTTTTATGTATTGAACAGGTGGAATAAATAAACTTAAATATTTATTTGACTTCAAATTCTTCTTTCACGAGAATGAATACTCCCCCTCCTACCATTCCTATCCTATCCGTACGATACACCCTCCAGTTCTGTGAGAAAATTTCTGCATCCGTTATATCATTTCTCAGCCATGATTCAACTCCTATTACAATATCTGGTAAGTATATATCTATTAAATTACTTAATTCTATTCCTTTCTTTACAATACTTCTACAGTTGAGCACTAACAGTTTTATGTCATCCCTACTTGATTTCCAGTTCCCTGTTCCCTTAACACCGCTCCTTAGGCCACCCTGTTTCCCTGTTTCCTAACTTATATGTATCACTGCGGTTTAGGTGAAGGCCATCTGAGCGCAGATCCCTATCTCCTACCCACCCATTAGGATCTAGAAATTTCATTCCCAGTTTCCCACATACCCACTCCGTAGTCTCATTTAAATCCCCAATCACCTTCCAGTCAGTATCCCTCCTACACAGTATTCCACTGATAACAATCTGTGCTTCCTTAAACTACACCTGTGCTGCATTTACCAGATCCCACACATCCCCAACTATGTTGGTACTTATACCTGCTTGTCTTACATTGTTAGTACCAACGTGAAACACTACCACCTTCTCCTCTCCCTCTTCCTTCTCTTCTACTTTCCTCAACATCTGCCTTAACCTAATTCCTGGATAACACTCTACTCTGGTACCCTTTCCTCCGCACACTTTCCCGACATGTCTAACGATAGAATCCCCCATGACCAGAGCCTCAACCCTACCCATCTCATTTGATCCCCTCCCCTCCTGGTCAGTCCTATCTTTCCTGACAGCTGCAGAAGCTACTTCCTCCTCCCCTTTCTCCATCCCATGACCCTGTTCCACCTGTCTTTTCCTATGCACTGCTCCACACTTCCCTTTCCTACCTCTTCCCTTTCTTCTACTTTTACACTTCTCGGCAACAGTTCCCTGTTCCTCATCTTCCCTCGGTTGTTCTACCTGCAGTGACTTGTACCGATTTCTCACCGACACCTGTCCTGAATTTTGATCCTGAATGGAGCTCTTATGCACGGCCACGGCATGATCTCCCAAGGAGGACTGAATGAAAAGGAAATTGCAAGGAAATCGAAGAATTTCCTCTTCATCATACATAGAAAGTTTGGAGAAGCCATCAGCAAATGCAAATTGAAATCTACTCGATGATAATGGCAAGTTGGTGGTGGAAATCAAAGGTAAGCTGACAATTTGGAAAGCCTACCTTGAAAAACACTTTCAAGATGACCAAGATGTTAAGTCAGACATAGGTTACATGGCAGGAGAGTGAAGTGAGGAAGACACTGCAGACAGCAACAAGTCCAGATGGGTTCCAGTAGATAAGAGAGCTTTTCAACACAACCACCTTCCTTGCCGAAATTATACAAGTTGAGCCTCACTGAAATAATCTTCTGCCTTTTAGCGAATTAGTTAGTATTTTCCCAATTACTGAACAAGTTGTCCATGCAGTTAGGATTGCGTAGCTGTTAGCTTGCATTGGGGAAATGGTGGGTTTGAATCCCACCATCGGCAGGCCTCAACATGGTTTACAGTGGTTTCCAGACTGTATCTTAATTAAGGCCGTGGCTGACACCTTCCCTATCCTAGCGTCGCTGAAAACATTCAATGTATAAGTGCGACGTAAAACCACTAGCACAAAAAAAAAATATAAAAAATGTTGCTCCTTCATGCAAGCAGCAATCAATAATAAATAATAATGCTATTTGTTTTACGTCCCACTAACTACTTTTATGGTTTTCGGAGACGCCGAGGTGCCGGAATTTTGTCCCGCAGGAGTTCTTTTACGTGGCAGTAAATCTACCGACACAAGGCTGACATATTTGGGCACCTTCAAATATCACCGGACTGAGCCAGGATCGAACCTGACAAGTTGGGGTCAGAAGGCCAGCGCCTCAACCGTCTGAGCCATTCAGCCCGGCAAGCAGCAATCAAATAAGCCATTGTCTCCAGACATTTTACAGAATAGAATACTCCCATCACCTGAAACTGTGCTGAGTATGTATTTATTGCAGTCCAAATTGTTTTGATGTTTCTTATTACTGTGGTAAATATAAAGTGTGTGTACACATTTTAAAAATTATGACTTTTTTTTTTGGTCCTAGATACTTTACCAGGTGTATGGATAAGTTTTTGTAGTAAAGAAAACACGTAATTTTCAAGGGAAATTCGTTCTGTGTTTATTGAAAATGTTGGCCATCAGCTTCTACACACTTCGCCCATCTTTCGGGTAAATTATGAATACGATGCCAGAAAAACTGGCTGTCTTTTGCGGCAAACCATTCATCGAGCCATTTTCCAACTTCCTCCAAATTGCTGAAGTGCTGCTCTGCGGGCACGTGCCCCCTTGATACGAAGAGGTATTAGATGGTGCCAGGTCGGGGCACTACGGCGGGTACGGAGGGATGTCCAATCCAAGCGATTTCTGGGTGTCTTTCACTGTTTTATCTGTATGAGACGGCGCATTCTGATGTAGCAAAATCGCTTCTTCTGGCCCATTCCAGTCGTCTTTCGATCAATGCATGATTTAAATTAGTCATTTGTTGGCGATAGTGTTGTGCATTAACGGTTTTGCTGCGCTTCAAGAGTTCATCATACACAATACCGTTCTGGCCAAAGTGATTTGGCCTTGGTGTTGAAGGACCAGCTTCACCAGGTGACAGCCACGGTTTTTTCTGCTTCGGGTTTTGAAAATAAATCCATTTTTCGTCACCTGTCACAATTCGGTACAGAATTTTTTTTTTTTTTTTTTTTTTTTCTTCGTTGAAGCAGCATTTCACAAGTGACTTCGCAATTTTCCATTTGCCATTCATTCAAATTGTGTGGGACCAATTTACTGAGTTTACTGATCTTCCCCAATGCTTGTAAACATTTGCCAATTGTTTCTTGTGACACATTTAATGCTTGTGCCAATTGCTGTTGAGTTTGAGTTGGGTCATCATCCAGTAACGCCTGCAATTCCTCGTCTTCGCACTTTTGTGCTCTACCAGAGTGTGCACTTTCTTTCACATTGAAATGACAATGTTAAAATTGTCAAAACCATGTCTCACGTATTCTAATTGATGGAGCATGTTCACCATATGTTTCTATCAGCAAATGATGACTTTCCACAGCCATTTTATTTTGATTAAATAAGAAACGCAAGGTGTCGGTGGACTCAACTTGTGTGTGCTGGTAAGTTAATGTCAAACAAACTGATGTATGTGTTGAATTCATGCGCTGTGTACTGTTCGCTGGTGCCATCTCTTAATAAAACCGGAAAAGACTTATGCATATGCCTGGTATCCCAGTAGTCTCCCATTCCTATTCTGTCTAGCATCCTTTTCGCCTCGATTACCCAGTAACCACCGTGGAGATGTTTCATCTGATGTTGGAATGCTATTTTTTTTTTTTTTTTTTTTCCAGTGTTATGCCCATCTGTGAAGTGCAATAGAACTTGTTTAGCTGATGTTCATTTTTCTTCTCCCAAAATTTCTTCATCTGGGCACTGAACATTTTCCTCTGTTCTTCAGTCCATGATTTATTTGTCCTGATATTCATTTTCTCAGCGAAATGATGGTTGTTGACTGCTTTTTTGAACTGGAGTCAATCTTGAATAATATTCTGTGAGATGCCAATTTCTATTTTACTAAGCCAGTTGTTCTTGACTTTCATTGAGAGAGCAAGGTTGAGGATCCTTTTGGTGAACCATAGTTCATTCTGAGAATGTGGCCACAGAACTTTAATCGACTTTTACTCATTCAGGACAAATATTTTAGGTCCCCTATGGGAATCAACATTCACATCATTTCCTGGTGGTGTCGGTGATCTTTTCAGAATCGTTTCCCGAGCCTTCCGTTTCATCCGGATTCCCTCTGAATAAAGTGGACCAAAGATTTTCGTCAATAATTTCCTCTGCTGTTTCTCTGAGTCTTAAATAGGTGATCTGCCTCCAATGATCAAGGTTTCCGAAGCATATAGTGCTTCAGGTTTGATAACTTAGTTGTAATATCTTAATTTTGCATTCCTGGATATTGATTTGTTTGTTATATCTGTTCCAGGTGAGTCTGTAGGCCTTCTTTAATTTTGAGATCCATTCCTTATTTGATTCACAATTTATTTATTTAATTGATTGATTGTAAAGTTAGGTCATATGGTCCTCTCTTAGACTTAACCAGAAAATAAATACAAAATATAGGCAGCATAAGAACCCCTTTAAAGTAATATGTACCTACAAGTAGACAAACTACTAATATACTGAAATTACCGAGCTCGATAGCTGCAGTCGCTTAAGTGCGGCCAGTATCCACTAATCGGGAGATAGTGGGTTCGAGTCCCACTGTCGGCAGCCTTGAAGATGGTTTTCCGTGGTTTCCCATTTTCACACCAGGTAAATACCGGGGCTGTACCATAATTAAGGCCACGGCCGCTTCCTTCCAACTCCTAGGCCTTTCCTATCCCATCGTCGCCATAAGACTTATCTGTGTCAGTGCGACGTAAAGCCAATAGCAATAAAAAAAAATACTGAAATTAATTAAAGAGTTTATGGATCTAAGAGGTACTTTGTGTATGAAGTCTTGAATGACTTGAAAGAGTTACTGACCGGGCGAGTTGGCCACTGTCAGCAGTCCTGAAGGTGGTTTTCCATGGTTTCCCATTTTCACACCAGGCAAATGCTGGGGCTGTACCTTAAGACCACGGCCACTTCCTTCCCATTCCTAGGCCTTTCCTGTCCCATCGTCACCATAAAACCTATCTGTATCGGTGCAACGTAAAGCAAAAAAAAAAAAAAAAAAGAGTTACTGCTGCAGATGTTATTTGGAGCAGAGTTCCACAATCCAGTTCCCTTCACAATAAATGTGAGATTTTAGGCAGCTGACCTGCAAGGGTGGTAACAGAGCTTGTATTATGTTGGTGAAAAGAGGAAAAGTAAGTCCCTCACCTGTCTGAAGTGACTGCGTTACACAGCGAGTCTTCGGGAACACGACGTAGCAAGGCACGGAGGTCACGCACCGAACTGGTGGACTAACGCTAGCCGGGATGTTTCACCTCACCCTACCTGCTTATGGCTTTTAGTGCCGGGATGTGTCCAAGGACTTCGGCTCGCCAGGTGCAGGTCTTTTGATTTGACCCCTGTAGGCGACCTACGCGTCGTGATGATAAAATGTTGATGAAGACGACGCATACACCCAGCCCTGGGGCCAACGGAATTAACCAATTAAGGTTAAAATTCCCGTCCCTGCCGGGAATTGAATCCGGGACCCCTGTGACCAAAGGCCAGAGCGCTAACCATTTAGCCATGGAGCCGGACGCTCTATCAGTTAATACATTTTCTTTACCAACTTACACAACCTTCTGCTAGAACTCTTCTCATAATCAACTTAGGGAGTCAATTATAGAGATATTGATCTGCATTGTGTTCTGGCAACGAAAAACTTATTGTAGATATTAGATTAGATTTGTAAATATGTATAAGTTTTCCAAGATATCCTCACTGGGAGAGTTGGCCGTGCGATTAGGGGCGTGCAGCTGTGAGTTTGCATCCGGGAGATAGTGAGTTCAAACCCCACTGTCGGCAGCCCTAAACATTGTTTCCCATTTTCACACCAGGCAAGAGCTGCGGCTGTACCTTAATTAAGACCACGGCCGCTTCCTTCCCACCCCTAGGCCTTTTCTGTCCTATCGTCGCCATAAGACCTATCTGTGTCGGTGCGACGTAAAACAAATTGTAGACATCCTCAAGCTTATTCAGATTACGGATTTAATGTACATTCAGCAAAAGAAGCAACTTTTATTTTGTACAGAGTAGAAAAGCTTCAACAATAAACATTTTATTTGTGTGGTACGAATCTGCTTATTTTCTTTTGCCACATATTTTTAAAATACTGAACAAGTTTGCCGTTTCTCCCAGTGTAATCCACTCTTTGTTTTACAGTTGTATGAAATTCTTTCTACTTTTGCTTTGGTTTGATCCTAAGTGAGTCTGTCTCCCTACATACAAACAACCACCACGCCATACCTCTTACTTCTCAATTCATTTCGTACTTTATTGACAGCTTTTTGATAATGTTCTTTTGGTCTTATATTCTGACATGATCATCTGCTTCTCAACTGTCTAGTTATTTTCTTATGCAGATTCTTTTCTTTGTTCTGAATCTCTTTGTCCCAGTAGTCTCTCATTCCTATTCTACCTAGCATCCTTTTCACTTCAGTTACCCAGTAGCCATTGTGGAGATGTTTCATCTTCTGTTAGAAAGTTAGATTCAAAATTTCCCTCCTGTTTTCCCTTTTTAACCAGTATTTTATTCCCTTCCTAGCTATATCTGCTTGTGTGCTTATCTCTCCACTATTAGTTGTACATTGTGGTGTAGCCCAGAACCTATTATATCTAGTTCTTTAATGCCTTCTTCAGTACAATGCTCTGGATTTTATAAGTGAATTTAGAATATTTTTCTGCAGCTTACATTCAATATTTGGCATCTTCGTGGTTCCTTATCAAATAAATCAGCTACATTGTCCGATTCATTGGCTGAACGGTCAGCGTACTGGCCTTCGGTTCAGAGGGTCCCGGGTTCGATTCCTGGCCGGGTCGGGGATTTTAACTTTAATTGGTTAATTCCAATGGCACAGGGGCTGGGTGTATGTGTTGTCTTCATCATCATTTCATCCTCATCACGACGCGCAGGTCGCCTACAGGCGTTAATTAGAAAGACTTGCACGTGGTGAGCCGAACCCGTCCTGGGATATCCCGGCACTAGAAAGCCATACGACATTTCATTTCATCTACGTTCCTCTCTCCAAACTTCTTGTGTTAGAGCAGCGACAATGTTCATTTTTGCTCCTCTTCTTTGTTTACCATTACATGCTAGTATAATTTCTAAATACAGTCGAACCTGCTCTAACAGACACGTTTATACAACGGACACCTCCCTGTACGGACATTTTTCCATGGAAGTGATTTTATTTTACATAAGACACGTGTTAAATAAACCTAATTGTATGTGGACACCTGGAATTCCGGACATCAACATTATTCTAGTCCACTTGTCTTAAGCAGACACGTTACATGTTCCAGGATAATTTTTACACCTGGCTATGTCATCCCTTCTTTTAAAACCATTCTGCAGACATCCTTTTGAATGTTCATACTATTTAGATAAGAACTAATACAATACAATACAATAGATCAAGTAAATAATATTACATCAGTCTTGGGACTAGTTTCAGCCAAAATAAAATTAAACAGATCATGTGATAACTAAAATATATGAATAAAACAGAAAGGAATAATTATAACATTAAAATACATATAAAACAAATTATGGCTGTGATCTTCTCATAATATGATGTCTTAAAGTAGAGGTAGGACCTCAGGCAATGAAGTTAATTTGGAAATTATAGCCAGAATTAGGAATGAATAAAGAAGCAGAAAAGAAATTAAAAAGGAGATAAATATTATTTATGAGACTAATCTCTACAGTATATCTAATGTCTGATGTTTTAATTTATCAATTGTCAATTTATTTCATATATTTTCGTACTATTTCGAGTCCAAGGAAAAGATAGAAATAAACGGACGAGAAATGCTGCAGTTAATTCTTCGATACGGGGATCTTTCAAAGCCCTTCGTTATGGTCGTCTTATGTTCTAATTGCTGTACATTCTAAGAATTCTAGTTGCCTGGGAATGCTGTCAGTGCCTCTCTTTACTCACAAGATCCCAAGAAATTTTCCAACCTGTTCATAATTCAGATTGTCTCCAATTAGGTTGACGTCAGGTAGTTCAGTTAAACTTGAAGAGACTTGTGCACTATTGTTGGGACAGAAATACCGTGCGCCCAGGAAACATGAGTAACAAGGGATGAGGACTTTCAGTGAGATTGCTCGATGAAAAATTCAAATGCAGGAAAAGTCGAACACAATTGGGAAGAATTAAGATTAAATTTTAAGCGGGTGAGAGGAAAATAGGAATCGAGGAGTCACTTTTTCAGAAGTGAACATTGCAGTATTTAAGTAGTCCAAGTGTGTTCGAGCAAGAGAACTGTGAGTGAGTGGGCCAATGTTACAAGATAAACAGCAAAAAAACCCAAATAATCTGAAAGTTGAGATTCTTGAGCAGGTGAAGAATTTGTGTTTCACGCTGGATCGCGAGTACAGGGATACAACAATAGAACGCCGCGCTGAGTGGCTCAGACGGTTAAGACGCTGGCCTTCTAACCCCAACTTGGCAGGTTCGATCCTGGCTCAGCCCGGTGGTAGTTGAAGGTGCTCAAATACGACAGCCCCGTGTCGGTAGATTTACTGGCACGTAAAAGAACTCCTGCGGGACTAAATTCTGGCACCTCGGCGTCTCCGAAGACCTTAAAAAGTAGTTAGTGGGACGTAAAACAAATAACATTATTATTATTATTATTATTATTACAACAATAGAACCATTTAACAGAGTTTATTCCCTTTTCAAGAATATCACGATAAAGTAAAACTGTGCTAAATTTACACATACAACTGACTAATATTTGTAAAGGCTGTAAAATAACTTATAATATCCCAAGCAAATATTTAGTTAGAAATGATTTAAAATAACCTAAATAAAAATCCAGATACAGTTGTATTTAATGTGGATGTTATTTGCCATTAAAATGTTCAATTAAGTTTTACAACCTTGTTTCAGTAGACATCTCTCGTAACAGATATTTTCCCTCGCAGCCGATGGTATCTGCAGAAGAGAGGTTCGACTGTATTAGATACCGTAGCTCTGTTACTACACCTTCAATACACCACCTTTCCCTTTTCTTTTTTAAGGTTTATTTCTCTTTTTACGTACCATTAATTTTGTATTCTTAATGTTAATTTTAAAATTCCATAATCTGCAAGATATTGCTTTGCATACCAACTGATGTTAGAGAGAAGAGAAGGATGTCATCTGCAAAAACCAGGCCAGGAATTTCAGTATTGTTAAAGACATGGGCTTTCAATATTTTGCTCCCCTTCAATTTCCAACATATTTGTAATAAAAACTATGAACAATTAGAAACCTTTTGGATTCCAGCTGCTTTTCTGACTTTTACCTTTTGTACCTTTTTGTCAATATCTTTATTATCAAAGGTAATTATCAGTACTTTTCTACTATTGGTCACCTCCTTTGCTCCTCAATCCTCTACCCTTGACAGGACATGGCAGCATTCATATTTTAATTGCTCTGTTTTTTCTCCAAGTCTGGTAATCTGCCGCTGTAAGGGTAGCCTCGTGAAAAGATTACCCCACCAGAGGCTGCATTTGGTCCACCCATCTCATTGGATGTCTTCCTCGCGGTCTCTTGCCATTAACCGCTCCCTCCGCCACAAGCTTCTCCGGAGTGCCTGTTCTTCTGGTGATATGTCCGAAGTACCAGAGGTAAGCGTGGCCGATCCATTCAAGAAGCCTAGTTCTTCCAGCACGGATGCATTAGTTCAGTGTTCAGTCAAAGAAATTTGGAGAATGGGTCTGTAAACCCACATCTCATTTTCCTCTTATCTGCCTGTTTGATTGTTCAGGTTGTAACGTTCCAGACGTCACAGTGTAATTATGTTAATTTTATTATGTGTAATTAATTCAGGAATTTAACGTCATGATATTTATCTTAGTATGTAATTTTATTATAATTCATGTTTGATCATTTGCTCACTATCATTTCATTACTTTGTAACTACGACTTGTAAACGAGGGCTGAATATCCTAATATTCACTTAGATTCTTGCGACATTCGTTTAAATTTAACTTGCAGTAGATTTCCTCTATCTTGCCACATCACCGAGGAAGAAGGAAGGACAAATTTAGACATCAAATTCTGGGAAAAGCGAGCACGTGTTCAAGCGTTGTAACGACAACTACCGTATTTCGACCAGAATAATTCAAACTGATCACCGCCTATATTTTCAAAGGAGCGTCATGTTGCCATGGATACTGAGTGAAAGGGCTAATAGAAGAACAGTTGATATCATGGTTAAGACCCATCAACTCTAATATCTGGAGTGGGGAGAGACGTGTCATCTGATTGGACCATGTGTAGCGACCTGTAATTAGAGCCAGAGAAGGTTATAAAAGGGCGTGTTGGAGCTCTTGGCTTCATTCTTCTTGATTCTGCATTCATTATTATTATTCTTCTGGATTCTTGATTCTTCGATCTTGTATATCGCTGTAGGTCTGTGAACTTGTCTTATGGTTGTTGTACCATAGTGGACTAGTGTGATAGTTTATCACTTCTACATTAATTACTTCGTTAGCACGACGTGGTACTTAGGAATTTCTGAATGAGGGGTGTATAGCCACTCTCATCAGGAAGTACGTACAGCTCGGCTACTAGACCGGTTTGTACCAGTCTAAGACAATAGGTAGTATTAAACTAGATAGAAATGAAACTTCAGGGCACATTTTCAGTAAAGTTGGAAGGATTATTAATTGTGTATCCTCTCCACATAACCCAAGGAGGTTTTTCTAACTATGACTTAGGGCTCATCTCCAATATATGGGATAGAGCATAATAGGGAGTGTTAGTGTCGAAGCCATCTTCCAATTAGTGGTCGGTGCACTTAGCAAGGCAGGAATGGTACTTAGCTGCAGATGAAGAGATCTCAAAGACGACCGGTGATGTTCCAGCTACAAGGATGGAAGCTTTCCAAGGACCAGCAGAACAAGACTACATGGTGAGCAAGCGAGTTAAAAATATTGCAAGTTTTCGCGAAGTAGAGTCATTCAACTTTTTGTTAAATTCATTTCCTATTTTAAATTCAGTTCTTGTTAAACCGTCGTCATTTATATTCAATATAATAAATAGTATTTTTCTAGTTCACTTTAATCAATCTGCCTTAATTAGCCTTTTGATTTCTAATTCTCCGGCTTAATGATTAGTGCACTATCACCCCACCCCTGTGATAAGAGTCCGTCCAAGCTTGATTATAAATTTTTATCTTTAAGTCATCAACTTAAAGATTGGCGCCCTTAGCTTGCATGGTTGCATTTCTCGTTCAATGATTGTTCTCCGAAAGGGGAAGTCACATAAATGGCGCCCAACGTGGGGCGAGAAAATCATTAAGTACGGAGCAGTTAATGACAGTAACGATATCAGAATTCGTATTATGGGAAAAAATTTGGATATCCAAGTTGCATTAGGAGTGTTTGATTGTGGGGAGGGTCATGGCTGATCAGACGAAAGAGGAGAGGATGTTGCGCAGTGGACGGGCGATAAAAGGCAATAACGTATTGAGTTCAGAGGAAGAGTTGTGTAGTCTAGTAGAGGAAATTGAAGATAGAAGTGCAAGTAGTATGGAGAGTGAAGGCAAGCAGAAAGAAGTCAGTATGGAGTCAGATGATAGTAGGATGGGGGGCGAAGCGGAAGTAAACACTAACAATGAAAGTAATAATAATGATCAGTTAATGGGAATGATGCAGTTAATGTTGAGTAAGATAGAGGACAGTAAATCTGAAATAAAAAGTGAATTAGAACAAACTAACGCTAAAATTGAGAATATTAAATATGAACTTAAAGAACAGTTAGAGCAAACTAAAGCTGAATTAAGCAGGGAGATGAGGGAAAATAAGGAGGAAGCGAATCGGAGAATGGACGAACACAGTAGGCAGTTACGCGATCTGGTGGTAAAAAATGAACATTTTAATAAGCGATTAGAGGACCAGAAAAGTGAATATGAATGGCAAGGGAAAGAGGTAGAAGAAAAGTTTGCGGAGCAGGGAAGTAAATTCCTGGAATTAATGGGGAAGGAAAACAACTCTACTAGGGAGGAAGTAATGAGGCAGGTCACTAGTATTGATAAGAGAGTTGAGACTTAAAGAGGGGAAATACGGGTATTCAAAGACCACGTCCAACAAGAGATTGACACAGTAAAGCTTAGAATAGAAGATGAGACCCGGGCAAGTGAAGAAAGGTTTGCGATAGCTGAAGAGAATAAGATTGAAATTAGGACATTGAAAGAGAAGCAGGTTAATTTGGAGAGCGAAATTGATAGGAGAGACAAAGATGTAGAATGCCGGATGGAGAAAGCAGAAAATCAGTTAAAACAGGTGGCAAAGGATAAACAGGTTTTCACGGGAAAGCAATGTCTAGGAAATAGCTACATTAGGGAAATTGAACTACCTAAATTTAATGGGAAACAAACGAACCCGCTAGATTTCCTTAAGATGATAGAAAAACGATTTGAAAAGCGTCTAGAGGAAGGGTCTATGGACTGGGAAGACGTTATGGAAAATATTGACCATGCTTTTGTAGGAGAAACTCGGTCTTGGTTCATGGTATATAGGCAAACGATGACGAACCTGAAAGAATTCAGAAATAAGTTTAGAGAGAAATTCTGGAATGAAGCGATACAAGCTCGGGAGAGAGAAAGGGTGGTATTTGGGAGGTACAAACAGCATGAGGGAGTCACTATGACCGAGTACTTCCTGGCCCATGTCATGATTTGTCAGAACTTAGATGGTATAACCGAGGGGTCTGATGTAGTAAGACTACTTTTGAGACATTTTCCGGACAGGGTAAGAGAAGCGGCCTGCATGCAAAGAGTTGGTACTATTCAGGAGATGGAGAACCTACTAGGCAGTTTTGATGCTTTAGGTAACCTTAGGAGTAGAACGGAGAATATACAGAGCTTTAGTCATCACAACGGAATGAGACATAACGGAAGAACACAGAATCACGAAGCTCGCAATCAGTTCAGACCTCAGCATAACAGTAGGAGCGGAGCACCTGAATATAGGACAGGAAATTCCCAACGGGGGCCAGAGCAATGTACTAATGAGTCCAACGTCAATACACAAAGGGAACCTTTAAACTAACTAGAGGCTGTAATGTTAGGTCAGAATTCCAGCCTAGTACGAAGGTAGCGAAGTGTCTTGTCATGAAAGTGTTACCATATGACCTAGATGTTAGAGACGATTTGTTGTATGAACCCGAGCAGAATAATGGAGATTCAAGTAATAAAGTAGTCAATCCCGTTGTTAAATTGAAAGTTTGGGGGGCGTGGGTTAAAGTTTTGATTGATTCTGGTAGCCAAATATCATGTATTAGTTCTCAGTGGTATGAGTCATTAGTGAAACAGGGTATTCAGTTGGAGGAAATGCCTGTTAAGTCTACTTTCATCATTACGGCTGTTGGAAAGAGGTCTAAGCAAATTTGTAAACAAGTAGCTGTTCCGATCTGTATTAATAATTTTATTAGCGTTCAGATATGTTTGGTAATTCCGCATTTGATATTTGATCTTATCTTGGGATCTGACTGGTTAACGTTAAAATTGGCTCAGTTAAATTACATTGATTCCGTGCTAAATTTGAGGTGGAATAATGAGGATATCAAGGTCAAGTTTGAGGAGGAAATTCAGAGGAAAACGGAAGTTAGTACAGTGTGGAGAATGAGAGAGGTTTCTAAAGTTAATGAAGAGGCTAGTGAGGGCCTGAAGTTGTGCCAGTTGTGGATTAATGAGGATAAAATATGTGGCTTGAAAGAAGCCGTAAGTAGAAATCAATTAAATGAAGTCCAGAAGGACAAGTTATTTGAAGTGTTGTGTGAACACGTGGAGATTTTCTCCGAGAAACCTGGTGTTACCCATCTGTACGAGCATTCTTTTTCTGTGCTGGATAAGAGTCCATTCAGCGGACCGCGGTATCCGATACCACACAAATATGCCATAGCCGTAGAGGATCAAATTCAAGCTATGTTAGCAGACGATGTGATTGAATTATCAAACAGTCAATATGTTAATCCCTTAATTGTCATGCCTAAGTCTGATGGATCAATACGTCTGTGTACTGAATGCGAGAGCGAAGTGAATGGTTCATATAACAGTAGTTTACGGAGATACCTGTCGTGTGAGGTGGCTGAACCAGATTGTGAGATATAGGTCAGTAACTCGGGAAAGTTGCTACCTGTTATGTCAGACTACGAGCGGAATGAGTTTACCTCTCAATTGTGGTGGTATTTCCTAGTTGTGTTTGTAAACAAGGGAGGTGTTTGTGTGTAGCGGTAGAGTTACGCTCGTTCATTGACGATAGATCGTCTGTTTTCCGTATGTGAGGCCATGAAATTTTATATCTTATCTGTTTTCTGAGATGTTACCAAAGGCTAATTAAAGCTGACGACGGCAAATAATTAATTTTCCCGTATGTGCATTTCTAACTTGCAATAATTTTACCGTGAGCTTAAATCGCGTGTGTATTCGTGTGAAGTGTATTGCATCCTGCTTCAAGATAAGGTTGAAACATTCGAGAGAGTGATTAAGGTGTAAATTGTTTGTATCATTTGTTTTCCATGGTTTTAATGTAACAGATTGGAAGAGAACGTGTTACTGCTATCTAGCAAAGAATGTCGGAAAGATGGAGAGTAAAAGGACTAATAGACACTCGGGAGAGTTTGTAATCTGAATTGTATATATATTATGTTATATTCTCAAAGATAATCTTGTTTTTTAAAAAATGGAAAGTTGCTCGTGTTGGGCATAATTTAGTATCTAAACCTCAAGATGAACTGAAATAACAGACATTCGCAATGGTAAGCAGTCTAAGAGAGATATGGAAACAGTGAGATATAATTAATTGTATGAAAATAATGTCGCTCGTAATGGGCAGGTAATAGAGGTATTTCAAGTCAATGTGGGTGTAAGAGTGTGAGTTCTCAACTCATGTGATATTTGTTAAGAACTCATGGGGGCGTATGTAACGTTCCAGACGTCACAGTGTAATTATGTTAATTTTATTATGTGTAATTAATTCAGGAATTTAACGTCATGATATTTATCTTGGTATGTAATTTTATTATAATTCATGTTTGATCATTTGCTCACTATCATTTCATTACTTTGTAACTACGACTTGTAAACGAGGGCTGAATATCCTAATATTCACTTAGATTCTTGCGACATTCGTTTAAATTTAACTTGCAGTAGATTTCCTCTATCTTGCCACATCACCGAGGAAGAAGGAAGGACAAATTTAGACATCAAATTCTGGGAAAAGCGAGCACGTGTTCAAGCGTTGTAACGACAACTACCGTATTTCGACCAGAATAATTCAAACTGATCACCGCCTATATTTTCAAAGGAGCGTCATGTTGCCATGGATACTGAGTGAAAGGGCTAATAGAAGAACAGTTGATATCATGGTTAAGACCCATCAACTCTAATATCTGGAGTGGGGAGAGACGTGTCATCTGATTGGACCACGTGTAGCGACCTGTAATTAGAGCCAGAGAAGGTTATAAAAGGGCGTGTTGGAGCTCTTGGCTTCATTCTTCTTGATTCTGCATTCATTATTATTATTCTTCTGGATTCTTGATTCTTCGATCTTGTATATCGCTGTAGGTCTGTGAACTTGTCTTATGGTTGTTGTACCATAATGGACTAGTGTGATAGTTTATCACTTCTACATTAATTACTTCGTTAGCACGACGTGGTACTTAGGAATTTCTGAATGAGGGGTGTATAGCCACTCTCATCAGGAAGTACGTACAGCTCGGCTACTAGACCGGTTTGTACCAGTCTAAGACAATAGGTAGTATTAAACTAGATAGAAATGAAACTTCAGGGCACATTTTCAGTAAAGTTGGAAGGATTATTAATTGTGTATCCTCTCCACATAACCCAAGGAGGTTTTTCTAACTATGACTTAGGGCTCATCTCCAATATATGGGATAGAGCATAATAGGGAGTGTTAGTGTCGAAGCCATCTTCCAATTAGTGGTCGGTGCACTTAGCAAGGCAGGAATGGTACTTAGCTGCAGGTGAAGAGATCTCAAAGACGACCGGTGATGTTCCAGCTACAAGGATGGAAGCTTTCCAAGGACCAGCAGAACAAGACTACATGGTGAGCGAGTTAAAAATATTGCAAGTTTTCGCGAAGTAGAGTCATTCAACTTTTTGTTAAATTCATTTCCTATTTTAAATTCAGTTCTCGTTAAACCGTCGTCATTTATATTCAATATAATAAATAGTATTTTTCTAGTTCACTTTAATCAATCTGCCTTAATTAGCCTTTTGATTTCTAATTCTCCGGCTTAATGATTAGTGCACTATCACCCCACCCCTGTGATAAGAGTCCGTCCAAGCTTGATTATAAATTTTTATCTTTAAGTCATCAACTTAAAGATTGGCGCCCTTAGCTTGCATGGTTGCATTTCTCGTTCAATGATTGTTCTCCGAAAGGGGAAGTCACAAGGTCTCAAGTGCATGATGGAGTGAGCTAGTTGCAGTTTTGTGTTCTTTGTAATCATACAGTATTTCCATATCCTACTTGGCTTTGTGATAGCTCTACCTTATGTCCAATTATCTGTTGAAGACTGCTGACTAAATACTTCGACCTTCTATAGATCCTGACATAAACTCACTTTGTTTATTAATGATTCCTGAAACCTACACATACCCTTCCTTTTTTTCACAAAAACTCATATTACTGTACTGCAATAATACTTGCCATTATGTTATGCTTAGCTGACTTTTCTGTTAAAATTAATATTCTAGTAAGTTCCTTCAATCTCTTGTTAATTCCACAACCATTCCTAACTCTCTTTCTCTCTAACCTGCACCTCTTTCTTAATCTCTATTTCTATTCTGTTCGGTTCGTTACAACCCCTGAGGATCACGAGTGACTTGTTCGGTACATCTTCTTTCTTCCCAATACCTCTTCATTCTCTCACTCCTCCTCTTTCTCTCTGCTTCCATGATCTGAATGTGGATCCTGGTGTCTGTCCATCTGTGACCTTCCACAAGCTTTTTGTATTTGGACCTATCCTGTACTGTCATCAGTGGATATTTTTCCTTTATGCCAGTAGTATCCCAATCTTCCCTGACTTCCTTCATTCACTTATTTCCAGTTAAGCAGGTTGCATTCCATATCTTCTTCACCAGCCTATTTGTCATCCATCCTCATGAGATGTCTAACAAATCCTAACCTTCTCTTTCTTATCACACTCGAGATTGGTTCTATACTCGCATATAGTTCTTGCCTTGATCTGTGTACCCAGATTTCACCTTGCTTTTTGGTGCCCCATATATGTCTCAAGATTCTTCTTTCCTCCTTCTCCAATTGTATGCATGCTCTCTCGCCCAATGTTAGCGTTTCAGTTGCATATAATACAGCATTCCTGATGTTTATCCTATAGTGTCGCAGTTTGGCATTCCTCGCGAGGTTCTTCTTTCCACATGTAATCATGGCTGCATATCGTACTTTCAGCAGCAGTTGAGCTCTGTCTCTGGTACTTTTATTGCTTTGTACTTTACCTGTGATGATCTCACCTAGGTACCGGAAGCTGTCGACTCTCTCTACCACTTGGTCTTTTACATTCCAATCGGTCTTCATATTCAGTACCTTTGTCTTGTTGTAGGCTCTTTTTAGACCAACCTTTGCTGCAGTCTCAGCTAGATTTGCTAGTGCTAACTCCGCGTCTTCTTCCTTCTCATGTAACAACACCATATCATCTGCGAAGGCAAGGCAATCCAATCCACTATGACATTGTTTTATGTTTTTGATCTTATATCCAATCTGTACACCTTCAGTTCCCATGGTTCTATTCAAGTATCTCCACCGCTTCACCACTTCATCCAAAACTAGGTTGAATAACATTGGCGACAGACCATCCCTTTGTCGGACTCCTATCTTAATTTCAAAGCTGTCTGACAACATACTCCAGTATCTTACTCTAGCGGTTGAAGCCTTCAATGTTTCCCCCACCAATGCATGTGTCATAGAATCCAATCCTCTTTCGCGTAGGATGTTCAGTAGTGTGTTCCTGTTTATCAAGTCATAGGCTTTTACGAAGTCTACAAATGTCACTATATTGTGTCCTTTCCTTTCCTGTGTCTGTGTTCTGTGATTTTCTTGAGTCCAAAGATCTGTTCTACGCAGTTTCTCCCTTTCCAGAAACCACCCTGGTATTCTCCTATGGTCGATTCAAGCTGTGCTTCCACTCTATTCAGCAAAAATCTCAAGAGTATCTTGTACCCAATGTTTAGCAGTGAGATACCTCTGTAGTTATCCAGTATTCTTTTGTCTCCTTTCTTATGTACTGGTATAATTATGGCTTCTTTCCAGTCGCTAGGTATCTTCTTATTTATCCAGATGTCCATTATTATTCTGTACATGCTTTCTTCCATTGCAGGACCACCCCATTTGATCTCCTCAGCGCATATACCATCATTACCTGCCACTTTGTTGTTCTTGAGACCCTTGATTGCCTTCACAACTTCTGTTCTGGTGGGTGCTCGTCCTTGGTTGATGTCTCTGCTGTACTGTAGAGTCATACTCCCTGTGGGTGCTTCTGTGTTCAGTAGATCTTTGAAATATCTTGCCATTTCTTCGCATACGTCTTTTTCACCTATTTTCAACTCGCCATCTTGTCCTTTCACAAAAGGTTCTCTCGCCTCATAACCCTTTATCCTGCTCTTCATCTCCTTAAAGAAGGATCGTGATTTGTTTTTCTTAAACTCATGATCAGCTTCTTCCAGTCTCTCATTCCACCTTTTGCTTCTGGCATTCCTGATCGTCTTGGCAGCCATCTTTCTCGCTGTCTCGAATGTTGACAGGTCCTCTTCCTTCTTGGTAGTCCGCCACCTTACCCAAGTCTTCCTCCTGTACTCTACCGCCTCTTCACATTCTTCTGTCCACCACTCATGCTTCCTTCTCTTGTTATTAGTGGCCAATTGTTTGGATTCTTCTCTAACCTTGTCCTTTAAGTTTTTCCATTTACTCTCCACTGTCAGGTTCTTCATTTACTGATCTCGGTTTTTGTTCAGCAGTTCTCTGTCGATCTGGTGTAAGTTTGTGTTCATGTTTCTCCTAGTTCTGTTTGGTATCCATCTACATTTGATTTCAGTGAGAAAGTGGTCAGACTCCATTCTGCTGTTTTTTCTGACTTTGGTGTGCATGATCTCTGGATGATTTTTGTCTCGGATCTCTACGTGGTCTATCTGCCTTTCACCAATTCTATTGCCCAGACTTACCCAGGTTGTCTTTTTACTCGCCTTGGCTTTATAGTGTGTGGTCATGATTCTCATCTTGTGTCTTTTGCACAAGTTCTCTGTTACAATATAACAGGTTTATTTTACAATAATTACTCTTTTCTAAGCTCCCTCATGCCTCTTTAATCAACCATATGATACTGCTTAATAGTCCGACTTGTACAACCTTAGTTCTTATTGAATTTATGTGTAATTAAGTCTAAAACAGTATCATGATCACTTATTCCATCTGCCATTTCAGTTTCTCTATAGAGGTCATCTGGTTTTATCAACACATTGTCTAGAATATTCTCCCTTTTAGGTGCTTTCATCACGTTCTGATTCAGCTGTCCTTCCCAGCCCTGTCATTCACATTGCCTTTGCAATTAAAATTTGGTGAATTGAGATCCTCTGCTATAATTATGTACCTTTCAGTGTCATTTTGCTCATCTTATCAAACAATTCTGCATCAGCTCTTCCAGGTCTGTACACCTGAAAAACATCAAATTGCCACAGTATTATCCCGCATTTATGTTCCCGGCTTTTATGTTTTCCCATTTTTTACAACATTTTTTGTTGGTCCCCTGAGATTTCCTATGCTCACAATGTATTAAAATCCTCAAATTTACATTTGCAACATTTTATGCTTCCCGCCATTTATGTCATGACAGGCCGTTCGAGAGGAAAAAATTTGAGGTAAAATGGCGTCGCAACTAACCTAAAACGCTTTGAGTAACCATGGCATGACGACCAAATCAAACAACCATGGTCTATAATAACTCTTAGAACTCTCAGTATTGAACTTCCACTTAACCAACGCAGCGCATTCTGTGATATCAGGCAGTGGATGAAACTGTATGAATAAACCGGCTTCGTTGGTGGGGTCATGTGAGGAGGATATGTTGTTACCTGGGGTAATAATGGACTCTGTTATGGAGGTTTAAAATAAGTAGAGGGAAACCAATACGACGATGGTTAGACTCAGTTTCTAACGATTTAAAGATAAGAGGTATAGAACTAAAGGAGGCCATGGCACTAGTTGCAAATAGAGGATTGTGGCGACGTTTAGTAAATTCACAGAGGCTTGCAGACTGAATTCTGAAAGGCATAATAGTCTATAATTATAATGTATGTAATTTTTTTTCTTTTTTTTGCTATTGGCTTTACGTTGCACCGACACAGATATGTCTTATGGCGACGATGGGACAGGAAAGGGCTAGGAGTGGGAAGGAAGCGGCCGTGGCCTTAATTAAGGTACAGCCCCAGCATTTGCCTGGTGTGAAAATGGGAAACCACGGAAAACCATCTTCAGGGCTGCCGACAGTGGGTTTCGAACCTACTATCTCCCGAATACTGGATACTGGCCGCACTTAAGCGACTGCAGCTATCGAGCTCGGTATATGTAATTATTAATGGTGTGTATAACAGCTGAAGATGATCCTCATAGGATTGAAACTAGTACGGTAATTATAATGCATTCTTAAATTTAAATACATATACTCAATATCATACATAGTATTGATTAGATGGAGACATCCAAATTTATAATTTTGGACCCAGAGGATTATGCTTTCAGTGCGGTGAGTATTATTTTGTTATTATATCGTTACTCTTATTGGTAAGAGCAGACTGTTATGTTAAATGTAATAATAAAATGTGCATTTCAGAGATTTTTAGTCCATTTGTATATTAATAGTTGTTTTTCTCTAGCAGAGCACAAGTTCAGTGTCAACATATGTGCAAACCTCAGTATTGGTATAGTGTTTTCCATTATTCTTCTTGGTTTGATTGTTGAATCCTGTTCGAATTATGCTAGGTGGATGCTGGTTACAATATTAACTTCGTGAAATGCATCTTTATGTGGACGATTCAGTGGTCCCCTATTTTGGAAAATCCGGTGCCAAGGAACTTATTCATGGTAAGCCAATACATTTTGGACATGAAGTCTGGGCTTAATGGACTCGCCTCGTGCAAAAGATACAAAAGTTGAAAACTAGAAAAGCAGCTGGATTTGTGGGGTTAAACTAAAGACAATGGGTTGGGATATAGTACCATATCTGAAATACAGTTTGCATGAATGAGCTGTACCAAATTAATGGAGAGTTGCTTTCGTAGCCCATGTGTATAAAGGAGAGGGTGACAGACATAAAGCTGAAAATTACAGGCCTGTCAGTTCGACATGCATTGCATGTAAGCTTTGGGAAAGCATTCTTTCTGATTATATTAGACATGTTTGCAAAATTAATAACTGATTCAATAGAAGGCAGTTTGGATTTAGGAAAGGTTATTCCAGTGAAGCTCAACTTGTAGGATTTCAGGAAGATATAGCAGATATCTTGGATTCAGGAGATCAAATAAACTGTATCGCGATTGACCTGTCTAAAGCATTTGATAGGGTGGATCATGGGAGACTACTGGCAAAAATGAGTGCTATTGGACTAAACAAAAGAGTGACTGAATGGGTTGCTATGTTTCTAGAGAATAGAACTCAGAGAATTAGAGTAGGTGAAGCTTTCTGAAAATAATGAAAACCTACAACCTATTTTTCCAGTCAGTGACCATATCAGGGATAGAATGAATGAAGCCCCCATCTTGCGGCGAGGATAGGAAATGTGTCGGCTGCCGAAGCCTGTCGCACTCCTCTGGGGCAATGATTAACGACTGACCCATGAAGTGAAATGATATGATATTGGAGAGTGTTGCTGGAATGAGTGATGACAGGGAAAACCGGAGTACCTGGAGAAAAACCTGTCCCGCCTCCAGTTTATCCAGCACAAATCTCACATTGAGTGACCAGGATTTGAGCCACGAAACCCAGCGCGCTGCCACCTGAGCCACGTAGGCTTCTGGTGAAGCTTTATCTGTCCCTATAATAATTAAGATGGAAATTCCTCAAGGCAGTATTATTGGACCTTTATGTTTTTTTTCTTATATATATAAATGGTATGAGTAAAGAAGGGGAAGGGCTTTTTGCGGATGATGTTGTATAGAGTAATAAATAAGTTACAAGTTTAAATTAACTTTGACTTTGTAGTTAGACCCATTCATCCCAGCACCTTCTTTCACCTCTGCTGATCCACGGGTAACCCCGTAATTATTATTATTATTATTATTATTATTATTATTATTATTATTATTATTATTGCTGTTGTTTGAATTCTATAATCTGATTTTGCTATGCATTATTTATTGCTTGCTTCATTGTAGTTAATGGCCAGTATCCAGTATTCGGGAGATAGTAGGTTTGAACCCCACTATCGGCAGCCCTGAAGATGGTTTTCCGTGGTTTCCCATTTTCACACCAGGCAAATGCTTGGGCTGTACCTTAACTAAGGCCACGGCCGCTTCCTTCCCAGTCCTAGACCTTTCCTGTCCCTTCGTCGCCATAAGACATATCTGTGTCGGTGCGACGTAAAACCAATAGCAAAAAAAAAAATTGTAGTTAATTTATTGTGTATATACTGTATATGTGTGTGTGTATTGGCATTAATACCCTGTAGAGCGCGAGTTGCTGCCTAATATCAGATGTCGATATGTTTTGTGAAACCTCTTGACATTGCAACATATGGTGTAATACTGTTATAGTAACTGTCGAGTCATTGCTCTGTCATTGTATGCATTTAGCAATGAGATCATATTTAGGGAACTTCTAGTTTGCCTGAGGCTTTTTCAACACAATATGTAACATTTGTAGCTGGCTGGGAGTGACATCACATCTGTTTTTAGCTCTGACGTGGGTGTTATACCATGTGACAATGTGGGTGTATATATAGGGCTGTATCCTACAGCAGCTAATCAGTTGGAAGGAGAGGTAGGCCACAGTTGGTCAGTGAGTCAGGGAGATGAAGAAGAAGCAGTCGCATGGATACGTAATCGTCAGTGACGAAATAGATTATATGTTTGGAGTGTTTGTTTGTGTATCTGTTCGGTCGAGTTTGTGTGTCAGTTTAGTGACAGCCGAATATTGACATAGATGTTGATTCCCATAGTGAACCTGAAATATTTGTCCCGAATGATTAAATTTATAATACCAATATAAATGATCCGTTATTGGACATTATAAATTTTCCAGCTAACTCATTCCTGGTTGCCAGCATTTTGCCCCATTGTGCTCAGTTGGGCTCATCAGTTGGTAAATAGCACACCCACCAAGACGCATGGCTAGTACACACCGTGGAGGCCACTGCGTAGGCTACTTGAAGTCACAGGCAGTGCCAATGCACTATGAGAGACTTTGTCTCATTTTCAAAAACTGATGCCTGCCTGGCCATCAGATGATATAGATGTTGATTCCCCTAGGGAACCTGAAATTTGAATATTGAGTCATCGTAATGCTGACTAACAGTTATCAGTGAGATCGTGAAGTGTGAATATAATTTCAAGCCATTCTATATCTCGTTTGTGGAACTAAAAGCATACATCACCAAATTAGGCTTGAGATACCTACAGCTGATACCAACTCAAAGGAATACTTCGTAATAACACTCAGTGTTGAAGGAACTGTTCGTGAACTAGTGACGGATAAGTTTCTTGTACAACTTTTAAATGTCCGATCAACAGGATTTCAAATTTTATGCCTAGAGTTTCCTTCAGGTATAATGTCAGAGTTTTATATTATCTTTTGAATTATCGCAGTAAATCTCACTCGTTAAAATCAGCACTTAAAGAATATATTTTGTTTAGAATCAAATACAATTTATTGCTTTATTTCAATAGTAGATCAGATAACCTCAAATTTTTATGGGGAAACCGAACCCCAATCTCCTTTTCCCAGAACCTATATGTTATGCTGTCACAGTAAGTTTATTACCTCACACCCTAGAGATATTCAAGACTCTCATTCCATTATTGTTACATTAATTTGTAGCTGGCGCCCATCAACAATTGTATGTGTAAGTAATCAGGTAAGTACTAAGTGTGAGTACATAGTGCGACGATTGAGCATTTTATTTCATGAATATTTCATTTCATCCATAAATAGTTACATGTATTTGTGACCTTTATAGTCACAACGGGGTTAAAAGTCAATAATAGGAGAAGCCCTCTCAGTTTAAATTACTACATTGATGGGGTGAAAGTTCCTTATGGGAATCATTTAGTATGTTTACATGCAGGATTCAGATCGATCTGAGTACACTTCCCGCATTGAAAACGCCATGTAAATGGGGACTCAGTTTGGATTGAGTCTCAAAGTCGATACGGTAAAATCTGGGATCGTATCGTACTCGGTTCGAATTGAGTTCCATGTAAACGCGGATCGTACTGAGATTGTATTGAAAATGACTGCGCACACACTTCATGTTTGTTCTGACGAAATCATCATCAAAGTTCTGTCAAAATAACAAATATAATAAGCCAGTATATTTAACTGTATAAATGATCAGCAACTGCGATCATATTATAAGATGGCCAGCCCTTGCGATTAACAAAATCACGATAACTGCCTGTTGGGGGGTAAAATTGGAATGTGCGTTCCATCTATTGCACCAATTATATTTGGAATATCACACAAACTTTCACAACTGAAAGTTATCTCACGGGCTTCTACTGCATTTGGCGTTTTTAAATTCTAAGAGGTGATATAGATTTGACTACAAATCTGCATTGTTCGTATACGTCGATGTTGCCTGGCGGATTCAATACGATACTCAAATAGGCTACTAATGTAAACGGGGATCGTACTCAATACGGTAAGTGTACTCAAATCGATCTCAATCCCCATATAAACGTACTAATTGTGTTATTGATGCATGCATGCGTGTGAAAAGCTGTATTTTGTTCATAACCATTAGAAACAAAAGAGGTGACAGCACACTCCCATCTTAGTCCATTTTCATTTCTAAACCATTCCGTCTTTCCAAATTGAGTCTGTACGTGCTGACACAGTTGTTCTACAGTCACTGTACCCAGTCTCTTTCTGACCATGATTCTCCACACCTTCTCCCTTTGTTAGATCTATGAATATAATGACCAGATCCTTTTCATATTCCCAATTCTTTTCCATTAATTGCCTCATGGTGAAGATTGGGTCTACTGTAGACCTCCCACTTCTAAAGTCATATACTGTTCCTCTTGCAACTCTCATTCTACCTTTCTTCTCATTCTCCTCTTTAATATGCTTTCCAGTATTTTTTTCACTTGTGATAGAAGTGTCTTTCCTGTATAATTAATCAAACACTTTCTTGTCCCCCTTCTTAAAGACTGGTATCATTATTCCCTTTCCCCAGTCTTCTGGCACATGTTTCTGTCTCCATATGCACTTTAACAATCTGTACACCGAGCTCGATAGCTGCAGTCGCTTAAGTGCGACCAGTATCCAGTATTCGGGAGATAGTAGGTTCGAACCCCACTGTCGGCAGCCCTGAAAATGGTTTTCCGTGGTTTCCCATTTTCACACCAGGCAAATGCTGGGGCTGTACCTTAATTAAGGCCACGGCTGCTTCCTTCCCACTCCTGGCCCTTTCCTGTCCCATCGTCGCCGTAAGACCTATCTGTGTCGGTGCGACGTAAAACAACTAGCAAAAAAAAAAAACAATCTGTACACCCATTGTAGTTCCAACAGGTCCAACAGCCTTTATCATTTCCACACTAATTTCATCCATCCCTGGTGCCTTCCCCATTTTCATTTTCCAGGCAGTTAATTCCACGTCTAACATTGTTACATCATCTTCTACTTTTGAGTCATCATGCCGTATTACTACAGTCTCCTCTACTCAATTTCTCACATTCAGCAGTTTATCAAAATACTCCTTCCATCTTCTCTTTACTTCTTCTGGATGTTTTATCAACTCTCCACTTCCTCTTTCATCAGCTCTGTATAAGTTACTTTTTTGTATTACTTTGTACAATTCCATACAGCATTCTTTTACTGCCAGCTCCTGCCTTTTGCATCTTTTGTGTAAATTCTTCCCAACTTTTCTTCCCTTACCAATTATTTCTAACAGTTTCCTTTATTACCAATATACTTCCTTTTGGTATTTTCCTGTCTATCTATATTCCATTCTTGACATGCTTTCTTCTCTTCTTTCACTGATTCTCACATTTCACCATGGTCTCTCCTTTCCTTTCTCTCTCATCAATGTTCTACCACAGACCCTCTCTGCCTCGCAAATGTCCTTTTGAAGTTGAACCATTCATCTTACTTCAGTAACTAGAATTTGTTGCTTCATTCTCTCCAGAAATACTTCCTGTACATTCATATTTTTAAATTTTTGTACTTTTATTTTACTATCTCTTATCTCCTTTAATTTTTTTTCCATTTTCCCCACTCTCATTTTTGCTATCACAACTCTATGATCTCCATCAAATGCTCCTTCCCATAAAGCTGTTACATCCACCAACTGTCCATGATTTGTCTTTTCCACCAGAAAGTAATCAATTACTAATTTTATTATTTTGTCACCCCGGCCATAACTTGTAATTTTTCTGCTGTTTTTCTTCCAAAACCATGTGTTGCCCACAATCATTCCATTCCTCTCATAAAACTCAGCTAGTTTCACTCCTCCTTCATTCCATTTCCCTTATCCAAATGGCCCAATTACTTGTTCCTTTCCTTATATTTCATTTCCCACCTGTGCATTATAATCACTTCCGTATCAGTTAACCTCCTTTTCTAGTTTCTCCAGGAATTCCTCAATATCCTCCTCTTTGTTCCCTGGCTGTGGTGCATACACTTGTTTGAAGTCCTTTACTTTATTTCTCATTCTCAGTCTAATTTTTATGGATATAACAAATGAATTAAGCTTGAAACTACAATGCACTCAAAATGCTTGCCTTAGACATGCTGTGGATTTATGGTATGACGCTCGAGATTCTCCCTACTATAAACAATTATCTTGGCTAAGACTACACGACAGGCGTGAACTACATTCAGCTACCCTTGCTTTTGGAAGACATCCCTGCTTATCTCTCCAGCAATTTTCTACATCTTTGTTCTTTACATCTCTATGATACTTGCTTATTGTCCCTGCTAGAAATACCTGTCCACCGAACTACATACCTTCAATCATTCACTGCCTTGGGATGGTGGAATGCTCTCCCCAGAGGTGTCAAGGATGCTGCATCAAAAAGTATATTAAAAACCTCTTACCAGCTCCTCCTTACTAAGAGCTTCAGCACCTGTATGAATGGAACGAGTGATTGTGTGTGAAAATGAGGTAATGAGATGATTGTACAGTCAAAGAAAATATTTGGCTACAATGATAACTCCAATTAAGTTTAGTTTTTGGATAGTAGAAAATTAGTTGAAATCTGTAACTTTCATCCTAACTAGATTGGTTATCTGTAATTATAAAAGAAAGTGTTTGTCTGTCTGTCTGTGTGTCTGTGCGCGATGCCCAGCAAAATTTACAGCACTCAAATATCTGAAATTTTGAGCATAGGTAGATGGAAAGAGGTCCTAATGCACCTCGAAGCCGGAATTTTCATTTTCGCTTTCGTTGGTGAGTTATGAATGAAAAACTAACGGAAAACATGCATTGGGATATGACAATCCAACGTGCTGTCACCAAAATTAAATGCATCGAGATGCTGTCGCTAGGCAACGTACATAAGATAGGTAGAGAACACAATATTCTAGGAGCCATTTTACGTCCAGGGCGTGGGAAACCGTTTTGGGTCTTATAGGGTGTGAGGGCATATGACGCTGTTGATGCTCTGCAATGAACACGGCTCTGAAACTGATGACGAATATTATTGAAGCCACCATCATTACTGAGCATGCTGTGGGCGAAGTAGTATTCATCGGACTGTAAGTCCATTGAGTAGGAAGCCATTTTCGGTCCGTGACACGAGGAGCCATCAGTCCGTAATATTCGGAAGTGTTTGGGTGTATGTGTGCGAAGCCCAGTCAAATCTACGGCACACAGAGATCTGAAATTTTGACATAGGACAATCGCTTAAAGTTGTAGGACTCCATCTTCGAAAACGGTGATTTTGCCATTGTCAACTGTACGTGGATTGTTCAAGAGTTCGAAAGGCAAACACAATACAGTACACATCTTACCTCCAAATAGAAGGACATTTCTATAGTTTATTCCGAAGCTCTATAAGGAAACAATATATTTTGTATTATATACCATGGTCTTTTACATCGTTTTAATATTATTTGTACCATCCATCAACCCGGTATCTTAAGCATTGAAAGTAACAATATAATAAAAATAAAATAATGTATTTCATGCATTTTACGCCAAAACGATGGGAGTTAATAAATATTATGTTTTAATTTGCTTTTAAATAAATAGTTTAGAAACATCTAACGGTTCAATTAATAAACGCGGGCAAAGCCGTGGGCACATGCTAGTAATAAATATTTGTGACTTAATGACTTTTTCATTTAACAGTCTATATCAACAATTAAATTAAAAATATCACTGTTTACCCATTAGAAGTAATTGTAGTATTTAATTTATATCCAGTATTCCAAGAATTAGTTACATCTTATTTAATATTTTGATTATTAGGATTTTTCATTTCTTTGAATTGTTGTATTTTTCAAATCTGTAGTCTATTATGTAGGGAGTTCTTAATTTTTAATTTTTTTGTGTTAAACATTAGTGTTATTTGTAGTATTTTATGTTTTTCAGTTTCATAGTAATGATATGTGTGTGGTTTAGTGTAAGGAAGGGTCAGAAGCCTTAACTTCACCACAGATAATAAAGGCTTATATCTATCTAATTCTCATTATCCTGTCACTGATGTACTCAACCATATCCACATACCTCCAGCTGTTTTGAAATTATTAGGCCCACTCCAGTTTTTGCCTCTCTGCCACCACTGTGTATATCCTTTCCTCATTCACTTCCTTTCCCTTTCAGTTTAACTTTGTTCAACCCCATCATTTCTATACTCTTCTTCATAAAATCCAGCACTTTTTCTGCCTGTGCTGTCAGAGTCATAAGAATGATTATGCCCTCCTTCATGATGTTGGCTACTGGTCACTCAATTTTCACAGCTCCCCCAGTGCCCAAGGAACTGCACATCGCTTGCAGCAGATACGCCCTAACCTTTTCCAAGGAAAGTTCTGAAGAATGTACCATTGTTATGGTGGAGTTGCCACTGGGCATTTAATACCTTCTGCCAGATGTTCCTCAGGAATACAGATGCCTTCTGCAAATGCTTCTCTGAAGTACAGACGTTGCTGACAGGACTTCTGTTTTATCTGCCATTGGGACTGCGGTCCTCTTCCACCATCCAAATGCTGACCGTGTTGTCCTTTCTGGTGAATTTATGTGTCGTTTCCTACACAATGGCCACATTGGCCTCCAAAGGGTGGGTTCCTCCGCCCGTAGCCATTGCCTCCCCTTTGAGTAATGGCCGCTTGACCATTGGCCAGACAGTTGCAGGTCACATACAGTAGCAGGATCATCCTAACCTTACTGGTACGAATGTTTCAGTCACAATCGGAAAGTATTTCGAGTAACTTAACACATAGTTTTGCAGTTTCATGGATCTGGAATTGTGTTCTAGGTTGAGAATAGTGTTTATCTCTGCCCGTAGTACCGGTACGTCTGTCTTCTGGTAGATGTCACTCAAATTACAAGAATGCAGGGGATAATTGCTATGCGTCACTCCATGAAAATACGGCAAGTGATCGTGTTCTGTTTTGCTTGAGGTTCTGGCGACTGCTACGAGGTTGTAAACGTTTGTGTTATAATGGCGGATACAAGCAACTTCGCATTTGAAGAACGTCTTCTTCTTAGCGTATGGGTGCATAAAAATGGACGAACGGGTGAGACATATGGTGAAATTAGGGAAAACGTTTATAATTGCTTTGATAATGAAGCCCCTACGGAGGCTAATCTTCGAAAACTGGAAAGAAAGACCTTTGCAACTGGGTCTGTGTTAGATGCACCGCGCAGTGGAAGACCCAAGAAATATGACAACGATAGGCCTAATGAAAGCACTGAACGCTTAAATGTATCATTGCTTTGTTCACCAGCAAAATCGATAAAGAAGCGGTCGTCGGAGATGGACATTTCGAGACGTCCATGCGCCGTTGGATGAAGAATGAAGGTTACCGCACCGTTCATTTCGACCCGGTATCTTCAATTAATTAAGTGATCACCATATGAATACGCGACGTGATTCGTGCGAACAGTTACTTGCAGCTTTTCCAACATCAGCGGTTCGCCGTAAGGTTATGAGGGCAGAAGAATGTGTTGTGTATCTTAGCTCCCGGTCTCGAAAAGTTTATATCTATGCGAAAGACAACCCTCATGCGGCAACATCCTCCTCATGTTATGCTAAGAAGTGGTTGAAACGGTTTCTTGCTGATATTTTCAAGAGAGTCGGCTTTGTTTTAAAATATTCCAAGCAAAAGTTCCTTAAAATATAATTTCGAACATCTGACAAAGCCAGCAGATGGTGGTGGCACTGCACTACAGGCAAATGTATACGAGAAACTTGTTCAAAATAATTGAAGTAATTTTCACAACCGTGCTTCATTAAGATGAAGGCAGATCTTGGCTTCTTGTGACCACCGTCTTCGTAATGCCGTCGCGTTTAGGATCGTGACATAAGGCTGTACTGTCTGTATGCTGCAGGCTGAACCGACAGTATTGCTCCGCTAGGAGTCCGGCTGCTGGCCATGACTCTGTGATTGTCGGTTCGAGTCCCGTTGGTTTGTTTTAGTGGTATACAATTTCTAATCACTAGATTGCGTGCCAAGAGCCTGGATTCAATTCCAAACCTCTCCGTAGTGATATGGAGTGAGGCAATTTGGCGCTATGATGGTGATTCGTCCCTCTGATTGAGACGTTAAGCTTCGGTGTTATTCGACAGGAGTAGGCTGTGTGCCGACACCGGGCTTTACCCTCTCCCCACCTCATCTCATACCCTTGCGCACACTCCCGGCAATACTACACCAAACACATAAAATAAGCTCCGATGGGAAGAACTCTGAAATAACTCGCCACGTGGAGAGCTGCACAGCGAATTTACGGTACCGCAGTGGCGTGCAGTGAACACATTCATTACCCCAGCTGCAAAAACGTTTTTTAAATATAAGCAGTCGTAGCCCCACTACACCCTCTAAAGTCAACATTATAAGGCTGCATTTTTCGTGAAAAAGTCAATCTGAGAAAGGACTTTCAAGAAGGTTTTCAACAACACACTCGCACGTATTTCCAATTGATATTCACGGCTGTGACGACACCACCATAACTAAGGCCGCCATTTTGGTTCATACATGCGCACTGGGCCATGTGATCAAACTATAGTTTCTCCTAGGAGCGCTCGCTTCTTCACATTGAACGTATTGCTTTAATAACCGCGTGCAGGGACAGAATAGTGCTATATTTGTGTGGATATTTATTACATAATGGTAGGTGTAGTAGTAGTAGTAGTAGTAGTGTCTCTACTGCGGGATACAGGTTGTTAAGATTCCCTTCTGGTCTGCGCTATTCCTCCCCTGCCTCTGTTAAGGGCCCCATTCACGCACAGACTTAGTCGGAGATAAGTCTGCGCAAACCACTCTCTTCAGACATGCCCCTGTATGTATGGCCGATAAATCTGCCGACAAAAAGTCTGCAGGCAAGTCTCTGATATTCTGGCGCTGCTTGAATTCAGCCGGAGACTTTGCGACGAAAGCGCTATCTCAGAGTTGCGGCAATAAATGTAAACGTGGTAACCTACGAATATGAAAACTATTTTTTTTAAATTTTTTTGCGTGTCTTCTTCGTGCAGAGCGCTACATTATGTCCAAATAACAACTCATCTTCTATACCGACTATGTAATTAATTTCAGTCCGTACGGTATATAATTTTCAACCATCAGAATCGCATAATCTTAAACAGAAAACAGCTGAGCGAGTCGTATTCAACTTCCTCGGTAAATAATCATTTAGTCTGAGCGTGTGTGTGGGCAACTGCATACTTCCGACTTACCTTTACACCTACTTCAACTACTGACTTAAACCTGCACCCAACTCCCATTGACATTACTAGCCCTACACCTCTTTAATTCAGTCACATTGATAATTCAATATTCAGTTCTGCCCCCAAAGTCCGGCGACGGGAGTTCAACATCCAAACACCACAATTACAATATTTGCCAAAAGTAACTTCATATGACAAATAATTTGTTTAATGTTGATGGTACCGTAGTACAAGAAATGCATTATTGAAAACCAAGATCTGTGGTAGGCCTATATGCAGACAGCTTTTAAACTATGAGCTTTCTGACTCAGGCTCTGAAACATTCGTACCTTTTTACAAAATTTGGGTGGTCTAAAGAAATTCAATTGTGAAGTTATGAAATTAATTTGTAACTGTGAGGTCTTCTATAGGGACTATAAGCATTATACAAAGCAAAATGGTGCAAATCCTGTAACGGAGAAAATTTTGAATGATAAATGTACCCGTACATGTTCTCCAACGTGCTGTAATTTAAAAAAAAAAAAAAAAAAAAAAAAAAAAATTAGACACTTCCTCAAAATTCGATCCTATGCTGACTTTAACAAGAATGTACGGAAACGAGATAAAATGCACAGATATGCTTCGGAAAAGATAAAAATGTAAACATGGAATAGAATGTTATTGTTTTGTAAATACTGTAATAAAAGGAGACAGTAAATTTGTTAAGTATTACTTAAATATCATATATTTTTTTAATTGTGCTGCCTGAGCAAGTTAACCAATGTTGTAACTCTTTGAAGTTTAATAAGGTGAGTCGTGTTGAGAAATAATACTGCTTCTGCTCAAACCAGAGGAATCTCTGTGAAAAAATATACTGCGAACTTTACCAAAGTGAAAATGTTCAATATTTGGGTCACTCTCCTTACAAGTCATTGGTAACTGATTATCAGTGCAATCATTCAGGTTGAGAGAGAAGATTCAGCTATAGAAGTAGTTACACTATTCCTATTTTCTTCCCGAATGTAGTTTATAATAATATAACACTTGTTTCATGAAAAAATGAAACGAAATGGCGTATGGCTTTTAGTGCCGGGAGTGTCCGAGGACAAGTTCGGCTCGCCAGATGCAGGTCTTTTTGATTTGGCACACGTAGGCGACCTGCCCGTCGTGATGAGGATGAAATGATGATGAAAACGACACATACACCCAACCCCCGTGCCAGCGAAATTAACCAATTATGGTTACAATTCCCGACCCTGTCGGGAATCGAACCCGGGACCCATGTGACCAAAGGTCAGCACGCTAACCAGTTAGCCATGGATCCGGACTGTTTCATGAATGCTCGGTTGAATAAACTAAAATCCCCTGTTGCTTGCTTATTGTTTAAAGGGGCCTAACATCGAAGGTCATCGGCCCTAAATTCCCTGTTCATTACAACTGCGTAAGCAGATGAGATTCATGACACTCAACAAACATTAAGTTTATTTTGCACATAGAATGTATTTTTTTAAATACTTCTAAAGAAGAGAAGACTATATTTCTGAAGACAGGAATAAACCTAAAGAATCCCAGCTACTTGGGTGTGTTCGTCTTCGTACATCACATTTCAGCGTTATTTTTGTTTGAAGAATATTCTTATTATTTCGACAGCATTGAAAATAGTGCTGAATCCATTTCACGCAGGTATGAAATACCAACTGAGATCATATGGTATCAAAATATTATATCACAATTTATATATCTTCGACACTGACCGATTACCACGTCAATACCGCGATTTAAGAATGACAGTAGCCTATATCAATACCACGGTGTCCCTAATTTCGTTTGACGGTACCGCGGCGCATAGCTTACGAACAACCTATTCTACTTATGAATAATATTAATAATAATAATAATAAAAAACTGATTTATTAGTAAGCTATTTTTTCTTTTATGGCAAACGGCCGTAGCCGTGTTGAAACACCGGATCCCGTGAGATCTCCGAACTTAAGCAACATTGGGCGTGGTCAGGAGTTGGATGGGTTGCGGAGCGGAAAGGAGCTGGCCACCCTACCCCACGTAAACTCCGGCTCAGGAACACCTCTGCGGAGGTTCGGATCTGCCTTCGGGCAGAACAACCCTTACCTTTCCTTTTATTTATCCAGTGAGAGTACATGCCTAGTTTATTTATTAAATGGCAAATTATCAACGGCCTTGCTTTTACAATCACCGTCTCGAGTGAAAATTACACAATAATGTACGAAATATACTAATATTTATGTTGAGTAACCATTTGAGTAATACTGAGAATGAGTATTTTTACAGTTTAGCATTATTTTCTAGCGTGGAGAACAGTAAAATGGAGGCATATACAAGGTTGGGGCGGTCAACTGCCTTACCAACGTAGCGCAGGAATGAACCATAATGGCGGGCGAGCATACCTAGTCTTTAGAGAGCCCTAACCATAACTTAATCTAGAGCAGATTTTAAACAATGTACTTACAGTTTCATCCGCTGACGCTTAGTATAGTCATGGTTTTCACAAAAACGCAGTGGGACTATTTGTTTTTAACATAAAGAGTCTAACCTAAATTGAAGCAGCAAAATTTAACCGGTATTTTACCGTCGCCGAAGTTTTATAGTTTCACTGGCTTACTGAGTGTACGCGCATCAACGACAAACGAAGGAAAATATTCGTCACGACGTATAACACACGTTATATTCACGAAGAATGCCACAGACTCGCGAAACTTTCACCCACAACACAAGACGAACACTACAAAAATTCACTATATACCACCATCACAGACAACCAAATACAAAATTATTGTACTTCGCGCTTGGCTCTGTTTTCATGCTGGGCAACCTAAATATTTTTCTGCGGCTACCGGAAAACATACCACTCTGCACGAAGCATCAATGGATTGCTCGAAAAACTTTATACATACCGAAATCCAAAAATAAAATATATTCTCCTATATTATAATTGATTTCATAAACTGGCTCAGTTTTTATTAGCAATATGCAAGTGGGTATACTGTTAACATGTTGATATTTTTCTTGTAATCCCTAGTGCGTGGCGCTGAACACTTCGAGTGTCAAGTATTAAAACTAACATACCTTACCCAAGGTAGCTGTCCTGTCGCCGTAAATTGCTATCGGGGAAGGGCCCACAGCCCCACCCCGCTCCCAGGACAAGGAAGCCCAAGTGCATGCGTCAACCAAGCGACTTAAATTTCGCTGGGGTAAGCTCTCTTTCGCGCCGGCTCGCTGGAGAAGCTGAACTGCGGTAGTGCGAGCGGATTGTGGGGACAGCTGTACTTGGCTTGGCTGAGATGTTCGCAGTTTTTTAAACATTATAAAAAGCGTTCTAAGGAATAATAAGAAAATGTTAATTTCTATCAGAAATGTAACGTACGGAATGTGAGACAAGTGACATTCATTTTAGTAGGCACATTTGAAAAATGAAATAACTGCCAGAAAACAATAACAGGTGTCATCTAACAATATCATGTTCTTAAAAGGAATCACAGTAGAACGTGCCAATGAATAAACATCAGAATGAGTAAGACAAAAACAGACGGAAGTGACTCATTCCCGTAAACAATACTATCGATATTCATCGTAATAAATAGTCAATACTGTGTTTTTGTACTTTTCGGAGACTTGCTTCACCGATGATTCATAACTTCCGCCATCCAAGCTATTTGTACTTTTTTTTGCTTTACGTCGCACCGACACAGATAGGTCTTATGGCGACGATGGGACAGGGAAGGGCCAGGAGTGGGAAGGAAGCGGCCGTGGCCTTAATTAAAGTACAGCCCCAGCATTTGCCTGGTGTGAAAATGGGAAACCACGGAAAACCATTTTCAGGGCTGTCGACAGTGGGATTCGAACCTACTATCTCCCGAATACTGGATACTGGCCGCACTCTACTGTACTCTTTGTCAGCTTTGTGTCCGGCTCCATGGCTAAATTGTTAGCGTGCTGGCCTTTGGTCACAGGGGTACCGGGTTCGATTCCCGGCAGGGTCGGGAATTTTAACCATCATTTGTTAATTTCCTTGGCACTGGGGCTGGGTCTATGTGTCGTCTTCATCATCATTTCACTCTCGTCATGACGCACAGATCGCCTACGAGCGTCGAATCGAAAGACCTGCACCTGGCGAGCCAAACATGTCCTCGGTCACTACCGGCATTAACAGCCATACGCCATTTCATTTTGTCAGCTTTGTTGTAGAATAAAAATAATATTCTAGAATACATACGGTTAAGAGAGTAGAAGCTTTTCTCATAGCTTGTGTCGCTCATGCTCTTCCTTACGCCGGTCCTTTGTGTCGCCCATATAAACTAAGACCGAACTTTGCCTAACATCCGGCCTGAAATGATGAGGTAGGGAGAGTGTGTCGGTTTAAAGCCTATAGCTCAAGGCTTAACGTCTCCATCCGACGGTGTCATATGCTCTCACTCCACAGTAGCGCCGATTATTCTTTATTATTTTTCTTCAGATCTACAGTAAATTACTCAATTGATCTGTTAAGTGAGAAAAATAACATGTATACCGGTAACCTAAAAACCAAAACTAAAATGAACAACACTGAATAAACGGCATTTTTTCTCCCTATACATTGGCATATGGCCTCTGATCAACCCTTTTTGGTGATCCCATAGGCCATGGCGATAGGCAATTAGTGTAAAATAATAATAACAACAATAACAATAGAACGGCATAGTTGGCACTGAGGTTTACAGGCCTCTACTTTCCCTTCCGGCTGAACTCGCGTAACTGGCACATTCCATGGCTTCTATTTTCCATTCTCATTGACCTAGTCCAGTACGCTGATTCAGCCATAACATAACACCACGGTCCCGTTTGTGTGTCATTTCCTCACACCACTCACATTATCTTAATTACATAATCAAACAGCAGGCCTCATCTTTTCATCACACCGTATTTGCAATTACCCTCTTGCCATGATCCACTCATCACATAGTAATTAAATCTACTTATCATAATATTCATATACTCACAATATATCCTCACCTTTTACCATCAACCACATCTTCACTACATCACATATCCTTCAGACTTATAAACTCAGATTCCTCTATGACCAACCCTCGCACCACGCCAATCACCCTCTTATAAATACAACCCATTCGTTCCAAAACAATTGATCCAACAATGACTTAAACTCTTAGCCACCATCACTCCCATCACATCATCTTCATATGACACTACCTCACTTGTCATCTACCTCTCTTTCCTTCCACCCTTCACTTGCTTACTCTTAGCCATCATACCTCACTTATCCTCGTTCATACCTTTCATATCACACGTTTAACAACCAAGATACTGCTCCACCATTCACGTACATTTCACTAATAATTAACCACACTTCGTTCTCTATCAATACAGCTCTCGTACCATCATAACACACTTTACCAATATATTCAATACACTAATTCCACCTCAATATCATTTCAACACTCGCAATACATTTCAATATAGCAACTGTGATATCTAAACAGCTCCAATTCGGCCTCCTTATACATTTCCCTAATAATTACCCACACTTCAGTATCCATCAATACAACTCTCTTGCCATAAATACAGCTGCAAAACACCTTCAACCAATAATTTCATCATACCAACAAACTATCGATAAAAAAACATCATAGGTTTATATCTGCCTAATAGAACACTTACCGTCATAACACACTTAAACCACACATTTTTACACAACTAATAACACTTCTAACTCATCATCTACAGATTTTACAATACATCTTGACCATGATTACACCAATTCCACCTCCTCCATGATACATTTACTATTAATATCATTACACCACTCACTATACACTTCAATATAACAAATGTGATAGCTAGAGACATTGCGTTTCATAAATCACATACTTTTACATAACTAACTTAAAAACATCTCTCTCATTTTAAGCTTCCACCCTGTTTTCACCACTATTCCCTTATTTATCACTACTTTTTTTAACGTTTTTACTTCGTGTTACGGTACCCTCGTCCTTGCTTATCATTCCCTACATATCTCTTAAACTCTTGCTCCTCCCTCTGGACATATGCTGCTCTAGCTTCTTACGGGCTGCCTCTTCCAATTCTCTTTTACTCTGTGTCTCCATTTCTTCCCTGGATTAACTTCTCTGCCTTTCCTCTTCTCTGGCTGTCTCAATAGCTGCACCTCTGGTCCTTGTTAATCTCGCCCCCTTATCCACTACTCCTTCCTTATCACTGTTTATGATCCCACTTTCACTTTGCACTTCTCCCTGCCTTTCCCCATTCATCCTACCGTTAATCCTTGACTTTTCCTTATCACCTTCTCCGTCTTCTCTAACAATGCTGTCTTCAACTTGTCTTACTTCCAAGCTATTGACCATACTCCTTTCCGTTACTTCCTCTTGTTTCAACTTGTTTCAATAATTTATTCACAGTCCAAATTCTACTCCATAAGCCGTTTGTCACTACTAGCTCCTGTCCCCTTATGAATGCTCTCAATACTTGAAGTCTAGCTCGTATCATATTTTTTTGAGGATTTTCTCTTTCCTTATCCCTTCACTTCCCATATCTCTCTTGATCCATATTTTCTCCCTCTGAATGTTACCCACATTTCCAACCACAATATCGGCCATCAGCGTGGAAAACAGTTGAACCGTAATAGGCCTGTTGCCTTTAACTTTCCCTATTCTCTCCACATCATCAACTTCGCTAAAATTAATTTTTATTTTCCCTTGAATTAAGTCCACCACTTCGTAAATTGTAAGCACTTTGTCCTCTCTCTTCTCCTCAGGCACACCATATATAAACAGGCATTTCCTTCTCCTATATTGTGTACTGGCTTCCAATTCTGCTTTACGTTTCAGCGTTTCCTCTTCTTAATCGTCCTGTCTTTTTCAGTTGTGCAACTTCTTCAACATTGTTCCTCACTTGGGATGTTGTGTCTTCAGCCTTTTCCTGAAACCATTTCTTCATTCTGTCGAACTCCCTCGTTTGCTCCTGTATCATATTCTTGAGTTGCTCGAACGGGCAGACTTCTTCAACCACCTCTCTAACTACCCTCTTGATCAGTTCATTGTCTTCCCAACTCATGTTTCCACCGCCAGTCGGACCGGGGTTTAGTTCAACTCCCCCGATCCATAGCATCACAATAACCACCGCCGCTACCAGCATCATCTCTCCCTTCTTTCCCATTTCTGTTTTACATCCTCCTAATTTCACTAATTCTTGCTTCCTTGTTCCCTGCCATCTTCCTGTGATGGCCCTGTATTACCCCGCTCCACACACTCCACTCCTGCGCTCCCTTCTCCCTCCACTCAACGCGACTGCTCTAGACGGACGCTGAGTAGTGCTGATTAGGGACGCCCCACTTTGTGGAGCAAAAATTACATTTCTATTCCATTTTATCCGCCTGAGTGCAAACCCTGTTGTCTTTTCTGCTACTTCTTTCCTTTATTTCATTATTAAGAAAAATATTCAGCGGAAACGGGCACAGAATATCGTTGGTCGCTGCACACCACTTGCCGCGCATTCGGTCGATGTGTCTGTTCAGTGTGTAGTCCCCCTCACGCCGTACTTATATTTAATTGCAATACACACGTTGTTCCTTTACTGTATAGTACTTTTATTATCGCACTTAAGTTGGTAGACTGTCAACCTCAGTGGCGGCTCGTGACAAAATTTTTAGGGTGTTCACAACAACATTTTTGTTCATGTCTCAAATCAGCAAAAAGGTAACATAGGTACAAAAATCATTTCCCTAACAGTTCCTTGTACGGTTCCTTCTTCACAAATAATTTGGTAGAACCCCTGTAACCGTGGATAAATTTTATACGAGACTAATTTGTTAGTGTAGAACTAAAGTAAAATGCACAATAACTTTATTACACTGCGAATATTGAAGAATGCGAGCACTATTCTTGAACTTCACCTGGGTGTTAGTGTAGAACCAAACAAAACCCCATGGCCTACCAAGCGAGTGCTGCTCAGCCCGGTGGTCTGCAGATTACGAGGTGTCGTGCGGTTAGCACGACGAATCCCCTCGGCCGTTATTCTTGGCTTTTTGACCGCCATCTCACCGTCAGATAGCTCCTCAATTGTAGTGGACCTCTAACCAGCCCTCAGATCCAGGTTAAAATCCCTGACCTGGCCGGGAATCGAACCCGAGGCCTCCGGGTAAGAGGCAGGCACGCTACCCCTACACCACGGGGCGCGCAGAGTTCTACTGTGTCATATGTTAATTATTCTCGTCTTGGAAATTATAGACAATACTATCGTAGGGAATTCAATACTCGCGTTTTTGTGTGCATGAGAATTTTCATGTTTATTTATTTTTGCACTCAAATGAGCAAGGTCTGTGCACCCAGCTGAATTCCATTCACTTCTTTCTTTGTTGAACAATAAACAGGGCAAACAAAAAAGCGCGTTCCTAGATCTACATCCACAGAGCCACTTGCGTGATTCGTACACTTCTCTCTTAAACTTACGCCTATACTCGCGTTTGTCAGTTTTTGTAATTTTTTCGATAATCAAATCTGGTCTGTTCGGTCCAAGCCTTTTAAATTCTAACTTATCCTGATAGGTTAATATTTCACTGGTTAAAATTACCTGAACGAATTGATTTCCTCTTACACAAAGAATACCATGGTCACAAACCATACAAACACAGAAGCAGAACAGAACACTTAAATTAATTTCACTTGAAAAGATTTTCCAGTCACAAGGTAAAGCAAACTTCTTCCCGCGAGTACAAACACGTGTTCACAACGAGCTAGCCTATTCAGAATTAGGGTACTAGCGAAATCTGCCGGTAATGTAATGCAATAGTAGTTCCTGGGAGGCAGTGGCTAACCGTAATAGGGGAGGTAGCGGACCCTTGTGGTCAACTGTCATACTGCCACTCTGTTGAGGGTGGCTCTAGACGACAAGGCACGTACCTTGCCGTACTCTTCGCTAATGGGAATATCAGCAAATACAGTAGAGACAATACACGACACTTACGGATTTCGCCTTGCTAAAATGGGAGACAATTCGATGGTGGCGCTCCTAGTGACTTGACCTGAACAAATCGCGCTAAATTCAAATATCAATGGAAATGTATATACGGAAATGGATAAATAAATTACGTCTAGAAAGACAGTGGTATTGAGATATTAACTTCGAAGTTGCTAAAGCAATTCTGGATAAATGAATGAAAAATTATTTAAAAGGTTATTATTCAAAGACTGAAATTAGACACATAAACAAGATATGAAATGTGCTGCTGTGAAATGGCTTGATCTTTCATTTATGCATTACTTTTTTAGCTTTAGCATACCTGCCTGAAATCTTACGGTTGGATTTGTCTCTTTTCCTCATTTAAAAACAATGTATTATCACATTAAGACATTTGTCAATAAAAATATCGGCACATTCCTTACACATATGATGCAATGAATTAACATTTAATAGCTGGACAATTTTCCTCTTAACATGAAGCCTACTAACAGAAAGAAAATCTATAAAATCCCGGCTTTAATCTAAGAAGAGGGATAAAAGAAAGAGAAGTTTGAAAATGTTGTCGATAGTGATGCTTTGAGGAATATTTACGTACAATTAGAGTAAAAATGTAACATACCCTTGGCTGTATAGTCGAGGATTTTTAAAGTCGCTGGCCTGGAAATGATCTGAACAGATCTTATAATTCTTATACAAGCGTAACGTCCCTTCTTTCTTGTACACTTTATCCAAATCGCTTCATTTCAAAACCCACAGATCACACCTACAACAACACATCAAATCAAAATCGGTATTGAAGGTTAACTGCTGCACTATACACTAAAATATGCGTATTATATTTTAAGCCCGTTAAAACATGGGTCGAGCAGGTCAGAAGATTATGAAGTACTATAAAAATCTCTGTCACTGGAAGAATATATATGCAAACACAATATTACTTACATGTTCTTGTCACGAGGGAACCTGAAGAACGAGGGCGCATTTTTCTCTACTTCGTAGTTACTGCAGCCAAACACAGCACATACCTTTCCCCTCATGTTGAGAGGAGATATCAAGGAATGACACACGCTACTATTTAATTATGTCAACTCACTGAAAACGCATAAATAACACCAAAAACTTCACACAAAAATACACGCGCTCTTATGACAGAATCAGTACCGTTCAGGTCTATCCGCTAGAGTGAGCTCCAATAGCTGTCCCTCGATATCTCGCTCAGTGTCGTCTATTGTCTCACTGTATTTGATATCAGTGCAAAAAACCCTGACGTCATCTGCTTTGCGCATGCGTATAGTCTTCAGCACAATAGCGCATTATCCAGTGTGCTCGCTGCACTGTCAGTCAAAACGAACAACTGTCGGTGTAACGGAACTTCGATATAAGTCGAATGCTTTCGATCGATTGTTGAAATCAGGTCGAAAGAAAGGAAAGTTTTAAATTATCCATGAATGCGTAAACATGTATTAAAACTGGGTGTTCACGTGCTCCTGTGCTCCTGAGAGCCCACCGCCACTGGTCAACCTTTACATTTCTATGGAAATTCGCTCAGAGGGCATCAAAAACATTTTATAACAATCTTTATTTTCAATTTTTATGTCTACACCCCCCACTCCTCTCCCCCGGCTATGTCCATTGGAGCCGGCTACTTTTTGTTGTCTACATATTTTAAGAGGAAGTACAACTTGGCCATCATCCTCTATAAACACTGATCCGAGAGAAAAAGTGGAAGGGATCCGACACTTCGAGAAATGAAGATATCGCCAAACAAAGACTCTTGAGTGCCCTAATACCGTCGGGGTCGGAAAAATCATAATGGAGCAAGGAAGGTCGGATAGGATAGATGAAAGTGAGGAGCCTGGTAAAAGTAAGTGAAAGCAATGTCAGAGCTCAGCTAAGGGCACCGTGGTCGCCAACCCACGCTCCCAAGAACTATTGGGCCGCTTTTAGTCGCCTCTTACGACAGGCAAGGGATACTACCCCGACCGACAGAGGAATGCACCAACCGCCTAATCAAGGTGTCAGACCATAGTACTAGGAGTAGCACAGTTAGCCAACATTAACCAGAAGTAACCGTAGGTTGGAGTCGGAAGAGAACAAGTGTTGACCAAGGGAGGTCGGATAACACAAGCGGAAGCTATGTGAGACTCTGCTGGGGGCAGGGACCTCGAGGCTCAAACGCGCTCACCAGCGAACTGTGTAGCACATGAGGATATGGCTCTGTTTTACAGATGGATGCCCTTCCTGACGCCAATCTTACCCTACATAGAGGGATGTAATCACTATTACGTGCTTCTGTGGTGGTTGGGAGCGTAGCATGTTGCCTGAATATGAAGAGGAAAGTGTTGGGACAAACACAAATGCCCAGCTACAAGAATTAGTCAGACGGGATTAAAATCTCCGACGCGGCCAGGAAACGAACCCGTGACCCTCTGAACCGAAGGCCTCAACGCTGACCATTGAGCCAAGGGGTCGGAGCAATAATGGTAGGTATAACCCGGTGAAGGGCCTCAAGATGGAGGAGTAGGATCTAGTGCCATCTCTTCTCCTACACGTGGTGCTGTAAACAAAGAGCAGGCAGGCGCAGCGGGCAATGAACGCAAGGAGCAACGTACGCCACGAACACTCCACTTCCAGACAAAGAGTCCACCAGACTCGCTGGCTACTTGTATTTCCGTCTCGGCCCACGGCGTGTTGCGAGATGATCTCATTAATACTTCCTTGACACGAGATGAGATAGTCTGTGACAAGCTTGCAACAAACCTGTTATTTTCGGTTCCCCACTTGTTTTCCTCAAGTCAATCTTATTCACAGTACGGGATGTTCAGATTGCTACATAATTTGCCACCATTAACTTAGTTTCAAAAACTGTATCTTTTCTCTCTGACTATATAAGCCAATTATGCTTTATCTTTTCATCATTTGGACACGGGCAAAAGCAGTGGTACACACTAAAAGAACGTGTGGTTTCTTTGTGTCTAAGAAATATAACTTTTTTTTTGCACCTATATGGGCCTTCCTTAACTGAACGTAGGGTAAAGTAAGGTAATTTCGTGATGATTTTCGATTATAGCAACATAAAGGGGGAAATACATGATTTATTTCCTTTAAATTCCATGTATCATATAGAACACAACATTAGCTAAAGGTTTTGATCATAAATGTATTCTTGCAATTACTTCACCTTGAAATCTTTATAATTTTATGCAACTCAGTTGTGTTAGGTTATTTGGTGATACATATAGGTAATTTGGTGATAGCAAGGTAATTTGGTGATAGTTATTTTAGAACACTTTCTACTTTCAGGAGTTTTATAACTACATTTCACAGGAGTTTTCGTCTTATGATGAGTCTTCACAACACACGTGACACATTCACATGATTATGTCGTCAGTATCTTGTGATTGGCAATCTTCATGCATAGTAGCCTATGTGCACAAAAGCTGCACTGAATCCACTTTTCCAAAGTTTTGCGTTTGGAATCATTAGACTACGATTTTTTGCATATGACACATATCCAGTCATCATTTAACTTTATACCTGAAGGTCCAGGAATCAGTAAGTCAGCATGAGCGCTGTTAGGTTATCTTTCCTACTACTGTCGCAGCTCGGCAGGAGTGTGACACCTCTCGGAAGAGTCTCTTCTGTTTTTTGTGATCACGTCTTGGTTCTCTGTGAAACTGAAGGAAGTGGAATATGAGTCTGCAGATTCACTTATTTCTGGGAAAGATCTCTCAGTTATGAGAGATGAGGCAATAGCTACAGAAGAGATCACATTTTGGTTAAAAAGCACTATTCCAGCCTTTCTAAATCCATCTGTTAGGTTGGCATGGGAGAAACATGAAATAAATGCAGGATTGAACAATGAACGGAAATTAAACTGATTTGGTTTATCGTTGGGGTGATTTCGCATGTAATCCAAGTTTGGGTAAGATACCTTCTGCAATATCTCTTTCTTCACTGTTTTGGAGCCATCATTTGAGAGACGACCACGGCAAACTTTTGAATTTTGAGGCTTGGTGCACTGTCATTTTACCTTCAGTCACTAATCTAGCCGCCTCCACTAAGTCTGCACTGTTGTACTGCTTGTACACTTAAGGATTATCATCTTGTCGAGGCTTTCGTTTCGTTTCATTTTTTGTTTTTTTGTTTTTTGTTTACCATAAGCTAATTTGGTGACGGTCTATTTTCTGAAAATGATGATGAAATTTGTTAATTTAGACTACCTACAACTGAAATATATCTAAAATTCTCATTCCTTCAGGCATTTAAAGAACCAAGCTGGAAATAGAAAATAACATTATTGTGGGTTACCATCAGCTGAGTAGAAACTGCTTAAATATTTCGGTATTTTCTTAAGGTTTGTCCCGAAAATTGTTACGGCATAAAACTTTTCTCTCAATGCAAAAAAATAACTCACTTTCTTAGAAACAGTTCGACACCAGTACTAACTAAAACGAACGGTTTATTGCCACAGTTTATTTCACTTGAATAGCACACTGCATTTAATAAGTCTGCACTTGCCAAATCACTACAGCTGAGTGTTACAAAATCTCATACCTCAGTAAGTGAAAGAATCCAGGGATTATACCTGAGCGCGGGACAAGGACACCCAGCTGACAACAGACGAGCACTTGTGGTGGCATTCGTTTAAAACATTATCACCTTACTTCACCCTATTCTAAAATTAGCGTCTAGAAGTTCTGGCAAAGTTCCCGGATCACTTAAGCTTTTGTACTTGTGATGGTCTTTCTTCCTTTCCGTGGAGTTGAAAGTTAGCTGAAGTATAATTTTCAATAACACTAAAGATGAAGTTGAGTTTATTGTTTCGTTCCGTTTCAGAAACATTCACATACGGGTACCGGTAAACGGATTACCGCACTACCTTCTAACTGTACACTGTTCTTAACAGTTCGCTACACTCAGTTGTTGAGAGTTGTTCCCTGTACTTGTATCACATTGTTCATTGACAGACACGTTATCATCTAGCGGGTCTTCACAAATTTCTTCAACGTTCTTTCTTCCTTCACCTCCTTACGTTTTGTCTTTTGAGAACCTGATGAGTATGTTCTATCCATTTTGTGTTACGTTACGGGGACAAAGCGTGGGCTTACCCGACAAACACAACGAACATGCTAAGGAGACCGGAACAGGACTTACGCGGACCGGAATCAATCAATACTGATCTGCATTTAGGGCAGTCGCCCAGGTGGCAGATTCCCTATCTGTTGCTTTCCTAGCCTTTTCCGAAATGATTTCAAAGAAATTGGAAATTTATTGAACATCTCCCTTGGTAAGTTATTCCAATCCCTAACTCCCCTTCCTATAAATGAATATTTGCCCCAGTTTGTCCTCTTGAATTCCAACTTTATCTTCATATTGTGATCTTTCCTACTTTTATAAACGCCTTTCAAACTTATTCGTCTACTGATGTCCTCCCACGCCATCTCTCCGCTGACAGCTCGGAACATACCACTTAGTCGAGCAGCTCTTCTTCTTTCTCTCAATTCTTCCAAACCCAAACAATGCAACATTTTTGTAACGCTACTCTTTTGTCGGAAATCACCCAGAACAAATCGAGCTGCTTTTCTTTGGATTTTTTCCAGTTCTTGAATCAAGTAATCCTGGTGAGGGTCCCATACACTGGAACCATACTCTGGTTGGGGTCTTACCAGAGACTTATATGCCCTCTCCTTTACATCCTTACTACAACCACTAAACACCCTCATAACCATGTGCAGAGATCGGTACCCTTTATTTACAATCTCATTTATGTGATTACCCCAATGAAGATTATTCTTATATTAACACCTAGATACTTACAATGATCCCCAAAAGGAACTTTCACCCCATCAACGCCGTAATTAAAACTGAGAGGACTTTTCCTATTTGTGAAACAACCTGACTTTTAACCCCGTTTTGCAACATACCATTGCCTGCTGTCCATCTCACAACATTTTCGAGGTCACGCTGCAGTTGCTCACAATCTTGTAACTTATTTATCACTCTATAGAGAATAACATCATCCGCAAAAAGCCTTACCTCCGATTCCACTCCTTTACTCATATCATTTATATATATAAGGAAACATAAAGGTCCGATAACACTGCCCTGAGGAACTCCCCTCTCAACTATTACAGGGTCAGACAAAACTTCACCTACTCTAACTCTCTGAGATCTATTTTCTAGAAATATAGCAACCCATTCAGTCACTCTTTTGTCTAGTCCAATTGCACTCATTTTTGCCAGTAGGAAATTCATGTTCGATAGATATCGACAACTGGACAAGAATTGCAGTGCTGTGCGACTCCATTTCGAGATTTTAATTATCGAAAAACATCGATCATTTACCTGGAAGTGTAGTTCGCACCAACAAACATAGATGGGAGAGGGGCGATGAGGAAGGTGGAGTCTAGTAGTGGCGATTAGCGGGGGGAGGGGGGGATTATGGAAATTATTAAAACAAGCAATTTGTACAAGCCCTGTTCTCTTATCAGCTAATTATTTATTTAATTTTCTTTAATTATGAACAATGTTATGAGGGAAAATACGCAAAAAATGTCGTTGGTCACGGCTAAGCGATTTGTATAGTGCCACAGCGAGTAGTGCAGGAAGGGAAGCAGGGGTATGATTCATCCGCTTACCGCGCGCATTCGTCTGTCTGGCAGTCTCTTTAGTGTCTGTTAGTTTCTTCGCGTGGTGTAGTTATATACTAAATGATTTGTTAATTGTATAACCTCGTCCGGCTCCATGGCTAAATGGTTAGCGTGCTGGCCTTTGGCCACAGGAGTCCCAGGTTCGATTCCCGATGGGGTCGGGAATTTAACCATAATTGGTTAATTTCGTTGACACGGGGGCTGGGTGTATGTGTTGTCTTCATCATCATTTCATAGTCATCACGACGCGCAGGTGTGAAATCAAAAGACTTGCATCTGGCGAGCTGAACTTGTCTTCGGACACTCCCGGCACTAAAAGCCATGCGCCATTTCATTTCATTGTATGACCTCGCCCTACTTCAATTTACTTGTGATAGATGTGTAACATTGTTCCATTGTGAAAGTTTTATTGACTCAAAATCTCAAAAACTATTATAACTGCAATTAAGTTGGTTAACTGTCACCTTTTACCTCTCTGCAGATGCATAAAAAACTTAGCATTCTATAGCCTGTTTTTCAGTTTTGTTGTGTGCACCGCAAATCCGAGAACATTTTGTGGTCTGTGCATGTCCCCCCCCCCCCGCCCCCCAATCGCCACTACTGGCACAGCCTGGTGTAACAATGGGAAACCATCTAATAATAATGATAATAATGTTATTTGCTTTACGTCCCACTAACTACTCTTTTAAGGTTTTCGGAGACGCTGAGGTGCCGGAATTTAGTCCCGCAGGAGTTCTTTTACGTGCCAGTAAATCTACCGACACGAGGCCGACGTATTTGAGCACCTTCAAGTACCACCGGACTGAGCCAGGATCGAACCTGGCAAGTTGGGGTCAGAAGGCCAGCGCCTTAACCGTCTGAGCCACTCAGCCCGGCGGGAAAACCATCTTGAGGGCTGCTGACGTGTCCCGAATAAGCTGATAGCTACGGGAATATGTGGCTTTATAGGAAGACAGTTTCAACCTGTTTCTGGTAAATGATCGCATTATGGTACTTGGGATAAAACATAAAATATAATCGCTACAAACATGCGAGAACGCCCAGAATTCATGTAGTTTTGCCTGAGCACTCGCTTTGTCAATGTTGCCAAATGTGTGCTTGGTGAGAGCAACAGACAGGATCGATGTAATGGATAATTTATTGTATTTATTTGTCCAAAATGCTCTGCAATTCAGAACTGGAGCAGGGTTTCGTCCTTCTTTGAGCCTGTGTGTTGTAAAGTAAGAGGCCGCGACATTGCCCCGCACGGAGTGAAGGTCCAGTACTTCCAGAAACGAAGATATCGGTGGAAAACATCGTCCGGCTCGAAAGTAAGAGGAAACAATGCCAGGCTCAGCTAGATGAACCCATGTAGGCAGACAAGGGGTGCTATGTTTCGACTACGGCCTTCCTCTGGATAAGCACTCTCGTCTGTCTACGAATCGAACTCATTTCTACTTTTAGTAATGACACGGTTTTTATTACTCTTGTAAGTATCACTCAGTCATATTATTGTTGCCATTATGTTTGGGAAATACTCCGCTGGCAGTGATCACTTACAACTTCTTGTTAAATCTGTAGAATTATGCTATTTCCAAACCACGATCTGATAAAAGAAAAAGGCGTTGGTATATATTATGCAAGCAAAGAATACTTTCCTTCTTGTATATAACACAGCATATGATCCTGAGGTTCACTCAGCCTACACCAAAATGGAGTACCAGGTTAATTCCCGGGAACAAAGCCGGCCGGGCATAGAGCTAACTACTCTACCCCATCACGTGCCGAGGTTAACAATGGTGGAAGCCTTTACCTTCCACTCCTCCAAGGGCCTTCATGGCCTGTACGGAGGTGACTTTCTTTTGCTTTGCTATATAACAAATACAATATAATTATGATGTAAAACGCTTAACCAAGAGACCTCAACTCCCCTCCCATCTCTTCCTTCTTCACATCCGTTTACCCACCTCCTTCGTCCTTCACATCTCCCCAACCCGCCCGCATTTGTTGGCCAGAGAGAGGGCGTAACCCTCTAGGTGGCCCGCCCCGCCCCTTCAGTCTGGGGAATGAAAACTGTTGATGTAGGCCTATAAGTAGTGTAATAATAAACTAAAGTTAAAAGACAAGTACCTAACAACAACCACAACACTACGGCTTACAGTACTATAGGTTGAGCTTACTAGTGGCTTAAAATTACCCCACCACTGGGCGAGTTGGCCGTGCGCTTAGGGGCGCGCAGCTGTGAGCTTGCATCCGGGAGATAGTGGTTTCCAACCCCACTGTCTGCAGTCCTGAAGATGGTTTTCCGTGGTTTCTCATTTTCACACCAGGCAAATGCTGGAGCTGTTCCTTAATTAAGGCCACGGCCTCATCCTTCCCACTCGTAGACCTTTCCTGTCCCATCGTCGCCTTGTGTCGGTGCGACGTAAAGCAAATTGCAAAAAAAAAAAAAAAAAAAAAAAAAGACAACACCGTTATATACAAATTCATACGTACCTTAAATAATTCAGATGCTACAATTTACAGTGGGTTGAGCGTTGCACACCATCACCTAGAAATGTACACACCGTTTCAGGGGTCTATTCTTGAAGCATCTTACATTTTTGGGAAAAGGCTCTAAGACAGCTGCAGGTGATGAATTCTAATCATCAATTCCCCGATTCACAAAATGAATATTTACCATAGTTAGTTTTCTGCGAACTATCTTTTACTTTATGAGGATGAGCTGTCCTACTTATGTAACGGGGCTTTTCTAGTCGACTGTTCATCTCTTCCCAAGCTGGCTTATTCGTGGCACATAACCGTGTTCGTTCTCTCCCCCACGCAAGTTTTCCTATCATACTTGTAACACTACGTCTAGGATTGAAATGGTTAAGCACGAATCTTGCAGCCTTGCGCTGTACCATCTCATGTTCCTTAATGAGTCCTGTTTGTTATGGATCTCATACAGCTGCTCCATATTCCAGGACTGATACAGCCCTGCGCCTTCGCCTGGGAACTGCTGCTCCTTAACACCCTCATCACTTGTACGCCTTACAAATTCCACTTCCTACGTGAGTGTTCCATTTTAGATCTCTCTTTACATGGATTCCTAGGTACTTGCATTAGATAGAGCGTCCGATCCAAGACAATATTGAAAGTCCCCTTGCCTACGTTTCTTTCCCATTCTTATGAGACTGAATTTTCTAGAATTTTTCATTTTGTTATCGAGTGACCACTTATGGAGTATATTTAGATTGGCTTGTAATAACCTATTATCGCTAGCATTCTGTATTTTGTCCGCCTCTGTGGTGTAGTGGTTAGCGTGATTAGCTGCCACCCCCGGAGGCCCGGGTTCGATTTCCGGCTCTGCCACGAAATTTGAAAAGTGGTACGAGGGCTGGAACGGGGTCCACTCAGCCTCGGGAGGTCAACTGAGTAGAGGTGGGTTCGATTCCCACCTCACCCATCCTGGAAGTGGTTTTCCGTGGTTTCCCACTTCTCCTCCAGGCGACTGCCGGGATGGTACCTAACTTAAGGCCACGGCCGCTTCCTTCCCTCTTCCTTGCCTATCCCTTCCAATCTTCCCATCCCTCCACAAGGCCCCTGTTCAGCATAGCAGGTGAGGCCGCCTGGGCGAGGTACTGGTCATACTCCCCAGTTGTATCCCCCGACCAAGAGTCTGAAGCTCCAGGACACTGCCCTTGAGGCGGTAGAGGTGGGATCCCTCGCTAAGTCCGAGGGAAAAACCGAACCTGGAGGGTAAACAGATGATGATGATGATGATGATGATGATGATTCTGTATTTTCCTATATATTATGCAGTCGTCTGCAAATAATCTACTTGCACTTAGAATTTAATATAGGCTACCATACTATTTAGGGGCTGCCTGGCCGAGGCGGTAAAGGCGTACTCGGTTCGCCCGGAAGGACGTGGGTTCGAATCCCCGTCTGGAAATCGTAAAATTTAAGAAACGAGATTTCCACTTTCGGAGGTGCACATGGCCCTGAGGTTCACTCATCCTACACCAAAAATGAGTACCAGGTTAATTCCTGGGGGCAAAGGCGGCCGGGCGTAGAGCTAACCACTCTACCCCATAAAGTGCCGAGGTTACGGATAGTGGAAGCCTTTACCTTCCACCCCTCCAAGGGCCTTCATGGCCTGTACGGAGATGACTTGTTTCTTTTTTACCATACTATTTATCACAAAGCTCATCGTGTAGAGTTATTACAGTCTGCTTGGTTGGCACTAAATGTAACAAACCAGTGAGACAGTATAACATGTAAGAATGGCAACTTGTAAATGAATATGTCTTATGGTTGGAGGTCATCCAAAACTGTGTGCAACGCGACAAAATGTGTACCGTCAGTGACGACACATTAGTCGTTACCGTAGGCCTTGGTTCGTCTGTGAAGTGATGCAAATAAATCGTTCGTTATCATATTTAAGTTTCACGTATTGAAAGATATATTCATGACCATTAGCTTTTCGCAAGGGGAAAAGTTGCTTTTTTGCAACATTTTATGTACTGGAATTCTGGCGTTTCAATTTTTAATAATAATAATAATAATAATAATAATAATAATAATAATAATAATAATAATAATAATAATAATAATAATAATAATAATAATAATTAATACTTGTTTACAATGAGCCTCCGTGGCTCAGACGGCAGCGCGTTGGCCTCTCACCGCTGGATACCGTGGTTCAAATCCCGGTCGTTCCATGTGAGATTTGTGTTGGACAAAGCGGAGGCGGGACAGGTTTTTCTCCGGGTACTCCGGTTTTCCCTGTCATCTTTCATTCCAGCAACACTCTCCATTCTCATTTCATAGCATCTATCATTCATTAATAATCACTTTGGGAGTGGCGACCCCATCGTACTAATAGCCTATATCTGCTTCATTCATTCCATCCCTGACCCGGTCAAAGACTGGAAAACAGGTTGTAGGTTTTCATTTTCACTTGTTTACAACAAATAAATGGTACTCTTTGTGAGGTCTGTGGCTCGTGTTAAGGAATTCTAATTTTAAATAGGGCCTATTAATCAACGGGAGTCTAAGTGTCCTGTATTTTCATACTTTTTTAATCTGGTCGCCCTAATCTAAATCTAATTCAAATTTTTAAAATAGTGTCTTAAGCTTATTATTTAAGACCGATCAAAAATTTTGCAATCAAGATTATATTTTTAGGATCTAACATTTAGCATTTTCTGGTCACTCTGGAGCGGTAACAAATGAAAATGCTAAATTAAACTAAGACAAGTATAATTTAAGTACATAGGGCTTAAATCATTCATCAATAAAGTTTGTTATTCACAAATCAGTGAAATTGGGAAATATACTTCAGGGCGCCTTAACCCCATGAACCCTGTTAGAAAATGTAGTCAGGCTCAACTCGAACCATTACCCTCTTTAGATAATTGTGGCCTTAAAGGCACACTGGTAATATAGCGCAGGGAATTGCGTATGTGCCGTGCTCAAGCCAGTAGCGTGGATACAACTTTTCCTCGGAAGGGGTTGTGAAAATATTTTTTTAATGTTCTACTAGGATGTACCCGCGGCTTTGCCCGCGTTTATTAATTCAACTGTTTTATATAATACAAAAATATTTTTCCTTATAGAGCTTCCGGTTGAACTATATTAGTGTCCTTCCAAATGGAACTGAGATATATAGTCCCAAGTCTTGAACAAACCACGTACAGTTGACAATGGGAGAAGCAACCTTTTCGAAGATGGAGTCCTTCAACTTTAAGAGATTGTTCTTGTGCCTTGTTGATGTTCATAGCGAAACTGAAACAAACGGGGAACTGCAGACATCTAAACTTATATCTGAAGAAATTACTCGAATCCGAGGAATGAATATTACTTCGCTCGCGGCATGGCCATATATTCATATCCTGGGAAGGATAATCGGTGCGACAATCGTGCACCCCAAGATGTGTGTGACTCCCACATCTGTATGATATGCCGTGTCGATAGAGTTTTCAATTTATAGGAAACCGGATAATTCTTGTGAGTGTTGCTTGTTGATGACGTTGACAGCTTCGTGTCTTGCTCTCAGACACAGCCATACGTCTTTGGTGAAAACCTGTGCCCACCTATGACAAACATTTTAGATCTTTGTTTGCCGTGGATTTGGCTGGGCATCGCACACATGAACACAGACAGACAGACAGACAGACAGACAGACAGACAGACAGACAGACAGACAGACAGACAGACAGACAGACAGACAGACAGACAGACAGACAGACAGACAGACAGACAGACAGACAGACAGACATCATGGATTAAAGGAAAATGGCTTCCTATTTCACGGACTTACAATGACATCCTGACTGATATATGTATTATTCCTTGTTTATTACTATCGTCTATCTTGTGTCATATATGTTTTCTCTAAATGTATACGTGTCCAACCCTTGTCCCCTTTCTCTACGGAGTTTGGGTATGAAGTGAGATGAATCTTCGTAGCGAATGTTTACGACCGGATGACTTTCATGACGTCAACCAAATCAGATGAGTTGATGAGATGAAATGAATTACATTATATATGATAGTAAGAATGAAGAGGATGAAACCCGGCGCCGGCACATAGCCCACTCCTTTCGAATAGCTCAAGACTTTACGCCCCCATCCGACGGACGAATGACCATCAACGGCGTCATATGCTCTCACACGATATAAGACGAAAAACGCCACGTATGGCTCCTTGAATTATTGTGTTCTCTACCTATCTTATGTACGTTGCCTAGCGACAGCGACTCTATGCATTTGATCTTGGTGACAGCACGTTGCGTTGTCATATCCCAATGCACGTTTCCCGATGGTTTTTCGTTCATAACTCACCAAGGAAAGCGAAAATGAAAATTCCGGCTTCGAGATGCATTCGAACCCCTTTCCATCTACCTATGTTCAAAATTTCAGATCTCTGCGGGCTGTGGATTTTGCTGGGCATCGCGCACAGACAGACAAACACTTCCTTTTATAACAATTATTAAGAAGATTTAGAATTTGCTTTTCGTAGGTCTTATGGCGACGATGGGAAAGAAAAGGGCTAGGAGTGGGAAGGAGTGGCCTAGGCCTTAATTAAGGTACAGTCCCAGCATTTTCCTCGTGTGAAAATGGGAAACCACGGAAAACCATCTTCAGGGCTGCCGACAGTGGGATTCGAACCAACAATCTCCCGAATACTGGATACTGACCCCACTTAAGCGACTGCAGTTATCGAGTTTGGTACTGCAGTTATCGCACACGAACTACTGCCCATTCATTGGCACTGCGACATTATTTAGCTGTGCGCCCTGAACCGCACGGCCAACTCGCCCGGTGGATATGAAAAGAAAGCCGGTCCTACCGAGTGCGGTGACGGATCTTCAGTAGATATTGATGGTTTTGATTGCTGCCCTGTAATTATATCGAACTGTACTCTTAACATAAACCGGCACTGTTCGTAAAATTGATCATATCGTTCTTCGTTTGTGAGGAAGTAGAATCTTCATTTAGTTTTAATTCTATACCTAAACTCTAAATTCTAAACTCTGGAAGTTTGGACGGACACCTATCAAAATAAAATTCTGGATAAAGAACTACCTTCATACCCCCTAACACTGGGCCTATAAGCAATTTTTGGACAACATTTAGCTTCCACTAAGCTATCACGGCCTTCTTAAGGGGTTACGTACAGGGATTCGCTCACAAGGAATGTCTTGAGTGGATAGCTGAGTTGAGATGGCTGGGTTCGATTGTGGCAGTCTGGCTAAAGCGACAGTGAGTGACATCTGGTGTGGAGATACCATAAAACACGCAGTTCGCGATCCAAGGAAATTAACCCAGTCCGGCCAGGAATGTCTGAAGCAAGCGCATGACCATGTTCTAGATGTATGTCTACATTTACAGACACAACACAAACTATATATTTATGTCTAGGTTGTATTTACAACTGATTGTCTCTGGAAACGCATGAACAAAATCACTGCTTGTTGCCACGATATCTTCTTTTTGGACACTCGTTGATGATCTGTTTAGAAGCAGCACAATGAAGGGTAGATACAGAAATTCTTTCCCACTTATAGTCGAAATCTGCGCCTGTTGAGAGTAGACCTTGTTTTCCAAGGAAACAAATTCAGGCCTTCCCTGCCATTCTTTACTTATATTGAAATTGATATACTGGTATTCTCCAATTCTGTTGGGCCGATGACCTTCGATGTTAGGCCCCTTTAAACAACAAACATCATCATCATCTCATTCAATTCTGTTACAGTTTTTAATGATAGACAAAATGTAAATACTACTCAAGTCAGATAAGTAGTGTAAACACTTAGCTCTGACACCTTGCAATATTTGCTGACGAGCGTCTGCGGACTTTGTGGATGGAGCTTGTAATTGGTTCTACATCCCGTTAACTAATTTCACTCTTTAGGAGACGGCGAATTGCGCGAATTTTGCCCCGCAAGAGTTCTTTTACTTTTCGGTAAATCTTCTGACACGAGGCTGACGCATGGACCCGGGATAGAACCCGCCAAGTTGTAACGGTCACTCACCTAATAACGGCTGCCGTCAACGTGAATCCCACTTGTGTTCCTCTACTCGCCGCTATTAACACTCATCGAACCGACCTTGTACTTTCGCAGCCGTCTCGCCTTGCGTTCGTCTGCTCAACAGCTTACTTCATACTGGCTCACCACTGGATTTACATCAACCGCTGCGTCATTGTCTGATGCTTCTCGATATTTTGTGTGTTTCTTTCTCGAACTTTCTGTGGTGGTATAAATACCTGGCCCACTCACTCGGTCTTCAGAGGACATAGAAACAGTACTAGGGCTAAATCGAAACACAGTGCTAGGAGGGGACTTAAACTCGAAACACGCCACCTGGGGATGCCTGAAACCAAACCCAGCAGGCACAAGGCTGTATGACCACATGCTATCCCAGGACTATGTGGTAACAGCCCCCAGTGAGGCCACGTTTCTAGCACCGAACGATCACGTATCCGACATACTTGACATAGCCCTATTGCGACATATTCCTCAAAGGCATAGCATTAAGGTAGTGAACGACCTGGGGTCGAGGCACCAACCAGTGATATTTACACTAGATGCGAACCCAGAGGAATATGAGAAAAACCCCAGACGCCGGCTCAACTATAAAGCAGCCAACTGGGGCAAATTCGAACGCAAGCTAGACACACTCCTACAGGGAAGCGAAGGCATGCTAATAGACAGCACAGCCCAAATTGACGAAGCAGTCAAAACCCTCGTAGAAGCAATTCAAACAGCCACAACTGCGAGCATACCGCTAAGCAAACACAGAGAATCACCTCTTTTCGAGATTCCAGCGCACATAAAAGAGTTAATACGCAGGCGCAACAGCCACAGGCGTAACTGGGCTCGACATCACAGAGACGAAGACCGCGAGATGAAAAACGAACTAAACACGGAAATACAAACTCAACTACTGGAATACAGGTCGGAAAAGTGGAACAACCACCTCAAACTTTTCGACACCAACACCAGGCCAGTGTGGAACTTAGCGAGACACTTCACGCGAGAACCACACAACATCCCTACCATCAAGGGACCTAACGGCCCGGTATACGAGAACCGTGACAAAGCCGAAATCATAGCGGACTCCATAGAGGCGGCTTTCACCCCAAACGAAATACCATCTGACCCAGCCTTCATCAGGCAAACTGAGGCAAAGGTAGCAGAATTCCTTGAAAACGCACCTAAGCCGGAGGTTAAGAGGACAAATATACACGAAATTAAGTGGATTATAGGTCATCTTAACTCCAAGAAGGCGCCAGGCCCAGACGAGATCCAGAATATAATAATTAAGAAATTAACTCACAAAGCCCTAACACTACTTACCAGCATCTTCAATGCAATGTTCAGACTCCAATATTACCCTGAACAATGGAAAAGGGCTAGGATCCTCGTATTTGGAAAACCAGGCAAAGACAAGTCAGACCCCAACAACTACAGGCCCATCAGCCTTCTGGACGCCCTCAGTAAAGTATTCGAGAAAATACTACTGAAAAGGTTAATAGGGCATATCAAGGAAAAAGGTATAATTCGCAACGAGCAGTTTGGCTTTAGGAACGCACATTCTGCCCCACAACTGCTCACTCGATTCATAGAACAAGCCACCATAGGTCTCAACAAACGAAGAGACACAGGAACGGTTTTCCTTGATATCCAGAAAGCATTTGACAAAGTCTGGCACGAAGGCCTACTAGCGAAACTAATAGACCACGAATTCCACCCAGGCTATATAAGACTTATTAAATCTTATCTGGAGGGCCGAGAGTTCAAAGTAGACGTACATAACACGCTGTCAAGTACTCGCAGGATTAGAGCGGGCGTAGCCCAAGGGTCCCTTATCGGCCCAATCCTCTTCGTCCTGTATACAAACGACATGCCTACTACAGAACTCACTACCACACACACCTACGCTGATGACACCGCTATCACAGTTCAACATCCACAGCTAGCGTGCGCTCGAAAGAGGCTACAAGTAGCACTAAGAACTCTCGAGCCTTGGCTAACGAAATGGCGCATCAAGGTCAATGTTGACAAGTGCCAAGCAGTGCTGTTCACTAAGAAGAACAGACTCACACGCAAACCAGTCAACATAAAAGCGCTAAAGCTTTTCAACGAAGATATAGTGTGGCATGACAAAGTCAAATACCTAGGAGTAGTCCTAGACAGAAAGCTCACCATGCTACACCACATCAATGATATTCAAAGAAAAGCACACATACGACTTAACCAGCTATATCCTATACTGAACAAAAAGTCCAGTATTAACACGGAAGTAGCCATAAACATGTATAAGGCCCTAATCAGACCAATAATCATGTACGCAGCCCCAGCGTGGGGGTTCACTGCAATGACGAACCTGGATAAGCTGGAATTAATACAAAATAAATGCCTACGAGCAGCGACCAGACTCCCTTTCGACACGCCAATACGCCAACTACGCAGTATTGCGAAAGTCAGCTCAATAAGGCACCAAATACGTAAACAGACACTAAACATGTACAGAAAGTCATGGAGTAATAAGATCAACCCGTTAATAAGCGGGATCGGACGCTACGACGTTGATCTCTACAAAAAGTATCCTTCACCGAAGCACATTCTGTTCAGCCACAGGGTTGGGTGGGCGAGGGGCCGATAGCCAACCCACTCCTGCCAAGCTGACACCTATATACCACATAAACCCACACACTGCAGACACCTATGTAAATATGTAAATATGCCTCATATGTTTCAGCTGTCCTAGACCCAGGGACCAGGCGAGGAAGATTGACAAAAAGTACAACCTAAGAAGACGACGGCAACGCAGCCAGACGGCCAAGGACGTATCAATCCACCCCGCCCCCCAACAGAGACATGGGAGCGGAACACCGCCCGCGCCCTATAAACAGTTTAATAAGTTATCTCAATCCTATCTAGGTTGAACGCTGGACACGAGAGCAGGCAAACAGCCGGCACTCCAATGAGAACTTGTATATACATATGTTATTAATAACCTTAGTTCTAGATCTGCAGTGACAAGTGTGTTCAAACAACACCGCATAGAGGGACATCGACAGGAGGAAGAAGATAGCCCCTTACATCCAAGGCTTGGCTCTAATTCCCCCTCTCCAAAAGGAGACTTGGCACCACGGACTGCTGGCTGCTGGACACTGGGACGAACCTGTGGCCCGAAGCCCAGACGCTAGCAGACCCGAGCCGACCCGGCAGTGACAAGAAGGACTGATCCCCATAATAACAAAAATTGCAAGGAAATGGTTATGATTGCATGACACCTATTCCTAACTAACACAACCTCTGGACTTTATCCAGCCCACATCCTTGCATGTGCTATCACAAGATGTCAGGTTTTACATGTAGGCTCTTTCTTCTTTCTGCCTATGTGGTTTTTCCCTGACCCTTGTTGCGGTACATTGGTATAATTAAATATAAGTATGTATTTCCAAGCACTTGCAACAATCGCTAGGCAAATACCAACAAAATTTGGATATGAAGGAAACGAAAGACTCCCAATAATATGTGCTGGTATGCCGCACAGAGAACTTAGCAAAGCAGAGCGCAGGGAAACGTGTAGAATGGAGTAACGTCACATTCAAATGTCACGCTTCGAATAACCACAATCAGTGCAGATCACATCCCAAGTATGTGCCGATTACGATTGTGGGCCTTTTCCCAAGGGGAATTTCCGCGGTAGGTACATACTAAGCAAAACGAAAGGGAACACAGAAATGAGAACTCCCAAAAGCACAGGTTTAGAAAAAATAAAATTATATATTGAAACAACTTCAAAGAGATAACAAAGGTTTTCACAACAGAGAGTAATATTGGACCATTTGCTACACCATAGAAAAAGGGAATCACACAAGTTATTGACAGGTCTTATTTTAGTTCATACAGGCACTAAAAAGGGGAACCACACAAATCACAATAAATCTTTGGTATACTCAGGTACGAGATAAGGGCTATAGGAATAAATTAATGTTCTCATTACATTCAAGTTCCAATACGACAACGTTCACATGAACGCCGCGCAAAAAACAGCAAGAAATTTTGAAAAGGGATAAGTAAAAAAAAAATATACAAGTTAAAGGGAAGTTTCCAGTACGTAAAATGGTACGCAATAAAACGACATGATTTCCCCCAAAAACTAACACACACTAGTTTAAGACAGGAAGATAGTAGAACTTTCAAAATGTAAACAGCAGACGCAGTGTGAATTGGCAGAGCACAATGTTACCAAATTTCATTAGCAAGTTATGAGAAAATACGAATGGGAGACAAAAAGGAGAACGGAAAGAGGAACAGGAAAAGAAAACCAAGAAACAAACAGCTGGGAAAGGGAAATGATCAGGCTGTCAAGTCCCACTTCAAAACGCAGGAAGGCAAAGTTCATGCACGACACTTTAGAAGTTGAAGGTCACGATAATATTGCTAGTCCACCACACTTCCTCCTTCACATTTCCACCACAAGTCTATAGCCAATAGTTTGGTACAGCGTAATTTCGTAGAGTCCTGAAGGGACTAGAGTTCGAAATCCAAGCATCAGCCAAGCCCATTTGGAGAAAGAGAAGGCAAAATTGAATGGATGACAATAATAATAATAAAAGTCTGCTCACCCAGTACGTAAAGAAGAATGAAGCAAAATTGAAATGCACACGGCCCAGCCGTGTACACTGCTCAAGTTCTCACTGCCGAATTACAACATATCAATCACACCTGATCGCCGGACAAGAGAAAGAGGCGAGTATATATACGGAAGCGAAGCGAGCTCGAGAAAACACTGGAACCGGGTGACGTCACGGTGATTGCGCGTGGAGGGGGAACAGTCAAAGCAGTGGTGAGACAGACTTGTAAGCTGAAAGTTCATGAAGCAGCGCAATATAATGTGCACTAAATCGGAGCGGAGAAGTATGCATAAGGTAAGCGAAGTTGAGCTCGTAACATACTCCCACCACCAGAAGAAATCCGAAGGATTGGTGTCCAAGGTTGACGAGACGGCACGATGAGAGCTGAGGGTGGTGAAAGAAGCAGTACAGGTGATCCAAAGCGATGCGGACGAAGATGAAGAGTGACGGAGATCCGACTACGGTAGAAACGACGACAGCCGAAGAAGCAGAACCGACGAAACGTAAAGATGAAGACAGGAGAAGCGGCAGGTCCCACGAAGTCCCAAGGAGGCGCCTTCTCAGGGACAGGCAGGATGATGCAGCATAATAGGAAAGAAAAAATAAAGAGAATAAGTAACAAGAGAGAATAAGAGAAGAAAAGGGGGAAAAGGACGTGAGGGAAGGAGAGGGCAAGGGAACGAACCGTATAATTTTAGTAATAAAACATGATTATCTAGTGCTCTGCATGACAATTTGACAATAGAAAATTTGAATATTTATCAATAATATATCCCAAAGGGATAACAAACAAACAAAAAACTTAGTTATAAGATGGGGAGGATCAGGCATGAAAATTTAGGCAGTGGGAGGTGAGCTGGGTGAGCAGAGGCAAAAAGAAAAAAATAAACAAGAAATATGAAGGAAGGAGAGTGATAGACAGCAAAATAATACCGTAGAACCAAGGAGATAAAGAAAAATAACAGAGCTGATCATTACCCATCTCACGCCCTACCAAAAAAAGGAAAATAGGGATTAGGTATGGAACGGCTTTAGTCGAGAGAAATGAGCCTTTCGGAGGTCAGTAGGGGATTCCACAGACTGGAGCTGAGCGGTATTAGGCGAGGGAAAAGAAAGAATACGGAAGGGACCCAACCAACGAGGGGAGAGTTTAGCAGAAATATTCTGAGGTGTAGAACTGAGGGGGTGATTTTTAAGAAGAACTAAATCAAACAATTTAAATTTAGAAGGTAAGACACGAGAATTACACAGTTTCTTATGAACTTTGCTGGCCTGAAGGAGCTTTTGATAAGCGGAATACAATTGGGAATGATTAAGGCGATCGGAGGGGGTGACCAAAAGCGAGGGTAGATCCCACGTTAGAGCAAGAGGGGTATTCAACTCACGGCCAAGAAAGAGTTTAGCCGGAGTACAACCAGTAGAGGAATTAATGGTGGAGTTCAGAGCGAGAACAAAAGAAGGAAGTTCGGTGTCCCATGATTTCTGGTTTTGGGAATGAAAAATAGATAGAAACGTTTTCAGGTTACGGTGGTAGCGTTCAATAGTATTTGCCTGAGGGTGATACGGGGAAGTACAAACTTTTTTTATGCCAAGAGAAAAACAAAAATTATAGAACTGTCTAGAGGTGAAAATAGAAGCATTATCAGAAATGAGAACTTTAGGGAGACCAGTGATAGGAAAGATGTAATTGAACAAAAGATTGATAACAATTTGTGAGGAGATATTTCTCAAAGGACGAACAATAAGAAATTTAGAAAAACCATCTAACAGAGTGAAAATATATGAATTGGATTTAAAGGATTTGACAATAGGCCCAACAATGTCAATGTAATACTTTTCAGACGAGTAAGTAGCAGGAGAGGCGGCATAGGAGCCGTAAGGAAGGTGATATAACGGTTTATGTTTCTGACAAGAAGGGCAAGATCGAACCCACGAAAAAATGTCTTTACGCATTTGCGGCCAAAAAAATTGGGAGGCAAGGCGAGCGTAGGTCTTAGCTCTCCCAAAGTGGCCGCCCATAGGCGAATACCATAGATCGGAGAGTGGGAGGAAGAACCAGGCGAGGAGTAGCTTTAGGGGTAGGTTTAAAAAGAAGGAGTTGGTGATGGACCCGAAATGGGCCAGAATAATCAGGAGAAGTAATTTCTTGAGAAATTTGTTGACAGTACGGGTCAAGCTGTTGATGGTGCAAGCAAGATTGAAAAGAGAGGGGAAAATTAGTTAAAGAAGAGACGGAAATAACAGAGTTAACGGGAAGGGAATCAAGTTCGGAGGGTTGAAGCTGGTGGTCATCAAAGAGACGGGAAAGAGCATCGGCGACAGAATTATTATAACCGGAAACGAATTCTAAGGAGAATTTGAAACGAGACAGGCGGAGTAACCAACGACCAGTACGACCAATTTTTGGGGCATTATGTAGGAGCCAAGAAAGAGCCTGGTTATCAGTGCTGACAATGAATTCACGATGGTCGAGGTATTCAGAAAAGAATACTTTTGTTCAACAGGGGATAACAGGCGGCTAAAATAGGCAACAGGAAGCGTACGGTCATTAAAAGTTTGTTGAAGGACAGCACCAATGGCAATGCCCGAGGCATCAGTGGATAATTCAAAGGTAAGATTAAAGTCCGGAATTTGTAAGAGGGGAGCATGGGATAATTTGGATTTAAGAAGATCAAAGGCCATTTGTTGCTGAGGGGACCAGTGAAATTTCACCCCTTTCCTTTTGAGTTTATTCAATGGATCAGCAATGGATGAAAAATTAGGGATGTACTTGGCGTAGAAGCCGACCATTCCCAGAAAGGATCGTAAATGTTTCAAGTTAGTAGGAGGGGGTATCTTATTAATGGCGGAGACACGGTCAGGATCAACAGCAATACCATCAGAGCTCAATATGTGGCCGAGAAATTTAATCGAAGTTTGGGCAATCAAAACTTTAGAGGGATTCACGGTGAGACCGACATTGCGAAGACGAGTAAGGACTTCGCGTACATGAGACAAATGCGATCAAAATCAGGAGAAAAAACTAAGATATCATCAACGAAAGGAAAAAGATACTTATACTTAATGTCAGCAAAAAGGGAGTCCACAAAACGCTGCATTATTTGGGAGCCTAGATTAAGGCCAAAAGGAACTTTTTTAAATTGATAGAGCCCATTAGGAGTAATGAACGCCGTATACCGAGAACTGAGGTCATCTAAGGGAAGCTGATTGTAGGCAGAATTGAGGTCGAAAATTGAGAAAAATTTGGAACCGGAAAAATGTTGGAATGCCGAATTTAATTTAGGCATCGGATAGGCATCGTAGACGATTTTCTCATTGAGCTTCCTGTAATCAACAATAAACCTCGCAGAACCATCAGGCTTATCCACCACAAAGGCGGATGAGGCATAATCGGAAGATGATGGAATAATAGTATTGTCTTTAAGCATTATCTGAATCAACTGATTTAAAGCGTTCATCCGAGGAGGGCTAAGGAAATAAGGAGAAGAGCGGACAGGAGTAGAATCCACTAGATCAATATGTGCAAAAAAATTCTTAACCGTACCCAAATTAGGGGTAATAACGTCAGAAAACTCAGTGAGCAAAGCTTGAACCTGGTCGGAATGAATAGAGTTAATTGCAGGAAGTAGGGAATGTGAACGAAAAGGAAAATCAGAGATGTTAATCAACGGAACAAACTTGTCCGAAAAGGAAAAAAAACTTTGGACTGGGCGGAATCGAGAAGAAGACCAGTATGCGAAAAAAAATCTTATCCTAAGATAACCGGGAATGACAAGTCCTCAACAATCTGAAAAGTGAAAGGCCCAGAAAGGTGCTGTAGTTTAATATGTAACAAGATACTACCCAAAATTTACAAGGGTTGATTAGAAACTGAAAGACATCGAAGGGGAGATGGAAGATATTTCAAATGAGGATTATTGTGAAGTAAATCTTTATAAAATCGGAAACTAATAAGTGACACTGCCGCCCCAGAATCGAGGAGCGCAACAGAAGGAAGGTTATTAACAGTAAGCAAAACATGACAACTCGGGGGTGAAGGAGAAATAGAATTATGAATGGATTGGGAAGATGCGGATACGGAGGTAAGCTGGGAGGAATGAGGCAGATTTTCCCTATGTGAACGCCTACTGCCTAAGGATGCGGGTGAAGGGCGTTTCCCGAAGGCAAATTAGTACATTGACGGGCAATATGGCCCGGTAATTTACAGCGATAACAGGTTATGGGAGGACGAACACTAAGGGGGGGTACTGCAGACAAAAAAGAACGTAAGGGGGAAGCAGTAATAGGTGGAGGGGAGACGGAAGCATAGTAGGAACGATCTCCTAAAGAATGTATGGTATGTTGTTGAGCAAGATTGTAGAGTTGAAAGAGGAAAACAGGGGGGGGGGGCAAGAACATTAAAAAGCATGCGGAATGATGGGGCGGCATAAAACTGAATAATAGATATCAGTTCGGAAGTATTATATGAAATATTTAAAACATCACTATAAGTGATGATAGAGTCCAAATAGTCGTGCGCAGGTTCGTTGGGTAGCTGGTGGCGTCTAATGAACTCGGTACTTAATTTGTGACGGACTTCTAGGGGTAAGAAATAATTGTGTATCGCATGTCTCAATTCATACCAATTTGTAAAATTTGACATATTGTCCAACCAAAAGGTGGAAAAAAAACCCGTAGTTTTGGTGGACAGGAGGCCAATTAATTGGGGAAAAGAGGCAACTTTTATGTTTAAGAACTTACGAACCGAAAACAGCCAAATGGTAAGATTTCGGGGATCTGTTGCTAATAGTTGGGGAACTTGTAATAACGACTGCTTAATGATTTGTACATTAAGTGCACTATCAACAGAGGGGGTAGTAGGTACTGGGGGTTGAGAATAAGGAGGAGGGGGTGGGGCCATGTGATGTAGTAAAACGGAAGGTTTAGTATCATCAGATTGAAAATCAGGTGTGTGGTTGGATGAAGACGGATATAGGGAGGGAGAAGACGAAGCAGAAGAAAAGGAAATTAAATTCGGTACAGGAGGGTTGGGCAATGATAAATTTGGTGGTAGCGGAGAAGATAATAATGACGAATCTTCCCCTAAAGGGAAGTTATCGGAAAAGCAAGCCATGAATGAAAGCACACAAGAGAATAAGGGCAGTCAAAAGAGGAAGGAATCTGCTACCATGTGTTGCGGTACATTGGTATAATTAAATATGAGTATGTATTTCGAAGCACTTGCAACAATCGCTAGGCAAATACCAACAAAATTTGGATATGAAGGAAACGAAAGACTCCCAATAATATGTGCTGGTATGCCGCACAGAGAACTTAGCAAAGCAGAGCGCAGGGAAACGTGTAGAATGGAGTAACGGCACATTCAAATGTCATGCTTCGAATAACCACAATCAGTGCAGATCACATCCCAAGTATGTGCCGATTACGATTGTGGGCCTTTTCCCAAGGGGAATTTCCGCGGTAGGTACATACTAAGCAAAACGAAAGGGAACACAGAAATGAGAACTCCCAAAAGCACAGGTTTAGAAAAAATAAAATTATATATTGAAACAACTTCAAAGAGATAACAAAGGTTTTCACAACAGAGAGTAATATTGGACCATTTGCTACACCATAGAAAAAGGGAATCACACAAGTTATTGACAGGTCTTATTTTAGTTCATACAGGCACTAAAAAGGGGAACCACACAAATCACAATAAATCTTTGGTATACTCAGGTACGAGATAAGGGCTATAGGAATAAATTAATGTTCTCATTACATTCAAGTTCCAATACGACAACGTTCACATGAACGCCGCGCAAAAAACAGCAAGAAATTTTGAAAAGGGATAAGTAAAAAAAATATACAAGTTAAAGGGAAGTTTCCAGTACGTAAAATGGTACGCAATAAAACGACATGATTTCCCCCAAAAACTAACACACACTAGTTTAAGACAGGAAGATAGTAGAACTTTCAAAATGTAAACAGCAGACGCAGTGTGAATTGGCAGAGCACAATGTTACCAAATTTCATTAGCAAGTTATGAGAAAATACGAATGGGAGACAAAAAGGAGAACGGAAAGAGGAACAGGAAAAGAAAACCAAGAAACAAACCGTGTACACTGCTCAAGCTCTCACTGCCGAATTACAACATATCAATCACACCTGATCGCCGGACAAGAGAAAGCGGCGAGTATATATACGGAAGCGAAGCGAGCTCGAGAAAACACTGGAACCGGGTGACGTCACGGTGATTGCGCGTGGAGGGGCAACAGTCAAAGCAGTGGTGAGACAGACTTGTAAGCTGAAAGTTCGTGAAGCAGCGCAATATAATGTGCACTAAATCGGAGCGGAGAAGTATGCATAAGGTAAGCGAAGTTGAGCTCGTAACACCCTTCAATACCATACTTCAACACCATATACCTAACACAAACTCTTGCCGTGGTAGCGAGTCTGACTCGGAAACCGGCAGATACTCCTTGTATCACCTCCCACTCCTCCCTGCTATCTCTTTCTTCTTCTTAGAAATAATAGCATGTCGGAGGCCATGTAGATTGAGTCGATGGTCACGCGGGGGGAGCGGGCTTCGGGGGCCCCCCGATAAAAGAAATCGGTCTTCAGTCCAGTGCCGATACCGAGTGAGGTTGGAGGGTTGTAAGGGGTTCCCAGTATTTTGCTGGGAAACTCCATTTATTTTCTACTATATTGGGTGAGCAACAGAGTACTTTAATTATTATTATCACTATCATTGTTTTCCAATAGAATTTGAACTTAACTTCGTTGCTATGGCCGGTTTTCTTTTAGTTTGACATGAGTGTTATTTTCCCTCAAAATATGAACTTTAGTTAATCGTATTTTCAAGAGTCTGTGAATTATTGAACAGTGGCCTGGACTCAACAACTTTTAACATGAACAGTTCCTGCACTCCGCAACTCAAAGTACTCAGGCGACTCGCTTGCCCCTTCCTACTGCCTTCCTTCTCCTTTTGTTCATTTTTTGAAAACTGTGTTTATTCCGAGGCTTGCAGTTTGCCATGTCCGTTTGAATTGCCTTACGTTATAGTTTGTAAATGGTCCAGGGATTTTCCTGTGATATACATTATTCACGATGATTGTTTCATTGTCCGACTCGTTGGCTGAACGGTCAGCGTACTGGCCTTCGGTTCTGAGGGTCCCGGGTTCGATTCCCGGCCGGGCCGAGGATTTTTGTCACCTACGGGTGTCAAATAGAAAGACCTGCACCTGGCGAGCCGAACCCGTCCTGGGATATCCCGGCACTAAAAGCCATACGACATTTCATTTCATTTCATTGTTTCATTAATGTATCATATTACGAAATCCTAAGTTGCGATTTGAGGTTAACTTTCAAGTAGAAAGAATACACTGTCTTGATCAAGCTTTATCATTGTTCTTCTTATTCCTTCCACTGACCTCCCATTGATCCCAGCCTTTTCTCTTTGGATGACCTGTCAATGAATCTTTATCAATTACTACGTTATTGCTTGTCTTCTGCCAAGACCGACTACAATATATCAGACCGTAATTTCAAAACCAAGATGGTGGACGTCGTGGGCGCAGTAGATGCCGACTGATTAAGGTTAGAGTAACACGCAATAACTTTATTTCGACGATAAACAAACTCACGAATTTCGGAGATGCCGGAATTCAGTCCCAAAGGAGTTCTTACCTGCCAATAAATTTCACGAGGCTGACGTATTTGAACACCTTCAAATACTACCGGACCGAGCCGGGATCAAACCCGCCAAGTTAGGGTCAGAAGGCCAGAACTTCAACCGTCTGAGCCACTCAGCCCGGCGTCACATTAAATTACTTTTGTTGATACCACTGAAAGAGCTACATAATATCTGGTTCAATCCGCCAGAAATACGAAAAGATCGCGTACATTTTTTGCCAACGGTGGTAATTTACCATGATAAATGTAACATCATACGGAAAATCACTGTTGCGCCTATGAAAACGGTTCGCCAACAACTACTCATCACATATAATCAACTAGAATCACAAATATTCTGCTAGAATAGATGGACAACCCCACAGCAAAAGAGAACAACAAGCTGATTATTTAGAAATTTCCCTTTAGTCAAATAACGTTTTTTCCTAGATTTCACATCGCTGGATAGATGGAAATACATTATAAAACTGTTAAAATTATATTTATAACACCATTTTGAATGTTTAAAGATAATTTAAGGAGCGAAATTCCTCAATTTCTTCACTCTCATGAGAACTATGAAACATAACGTATTGCCTTAGTTTCGAAGTGGTGGACAGTTTCTAATGTTCAGCAATCAATGAAAGGGAAGTACACCCGAAATTATTATGCTACTACTGGCTTTTCGTCGCACTGACACAGATAGGTCTTACGGCGACGATGAGGCAGGAAAGGTCTAGGACTGGGAAGGAAGCGGCCGTGGCCTTAATTAAGGTACAGCCCCAGCATGTGCCTGGTGTGAAAATGGAAAACCACGGAAAACCATCTTGAGGGCTGTCGACAGTGGGGTTTGAACCCAATATCTCCCGAATACTGGATACTGGCCGCACTTAAGCGACTGCAGCTACGAAATGATTATGCCAACCCAATGAATGGCCCTAGTGATGTTAATCTTTCCTTACTGGAAACTTTTAAAACATATGTTGACATATGGTATAGCAGAACTTCCAACAATGATGGTAAACTTAGTAAAGAAACGTTCAGATACTAAAGATATAATGGGATTTTCTCCATTGAAGAACATGAGTATAAAAACTTTGATGACTCTAAACAATGATGTCTTCACCAAACCTACATGGACGAGCTTTAGTTTGGTGTAGACTGCTTGATAACAGATATCCACAACATGAATTGGAAGGTATTGGTACAATAAAACCCCTGCGTTACAAACGAAGATAATCCCTGCAAGTCACAATTTCTTCTCTGTGACTGTATCGATTCAAAGTTACCACTGACCCATATGAATACACTCACACACTTATATTCTATGTACAAAGAAACTAATATTTATCGTCAAATTTCATGAAATTTCTCCGCCTGAATAAGAAAACAAAAACGAATAGGCTCACCATTTTCGGTTGGAAAGAGATTTCCCTAACCACAAATATTGGTTACTCACGTACGATAGTTTGATCTTTAACTTCCAAATTTTCGCAATGAATATTCATTATCCATTTATCACGTAAAGATCTATCTTCAGGGAATTTAAAAGCTTGAGCAACGGTATAATTCGATCTACAACCAAGAACGCAGCAGGAACGACCAATTTTGTGAAATGCTACAGCACGGCAATATAAACACTGTTATACACTAAACATATCATCATATACACTCCTAACAACACACCATACTAATAAACCGTTATAGATTACTATTTTACCAAATATATACTTTATACTTCAATAACTCGATCAATATAATACTCTTTAACAGAACGTAAACATAGATATGTACCAACCGCATGTCTCAAACGTTCGCCCACGAAGGCGCCATTTTCCTCCCAATCGATAGTAGCATTAAGGTCTGATATATTGTAGTTGGTCTTGCTTCTACGAATTGCTGGATATCGAAACAAGTTTGATTCCTTCTACACTCCTGATTCGTAACAAAATGGTAGCAGAGTAACTTATCCGATTTATTTAGTGTTGACTTCCTCTTATTCTTACCCTGTTATTTAATCATTGATTTTATTGTTCTTACTATAAAGACGTTCTTCTTTTCTGAACATGGCAACCTTTTCCGATAATTTTCCGTTATATTCTTCTGATGACTTTTCATTTTCACCCCCCGGCTTCTCGGTCTCTACCTAATCCACCTTGTGCGGATTTAATTTATTTTGATGATACTGCATCCTCAGAATCTTCATCCCCTACCTTTTCATCTCCGCATTCTAACACTTCAAATTTACTTGACCAAGACTTGAAACCAAAACTTTCAACTACCACTCATCATTTACATCCTGAATCTTTTATGGCACTCACCTCATCGCCTGTTTCCTCAAATCCACTTACTCACTCACTGAATCTAGAAATTATTAAGCAATCATTAACACAAGTGCCTACTTTAACACATACAAATCCTCGAAATTTAACTATTTGGTTATTTTCCCTTCGTAAATTCCTTAAAGTCCAACTTGCCCCATTTTCTCAACTCATTAGCTTATTAACCTCTAAAACTACTGGACATTTAACTAATTTTTGGCTGGAGAATATGGCACATTTTCAGGACTGGGCTCAATTTCGAACTTGTCTTCATAATTACTTCCTACATTATGAAGTACGTCATAAATTAAATTTGGAATTTGTTCGCCGTCATCAACGTTCTGACGAACCTATTCACGACTATTTAGACTCCATTTTTACCTTTAGTGATGTTCTTAACATCGCTAATAACCCATTGGACTTAATATCAATTGTTACATTTTATGCTGTGCCTTCCTTTCGACAACTTCTTCATGTACATGCCCCTCCTACCTCTTTGCTACAATTGTATACCGCAGCACAAGTTCATACGACTTACTCATATGCCAATATTTCCTACTATGTTCATGTACCACCACCCGTCTTACCTCCCTCTGCTACTTCTTCCCCGGCGACAGTATTATTACCAATGTCTCATCCTTGTGCGGATTTAATTTATTTTGATGATACTGCATCCTCAGAATCTTCATCCCCTATCTTTTCATCTCCGCATTCTAACAGCGGACGAGTTCAAGGGACAAATCTGCCTAATCAAATACATTCTTTTCACCATAATACCTCCACTACTCGGCGACTTCTTCGATGTTCCACTAGTTCTCGTACTACAACGAGCGTAAAATATGGTTCTCATATTTTTTGCTCATTACCCAGGACTTCTCATATTGTGGTCTTGCTTCACAATAGTCCTACTATTGCACTTTTAGATTCTGGTTCGACTACTTCTTTAATTAGTCTAGAACTTTACCAATCTCTTCAGAATATTTTTTCTCATCTTCAACTTTCTCTGTCTTCACTTCGTTGTACTTCTGCATCAAATTATGTACTTCACACCCTTGGCCAAGTCAGGCTTAACTTAAAAATTCAACATTTTTCTTGGCACTACTCTTTTAAGGTCGTAGAAAACCTATCATATCCACTAATTCTAGGATATGATTTTTTTGTCACACTGGTTTGGTACTTGATTCTTTTAATTCCTCTATTCGTCTTAATTTTTCGGACATTAGGATTCCACTAGTGAATTATTCAGATTTTCCTTTTTCACATCTTCCTTTTCTTCGCCAGGGCTATGTGTATTGTAATCGTTCTCAGTCTGATCAACTTGATAATTTGTCAACTGAGTTTTCTGATGTTGTAACCCCTAAACTAGGAACTGTTACTAATTTCCATGCTCATATTGATCTCACTGACACCACTCCTGTTCGATCTCCCCCATATCACTTGAGTCCGCCCAGGATGAAAATCCTTAATCAACTTGTAGACAAAATGCTGGACGATAACACTATTGTACCCTCCACTTCTGATCATGCCTCTCCCGCGTTCATCGTTGATGAACCTGACGGGTCCTTTAGATTTATAGTTGATTATAGAAAAATCAACTCCAAGATTCTCTACGATGCTTACCCCATGCCTAAAGTTCAAACTGCTTTTCAGCATTTTTCCAATGCACAATATTTCTCCCTCTTAGATTTAAATTCTGCCTATAATCAGTTACCCTTAGATGATACCAGCTCTAAGTATACTGCTTTTATTACACCTACGGGTCTATATCAATTCACAAAAGTACCTTTCGGATTAAATCTTGGATCATAAATCATGCAAAGATTTGTTGACAATCTTTTTTCCGACATAAAATAACAGTATCTATTTCCGTACGTAGACGACCTTTTGATTTATAGTCCTGACTTTGATACTCATATTAAACATCTTCGTGGAGTACTTTCTCGTTTACGTCCTGTTAATCATACCGTCAATCCTTCCAAAATTATTTTAGCCCAGACCTCCATTAAGTTTTTGGGGCATATTCTTTAGAATAACGGCATTTCTGTTGACCCTAATCGTGTTTCTGCAATTGATCGTATTACTCCACCTAAAAATCTGAAACAGTTGCGAACATTCTTAGGTATGGTTGGCTTTTATAGTAAATTTATCCTCCACTATTCCCACTTATATGAGCCACTTAATTTACTTAAACGGAAAGGTATGAAATTTCACTGGGGAGACCATCAGCAAACTGCATTTCTTTATCTCAAATCTGCTTTAAGCAAAGCCCCTATTCTTCAAATACCTGATTTTGATTTACCTTTTGAAGTTTGTACGGACGCCTCTGACGTTGCTGTTGGAGGAGTCTTAAATCAAAACCGAGACGTAAGCTCCTTCCTATTGCTTATTTCAGCCGCTTGCTTTCGTCTACTGAACGTAGGTATTCTATTTATGAAAGGGAAGCATTAGCCTTAATCCTTACTATTGAACATTTTTCCGAATACCTCGACCATCGGCAATTCCTTGTTCAAACTGATAATCAGGCCCTATCCTGGTTACTGAATAATGCCCCTAAAATAGGCAGAACTGGTCGATGGCTGCTCTGCCTCTCTTGTTTTAAGTTTTCTATTAAATTTGTCTCTGGCTATCAAAACTCAGTGGCTGATGCACTTTCTCGTCTCTTCGACCAACCATCCTCTTTAACCTTCGATCAACTCCCCTGTTATGAAGTTAACACTATTTCTTCTCTCATTGATTTTCCATTATCTTTTGATTCCTGTTACTAACATCAATCTACTGATTCTTATTGTAAAGACATTAAGATTTTTCTTTTTGCTGCTAACTATGATGGACCTTTTCGGATCCATAATGATTTGCTGGTCTTTAAACCGACTCCTAAATCGCTCCCTAGAGTTGGCATTCCTTACCCTTTACATTCTATGCTGTTCCAGTATTATCATGGGTCTACTTCACATATGTGCAGGGATGTTTTCGATTGGGTCAAATCCTGTACATTATGCCAGAAACACAAACCCCCGAACACATTGTCTTTCGGTTCTCATTCGGCCATACCTTCTACTTATCCTGCCGAGAGGTATTATCTTGATGTTGTCGGACCTATCACAAAATCCTCTCAAGGCAATGCGTACATCTTTACTCTTCTTGATGGTTTCTCTAAATTTTTAATTTTGCGCCCATTGCTTACACTTTCTGTTCAAACTATCAGCCGGCTTTTGAATAACCAAAGTTTCCCTATTACTGGTTTACCTAAGTACCTAGTTTCTGATAACGCTACTGTTTTTAATTCACAATTCTTTTATAACTTTTGCTTTGCCAGTGGTATTAAAAAGGTCTTTACTTCACCCTACCATCCCCAAGCCAACCTCGTTGAACGATATCATAGAAATCTGAAGGTCCTGTTGTCCATCTTCCATTCTGAAGATCAACGCGATTGGGATTCTGAATTACCTGGTTTCGCGCTAGCACTTAATTCTACCACAAATAACTCCACCTCTTTTTCCCCGGCGAAATTATTTTTGGGTAGAGATTTGCAAACTTCTTTAGATTTAACATGGGATTTACCTTCTTTGCTCTTTTCTCCCCCTAATCAAGTCACTCAGACTGAGTGGAAAAGGGCATTAACTAAATTGCATCAGGCACAGGAGGTCCATCGACGGGTACACAACCGTGGGGACCGTCCCTCAAAATTTAAACTTTTAGATAAAGTACTGCTAAAGAACCATCCTGCTATTGATCATACATCCGCTAAACTTTGTCCCCGTTGGACAGGCCCTTTTTCAATCATTCGATTCTCAACCCCTGTTTCTGTTTTATTACAGGATGCGAATGATCCTTCCATTATTAAAAAGGCCCATGTTTCACAGTTGCTCTACCCAGTGACCCTCCAACCCCACCCGGGTCAACTGGACTCTCCCATCCAGGTGAAAATTTGGGAATGTTTCCCTATTTCTTTTTTATATAAAGCATATGGATGTGATATATTTTTCTCCTTACCATAGACCATATTCGTGTTTGTTTATTGTATTGTTCTCCCCCCCCCTCCTTTAACTTTTAATGTTTGTTTATCTAAGCTTTGTTTCTTGCCGAGTCTGCTTTTGTTCCAGCCCTTCTTTTCTTACTTCCTCTTCGACCGTCGCCATTCGTCTGATCTACATTGACTCTTCACTCCCGGAATCCTTCGGATTCCTGGCCGACGGGGGAGTATGTAACGGTCACTCACCTAATTACAGCTGCCGTCAACGTGAACTCCACTTGTCTTCCTCTACTCGCCGCTATTAACACTCATCGAACCGGCCTTGTACCTTCGTTGCCGTCTCGCCTTGCGTCCGTCCTGCTGAACAGCTCTCAGCATACTGGCTCACCACTGGATTACGTCACCCGCTGCGTCATTGTCTGAATATTCTCGATGTTTTGTGTGCTTCTTTCTCGAACTTTCTGTGGTGGTATAAATACCTGGCCCACTTTCAGTCCAGCGCTGATACCGAGTGAGGTTGGAGGGTCGTAAGGGGTTCCCAGTATTTTGCTGGGAAACTCCATTTGTTTTCTACTACATTGGGTGAGCAACAGAGTACTTTAATTATTATTATCACCATCATTGTTTATCTAATGGATTTTGAACTTACCTTCGTTGCTATGGCCGGTTTTCTTTTAGTTTGACATGAGTGTTATTTTCCCTCAAAATATGAACTTCAGTTAATCGTAATTTCAAGAGTCTGTGAATGATTGAACAGTGGCCTGAACTCAACAACTTTTAACATGAACAGGTCCTGCACTCCGCGACTCAAAGTGCTCAAGCGACTCCCGCTGTTGTGATCCCGTACTTGCCCTTTCCTACTACCTTCCTTCTTGTTGCGTCTGGACAAGCAATGTTATTATGAATCAAGAAGGCGGTGAACTTGCATGTTAAGTTTTAAAAACGAAGAAGAATGATCCTTTTGTTGTGCTATGTGATTGCTGTGAAATTGGCTTAATCTCTAAATATACGGTTTGAGAATTTGGGGAAGGAATTAAACGGGTAGTTTCATTGCTGTTCCAACATAATTTTGGTGACCCCGACGTGATGTAATATCGCAGATACTGGCGAGTCTCAATATGGTTATTATAGGTCTATTCTCGTAACGGAAAAAATGGAGGCAGTATTTAAGAAACGTAAAGTGTTGAGAGCATGTTTTACTAAAACTTATGACAGTTTTACACAAGAAATAGATTCTGAGAATCCGAATGAGGAAATAGTGAAATCAAAATTTTCTACGTTAGATAGGTTGTGTGGCAATCTTAATAAACTAGACGATCAAATGGCCACGTTGATGTTAGATGATGAAAATGCTGACTTTGAAACAGAATATAACACTGCAGAAGCATATAGAGAAAAATGGATCGTGTTAAAGTTAAAATGGAAACTTGTGTTACAAAATGCGCTCAAGTAGGACAAGTCAATGATGCCCAGTCGGTTAGTTCATTCCTAATCTCAAGTAGGAGGAAACTTAAACTTCCTAAAATAGAGCTGACACAATTTAGTGGAAATATAAAAGACTTTTTGGGCTTTTGGAATCAGTTTAAGAGAATTGATGGGGACAGGAATATGGACGATGCAGATAAATTTCAGTATTTGCTTCAGGCTAAAGTACAAGGTTCACGAGCCAAAGAGATTGTAGAGATTTTCCCCGCATCTGCTGAACATTATAAAAAAGCTATTGAAAGCTTAAAAAATAGATTCGGTAAGGAAGAATTGTTGACCGAATATTACGTGAGAGAGCTACTAGGATTCGTGATAAAAATGTAACAGAGACCCAAACCAGGCTTGAAATGGCTCATCTCTACGATAAGTTAGTAGCACACCTGAGAGCATTGGAATCAATCGGGATGACATCAGATAAATACGCAGCGATGCTGTTTCCACTTGTGGAATCCTGTATTCCAGAAGATCTACTTCGCGTGTGGTTAAGGAACCCTATGGCAGTCGAACAAGTGAATGAAGAAGATAGAATCTATGAAGACCGATCGAAACGTCTTTTAGCATTCTTGCGGCGTGAAGCTGAGGGTGAAGAACGAATAGCACTTGCAAAAGCTGGCCTCAAAGTTCGTGGAGATATTAAGCAACAGGAGAACAACGGAGAGCAAGTTGACGACAATGATGTTATGATTACTGCAGCAGATTTATTTTCTGGTGAGAAGAAGAAGTCCTGTTGTGTGTCTGTTCTGTGATAAAACTCATGACAGTAAGGATTGTTTCCATGCCCAAAAATTATCCCTTAGCCACAAGCGAGACTTGGTGAGAAAAGGGAAAGGATGTTACGCATGTTTAAAACATGGCCATCGAGCGAAGGACTGCAAGCAGAGACTAAGTTGCACAATCTGCTCCAAAAGACATTATACAATCATGTGTCCAAATCTAGAAAATGCACAGAAAAATTTATCCGTAGAAGACGACAAAACGTGTTTATCTTGTCAGTGTACCTCAGAGGTATTTCTTCAAACACGCATGGTAAATCTCGTTGCAAATGGCAGAAAGCGGAAAGTAAGGGTACTAATTGACTCAGGTTCACAACGATCATATATCCTGAAGAAGATTGCAGAAGAAATGAGGTGTCGACATGTAAATACTGCGATGAGATGGTAAAACACGTCCTATTTGGTGGGGGAGCTCAACCAAGAAAACGGAGCACCGATGTTACAGCATCTGCTTAGAAAGCTTGGAAGGAAACTACGCTAGCTTGCTTGCAAGAGCTGAACCAACGTGGAATCAAACTAACTGATGTCGGAAATAGACAGCCAGCCAGCCATTGAGTTACTGTTAGGAGCGGACGTTGTGGCGAAGCTTTATACTGGAGTGTGGGCTCACAGCAGTGGAAACTCGACTAGGATGGGTTGTGATGGGACGAATGGAAAGAGGTCTCGGGCAACCTAACCATGCTGTGATGTTAACCACCATGCTGACACCTTCAATGAACATACAAGGTATCAAAAGGGTGCGAGTGCCAGATCTCGATTCTATTGATAACATTAATTTATCGAAAAGGCTGCAATGCCAACAACGTCTGAGAGAAGAATTGAGGAAGAGATTCAGACTGGAGTATTTAGGTCAACTCGTCCAGAAGAAAGGAGACGTGAAGCGGAGGAGAGAAGAGATAAGATGTGGATATGTTGTGCTGATCGGCAATAACAACATGAAGAGACTGGACTGGCCCTTGGCGAGAGTAACAGAGGTGTTCCCCGGGAAGGACTATGTAGTACGAGTAGTGAAGGTGAAAACTGCAGGTGGAGAATTCATCCGGCCAATACAACACATCTATCCCTTAGAGATGTGTTTCTCTCCCATAATCCCAGGTAAAGGCGCAACAATAGACGTTACCACAAAAATACCAAGGTACTTGTTCCAAGGTCTCCAGATCCTGATATCCCCGTGCAAGGTGCCAAAGTTACCACGGCAGGCAGGAAAGTGAACATCCCTTCACGTTTTCTTGAGTTAAAGAACTTAAACTGTGTTCGAAACTTTGTTTAATATATCTTGTTAAGGTGTAAATTAATTTGATTTGATAGTGTAAAATCAAAGGTGGGAGGATGTTGCGTCTGGACAAGCTATGTTGTTATGAATCAAGAAGGCGGTGAACTTGTATGTTAAGTTTTAAAAACGAAGGAGAATTATCCTCTTGTTGTACTATGTGATTGCTGTGAAACTGGCTTAATCTCTAAATATATGGTTTGAGAATTTGGGGAAGGAATGAAACGGGTAGTTTCATTGCTGTTCCAACACTTCTCCTTTTGTTCATTTTTTGAAAACTGTGTTACTTTATTCCGAGGGTTGCAGTTTGCCATGTCCGTTTGAATTGCCTTACGTTATGGTCTAGGGATTTTCCTGTGATATACATTATCCACGATGATTGTTTCATTAATGTATCATATTACGAAATCCTAAGTTGTGATTTGAGGTTAACTTTCAAGTACAAAGAATACACTGTCTTGATCAAGCTTTATCATTGTTCTTCTTATTCCTTGCACTGGTCCCAGCCTTTTCCTCTTTGGATGGCCTGTCAATGAATCTTTATCAATTACTACGTCATTGCTTATCTTCTACGAATTGCTGGATATCGAAACAAGTTTGATTCCTTCTACACTCCTGATTCGTAACAAAGTTCGGTTGTGATGGGACACGATAGCCGAGTGACATTCTAACTGGCATTTCCAAAGTCGACCAATGCACGCCATGTTCTTGTCTGACCAACTCGCCCCAGTGATTTGGTATGCGCATGAACTGAATTATTATTATTATTATTATTATCATCATCATCATCATCATCATCTGTTTACCCTCCAGGTTCGGTTTTTCCCTCGGACTTAGCGAGGGATCCCACCTCTACCGCCGCAAGGGCAGTGTCCTGGAGCTTCAGACACTTGGTCGGGGGATACAACTGGGGAGTATGACCAGTACCTCGCCCAGGCGGCCTCACCTGCTATGCTGAACAGGGGCCTGGTGAAGGGATGGGAAGATTGGAAGGGATAGGCAAGGAGGAGGGAAGGAAGCGGCCGTGGCCTTAAGTTAGGTACCATCCCGGCATTCGCCTGGAGGAGAAGTGGGAAACCACGGAAAACCACTTCCAGGATGGCTGAGGTGGGAATCGAACCCACCTCTACTCAGTTGACCTCCCGAGGCTGAGTGGACCCCGTTCCAGCCCTCGTACCACTTTTCAAATTTCGTGGCAGAGCCGGGAATCGAACCCGGACCTCCGGGGGTGGCAGCTAATCACGCTAACCACTACACCACAGAGGCGGACTATTATTATTATTATTATTATTATTATTATTATTATTATTATTATTATTATTATTATTATTATTATTATTATTATTTTAATAATTCCGTCTCACGTTCTTTGGGGCACGTTATGTGTGTTATTCTTCTCCTAGTGCCCTGTATTTCTTCGTTGTTACTGATCTTCTTTTCCTCTCGTCTTCCGAGATAGGTTTGGCTTTTAATGTCGATTTGTCTTGAAACCTTACATTTAGGTATTACTTTACTGTTCCATCGAATAACGATTTTTCTGTCATGTTTCATTCTACGAGGTCTTTTTCAGTTTCTTTAAACCAGTTGGGTTGTTTTACGGTTACAGAAGAAGTCAAAGTGGTGGTGGTGGTGATTATTGTTTTAAGAGGAAGTACAACTAGGCAACCATCCTCTATATAACACTAATCAGAGAGAAAAATGAAAGGGGTCCGACCCTTCGAAAAATGAAGGTATTGGCCAAAGGAAGACAAGGGCCACGAAGGGCGTGAAAATGAAAGACTCCCTAGCTCTCGCAAACCTAATAGCGTCGGGGTCGGAAAAGAACAAGAGTTGACCAAGGGAGGTCGGATAGGATAGATAAAAGTGAGGAGCCTGGCACAAGTAAGTGGAAGCAATGCCAGGACTCAGCTGAGGGCCCCGTGGTCGCCAACCCACGCTCCATAGTTCAGAGCCCCTGGGGCAGAAGAAGTCAAAGATTTGTTCGGTGAATCTGTTAGAGTTCATTCTGAGAAGATGACGGTAAAAATTTATCATTCTTTTTCGCACAGTATCCGAGAGTTTTTCACTTTTCTCGTAGAGCGTTTCATTATTAATGTGTGTGCCGGGCTGAGTGGCTCAGACGGTTAAGGCGCTGGCCTTCAGCCCAACTTGGCAGGTTCGATCCTGGCCCAGTCCGGTGGTATTTGAAGGTTCTCAAATACGACAGCCCCGTGTCGGTAGATTTACTGGCACGTAAAAGAACTCCTGCGGGACTAAATTCCGACACCTCGGCGTCTCCGAAGACCTTAAAAAGTAGTTAGTGGGACGTAAAGCAAATAACATTATTATTATTATTATTATTATTATTATTATTATTATTATTATTATTATTATTATTATTAATGTGTGTTTCTTATTGGCCTGAATTTTCATCCTATGATCTTTCTTAAAATGTTCCTTTCTTTTAGCTCGAGTTTCTCATGTTTAGTGCTTCTCGTTTAATCGCTGTTTATAATGTTTAATTCTGGATCCCATGAAAGGGATAACTTGTTGTATGTATCTTTTGTTAGTTGAAAGGTCAGTTCAAGTTTATTTTTCCTGAATTCAATTACTTTACATTCCACAGCATTCCAACTAATCCATTCTACGAGATATTTGAATTCTTTTACTATTTCCATCTTTTGTGCTTGGACTTTGAGGCATTTACGTTGGTGTTTGTTGTTTGTCTTGATTTTGGTTTTATCGAAGGAGATGTGAAGACCTGTTGTTTCTCTAGTTCAAGGATTTATCCCTTGCTTCGTCCATTGTTTCAGCAAACAAGGCCAACAACAATACAATTGAATTGATTTTTAGGTTCTTCTTCTTGCAACCCAGTCCAATTCCACTCTTGCCGGGCTGAGTGGCTCAGACGGTTAAGGCGCTGGCCTTCTGACCCCAACTTGGCAGGTTCGATCCTGGCGTCTCCGAAAACCGTAAAAGAGTAGTTAGTGGGACGTAAAACAAATAACATTATTATTATTATTATTATTCCACTCTTTATATTTTTGTTCCGTTCTCTAACTACGTATACTTTCTCAAACACTGAGAGCCGATCCCCCTCTTGTACTCCTGGTCTTATTTTCAAGCAAGCTCATAGTTCACCCATGAATTTCATCATCATCATCATCATCATCATCTGTTTACCCTCCAGGTTCGGTTTTTCCCTCGGACTTAGCGAGGGATCCCACCTCTACCGCCTCAAGGGCAGTGTCCTGGAGCTTCAGACTCTTGGTCGGGGGATACAACTGGGGAGTATGACCAGTACCTCGCCCAGGCGGCCTCACCTGCTATGCTGAACAGGGGCCTTGCGGAGGGATGGGAAGATTGGAAGGGATAGGCAAGGAAGAGGGAAGGAAGCGGCCGTGGCCTTAAGTTAGGTACCATCCCGGCATTCGCCTGGAGGAGAAGTGGGAAACCACGGAAAACCACTTCCAGGATGGCTGAGGTGGGAATCGAACCCACCTCTACTCAGTTGACCTCCCGAGGCTGAGTGGACCCCGTTCCAGCCCTCGTACCACTTTTCAAATTTCGTGGCAGAGCCGGGAATCGAACCCGGACCTCCGGGGGTGGCAGCTAATCACGCTAACCACTACACCACAGAGGCGGACCACCCATGAATTTAACTTCCGAAAACATATTTGTGATAGTCGCTTTTATGATATTAGCTGTTTTCTTATCGAAACCCATTTCCTCCAGAACTGATAACAGGGATTCTCTATTATTCGAATCACTTGCCTCTTTGAAATCAATGAAGGAGATTACGTACGTCTTTGCCCTTGATTTTTGGTATGCCATAATGTTTTAAAGGCTTAGTATTTGCTCAGAGGTATGAGCTATCCTTTCTAAAACCTTCCTGGTATTCCTTATTATTATTATTATTATTATTATTATTATTATTATTATTATTATTATTATTATTATTATTATTATTATTATTATTATTTTTGATTCGTTGTGCCCAGCTGTGGAGCGCGTTTGAACTTATTTTGCACAATGTTTCTTCTTCTTTTCTTCCCAATATCTCTTCATTTTTTCACTGTGTTCCTTTCTGCGTGTTTCTGTCCAGCCTGTATTTTTTCTTGTTGGTTTCTCTGCAAATTTATGTTTATTTACTAAGCTTCTAAATTTCATACTATCTTGAATGGTTTCGTCCTCAATACCCATTTCTTGTAGATCTTCATGAATTTCTGCTAACCAATTGTTGCGGATTTTCAGGGTTAGAGCTAGATTTAGAATTTTCTTTGTCAGCCTGTTGTTATCCATTCTGTGTAGGTGTCCGTAGAATTTTAGTCGTCTCTTTCTGATGGTATCTGTGATTTTTTCTGTGAATTGAAAAATTTCGTGTGGTTTCTTTTTCATCCAAATTCCATTTTCGAACTTTGGTCCTAGGATTTTTCTGAGAATTTTCCTCTCTTGTTTCTCAATGCTTTTCATTTGTGACCTGCCGCCAATGATCAGTGTTTCAGATGCATAAAGTGCCTCTGGTTTGATGACTGTATTGTAGTGTCGTAATTTTGCATTTTTTGATATACATCTTTTGTTGTATCTGTTCCATGTGATTTTGTAAGCCCTTTGCAGTTTAGCAGTTCTTTCTTTGTTAGCTTCCTGATTTAACCCTGCTGGCTGAATAATTTCACCTAGATACTTGAATTTGTCTACTTGGGAAATTATTCCACAATTGGTGATTAATGGTTGATTGTCGAATCTTGATTTAGTTCCTTCCATAAACTGCGTCTTTTCAAATGAAATTTGAAGTCTGGTTTTTGCGGCTATTTCATTCAATTTTTCTATGGATTGGATTGCTTCTTGTCTGTTGTTCGAAAGGATCGCAAGGTCATCTGCGAAAGCTAAGCAGTCAAGGTGAATTTTGTCTTTAAGAAGTCTGCCAATGTTTATACCTTTAGTTTCTTTTCTCCATTCACGAATCACTTTTTCCAAAACTAAATTGAATAGTAGTGGGGATAGTCCATCTCCCTGTCGGACGCCAGTTCTGATTTCGAACGGTTCAGAAATTTCTCCCAAGAACTTAACTTTTGATGTTGTGTTGGTCAGAGTTTGTTTAATCAATTCCCTCGTTTTCCTGTCGACTTGAAATTCCTCTAGTATGTTGAACAGGGTCTGCCGATCTATGGAATCATACGCTTTTTTGAAGTCAACAAAGGTGATTACTGTTTGTTTGGTTTTGCGAATCTGTAGTATGGATTTTAGGTTTAGGATTTGTTCTGCGCAGGATCTCCCTTTTCGGAATCCAGCCTGATAATCTCCGATCAGGTGGTCTGTTTGTTTCTCTAATCTATTAAGTAGAGCTTTAGAGAAGATTTTATATACGAGTGAGAGGAGAGAAATTCCTCTGTAGTTATTAATATCTGATTTGTCTCCTTTCTTGTGAAGTGGGTGAATCAATGCACATTTCCAATCCTCCGGAATTTCTTCAGAAAACCAAATGTCCTGTAAGATTTTTTGAATACTCTGGGCCAGTTTGTCACCACCAATTTTCAACATTTCAGCGATTATTCCATCTTCTCCTGGTGCTTTGTTGTCTTTTAAATCTCTGATTATTTGTTTGACTTCTTGTAATGTGGGGGGTTCTGAATCTGGATTAGGTGTTGGTTTTTCATAGGTGAATTGTTCCTTTGGAGATTCACAGTTTAAAAGGTCCATGAAATGGTTTGCTAGGAGTTCACAATTTCCCTTATTACTTGTTTCCAAAGTCCCATCTGTACGTTTGAAACAGAGACTAGGTGCCTGGTAATTGGATAATTCTTCTCTGAATGTTCTGTAGAAGTTCCGTGTATTGTTTTTCTTGAAATCTTCTTCTATTTCTACCAGTCTGTTTTGATCATATTTTCGTTTTTCAGATCTGATGATTTTTGAGGTTTGTTTCTGTGTTTTGAAGAATTCATCACGATTTTGATCAGTTTTATGGGAACTCCAGTTTAGCCAGGACCTAATTCTGACTTCTATGACCTTGTCACAGGTGTCATTCCACCACCTGTGTTTGCGTTTCCTTGGGGGATTGCTGATGTTTTGTGAAGCTTTCAAGAGTGTGTCCTTGAGTTCTAGCCAGTTTGAAGGAGCATCGTTGGAGATATTCGTAAGGAAGTTGTCTGAGTTCTGTCTCAGAAATTCAGGGTCGATTCTTGGGTTTCTGATTGTTTTGCTTTTCTTCCTGTTGGGTTGAAACTTTACTTTAACAAGAGATAGGTGGTGGTCGGAGTCAATAATTCCCTTTTTGACTTTAACGTTCATAATTTCTTTTTGGTTTTTCTTGGAAATAGCCACATGGTCTAGTTGAAATTCTCCTAAATGCATGTTCGGGGATCTCCATGTCATTTTCTTTTGTTGAAGTGCCAGGAAATGGGTTGACATCAATTTTAGATCGAAATTCTCGCAGAAGCCAATTAAACGTTCTCCATTTTTATTGGTTCTTTTGTGAGCAGGGTAAAGTCCTACAGTGGTCCTAAATTTCTCTCTTTGCCAATTTGTGCATTGAAGTCCCCCAGCAGAATTTTGACATGATGTTTTGGAACTTTGGCTGTAGTTTCTTCTAGTAATTCCCAGAAGTCATCTACCTTCTGTGGGTCTTTTTGATTGTAATTGTTTGTAGGTGCATGTGCATTGATTAGTGTATAAGCTTTGTTTCCTGATTTGATTGTCATTAGCGACATTCTTTCAGAAGGAGATGTAAAGTATAATACCGAATTTGTGATATTTTTTCTCACTGCAAAACCAGTGCCAAATTGTAATATTTTGTTAGGCAGGAGGGTAGCTGGTTTACCTTTATAAATTCTATAGTTTCCTGATTCAAAAATTTTCGTCACTGTACCTAGTTTCTTGGAGGGCCAGAATTTGGATGTTGAGTTGGTCTAATGTGTCTGTTAAGTGCTTCAACTTTCCAATTTTGCGAAGCGTGTTGATGTTAAATGTGCCAATAAAATGTTTTTCCTTTGGGCGAAGAGATTTGGGAAGCCCCGATACATTCCTGCATGATGTTCTCGGTCCCCCAGAATCCGATGACCGAGAAAACCTAGTATGAATACTAGGGCCTGGGGTAGTAGTATCATTAACTGACGTTGCCATCATGCTAGTAAGTTGAAGATAATGGGGAGATTGATCTTTGGCAATCTCATAGTTACAACTAAGGTATTGAGCCTCAGAGGTTCCCTCAAGATGTTTTCTGGCTGTGCCTGTTTTTGGTCCGCGAGAGGTATTTTATTTCCCTCAAGCCCTCCGGACAAGTCCGGCGAGCCCCCCGATCCGCCACCTGGGACGCGCCCGATAGGGGAACAGGCAAAACCCCCACGGGATTATTATTATTATTATTATTATTATTATTATTATTATTATTATTATTATTATTATTATTATTATTATTCCTAGGGTCTAACGATGCAGCACGGGAAGACTTGTGAAGCTCTTTGTTCCGACCAATCAACGGCTAAGTGTGAGACAACAGCTGTCCACACGGCCTTGTACGGTCAAGGAAATCTGAAATACAAATTAGTGATGACTCATTGGGGTCTACTGTACTTATTTGTTTTGTGTGGGCTAATGAGGTTACAGGCCAGGAAGCCAAATGCTCAATAAACTTCCAGCTTCACCGAGCGAGTTGACCCTGCGGTTAGGGGCGCACAGCTGCGAGCTTGCATTCGGGAGATAGTGGGCTCGAACCTCACTGTCGGCAGCCCTGAAGATGGTTTTCCGTGCTTTCCCATTTTCACACCAGGCTGTATGTTAATCAAGGCGACAGCGCGTCCTTCCCACTCCTAGCCCTTTCCTGTCCCATCGTCGCCATAAAACCTATCTGCGTCGGCGCGACGTGAAGCAGATTGGAAAAAGCTTCCAACTTCTTTGAAATCATTTAAGAGAAGACTTGAACTCTGCCACGTAGGCGACAGTCCTGAATAATGATTGATTGATTGATTGATTGATTGATTGATTGATTGATTGATTGATTGAAACAAGTGAGGCCAATGGCTTTCTTTTGGAGGTTATCTGAAGGAACTCAAATTTGAGATCGAGAAGGTTGTAAGCGATTTGAATTATATTACATATACTAGCTGATGTACCCGCGCTTCGCTACGGAATTCTAGTGTACACGTTGTGACCAAGATTGTATTAAATTGCATAGCTCTTAACGTTACCCTAGAAACGCGACGGGGAAGTCACCAAACGTCTTTTCTCATATGAAGACCGGGTTTGGGAAATTTTTTTAATGGTAGGCCCGCTTGTCTACTATCAGTCACAGTCAGGTTGGGGAGTTTTCATTTTAATGGCAGACACTCACTCTCCACCCGCCTTTTTACATCATCAGAAAGACTGTGTTGGTGGTTTTTCCCAACTGAAGGTCATTACAATGACATCAGTAGGAATGGCGCGATTAAAAGTGATGCTTTCATACGAAATACTCGATCAAATGAAACACAACACATTTCCTCACTTTTAACAAACAGTACTATGCTGCCGATCTAACAGACCAAAGTTCCAGAGCTGGATTCAATGAGCAAGCCGTGATCTATGAACACCCTACCTCTTTTTTCGGCGGGGTGAGGGGACGGGGGGATCGGGTGGGGGGGGGGGGAGGGGCTGGAGGGCGAATAGTGGAGAGTCCTAGGGCGAGAACGATGCCCTTTTACTAATCCGTTTCCTACTAGTACCCAATGAGTCGAAAAATCTCAATTCACTACACTGGCGGCGGAAAAATCTGACTTGGAGGCAAATGTTTCCTCCAAGCCACAGGAGAAACCCCTCCTCTCTGCTAATTTGGAATAAAATGAATGCAGATTTTAATAAAAGTGAAGAGGAAGAATCTTTTCTTAATAAACGGCTCTTTTCAGAATTGAATTATGAGTTATTTAGTGAATTGTGCTGCTATAATTTGGAATAGGCCTAAATTGTAATTCTAGACCAGGTCATACTACTACTAAGGGAGCCTTAAGTGTGCATACTGCTCATTCGAAACAGCGCGTCAGAGTAAGGAGGGAATAGTTGGGATACTACGATGAACCAGTGTGTTACGTACCGGCAGTATTAGAAAATGTATGAACCAGTAGAATGGCCTTCTAAAGAAGAAAGTTATCTAACTCCGCAGCTATTTCCGGCCAGTATTCAGTCAGGCTGTTATACCATGACCGACTCCAGAGGTTTTTGAATTGACGCCCGTAGGCGACCTTCGCGTCGTGATGAGGATGAAATGATGAAAACGACACATACACCCAGCCCGCGTGCCAGCCATATTAACGAATGATGGTTAAAATTCCCGACCTTTCCAGGAATCGAACCCGGGACCCCTTGTCGAAAGGCCAGCACGTTAACAATTTAGCCATGGAGCCGGACCCTCTGATTAGTGATAATGGAGAATAAAACAACCCCCACTCTTTGTGTTTGCAATGGGATCCCCAGGTTCGGGACAGGAGCCTTCTTTTCAAATGATAAGATCACCTTCAATAATATCCGAGACTGAATCCTGACATTGTTTCTTTATTAAACCAGAACTTGATTTTCTCTCTGAATGACTCAATTTTATTCCTATCATTAAATAATCTTTTTAACGTGTTTATATAAGATTAGAGACGGTAAATATGTTCATCCGGAAGGACGTGGCTTCGATTCGACATTAAGAAATTGCACATGTGGAGCAGTACATGGCCCTGAGGCCGGGCTCAAGTGCCGAGGTTAGCTTAGTCTTCATGACCTGCTGTACCGTGGAAACAATGAGCCAAGTGACTTTTCTTCTCATGTTCGAAAAAAAACACTTTCAGAACTTTGCGCGGGGCAGACAACGGTAGGAGCCTATTTCATCGCGCGATACTTTTTACAATATTCTATTAAAAGGACTTTTTACATGCTGAAAACATTTTTTAGCAGAAAAGTAAGGGTCATGTACAATAGAGCAATTTCCTCAATCGTGCCGAAAGTTGAAGAGCCCGGAAATGTTTCACATTGTGAGTCTTGAATAGCTCTCTTCCGCTTGTTCTTCACTCGTTCTCTTTTTTATTCATATCCTAGACGAATTAACTTCATTCATTCTGTAATGTGTTCATTGGTTCAATACCCTCAGGCATTTTTGATTTTTTTTTTTAATGTCCACAGCGAACGAAGTTATAAGAGCTTAAATAAAACTCTGCATTAGCGCTCGTAGTGGTAGAAAAAGGCAAGCTGCTAATCTAATCGACCAGATAACGGTGATTAGGAAAACGATTGTAATTGTTTGGAATAAATAAAGTTATTAAATGTTATTTACCTAAAATTCCCTAGGATGTTTTCAACACTGAGTTGCTTGTCTGAGGGGTAAAGCTGTGGATTTTTATATTTATATGTATACAGTACATATAATTTTAACCGAATGAGACAATATTTCTTTAAGCTCAGGTGCCGTATTCATGGAGGTAAGGTTTTTGAATGGAGCGATGCATTGCCTTCTATATTCTTACTTTTAGTAACTAAACCTAAATTTATTGGCTTACCTGTGAGTTTCTTGAGAATTCAACGAGAATGTTACAGATCAGTTCTACAGCCTATTCAACAACTTGTCTTAATTCTTTACTGATTTGTTTAATGTTCTTTTGAGCCGTCCTGGATTTCAAACTCCTAGGCTGAAAAGTGAGGGAACAATGTGATAGGTAGCAGCAGAGAGGGCAGGCTACTCATTTCACAGTCATACAGCCCGCCTGGTGGCCATGATCGTTAAGGCGCTGAAGTCTAAACGGTCTGACACCGAGGTTAGCCGGTTCGAGTCCAGTTGGTCGAAAACATTTCACCATCAGAATGTTGGACGCCAGGGTAGGGGAGGTGCTGGTATACTAGATTGCGTGCCAAAAGCCTGGATTAAATTCCAAACCTCTCCGCAGTGCTCATATGGAGTGAGGGCATATGACGCTGTTGATGGTGATTCGTCCGTCGGATGGGGACGTTAAGCCTTGAGCAGACCCCTCGGTGCTATTCGACAGGAGTAGGCTATGTGCCGGCACCGGGTTTCACCCTCTCCCAACTATCATATATCACATCATTCATTTCATCTCATTAACTCCTCTTATGAGGTTGATGTCAGGAAGGGCATCCGGTCATAAAAACCCGCCACGACAGATTCATCGGGACAAGGGTTGGACAAACAACAGCATAACCATTCGATATGTAAAGATCACACCACTCCAAGCCGAGAAAAAGTTACCTCACATAATTGACAACTTGTTGTTGGAAACTTATAATTCTGAAGTTTATGAACAACGCATTGTACTGTTAAAATTTAGATTTGATCATATGAGTTTGCGAGAAACAATGTACAATGTACAAAAACGACCTGCGATAAAAAAAAAGAACTATAAAGTACAAATGTCTAATGTACATGAAACAACGTGAAATGAAGCTAGGAAAATTGGACATTCTGTAGCTCCAAGGTCGAGTACATAGGATAGACAGTAGTCCTTCTCCTCACTGTGTTTTTCTGCTGTTAATGGAGTGATCGCAAATGGGGCACAATTGTCGATATATTCTTTCGTAACGACTGGAACGAACAAATACTGTATGTGGGTCGAAAGATTTGGGACCTCCAGTCACATGGGAGTCACTGTTTGTGAAGAGACGAACTGTGTTGTTATTTACCACCGCAGCCGAACACGGTAGCGACCCAGTCTGAGCCCAGTTCAGGAAGTGTTTGCTACAAGTGGGCCGTAGAACCTGTTCCAGCCGTGACCTCGAACCTACCTCCAGCAGGCCCGCGTTGTGCTCTGCGAAACTCTCTTCCTTTCCTCTTACGTCTTTCTTTCTTTTAATAATAATAATAATAATAATAATAATAATAATAATAATAATAATAATAATAATAATTGTTCCGTGGTATCTGTGGAACATAGAGAGCTGAAAGAAGGTGTGGGCTTCAACGGGTCTAATTAATTAAGTTAAAACTTTAAATAAAAGTGATATTTCTTTTAGAATCTCAAACTTAACAAACAATATTTTCAGGTACAAAATAGAAAACCCACGGATAGGTAGTTTACAAGTTTCTGAATGTGGAATTTACATAGAAATCTCCCAAAACACCGTTTGAGAGCACTTTGCGCCAGCGGTTACAAAACAGCCTTCCAAAGGCACCCCTCAATATTACAGCAATCACATGCTCTCCAACATTAACCAAGGAGACTGCGCTCTCAACTTCTTACAAAATCTTACGAATTTCTGGCCTCTCTAGGCCCAACTTGCAATTTTACAATTTAGTACACAGGGGTAACTAGTACCCAACCTACTGGGCCGTCGTGGAAAAAGAACAGGTTAAATAACTGACCCGAACACAAAATGAATGGAGGCGTACACTGGCGCTCCTAGAAAATGGTATAAAACCCTAATTGGGCTCTCGGCCCGATAATACAGGGGCTAATCCCAAGCTACTGAGGTGACTCGAATGAAGGACAGTTTAATGCCTTACAGGAAAGAGAAACTTATAAAATCGTAGACACCTCACGATAAATTGAAGGGGAACTCAAGAGGGTAACACACTCTCTATCCCCAATTTACAGTTAAAGACTTTTATGAAGTTTACATTAGAAAAGAAGGCTATTGCACTTCAGAATGAGATGGTTACATAGTTAAAGTTTAGAACCTTCCCCTCGGAGACAGCTACAACGATAGAAAATAGGTGCGCATTACCTGGGCTGATGTTCTGCCTGCCGACGGATGAGGCACCCCACCTCCTGTCTTAATACACACACACTCAGAAGGACGACGATCAAATAAGACAAGGAAACTTGAAAAGCCGCAACTTATATACCCGAAGCGATGGTTCGAGAGGATTCCGGACTAAATCCGGACATACCCTCTCATTTTTATTGGCAGAATCAACAGTTACACCCAAAAATCAACAAGGAGCCTGTGATAGGCTAAAAAATAATTACAGAAAAATTTTGTTTGGCCACACACCAAAGCTGGCGGGAAGAGAAGGAAGTGTTGCAAACTTTGAAATATATAAAAAATAAATGAAAGTAAATTTACTTGAGAAAACCTATAAACACAAAATTTCTTTCAATCATTAATTCTTTTACCTTGCACCAGAGTGCATTACTTCAGTTTTTGTGTGACATCTATGGAAAAAACTTCAAACTTCTTGAAAACAGACACAAAACAAATAAATCCAGTCAGTTTAGGCAACTTCACAATAACACAGTTACTCATGGTGACATCTTCTGGTCAATGTCCCAACTTCATGCCGTAGGTGTTTCACGTTTTGTTAGAGAGATAGCGTTCTTTAAGGCGCTTCTTTTGAATGTGCGGAGTTGAGGTGTACCTCCCGGTACAATAATAATACGGAAGTAACGTCAAACATCAAAGACAACACGACGCAACTGAACACCAAATATGGAACAATAAACCGTGTGTATAAGTTTAAATACCTTGCTGAGTGGATCCAATCAAACGGACTAGATACCGAGCAAGGAAACCACTCGGGAGATATATAACAAAATGTGCTTTTCTATAAATACCTGCCGGGCTGAGTGGCTCAGACGGTTGAGACGCTGGCTTTCTGACCCCAACTTGGCAGATTCGATCCTGGCTCAGTGCGGTGGTATTTGAAGGTGCTCAAATACATCAGCCTCGTGTCGGTAGATTTGCTGGCACGTAAAAGAACTCCTGTGGGACTAAATTCCGGCACCTCGGCGTCTCCGAAAACCGTAAAAGTAGTTAGTGGGACGTAAAACAAATAACATTATTATTATTATTTCTATAAATACCAACATTCAACATTATAACAGCGTCGTCAAGCCGGGATCTCTCCATGCGTCAGAATGCCCGTCAGACTGCCTTATCCTCTGTCAGAAATCTGCACTCGCTAAGTTAGAGCAAGTCCGGCTCCGCGATGTAGGGGGCAACGCGTCCGCCTGTCACCCGGCGGCCCCGGGCTCGATTCTCGGCTTGATCAGGGGTTTTTTAATTGTAGATGATTAATATCCCTGGCCTGCGAACTGGGTGTTTGTGTCGTCCTTAGCGTTCTTCTCCTCACATTCAACACTCTACACTTCCGCAATTTCCAGATACACGTAGGTTCATAACATATTGTGCAAGCAGGGGCAAAAGATCTTTCTAGGTCGACGTCCCGAATAAATAGCATTAAAAAAAGTTAGAGGAAATTCTTGGACCAAACTACAAAAACGGTATGTACATACACTGACTGACAGAGCAAATGCAACACCAAGAAGGAGTGGTCAGAACTTTATGCCAATTGCAGGGTAGACTGACGTCACTGAGGTATGCTCATGATGTGAAATGCGCCGCTGTGCTGCGCACGTAGCGAACGATAAATGGGACACGGCGTTGGCGAATGGCCCACTTCATACCGTGATTTCTCAGCCGACAGTCATTGTAGAACGTGTTGTCGTGTGCCACAGGACACGTGTATAGCTAAGAATGCCAGGCCGCCGTCAACGGAGGCATTTCCAGCAGACAGACGACTTTACGAGGGAATGGTGATCGGGCTGAGAAGGGCAGGTTGGTCGCTTCGTCAAATCGCAGCCGATACCCATAGGGATGTGTCCACGGTGCAGCGCCTGTGGCGAAGATGGTTGGCGCAGGGACATGTGGCACGTGCGAGGGGTCCAGGCGCAGGCCGAGTGACGTCAGCACGCGAGGACCGGCGCATCCGCCGCCAAGCGGTGGCAGCCCCGCACGCCACGTCAACCGCCATTCTTCAGCATGTGCAAGACACCCTGGCTGTTCCAATATCGACCAGAACAATTTCCCGTCGATTGGTTGAAGGAGGCCTGCACTCCCGGCGTCCGCTCAGAAGACTACCACTGACTCCAGAGCATAGACGTGCACGCCTGGCATGGTGCCGAGCTAGAGCGACTTGGATGAGGGAATGGCGGAACGTCGTGTTCTCCGATGAGTCACGCTTCTGTTCTGTCAGTGATAGTCACCGCAGACGAGTGTGGCGTCGGCGTGGAGAAAGGTCAAATCCGGCAGTAACTGTGGAGCGCCCTACCGCTAGACAACGCGGCATCATGGTTTGGGGCGCTATTGCGTATGATTCCACGTCACCTCTAGTGCGTATTCAAGGCACGTTAAATGCCCACCGCTACGTGCAGCATGTGCTGCGGCCGGTGGCACTCCCGTACCTTCAGGGGCTGCCCAATGCTCTGTTTCAGCAGGATAATGCCCGCCCACACACTGCTCGCATCTCCCAACAGGCTCTACGAGGTGTACAGATGCTTCCTTGGCCAGCGTACTCTCCGGATCTCTCACCAATCGAACACGTGTGGGATCTCATTGGACGCCGCGCCGTTTGCAAACTCTGCCCCAGCCTCGTACGGACGACCAACTGTGGCAAATGGTTGACAGACAATGGAGAACCATCCCTCAGGACACCATCCGCACTCTTATTGACTCTGTACCTCGACGTGTTTCTGCGTGCATCGCCGCTCGCGGTGGTCCTACATCCTACTGAGTCGATGCCGTGCGCATTGTGTAACCTGCATATCGGTTTGAAATAAACATCAATTATTCGTCCGTGCCGTCTCTGTTTTTTCCCCAACTTTCATCCCTTTCGAACCACTCCTTCTTGGTGTTGCATTTGCTCTGTCAGTCAGTGTAAGAAAATCCAGACAAGAAATCTACTCGAAGATAGAGACTCCTGCCTGAACTTGGTTTGCCGTGCTTTCCCATTTTCACACCGCAGAAAACCCGGGCTGTACTTTAGCACAATAAGGTCACGATCCCTTCCTTCCCGCTCGTAGCCCTTTCGTATCCCATCGTCGCCATAACTCATTCCGTCTCTGCTGCGCTCTGGTGGCGACGACACGAACTTCACCCGAATGTAACACTTACGCAATGTGCGAGTTTCAGCTGTGCTTTCCAGGAAGCAACTTAAATCACTCATCCCGGGGAAAAGAACCACATGTAATTTTTTACAGTTTTTAATTTTTGCAGTAAGCTACTGAGGTGAATGACACTAACAAGATAAGTCATTTCGTCACAATACTAGAGAAATGTTACCTCCCGATTATTCAAGAATACAAAACAGTCCCCGGTAAGAACGAGATAGGTTGAGTTATTTTGTTAATAACTTATTGTAAATAGTGTTAAAAGTGGCTTCAACCAGATAAGCCATTTTGTGTTGTGTGTAATACATTTTCTGTTGTTATACTGGATGTGGACATTATTATTTTGTAAATGAATTACCGGCAGTGAATTTATTTTATTTATTTATGAATGACTTTCTGTACATGGCGGGGCTCAGGCTATTATACAGCTGCATAAACATAACTGCCGTACTAAAGTAAACGTAAAATGTAATTTAACTGAAACTGAAAGTATCATTAAATGAATGTACAGTATTATTGAAACTAAATCTCGGGATAATGTTACTAACCTCACATTTACATTTTATTTATTTAATACTCTAACTTTTGAGGGTATCGACTGCGCGCAGCAATGTTCGTTGCTTTGCATCGCGAAGTCGATACCATGTTGCCTCGCGCGGCAAGACGAACACTGCCGCGCTCGAACTTGGCGCGGGTCGAGCCAAATCGGAGCGGTCCCTTGTCCCGCGGCAAAATGGAGAATGAAATTTGTATAGCTCTGATACAGCTGTATAAATGTAGAGAGATCTTGTGGAATCCTAAAAGTGCTAGTTATCACAACAATGATGATGATGATGCTTGTTGTTTAGAGGGGCCTAACATCTAGGTCATCGGCCCCTAATGGTACGAAATGAGACGAAATACAATGACAGTTTAAAAGTACAAAATTCATCCACTGACCAGAATTCAAAGCGTGATGATGAACAATGAAGGATTGAATATGCATTAAAAACAACCAGTGGGTCGGGCCCGCAATGCCTCACCCAACCAGAAACAATATTAGGGACCAAGGGACTGTTTCCAAAGTTCAGCTCAATCCTGAATCGACGATGTTCGTTGTCTAAAGGAGTTCAATATCCATATCAACGGTCCCACATAATGGCACTTATCGCTAGTAAAGGAGAACCATGGTATTTCTCAGGTCGCGGTACTAATCATAGGTAGCGTAAACTCGCGGTGTTCCGAACATTATGGTACTACTCACAAGTATTGTACGTCGTACAGGTAACGCAGACCTCTGGTGTTTCTCACATAATGGCGAATCTCATAGGCAACGCAAACCCATAGTGTTCCTCACCTAGGTGGACCTACTAAGCACGGGCGCTGGTATTCCCGTGGTGTTCCGCATACAGTGGGTACTAATCACAGGTACTGGAAACCCACAGTGAACCCCGCTCTACTGTTACGAATGACAAAACTATTGAGTACCTAACAGAGTGGTACTACTCGCAAGTAAAGGCGACCCGTGGTGTTCCCCGCATGATGGTACCAATCACAAGGAGTTTCATGGTTCTGGTGCAATCATTCCTTGGTCGCCCCTTTTAGCCTGCTCTTACGACAGGCAGGTGATACCGTTGGTGTAATCTTCATCTGTGTCCCCTATCCACAGGGGGTACACAAAGAGAAAAAAGAAAAAAGTAGGCATCCGTCACTTCGAAAAATGAAGTAACGGACGAAGAAAGACAAGGGGCACGAAGGGCGTGAAAATGAGACTCCCTGGGCCTCGAGTGCTCTAATACCGTCGGGGTCGGAAAACAACAAGAGTTGACCAAGAGAGGTCGGATAGGAGGAGCCTGGCACAAGTAAGTGGAAGCAATGCCAGGACTCAGCTAAGGGCCCCGTGGTTGCCAACACACTCTCCCAAGTTGAGAGCCCCTGGGGCCCCTTTTAGTCGCCTCTTACGACAGGCAGAGGATACCGTGGGTGTATTCTTCATCTTCGTCCCCCACCCACAGGGATTGTTATCACAACAAAAGTATGCGCGAGGACGCATGGAAGGACATAGGTGAGGAAATGAAAATGCCAGTTCAAGAGTTAAAGAAGAAAATGACAACTTTATTGGCGTCATACAGAAAAGTCCCGGATTAAGAAGTGTCTCATTATTTACAGATGCAGGTACTGTTTACGTATCCGAGTGGTTTGCTTTCGAGGAATTCGACTTCATGGCCGACAAAAATACACTCAACGATACTGTGAATACTTTGTGTGATGTACGTATCTCTTCCATCTGCACGTGCAGTACTCATAGTATTCGCGCGAGAACTGTCGATCACCTGCCGCGCTCGATACCCGGCTTTAGAGTAATGAATGTGGGTAAAATTTCAAGGACATTCCTATGAATAGTTTTAGGTTACTAATGTTTCTAATTTCAGTTGGAAGAGAATTCCAAGAACACAACTCCCCTTCTTAAAGGGAACTATTAAATGTTACAAGCTACCAGTACATAAATGTGACTTACAGGCCTTGGTTTTCACTGGTCCACATCAGAAAATAATGCCTCGTCGCCGTGCGCGGATATACTTAACTGCAGTATATCACAGCCAAGGTTAGTCCTGATACCTGGCTGCAGTGACAGGTTTCCTCTATTCTTCCATGAATTGTGGGCAGGAGCCAGTTAGGCTTTATGATCTCAAGACATTCACCCATACCACTGTAGTGTAAGCACATGCAATGACTTACCTGAGTGAAAATCAATCAGCACAATTATGCGCACTGCCATGCAGTTTGCACATCCGTACAGGGCTCTAAATATACGACGTTGAAGCAGATACTTCATTAAACAAAGTCAAATCAAAACCATCATTTAAAACTCTGTTTCACATAACGCAGACAACAATCGGTGATTTCGTATTGTTTAAAAACGAAAAGAAAAAATGCTTCCGCTGAGAACTTTTTGACTTATTTTGTTATTCCCTGCGACGTGTGGATAAACAGACTCATACCATCTTCCCGATACTTGCAAGCAAAGTGAAGCAGGGAAATTAAACACTTTCAAATGGTGTTTTCATCGCAATGCAAGTGAGTTTTTCGTACGAGCCTTGTGTTCAGTCCCAGTACGTTGAGAGTGTTGTTCTAGCTCTCCCTTGATCTACCTGTTCAACGTCGCATGAACACATCAAAGGTTTCGGTGACGGAAGGACAGGAAAGGGCTAGGAGTCGGAAGGAAGCGGCCGTGGCCTTAATTAAGGTACAGCCCCAGCATTTGCCTGGTGTGAAAATGGGAAAACACGGAAAAGCATCTTCAGGGCTGCTGAGAGTGGGGTTCGAACCCACTATCACAGTTGCGCGCCCCTAATCGCACGGCCAACTCGCTCGGTCTACTCTTGTCCGTTTTGATGCCGACGGTCTGCGAGGCCTTCTCTCTTCCAACTTCTTCCTCGTTCTCCCTCTTAAAAAGAGAATCGTTATTCCGTTGAACTTCCGACTGAAACGATCATCACCACCATCACACTACGTCAGCTCCAGTTGTTCTCTGCCTCCCCACGGTAACTCACATTAAACGATTATTATTATTATTATGATTATTATGGTTAAAATTATTGTCTGGAGATTTAGGTGCTATAAACCATTATCTTAGGTTTATTGTATGCTTTTTTTTTTTAAGTTTTGCTTCGTGAACGTGTCCATTAATGTCTTCTAGGAATGTTTCCATGGCACGTTTTGTCGCCACACCGGACATAGGCGAAATTTATGGTTATCTTCAGAATTGCCGACTGTGGAAAAAATAAGCGTTTGCTTACTGTGGCTGCCGGATTTATTTCTCCTAGCTGCACTAGCAATGAGGGCAGCTCACAGCGAGATTTCTGCTCATATTTAACCTGAAAGAAATAAAATAAAATGAAACTTCAGTTAGCCTGCTTGTAGCATGACTGCTCGACCATCTGCAGTAAAGTTTCGGTCTGTAGCAATCCATTTTTCAATTTAGGCATTGTTTCGCTTTACAAAAATTAAAATCTGAAAAGTATTGCAGGAACCATTGGCCTGCTGTGCTCTCTGTGGACGACCGGAGTAGTGATGGAAATAATTTAACGGTAAGTTTCAATGGTATCATTTCATTTGAAGAAGGCAAATCAGCTATTTACAGTACATTATGTTAGACGTCAACCTCTCATTTCTCTTTGCTGCAATGAAATTCACATATTCTGTTCTAGGAAGTGTGAAACGAACATATAATATATTAGACAGGAGCGTGAGGCTTTGGATCATGGGATACAGCTGGGGAGTAGGACCAGTGCCTCGCCTGCTATGGTGAACAGGGGCTTGTGGGGGGATGGGAAGATTGGAAGGGATAGACAAGGAAGAGGGAAGGAAGCGGCCGTGGCCTTAAGTTAGGTACCATCCCGGAATTTGCCTGGAGGAGATGTGGAAAACCACAGAAAACCACTTCGAGGATGGCTGAGGTGAGAATTGAAGCCCCTCTCTACTCAGTTGACTTCCCTAGGCTGAGTGGACCCCGTTCCAGCCCTCCTAAAACTTTTCAAATTTCGTGGCAGAGCCGGGAATCGAACCCGGCTCTCCGGGGGTGGTAGCTGATCACACTAACTACTACATCACAGAGGCGGACAAGACCTAAAAGTACGGGCTCTAATTATTATTATTATTATTATTATTATTATTATTATTATTATTATTATTATTATTATTATTATTATTATTATTATTATTATTATTATTATTATTATTGGAGAGGCAGTCAAGAGAATACCTCAGTCACAGCGGAGTACAAGTCAGCGAAGAAGGAACTCCGTAATGCAATCAGAAAAAGTAAAGCCGATAAATGGTGGGCACTGGCTAAAGAAGTAGAAGATGATCCATGGGGACAAGGTTATAAGATTGTAATGAAGAAACTCGGGACATTTTCAACCCCGAGTGCGGATCCGCAAACAATTAAACAAATTGTGGATACACTATTCCCAGACCATCCAGAGAGGATTGACTGTGATGACGAAAAAGAACTGGATGACATACCCCTCTTCACTGTAGAAGAGCTGAATAGAGCTATTAGCTCTCTTAGAAACAAGAAAACTCCAGGACCAGATGGTATACCTACAGAAGTGTTAAAGATAATAGCAGAACTATGTCCAGAACTGTTGCTGAATATGTACAATCATTGCCTGCAAACGGGTGTTTTTAGTCCCCGATGGAAAATGGCTCGTTTGGTTCTGATCAGCAAAGGAAAACTTGGCGGTTATAGACCTTTATGTATGCTGGACACAGCCGGAAAAGGCCTGGAGAAACTTCTGCAGCCCAGAATCCTCTCAGCAGTTCAACTAGCAGGGGATCTATCTGTTCGCCAACATGGATTTCGGAGGGGACACTCGACGCTGGATGCAGTGTGGGAGGTGGTGAATACAGCAGAAAGGGCACAAATGGGCAATCATCATTCCCGTAAATTGACACTTCTTGTGACCCTGGATGTGAAAAATGCCTTCAATTCGGCAAGATGGAGCGACATGTTGGTAGCTCTTGAGGAAACTTTCAAGCTACCACAATATCTTATGCGCATAATGAGAGATTACTTCAAAGATCGCACTCTGTTGTATGATACGGAAGATGGAGAAAAGACAAAACGCCTGACGGCTGGTGCAGCGCAGGGATCGATCCTTGGTCCAGATCTTTGGAACATAATGTACGATGGCTTGTTACGTTTGGAGATGCCAGAGGACACGAAGCTTGTGGGCTACGCCGATGATGTGGCCGCCTTGATAGTAGCTCGTAATGTTGAAATGGCTCAAATCAAACTGAACCAGGTGATGCGGCGCATAAAAGAATGGATGATGAACCACAGTCTAACATTAGCCGAACACAAAACGGAGATAGTTCTTCTGACGAGGAAAAGGATTGAAACTCTTGTACCAATGACTGTTGGAGAGTTAGTGATTGAAACATCTGCGAGCACAAAATATCTAGGAGTGACATTTGACTCCAAGCTCACATTCTGGAATCATATTCAGAGAACGACAGACAAGGCAGTAAAATACATGACTGCACTTAGCAGACTAATGGGAAATATTAAAGGTCCGAAATCCAGCAAACGACGTCTTCTCATGTCGACGGTTCAGTCAGTGCTCTTATATGGCTCTGAAATCTGGGCTGAATCCTTGAGATTCGCTTGGTATCGGAGAAGGATAGCTGCCGTACAACGGAGAGCGGCTTTACGTATTGCATGCGCATACCGCACGGTCTCCGAGCCTGCAATCCTCACGGTGGCAGCAATAGCCCCAATAGACCTACTTGCATTGGAGCGACATGAAATCTGGCGAACCCAAGGAGAGCTGGGAAAGAAATGTGCAAAGAAGCGTGCCTTCAGTCAACGGATGAGGCGATGGCAACTCAGATGGGAAAGTGACCCTCGAGGCAAATGGACCAAGCGATTGATACCACGCTTGGATATCTGGGTTGAAAGGCCCCATGGTGAAGTAAATTACTACCTCACGCAGCTTCTAACAGGGCATGGATATTTCCGGAAATTCCTGCATAAAGTGGGCAGAGCGAATGACGCAGCATGCATATACTGTGATGACATTGATGACGTATTTCACACCTTTTTTGTATGCGGCCATTGGACGATTCAGAGAAGATGTGTGGAAAATGAAATAGGAGAATTGACAGCAGATAATATTATTTCGGTGATGCTGCGAAACCAGGAATCCTGGGATCGCGTGGCAGTGTACGTGGAGAATGTCCTTCGTCAGAAGAAGAAGGATTTGGAAGCATACGAACGTTCGTAAAGGAGAAATGAAGAAAGAAGACGTCTGAAAGACAAAGCACGATATCACCCTGAAGTAATGCGAGAGCGGTTCTGGGGTGATGATACACATCGTGGGAAAAGGGTGTGTGGTTTTTAGTGGGTAAGAATCCCACACACTTGTGGAGTGCGGACCCTTCACAAGTGTCTTTTTGAAGATTTTCCACAATCCCTCGTAAAAAAAAAAAAAAAAAAAAAAAAATTATCGTTACGACTTGTCCTTCTATCTCCCAGACCTACGACCCCAATATATTTAGCGTATCTGGTGTTCCCACAATTGGTTTCTCTCGCTCTTCCCCTCCTCTCGATGTGTACATAGCAAGGCCTCGCATTTCTGTTGTATGTCAGCCTCGTGTCGGTACATTTGCTGACACCTCGGCGTCTTCGAAAATCGAGTAGGAGGTACAAATCAATGACATTCCTGTTGTATGTTGAGTATGGCTTACGTACCGAACAGCTACTTTACCGTTGCTTTCCTTACCGAGCCGGAAGACGCTATTACATATCAGTCTGCCAAACCCTCAACGACCCTTCGAGTGACCATGCATAACAGGGACTGGGAATGGCATACCTTAGACACATCAATGTTCTAGCCCAGTCATTTCTAAACTGTGGTCTACGGACCCCAGAGGAGGCTGCGACGATAATCCAAGTTGTAAGTATTGTGACGTGACGGATCACCTTAATTTTAACATAAATAAATACTCGCTCATTTCCGTCTCCATAAACAATATCTCTTGGGCGCCAGCCTCTGAACGTATGGCTTGAAGACAATAGTTGATAATTAATAATATAATAATATAAAAATAATATAATAATATAAATAATAATAATAAAAATATAATAATATAATAATATTAATTCATGAGACTCCAGATACTCCCAGAGTTGGGGTGATAGAACACTAACCATTAAGTACACTCACACCAGGAAACTAAGGATCAGTAATGAGAATTTATGAAAGTATCAGTTAAAATAACGATATGTTAGGATGGTAAACGCGACGGCGTATTTACGAAAACTGAACCTAACGGAAGCAAAAGAAAAACTGAATGAAATAAAATTTAACCACATGAACTGTTACGCGGAGACTTGCAGTAATTCATGCCATTAGCTCACTATTTACATATTCAGGTATCTGGATACGTTCGAAGTAGGCGCTGTTGTTTGATGGTCCTCTCGTATTGCCGTTGTCATCTCTCGTAGTAAGTACCAGTCCTATTTCCTATTCGTTCATTGCCCACTAATTGGACAACGACTTTCCTGACCTTAAACCTTCCTACAATACTCTTTACATAATGTGGCAATGAGCCCTAATTTCAATATCCTAGGTTCCGTTCATGGAGAGAATACACTTGTATTCTTCCGTATTACAGAAATGCAGCGTAACTAAAGACATAACAAAACAATCTCCTGTTCCAGACAAGTCAAAACCGGTCTTTCGCTAATTTTATCTCTCCTCATTGGGATAGCCAGTTCCCAATGAGAGTAACTTCGAGTAGTGAGTGCTCTACTCAGATGTGAAGTGGATTAGTAAACTAAACGGAGAACTTCCTTTTGTTATCTGTCCTGTCTTCTTTCGTATAATAAGAACTATGAACAAGACCTTCTTATCATCATGGCCATCAAACACTAAGACGTTCAGACGCTAAGGCCCTCAGACGCCAAGATGTTAAAACCTCAGACAATCCGATGTTAAAATATTCTAGTAGCAAGACCTTCTCGAGCTCTTGTCGTTGAAGTGTATCAGCTCAAAATCTCCCTCCATCTCCCACACCACATGGTCCAGTCAGATCTGATGTTCTATCCCTTCTTTCCATCGCTGTATATCCATCAACTTGTTTCGTATCGTTCATTCACATAGGTTGAAAGTTCGCGGGCTTCGTAAGCGTCACTTCAAAAAGTGGGAGTTGACAAATACTAACTGCCTCTCTCGAAAGTGGAGGGGCATGGTAATTCTGCAATCTCGATGACGTCCTTTTCGTGGTAAAGGGCTAAACTTAGCAAAGGCGTGTCCGGCCGACTGACCTCGGGCTACTAATACGGGTGATGTTTTAATACCTTACTCAAGATTTAACTCGTTCAGATTTCGTTATTGCTGTGATAGAAAGAAATGAGATAATAAAGTGAAATAGATGACTAAAAACCCTATATACGCATAATAATCTAGAATGACTACCATAAATTAAATATATACAACTTTCCAATTAATTACACAGTTTTATCATTTAATTTACATGTTGAAAACGTCACAGTATTTGAAGAGTGAAATGTTATTGTGCATATACAATTCATAAACCATTATACTAAATTTAGTAACTAGGCTATGTCTTCACTGTTGTGTAACTTATTTACAGTCACGGCCAACTTGATGCGTCGCTCTAGCTAGCGCAGCGAGGGATCCAGTCGGCCGTGATACAGCGTATGTAACTCTTAACTTGGTCGATAGATGGTGCAAGTTAGCAGCGGAAAGGAAGAAATACTACAAGGCAGTTTAAGTGATGTAATTGTGAGACACTTGAACTGATAGTATCCACATTGAGACCATATTTTCCGCCACTGGTTGAGAAAATCTCGTGGATCAGCAATCCCTTTTTTGAAACTGAACACGAAGTGCCCTCCTCTGAGGAAGATCAACTAGCCCAAGTATCTTGGCAGAGAGAAAGTGAAAAATAAACTGAAGTTTTGTACCAGTAAATATCAATTATTCTTAAGTTGGCATGAAGTGTCTCTCAGGGCAATTTCAGGTAATTTACAGCTAGGGATTGGTACACAAGAAAACTTGAAAATTTACTGAAGAATGGAGTTTTATTCAGAAAAATGCACGTTGATGTGCACATCACCTATCAGATGACACGTGCTGCCAGGTCACCATTCTGAACTGGACTGGAACTCGTCCTGCAGGCTGCTCGCGTTACGATGAGATGAGGTCGGCTTGACATGGGATTGAACTCGAACCTTTGACGTTCTGGACAGTCTTCTACGATGTTGCGGGGTAATCACTCGTCACTTAACTCACACGATTGTCCACAATTGCACTGTTTGTCGTGATATGCCGTCGAACTCTACTAATCCCTTGTAGACAGAATTTGTAAGTTCATTAAAGATGAAGATGCGAATAGCATCGAGTTTAGAAAGAAATAAAGCACAGTTCATGAACAGAAATAATGAAACTGAAAACTGTTCACGCACTAGGCACCGTTCGTGGTGGCTTTCCATTAAATAAGGTTGCACTTGACATTCAAATAAGTGTATGACTGCTCAGAGTTTATCAAAGACACTGTTGTCAGTCATGCAATAACAAAATAATAATAATAATAATAATAATAATAATAATAATAATAATAATAATAATAAACACTTTGATGAAGAAAATAGTATTTATCGAGCACTGAAAGATGGCGCGTGTGACATAAAATAAAATGTGCGACTGCTCAAGAGTGTATCAAGAGACACTGCTGCCAGTAACGCACAAATAATTAAACACTTCATAGAAGAAATAATGCACAGTTCAGAAGGTAGTTCAGTTTGAATCGGATAGCATTCACTTCAACTCATAAATTGAATAATATGAGAGTTGGCAAGTACCGTTGTACATGAACACAGTTTGAATTGATTATCGTTCAGAACGAACCACTTGTGTCGAAACAGACGAGTAAAGCTTTCACAATCACTTGCATTTATATCAGTGGGAAAGTTTGAACACTTTCATGAACACTCTTATTTAATAATGAAATTATGCTGACTGAGATTTTAAAAGAATGTCACAGTTAATAATATATCGCAGGAGTGACACATTGAAATTAATAATTCTTGTTCAGAGACTAAGTTCCACAATGGCAACGTGGTAATAAACTAAATTCCAAATCATAAAAGTAGGTCACATCGAGAAGTTTCTATATGCGCACAGATTCTAAGTTCAACTCGACTCTCTAAGTCCATAATAAAGACGTTGTATAATTTGAACTTCAACACGCACATAAATTCTAAGTTCAACTCGACTGTCAGAGTTTTTAAGTCCAAGACTTTGAATAATTTGAAGATAGACTTGGTCGGCACTTCGACGAACAGTAATGATGCAGCGTGGAGAGTCAGACTGGACTCCCAGCTGTGACTGACTGATTTGGGTCAAGTGAGCTCGCCCTATATTCTGTTTGGGCTCCTGCGTCATCAGATAGAGTGATATCTTTGAAGTTGATTATCTCGTGAATCCCTCGACGGATTTACTTGAGATTCACAACTGGAGACGTTTATGTGATCTTCTTCAAAGTGACGTATCTCTCGAGTCGCTGCGAATGTTATTATAGAAGTTTAAAAGAAATTCACATTGAATGTTCGCGAAGGGGTAACGTTCATATCCGGAACACACCATGTCAGGCAGGCTACACATGGCGGGTGGCCTATCTTGTTCCTGCAGCTACGTCACTCATACAGCTGTCGCTGGCTCAAGCCAGCTGGCTTCTCCGAGCGTAAACAAACCAAGTTCGCAGTGAATGTCTTGCGTGAAGATGAAATATAATTGATCGTCAAAAGATACGGCATGTACCGCTCGTAACCGGTACACTATGATATGAGTGGACAATCAGATGGAGTGGCGTGTTTAGCTCCAGGACGTTCCGTGAATGTATCACAACTCCACGTCTGGGTCCGTGACATCCCCTATACCCTGCATTTTACAGAAAGGAAATATTGCGTTTAATGCCTTTCATGACAGCGTACCTGGGTGAGTGTACACAAATGAAGACGAAGTACAGAAAGAGAGAGCTAATGTAAAGGCTGAACTTCGGTTCGAGTGACTACAGCACCATCCGTCCCACTGATCCAAAAACCGCAAAAAGTGAATTTTTTGAAATAAGGTTCCAGATACAGACTGTTGTAATTATTAGCCAAGTGTCACATTGTTTTGTAATATCTGTGCATTTATAAAGTATCTTTGCTGTTTTCCTTGCCTGTGGACGATCTGCCGTCCAAACTCAACGAAACAGCAAATACCCAACTTTTTGCTAACGACTGCGAGATATTCAGGGAGATCAGGAATCCAGCAGATGCAGCTCTTCTACAATCCTCACTTAACGACCTTTCCAACTGGTGGCGTACTTGGAAACTTATCCCCAGTGAACAAAAATGCAGGCACATGACCAAAACACTACATAAATCTCTTCTACCGACATCACATTACCTACTCGACAAGCCAATCGCTATAGTTACGCAAGAGCGTGACTTAGGTGTAATATTCGATACGAAATTACAATTCAAGAATCACATAGAAACATATACAACCGAGGCTATGAAATTACTAGTCATTCTCTACCGCTTCACAGAAATTTCTGATCCCACTGCTCTCCGTCAATTCTTCCTCACGATCATTCAACCTCTCTTGTACTAGTGCTCTCCGATTTGGACAACAGCCTCCCCCTGCAATATTAACCAGTTAGATAAAGCAATGTCCTTCTTTGGTGCAATTGTTAGGAACAGAAACCCCAAGCTCAGAACTCTCTCTACGCAGCAGGTATTAAGGGCAATAAATGCGTCACCGCTGCACAGAGTTTTCTCCACGCCTGTCTCACTCTTCTCACCCGCTCCACCAGAACCAAAGTCCTTTTTCACATTCCCCACACTCAGCACTCAATACTTAAACGATCTTTCCTAATCCACTTCCCAACTCTCTTTAACACTATGAATAGGAGATACGGGCTTCATATAGCGCCAAGTAAAAGTATATTCGAGAGGGATGTAAATAGTGAAGTTATTATACCGCCATATTGACCCACGACGACTTGGCTATGAACATGGACATTCTCATGAGTAGTATAATTGGATGGTTCGGCCGCCTCCTCCCGCGGGAAATTTGAATTCTGGCGGGAAATTTGAATTTTGGCGGGAAATTTGAATTTTGGCGGGAGATTTGAATTTGTAAACAAAGCCACGTGGTTTTTGACAGCTGTCATCGACAACAACGCATCGCTAACCTCACTGCTGCCATCTTGACGGGCCTAAACCTCAGTGGTACCAACTTAACCTAACTAGCGTGAGGTAAACAAAGCCACTGGTTTTTTGACAGCCACGTGCTTTTTGACAGCTGTCATCGACAACAACGCATCGCTAACCTCAGTACTGCCATCTTGACGGGCCTAAACCTCAGTAGTGCCAACTTAACCTAACTAGCGCGAGGTAAACAAAGCCACGTGTTTTTTGAGAGCCACGTGCTTTTTGACAGACAACAACGCATCGCTAACCTCAGTACTGCCATCTTGACGGGCCTAAACCTCAGTAGTGCCACCTTAACCTAACTAGCGCGTGGTAAACAAAGCCACGTGCTTTTTTGACAGCTGTCATCCGCCATCTTTAAACCACAGAGCACTGTGCTGCCCTCTTTATCGCAGTAGCTGCAAATTCGTCACCTGTCATCCGCAGTGCTGCCATCTTGACGGGTCTAAACCTTAGTGCTACCAACTTAACCTAACTAGCGCGAGGTAAACAAAGCCACGTGTTTTTTTGACAGCTGTCATCCGCCATCTTTAATCTATAGAGCACAGTGCTGCCATCTTTAGCTACTTACCTTTGAAATGTGGTGGTGGATAATATGAAAAATGCTTTTTGACAGCAGCCATCTTTAATCTAGAGAGCACCGTGCTGCCCTCTTTAGCTAGATACCTTTGAAATGTGGTGGCAGGCAATTCCACATGACAGCAGCCATCTTTAATCAAGAGAGCACCGTGCTGCCCTCTATGTGGTGGCAGCAAATTCTACATGCTCTTGTTTGGAAACAAACTCACGCGCTTTTTTGACAGCCGTCATCCGCCTTCTTTAATCAACAGAGCACAGTGCTGCCATCTTTAGCTAGATACCTTTGAAATGTGGTGGCGGCAAATTCCACGTGCTCTTGTTTGGAAACAAAGCCATGTGCTTTTTTGACAGCTGTCATCCGTCATCTTTAATCAACAGAGCACCGTGCTGCTATCATGCGGGCAATTTCGTCAGCTGTCATCCGCCATATTTAATCCACAGAACACCGTGCTGCCCTCTTTATGGCTACTACCTTAAGCACGTAGTAGCGGGCAATTTGAAAAGTTCTGTTAGCTATCATCCGCCATCTTTAATCAAGAGAGCACCGTGCTGCCTTCTTTAGCTAGATACCTTTGAAATGTGGTGGCGGCAAATTAAAAAAATTCACGCGCTCTTGTTTGGAAACAAACTCACGTGCTTTTTTGACAGCTACCATCCGCCATCTTTAATCAACAGAGCATAGTGGTGCCCTCTTTAGTTTGAAATGTGGTGGCGGCAAATTCCACGTGCTCTTGTTTGGAAACAAAGCCATGAGCTTTTTTTTGACAGGTGTCATCTGCCATCTTTAATCAACAGAGCACCGTGCTGCTATCATGCGGGTAATTTCGTCAGCTGTCATACACCATCTTTAATCTACAGAGAACAGTGCTGCACTCTATGTGGTGGTGGTAAATTCCACGTACTCTTGTTTGGAAACAAATTCTATGTGCTCTTCAGCTGTCATCCACCATCTTTAATCAAGAGAGCACCGTGCTGCCCTCTTTGTGGTGGCGGATAATTTGAAAAATTCTTTTCGACAAGCAGCCATCTTTAATCCAGAGAGAACAGTGCTGCCCTCTTTAGCTACTTACCTTTGAGGCGGTTAATTTGAAAAAATCTTTTCGACAAGCAGCTATCTTTAATCCAGAGAGAACAGTGCTGCCCTCTTTAGCTACTTACCTTTGAGGCGGTTAATTTGAAAAATTCTATTTAACAAGCTGCCATCTTTAATGAAAAGAGCATCGTGGTGCTATCTTGCGGGTAATATTTGACGTCACAGCTGTCATCCACCATCTTGCATTGCTAACCTTAGTGCTGCCCTCTTTAGCTACTTACCTTTGAAACAAAAAATCTATTTGACAAGCTGTCACCCGCCATCTTGCATCGAAAATCTCTGTGCTGCACTCTATGTGGTGGCGGATAACTTGAAAAAATCTTTTTGACAAGCAGCCATCTTTAATCAACAGAGCACCGTGCTGACATCTTTAGCTACAGCCATCTTACATCGCTTACCTCGCTGCTGCACTCTTTAGTTGAAATGTGGTGGCGGTAAATTCGAACAAGTTTAAGCACGCATCGGGAAAGCTAGAGTAAGCACGTGCTGCAGTGATGACGTCATCATGCATGTTTAGACCTGATCGTTTTTCTTAAGAGTAAGTCGGTGTAAAGCAATGCAATAAGTACAACATTTTTTGAATGCGATCAAATATTTATTTACAAATGTACTACAACAGTGTTCGTTTTTGCTGCTGACAAGGTTAGTGTGCTTCTTAACAACGTATGCTTCTGAAATGCCTCCTGCAACATTCAAATTAAACAAAACATTTAGAAATAAATTATACTAAGTATGTTATGCTTTACAGAGAAGATCATATACTTCTTACCTTGCTGTTATTCCTTTTCGGAATCATCATCATCATCATGAGGTACTAGAGAAAGTTCATTCATACACTGTGTACAGTGTTCAATCCTCGGATTTGGTCCATCCCAATCATCATCACCATTTTCTCCTCGATGCTTGTAATGTCGTTCACAAGTTCTGCATAAAGCTACTTCGATCGACATCTTACTGTGTAGAGGAAGGATGTCCCAAAAATTATGTACGTAAGAGGCAGCGTACGTATATAAAAATCCTGGCGGTAAGTATTGGATAAGATGTTTCGGCATCGACGATCTATGTTTATAGAACATCTTAATAGCCTCACTCACTCGTGAAACATAAATAAGATGTTGCGTATGAGCATGCAAACAGCATGCACATTTACAGTTTTGTTCCATAGCGTACGATGTCGAAGCACACACTAATGAAAATGATAAAATGATCTATTCTTATTTATAGTCTCGTAACATATTCGTTAGCGGATGGTAAGTAACATCACTCATATGAATAATAAGACAATAGGCTGCTGTGTTAGCAGGAATGTTTTCAGATGTTTCAAATTCTAAACGAATATCAACTGGAGATTCTTTTATAGATTCTTCATGATAAGAGCAGTCTATAACTACAATCGGAGCTTTATTTTTAAATTCTTGAGGTGTAAATAGCGGACGATCTTCTTTCTGATAATACGATGATTGAAATTTACAAAACATGTCATAGAGCATCCCAAACTTATTTTTCTCAAAGTTAATATCGATGTTTTCGTAGGGATACGTAATTCCGTTGAGATATAGTCTAACGTGTCTTAATTTACAGTGAAAAAACAGTGAGCTATCTTTTTCGTGATTGAATTTACGATTAGTTTGAAATCCAAAAATAATGTACAAGGGCTTCTCAGTAAAACGTGATGTTTTAACAGCCCAGCTATGCTTGTTTGTAGGTGGTAACACAGGATATTCATGCAGCTCCTAACTTCTAAAACGTATAGGTAATGGTGTATCATTTTCTACAATCTTGAGCAATCGAAGTTTTTCACGATCAGATAAGGTTACATGTGGAATCCGCCACAGTATACGATGCAGTGTTATTTTCGATTCTACTGGTGTTTCTACTGCTTTAAGAGAATTGTAATCACTTCGATCACGGATTAGAATAAGCTCTTGTTTTGCGTTGATTATAATACGTGTAAAGTCTTCTGCGAATCCAAAAATATGTTTCAATGATAACATACCCGTAAAAGTTCCATCCTCATTAATCATCCAGTTGTTAGTAGCTTTTGGACACCATCCAGCCATCCGCAAAAGATTACTTTCTTCATCACAGAAAGAAGGGTAGAGTTTCATTGCACTTGTAATACCAACATTCTTCGTTCGATCTATTTCAACATTATTTACTTCATATCGCGCTTCAGAAAAGAGAAAAGCTACAGCATGGTTGTTTAGTTGTGAAGTGCTTGGTCCACTTCCATCAGACTTTTCTAGTCGTCCTTCAATATAGAGGTAGCTTTCGTGTGGTAATGTGTAAACATCTTGCTGATTAATAATAAAATGAATTTCATCATTGTTATTTAATCCAAACGTAAAAGGTTGATAGGAATGAAGCTCACTTCGTACTACACCTTCACGACTTTCTACTGTATTCGTAATGTCTAGCATTTCTTCCATTCTGTTGTAGTAGTGTATATCCTAAATCTTGGAGTATCTGCTTATGGGTATCTGTTAACTCGATGAGTCTCTGCACACATGTAGTATGTCTTCGGAATGTACACCGTGTTTTATATATGATTTTCATACTGGTTTAAGATGTAGTTTGTAAGCTACGTACGCGTGCTGATCTAAATGAATAAGCTGATTATGTTTATTTACAAGTCTAAGAGTAATGTTGCTAATGTGTTTTACAGACACAGGATGATAAAGAACTACTGCTGGTTTCTCACAAATAGTATATCCACGTTCCTCTGTAACAATAAAGTCGTGCAGGACGTGCGAAGGTTGTAGATTACTATTCAAGTCTGTAATAATATTACAAGTAATGTTCACATTATAATCATCGAAGAGTTTTATAGGTTGATCAGACTCGTAACGTACGTTCGGTAGGAGCTCCCTCGATGAAAATCCAAGCAGTGGTCCAATCGAATCAGGTTGTGATTTGAAGTCAATCTTAAATGATGATTCAATAACACATTTATGTGTAATGTTGCTTATAGTGATTGAGAACTTGTAATTATGATTACTAAAACTATCTTCCCCAAACTGATCAATTAACGTACTTTCAATATAGTCGTGAATATCGTCTACTGTATAACTACCTGAGGGTAGTGTTAGCACATACTCATCGTAATAAAACTTGTTTAAACCATCACGCACATTATAGATTTTATTGTAGCTTTCAAACGATACTAGTCCAAGACTATGCGGCTGATAACCAAGTTCGATTGGTGGATTAAAATAGACTGTTGTTTCAGGTCCTTCTCCACGTACAGCAAACGTTCTTTCACTGTTCGTCATCACGTAGACACTAATGCACTTTCTCTACTGTCTGGGTTTGATATAAGAACTTAAGACATAATCGTCCGCACATGCGTGTATTAAAGTTTTGCACACGGTTTTTATTGTAAACAATGTCTGCACTGCTTCCGAAATAACGTATGAGCTCAAAAGGAGGAGGTAAATCTCCATAGCTATCAAAATACCATACTTTAGATTTACGTTTTACATAAGCAACGTAATGAGTTCCAGGTCCACGACTGTCGTCCAAGTTAATTACGGCACTTTCACGTTCACGTGGGCGCACTGGTAGTTGATCGCGCATATACACTCCTCGAAAATAATGAATTCCTAGTTGTTTAGCAAACGTAAAAACTTCATCATGCGTTAGAGCTCGATATGGCAGTGTATTCAGTAGACGTTTTTTGGAGAAATGTAGATACCAAGCCCTTTCTTGTATGGCGCTAGCTTCATGTTCACACCTTTGCCTCGTAACGCAATTGCCTCCATCGTCTTGTTATGACGTTCACTCTCTTTCAACTGTTGTTTCGCTTCTTCTACAGCTTTGACAGATCTCGCTACAGCACTAGCACCACCTAGCAATGAGCCTAAAGCTGCTAAGCCAGCAAACAGCGCAGGAAGAAATCCTCCTCGTTTTGGTACAGGAATAATTCGTGCACGTTTACTAAATATTGCTCTGCACTTTGGAGAAATTCTCGCTCTTGCTGCGCGTAATGCCTTAGTAATAGCTACACGAGAATTGTATTCCCCTCGAATAGCTTTTTGCGCAGCCTTTATAACATCTTTCCATCCAACAGTTTTTACTTTCTTCTTCTTCTTCATGTCGTTTGGATATCGTTGTTTCACCATGCTGGACACGACTTTACTAGTCAAGAGCAAATCATAAACTAACCGTTGCCTCTTGTTTCGTTTAATATATATATTACTATTACGTACTTTATGATTCAGTTATCATGAAGCTTATAAAGCAGCAAGACACGCTACCTGTTACCGACATTGTACCACATCTCTTACCTAGTTCTAGTACAACTACAAGAAAACGTCATGGAACGTTGTTTCCTTTTACTGTTCGATGTATTATATCAGGTCCGTCGGGATGCGGTAAAACAAATCTTTTACTCACACTTATTACTTCTGTAAATGGTGTACGCTTCGAGAATATTTACGTTTTCGCAAAGTCACTCTATCAACCGCTATATACTATTCTACAAACTGTAATGCACGATCTAGTTAAAGATGGAATAAGATATATTAAATTCAATTCACATGAGCAAGTACCATCACCAGACGATGTGCTTCCTAATTCTCTTATGATCTTTGATGATGTCGCAACGGAACAGCAAAACATTATTCGAGCATTCTTTAGTATGGGTCGGCATAAATATGTTGATTGCATCTATTTGTGCCAAACCTATTCTCGTGTGCCTAAGCAGTTGATACGCGACAACGCAAATGTTATTGTGCTTTTTCGGCAAGATGAGTGCAACATGCGACATGTGTATAACGATCATGTTAACACTGATATGGCATTCGATGACTTTAAACGTATGTGTGCTAAATGTTGGTCATTACACCGTTACAGATTTTTAGTTATTGATAAAGAAAGTGATGTACAGCATGGACGATATCGCATGGGTTTCGATCATTTTATATGCATTAACACAGAATTACAGTAACTACTTGATTAAAAACCATCATCATGTTAACATCTAGCAAGGAGATCACAAAACATATCATCCAAACTCGAAACAATATTCGACGGAAATTTAAAGAGCTTAAACGTATTCAAGCAGACACGGATTTATTTTTAAAAACACAACTAAGTACACCACTCAAAGAAATTTTTAATTCTACTTCATTACCGCAGTCTACTTCAAGTTTTGCTTCTATGCAAACATCATATCATAAAGAGAAGCATGAAGAAGAAAAGCATGAAGAAGATACGGAAGAGAAGAAGCAGGATGTAGATCAAGAAGAGGAAGAGGAAGATAAGGAAGAAGGACAAGAAGAACTTAATGATACATCACCATCTAAGCGTGTTGAGTTTTTAACTCCAGATGTTATTGCTGAAACACCTACGACATCGACGCAAAATCTACCATCTTTGCTTGAGGTTATGATTACACCAGAGTATCGCAATCAGTTTAGAACTTTTATTCAAGATACCTATGGATCTCTCTTTGCACCTTAGATAGAAAAACTTTTTACACGACAAACTGACACTACCTACGGTATTCGCTACGAAGATGACTGTTTCCGGATAGGAAATTCAAATGTTAAGATTAATAGCAACAAACTCATTGTAAAAGGTGTTACCTATAAACCTACGAAAGAACTCTTAGAACTTCTTTTCTCACGAATACCTGACAAGGATAGAATTTTACAAGATGATCTAAAAAAATATAAAGCAATACTTTTTGCTACTGACGCAACACGGCGTAATTACAAGAGAACAGAAGCTGTAAATGCGAATAAGATTTACAAGTATCGTGAGTTTATTTCTAAGCTGTTTCCGACTGCACGTATTCTAGACGTTATCTACAAGCCTTTGTTGCCGTATGTGGATGTAAGATACTGGAATGACCCAAACTTACTCGTTGAACGATTACAACTTTTAAGAGCATCGCAAGAGGCTGGTCACACTGGTCACGGATCAGAAATTCTAGAAATAGAAAGAGAACTACGTTATGCCGGTATTATTTTGTAATGGCTCGTCAAGAGAAGATCTCACCTGTAAAGGTAAATATCGCACATGAGTTACATAAACCAGCACGTCGCACCTACTGTCGCAGACGCGTTATTACACGAGGAAAAGATGATCTCTGGCAAGCAGACTTAGTAGAAATGATTCCATATGCTTCTAGTAATAAGGGGTATAAGTATCTACTTACTGTTATCGATGTGTACTCGAAGTTTGCTTTTGCACATCCCGTGCGTTCTAAAACAGCAGCTCAAGTTAAAGAAGCATTTAAACATATTGTTGAAGAATCGAAACGCTGCCCAAGGCTTCTTCAAACTGATCAAGGTAAAGAGTTTTACAACAAGGATTTTTCTTCTTACCTCAAGTTACTTGGCATTCAACACTACTCTACGTTCAGCAATCTCAAGGCAAGTGTTGTAGAACGCTTTAATCGTACACTCAAAACAATGATGTGGCGAGAATTTACAGCGCAAGGTTCATATCGTTGGATTGATCTGCTACCTAACCTTTTATCTACCTACAACGATACACCTCATCGCACTATCGGTACAAAGCAACGTCTTGTTACAAAGAATACACCTCGTATAAATGCTATTCATCTTGTAATTAAAACAGCTGATCCACGTCGCCATCGCTTTAAAGAAGGTGATTTTGTTCGCATCAGCAAACACAAGTCTATCTTTGCAAAAGGATACACACCTAACTGGAGCACTGAAATTTTTCAAATCAGAAGTGTTAAGCTTACTAATCCAGTTACGTATTTACTTCGCGATCTCAGAGGACAGCCTATTGAAGGAGGATTCTACATCGAAGAACTGCAGAAAACAAAATATCCTGATCACTATTTAGTTGAATGTGTTATTCGACGTCGTGGGAATAAACTGTATGTTAAATAGCTTGGTTTTAATAACAGCTTTAATTCATGGATTAATAAAGAGGATGTACTTTAAATCTTATGCGTGTTTTCTTTTAATCCTCTACGTTTCCTTTCTTCTAAGTCACTAGGACATGCTGTAGGATTAAACAACACCTGTAATATGTTTTGACAATTCATATTTATTTTAGAATACATATATATATATATATATATATATATACATTTTTATCCTTTGTTTATTTTGCGGTCTTTGTCACTCAGTTTTCGTTTTATTGCACCAACAACGACAAGTGCTGCTATATTCTTCTGAGCAGCTAAAGCACTAGGTAATAACACACACACACACACACACACACACGGCATAACTTTACGAAGCAGATTTTAACAGCTACACGACATACTCTATGCAGGCAGCATGTAACTACGTGTCAGGCGAACGTGTTCTTGGGGCGCAGGGGAGATGAAGCACGAAGAAAAGAAGATCAATCACTCTATTGATGAGTCCACGCCCAACATGCTTCCTCATCTTTCTCCCAGCACGTTTCTTCACCTTTTCCTTGTTTACTCTCTCCACAGCCATGATAAGTGTTTATAAGCGAAGACAACTCGTTAGTTTTAGGTCCGTGATACAGTTTAATTAGTTGACATGTACGGCACTGTCTCACAGAAGGTCGTCTACCTAAACTCACGTGTTCATGATGTAAACTACACGTTTGAAGCTCTGACAAAACAGGATCTTGAGTCCACTCACGAGGCACCTTATCCCAAATCTTCTTTACAGCATTCGCAGCTACATTAACCAAAAATGCCTTTGGTAATGCATTTAACTCTTCTTCATTAAAAGTGTTTAGTTTCTTCTTGCATGCATAAAACTTTACGATCGCCTTTTCAACTGCGTTACACTTAGTATCTGTTAGAAATGACATGATGTCTTTACTCTACAAATGTTTCTTTTACACTAAGGTTATTTCGACACTGCAGTTTACATATGTTGTTCACTTCCCGACATGCACTGCGACACAACCAATCAAAGAGCATGCATACATGTTGTAAAGACTGTTTACTTGTTTCTCTGCTATGCTCTTTCGGAAGAGTTTTAAATGATGGGCACCCTAATTCATGCATGTTGATCATTTCACATGATGATGGTAGAAAATCACGCAACCATTCTTTCTTTTCACAACCCTTTAAAAGAACAAGATCTGCTCTTGACAAATGTGCATTCATCATTAAAGGTAGAAAACGATAAGGTATTCCTTTTTCTTCCCACTTCAAACCTAAATTGTTTTCAATCCACTGAGTCTGCTTTTTATCTTCATCTGTTTGCAAACAGTAAGGGAACGGTGGACTAAATACTAAACTAACAAGTTTTGGAGCCCACAATACACTGCAATCTAACACAGCCACCTCTTTAAACACAAATTTGTTTCCGTTTACTTTAAAGCCTTGCACATCAACTATTAATGTTTTCGTCATGTTTGCACTCCACACTCTATCACTGTTTCTCGAAGACTAAAGCTTTTAGTCAACGAACGGGTTTAAACATGCACAATGACGTCATCACAACAGCACGTGCTTACTCTAGCTTTCCCGATGCGTGATTAAACTTGTTCGAATTTACCGCCACCACATTTCAACTAAAGAGTGCAGCAGCGAGGTAAGCGATGTAAGAAGGCGGTAGCTAAAGATGTCAGCACGGTGCTCTGTTGATTAAAGATGGCTGCTTGTCAAAAAGATTTTTTCAAGTTATCCGCCACCACATAGAGTGCAGCACTGAGGTTTGCGATGCAAGATGGCGGGTGACAGCTTGTCAAATAGATTTTTTGTTTCAAAGGTAAGTAGCTAAAGAGGGCAGCACTAAGGTTAGCAATGCAAGATGGTGGATGACAGCTGTGACGTCAAATATTACCCGCAAGATAGCACCACGATGCTCTTTTCATTAAAGATGGCAGCTTGTTAAATAGAATTTTTCAAATTAACCGCCTCAAAGGTAAGTAGCTAAAGAGGGCAGCACTGTTCTCTCTGGATTAAAGATAGCTGCTTGTCGAAAAGAATTTTTCAAATTAACCGCCTCAAAGGTAAGTAGCTAAAGAGGGCAGCACTGTTCTCTCTGGATTAAAGATGGCTGCTTGTCGAAAAGAATTTTTCAAATTATCCGCCACCACAAAGAGGGCAGCACGGTGCTCTCTTGATTAAAGATGGTGGATGACAGCTGAAGAGCACATAGAATTTGTTTCCAAACAAGAGTACGTGGAATTTACCACCACCACATAGATTGCAGCACTGTTCTCTGTAGATTAAAGATGGCGTATGACAGCTGACGAATTTACCCGCATGATAGCAGCACGGTGCTCTGTTGATTGAAGATGGCAGATGACACCTGTCAAACAAAGCACATGGCTTTGTTTCCAAACAAGAGCACGTGGAATTTGCCGCCACCACATTTCAAACTAAAGAGGGCAGCACTATGCTCTGTTGATTAAAGATGGCGGATGGTAGCTGTCAAGAAAGCACGTGAGTTTGTTTCCAAACAAGAGCGCGTGAAATTTTTTAATTTGCCGCCACCACATTTCAAAGGTATCTAGCTAAAGAAGGCAGCACGGTGCTCTCTTGCTTAAAGATGGCGGATGATAGCTAACAGAACTTTTCAAATTGCCCGCTACTACGTGCTTAAGGTAGTAGCCATAAAGAGGGCAGCACGGTGTTCTGTGGATTAAAGATGGCGGATGACAGCTGACAAAATTGCCCGCATGATAGCAGCACGGTGCTCTGTTGATTAAAGATGACGGATGACAGCTGTCAAAAAAGCACATGGCTTTGTTTCCAAACAAGAGCACGTGGAATTTGCCGCCACCACATTTCAAAGGTATCTAGCTGAAGATGGCAGCACTGTGCTCTGTTGATTAAAGATGGCGGATGACGGCTGTCAAAAAAGCGCGTGAGCTTGTTTCCAAACAAGAGCATGTAGAATTTGCTGCCACCACATAGAGGACAGCACGGTGCTCTCTTGATTAAAGATGGCTGCTGTCATGTGGAATTGCCTGCCACCACATTTCAAAGGTATCTAGCTAAAGAGGGCAGCGCGGTGCTCTCTAGATTAAAGATGGCTGCTGTCAAAAAGCATTTTTCAAATTATCCACCACCACATTTCAAAGGTAAGTAGCTAAAGAGGGCAGCACTGTGCTCTATAGATTAAAGATGGCGGATGACAGCTGTCAAAAAAACACGTGGCTTTGTTTACCTCGCGCTAGTTAGGTTAAGTTGGTAGTACTAAGGTTTAGACCCGTCAAGATGGCAGCACTGCGGATGACAGGTGACGAATTTGCAGCTACTGCGATAAAGAGGGCAGCACAGTGCTCTGTGGTTTAAAGATGGCGGATGACAGCTGTCAAAAAAGCACGTGGCTTTGTTTACCACGCGCTAGTTAGGTTAAGTTGGCACTACTGAGGTTTAGGCCCGTCAAGATGGCAGTACTGAGGTTAGCGATGCGTTGTTGTCTGTCAAAAAGCACGTGGCTCTCAAAAAACACGTGGCTTTGTTTACCTCGCGCTAGTTAGGTTAAGTTGGCACTACTGAGGTTTAGGCCCGTCAAGATGGCAGTATTGAGGTTAGCGATGCGTTGTTGTCGATGACAGCTGTCAAAAAGCACGTGGCTGTCAAAAAAACACGTGGCTTTGTTTACCTCACGCTAGTTAGGTTAAGTTGGTACCACTGAGGTTTAGGCCCGTCAAGATGGCAGCAGTGAGGTTAGCGATGCGTTGTTGTCGATGATAGCTGTCAAAAAGCACGTGGCTTTGTTTACAAATTCAAATCTCCCGCCAAAATTCAAATTTCCCGCCAAAATTCAAATTTCCCGCCAGAATTCAAATTTCCCGCGGGAGGAGGCGGCCGAACCATCCAATTATACTACTCTCATGGTTTTCGACTTGGACAGTTGTTATTAGTAGGCTTTGTACCTGATCTTGTTATCTTTTGTCATGTTTGTTATATTTCATCATGAACCTTTACACTTGTAAATTACTCTTTTGACAGTACAAGTGAAATTTGCTCAATGTAGCTGGATCTTGTGCCTCGTGAATAAATAAATAAATAAATAAATAAATAAATAAATAAATAAATAAATAAATAAATAAATAAATAAATAAATAAATAAATAAATATTGGGCCCCGCCTTGTAAAATAGCGCTCATTTGCTGACTCAGTGTGTGTTTCAGTCGCTAAGACTACCTCACTCTCGCGGTAATCAGACAGTGCTGATAGCCTTCGCCTGGATTTCGCGTCTACGGTTTCCTTGGTTCGAAGACCCACTGGAGTGGTATTGTTGACATGGAGTCCCCCACTTGTGTTGTCAATTCTAAACTAGTCAAGCTCCGCGAGTTTATTTTTATCTTTTGGGTGTTCTGCAATTTCTGTTGCATCTCGCATGATTCTGGCGTAAAATGTTTTTCAATGCAGATACATATATTTTATTCATAAGGAATTTGTTTGTCTTTCTGTATGGTATGTTCAGCTATGACAGGCGTCTCTGACTGGCAAGAACGATGTACCTGAACTTGCTTCACGTCTTCCTTCTTGTCCGGCGCACATATAGATAGACTGGCTGATGTACCCGTGCTTCGCTACGGAATTCTACATTGTATACAGAATTATAGAGTACACATTGTGAGCAAGACTGTATTAAATTGCAGAGCTCTGAACGTTACCCTGGAAACACGACGGAGAAATCACCAAACGTCTTTTCTCATATGAAGACTGCGTTAGGGAATTTTCATTATAATGGTAGGCCCGAGTCACAATCAGGTTGTGGAATTGCATTATAATGGCAGGCACTCACTCTCCACCTGCCTTTTTATATCCTCAGAAAGACTGTCTTAGTGGTATTCCCAACTGAAATGAACATAGGTCATTACAATGACGTCAGTAGGAATGGCGCGAGTAAAAGCAATGCTATCATATGAAATACTCCATCAAATGAAAAGCCACTCATTTTCTCACTTTTAACGAACAGTACTAAATGCCTATCTAACAGTCCAAAGTTCCAGAGCTGGAATGACCAGGCCGCAGACGGCCGTGATCCATGAACACTCTTAGTCTTTTTTGGAGGGGGGGAGGTCGAATAGTGGAGAGTCCCAGGGCAAAAATTATGCCTTTTTACTAATCTGTTTCCTAGGAGTACCCAATGAGTCGGAAAATCCCAATTCACTACATTCGCGGCAGGCCCCGATTTACAAATGGGCGGACTGGGCACTTGCCCAGGGCGCCAGTTTTTGAGGGGCGGCGGCCGGCGGATCGAGTAATTATGGACTGCATGAATTACGTCTTAAATTCATTTCCCTCAAATTACTTTTACATTCCACAAATTATTCCAATTATTTTATTAGACTATATAAAACACTTTAACCTATTCTAACTTTTAAACCTGAATTTAATCTATATATTTAAGTTTTATGAAGAAAACGTGTGTTATTTCTAAAATTATTTACTTACATACAAACTATCAAACTGAACCAACGGTTTTTTAAAATAAAAATAAAAACAGCCGCATTCTTATTTGGCTTGATTATGAGATCTGTGTTTGCGTAATGTGCTGTTTTAAACTCATAATCTTGAAAACTGTAATATTTAATTTGTAAACAATTATTTTTAGAGGAACAGGAAATCGAGCAGAGAGGCGGGCGGCTAAATATTGTTTGCCCAGGGCGCTAACTACTTGAAATCGGGGCCTGATTGGCGGCGGAAAAATCTATCTGACTTGGGGGCAAAATTTTCCTCCAAGCCAGAGGAGAAATCCCCTCTTCACTGCTAATTTTGAATAAAATGAATGTAGAATTTAATAAAAGTGAAGAGGAAGAAGCTCTTTTTAAGAAACGGTTCTTTTCAGGGTTGAATTTTGAGTTATTTAGTGAATTGTGGTGGTATAATTTGAAATATGCCTAAATTGCAATTCTGCCCAGGTCATACTACTACTACTACTACTACTACTACTACTACTACTACTACTACTACTACCAGAGCCTCTGCCTTATGAATGTACACTGCTATTCCAATCAGCGCGTCAGAGTAGGGATCGAATAGCTGGAATACTACAGTTACGTACCAGCAGTTCGGTATCACAAAATGTATGAACCAGAGGAATAACATGCTAAAGACGAAAGTGTTCTAACTCCCCAGCTATTTCCCGCCAATGTTCCGTCGGGCTGTTATACTCGGTGCGCATCAGTAATCCGATCTATCGGAGTTGAGAGGCAGCATAAGAGACAAATAACATCACCACAAACAATGGTCAATGTAATGTTATCGCTGATCAATGTTATGCGCTTTCAATATTGTAGGCCTTCACATTTAGTTTACTTCCGACTCTGAAATACTACTCTTATCATAGTCGGTGCGGTAAAATTGAATAGAACATAAATGGTCGAAAATTGTATTTTCTATAACTTTTGTTAAGTATTCCTTTTCGATAGGACCAATGAGATAGGCTTAAAAAAAAAAAATAAAAAAAATATGCGCCTTCCCCTAAACTAGAATTTCATACAGGGAGAATAAAATTGTTTTAAACTTAGACTGTAGTTTTTTATTCCCCGACTCTATATGCCAAATATCATTAAATTCTAGTAGGTAAAGTCAGGAATTCGGCGACCACCTCCACCTCCGGCTCTCGGGAGAGGCCTCCTCCACGCGATGGCTAAGAGCGCGATCCTAATCTCACATCCGCCATCTTGGAGGGGCTTAACCTAACTTTTTATGCGTAAGAGAGCCAGCCTAATCTCATAGAGGGCCTAACCTCAGTTTTACGGCCGGCTGCCCTTCCTGACGCATAAGAGAGTGAGCTTAACCTTACATCTGCTATCTTGGAGGGGCTTAACCTAACTTTTGACGTACAAGACAGCAAGCCTAACCCCATGGAAGGGCGTAACCTCAGTTTTACGGTTGGATGCCCCTCCCGACGCCAATTGCACAAGATGGCGGCTATACATGGCTCCTTATGAGACACCGCCTAACCTCACATGCGCTATCTTGGAGGGGCTTAACCTAACTTTTAACGCGCAAGACAGCAAGCCTAACCTCATGGAAGGGTTAGCCTCAGTTTTACGGCCGGTTGCCCTTCCCTACGTCAATTGCACAAGATGGCAGCTATACATGACTCCTCATGAGACGCCTTAAGGGTGCATGCGCAAGAACTTTTGACATGCAAGGCAGCAAGCCTAACCTTATAGAAGCACCTAACCTCAGTTTTATAGCCGGATGCCCTTCTCGACGCCAATTGCACAAGATGGCGGCTATACATGACTCCTTATGAGACGCCTTAAGGGTGCTTGCGCAAGATGGTGGCTGCAAGATGGCTGCTTTTGCATAGGCTATTGTGAGACTCCCTTGGGATGCTTGCCCAAGATGGTGGCCTGATCAGGTCTTGGTATGGTAGAGAGTATAACATGCTGTGCTGGTTCGATTCATTAAATTTGGGGCTTAAATACAAAATGTTAAATATCTCGAAAACGGTGCGTCGTAGAGCAAAACGGAGAACATTTTTCTGCCTAATACTTCGGTTCGCAGTATCAGGAACATGATAGCATACGAAAAAAGTATTCTAATGATGAGATCTCCTGTTTGGTTCCTACTTAGGCACTTTGGCATTGACAGCTATCTAATTCTACTAGATGGTGGCTATACATAGCTTCTTATGAGACTGCTTAAGAGTGCTTGCACAAGATGACTGCTGCTTTTATGAGACGGCGGTCACAAGATGGCGACTATACACAGCTCCTTATGAGACGGCCTAGGGGTGCTCACACAAGATGGTGGTTATACACAGGCTCTTATGAAGAAAACTAGTTCAGAGACTACTGCGCAAGATGGCGGCTGCTGTTATGCATGTGGTAGAGGGCAATTTGAAATTCCACGTGCTCTTCAAAAGCTACGTTCTTTTTGACAGCGGCTATCTTTAATCAACAGAGCACCGTGCTGCCATCTTTAGCTACTGCCTTTGAAATGTGGTGGCGGCAATTTGAAAAAGATGCGTTGTTTTGATAGCTGTCGACCACCATCTTTAAACAACAACGCATCGTGCTGCTATCTTTACGACACTAAACCTCATCCTTATACATGTGGTGGTGGGTAATTTAAATTCCATGTGCTTTTTTTGTGAGCTCCCATCTTTAATCAACAGAGCATAGTGCTGCTATCTTTACAACACATACCTGATCAAGTTACGAAAACTTGCTTCAAGACAAGCTAAAACAGACCAAATGCCAAAGAGCCTAAGTAGGAACCGAACCGTTGAACTCATCATTGGACTATTTTTTTCTTATGCTATCATGTTCCTGATACTGCGAACCTACGTATTAGGCGGAAAAATTATGTCCGTTTTGCTCTACGACGCACCGTTTTCGAGATATTTTACATTTTGCATTTAAGCCCCAAATTTAATGAATCGAACCAGTATGGTACGTTAGCCTCTAAGCTAGCTTTCTTGATAAGAGCAGCAGCCATCTTGCGCAAGCATCCCAAGGGTGTCTCATAAGAGCCTATGTATAGCAGCCATCTTGCAGCCACCATCTTGAGCAATTGACGTCGGGAAGGGCAACCGGCCGTAAAACTGAGGTTGAGCCCCTCCATGAGAAACACTAAACATGAATTTCGAAGGCCAGATGGAGAAACTGGAGCTAAAAGAAAAGAAAAGTTCAAGAAAGATCATAGGAGCAAAGTTTCAGAACAATACATCTAGAATGAAACGCTCTAAAAGAACATTTGAAAAACTCTCAGATACTGTGCGAAAAAGATGCCTTTGCTGGGAGGACTTAATGTGTCTTCTGGTATGACCTGTCTCAGTCTCGTCCTTGGCTTTTACAACATGAAAGTGACCGAGGTATGAGCGATGCTAGTAGTTAGTCCCTGTTATGAGTGGTGTGAAAATATCGCTCATAGGGTGGCTTGATGCGGGCATTTCAATTGGCTTGGCAGATTGAGATGCAATAGCAACTTCTGGCTCGGTAAGGAAAGCAACGGGAAACTACTTCACTCCTCATTTCTCTAGAACGCCTCTTCAGTGACACCTGGGACACGCTGAGCACTCAACATACGTAGGCTACATGCGAACGTACGTTTTTACGGCCATCTTCTCACAATGAACTCTAATAGATTAACCAAACAAATCGTTGACTTCTTCCGTAACTGCAAAACAAAACCCAACTCGTTTAAAGAAACTGAAAAAGACCTCGTAGAATTACAGAATTCACTAATCGATGGAACAACTAAAGTAATGAAAGACGAAACCATAAGGTTCCAAGACAAATCTACATTAAAAACACACAAAGAAGTGTAGCCCAAAGAGGGTGAAGCGAAAGAATAACAATAACAATGTAATGTATAACCTATAGACCTTTTTCTGTGCCTTTTTGGAGAAGGCGTATGCCTGACGAAATAAATATATTCTATTCTAAGTTCCCCATGTTGTGGTTGTAATCTGTTTGTGCCAAATACTGTACAAACCATATCTGTTGTAGATGACTTCGCAGATTCTACATCTAACATATGAAAGGAATAATCTAAGACAAAGGAAAAGTAATATTAAATATAATACGGGAGTATGATACATGTTCAATCACAAATTAAACATTGATATCTTAGAGTATACAGAAACACAGGGAGAATTTCCGCTGTTAAGCAGTTAACGACATTCCTTCTTTCTTGTCCTCAAAATAAAGTGCTATTTTACAAGCAATGTTCAAGACCCGGATGTATACATCACACAGACTGTTATCACTGGCGATGTTCTGACGAGACGAATGTCGTACGAACAGCGATCTGCTACCGACTGCGTTACAATTTGATGTTCCTTTTTTTTGTTGTAGTTGATTTACGTCGCACCGACACAGCTAGGTCTTATGGCGACGATGGGACGGGAAAGGGCTAGGAGTTGGAAGAAAGTGGCCGTGGCCTTAATTAAGGTACAGCCCCAGCATTTGCCTGGTGTGAAAATGGAAAACCACGGAAAACCATTTTCAGGGCTACCGACAGTGAGGTTCGAACCTACTATCTCGCGAGTAGTGGATACTGGCTGCACTTATGCGACTGCAGCTATCGAGCTCGGTTTTGATGTTCCTAGGCACGAGAAATGTTCCCGATCGTCGATGCAATCCATATTAAAACTCTCCGCGTATCCACTCCGAGCTGTGGTGTGACGTAAGATGATGCCCGGTTGAGAGCTCTACGGAGGCTTGAGTTCGATCCGTTCTTGAAAGAAGCAATTTAAAGTGAAGGCAAATGCTCAGAGAGGAGAGGAGAGCAAGCAACAGGCTCGATACGGACTGTTACATGGCGCCGTGCACTGCCATACAATAGTGTTTAGGAAAATACAACTTAGCAGACAAAGTAGGCGACCTCGTACTACGAAAAACGTAAAATTAAGTATTTTCATCAATTGTGCCCAAAATTGAATGTCTAAAGCCTTGGATAGCGCAATCGATAATCACTTCCAGCGTAAACTCGCTTATTTCTTTACTCGCGTTCTTTGCCGGGCTCAGTGTCGGAACATTTACTGGCACGTAAAACAACTCCTGCGGGACAAAATTTCGGTATCTCGACGTTTCCGAAAACCGAAAAAGTAGTTAGTGGTACGTAAAGCCAATAACATTATTATTATTGTTATTATTATTATTATTATTATTATTATTATTATTATTATTATTATTATTATTATTATTATTATTATTATTATTATTATTATTATTATTATTATTATAATTATTCGTGTTCTTTATTCAAGTCCTACCCAAATTAACCATTTTTTTTGCATAAATCTTTCTGTAATGTGTTCCTTGGTTCAATGCCCTCCGACGTTCTTTGATTTTTGATAAAAGTCGCATCGAGTGTAGTTATAAGGGCTGAAGTGAAACTCACACCAGCGCTCTTAGTGGTAGGAGAGGCAAACTGCTAATATAATCGACCGCATAACGATGATTAAGAAAAAGATTGTGATTTTTACGAATAAATAAACACTATATGCTCATATTTTCTTAAAATTCGTTGCTCATATCGCCAGGATGTTTGCCTGAAGGGCTAGGGCATGGAGTCCTGTGATATAATAAAGCTTGTGAAGTCTGCGCCGCTACCGCCAACATCCTTGAATCTCAGCTGGCCTTGGAGCTCGCCGGTTCCCTTGAACCTCAAGACACGATCGGAAATACAGGACGAACGGCTGGTCAAAGATGGCGCACACAAATAACAGCTCTCTCTATGTGTGCCTCCGGTACCGAAGAACGCGGGTTCAATGCCGGCAGAAGTAAAGGGGCGATGTTTACCCGACAAAATGATAGCGCAGCAGAAATCGGGTGGGGAGTAAAACGCAACGTCGAAATTGATCCGCAGGCAGCTTAGATGACATTGTATTGATGGGCCTGTAATAGTATTTCTTCCTTAATCCGTTGACCCTCCAGGGTTGATTTCCTCCTCAGACTCGGCGAGGGATCTCATCTCTACCGCCTCTAGGGAGTGTCCAGGAACGTGAGACATTGGGTCGGGGATACAACTGGGGAGGAGGAACAGTATCTCGCGCAGGCGGCCTCACCTGCTATGCTGAACAGGGGCCTTGTGGGAAGGGATAGGTACGGAAGTGGCCGTGGCCTTAAGTTAGGTACCATTCCGGCATTTGCCTGGAGGAGAAGTGGGAAACCACGGAAAACCACTTCGAGGATGGCTGAGGTCGGAATCGAACTCTCGTGTACTCAGTTGACCTCTCGAGGCTGAATGGACCTCGTTCCAACCCTCTTCTCAAATGTCATGGCAGACTCGGGAATCGAACGCGGGCCGCCGGGGGTGGCAGCCAATCACACTAGTTCGAGTCAATGCAGAGTTTCACTCAAGCCCTCATAACTACATTCGCTGCGTACATTTTTCAAAAGATCAATATATGTCTGAGGAACGCATTACGGAAAGGAAGTTAATTTGGCTCGGATTTGAATCAAAAAGAAAACGAGTAAATAACTAAGCTGTTTATCCGGAACTGCATTTAGGTCCCTTTAGCCCTTCAACTTTGGGCACAATTCAGGAAATTGCTTGATGTTACGTTTTTTACCTCGACTGTGCTAAGACATGTCTTCAACATTAAAAATCAAATCCTGACCAGAAAATATTCTTGAGTTCGTTTTAGTAAGAATCCACCTCTTTCATTCTACGTTCTAAGGATGTGGCTGCTGTTCAATGATTGTTTTTTTTACCAAGACCACTACCATACTTTTATTATTCAAAGGATAGAAATTTCCCTTCACGAGGTTTGAATCGGATGCATTGGTTGTCACACAGAACCAGCCAGCAGCATCTTCTTGAAATGCTAAGCAGCGGATTACTGTATTATATAAATCATTTCCCCCCTTTGTGGTTTCAACACTAACCTGGACAACCATAAGAAGTTCGACACTTGGAAGCATGAAGGTCTTGGCCAAAGGAAGGCAAAGGTCACCAAGGACGTGCCCTAATACTGTCGGGGTCGGAAAAGAACAGAGTTCACCGAGCGAGGGCTACGCTCCCAAATTGTGAGACCTCGGGTTCCCCTTATTGCCGCCTCTTGTCTTGAAAGGCAAAACGACGATAGGCACCTCGGGTTTTCTCTGCACTTGTTGACCACCCGGTTCGGGACTGCACAGTAGATGTGGGAGCAGGTGTCAGGGATGTGATGAGGTGACCACTTCCATTCGAGGTCAACTGGGATGTTGTTGCTATCAATAACTACCGGCAGGCTGTGTCAGCGATGTTCGCCTCCGTCATCTTGGAAAATTAAAGCTCGCAGCAAAACGAGTTTCTTTTTTTCTCTCTTTCTGCTTCTCGGCCAGAGCCGCGGCTATTGTTAGTATTCATAGCGAGATGGCTCCAAGTTCAGCGACCGGAATTGATGCGTCCTGTTCCACATTATACTCATGTTAGAAACTTATTATTATTATTATTATTATTATTATTATTATTATTATTATTATTATTATTATTATTATCATCATACAAATTTTAGTGAAAAAGGGAAGAGTATGTACAGGTACTTTAAGGCAAAAACAGGTTCCAAGAAGGACATTCCAGGAATCATTAATGAACAAGGGGAGTGTGTATGCAAGGATCTTCAAAAGGTATAATTATTCAGTCAGCAGTATGTAAAGATTGTTGGTTACAAGGATAATGTCCAGAGAGAGGAGCTGACCAATACAAAAGAAGTATTAAAATTTACCTATGACAGCAATGACATTTACAGTAAGATACAAAAGTTGAAAACTAGAAAAGCAGCTGGAATTGATAAGGTTTCGAGGAATATACTAAAGACAATGGGTTGGGATATAGTACCATATCTGAAGTACTTATTTGATTATGGTTTGCACGAAGGAGCTATATCAAATGAATGTAGAGTTGCTATAGTAGCCCCTGTGTAAAAAGGAAAGGGTGATAGACATAAAGCTGAAAATTACAGGCGTTGCATTTAAGCTTTGTTAAAGCATTCTTTCTGATTATATTAGACATGTTTGCGAAATTAATAACTGGTTAGACAGAAGGCAGTTCGGTTTTAGGAAAGGTTATTCCACTGTAGCTCAGCTTGTAGGATTCCAGCAAGATATAGCAGATATCCTGCATTCAGGAGGTCAAATGCACTGTATCGCGATTGACCTATCCAAGGCATTTGATAGGGTAGATCGGTTACGTGCCGGATGTGACCCGGCCATTATCGTGAGTAGTATAATAGGCGGATTCGGCCGCCACCACCACCACAGGCTCCCAGAGGCCTCCTCCACCACCACCACCACAGCCAGAGGCCTACCAGAGGCCTCCTCCACCACCACCACAGCCAGAGGCCTCCCAGAGGTCTCCTCCACCACCCGCGGGAAATTTGAATTTGTAAACAAAGCCACGTGCTTTTTGACAGCTATCATCGATAACAACGCATCGCTAACCTCAGTACTGCCATCTTGACGGGCCTAAACCTCAGTAGTACCAACTTAACCTAACTAGCGCGAGATTTGAATTTGTAAACAAATCCACGTGTTTTTGACAGCCACGTGCTTTTTGACAGACAACAACGCATCGCTAACCTCAGTACTGCCATCTTGACAGGCCTAAACCTCAGTAGTACCAACTTAACCTAACTAGCGTGAGATAAACAAATCCACGTGCTTTTTTGACAGCTGTCATCCGCCATCTTTAAACTACAGAGCACCGTGCTGCCCTCTTTATCGCAGTAGCTGCAAATTCGTCACCTGTCATCGGCAGTGCTGCCATCTTGGCGGGCCTAAACCTTAGTGCTACCAACTTAACCTCACTAGCGCGAGATAAACGAATCCACGTGCTTTTTGACAGCTGTCATCCGCCATCTTTAATCTATAGAGCACAGTGCTGCCCTCTTTAGCTACTTGCCTTTAAAATGTGGTGGCGGATAATTTGAAAAATGCTTTTTGATAGCAGCCATTTTTAATCGACAGAGCACCGTGCTGCACTCTGGTGACAGACAATTCCACGTGACAGCAGCCATCTTTAATCAAGAGAGCACAGGACTGCACTCTATGTGGTGGCGGCAAATTTCACACGCTCTTGTTTGGAAACAAAGCCACGTGCTTTCTTTGACAGCTACCATCCGCCATCTTTAATCAAGAGAGCATCGTGCTGCACTCTCTAGTTGAAAAGTGGTGGCGGCAAATTCTACATTCTCTTGTTTGGAAACAAACCTATGCGCTTTTTGACAGCTATCATCCGCCATCTTTAATTCAGAGAGCACCGTGCGGCAGCTACCATCCGCCATCTTTAATCCAGAGAGCACCGTGCTGCACACTATAGTTGAAATGTGGTGGCGGCAAATTCTACATTCTCTTGTTTGGAAACAAACCTATGCGCTTTTTTGACAGCTATCATCCGCCATCTTTAATCCAGAGAGAACAGTGCTGCACTCTTTATTGAAATGTGGTGGTGGCAAATTCTACGCGCTCTACAAACTCATGTGCTTTTCTGACAGCTGTCATCCGCCATCTTCAATCCAGAGAGAACAGTGCTGCACTCTATGTGGTGGCGGCAAATTCCACGTGCTCTTGTTTGGAAACAAATTCTACGTGCTCTTCAGCTGTCATCCACCATCTTTAATCAAGAGAGCACCGTGCTGCCCTCTTTGTGGTGGCGGATAATTTGAAAAAATGTTTGACAACCAGCCATCTTTAATCCAGAGAGAACAGTGCTGCCCTCTTTAGCTACTTACCTTTGAAAAAAATCTATTTGACAAGCTGTCACCCGCCATCTTGCATCGCAAACTCAGTGCTGCACTCTTTAGTTGAAATGTGGTGGCGGATAATTTGAAAAAATCTTTATGACAAGCAGCCATCTTTAATCCAGAGAGAGCAGTGCTGCCATCTTTAGCTACTGCCATCTTACATCGCTTACCTCGGTGCTGCACTCTTTAGTTGAAATGTGGTGGCGGTAAATTCGAACAAGTTTAATCACGCATCGGGAAAGCTAGAGTAAGCACGTGCTGCAGTGATGACGTCATCATGCATGTTTAGACTTGTCCGTTTTCTTAAGAGTAAGTCGGTGTAAAGGAATGTAGTGGCGGTAAATTCGAACAAGTTTAATCATACATCGGGGGAGTTAGAGTAAGCACGTGCTGCAGTGATGACGTCATCATGCATATTTAGACTTGTCCGTTTTCTTAAGAGTAAGTCGGTGTAAAGGAATGCAATAAGTATGCATCATAAAAACAAGAGTTTGCATGTGCTGCAGTGATGACGTTATTGTGCATGTTTAAACCCGTTCGTTGACTAAAACCTTTAGTCTTCGAGAAACAGTGATAGAGAGTGGAGTGCAAACATGACGAAAACATGAATAGTTGATGTGCAAGGCTTTAAAGTAAACGGAAACAAATTTGTGTTTAAAGAGGTGGCTGTGTTAGATTGTAGTGTGTTGTAGGCACCAAAACTTGTTAGTTTAGTATTTAGTCTACCGTTCCCTTACCGTTTGCAAACAGATGAAGATAAAAAGCAGACTCAGTGGATTGAAAACAATTTAGGTTTGAAGTGGGAAGAAAAAGGAATACCTTATCGTTTTCTACCTTTAATGATGAATGCACATTTGTCAAGAGCAGATCTTGTTCTTTTAAAGGGTTGTGAAAAGAAAGAATGGTTGCGTGATTTTCTACCATCATCATGTGAAATTATCGACATGCATGAATTGGGGTGTCCATCATTTAAAACTCTTCCGAAAGAGCATAGCAGAGAAACAAGTAAACAGTCTTTACAACATGTATGCATGCTCTTTGATTGGTTGTGTCGCAGTGCATGCCGGGAATGGAACAACATATGTAAACTGCAGTGTCGAAATAACCTTAGTGTAAAAGAAACATTTGTAGAGTAAAGACATCATGTCATTTCTAACAGATACTAAGTGTAACGCAGTTGAAAAGGCGATCGTAAAGTTTTATGCATGCAAAAAGAAACTAAACACTTTTACTGAAGAAGAGTTAAATGCATTACCAAAGGCATTTTTGGTTAATGTAGCTGCGAATGCTGTAAAGAAGATTTGGGATAAGGTGCCTCGTGAGTGGACTCAAGATCCTGTTTTGTCAGAGCTTCAAACGTGTAGTTTACATCATGAACACGTGAGTTTAGGTAGACGACCTTCTGTGAGACAGTGCCGTACATGTCAACTAATTAAAATGTATCACGGACCTAAAACTAACGAGTTGTCTTCGCTTATAAACACTTATCATGGCTGTGGAGAGAGTAAACAAGGAAAAGGTGAAGAAACGTGCTGGGAGAAAGATGAGGAAGCATGTTGGGCGTGGACTCATCAATAGAGTGATTGATCTTCTTTTCTTCGTGCTTCATCCCCCCCCCCTGCGGCCCTAGAACACGTTCGCCTGACACGTAGTTACATGCTGCCTGCATAGAGTATGTCGTGTAGCTGTTAAAATCTGCTTCGTAAAGTTATGCCGTGTGTGTGTGTGTGTGTGTGTGTTATTACCTAGTGCTTTAGCTGCTCAGAAGAATATAGCAGCACTTGTCGATGTCGGTGTAATAAAACGAAAACTGAGTGACAAAGACCGTAAAATAAACAAAGGATAACAATGTATATATATATTCTAAAATAAATATGAATTATCAAACATATTACAGGTGTTGCTTAATCCTACAGCATGTCCTAGTGACTTAGGAAAAAGGAAACGTAGAGGATTAAAAGAAAACACACATAAGATTTAAAGTACATCCTCTTTATTAATCCATGAATTAAAGCTGTTATTAAAACCAAGCCATTTAACATACAGTTTATTGCCACGACGTCGAATAACACGTTCAACTAAATAGTGATCAGGATATTTTGTTTTCTGCAGTTCTTCGATGTAGAATCCTCCTTCAATAGGCTGTCCTCTGAATTCGCGAAGTAAATACGTAACTGGATTAGTAAGCTTAACACTTCTGATTTGAAAAATTTCAGTGCTCCAGTTAGGTGTGTATCCTTTTGCAAAGATAGACTTGTGTTTGCTGATGCGAACAAAATCACCTTCTTTAAAGCGATGGTGACGTGGATCAGCTGTTTTAATTACAAGATGAATAGCATTTATACGAGGTGTATTCTTTGTAACAAGACGTGGCTTTGTTCCTATAGTGCGATGAGGTGTATCGTTGTAGGTAGATAAAAGTCTAGGTAGCAGATCAATCCAACGATATGAACCTTGCACTGTAAATTCTCACCACATCATTGTTTTGAGTGTACGATTAAAGAGTTCTACAACACTTGCCTTGAGATTGCTGAACGTAGGGTAGTGTTGAATGCCAAGTAACTTAAGGTAAGAAGAAAAATGCTTGTTGTAAAACTCTTTACCTTGGTCAGTTTGAAGAAGCCTTGGGCAGCGTTTCGATTCTTCAACAATATGTTTAAATGCTTCTTTAACTTGAGCTGCTGTTTTAGAACGCACGGGTTGTGCAAAAGCAAACTTCGAGTACACATCGATAACAGTAAGTAGATACTTATACCCCTTATTACTAGAGGCATATGGAATCATTTCTACTAAGTCTGTTTGCCAGAGATCATCTTTTTCTCGTGTAATAACGCGTCTGCGACAGTAGGTGCGACGTGCTGGTTTATGTAACTCATGTGCGATGTTTACCTTTACAGGTGAGATCTTCTCTTGACGAGCCATTACAAAATAATACCGGCATAACGTAGTTCTCTTTCTATTTCTAGAATTTCTGATCCGTGACCAGTGTGACAGCCTCTTGCGATGCTCTTAAAAGTTGTAATCGTTCAGCGAGTAAGTTTGGGTCATTCCAGTATCTTACATCCACATACGGCAACAAAGGCTTGTAGATAACATCTAGACTACGTGCAGTCGGAAACAGCTTTAAAATAAACTCACGATACTTGTAACTCTTATTCGCATTTACAGCTTCTGTTCTCTTGTAATTACGTCGTGTTGCATCAGTAGCAAAAAGTATTGCTTTATATTTTTTAAGATCATCTTGTAAAATTATATCCTTGTCAGGTATTCGTGAGAAAAGAAGTTCTAAGATTCCTTTCGTAGGTTTATAGGTAACACCTTTTACAATGAGTTTGTTGTTATTAATCTTAACATTTGAATTTCCTATCCGGAAACAGTCATCTTCGTAGCGAATACCGTAGGTAGTGTCAGTTTGTCCTGTAAAAAGTTTTTCTATATAAGGTGAAAAGAGAGATCCATAGGTATCTTGAATAAAAGTTCTAAACTGATTGCGATACTCTGGTGTAATCATAACCTCAGACAAAGATGGTAGATTTTGCGTCGATGTAGTAGGTGTTTCAGCAATAATCAGCAATAACATCTGTAGTTAAAACCTCAACACGCTTAGATGGTGATGTATCATTAAGTTCTTCTTCTTCTTCCTTATCTTCCTCTTCTTGATCTACATCCTGCTTCTTCTCTTCCTTATCTTCTTCTTGCTTTTCTTCTTCATGCTTCTCTTTATGATATGATGTTTGCATAGAAGCAAAACTTGAAGTAGACTGCGGTAATGAAGTAGAATTAAAAATTTCTTTGAGTGGTGTACTTAGTTGTGTTTTTAAAAATAAATCCGTGTCTGCTTGAATACGTTTAAGCTCCTTAAATTTCCGTCGAATATTGTTTCGAGCTTGGATGATATGTTTTGTGATCTCCTTGCTAGATGTTAACATGATGATGGTTTTTAATCAAGTAGTTACTGTAATTCTGTGTTAATGCATATAAAATGATCGAAACCCATGCGATATCGTCCATGCTGTACATCACTTTCTTTATCAATAACTAAAAATCTGTAACGGTGTAATGACCAACATTTAGCACACATACGTTTAAAGTCATCGAATGTCATATCAGTGTTAATATGATCGTTATACACATGTCGCATGTTGCGCTCATCTTGCCGAAAAAGCACAATAACATTTGTGTTGTCGCGTATCAACTGCTTAGGCACACGAGAATAGGTTTGGCACAAATAGATGCAATCAACATATTTATGCCGACCCATACTAAAGAATGCACGAATAACGTTTTGCTGTTCTGTTGCGACATCATCAAAGATCATAAGAGAATTAGGAAGCACATCGTCTGGTGATGGTACATGCTCATGCGAATTAAATTTAAAATATCTTATACCATCTTTAACTAGATCGTGCATTACAGTTTGTAGAATAGTATATAGCGGCTGATAGAGCGACTTTGCGAAAACGTAAATATTCTCGAAGCGTACACCATTTACAGAAGTAATAAGTGTGAGTAAAAGATTTGTTTTCCCGCATCCCGACGGACCTGATATAATACATCGAACAGTAAAAGGAAACAACGTTCCATGACGTTTTCCTGAAGTTGTACTAGAACTAGGTAAGAGATGTGGTACAATGTCGGTAACAGGTAGCGTGTCTTGCTGTTTTATAATCTTCATGATAACTGAATCATAACGTACGTAATAGCAATATATATATTAAACGAAACAAGAGGTAACGGTTAGTTTATGATTTGCTCTTGACTAGTAAAGTCGTGTACAGCATGGTGAAACAACGATATCCAAACGACATGAAGAAGAAGAAGAAAGTAAAAACTGTTGGATGGAAAGATGTTATAAAGGCTGCGCAAAAAGCTATTCGAGGGGAATACAATCCTCGTGTAGCTATTACTAAAGCGTTACGCGCAGCAAGAGCGAGAATTTCTCCAATGTGCAGAGCAATATTCAGTAAACGTGCACGAATTATTCCTGTACCAAAACGAGGAGGATTTCTTCCTGCGCTGTTTGCTGGCTTAGCAGCTTTTGTGTCATTGCTAGGTGGTGCTAGTGCTGTAGCGAGAACTGTCAAAGCTGTAGAAGAAGCGAAACAACAGTTGAAAGAGAGTGAACGTCATAACAAGACGATGGAGGCAATTGCGTTACGAGGCAAAGGTGTGAACATGAAGCTAGCGCCATACAAGAAAGGGCTTGGTATCTACATTTCTCCAAAAAACGTCTACTGAATACACTGCCATATCGAGCTCTAACGCATGATGAAGTTTTTACGTTTGCTAAACAACTAGGAATTCATTATTTTCGAGGAGTGTATATGCGCAATCAACTACCAGCGCGCCCACGTGAACGTGAAAGTGCAGTAATTAACTTGGACGACAGTCGTGGACCTGGAACTCATTACGTTGCTTATGTAAAACGTAAATCTAAAGTATGGTATTTTGATAGCTATGGAGACTTACCTCCTCCTTTTGAGCTCATACGTTATTTCGGAAGCAGTGCAGACATTGTTTACAATAAAAACCTTGTGCAAAACTTTAATACACGTATGTGCGGACGATTATGTCTTAAGTTCTTATATCAAACCCAGACAGTAGAGAAAGTGCATTAGTGTCTACGTGATGACGAACAGTGAAAGAACGTTTGCTGTACATGGAGAAGGACCTGAAACAACAGTCTATTTTAATCCACCAATCGAACTTAGCTATCAGCCGCATAGTCTTGGAGTAGTATCGTTTGAAATCTACAATAAAATCTATAATGTGCGTGATGGTTTAAACAAGTTCTATTACGATGAGTATGTGCTAACACTACCCTCAGGTAGTTATACAGTAGACGATATTCACGACTATATTGAAAGTACGTTAATTGATCAGTTTGGGGAAGATAGTTTTAGTAATCATAATTACAAGTTCTCAATCACTATAAGCAACATTACACATAAATGTGTTATTGAATCATCATTTAAGATTGACTTCAAATCACAACCTGATTCGATTGGACCACTGCTTGGATTTTCATCGAGGGAGCTCCTACCGAACGTACGTTACGAGTCTGATCAACCTATAAAACTCTTCGATGATTATAATGTGAACATTACTTGTAATATTATTACAGACTTGAATAGTAATCTACAACCTTCGCACGTCCTGCACGACTTTATTGTTACAGAGGAACGTGGATATACTATTTGTGAGAAACCAGCAGTAGTTCTTTATCATCCTGTGTCTGTAAAACACATTAGCAACATTACTCTTGGACTTGTAAATAAACAAAATCAGCTTATTCATTTAGATCAGCACGCGTACGTAGCTTACAAACTACATCTTAAACCAGTATGAAAACCATCTATAAAACACGGTGTACATTCCGAAGACATACTACATGTGTGCAGAGAATCATCGAGTTAACAGATACCCATAAGCAGATACTCCAAGATTTAGGATATACACTACTACAACAGAATAGAAGAAATGCTAGACATTACGAATACAGTAGAAAGTCGTAAAGGTGTAGTACGAAGTGAGCTTCATTCCTATCAACCTTTTACGTTTGGATTAAATAACAATGATGAAATTCATTTTATTATTAATCAGCAAGATGTTTACACCTTACCACACGAAAGCTACCTCTATATTGAAGGACGACTAGAAAAGTCTGATGGAAGTGGACCAAGCACTTCACAACTAAACAACCATGCTGTAGCTTTTCTCTTTTCTGAAGCGCGATATGAAGTAAATAATGTTGAAATAGATCGAACGAAGAATGTTGGTATTACAAGTGCAATGAAACTCTACCCTTCTTTCTGTGATGAAGAAAGTAATCTTTTGCGGATGGCTGGATGGTGTCCAAAAGCTACTAACAACTGGATGATTAATGAGGATGGAACTTTTACGGGTATGTTATCACTGAAACATATTTTTGGATTCGCAGAAGACTTTACACGTATTATAATCAACGCAAAACAAGAGCTTATTCTAATCCGTGATCGAAGTGATTACAATTCTCTTAAAGCAGTAGAAACACCAGTAGAATCGAAAATAACACTGCATCGTATACTGTGGCGGATTCCACATGTAACCTTATCTGATCGTGAAAAACTTCGATTGCTCAAGATTGTAGAAAATGATACACCATTACCTATACGTTTTAGAAGTTGAGAGGTGCATGAATATCCTGTGTTACCACCTACAAACAAGCATAGCTGGGCTGTTAAAACATCACGTTTTACTGAGAAGCCCTTGTACATTATTTTTGGATTTCAAACTAATCGTAAATTCAATCACGAAAAAGGTAGCTCACTGTTTGATCACTGTAAATTAAGACACGTTAGACTATATCTCAACGGAATTACGTATCGCTACGAAAACATAGACATTAACTTTGAGAAAAATAAGTTTGGGATGCTCTATGACATGTTTCGTAAATTTCAATCATCGTATTATCAGAAAGAAGATCGTCCGCTATTTACACCTCAAGAATTTAAAAATAAAGCACCGATTGTAGTTATAGACTGCTCTTATCATGAAGAATCTATATAAGAATCTCCAGTTGATATTCGTTTAGAATTTGAAACATCTGAAAACATTCCTGCTAACACAGCAGCCTATTGTCTTATTATTCATATGAGTGATGTTATTTACCATTCGCTAACGAATATTGTTACGAGACTATAAATAAGAATAGATCTTTATCATTTTCATTAGTGTGTGCTTCGACATCGTACGCTATGGAACAAAACTGTAAATGTGCATGCTGTTTGCATGCTCATACGCAACATCTTATTTATCTTACACGAGTGAGCGAGGCTATTAAGATGTTCTATAAACATAGATCGTCGATGCCGAAACATCTTATTCAATACTTACCACCAGGATTTTTATACGTACGCTGCCTCTTACGTACATAATTTTTGGGACATCCTTCCTCTACACAGTAAGATGTCGATCGAAGTAGCTTTATGCAGAACTTGTGAACGACATTACAAGCATCGAGGAGAAAATGGTGATGATGATTGGGATGGACCAAATCCGAGGATTGAACACTGTACACAGTGTATGAATGAACTTTCTCTAGTACCTCATGATGATGATGATGATGATGATGATGAATCCGAAAAGGAATAACAACAAGGTAAGAAGTATATGATCTTCTCTGTAAAGCATAACATACTTAGTATAATATATTTCTAAATGTTTTGTTTAATTTGAATGTTGCAGGAGGCATTTCAGATGCATACGTTGTTAAGAAGCACACCAACCTTGTCAGCAGCAAAAACGAACACTGTTGTAGTACATTTGTAAATAAATATTTGATCGCATTCAAAAATGTTGTACTTATTGCATTGCTTTTCACCGACTTACTCTTAAGAAAAACGATCAGGTCTAAACATGCACAATGACGTCATCACTGCAGCACGTGCTTACTCTAGCTTTCCCGATGCATGTTTAAACTTGTTCGAATTTACCGCCACTACATTTCAACTAAAGAGTGCAGCACCGAGGTAAGCGATGTAAGATGGCAGTAGCTAAAGATGGCAGCACTGTTCTCTCTGGATTAAAGATGGCTGCTTGTCATAATTTTCAAATTATCCGCCACCACATTTCAAATAAGAGTGGAGCACTGAGGTTTGCGATGCAAGATGGCGGGTGACAGCTTGTCAAATAGATTTTTTCAAAGGTAAGTAGCTAAAGAGGGCAGCACTAAGGTTAGCAATGCAAGATGGTGGATGACAGCTGTGACGTAAAAATTACCCGCAAGATAGCAGCACGATGCTCTTTTTATTAAAGATGGCAGCTTGTCAAATAGAATTTTTCAAATTAACCGCCTCAAAGGTCAGTAGCTAAGGAAGGCAGCACTGTTCTCTCTGGATTAAAGATGGCTGGTTGTCAAACATTTTTTTTCAAATTATCCGCCACCACAAAGAGGGCAGCACGGTGCTCTCTTGATTAAAGATGGTGGATGACAGCTGAAGAGCACGTAGAATTTGTTTCCAAACAAGAGCACGTGGAATTTGCCGCCACCACATAGAGTGCAGCACTGTTCTCTCTGGATTAAATATGGCGGATGACAGCTGTCAGAAAAGCACACGAGTTTGTAGAGCGCGTAGAATTTGCCACCACCACATTTCAACTAAAGAGTGCAGCACTGTTCTCTCTGGATTAAAGATGGCGGATGACAGCTGTCAAAAAAGCGCATAGGTTTGTTTCCAAACAAGAGAATGTAGAATTTGCTGCCACCACATTTCAACTAGAGAGTGCAGCACGGTGCTCTCTGGATTAAAGATTGCGGATGATAGCTGTCAAAAAAGCGCATAGGTTTGTTTCCAAACAAGAGAATGTAGAATTTGCTGCCACCACATTTCAACTAGAGAGTGCAGCACGGTGCTCTCTGGATTAAAGATGGCGGATGGTAGCTGCCGCACGGTGCTCTCTGGATTAAAGATTGCGGATGATAGCTGTCAAAAAAGCGCATAGGTTTGTTTCCAAACAAGAGAATGTAGAATTTGCCGCCACCACACTTCAACTAGAGAGTGCAGCACGATGCTCTCTTGATTAAAGATGGCGGATGGTAGCTGTCAAAGAAAGCACGTGGCTTTGTTTCCAAACAAGAGCGTGTGAAATTTGCCGCCACCACATAGAGTGCAGTCCTGTGCTCTCTTGATTAAAGATGGCTGCTGTCACGTGGAATTGTCTGTCACCAGAGTGCAGCACGGTGCTCTGTCGATTAAAAATGGCTGCTATCAAAAAGCATTTTTCAAATTATCCGCCACCACATTTTAAAGGCAAGTAGCTAAAGAGGGCAGCACTGTGCTCTATAGATTAAAGATGGCGGATGACAGCTGTCAAAAAGCACGTGGATTCGTTTATCTCGCGCTAGTGAGGTTAAGTTGGTAGCACTAAGGTTTAGGCCCGCCAAGATGGCAGCACTGCGGATGACAGGTGACGAATTTGCAGCTACTGCGATAAAGAGGGCAGCACGGTGCTCTGTAGTTTAAAGATGGCGGATGTCAGCTGTCAAAAAAGCACGTGGATTTGTTTATCTCACGCTAGTTAGGTTAAGTTGGTACTACTGAGGTTTAGGCCTGTCAAGATGGCAGTACTGAGGTTAGCGATGCGTTGTTGTCTGTCAAAAAGCACGTGGCTGTCAAAAACACGTGGATTTGTTTACAAATTCAAATCTCGCGCTAGTTAGGTTAAGTTGGTACTACTGAGGTTTAGGCCCGAAAAGATGGCAGTACTGAGGTTAGCGATGCGTTGTTATCGATGATAGCTGTCAAAAAGCACGTGGCTTTGTTTACAAATTCAAATTTCCCGCGGGTGGTGGAGGAGACCTCTGGGAGGCCTCTGGCTGTGGTGGTGGTGGTGGAGGAGGCCTCTGGTAGGCCTCTGGCTGTGGTGGTGGTGGTGGAGGAGGCCTCTGGGAGCCTGTGGTGGTGGTGGCGGCCGAATCCGCCTATTATACTATCGTGCCAATAGCGACCGAGCGGAAAAGCATCGTGGCGCATGCGACTCATCAATCACTTACAATTGATCTGCATTAAGGGCTGTCACCAAGTGGCAGATTTGCTTATAAGTAGCTAACTTGGTCTTTTCTAAAATGAAGGTCTGACACCGTTCTTAGCAGGTTCGAGTGCCGTTGGTCGAAAGAAAAATTTAATAATGTTGCTGGCTTTACGTTCTATTAACTACTTTTATGGTTTAAGGAGACGCCGAGGTGCCGGAATTTAGTCTCGCAGGTCTTATTTGACGTGCCAGTAAATCCACCGACACAAAGCTGACGTATTTGAGCACGTTCAAATACCACCGGACTGAGCCAGAATCGAACCTGCCAAGTTGGATTCGGAAGACCAGCATCTCAACCGTCTGAGCCGTCTGAGCCACTTGGCCTGGATGAAAAAAAATCACCATCAGAATGTCGGCCTGCAAGGTAGGAAAGTTGGTGGTAGACAGTTTCTAATCACTAGATTACATGCTAAAAGCCGGGATTCAAAACTAAACCTTTTCGCAGTGTTCAAATGGAGTGAGGGGATATGATGCTGTTGATGGTGATTCGGCCGTCGTATGGCGACGTAAAGTATTGAGCAGACCCCTTGGTATTGTTCAAGAGGAGTAGGCTACGTGCCGAAACCGGGTTTCATCTCTCCCTAGTTCATTATCATAATCCCACATCCAGACGCGCAGGAGTCAGGAAGAAAGACCTGCACCAGGTAAGCCGAACATGTCCTCGGACACTCCTGGTACTAATAGGACACGATAGGTAAGTAGGCCTAAGTCGTAAATAATTTAAGAGAATTAGGATCTTTTTTATTGCTAGTGGCATTATATTGCACCGACACAGACAGGTCTTAAGGCGACGATGGGATAGGAAAGGGCTAGGAATGGGAAGGTAGCGGCCCTAGTCTTAAAGTACAGCCCCAGCATTTGCCTGGTGTGAAAATGGGACACCACGGAGAGCCATCTTCAGGGCTGCCGACAGTGGGATTCGAACCCACTATCTGTCGGATGCAAGCTCAGGGCCGCGCGCCCCTAACCGCATGGCCAACTCGCCCGGTGGGAGAAGACGTTAACGCATCACCATGTTTCGTGTTGTAAAACGAGTTTCCCCCAGAAGTGTTATATAAAGTAGGGGCAGTAGCTGCTTATAGGACTTATTGAATTTGCATTGCACTTCGTTTAGCTTATCTTATCTTGAGTGATGACACAATTTATCAAATTACAATTTGCTTGTCAACGCCGGTCGCATCCGGCACGGTTACAGATTATGCGGTCGCTAGTGGCACGGGTCGCATGCGGCACGGTCGCATCTGGCACGCCACCGGTAGATCATGGGAAACTACTGGCAAAAATGAGTGCAATTGGACTTGACAAAAGAGTGACTGAATGGGTGGCTAAGTTTCTAAAAAATAGAACTCAGAGAATTAGAGTAGGCGAAGCTTTATCTGACCCTGTAATAGTTAAGTGGGGAATTCCTCAAGGCAGTATTATTGGACCTTTATGTTTTCTTTTATATACATAAATTATATGAATCAGAGGTAAGTCTTTTTGCAGATGATGGTATTCTGCACAGAGTAATAAATAAGTTACAAGATTGTGAGAAACTGCAAAATGACCTCGATAGTGTTGTGGGATGGACAGTAGGCAATGGTATAATTATCAACGGCGTTAAAAGTCAGGTTGTGAGTTTCACAAATAGGAAAAGTCCTCTCAGTTCTAATTACTGCGTTGATGGGGTGAAAGTTCGTTTTGGGGATCATTGTAAGTACCTAGGTCTTTAAATAGGGAAAGATCTTCATTGGGATAATCACATAAATATGATTGTAAATGAAAACCTACAACCTGTTTTCCAGTCATTGACCGGGTCAGGGATGTAATGAATGAAAGATATATAGGCTGTTATTACAATGGGGTCGCCACTCCCAAGGTGATTTTATTAATGAGTGATAAATGCTATAAAATGATAATGGAGAGTGTTGCTGGAATGAAAGATGACAGGGAAAACTGGAGTACCCGGAGAAAAACCTGTCCCGCCTCCGCTTGTCCAGCACAAATCTCACATGGAGTGCGCGGGATTTGAACCACGGTATCCAGCGGTGAGAGGCCGACGCGCTGCCGTCTGAGCCACGGAGGCTCTATGATTGTAAATAAAGGGTACAAATCTCTGCACATGGTCATGAGGATGTTTAGGGGTTGTAGTAAGGATGTAAAAGAGAGGGCATATACGTCTCTGGTAAGAGATGGTGATGGTGGTGATTATTGTCTTAAGAAGAAGTACAACTAGGCAATCTTCCTCTATATAACACTAATCGGAGAGAAAAATGGAAGGGATCCGACACTTCGAAAAATGAAGGTATCGGCCAAAGAAAGACAAGGACCCCGAAGGGCGTGAAAATGAAAGATTCCCTAGCCCTCGCAGACCTAATAGCGTCGGGGTCGGACAAGAACAAGAGAGGTCGGATAGGATAGAAGAAAGTGAGCAGCCTGGCACAAGTAAGTGGAAGCAATGCTAGGACTCAGTTGAGGGCCTCGTGGTCGCCAGCCCACGCTCCAAAGTTCAGAGCTCCTGAGGCCCCTTTTAGTCGCCTCTTACGACAGGCAGGGGATACCGTGGGTGTTATTCTACCTCCCTTACCCACAGGGGGCTCTCGGCAAGACCCCAACTAGACTATGGTTCCAGTGTATCGGACCCTCACCAGGGTTACTTGATTCAAGAACTGGAAAAAATCCAATGAAAAGCAGCTCGATTTGTTCGGGGTGTTTTCCGACAAAAGAGTACCGTTACAAAATGTTGCAAAGTTTGGGCTGGGAAGGCTTGGGAGAACGGAGACGAGCTGCTTGACTAAGTGGTATGTATTAAATAACACTAGTATGGTATGTTCCGAGCTGTCAGTGGAGAGATGGCGTGGAATGACATTAGTAGACGAATAAGTTTGAGTGGTGTCTTTAAAAGTAGGAAAGATCACAATATGAAGATAAAGTTGAAATTCAAGAGAACAAATTGGGGCAAATAATCGTTTATAGGAAGGGGAGTTAGGGATTGGAATAACTTACCAAGGGAGATATTCAATACATTTCCGATTTATTTGCAATTATTTAAGAAAAGGCTAGCAAAACAACAGATCAGTAGTTATTATTATTATTATTATTATTATTATTATTATTATTATTATTATTATTATTATTATTATTATTATTATTATTATTATTATTATTATACTGACAGTTTTTTTTTTAATGTTTTAAGTGAAGCCTGCTGCTAAATTAAACTTCGAATTCTAGGGTTCTAAATTTTACTCTGCATGGATTATCAGTGCTGTTTCTAGGGAACTAAGTTCAAGGTCACCAGCTCCAGCTTAATAATAATAATAATAATAATAATAATAATAATAATAATAATAATAATAATAATAAATTGAGAAACCCCTGTGGGTGGGTGACGCAGACGAAGACCACGCCCACGGTATCCCCTGCGACTAATAGGGGCGACCAAGGATGATGACATTAGAACCATGAGACTACTGGTAATTAGTACCATTACGGCGGAACACCGATGCTACTTGCGACTAGTTGCCATCATTACGCGAGGAACACTACGGGTGATATGTGTCATCATGTGTATTCCACTGGGTTCAGAATGGGTCCGCGTTACCTATGAGTAGTACCACTTTATGAGAAACACCATGGGTCTGAATTACCATTATGAGGGGCCGATGACCTAGCTGTTGGGCCCCTTTAAACAACAAACATCATCATCAGTAAACTGACAAGAATTGGCGTTGGTGAAGATAAGGGGTGTGCGAAGATGAAATAAAGAGAGTGAAATCAAACATTGTTGACTTCAAGAGCAAATCATGGGAATATTTCGGTAAAAGCCTGTAAGGCGACAGGGAAACTTTTCTGTATCGTAACAGTTAATCTTAGAAAGGGAAGGAAACAGAAATGAATGGTGGTACAGTACAGCGTAGGCGCCTAGGGAATCACTGAACATGTGAAAGGAATATTCTGAAAATCGTCTCAACGCGAAAGGAAATCTTTCTGTTCAAGTGTCGTTAAGAAGAAAGAACATGTGAACTTACGTTCGAGATAGAATAACAAATAAACTACAGGGTCATTGAACATCAGGTATTGATGAAGTTAGATCTAAAATGGTGAAATTTAGGGAGAAGAAGGGATGAAATAGCTTCATAGAGGAATGAGAATAGCATGGAGAAGGATCGAGAAGGCAGTGCCTGATGATGTTCGCGAGTAATTCTCTTGCTCAAGTTTTGCTATATAATAGAGGTTCGCAATCGTTACATTAGTGTAAGAGTGATCAGAAGTAAATATTTAGATCACCTACTACATTCTCGTAAGTAAGATACCTGACATTATATCCGTGATCTTTGTGAGCAGTGAAGAACTAACCTAAAACCCTTTGTTGACCCACTCAAAATGGCCACCCCTGTTGATAGAGGTCGGCATCTATCGAATTTAATGAATGAAAAAATCAATGATACGTTTCATCAACAGACACCAAGTAAGTCAACAAATAATAACAACACCGGAAATAACCCTCCACATAACAGTGCTTCAGGTAACCAAATGACAACCGTCACAAGTAGGCCTAGTGACGAACGTAATTCAAGGTTAAGCTATTCTGCTGCAATACAGTCGTACCCCTCCAAAGAACAAGCTATTGTAATCGAATCTCATGATGGGATCAGTATCAAGGATTATGTGCTAGCTATAGGTAAACTAGCAACATTCGGTTTGTTTCACGTATATCGAACGGAAGGACATGCATCTTTCTCTCTAGTAAGAAAAATGTTGAAGATCTGATATTGACAAACCCTAAGCTCTTAATAAACAATGTATCACTGGAAATATGACCCCTTCTAACAAAAAAATAAGCGTACCGTATTATATTATCCAACGTCTGTCCTGTGATCCCAAACTATGTTATTGAAGAGGAATTGTTAAAACTCGGTGTGAAAATCATGTCTAGGATTACCCCAATCAGAGCAGGTTTGTCAATTCCAGGATTCTCCCACATTTTAAGCTTTCGAAGACAAATGTTCATTCAAAATGAAGACTTTGATAAACTCCCCGAATCCCTTCATCTCGAATACGATGGTACAAACTACTGGATTTACCTATCATCTGACTCACCAACTTGTTTTCTTTGCCATACCGAAGGACATCTGGCCAAAAATTGTCCTAACAACGTATCACTTCCAAAAGATGAATCCTCTTCGAATCATTTTCCTCAGCTCCAAGAGATTTCACAAAAGTCAGAGGTCGAAAACCCCAAAACAGACATCGGTACTTCTAGCTCTTCTAGCTCTCTCCCAAAAGATAGGCCTACTCAAGAAGCCAATTCAATGACCAACCCTGACTTAGCACTTAGCCAAGTCTGTAATGACCCTCCCTCCTCCAGAATTCAAACTGAGAGAGAAATTGCAGCACCTATGGAAACACACGCCACCCATACAACAGTGAATTTTCCTGGATGTAAGAGGCCAATTTCACTAGCTAGTAGTGAAACAACTAATCCAAATCCTCCTGATAGCAACAAATCCATACTGGCCTCTCCTGAACAAATCGAAAACCGTAAGACAAATCACACTTCCAAGAAACCCAAGACAGACACGCAAAAATCAATTAGTTATATGCTCCTGCCAGTAAAACAAGTTCTGGAAGCCGACCCATCAATATTCCCCCTCAGCTACCTACAGCTCCAATCCTTCCTTAAAAATACAGTTGGTGCCAAGGACATATCAGTAATTGCTTCAAACTACACACAAGACATAGAAGGTCTTGCTAAAGCCCTTCAAAAACTCTATCTTTACTATACCGATAAAAGCATAAAAAAACAAAAGCACTCGAATAGTAAAAAAAAAAAAAAAAACCCTACTGAAATCCGCCAGTCAAGGTGAAGACCCAACGCATATCAATGTAACGCCAGACTATTCCAGTGACGACAATTCCTTCCCAGTATAATAATGGAGATAAACCTCGTTCTGCTTTTGATCATTATTATGACGACATTACTCCAATGGAATCTCAACAGTTATCTATCACAGTTAGAATATTTACAACTCCTAATAAATAAACACCAACCATCCTTTATCTGTCTCCAAGAAACAAACTTTCAGAACGACTTTGCTGCCAATCTAAGACTCTACAGTGTCTATCACAAAAATAGAACTAATGTGAATCATGCGAGTGGAGGAGTAGCTACTGCCCACTTCTTACCTGGCTACTCAGCCGGAGAACGAGAGTCTCAGTCCCAGACTGTTCGTTTTCTGGCTATGCAAAAAAATTTTAAGGGCAGGGATAGCTTAAGGACTAGCGACAATAAAATAAACACTAAATAAGGTTTTAAACATTTATTAAAACTAGCAGTCTTCACAAAACTCAAATTTGAACAAAATCTTGTGTTTTTTAATTAAAAAACATCTTCTCTGCCGCTCTGTCTCGATAATATGGAATTTCTTCCCCCAAAATTCAGCTGATTTAAATATCTGTAATTATACATATCATTATTAGCCTACGTTGAATGAAATAAATAATAATAAACTCTATTTGTGAGAAGACATTCTCTACAAAAATCAGATTATTTTAAAATTAAATATTTCTTTGACTCAATAATCGTTAATGATTGAATTAACTCTTCCTCTAATTAATGAGAAATATCTAAAATAAATTTCTCCTGTCGAAATTTTCTTCACATTACTTTCCTCAAATTCTAAACTCATTAACTGGAATATTTCTATAATTATCATCTTAAAATTCTCCTTAATAATTACATAAATTGACGTAGCGTTTTTCATCAATATCACCTTCATTGAAAATTTTTTCACAGTGTAGGGTTTACAATAAATGACTTCGTGAGTCCCATCCACGGGCATGACCCTTGCTTCTTCATTTTTTCTTAGTACATCAGACCCTATTCTATCTTATTTTGAAATAAAATTCACTAAATATTCACATCTCCGAAAAACATGATCAACGCAAAATCACGACAAATTGATCAGAACACACGCAGTAGACAAGAGATCAAGTCAGAATGTAGTCAAGAAAAATATCACAATTCCCAAAATAATGGCAAATCACACAAACCACATTCACACTAGGATACACGGTAACATTAAGTAATATTTACAACAAATACTGGTCCTTGATTATTATTTTTAAATTTTAAACTAAGTCATGGAAGATTTCAGATGACGGTATCGGCTAAAGAAATACCATTGTGACGAAATGGAATGTAATGACGTCAGGATATCACTTCAATAATGAAACTAAGTTCAACAACGACGTTCATGAGAATGCTAGAGATAGATGTCATCGGAAATATCATACAGAACGCCATTAACGCAAGTTAAAAATAAATATTCGCGTCTATGGTTCATGAGTTGCTACACTATTATTATCCTCCTAATATCATGGCTATCAATTAATACGTGCTCCATTCGAAGAAATTATGTTCAACAACATATTCTCTCCACATTAGACTCAATTAATGGATCCATAAATCAAACACCAAGTAATTGATCCATTCCCAAGTCCATAAATATATCAAATATAATAACTGTAATAAATACAATTAATGTAACAAATGCAATAAATGATCCGTCAGGATTCGGCCGTATTCCAGGCTCACATTTGCCTATTTAGAGCACACATTAATGTCACACAAAAGCAAACAATATTTACACTCATGACCTTATTTTATCTTTTAACCCGACGTGAAGCTAAATTATTATTATTATTATTATTATTATTATTATTATTATTATTATTATTATTATTATTATTATTATTATTTTTATTAACCGTGCGTGGTCACATATCCGCGTATACTAAAGCTCGATAAAATATCAGATGACTCTAACACGTTTGAAATGCATCCCAAAATATCGCAATATCGTCGAGGAAAATCTGACGTAAAGAAACATACTAATAATCTGTCCCACATGACTTCAGATAAATTATAATTTAATTTCAAATTAAATCATCATTATCGGAGAGGTCTATTATTTTAATACACTCCTGTACTGCTGAATTGGGACAGTCAGAATGAATCTCGAAGACATCCACACTGCACTGACTATCTAATAGAGTCCAATACACAACATCTAACTACCTTCCACCATGGAAAGAAGAAATGAAATATCTAACTACTGCAATACTAATAGAAACATATGCAAATGAATAAGGAAGAGTAATGTCTACATTTTGTGTACAAAGATTGACAGATATAATTTATAATATGGCACTTAAGTGAATGTTGAAGCTGGATTTTGGCTGATGACCTTAGACATGCAAACAGTGTTTGGACCCTCACCAAGAATATCTAATAAAAGAAATAGATAGTGTGCAGAGGAAAGCAGCAAGATTTGTAACAGGTGATTTCAGGAGAAACAGTAGTGTATCAGAAATGTTAGAGGAACTTGGGTGGGAAACTTTAAGTAAGAGAAGGGAGAAAACTAGACTTACAGGATTATATAGAGCCTATACAGGAGAAGCAGCATGCGGAGAAATCCGTGAGAGGCTTCAGTTGGAAAATAATGATATTTGCAGAACTGACCACAAGTATAAAATTAGAAGGAATTTTAGCAGAAGCAACTGGGGTAAATTTTCATTCATTGGGAAGGGCGTGAAGGAGTGAAACAGTTTACCAGGGGTAGTGTTTGATCCTTTTCCAAAATCTGTGCAGGTATTCAAGAAGAGAATAAATAGCAACAGGGAAAATAAATGAAATGTTAGAGGGCATTCGACCAGTATTGTAAATAAAAAATGTGTGTTCAAAAAAATTAATTCCATCCCCTGGTCCATGGAGTTTGGACAGCCAAAGTAGGGGACTGCCTGTAGGGGTGAAGTTCAGTGGGGACTTCGAGGGCCCTGGGACCGCTACGGTAGCTATGAAGGCCCTTCAGGAACTCTGAAAAGTGGTGGCAAAAGGGGGCTCTGGTTAAGACGCAGCAGGTTGTTATGCTACTTAGGTTACAAAATGGGTAAAAAAGTAAATAAATGCAATGTAAATTTTAATCTTATACCAGTTGCATAGTATTATTTGAAGTAATTCCACATACTGTATATGAGTGGACTATGTTTGTAAGTATAGGAAATATTATAAGTAGAATTTTGTAAACAATATAAATTTATTAAGGATGATCTGTTTGTTTAATAGAAAAAAATTGTTAGCATAAATTGTATAGTATTGTATTCTAGAATTTTTTTCTTCTCTTGTTAATTTAAAATGTAGTGCTTGACAATAATGTATTTTAGTGTACCATTTGCCACCGAGGTAGACACCTCATTTGCAAATAAAGAAATTTTGATTTTGATTTGACATGGGATAGGTCACCCACAATCGAACTCCGTTCTCTCCATGTCCGAAGTTGCCTCACATTTTAGAACATCATTGCAGCTGCGAGGACGAACATGGAATAACAATGGACTTCCTTTGGCTGGTGTGCTGGCATCTTGAATTTATCTCGTTCTCCACGTAGTCTTCCTCTTCTGTTTTCCAGAATAAAATAAGCTGAAACTAACAGACAAGTCTCAAAATGTGTCCAGTACACACGCGCGATGAGAAATGTTATGGATTAATACGTATCTTCTCCAATAATCTTCTAAATTCGTAGACCAAAATTTTTAATAAATCTGAACTGCCGAATAATCGAACCCAGGGAGGTCTGTAAATTGAGCGTCGGCGTATATTCCAAGTAAAAGCACGTCCAGAAGAAGCAGTCAGAACCAGACGCAGAATAAGACGAGAATGAGCAGTTCCTTCGGGAAACACCACATTATAATTGTCTTGAGACGAGGGTGTGTCGCCGTGAACGTTTCTGATTGGTCAATAGGTTGCACTCGAGCGGGTGTTATAATTTTATTGGAGGTAAAGTTAGATGTAGAACGGCCTTGACTTTATCGATCGGCTAGCGTTGGATTCTCCCCCGCCGGTCACGTGGCATACAGCTGGCTGTCAGACACATAAAGAATTTCCAGCTCTCCTCTCTTGCTTCGGAAATTCCGGTTTCGAGCCGCTCGCTTCTCGGTGATACTGAACTGGGAAAATTTTCATCATAGCTGATGAAATAATATTTTAACACACTGAGATATTAAAATATTCCTTCTTTTACCAATTTTGAAGGGGACACTACTTATGTCAAAAACAATATCTATGCCAAAGAAATTACTGTTAACACTAATTTGGAAGCTGTAGCAATTTCAGTCCATCTACCACCTAACCTATGTATCTGCAATGTTTATATTCCAAACAGTTACTTGTTTCAAGGTGACGATCTACAAAACCTTATCCACCAACTACCTAAACCATTCATCCTAGTAGGTGACTTCAACAGCCACAACACGTTATGGGGTAGCCATGATTCTGATGCAAGAGGAAAAGAGATAGAAAATATACTTGATGAATTTGATTTAATTCTAATGAACTCTACTGCTCCAACTCGCTTTGACATAGCCCATGGCACCTGTAGCCACCTGTAACCATCTACACGCCGGATATAGCAACCCTTTTTCAACTGGTCTGTTTATTCAACACTCCAAGGAAATAGTGACCACTTACCGATACTAATCAATAATGAAAATTCTTCTGTCAACTCCTCATTTATTAACAACCCTAAATGGAACTTAAATAAGGCAGATTGGACGAAATTTAGGCAAACAGTCAATAATCACTTAAAAGAATTAACCCCTCCAAATGATTTCCCTTCTAAGCACATAAATACCATTGTTCAAGATTTCACAGAAGTTCTTGTTAAATCTGCGGACATGAGTGTTCCAAAAGTAATCTCAAATTCCTTTAAGAAAACAGTACCTTGGCGGAACGACACTTGTAAGGAGGCTTTCAAGAATAAGAATCACGCTTTCTATCTCTACAAAAGAAAACCCACACCTGAAAATAAAGCCCAATTTCAGAAATGTAGAACAAATCGCTCGAAAAGAAATTAAACTCACCAAAAAGAATTCATGGCTATCATTTGTCTCCTCGCTAAGTTCCCAAACCCCACATAAGGAAATGTGGAATAAACTTCAAAGAAACTCGGTTGATGGAACCTTCATAAACAAACCTCAGAACATCGCTGATAAATTAGCTAACACATTTGCCGAGATCTCTAGTGACAAAAATTATAATCCCGAATTTCTCCATCTAAACGATGCTTTTCAACTACAGGAAATAATTATTGAACTTGACAAATGTGGCAAATCTAGTCCTGGCCCAGGTACGGTCCGTTATGAATTTCTAAAACAGCTTCCACTAAATGCAATAAATTATCTTCTGGCCATTTTCAACCACATATGGAGCTCTAAGACTTTTCCTGATCAATGGCATATCATTGGCGAAATGCCATTGTAGTTCCAATATCCAAACCAGGGAAAGGCAACTCAATTGCAGAAAATTATCGGCCCATTGCTTTAACTAATGCGATGTGTAAACTCATGGAAAAAATAGTCAACAAAAGATTACGCTGGTATCTCGAGCACATACATTTCTTCAGTAATGTGCAAGATGGGTTCCGTGAAGCACACTCCACAACAGACACTTTGATAAGTCTGGAATCTGAAATACAGGAAGCGTTCCTCAATAACCAACACCTAATAGCAGTCAGTTTAGATATTAATAAGGCATATGACATGGTATGGAAAGACTATGTAATCAAAGTACTAATGACACATAATATATTTGGAAATATCCTATATTTCATTTATAATTTTCTCCAAATGCGCCGAATTCAAGTTAGAGTAAATGGAATGCTGTCAAAGGAAGTAGTAATCAACAATGGAGTCCCACAAGGATCAGTTATCAGTGTAACACTGTTTCTTGTGGCAATTAATGGCATAGTCTCTAACATCCACTCACCAGTTAAGTGTTGCCTTTTTGCTGACGATTTGATAATCTTCTGCCCAGGGAAAAACATTACGACGACTCAACTCCAATTACAAGAATCAATTGTAAATATTCAAAACTGGACTAAAACCACAGGGTTAAAATTTTCTAAAACAAAAACCAAATGTATTCTCTTCTCCAAAAATAAATATATCATCCCTAACCCTGAATTATATATGGAAGACCATAAAATTGAATCAGTTAAAACTATTAAAATTCTAGGACTTTTGTTTAATAACAAGCTCACCTGGATCCCATACTTTAAAAATCTTAAAGACAAGTGTCAAAGAAGAATGAATATCATGAAAATTCTCTCAGCAAAAAACTGTGGAGCAGACTACCAAGTCCTAATGAACACATACAGAGCCACAATCAGAGCCAAACTGAATTATGGCAGTATAGTATATTGTTCTGCCAGACCATCTACTCTTAAGATCCTTGATAGCATCCAATCTTCAGCTCTTCGACTTGCCCTAGGAGCCCACCGCACCAGCCCCATAGCTAGTATAGAGAGTGAAGCCAACGAACCACCACTTGAAATCAGACGTAAACAGCTGAGTTTGACATACGCACTCAAGTAACCAATACTTGAAAAAACACCTACTTTCAAAGAAACATAAAGGAAAACTAACTGGATCTCAACCCCAACCCTTTAACATCAGAATATCCAATCTTCTCAAAGAACTAAACCTCAGCCTTCAACCCATTTTATTTCCACACAACTCACTAGATACCCCTCCATGGAAAGCTCATTTGCCTCCAATCAACTGGGAATTGAACAACAATCTTAAATCTCAAACTGACACAGCAGAATCCCAACAGTTATTTAATGAAATTCGTAATAGATACTCATCATATAATGCAATTTATACTGATGGATCAAAATTCAATGAGAGAAATGGTTGTGCAGTGAAATATAAAGACTATAGTAAGCTATACAGATTACCAGATCTTTTCACAGTTTTTACAAGTGAACTGTATGCTCTTAAACAGGCAATGATTCATATTTCTCAAGTAAGCTACAATAACTCATTCATAATATTCTCTGATTCCAAAAGTGCATTAACTTCAATACAAAATCCATCAACAACACACCTCCTTGTTAAAGAAATTCAAATGCTGTACCACAAGATCAAGATTGCAGGAAAAATGTTATTTTTATGTGGATACCATCTCACAGAGGAATACCAGGCAACGAATCAGCTGATCAAGCAGCAAAAGAAGCTACTAGTCTTCTAATCAACGACCGTCAAATTGCCACGCCACATTCTGATATCATCGCTTATATCAAAATCAAACTACACGAACAATGGAAAATGAACTGGCTTAAAACTTCCACTAGCAACCTCCAAAAAATTAAAATGATATCTACGAGAACATATCCTCTCCAAAACCTCACCAGACATGAACAAGTCTTAATCTCCCGACTAAGGATAGGACAGACGAAGATCACCCACAATTATCTCCTAGAAAAGAGACAACCTCCCACCTGCAGTAAATGTAACTGCTCTCTCACTGTCAAGCATATCATCTCAGAATGTCAACTGTATGACCATTGGCGCCAACACCACAACCAACTGGCACTGGCTTCTCCAGCACTGAGTCATCAAGTCATCAACTTCCTCAAGGACACTGGCTTGCACTCCAAAATCTAATTATATTATACTTATTTATTTTTCCTTTACATTTTTATAATTACAATATTATTATTATTACTATTATTCTGTTATCATATGAAAGAGTCGCGATAAGACCTTGGAGTTAAAGCGACTATAAACAACCCTAATAAAAAAATATAGCATGGAATGTAAGATTCTTCTGATTGGACGAGAGCAGTAATCGCATGTATTTACTGTATAATCAAGGGAAGATAAAGCTTTAGAACGACTATCGACATATGTCATTGATCAGAGTGTCAGTTCATTTTGCAAAGGAGGTTCCGACCAGTCGTGGAATGAAAACCAGTATGGTTGCAAATAATAGTGTGTCTGCTAGGACCAACTTTTGCAGTGCGTGTCAAGTAATTGAAAAATACTACGAGAGGAATAGAGACTTACCTAAATGTTTCGAGACTAGAGATAGCATATGGTGTCAGGGGTAGATTATTATATTGACAATCGAGTGGTACCGATAAATGACGATGGAATGAGTTCTTGGTTCAGAAGAGTTACGGGGCTGCACCTTTCTCGTTCATAGTTTAAGCGGATCACAAATGGCTGGAAGGGATACAATTGCGTGGAAATGTGCTTCAGCCTTCAAGCTGGAAAAGAGATGAGACTTGAGAGATAATCATATTGAGAAAGTAATTACAGACAAGAAATATTCATCAAACAAAATTTAGAAGATAAGTTCGGAAAATGCATAGATCAAGTTTGGTAAATATTGTCTCCTCTCTCGAAACAGAGATAACGATACCTCAGGCTAAAGTTGAAGCAAAAATAAAGAACAACCTAAAACCAAATATTAGATCCCTTGAATCATGGATCAACATCTTTGGTCAGTCGAACTCGGCAAATATCCTGCCAGATCTTAAAATATGTTATAACTGTTAGGTTGTACATTGTGGAAAGTAATTTTTGAATAAGTAAATTTAGAAATTGACTTTAAAAGAACATATCATAACAGAATTATTCCTGAAGAAGAAACAACGTAATTAAAAATTAACTCGGCCTACAAGATTTATACCAGTACTATAGTGCTTAGTGTGTAGCCTCCGTGGCTCAGGCGGCAGCGCGCTGGCCTCTCACCGTTGGGTTCCGTGGTTCAAATCCCGGTCAATGCATGTGAGGTTTGTGCTGGACAAACGGGAGGCGGGACAGGTTTTTCTCCGGGTACTCCGGTTTTCCCTGTCATATTTCATTCCAGCAACATTCTCCAATATCATTTCATTTCATCTTTCATTCATTAATCATTGCCCCAGAGGAGTGCGACAGGCCTCGGCAGCCGGCACAATTCCTATCCTCGCCGCTAGATGGGGGCTTCATTCAATCCATTCCTGACCCTGTCAAATGACTGAAAACAGACTGTGGATTTTCACTATAGTGCTTAGTGTGATCAGCTGGCACCCCATGAGGCCCGGCTCTGCCACGAAATTGGTACAAGTGGTGCGAAGGCTGGAACGGGTCCCATTCAGCCTAGGGAGGTCAACTGAGTAGAGGTGCCACCTCAGTCATCCTCGAAGTGGTTTTCCATGGTTTCGCACTTCTCCTGCAGGCAAATGACGGAATGGTACCTAACTTAAGGCCACGTTCTCTTCCGTGTGTATCCCTTCCGATCTCCCCGCATCCCCCGAGGCCCCTGTTGAGCATAGCAGGTAAGGCCGCCTGGGCGAGGTAGCGGTCCTTCTCCCCATTTATATCCCCCGATCCAATGTCTCACGCTCCTGGACGCTGCCCTTGAGGCGGTAGAGGTGGGATCCCTTGCTGAGTCAGAGGGAAAAACCAACCTGGAGGGTAATGGATTAAGAAAGAAATATAAAAAATAATCTGGACTACGATGATAAAATCGGAAATGAACAAAAGGGGTTTCATGAAGGTCGGTCCTTGCTGGTTGCTACCCCAATAGAAGAACGTAGAGCGTTTAATCTGGATATACATGTTGCATTCATTGATTTTGAAAAGGCATTCGGCAAACTAAATAGATCTGCGTTGATGGACATTTCAACCGAAGAGGGTCTTTCTTATAAACTCAGACCGAGCCCACCGTGTTCGTGCTTCAAGCGCGTATACAATCCTGTCTTATAAAAGTGCTTCCTGGGTTATACACACACATTCTGGCTGACGGACGTGAGTTCTGGCACTGCGCAATGTTTTCTTCCAACTCCTCCAATGTGTGAGGATTTGTTCTCGGGTTCGCCAGGCTAATTGAACCGTGTACGCCATGTCTCTTGCGCGACGCGTATTAGTCGTCCGAAAGGATCATCTAATTCGCAGACAATATGGGCTACAGCAACGACAAACTTCCACGCGAAATAATCTAAAGAGTTAGGAACTTTAAAAATAAACTTTAAATTAAACACACAACAATAATTCTAAAGGGACAAAAAGTTAGTAAAATATGAATCAATGTCGCAATAAAGCAATCCACATAAGTTCACTTGACACATTAACAGGTAAAGAAACTTTTCAAAAGACAACGCATGGAGCAGTTTTATACTTGAAATGAATGCTGCGGTGCTGTACGAGTCCTTAATCCCTACTTGTGCTAATTTTGGGGGCGATTTATGTGGTGACCGTTCAAGATTCGCACCAATGTCATCTAGCTTTCCCTCTGTTAAAACTGATCGTGTGCGCACTGAGCCAGTAGTTTCAAATTTATTTACAATTACGTGAATGTGTGCTTCACGTATCCGTCCAGAAAATACGGTGTTGCAGTGATAACTGTCTCACCATGAGATGCAGACTGCAGTTTACATATCGGAGAGTGAGTAAGATATTCATAACTGTGCACTTTCTCCTCCGCTATTCACATGAATACTCTTACGAAAGAGCGGAGGCAAGAAATATCCTCAAGTTGGCTGGTATCTTGTTCGCAGATGATATTACTCCGTACAGAAAGTACCTGCAACAATCCGTCCACAACTTGCACAAAATTGTCTCTAAGTACAATATGACTATATCGGAAAAGTAGCCTTTAAATGGAAAGAACTCATTCCAAGCAAAATCTGTTTGAACAATGAATTGCTGGAAAGAGTAAATGAATGAGCTGTAATTACCTTCTGGAGAGTGAACTGACTTCCCACACAAAACCATAAAATATATATATATATATATATATATGAAACCATCGTTAGTTCCAAGACCATAGAAAGACCCACTGTAACTGACACATGGGCAATAAAATGCTAATAGAATTACCAGTAATTAGATGAAACACACGAGAAGAACAGCCGGATATACACGATGGGATCATTAGGGAAATGAAACAGCATTGAACGAAGTCAAAAGGAAATCAGCAGTACAGTACTGGTACGAATGAAACCCTGTCTGCTTTGTTTCAGGATGACCTAATAAATGAACACACTCACTGTCCTCTTCACAGCAGGTAGTCCGGTTGGTTGGTGTTACCTGAGACAGCCTCGCCTTACTTTCACTTCTCCTCCTCACTTCACACAGCAGCTGCCTGCAGACAGATAGTTTTGAACACAGTTCAACAAGACAATACTCTTCACAACAACGACCAATAGCACTGTTCCTATTACACCCACGACAGTAGCTCCACGTGTTCCTCAGTCCAAGGCAGCGACCCTCGACACTCTGAGAAAACAATCTCACGACATAAAATACTAAGGTAGAGCGTATAGCACGACCAGGGATTGAACCAAGAAAACAAGAATAACATGAACCAGATAACTTACCGTGCAATCCCAATAGTAAGGTCGTCGCAATGTGTAGAAGCAACCGGGGCCAAGAGGCCAGGCGAATCAATAAAAAAAAAAAAATTAGCTAAAGGCTGGAATAATAACCACTGAATAAAATTTGAAGAAAAGAAAACTTTAATTAATATTAACTTCTAAAGAAAAATAACCGACCTCTCAAACTACAATTGTTTTAAAATTTAAAAGTTGCAACTGGATAAATTAAAAGGGAAAATTAACTGAAAATTAAACCATCAAGGTCGATGCATTAATTTAAAGAATCAAATCACAATTAAAATCTATAAATTCACAGTTACAGTCTTGAAGGTGAAAACTTCTCGAATGACCATCTCGGTCATACTCTACCAACCCATATTACTTCCGTAATCTTCCAGAAATAACCCAAATGAAGGTACATGATCCACAAGAAGGATAACTAAGAAAACTTTACATCAGAGACGAAGCTTAAATCACTTGAATATCACCAAACAGCAACCGGTCCACCACAAGGCGACCAAATCAAGACCATAACATCACACGGTTCTACCCGTCAATAATCAACTCAGATCCTCGCCTGTCACAGGCAACAGGACAACGCCCACCCACGTGTGCATTCTATTACATCGTACAGAAACAAAACAGAGTCACCGTAATTCAAAATGGCTACGCCAGTACCGAGTAGCTCAAAAGAAAAGTTTTCATCTTAACAATATTCCAATATTACCAAACACCCTCGAATAGGTTTGAAAAATTTAGTAATCAAATGATTATTATTATTATTAAAAGGGAAATAAGAAAAATGAATTAGGTTACACCGATACTACATACATATTTACCAAAGAGGAGCTCCAAATATAAAAATCTTGTTTCATGCGCATGAAGCCTTAAGTGACAGAACCAAAAGTTAAAATTAATATCATAGTTACCATTGAACCTTGAAACCCCAAACCTAGATTGAATTTTACAAGCTCATAACAAGACCAGTAGGAAAAGTCCTTCACTTTAAATACGCAAAAGAAATGTCCGAAACATCAAATATTCCATTTCTCAGATTTCATAGCCATAAATTTTCTTCATGTCTTCAAACGTCATTATTAGTAGTTTCTTCGGCGATATCAACCCAATTCAGAAGTACATATGAATCTACTTACGAGGTCGGCTAGTTAGAAGAGAATTTTTCTTTTAAATGACAAACCAAACAACGAGCCTAAGGCTCAGGTGGAAGTCCTTTAACCCGGATCAAAATTCACCAACATCTTCTTTCTTGAATAAATAACTTGTTGTTAAACCACAACCAAGAGCTTAGCTTCAGAGCGTCTCTTCAATTCAGTCCCAAGAATTAAAAACAAAAACACTCAGACATCATTGTCGAGGACGGTGCTTCGCCAGGTAACTTCACATTTCGCAGACAGATCGCAGCACCACTAGCCACCTCGTGTTTCTATAACCAAGTCCACCGCAAGATGGCTCCCCATGCGCAAATCCAAGCAGGAACCAGGGTATCTCGAACCCTTAATTCGTGGACACGCACACCATAATTTTAGACTATATAAATGGAATCCAATATATGTAGTTCAAGGTAATGGAGTAATACCACTCCATTACAGCCTCCCCCTCGAAAAGATCTGCAAGGGGTGGGGCATGACGAGCAGGTCCGATGAAAATTACAATTATATATATGGAAATTTGGTTTCCTCCAACAACCAACACGGACAGGTCACGAAGCGAGTAGAGGCACATGAACACACATGCCAAACCAAGTGCTACAGCTCGCCCACAGTTCGTTAAAATTTCTTTAAGTTCTTTTTTTTTAACATTACAATCTTCCTTGAAATGTTCACTTAATTCCGAAGCGATTGACCTAATACGAGTAGTACATGAGTGCTCAAGTTCGTTGTAACACAATTAAACCTCAGGAACACACTACGCTGAGAAGACTGGTCTTACAATAATTTTAAGAGTAGCATAAAAAATTCTCTGGAACTTGTTTTGGGGTTTTCTCTTACGTAGGAAAAAGGCATGACTTTCTGAATGGTAAGGTATTACCCATTAATTAATAAGATAAAATACAAGGAGAAGAAAAGAAAAGATAAAATAAGATAACTAGGAAACACAAACATCTTCAAGACATAAGTCAGTGCACTGAATTCTACATAATCCTTAAGTGACGTTTCCACACTAATCTCCTTATCATCAGTTTCCTTTACCATAGAGGCACGTACTCCAGATCAAGGAATATTACATAAATAACTAGACAACACACAATCAATAATCATGCCAACAGCAAGAATTAGGAGGAAATAACATTACAATACAGTTAAATTTAACACACATATACATCTCCGAGAAATCAAGGGCCAGCAAACAAGTAGAATTACATAGTCCCCCACAAAATTTCTTTTAAAATCATTTCTAGTTCAGAAATCAACAATTACTCAACACTTACTCAGGATCAACTTCCATACCTCAGTACACATAATCTCATTCCAAAGAGAAGCTGAATGACTAGAACAAGAATCAATAGAAGGACACGGAACAAACATGCTTAGTATAGAAAAATAAACTAGAGTAGAAGATATCAATGTTCAGAGCCATGGTAAAAGGTTAATTACAGTTGGAGACATATGCACAATTCAGATGTAGGGTACGCGTAAGGTGGGTCATCAACAACCGAACTAGCAGCGATTACCAGACAATAAACATACAATATGAAGACCTACACCGGGACAGAAAATGACCAGGAGAAACACGGGAGACAACACAATTCTGAAATCACATATTCCTTCTACAAGCCCCCATATGCAGGTAGAGGATCGATGACTGCAATACGGTCAGAATGAGCAGAATAATCCCATACTTATTCTTCATGACAGAACGATAACTTACTATACCAATGACACCATTCAGATGTAACTCCCATAATAAAAGGCCTTAGACAGGCAGGTTATTTAAAATGAACGTTTAAATCCACAAGCATAAGCAAGATGACCACAGGTGAACAAGACATGGCAGAGAATATAAGAAGTTGAAACACAAGTCAGGTGACAGACCCGAAATAAACACATAGTTAAGAATTTTTCCCAAAATGAGTTGTAGATACATAAAATGAGTTTTCATCAAATCCACCTTTGACACCAAGAGAAAAATAAAAAGGCAATGTACAACCTCCTCAAGGTGTCCATACTACAACAACCCACATAATAAGTAACTCAAATAACAACAATACATCACCACTCAAATGACCACCAGTGCCGATGTGTCAGCCACGAAGGTAAAGGACATACAAATCCTCGACAGCATCTCACAAATCACAGAGTGCCCACCCAATATCATCACAACAACCGCAATAACCATCATGACTTCAGAGGAACACAGTCACCTCTCAACGAAACCATAATGCCTCCCAAATATAATTCCCAAAATCAAACCCATAATACCAAAACTCACATCCATAATAAGGATCAGAAACCATACCCTACAGGTCAAAAAGGAGGTACACTCCTTAGGTCATGAATCCTTTAACTATCTCAACATCACTTCACCATAACGGACGGAAGAAGTAAAACTCTAAGTACATTACATGAATCTACAACTCTAATTAAACAATATACAATAAAACAAGTCGCAATTTCCCTCGAAACACCTTAGAAAATGATGATAACAGCGATGAATAGGCAGGGTACCAGATCACCTTACAACGAGAAGTCCACACGGATATACAATACTTCAACAGGAAGAAATCACTTAACACAACTATCCTTACACTTCACCTTTTCAATAAGATTCGAACTCCACCAAATATGCAAGGCATCAAGATATAGTTACACCAATACTTAACTTTTCCAATATTGATACGGACCGGACAAGTCCTACGCTTATATCACAGTTTTAACTAAAACAATTACCTGATTAAATACCATCGACTTCCCACAAGATTTTGAACTCAACCCAAAACTCACAATATATCAAGTCGCTTTCACTTGGGATAAATGAACTCTCCGAATCCTTTTCGCCACAGGATCACTGACAAGCATAGATACAGGGCTCAAAAACTGCAATATCGTACAAGGTCCCTGAAATCTAGGAGCTAATTTTGAAGTAAATTTATTTATAGCCTTGCTGACAGGATAACATTTTACGAAGACTTGGTCTCCAACACTTAGCTTGGTGGGCTTTCGGCCTTTGTCATAGTTCTTTCGTACCTTTTCATACGACACAGCCAACCTCGTTTTGGCCTCATCCCACACCTTTCGCACATCACGAGGAGTAGAGACTTCAGGAAGCAGTTCCTCAATTCGAAGGAGATTTGATAGCGGAGAAAATGGAACAAAACTAAACATTAACTCCATAGGAGTTTTGCCATGAGACTCATGGGTTGCAGTATTAAATGCATACGACAACCAATGAAGACAGGTGTCCCACTTGGTATGATTCGAGTGGTGGTAAGCAATGAGAGCAGACTTCAAATTTCTATTCATCCTCTCGGAATATGAGGGATAGGGATAATATGGAGTAGTGGTCACATGGGAGATGCACAAATCAAACAAGTACTTCCTGAATAAATGGCTAGTAAACCCAGCAGCATTGTCAGATACAAGAAACTTAGGAGTTCCAAAGGAGGCAAAAATAGAATTTAAACAGGAAATAGTGGTCTGCGAATTGGTCGATCTAGTCGGGAAGATCCAGCAAAATCTGGTAAAACCATCAATGCACACCAATGCATGAGTATTTCCTCGACTGGAACGTGGAAAGGGTCCAACATGATCGATAAACAATCGCTCCATAGCTCTGGAAGCTTGAGTCGATGACAACAACCCCACACGTTTGTTTAGGTTAGGTTTACTAATGGCGCAACTTTTACAAGACTTAACCATGGATGTGATATCCTGATCCATGTTTTTCCAAATAAAAAACTCCCTTATTTTTGACCTAGTTTTGAAGTTTCCCAAATGTCCACCAACCGGACTATCATGGTAATACTGAAATATTACAGGAATTAAAATCTTGGGGACAACAATCTTTATCTTTTTATCATAACGGGATTGACAACAGAGTACCCCTTTTGCCAAGGAATAGGGTTTGATAATTTTACCAGAATTAATCTTTTCCAGAATTTCCTTTAACTGAGGATCATCGTTTTGATACAGAGCAATATCTTGATACAACATTGGAAGATTAGTCAAGATAGAATTCACATTTACCGAAACAACTTGAGATACACTCTTCGCTTCCAAGTTTTCAAAACCATCCTCCTCATCAAACATGCGACTAAGCCCATCAGCGATTACATTTTCCGTTCCACGAATGTGCCGAACATTAAATTTAAAAGCAGAAATTCTCAGCGCCCACCTAGTTAGCCTTCCAGTTCTTTTGGGTCTTTTCAGAACCCAGGAAAGAGCTTCATTATCTGTCTCTAAATCAAAATTAACGTGCTCCACATAAACACGGAATTTCTCCAACGAAAATAGTACCGCTAAACACTCTAATTCATAGACAGAATATTTCCTTTCCAGAGGGGAGAGAGCTCTAGATGCGTAAGCGATAGGACGTCTACCCATTTCCGACTCTTGCAATAAGACTCCAGCAATAGCCTTGCCTGAGGCATCAGTCTGGATGATGAACCTTTTATTAAAATCGGGAATAGCAAGTATAGGAGCATTACTGAGCGCTCTCTTCAAGGTTTCAAAGGCTCTTTGTTGAGGGTCTTCCCACACAAATTTGACATTCTTTCTACGTAAGGAATTCAAAGGTGCAGCAATTTCAGCATAATTCGGAACGAATTTTCTAAAGAAATTAGTCATACCAATGAATCTGGCAATCCCTTTCACATCTTTAGGTGGTTTAAAATCGTGAATAGCTTGAGTACGGGCATGATCAATTGAAATTCCCTGTGACGATACTACATGTCCCAAGAAGGAGATCTGAGATTTGGCAAAATTGGTCTTCGAAAGCTTGACAGTTAAACCTGCTTTCTTCAATCTTTCAACTACCTCCTGTACATGCTTGAGATGATGTTCAAAATTTGCAGAATATACAACAAGATCATCAAGATAATGAATAACGTACTTAAATTTCACATCCCCAAACACAGAATCCAGTAATCGAGTTAACACAGCCGCTCCCGTCGATAGCCCAAAAGGTATAACCGTGTATTCATACAGATTCCAGTCAGTGGCAAAAGCAGTGAGAGGAATAGATTCCTCATCAAGAGGTATTTGGTTGTATGCCTGATTCAAATCAAAGGTCGAAAAATAATTAGCACCATGGAACCAAGAAAAGCAAGTATGCAAATCCGGTAGGGGCACCGACTGCATTACGATCTTACGGTTTAACTCTCTATAATCCGTCACTGGCCTGAAACCTCCAGATGACTTGGGCACCAGAAACATCGGAGACGAGTATGGAGAGATAGAAGGTCGAATAACACCATCCTGAAGCATCTTATCGATGATTTTCTTTAACTCAACCATCTTAGGTGGTGATAACCTATAGGGCGGAGATCTAACAGGAATCTTGTCCGTAATATCAATGTGGTATTTAAGCACATTAGTTAATCCTAATTTATCAGTGAAAACTTCAGGATACATAGCACAAAGATCACGAATTTTACTAGCTTGGTCGGGAGGCAGATGATCAAGTTCTAACTTATTACCACTGCTGTCCTCAATATCCTCATCAAGAGCACAAGCAGGATACCTTTGAAATATTATATCCTCATAAAAATTGAAAATTCTACCGGGACAAAACTTGAAACTAAAATTTCTATCTTGAAGGTTCAAAATCATTCCAACCTTGCCCATAAAATCAGCACCTAAAATTATTTGGTGAGATAAATCAGAGGCAACCAAACAATCAGCTTTCCAAGTGAAATCACCAATTCGGATCTTAACCGAAACCGAACCCAGAATCCTTAATCCGCCTCCATTAGCAGCCACACATTGAAGTTTAGAAGCTTTAATAGTGGGTAATTTACAACAATTCTTCATCTTCAAATACCAAGCTTCACTGATAAGTGACACCACACTACCCGAATCAATCAACCCCAATGCAGGTTCATTATTAACTTCAAGACAAATGGTAGAAGATTTCGGAACAATATCACTAGAGATACCTAAGATTTGAGGAAAGGGAATCCTATTCTTTCCATGATCTTCAACCAATAAGTTCTTATTCACTGCACTGGGTACACTAATAGGTCATTGTGAATTACCGTTCCTCATTTTAGGGCACTGTCTTTTCATATGAGACTTAGATCCGCAAACATAACAACTAGCGTTTTGATTTGAACTCACGTTACCACTTTTCCTCACTGAAGGACAATTATTTCTTAGATGATCTCTGGATCCACAAGCGTAACATTTTTTTGATGATAAGGGAGTGACATGATGGTTAGAAATATCATTAGGTCTATAAGAAACACAGGGAGGAGGATACCTAGTGTGCCGAGACTCATCTCCATGTTTTACGTCTTCAGCAAAGGTACATGCTTCCTCAAGTTCTGCAAAATTACTCGGGCACTTAGTCAAGGATAAAAAGGACCGATATTGAGGAGTAATGCCTTTGATTATACGAGCTACCATCTCTTCTTCCTGTACCATGATTTTAAAAACCTCGCAATAAAATTTCAAATCCAAGACATAGGCCAATAGATTTTCATGCAAGTACTGCGTCCTATAACAATGTTTTGGAACTAGACTTTGTAACGCAAGGGACGGAATAAACTTTGCCAAGATTAACTCGTGAAATTCATTTACACTTAAATTGCTGCTAATAGCCTTAGAAATTTCTTTTTTAAGGACACCTTGACAGTTAGGAAATAACACTCTAAAAATCCCCAGAGCATCCATGCTATACACATTAGCCGACTCAGATAATTCTACTAGAAACCGCAGAAATCTGATGGTTTCGTCAATGGAATCTACAGAAAAGACCTTTACATCCTTAAAGAGATCTTTAATAGAGTTTGGGGCCGAACATGACCTAACCAACAAATTCTCTAGCACAGGACTTAGCCCACAGCAATGAGATGAGCACGAATTAGTTACGTTTTGGGGAGAAATATTCTCATTAGCTTGACCAAAGCAATTACTTTCATTATTCTCAATTTCATCATTCAACGACAATTGACCAACCTTTTTGGTACTAATCATTAAATCAAGTTCCACGGAAATGTTGATGACAGAAGTCAACAAGGAAGTACACTGGGAAATCAACTCTCCTTCAGGCCCAAGGGAAATTAAATCCTGAACCCTGTTGATAAGGTGATTAGTTCGAGCCTTTAGCCTTCTCAACTGATAGTCAGATGGATTGCATTCTTTAAGCTGATTTAAAAAGACTAACAATTCACTAACTGAAACTGAAAGGTAATTCACTGACTCACCCACTTGGATGTTCATGTCACCTGGTTTTACAGCAGAATCCAGGGAAGCCTGAAGCAAGGCAACGTCACCCTCCATGGAACCGGTTGATACCAAGCCGCGGACTTGCAGTTCGTACTGCAGCTCCCCTTTTCGTAACATTCGCGGCAACAACACAGCACGTGCAGGCATAATGATATGAAACAGAAAACACAGAAGTTACCACCCAACGTAAGTCTGCCTTTCCCTTCACAACCTTAAATTTTTGTCTCAATCTCCTTATTATTCCAGCCAATAGACCATTGTGACTTGGCTAAATTAGCCAATAATTCACAAGAAATATGAAAAGAAAAGGTGATACACCAGGTATCAATTAGTAGTTCAATAAACTACACGTGCTCAGATACTAAGCACAAATAACGAGGATAACAGAACGTAGTTGCTATGGCAACCACGCTCTGCTACCAAATACACTCTCACGACATAAAATACTAAGGTAGAGCGTATAGCACGACCAGGGATTGAACCAAGAAAACAAGAATAACATGAACCAGATAACTTACCGTGCAATCCCAATAGTAAGGTCGTCGCAATGTGTAGAAGCAACCGGGGCCAAGAGGCCAGGCGAATCAATAAAAAAAAAAAAATTAGCTAAAGGCTGGAATAATAACCACTGAATAAAATTTGAAGAAAAGAAAACTTTAATTAATATTAACTTCTAAAGAAAAATAACCGACCTCTCAAACTACAATTGTTTTAAAATTTAAAAGTTGCAACTGGATAAATTAAAAGGGAAAATTAACTGAAAATTAAACCATCAAGGTCGATGCATTAATTTAAAGAATCAAATCACAATTAAAATCTATAAATTCACAGTTACAGTCTTGAAGGTGAAAACTTCTCGAATGACCATCTCGGTCATACTCTACCAACCCATATTACTTCCGTAATCTTCCAGAAATAACCCAAATGAAGGTACATGATCCACAAGAAGGATAACTAAGAAAACTTTACATCAGAGACGAAGCTTAAATCACTTGAATATCACCAAACAGCAACCGGTCCACCACAAGGCGACCAAATCAAGACCATAACATCACACGGTTCTACCCGTCAATAATCAACTCAGATCCTCGCCTGTCACAGGCAACAGGACAACGCCCACCCACGTGTGCATTCTATTACATCGTACAGAAACAAAACAGAGTCACCGTAATTCAAAATGGCTACGCCAGTACCGAGTAGCTCAAAAGAAAAGTTTTCATCTTAACAATATTCCAATATTACCAAACACCCTCGAATAGGTTTGAAAAATTTAGTAATCAAATGATTATTATTATTATTAAAAGGGAAATAAGAAAAATGAATTAGGTTACACCGATACTACATACATATTTACCAAAGAGGAGCTCCAAATATAAAAATCTTGTTTCATGCGCATGAAGCCTTAAGTGACAGAACCAAAAGTTAAAATTAATATCATAGTTACCATTGAACCTTGAAACCCCAAACCTAGATTGAATTTTACAAGCTCATAACAAGACCAGTAGGAAAAGTCCTTCACTTTAAATACGCAAAAGAAATGTCCGAAACATCAAATATTCCATTTCTCAGATTTCATAGCCATAAATTTTCTTCATGTCTTCAAACGTCATTATTAGTAGTTTCTTCGGCGATATCAACCCAATTCAGAAGTACATATGAATCTACTTACGAGGTCGGCTAGTTAGAAGAGAATTTTTCTTTTAAATGACAAACCAAACAACGAGCCTAAGGCTCAGGTGGAAGTCCTTTAACCCGGATCAAAATTCACCAACATCTTCTTTCTTGAATAAATAACTTGTTGTTAAACCACAACCAAGAGCTTAGCTTCAGAGCGTCTCTTCAATTCAGTCCCAAGAATTAAAAACAAAAACACTCAGACATCATTGTCGAGGACGGTGCTTCGCCAGGTAACTTCACATTTCGCAGACAGATCGCAGCACCACTAGCCACCTCGTGTTTCTATAACCAAGTCCACCGCAAGATGGCTCCCCATGCGCAAATCCAAGCAGGAACCAGGGTATCTCGAACCCTTAATTCGTGGACACGCACACCATAATTTTAGACTATATAAATGGAATCCAATATATGTAGTTCAAGGTAATGGAGTAATACCACTCCATTACAAACAACACACTCTGGTGGGACGCTGACGTCGCCCTCAGTCCAGCCACCGAACTCCAACGCTCACACCAACTCACTCACTTAAGGTACCTACAACGGCTAACTTGCCGTCATTGGCTGTTCGAGCGTGACATCACACCGATCCCTGCTCAGACTGACTTTGTGAATAGTGGATAACGAACACACTAATGTACAATACAATGCATGTAATCGTGTCACAAGACCGTGCTTATTGCCAATTGGGTTTTAGTAGACACATTGCGCTACTGAAATCTAATAAAGAATTCCGAGTTCAAACTGAGTATTTATAATATTACCAAAAAAAAACAAGCGAGAAAATGAAAGAGCGATCAAACAGTTATTCTGGGTATCCCAGCGGGGACACGTCTCCACCACCTTTTTGGCCTGGCTAAACTGCCATTAAAATTAGTATCAATTTGGAATTTTATTCCAACTCGGTTTTAATTTTATTTCCTGTGTGACTTATGTCGCTAATTGTAACTGCATCTTCTCCGTCTCCGGAGTTATTTTCCATCGTTATCTTTTAGTCTGGTGTGGGGCGAGTTTCTTCCGAGGCTCGGTGACTTTCCTCCCAGCCGTGCTTCGCGTTGCTTGCTGGTGGAGTCTTAGTCGATTGTCGCCCGCCATTAACGTTGGGTCGCTTGACGAAGATGCAACGAAGGCGTGCTTGGTGTCTTCTCTGGGGATGGAGTTTAGCCCAAACCATGGATGTGGGTTAAATTCCAATTGAAAAGGATGTCTTCTCACCCTTACATCTTCTGATCTTCTGTAATCGTCCTCCTAATTTGGATTCTGATAACAAATGTCGTGAGTATTGTACCCGGGAGCTAACGTAAGTTCCTTACCATTTACTTTGGAAGTGACCTTCAACATCTGGACTGTTGACTTCGGAAATCAAATGATTACGGATTTTGGTGCAAGCTAATTCTCTCAAGTTTCGACTTCAGTGTTTCTCGGCATTTTCTTTAGTCTGTTTTACTTATCACCATTCTCGGGTTGTGTTTGTTTCATACTACATCTACTGAACTTTAGAAAATTATATCTACCTTGGTAAAATCAAATTAAATTTATTATTATTATTATCATCATCATTCGTTTGGTAAGAAGTTAAATGTATCCTATCTACGGTTTAAGCCTGTGTTCGTGTTAGGCCTATGTGTGTTTTCACCAAGAAGTCCGAAGTTACATTTGAGCTTTTCATTTCTCATGGTTAAATTTTCCTTCTTTAATTTTGGTTTTGAGGCTTGTGCCTTTTAGTAACGACCTGAGTTTGGTATTATGTGGTTTGGTCGTTTGTTTATACGTTACCATGACAATACCATTGCACCGGTGATTATTATTCTGCGGTTGTTTCCTGTGTTTTCTTGGGGTTGATTTGTGCCTTGCTACCGTGGAATTTCGGTTATTTTGGCTCAACCCTTTATGTTATTTAATTAATCTTCCTCCTTTCTCGGGGTTGGTAATTCTGTCCTTGCGACAGTTTTACGTTGACGTATGTCGGACTCTGTTGGGGAACTCACCGCAGTAATTATGCTAGTCTGTTGGTCGTCTTCTTATCAGAAACGTAGTATTGGTTTATTTTATTTGTAAGTGAGCGGCTCACAACTAGTTGATATTTGATCCTTCTGTTTGTTTTTTAAAGATCGTTAAATCATTTAAAGTCTATTTTTATTACGCGGACGATGTTATAGATCTACCATTTAATTTTATGAATTAAAATGTTCTCGTTTTTCTTAGAGTAAAGGTGTTCTTTCTTTCACTCATTTTATGTGTTCTGATGTCCAGTACAGTGGTTGGCTTTAAATATCCACGGTTTGTCGTGATACCTCTCCACTAGTTAAGGTAAGTTCTTGTTTATTTGTTGTTTGGTGTGGAATGAAGTGTGTTTGTTGGTGTTTCCACTTGTTACTGATGAATTGCGGCAGTTGCGTAACTGCTAGTTCGTATTTTGGACTGCCGTTACGGTAGTTGTTGTGGTGTTTGACTACGTAACGGGTCATAGGATAAATCGAATCACTCCTGTGGGTGGGTGACGCAGACGAAGAATGCACCCACGGTATTCCCTGCCTGTCGTAAGGGGTTAAAAATCAGAACCATGATATCACTTGTGATTAGTACTATTATGTGCGGAATACAATTATTCGACGTTACTTGCGACTAGTACCACCTTGCGACGAAAACCATGGGTCTACGTTACCTAGAAGCAGTACCATTATCTGCTGAACACCACAGGCCTGGGCGTTGCCTGTGATCAGTACCGCCGTGGGGGGTGGGCGGGCGTTTGGCTGCGCAGACTAGTGTCTAAGGTCGTAATGTCGAAAGAAGCATTCTGACATTGCTTAGAGGACAGCCTGCCTGGGTGCTAATAAGGGAAAGGGGGTACGCTTGTCATGGAAACATGGGCTGGTCCACTGCGGTTGCCATGGAGATAACCCTGTCGGCTAGTTCGTGTCGATTGGAGTTACTAAACCTCTCACTTGTGAGTTTTCTACAACAGAGCACGAACAAGCGAGCCGGAAGCGAGGGGTTCACTCGGTGGGTTAAAATGTCCTTTATTCCTAGATTGTGAACTTATGAAATCATATATTCCAAGGAGGAGATAGTCACAAGGATAGCCTTCTGGAACACTTGCTTAACTTCTCTCTTTGGTGTTTGTACAGGCCGACTAAGGACCACGATATTCAACTCTTGCCCGGTGATTGCGCATCCTTCCTCTCCTTTGCCCAGAGCGTACCTGTCTTACTTCTTGGTGGGCTGTCCTCGAACCTCATTTGTTTAAGCATCCTTCTGAAAGATGTCCGGTCTTCTAAGTCTCTTTCTGTTCCTGCAGATCTTTCTTTACTTCCATCAACCATCGTGACTTGGTTTTCGTCTTTTGCCAGTAAAAGAGAAGCTGGTTGCATCCTGTAGACGTGTCTTCCTGGCCACGTCTGCGATTATTTTCACAAGAACTCTCGGTTGTCCGTGAGTCCGTTCCCGTTGTGATTCTGAAGCATATGAGGCTTCAGGTCAGATGACTGTGGTAGTGCTTCATTTTAGTGTTTTGGGAGAGACACTTCTTATTGTAGGTGTTCTTGGTCAATTACTGTGCCAGTTCTAGCTTATTAACTCGACTTGGAGAGATTGGGTTCCAGCCATTGTCCCAGGTACTTCTTGATCGGCCGGTTAATAAGGCCACACATTTTATGTGAACTTTCCTCTTGTTGTTTCAACTGAAAACCATATGCTTTTTTTTCTAGTGACTTAAGAAATTGCTGGACTGTAGAAATTCATGATATAGTACCAATTATTACTAGTTTCAATGAATTCATTCGTGGTTTCAGCAACGGTCTCATCCTCTCCTAATTTGAGATGACGTAGTGCCATCACAGCTTACAAATTGTGAACAGGTCATATTCGAAAGCGCTTTTCACGCGCATTTCGTCAAACTGGAGGGCTGAAGTCTTCTCGTGGACTCTATACGAAAAAGCAGCAGTCTTCATCATACGCGGAATATCTTCCAGGATTCCACTTTCGTTTCGCACATCAATTTTTGAAGCCCATTTTTCCAGCGAGACTCGAGGCGGGTGTGTTCCCATGCTGACGTCATAGTCGAGCATAGCCGAAGGCTTCCAAACGCAGAAACCCTTGTTCCGGGCAACGTGCTATATACAGAGTGACCTAACATTTGACGAGGTAATACTTCAGGGAATATTGTCATGGCATGGGGTTTTATCGACACCAACAGTGAGTGCACAAAGACGCCAACAGATGGCGCTGGACAGCAACACGTCAGTGATGCCGCCTGAGACCCGTGAGCTGTCGAGAGAGGGAGAGGCTGCAATCGACGCATGTTGTTGTTAGTGAAGCTTTATTTACTTTATTTTGGTGTCAATAAAACCCCCACGTCGGACCTCTCCACCTCCAATATTCCGTAAAGTATTCCCTCGTCACGTCACATCCGAGAAAGCGCGAGGGTAAACAAGACGAAGAGAACAATACAAGAATAGGCCGGCCACCACGCTCTCTGGTGAAGAGGGGCAGATTGTTATTACGTCATTGTACCTATGAGTCCTACATGTATATAGTAAAACAGCTACTGGACCGATCTGCTTCATTTTTGTTTTATTCTCTCTGGAAGTTCAGCCAACTTCGAGTGATCAGAGACCCCATGACACAACAGCCCTTGAAGGGCCTTGGCCTACCAAGCGACCGCTACTCAGCCCGAAGGCCTGCAGATTACGAGGTGTCGTGTCCTCTCGGCCGTTATTCTTGGTTTTCTAGACCAGGGACGCTATCTCACCATGAGATAGCTCCTCAATTCTAATCATGTAGGCTGAGTGGACCTCGAACCAGCCCTCAGGTCCGGCTTAAAATCCGTGACCTGGCCGGGAATCGAACCACGGGCTTCCGGGTAAGAGGCAGGCACGTTACCCCTACACGACGGGGCCGGCCGAGTAATCATAAAATCAAAAAATTATCACTCCATTATTTGCAGGCGAAAGCTTACCCTAACCCGCAATACAGGTTGTTAAGTGACTAACACTTTTTTTTTTGCTAGGGGCTTTACGTCGCACCGACACAGATAGGTCTTATGGCGACGATGGAATTGGAAAGGCCTAGGAGTTGGAAGGAAGTGGCCGTGGCCTTAATTAAGGTGCAGCCCCAGCATTTACCTGGAGTGAAAATCGGAAACCACGGAAAACCATTTTCAGGGCTGCCGACAGTGGGGAAATGAGGAGTGAGGTAGTTTCCTCATCGAGCCAGAAGTTGCTATTACATATGTCTACCAAGCCCACTGAAATGCCTGCACTAACCGACCCTATGAGCAACATTTTCACACCATTCATAGCAGGGACTGGCTGCATAACGGAATGGTATTATTAGCATCACTCATACCTCAGTCACTTCATTACTGTCAAAGCCAAGAATGAGAAAGTAACAAAATTGCTCTAGCCTATACCAAAAGACATATTGCACTGTAAACACTAGGTCCTGCCAGCAAAGGCATATTTTGTGCTTATTTCCGCCAATAATTTTGTTTATAATTAAAGAAAATAAGGGTAAGAATTACCTGATAAAACACCAAGGCTTGTGCCAATTTTTTTTTGTATAATTCCTATAATTGTTAGTTTCAGCAGGCTGAAATGGAACAAAAAAAATGTAAAGTAAACTGCTGTACGTAAATATTATACTGAGGACAAATTAGAGCTTGTTGATATCGGGATCAAGATTACGGGATTGCCAGTTACCCCGGCCGGCATTCACACAACGGGTGAGAAGCTATCACACCTCATACTTCAAAAGGTTCGCTAATATCAGAGTTCCATGACCGAATGCGAACAGACAATTCTAAATCTGTTCCTCTTTTGGACTCGACTTCCTTGACAGTCACCTCTACGGTCCTCAGCTCGCTGTGTTTTCCGAATTGTTTGTTACTATATCCTGTCTCCCAGTTCCAGTAGAAAGCAAACAGAATGTTAGAAAACTTGACAGTGTGTTGAAATATGCCTGACAGTGACGTATTTGCCTTTAATCTGTTGGCCTTTCCGTAACGTCGGGCAACTGAAAGAGATGTCAGGTCGCAAGATAGGGGAAAATATTAACAAGCAACGGACTGATGTCTTCACCTCAGGCTACAACATAGAAAGTCATTTCTGTTAATTTCTGGGCTCCATTAGTTCGACGAAGGGAGATAACAGACTAAACGTAGATGACCATGACTAGCTGTAAAGGTAAACCTCGTTCACAATGAAGAATTCCACCTTGCAGTTCCCGGTTGATAAAAAAATAGGTGGGTTGAAGCGGGAAACTCCAAAAGAAAAATAGGTTATGTAATATACATGGCCCATGCAACAAACGTCCGTAGTGATTCTTGGGATCAAAACAAGAAAGAGTGCATGCTACCGCGACAAGTGAATGAAGCTTCTTCAGGGACATGCTACCTGTACATACACCGCGCCATTTGATCCAGTGGACTTAACTTTGCTTTTACGCCGGTTTTTAGGCAACACCTTTCCACGGCGGTGGATCGGGTGTAGAGGTTCAGTGCATTGGCCTGCCCAGTCTCCTGATCTTAATCCACTTGGCTTTTATCTGTGTAGACACATGTAAAGTGTGGTGTACGCTATTCCATTTAACGACATCAACGACCTGGACCAGGATTTGCGTAGCTGTTCGACAGGACCCAGTATTCGCCAGTCGATGTTGAAGCTGCTACGGCCGACACTTTGGGCAGCTCATTTGATGTGGCCCTGTAAGTACGTCACCTGTAACTCAGTAACTGCGCATTTTATGGCATGGGTTTATAGGGGCATTTATTCTTCTTTTGGTTCCAGGAATCATCGTCCGACGTTTGTTACAAATATATGGGAAATCTCGAGGCGTCTGCAGTGCAGGTGGCTCTACCGGTATGTAGACAAATTGATCCAGGATCTCAACGGCATACACGGAAATATCCAGTTGACGATGGAGGGATAACGTCCTTGTGAAGAGGGAAGGCCACCCACTACCTCAGCAGAACTACAAGTAACAGAAACAGGCCGCTGTTTGAGCGAGTGTCCCAGGTCTGTACCAGCGTGAAGTTTGATAGGCTAATGAGATCAAGAGGGCTGTTGATTGCTCTCCACAAGTAGTGTAAATAGGACAGTTCGGCCGCCACCTCCACCTCTGGCTCTCGGGAGAGGCCTCCACCTCCCGCGGGAAATTTGAATTTTGGCGGGAAATTTGAATTTTGGCGCGAGATTTGAATTTGTAAATAAAGCCACGTGCTTTTTGACAGCTGTCATCGACAACAACGCATCGCTAACCTCACTGCTGCCATCTTGACAGGCCTAAACCTCAGTGGTACCAACTTAACCTTACTAGCGCGAGATTTGAATTTTTAAACAAATCCACGTGCTTTTTGACAGCCAACAACGTATCGCAAACCTCAGTGCAGCCATCTTGACGGACCTAAACCTTAGTGGTACCAACTTAACCTCACTAGCGCGAGATTTGAATTTGTAAACAAATCCACGTACTTTTTGACAGCTGTCATCCGCCATCTTTAAACTACAGAGCACCGTGCTGCCCTCTTTATCGCAGTAGCTGCAAATTCGTCACTTGTCATCCGCAGTGCTGCCATCTTGGTGGGCCTAAACCTTAGTGCTACCAATGACCTATATGTTGGGGTCTTTAAACAACAACAAGAATATGTATTCCAGCAGGAATATTACCTCTTACTTCTGAGCTTTGAGTTTTCTTTTTCCCCCATGGCTGTAGAATCTAGCAGCCTACAAATAGTCTATAAAAGAGAAGTTCTGTTGCTTTTCACACAGGACTGAGTTACTCCCCACTCCTAGCCCTTTCCTGTCCCATCGTCGCCGTAAGACCTATCTGTGTCGGTGCGACGTAAAGCCAATAGCAAAAAAAATTCCCTAGCCCGTCTTTTCAGTGATGGCTAGGCCATTTATGACAACTGATGGCAGAGCTGTTGAGGATCCAACCAGCCGTAGGGCTTAAGACTGAACATACATACACGCGGCTAACCGACTTGTATGGGTCGCAGCAAGTAGTGGACACTTTGCATGTGCGGTGAGGAAGGGTAGCAGGGGTGTAGTCATGGACGCTGAGATATGCGCATTCGTCAGTCTGGCAGTCTCTTTAGTGTCTGTTAGTTTCATAGTGTGTAGTCAAATACTAAATGACTTTAATCAGGCCGTACATCTACTGTTCCTTTGGTGGAAGTTTTGTTCTATAGTAGTGAATCAAAATCTCAAAAACTTATCATTACCGTCAACCTTTACCTCCCTGTCGAAATTCGCTTATTTTGTAGCTTTTTATGTATATACGCACTCGTGTCACACTTTTCCATCTCGAATATGTTTACGATATGAACATTGTACAACGTTTTGTCTACATTGAAGGGAAATACTGAGTGTCAGCTATGTAAGTCTCTATAAGATGGGTATGCTTAGCCGCCATTTTGGTTCATGCATGCACAATAGGCCATATGAACAAACTCTAATTTCTCCTACCAGCGCTCGCTTCGGCACATTGAACGTATTGCTTTAATTACCGCGTGCATGGACAGAATAGTGCTATAATTGTGTGGATATTTATTACATAATGGTGGATTGTTCTGCACCTAATTGTAGTAATGTCTCTACTGCGGGATACAGATTGTTGGACAGAATAGTGCTATATTTGTGTGGATATTTATTATATAATGGTGGGTTGTTCTGCACCTAATTGTAGTAATGTCTCTACTGCGGGATACAGATTGTTGGACAGAATAGTGCTATATTTGTGTGGATATTTATTATATAATGGTGGGTTGTTCTGCGCCTAATTGTAGTAATGTGTCTACTGCGGGATACAGATTGTTTAGATTCCCTTCTGATCTGCATTATGCCTCCACTACCTCTGTGCAGCCAGCTCCCACTGACATTACTACACCCCGTACTTGAGTCACATTGATCATTCAATACAGTATTTAGTTCTGACCTCAAAGTCCGGCAGCAGGAGTAAATATCTAAACACGACAGTTACAATATTTGTCAAAACTAACTTCATATGGCAAACATAATTTGTTTAACAGCAAATGCATTATTGAAAACCAAGACCCATGGTAGCCCTATATGCAAACAGGTTTTAAACTATGAGCTTTGTGACTTAAGCTCTGAAACATTCGTACTTTTTTAAAAAAATTGGGTGGTCTAAAGACCAAATTGTAAAGTTATGAAATTAATTTGTAACTGTGAGGTCTTCTATAGCTATAAGCAGTATACAATGAAGAATGGTGCAAATCTTGTATTGGAGAAAAATTTTCTCCAACGTGCTGTAGTTTAAAAGAAAACGTTTTTAGACACTTCTTCAAAATGCGATCCTATGCTGTTGTGGACTTTAACAAGAATGTGCGGAGACGAGGTAAAATGAATGGGACTGCTTCGGAAAAGAAGAGAAAAACTTAAAGAATCTCAGTTACTTGGCTATGTTCGTCTCCGTACATCACATTTTGAGCGTTATTTTATGTACGAAGAGTATTTTTCTTGTTATTTCGACAACGTTGAAAATAGCGCTGAATCAATTTCACGCAAGTATGAAATACTGACTGAGATCATATGGTATCAAAATCTTCTATCACAATTTATATATCTTCGACACTAACCGATTTCCACGTCAAATTCCACAATTTAAGAATGACAGTAGCCTATATCAATACCACGGTGTCCCTCATTTCCTTTGACGCTACCGCGGCTCATAGCTTACGAACAACCTATTCTACTTATCAATAATATAATAATAAAAAACAATTTATTAGTAAGCTATTTTTTCTAATATTTCTCAAGTGAGAGTACATGCCTAGTTTGTTTATTTTTTTGTTAAAAGGCAACTTATCAACGACCTTGCTTTTACAGTCACCGTCTCGAGTAAACATTACACAATGATGTACGAAATATAGCCTACTAATATTTATGTTGAGTAACCGTTTGAGTAATACTGAGAATGAGTATTTTTACAGTATGTTAGTTTAGCATTATTTTCTAGCGTGGAGGACAGTAAAAAAGAGGGATATACAAGGCTGGGGCGGTCAACTGCCTTACCAGCGCAGCGCAGGAATGAACCAAACTGGCGGGCGAGCATACCTAGTCTTTAGAGAGCCCTACAGCTATGTTATACGTCATAGTGTAGTTATGATTTATCTCGGTTACTTGAAGTGACTGCTCTGTGAAGTTCGTCATTACAGCACTATTTTGGGGGTCGTAAACATCAGTGAAAAAAATATTAGTTTTTCTCAGATATGTTAGAAAGAAGCTTATTTAAATGTTAAATAACACGTTTCTTTTAATTTTCCATAATTCTCTTATTTTTATTAGAGAGAATGGTGAGACGTTGTTTCACCTTTATAAAATCAATATCGTTATATTTTATTGCATGCAATGACGAAATTGCCTTTTTTCCATACTGAAAAGAGTCTGGAAAATAACACTTTAGCATGCGGTGAATACTTGTATTATCTGACTGGTTGACATTGTTATCAGCCAAAACACAAGTAATAACTATTTATGTTAAGTGGAATTATGAATTTGTGCCTTACCAATTACAAATTCATATAAGTTATTCCTCCCTGAGAATACAAACTACAGATAAAGTAAGTGAGGAAACGCGAATCAGTGCTGTGATAGACCAGAGATAGAATAAACCTTTTAGTAGCATGTTTTCTGGGACTCCTCCCCCGAGGCAGGGATGAGGATACAACACCACAGGATGATTTTTCCTCCTTACAGTTTACATCGAACCAACCGCATCCACATCATGAATCCTGGGAAGTTTTGGTCAAGTCTTCCAGTTACGGAAGCTAGACACTACAACCACAGCTACCGGTATCTCTACTATACTTCCTACCAATAGCCGGAAAACAGCCTCCTACAGTCCAAAAATGGACTGAGGTTCAAGAAAAATTCCACAGTTCTTCAGAAAAGCAACTCAGTGTTTAAGAATTCGAGCTATCAATTTCACGTAAATAAATATAATAAAGTGTGAGAATATATTCTTTATTTATTCCTAAAAATCACAATCCTTTTCTCAATTATCGTTATCCGGTCGATTAGCTTAGCACTTTGCCCTTTTCTACCGCTACGAGCGCTAACGTGAGTCAATGCAGAGTTTCACTTAAGCCCTATAACTACATTCGGTGTGGATATTTTTCAAAAATTCAAACAATACCTGAGAATATTGAACCAAGGAACACATCACACAACCTGGCTAGGACTAGGATCAAAAATGAAACGATTAAAGAAAAAAAGCGATTTAGGCTGTGAACTGCAGTCAGGCCGGAAGTGATTTTCAAAATTTGTTCTTTTTTGATAGAGCTATTCAAGACTCACAATTTGAAACATTTCCAGGCCCTTTAACCCTTCAACTTTCGGCACAATTGAGAAAATTGCTTATTTTTTCGTAGTACCCGTACTTTATCTGCTAAGAAATCTTGTCAACATTAAAAAGTCGAACAGGACTAAATCAACCTCCCCAGGTAGGGTTAAGAGGGCGTACAGAAATCTGCGAAAAATGCGCCAATTAGGATTATCAACGCGTTCCAGGCAGCCAATTCAGTGCAGTCGGCTTCAACTGGGAATGAACTCCCGCTGGACTGTGGCTACCCGAACAGTGTGATCTCTCAAATGGACACCGAAACCACAGCAAGGCTAGGGTTGACCCCGTGGTAGTGTACGACAAGGCAAATCATGGCCGGGATTGATTGAAACACACGCTAAGGAAATACGTTGAATCCTCTGCAGCTCCCCACTGCATCCATCAAACCTTTAAAAGTTATCATACGTCCTGTAATTTAACTGGAACTCTCGACATTGACGACATCGAATTAGGATACACACGTACAGATGTGCATCAGTTCACCAACAAAGACAATACAACTAAAAGTGTACAGAATCTGTGCAACTATTTATTCCATAGCTGATATACTCTTTGAATGTTCTGAGCCAAGACCATCTACAATAGTATCATACCTTAATACAAAATCAACATGACCGACGCATCGGTTGCATGTAAACAAGCCTGGGATATATAAACATAACCTTCTGAATATCGTATTAAATTGATAAGTGGTAAATAAGTACGAACAGAATGCTTTAGGTAATACATAACTACTATCTAGAAATAGCCTATATTTAGATAAGCAATGTGAAAAATTCAAAATATAAAGTCTTCTCTATGAGCTAGTATGGTCCAGGAAATAGGTAATATACTATTGCCTTCTAAAATGACAGTCCCGGTGGAATATCTGATGTATTTCAAAGTGTGGCAGTTTCAATTCACTGAATCAGTCACGAATTATTTGAACTTAGGGCTCTCGTCCAAGTGGCAGATTACGTAGCAATTGTTTACGTAGTTTTAAATGATTCCAAACAAGTTGGAATTTTTCGAAATGATGTTCATATACAGTAGTAGGGGGCACCCTTGGTAAATTATTCCACACCGTAATTCTTCTTCCTCTAAATCAATACTTGTTTTAGAAATACATTTCTTTGAATAATCTTTCTATCACCATTCGCTTTTAAATACAATGGCCTACCTCGTTCAAGAAATTTATTAGAAAATTAACCTTGTCACGAATTTCAATTCTCTCATAACAGTTATTCTGATAATGATTCACCAGACTGATATACTACATCTGTTTCACTTCAGATAATCAATAGGATAATCGATTTGAAGTTCTCTGGTGGCATATGCATTTTCGTGTAAAGCACTTTAACACCCAAATAGTTGGCCACATAAATAGTTGCAGTGACAGGACATCAGTTGATACCTTGTCCACTAATTTAACAATCTTCATTCACAGATAAAATAAATAGCTTTATCACTTTTTATAACCTCACTTTTACGAACCTCAAAAGGTGTAGTAATTGAGAAATGTACTAGGATAGGCACCAATACAGAGTTTTGGCCTTATCCGGAAAAAAATAGCTCATCAACTACAGAGAAAACATCCTTTCTATTCACAAATTTATCCTCGAATATTTGATGCACCCTAATAAATTATCTTTAACTACGAAATCATCACGACGCATTAAATACATCTGAATGTGAGTGCATCTGATGTGATATGAATTACATCCAGGCACACAATACGATCGACACGTCCTAATATATCAAAGTAGTTTTGAAACCGAATTTCAATAAATACATCTCTACACTGACGTTTCCTAATCAAACCAAACCAACAAAAAAAAAGAAAAAGAACTAAACTGATGCTTCGCACATGCTCATGCTTACATTTAAACAAACCGATCGGGTCGCCTTTTTAGCTAATATCGATAGCTGCATTAAGGCCTGATATATAGTTGTTGGTCTTGTCTGAGCTTTGGAATGTGCATTTTTAAGATCGATATTATTGTTAAGATGAATGTTGAAAGACAAAAAGATTGAATCCAGTTTTATTAATGATATAAAGGCATTACAGATGCTACATATCACAAATGATATGTATTCTTTCTCCATCCCTACAATTGTAATTATATTCTGCGATGTGAAGCAGCCCTATAACTTATAATGTCCTCTTAACATGTTATTCTGGGTAGCGTTTAAATATAATAGCACTCAACCCCAGAACAAAGAGTATCATCAAATTCCCCGTCTTTAACCTTCACCCTTCCAAAGGGTGAATTTTCAAAAACTATATACAGCGTGTGCAACGTTTGCGGCAGTGAGGTAAAAATAGAAGCATTTAAGTGTTGTAATAATGAGCCCATAATTCTACATTGCTGAAAGAACCACCGCACGGCTATGTGGAGCCAACCGCTAGAGGGAGAAAACAGCCTCAGGTCCGTGGCTTGTCACTTCACTAAACATCGAGCGAAATCGGGAAGACCTCGGGAAATTAACAATAACATTCTGGCTAATTACCCCTATTGTGAGAGATTTTGGTACTGTCATTAGCGAGGAAATGATTCATTAAGAATTTTGGGAAACATTTGATGAAGCTAACTTCACAGGGGGGATACATCTAATAATGCCCAGACAGAAGTTAGCATGCCTGTCGGCAGAGTGAAGTTACACGGGTCAAGGACATACAGTCAAAATACGCGGGAATCATCGTAAACGGAATTAATTAACTACGCCCGGAGAAATCAGCGAACACCACCATTGTGTTTGGAAAAATGGGCGGAATCTCTGGGGTGAGTCTCAAAGAAATCGGTCCAGCGATTATCAGATGGAACGATTGCAAAATGATAGGTAACGCGTCCCCTGTGTTCCACGGGAGTGTGCAGTGAGCGATTTTCAGTCCAAGGTGACGAATCTGTGATAGTCGACATCAACTAGTCAAGCTACAGTGTTGGAAGCCAGACATGGGAATCTCACAAGCCAGTTGGCTTGAGAGATGAGAAATTTGTATGAAATCTCACAAGCCAGTTGGCTTGAGAGATGAGAAATTTATAAAGTATCAATGAGGATTAGAGGCAACTTTGATATTTAAACATTTTTTATTTAGGACATTTCATCCTGGTAGGAGAGAATATTATATTGGCTAGTTACAGGATTTATGAACTTCTGGGAGGAAGACAGCGAAGTCCCAGATATCTCACTGAAATTATTAATAATACGGTTATTTTGACAATTTGTAAGGGAAAACCATTGGTTTCTTGTGAGAGATAGTATCGGTGTCCCATGGTCATTCACGTTTGGTGAATAGCTGGTCAGGAAGGTTAGAAGCTTTCCAAGGTCACATTAGTCGAGACCGAACGACGTGGCCCATTTTGTGTTATGTGTACAATAAAATTTGTTATTATGTTAGTTCAGGCTCAAGAAAATTAATTTGTATTACATCAAGACAAGTGCAGAGTCAGTGTAATTGATAAGGTAGTTTCTAAGAGAAAAATGCCATCTATCATGATGAAGGGCTAAGTCGGTGGTTGCTGGCTTGCTAAATGCAGCCAAAAATGTCGCCACATCATTCAACACAATTACAGGTCTGTCTAATATAAGTAGAATGTCTTTGTAGTTAGAAATGTAAATTCTTGTGCCTTTAAATTAGTTAGTAAGTCATGACACCGGGTTCTATATGTGGCGTGTGTAGAATTACGTGGGTTGCAATGACGATAATGTATCATGTTGGTATTCCAGGAAACACTGTAGGTGCGATTGTCTGTTGTTTATGCCGCGAGGCTTTGAACTGTATTACATTTCTTAAAATGTGAACTTAAATATTACAATGAAAATCAGTAAAATCCGTTCATGCCGATACAGTTATAATAATAATTATTACTATTATAAAGATAGCAATTATAAGTGTGATAAAGTGAAATAATAACAGTGATGATGATGATGATAATAATAATAATAATAATAATAATAATAATAATAATAATAATAATAATAATAATAATAATAATAATAATAATAATTGTTACGGAGTTCTCCGTGGTAGTTAGAGGTGAAAGAAGGTGCTGGGATGAACAGGTCTCAACTTACGAAATTAAAGTTAATTTAAAATTCAACAAGGTTATATTTTCTTTTCAAGATCAAGAAATAACAAGTACAGCAGGAACTTGCTTATATAGCAACAAAATAAGAATGTACAATTACAGTTTATTAATGTATATTGGGCTTCGAGTTCCAGAAACACAATCCCTGAGCAATGAGCCCAACTTTACTTATACACAAAGTTTAACAAAGGGGCAGAAAACCCCAATCATACCAAGGAGCTCTAGCTCCCTATTACTCAGTAAAGCCTGCTCGAGGCACACAGAAACCAAATTTAAGAAAGAGCAACCCGCTCTCAAAGTTCAAGCCTATCAAAGGCCACACCAAGCTCGACTTTCAAGCTGCCTTCCAGGCATACAATAACAGGGGTAAAAATACCCAACCTACTGAGGCCTACTGAATAAAGAAACAGGGCAATTCCCAAAATACCAACTTGAGAGGAGGCGTAACTGCACTCCTAAGACACTTCTTTAAAACCTATTTGGCACTAGGCCACTTATGCAAGGGCTAATCCCACACTACGGAGGTGACACGATTGAAAAATGTTATGACATTACGAGTAGAAGGGAAACTGTTATAAAAATGTAGTCACCTCAAAACAAAATGAATGGGAGCTCGAGAGGGTTAGGCACTCTCTATCCCAATTGTAGTTAAGAAAACAGGATTTATACGAAGTGTCTTTTACATTTTAAATATAGGTTACATGAGGAAAGTTTCGAACCCGCCCCGAGGGTTAAACTGCTGATCTGGCAAGAAAATAAGTTATAAAACGGCCATTACCTGGTGGTTGAACTGCTGCCCGAAGGGAGAGGCGCTTCCCGCCCCCTGCTACATAATTACACAATGAGAGATGTTACTGAAGTGGCACCGAGACCAGAAAAACAGCAGTTTATATACCCTCGCGGAAAATTCGAGACGTTTCATGAATGAGAACCCACACCCCCCTCACTTTATTGGCTAGGGTCAAGCAACATATCCATGTTGGAGAAGATACACCTGATTGGTCAAAAATTAATTAAAGAAATTCGGGATTGGCTAAATTCAAAACTGGCGGAACGAAAGGATTAACATTGCCAACTCAAACAATGACTGAAAGAAATTTAACAAAGAGCAAACTTATACATACTAAATTTCTTCAAAAAAAGTTCCCTCACTTCGCACTACGGTGCACAATTGTAGTTCTTAAGTAGTGCCATCTAGGAGAGAATGTTCACACTTCTTACTACAGAGAAAACAAAAATAAATCGAAAAAGACACAGTTCAGAACTCTTCAAAATTTATAGTAATGACATCATCTGAGAAATCTTAGCATTAATGTGGAAGTTAAAGTTCAAGCTTCCTCCAGTAGAGGAGTTTCAACTGGCGCAATGTTTGAATTAGCGGCGCGGAGGTGTACCACCCGGTACAGACCTCCCCCCCCCCCAAAAGTCCCTCCAAGGGGTAACACAGAAGAACACCAAATTTTGTTTCAAAACAAAGTCCAAGTTATGATGTTGAAATAGAAATTAATTGCAGAAGGATTTACAAACAAGTTTTCTTAGATTGGTTTGATCCAGTTTCAAAATTCTTTGTAGTAACTTTTGATGTAATGTCTTTATGCTTGTAGTCGTTGAATTCAGAAGGAAAACTCTTAATTCTTGAAAGGAACAAAAAAATTTCTAAGTCCACCAAATATTGTAGTTGAATCAAAAATGTAGTCATTGTTGATATGAAATGTCCATGTAGCTGATTAAGTACATTCAATGTTGATTAAGTTTGACGGCCAGACCAGACGCCGCTGCATGTGTCCAGAGGAGACCGGTCGGACCCCTCAAGTACCCTGAGATACCGCTCGCCCCCACCATGAGAAGGGTAGTGGTGCTGAAGCACGCCGCACCCGCGGCGAATGTTTACAGGCCGCGGGCAAGTTGCAGGTTGTGCGCCGCACATCAGCCTTGGCCGGGAGGAGGGCTCCGGCTCGCCGCACACTGGTTGACCTCCCTGAAGTAGATCGGGCCCGTGCTCTACCCCAGGAACGGCACGGCGCCGCGCGGCTGCGGGGGCACTGAAACATTAAGATCTCGGCGGCAGAATTTGTTGGACCATAATGATTTTAGGGTACAGTACACGCCAGCGGCGTGGAAATATTTATTTCATTTAAATAGCCACTGTGTGTTGTTGAGCAGGAGACGGGAGCGTGGTAATGGCCATGGTAAGGACAGGATGGCAGAGTAACTGGTCGAGGAAGGTTTTACAATAAATGCTTAAATACAAAGAACCTGATTCCAAGGGCAGAAGGCCTCAAAATGAACCCCCCCCCAAAAAAAATATAACCTTCCGAATACTTTCAAAATGTTAAAACAATTATAAAATCAGCTACATTAGCGCGGAAGCTACACCGGTTTCACCTGCGACAGGTGAACCCTAAATATCCTCTCGGTGGCTGGATTGCTTAATAACAACGTAACCGGCGTAAGAAAATCAAGGATTATGCACGGCCCATGAAATCTGGGGGCAAGCTTGCCCGCGGGAACAAAATTTTTGACCATCACCTGGTCACCTACCTGCAAATGGGTGGGTCTCCGTCCACGATCATATCTTTCCTTAACCTTTTCATGAGACACTTTAAGATTGGCTTTAGCCTTCTTCCAAAGATCTTTAATATTATCAGGATCTATTGTCTCAGGTAGCATGTCACTCAGAGACCAAAGGTTAGAGAGCGGCATGTTTGGAACAAACTTGAACATCAAAGAAGCTGGAGTAAACTTATGGGATTCATGAACAGCCGAGTTCAAAGTAAAAGCTAACCAATGCAGGGACGTGTCCCACCTAGAATGATCTTCATGATGATAGGCAATCAGCACGGACCTCAGATTACGATTAACCCGTTCAGCCAGAGATGGTTGAGGATAATAAGCAGAAGTTGTCACATGAGAGATGGACAGGTCAAAACAGAATTTACGAAAGAGATTGGAGGTGAAAGCTTTAGCATTATCAGACAATATATATTGACACGGACCAAAAGAAGCGAAAATGGAATTTAAACAAGTGATGGTGGACTGGGCGGTAGCCAGCTTAGTTGGAAATAACCAAGAAAATCTTGTAAAACCATCTACACATACAAGGATGAACTTATTGGCATTCCCCTTTGACTGGGGGAAGGGTCCTACGTAATCGATGTAGAGACGTTCCATGGGGCGCGACGCTTGATGAGAAGACCAAAGGCCTACCTTGGTGGACATGGTTGGTTTAGTAAGCAAACAAGATTTACAAGCTTTAATTAGTTCACGAATTTCACCGTCCATACCCTTCCAGATAAACATTTCACGGATCTTTTCCCGGGTTTTGAAAATGCCTAAATGCCCCCCTAATGGGGTCTCATGATAGTACTTGAAGATCATTGGCACAAGAACAGCTGGAGCCACTACCTTCATCTTCTTATCATGCCTCGATGGGCAACATAGAACACCATTCCTCAGCACATAAGGGACAACATGTTCCCCAGAAGAAAGTGTTTCCATAATGGGAGCCAGCGTCGGATCTTCCCGTTGATATTTCTCAAGATCTCTAAACAACATGGGAGCGTCAGTTAAAATGGCATTAACCTCGGGCCGTATGGACTCAGGAGGTGAAGAACTATCAACCAGTTCATGGGTCTCTACATTATTGGAAAACATACGGCTTAGTCCGTCTGCCACAACATTTTCAGTACCTCGAATATGCCTCACGTCGAATTGGAAGGCAGAAATTCTGATGGCCCACCTGGGTATGCGACCAGTACGACGCGGCCTAGCTAAGACCAAACTTAAGGCTTGGTTATCAGTCTCCAGGTCGAATTTGACATGTTCGAGATAGAGACGGAACTTTTCTAAAGCAAATAAGACTGCCAAGCCTTCGAGCTCGTAGATGGAATACTTGGCTTCTTGAGCCGATAAAGTTCTAGAGGCATAGGCGATGGGTCGCCTCCCTAGTTCGGTCTCTTGAAGAAGGACTGCCGCTACTGCGGACGACGACGCGTCGGTTGGACGATCAATTTCTTCGAGAAATCTGGCATAGCAAGAACAGGGGCATTACAAAGAGCTAATTTCAGGTCTTCAAAAGCGGCTTGTTGAGAAGGCCCCCACTCGAATTTGATGCCTTTCATACGAAGAAGGTTCAAGGGCGCCGCTCTATTAGCGAAGTTAGGAATAAATTTCCTGAAGAAATTCACCATACCAATGAACCTGGCAATACCTTTGATGTCCTTGGGAGGTTTGAAATCACGGATGGCCTGTGTTCTGGAGTGATCGACTGCAACACCATCGGGCGACACAATATGCCCTAGAAAAGACATAGAGGGCTTAGCGAAGGCAACCTTGGACAACTTCACGGTTAATCCAGCCGTACGAAGTCGACTGAGAACTTCTCGCAGATGATCTAGGTGTTCTTCAAAGGTCTCCGAAAATACGACGACATCATCCAGATAGTGGTACAAGTACTCAAACTTGATGTCGGAGAAGACCCTGTCTAGCAGTCTAGTGAGTACAGCTGCTCCCGTGGGGAGCCCGAAAGGCACGCGGTTGTGTTCATACAAATTCCAATCCGTGTCACACGCTGTAAGATGTTTCGATTCTTCAGCCAGAGGAATTTGATTATAGGCCTGATTCAGATCCAAGATGGTGAAGAACTTAGCTTTACGAAACCATGAAAAGCAAGAATGAAGATCAGGAAGGGGCACAGATTGTAACACCACCTTCCGATTGAGAGCCCTATAATCAATGACAGGCCTGAAGCCACCTTGGGGTTTTGGGACAAGAAAAATAGGCGAAGAATACGCCGACCATCCTTTAACATTTGATCGATGATTTCTTTCAATGCCTTCATTTTAGGTGGAGATAGCCTATAAGGTGGAAAACGGACAGGAATCGAATCCGTGACCTCAATTTTGTATTCAATAAGGTCAGTTACACCAAGAGTATCCGAGAACACCTCTGGAAACGACTGACACAGCTTACGAATACTATCAGCCTGATCCTCAGGTAGATGTCTAAGATCTAACAACATCTCATCCTGGGTAGGCGAAATAGATGAACACGATACAGAATTACACTTTAACAAAGGGATTTTACAATTAGCAGCAAATTTGAATGTGCACGACCTGCTCTGGATGTCGAGCACTAAACCAGTAGAAGACATGAAATCCGCTCCCAATATAATGGGGCAAGACAAGTGCTTTGCCACAAACAATCTAACTTTCCAAGTAAATTTAGAAATACGAATTTTGGCTTTTAAGGAGCCTAAAATTTCTAATGGAGAAGAATTAGCCGAAACGTATTGAACCGAAGACGAACAATAGTCAGGAAATTTACAAACAGATTTCAATTTCGAATACCATTCAGCCGAAATAATGGAACAAACGCTGCCTGAATCTAAAAGAGCAGTTATAGGCTCATTATTCACCGCAATCCTAAGACATTCCTTAGTGCCTTCAAAAGATACATTCGAAGCCTGAGTTTTCCCTGAAATTTTCGTATGTTTACTTAGGGCTGAGCCTCGAGAAGAAGGGTTCGCCGACTCAGCCGACGCCACTAGTCACTTATTATTATTGGCATTGGTGGAAGTTGCACCAGAAGTCGAGCAGGAGGGGGTGCTATTAGAATTTGGGCAATTCTTGGCGATATGGGAAAACGCGCCGCATTTAAAACAGCCTCGAGATGACCCTGCTCCATTCCTTGTCCCACTAGACTTGATTGATGGGCACTTGTTCCGAAGATGGTCGGGCGACCCACAAGCGTAACATTTACGGAGTGTGATGGGTCGGCGAGGTGGAGGCCGAAAACTACTAGAGGATGGAGGGGGTTCTTTCGCGACACGCAAGGTATCGGCGTATCTAACTCCTTCCGCTGAGACGGCCATAGCCTCTAATTCAGCAAACGTTTGAGGACGCGACCCAAAACACAAATATGACCTGTATGATGGAGAAATACCTTCCACTATAGCCTGAACAATCTGGTCTTCAGGAAAATGAAGAGCAAATTCCCTAGTATAGAACTTAATATCTTGGATGAAATCTGCCAAGTTTTCATCCAACCGCTGTACACGATAATAGTACTTCTGAATTAGTGAGGACCTTGCCCTAGCCGGAATGAAGTTAGCTAGCAAGTGGGCGTTGAAGTTTTCAATAGATGATTGTTCAGCAATGGCTCTTACTATTTTGTCTGAGAGGACACCAATGGAATAGGGGTAAATTATCTGCAAAATTTGACACGGAGAAAGAGAAAAAACGAGGGCATGATCCTGAAACTAAACCAAAAACCTTAAGATTGAAATTACGTCACTGGTAGAGTTAACCGAAAACTTAGAAATACCTCTGAGCAACATTGCTAATGGATGAGGCAAACTGCTGAAGCCTGGTGACATATTAGGTAAAGGTTTAAGTGGCGAAGAAGCTAATTCAGAACGTGCATTGTTCAACGAGGTACGACGCTCAGATTCGTTGTCTAATGGGGCGGAGATTTGTTGAGCTCCAACAGCTTTCCTATTTCCTTCTCCTTTGGAAGACTCTTCCTCTTGAACTACGTTTACCGTAGCAGGTTGGTCGGTTTTGGGAGGGACTTCCCCAGTTAATAATAGGGTAACCTTACTGGACAATTCTGAAAGATTTTCGAGAACAGCACTAGCTTCCTTCCTTTGAAAATCATTCAACTTGAGAGACAACAGATCGTTAACTCTATTAGAAAAATGAAATAATCTGGCTTGCACACGTTTAATTTGATTAGGAGAAGGGTCATTTTCTTCAAAAAAGGTAATCACGGATGCCAGCTCAGTAGTATTGTCAGTGATCGTGGAGAGAGAGTCGTCAATTTCTTTCTCTCCCAAGGTGGGGATGGAAATGGGCAAATCAAGGGACTCTCTAAGCTTATTGGTGTCTACCGCAACCGTGCCTCCAGATTGCATATTTCTAATTGTTAATTCATAGACCAACTCCTCCTTGCGCAAATAGTTGAGATGGAGGGCATCGCGAGGGCCGGGCATGATGACCAAAATTTAAAAGCTTTGAAAAATGAAAAAGAAAAGTCCAGCGACAGAAAAAATTGTTAGAGTTCGAAAGCAAAGCAACGTTTAGCCGTCAAAAGTGGCTAATTTGAGACCCATTCAACCACGCTCTGCTACCACTTCTTACGGAGTTCTCCGTGGTAGTTAGAGGTGAAAGAAGGTGCTGGGATGAACAGGTCTCAACTTACGAAATTAAAGTTAATTTAAAATTCAACAAGGTTATATTTTCTTTTCAAGATCAAGAAATAACAAGTACAGCAGGAACTTGCTTATATAGCAACAAAATAAGAATGTACCATTACAGTTTATTAATGTATATTGGGCTTCGAGTTCCAGAAACACAATCCCTGAGCAATGAGCCCATCTTTACTTATACACAATGTTTAACAAAGGGGCAGAAAACCCCAATCATGCCCAGGAGCACTCGCTCCCTATTACTCAGTAAAGCCTGCTCGAGGCACACAGAAACCAAATTTAAGAAAGAGCAACCCGCTCTCAAAGTTCAAGCCTATCAAAGGCCACACCAAGCTCGACTTTCAAGCTGCCTTCCAGGCATACAATAACAGGGGTAAAAATACCCAACCTACTGAGGCCTACTGAATAAAGAAACAGGGCAATTCCCAAAATACCAACTTGAGAGGAGGCGTAACTGCACTCCTAAGACACTTCTTTAAAACCTATTTGGCACTAGGCCACTTATGCAAGGGCTAATCCCACACTACGGAGGTGACACGATTGAAAAATGTTATGACATTACGAGTAGAAGGGAAACTGTTATAAAAATGTAGTCACCTCAAAACAAAATGAATGGGAGCTCGAGAGGGTTAGGCACTCTCTATCCCAATTGTAGTTAAGAAAACAGGATTTATACGAAGTGTCTTTTACATTTTAAATATAGGTTACATGAGGAAAGTTTCGAACCCGCCCCGAGGGTTAAACTGCTGATCTGGCAAGAAAATAAGTTATAAAACGGCCATTACCTGGTGGTTGAACTGCTGCCCGAAGGGAGAGGCGCTTCCCGCCCCCTGCTACATAATTACACAATGAGAGATGTTACTGAAGTGGCACCGAGACCAGAAAAACAGCAGTTTATATACCCTCGCGGAAAATTCGAGACGTTTCATGAATGAGAACCCACACCCCCCTCACTTTATTGGCTAGGGTCAAGCAACATATCCATGTTGGAGAAGATACACCTGATTGGTCAAAAATTAATTAAAGAAATTCGGGATTGGCTAAATTCAAAACTGGCGGAACGAAAGGATTAACATTGCCAACTCAAACAATGACTGAAAGAAAGTTTCAAAGAGCAAACTTATACATACTAAATTTCTTCCAAAAAAGTTCCTTCACTTCGCACAAGGGTGCACAATTGTAGTTCTTAAGTAGTGCCATCTAGGAGAGAATGTTCACACTTCTTACTACAGAGAAAACAAAAATAAATCGAAAAAGACACAGTTCAGAACTCTTCAAAATTTATAGTAATGACATTTTCTGAGAAATCTTAGCATTAATGTGGAAGTTAAAGTTCAAGCTTCCTCCAATAGAGGAGTCTCAACTGGCGCAATGTTTGAATTAGCGGCGCGGAGGTGTACCACCCGGTATAATAATAATAATAATAATAATAATAATAATAATAATAATAATAATAATAATAATAATAATAATAATAATAATAATAATAATGCATTCAGCAGTTAGGTAAGCGAGATTTACAGTTTATATCGAAATATAGTGAAGCAAGATCATTTTTGGCATTTGGAAATTTAAATTTGTGACACCGTGTATTTGGAATCACGGCATGCTATTTTGCTCCTAGAGTGTGAGAAAATTTGGAGAAGGCACTTTTAGATCATTTTGAAGTTATTTGGTCATGAGATAGCTTGTGCTTAAAATCTGATCAAGTAAGAAGAAATGGATCGTGATGAATGAAATATTAGGAGAATAATTAGGCAGAGGAGATTTTGTGACAGGGTTCATATTGCCCCCGTTTTGCCGGGCAGCTCAGCCGGTAAGCAAAAGTTCCCAGAGGCGGAACGTTCGCTTACAGGCGACGCTAAATTATAGGGGTCAGGGACAATCTAAGGACTGACGACAAATGAAAACACTAAAAAAGAAATGGGTTTTAACATTTATTAAATAAAATATTAGCACTTTCCAGATTCAATAAATATTTTCCAAAATCTTGAAATAAATTATTTATCTCTTGCCTGCTGGAATTCACCTCACAGTTCTCCATAAAATTTCATTCTGTAAAAATACGAAATTAAGTCTTAATAAATCGTCCTAAGAAATTAAATAAATTATTATTTGAGAAAATCCTATCTCAAAATATCAAAATTCTGAATTATATCTTTCTTTTTGAATTATAATTTAAATTGACAATACTCTGCGATTCATTTAACCGTGAGTCAAAACTCTACCTCACACGAAAAATCCAATAACTCATTTCTGTTAATTAAATATTATTTCAATTAATTATTTAAGCTTCAAATTATATAATAAAAATATTTTGAAATCCAATATCCAACTCATTTAATTCTTATTTTTATGTCAATTGTCCTAGTGTTGTGCACAACTCACAATAAAGACTTAAATTTCTCGCATTGTAGCGTTAAACATTTTACATTTTGTGAGCTTAGTTCATTGACGCGATCCTTGCTTAAGTATTTTCCCTCGAAGCAAAGAACCTAATCGATCTTATTCCGTCATAAAATCACTTAAAGATTCATAATTGAGCCAAATATGCTCGCCACAAAACGACAAAAAAAATCGAGACTTTACGCGCTCAGCGTACACATAACATGACGAAATATAACCATGGAAATCACAATTACAAGTAAAATCAGTCATTCATCCATCTCACATTCAAGCTTTGGTCCACGGTAATATTATTAAACAAATTTATCGAATCCTATCTCTTGATTTTTAGTTTTGAATTTTATTTGAAATATGAGAGCTTCTCTCGATGACAATATCAGACAAGGGCTATCATTTCGATCGTCTGACGTGTGATTGTGATAGGATTATCACTTTTCCAATGAAATAAATTCCACAACGATGTTCCAGGATAATTTTACAGTAGAAATCGTCACTAAAAATTCCATAGAACTGCCTACAGTCACAGATAAATAAACATTCGCGCATACGGTCTATGAGTCACGACTACGTTATTTTTAATCCCTTATTATCACAAATTATTGATCAACATGTGCTGCATAAGAAGAAATTATGTTCAAAGACACACTCTCTTCCTTAACTGACTCATGTAATGGACACACAAATAAAATCCTATCTTAAGATCCATTTACAAGTCTCAAATATACCAATAACAGTAAATGCAAAATTTGTGGACATCCAAGCCACGACCAATATTCCAGGCCAACATCTACTTCAATATAGCACACATTAATCACTTATAAGCACAGTAATAATTACACTCATGACCTTTAAACATTCTATTAGACCGTAATAATGCAAATTATTATTATTATTATTATTATTATTATTATTATTATTATTATTATTATTATTATTATTATTATTATTATTATTATTATTATACGCGCGCGGTCGCGTCATCGCAGGCTATGGTTTAATGAAATCATAGATGACTCTATTCTACCTCGAATCTATGGTAAACCACAAAACATCAAGGAAAAATCCTAAATTCACAGAACACGTCGATATTCTGTCCCAAATAATTCAAAAATTATTCCACCATTATTTTCTAAATTAATAACTATTATCGCGTGGGTCAAATATTTTAACACTTTCCTAGACTTATCATAGGACAGTGAGAACATGTCACGAAGCACTCACTCAAATAGAACAAATTATAGGTCCCAAATACACTCTCACACACATCAAATCTACCAACACCAGTGAAAGAAGAGTGAAATTCCTAACTACAAAGACTATTAGAAATGATCTCAAATATTCAAGCAAGGACTACGTCTACATAATGATTACAACAGAAAATAGAGAAAAGTATAATTTGAAATCTTAGCTGTAGTAGACTTGGCTTCTGGACTCGGTTGATGATCAGTGAATATTTAACCAAAATCCATCTCCGATGTTATTCTCTCCCGGGCTGAATTATGCCTCACATTTTAATGATACATGGCTGCAGCAGGCGAGGACTTAGGACAATTACAAACTCCGTCGTAATGCTGAAGTTCCATTCTTCCGAGATATTTCAGGATTGCTGGGGTTCTTGCGTCTTCTGGTGAAAGCTGAAACTAAAAGATCTGTCTTAGAAAGAGTACTCAACACACACTCGATTCTTCAAGATGGCACAGTTTTTACCTACTTTAAAAATTTTCTTCAGGTTTATAAAGTTAAAGAAATCTGAACTGCGGCGTTTCCGATATTTCTATGTCGTAAAATTTCCTCAGAAGCAGAAAATTTATCATCTTTCCATCAAATAAATGCTGGAAATGTTCCACGTCGGATACGTCGTTTCCAATGACACATGTGCTCGAACAATTATTCCCGTAGACAACTGAGCAACTGAGCAGAACAGAATGAAAATGAGCAAAGACCAAATGAGCACTGAGCGAATGAAAATGAGCAAAGAGAAAGATTTCCCCAAGTACATGGGTATTTATTTCTTCAAGACGTAGGTGTGTTTGTTAATTAGTTTTTATTGGCTGAGATTTTGCGATCAGGCTAACCTTGCGGTCCAATTGGTTAAATATCATGACGTCAAAATCTCAAAGTAGTGATCGCTTTTAATCTGGTCGGGTTCCTGTCCACGTGCCACCCTTCTGATGTCTTCAACAAGGCACAAAAAAAAAACAGACTCGCACACACGGCACGGGGAAAACCTGTTTTCCTGCTGGCTAGCAGACAATGCAGAGTTGAAATCACCTCGCTGGATGATAATTTTAATCGTTGTTCCACCCAAGTAATAAAATATTCTTCCCATACAAAAAATAACCAATTTTCAAGGGTGCAATATGTTGATGTGTGATATTTTCGAGACAGGCTGTATAAAAGAAGCGACGTTCTGTAGCGATAAAGAGCGATTCAAAAATGTAAGTGTTGTCAAATTCAGGTGAGTGAGTTGTAACGCATGTTTTAAGTACAAGTAATGTTCTCCCATGCTTCTTATTTTACGTAAGACTGTAGATAACGTCAGTTAAGTCAAGTTGACGATTCTATTTGATACCAGCGAAGTGGATTGTGTTATAAGGTGACCTCACGAACAAAATACATTCTCACACACGGTCCAGATAATATTTGCTTATTGGAAAGTGAATTTTATTCTATATCTTTACGAGGCGGAAAACATTCCTAATTGGAATGAATTTATTGGATTGAGAGTTTATCCTGCGATTTTTGATGAGAATTGACTTCACTGGAGAGTATACAATGATACATGTTGACATTGCAGATTATTTGAAGCCACACACTCTAAGCTTTACAGCGAATATCGTGGTGGTAGTGATTATTGTTTTTAGTAATATCACGTAATATCATACGAGATTTGATATGTGTTAAAACTTAATGAGTGATAGATTGAACTATTCAAACCTGTTATTTAATTTCGATTTCCCGCTTTATCAAAGGAAATGGACATAGTTAGTATTTCCAGATCAAGTTCATTTCTGTAGCGAATTTTACTTCATGTGTTAGAATTTCAACGAGAATTAGATTTAAATATCCAGACATTGTGTTAAAGTCTGGATTTCGCCCGGCAGTATCAGTGATATGCAGATACCATAGCGTTGGCTCACCGATAGGTTTAGGATGGCGCGTGTATATAACTATAATTAGAGGTGTGTAGACACTTTAGCGTTGGCTCAACGACAGATTTAGGATGCCGCGTGTATATTATTATTGTTAGAGGTGTGTAGACACTGTAACGTTGGTTCAACGATAGGATTAGGACGCCGTCTGTACGTAGCCGAGTCATAGGTTAGGCATTTTTGCGAATCGCCTTGAACGATGTTAGTGTCTGCAGTAGTGGATACAGGTACTAATTAGGCCACGTTTCGGCATAATCCTTACTAGCTGGAAGGTCCTCCCACAATAGCGTTGCATAAATGTTGTCCCACGTGGAAACTTGGCTAATGGAGAGTAGTCCCTACTACTTAGCCGCGTTCAAGTTCGATGAATTTTTGTGTTCCATTTGACATTGTGTTTTTCTTTTACTTCGAGATTGGTTGTTTGGGTGTACGGTATGTTGTGATAGTGCAGTGTGTTGACAGTCGATGCGTCAGTTGGTATATTTTACTTTTACTTCACGTTATTCACATTATTTAGGTGAGACATTGATCTACCGATCACTTAAGGGGACAAGTGTAGGTGGACAGATTTGTAATTGTAGTTATGTAGAGTGGGAAAGATTCCATGTTGTTTGTTTTATGTTGTGAACATATATTTTAACTTATTTAACGACGTAACTGTTTCATAACCTGAAAGTTGGTTTCGTAAGAAGAATTTTCGAGTGATTTATCACTTTTATTTAATTTCAGTGTTTGACGTTTCTTTTAAACTCATACTGAATTAATCTTTCCCTGTATTTCCCAGTTTTTTTTTTTTGTTATTTGCTTTACGTCGCACCGACACAGATAGGTCTTATGGCGACGATGGGACAGGAAAGGGCTAAGAGTGGGAAGGAAGCGGCCGTGGCCTTAATTAAGGTACAGTCCCAGCATTTGCCTGGTGTGAAAATGGGAAACCACGGAAAACCATTTTCAGGGCTGCCGACAGTGGGGTTCGAACCTACTATCTCCCGAATACTGGATACTGGCCGCACTTAAGCGACTGCAGCTATCGAGCTCGGTTTTCCCAGTTTCGTTCCTTCAGAACGATGTAACGTAAGATCCCTCTGATCAAGTGTTGTTGGTTGTGTGGCCGGTTGGGACAGAAAGTAGCCATCGAAATCTCACCATTGTATTTTGAAAAAAATATGTAGTACCTTATTTAATTTTGGATGTGTAAACTGTTGATTTATTGACTTATTGTGAAATCATTTTGAACCTGTGCGGAAAACAAATCATGAACATTAATGAACAATTTATACTTAAATTATTATTATTATGTGAAATTTTGTTGTAACTGGTGTATAAATTTTGAGGCAGCATGTACTGCCGAGTGTATTTTTTGATGACGAAATAAGCATTGCATAAAGAAATGTTCTCGAACTTACCTCATCAAGAAAGAAGAGACCTCATTGCTCGGAATAATAGAGCTTTAATTGGTGAATGTGGATGTCAGGAGTAATCCGATTGACCCATTGGTCACTCGGTGATCGGACCATTTTCGGGGTTCTGGCTCCGTTGCGAGATAGAAGCAAGTTTTCCGCGTCTTTAACTTCTGACCGACCTTGCGAGCGAACGCGCTGGGTTTGCCAGCCTCTGGGGTAAGCACTATTTCTTCGTGTTTCGACCTTTAACTTATTTCAATGTAATTTTTCATTGTAATATAAAATTTAATCCATAGTTTTTGGGGTCGCTGAGGTGAATAGTGGCACTCTCGATTTTTTAAGAGTCAAATTTCTGCTCCCATTTGAGTGGGGGGGGGTGCAAGCCAATCGGCTATAAAAGCACAGGGGGCAGTTGGCTCTGGGCAGTCGTTCAGCGGGGCAGGAGGCAGAACCAACTAATCGTGATGGTCCCGGCCCGCCGGCAGGGTGTGGAGCATGGCCTCCAATGCGGTCGCAATCTGATACACCTTCTGGTCGGGTGGCGTCTCGAGGCCCTTGCTGTATGTGTTGGGACGAAGGTTGCGAAAGGGCCAAGGTTGTTCCTGTTCCTCCATGTCGCCTCCCGAGTCGTCGAGTTGCGGAGCGTCTTCTAAAAAATGCTCTGTCAATGTTCTCATATTCTGGGCGAGCTGGTTCACTACGGCGGTGAGATCTTGCAGCGTAGGTTGAGGAGCTGGCTGTTGTGGAGGAGCAACGGCGGCAATCCATAGTTGTCGGGGTCGCTGAGATGAATGGTGAGACCCCGGATATTTTACAAGTTCAAGTTCATCCCCCTTTCTGGTGGGGGGGGGGTGAAGGGGTTTCAGATTTAAAAATAATCTAAAATAGTGTCGAAGCCATAGTTTTCGGGGTCGCTGAGATGAATAGTAACACTCCCGATTTTTTAAACTCAAAGTTTAACCCCCTTTAGGGGGGAGAGGGAGTGAGATATAATAATAATAATAATCTAATATACTGCCTAATCCATAGTTTTCCTGGTCGCTGAGATGAATAGTAACATACCGGATTTTTAAAGCCCATCTTCAAAAATGCCCCTCTTTGGCATAGAGGATGAGAAAGGGTGAAAAAATAAATGGTCAAGAATGCCCAAAGTAATAGACGTGTGTATGTTCCAGAATGACTTTCAAGTATGACTTACTACCTGGAAAACATACTGTGGGAGTAAGATGCCCCTAGAACCACTTCGGAAGCGGGTGAAATATACACTGACTGACAGAGCAAATGCAACACCAAGAAGGAGTGGTCAGAACTTTATGACAATTGCAGGGTAGACTGACGTCACTGAGGTATGCTCATGATGTGAAATGCGCCGCTGTGCTGCGCACGTAGCGAACGATAAATGGGACACGGCGTTGGCGAGTGGCCCACTTCGTACCGTGATTTCTCAGCCGACAGTCATTGTAGAACGTGTTGTCGTGTGCCACAGGACACGCGTATAGCTAAGAATGCCAGGCCGCCGTCGACGGAGGCATTTCTAGCAGACAGACGACTTTACGAGGGGTATGGTGATCGGGCTGAGAAGGGCAGGTTGGTCGCTTCGTCAAATCGCAGCCGATACCCATAGGGATGTGTCCACGGTGCAGCGCCTGTGGCGAAGATGGTTGGCGCAGGGACATGTGGCACGTGCGAGGGGTCCAGGCGCAGCCCGAGTGACGTCAGCACGCGAGGATCGGCGCATCCGCCGCCAAGCGGTGGCAGCCCCGCACGCCACGTCAACCGCCATTCTTCAGCATGTGCAAGACACCCTGGCTGTTCCAATATCGACCAGAACAATTTCCCGTCGATTGGTTGAAGGAGGCCTGCACTCCCGGCGTCCGCTCAGAAGACTACCATTGACTCCACAGCATAGACGTGCACGCCTGGCATGGTGCCGGGCTAGAGCGACTTGGATGAGGGAATGGCGGAACGTCGTGTTCTCCGATGAGTCACGCTTCTGTTCTGTCAGTGATAGTCACCGCAGACGCATGTGGCGTCGGTGTGGAGAAAGGTCAAATCCGGCAGTAACTGTGGAGCGCCCTACCGCTAGACAACGCGGCATCATGGTTTGGGGCGCTATTGCGTATGATTCCACGTCACCTCTAGTGCGTATTCAAGGCACGTTAAGTGCCCACCGCTACGTGCAGCATGTGCTGCGGCCGGTGGCACTCCCGTACCTTCAGGGGCTGCCCAATGCTCTGTTTCAGCAGGATAATGCCCGCCCACACACTGCTCGCATCTCCCAACAGGCTCTACGAGGTGTACAGATGCTTCCGTGGCCAGCGTACTCTCCGGATCTCTCACCAATCGAACACGTGTGGGATCTCATTGGACGCCGTTTGCAAACTCTGCCCCAGCCTCGTACGGACGACCAACTGTGGCAAATGGTTGACAGAGAATGGAGAACCATCCCTCAGGACACCATCCGCACTCTTATTGACTTTGTACCTCGACGTGTTTCTGCGTGCATCGCGGCTCGCGGTGGTCCTACATCCTACTGAGTCGATGCCGTGCGCATTGTGTAACCTGCATATCGGTTTGAAATAAACATCAATTATTCGTTCGTGCCGTCCCTGTTTTTTCCCCAACTTTCATCCCTTTCGAACCACTCCTCCTTGGTGTTGCATTTGCTCTGTCAGTCAGTGTATAATCCATATTAATAAATAGAAGTCAGTTTGGCGCGATCTATATATACTGTACTATACATAAATATAAATTAAGGCACAAAAATGAAAACAGACGTGAGTTAATGAGACCATTCTAGGCATCCTAGAAACTTAAAACTTGGTACCAGACAACCTGATGACTTCAGGATCCCTAGAAAAATCTAAAATTCTCAAAATTCTCTGAGAGGGACACGTTGGGAGTTTCAAATCTGCATAAGAACACAGTTGGTGATATTTATCCTGAACGATAACCTATAGGTTTCATGGGCTTAAAAGTTTCCTGAAAGTCTTAATTTTTAACCCCCTCCCCCATATCAAGATGGCAACACAATCTCCCAGACGAGTTAGAAAATAGAAATTTGGCAAAATTATAGCTTTTTGCCTGTAACCGATGGAAATTTTAAGAGATGTTTAAAAATTTTATTTTTTAGTCCCCAAAAATATCGAAATATGGAGCCAATTTTAATGATGGTGCAGACCTTCCTTTCGAGGTATTTGGTGGCTAAACGGTAAGTCGTATCACAAAACGGATGGCACAATCGCTGTTCAATTTGGAGTGGTCTACAACTTTGGTCCTATGACTTTTTGTCGTATCTCTATCCCTTATGTTAAACTTGGCTCTATTTCTGGATTTACCTAAATTTTTCACTTTGTATACGTATAATTGATGGTTTGAGTCACTTATAGGAAAGATGGGATCATTAAATTCTACACGAATATTGGCCCACACAGCCAAATTCTATGTTTGAAGCTGTCGTATAAGTATCTGCAAAGTAATTCACTGTGTGAAAACCTTACACAAATTTCACCCTATTCAACGATTCTAAAATAATCTTGCCTTTAAATAGATGAGCTACGAGGAAATATCATAGGGCCAGCCATTTAGATAGCTAAATGAGGCCAGAGTCGTCTTTTTTATACAATCCGTTTTTCAATATGAATGCACCGTTTAGCAGCAGTTATTCTGTAAATGAAGGTGAACATGCATATACTTCCGTATGTCGATCTACATTTATTAATTTAAGTCGATTTGTAGCGATCTAGAAAGGGGTGTGTCTTACATTGTAATTAATACTTTACAAATCAATAGTGGGTCTCAGCAGGAGGGCGTCTGCTGTTGTAATCAGTACACCCCACATCGACTTTAACTAGCAATAGGAATGGGGTAGTTCTCCAACGCCTGTGTACCACTATAATGCATAATTCCCTTCTTGATTTGACTAGCAGAAGGCAAGGGAGCGTGCACTTTTTAAAAACTCTTTTACCTGATTCTCTTTATCATTAGGTATAGGTGCTCCCCATTATAAACAAATTTACCCATCAAATTGTGACTGACGTTACGCATAGTGAATTGCGGCAGACAAGTGGACCTTTCGTTATCGTCACAACTCTGCAACTCGCACTTCACATTGGAGACAACGTCTGCGGACCTCCCTATGCTTTTTCTAGGATAGCGCCAAGAGGCAATTAATTTTTTTATTCACTTCATGTATAGCAATTTACTTCGATATCCGTATACATTGTAGAATACCGTAGCGAAGCACGGGTACATTTGCTAGTTTATATAGATAAGCATGGACACGTCTGGAAGTGCAGACCTGCTCTGAAACTGTACGACATATCTACAAACGGACTTCACCTTCGCACGCCTCTTTCAGTCTTCTACACTGTTCTCGTATCTCCTATATTCATGGGTTAGATTGAGATAGAATCATTGATAGGAGTGCAGTTTTCACATACTTCTTTAGTTTTTGATACTCATGTGACAGCCACTGGTCATGTCAATTTGCGTGCCTATAAGGGTATACGTGTAAAAAGTAAAATATTAATTTGAAATCGAGACATTCAGCTCTATTTAACGTATAAGGGATACCAGTGTTGTTGAGCGGCGACTTGCCGCTTAGCCACCAATTATCCCGAAACGAACGTCTGCATCGTCATTAAAATTGCATCCCTATTTTGATATTTTTCGGGGCCAAGTTTGCATAGCTTGGAGTATTTCCTCAAAGAAAAGAGTGTCCAGATTTCGGGAAGATTCTGAGGAAAATTTTGGAATCGCAGAAGATGACTGATGGGAAGTGACGGTCGCAATGCGGGACACCTGGTAAGAGAAAACATATCTTGAGATAGAAGAGCACCTCCAAGGCGGAAGTGCGGGAGAAGTTGGAATTACACTGCAGAAGATCCACCATACAAGAGAGTCCACAGTCGTTTGAAGAGGAAGCACTAAAACGGATCATTTCTGAAGACTAGAAACGAAAGAATGAATAGGTTTTGGGAAGAGAAGAGAAGAGAAGAGAAGAGAAGAGAAGAGAAGAGAAGAGAAGAGAAGAGGAGAGAAGAGCGGCCCGGAAACAAAAAGAAAGCCGCCATGTACTGTACGGTAGTTGTACGGTCCGCACGTGTTCCCAGCATTGTTTATCTCCTTGCACTTTGGCTAAGAGACTCGTGGGAAGGTGACCCAAGTGCTGTCCCGTTCTCTACTACAATACAGTTCACTTGATGGAAGTTGAGAGACACTCACCGTTATCAGAGCTCGGAAGTTGAGGAAAAGTCCTCTTCTTCGCGAGTGTCGACAGATATACGGAAGTATATGTTCGTTTTGCCTCACTGTAGGCCAGAAAATGGTGGATTTTATTTCTGCTTTCTTGCCTTTCTTCAGCGTTCTTTTGGCTTATAAGTCCTTTTTAGCCCTTTATCTTGCCATACTTTTTTCAATTTTACCTTCATTCGACAACGTTTTTCCTACCATTCTCAATTCGAATCATCGTAGTTCATCCGTCACCTCTTAAACAGATTTTCTCTGGCAAGAGAGAAAACGAAATGAAAATAAAATACAGTTTTCAAAATGAAACTAATGCTTGAAATAAATGACAGACAGACACTATGGCACTACACTCCCTGAAGGGCCTTGGCCTACCAAGCGACCGCTGCTCGGCCCGAAGACCTGCAGATTGCGAGGTATCGTGTCGTCAGCAAGACGAATCCTCTCGACCATTATTGTTTTGAAATAAACCAGGCGTACCAAATTACGTACGAGATTAGTGAAATACTGAAAGGAGAACAGTTTGAAGTAAGATCCGCTCATGTCGAGAGAAGTTCTGTCTGGACATGAGTGCAACGCCAACTGACGCAAGCCTATTGCTGTTAAACCAAACATCATTGCAGTTATACATTTCAATTTCTTTCTCCAGGATGTCCAATGCGGGCTCACTGTATTCATTCTAAGTGAAAAAAATCATTCTAAATTCTGCAAGTAATTGCTCAAACAGTTATTTTTTAAAAATATTATGTTAATCTAAACATGTGAAAGAAGTACTTCGCTGATATAGCGTCGCGTTAAAACTAAAATTTTGAACGAAATTGGATCGCATTTTCCCTGACAGTTTTATGTCTCTTTATTGGATATTTTTAGATCCTAATAGGCTCCTCAACTTCCGATCTGCAATTATTATTAATTTTCCAATACTTCAGATATAATGAAGAACTGGCGATCAATGCGGTCAGCTGCATTACCAAGCCCTTGTATACCTGTTTTTCTAAGAAGCTGCATCACATGGAGGACACACCATGTCACTAAAATAGGAACAATGGAGATCTCAAGTCACATCGGCAGGAGGCGCCGCAGGTGCCACAGACCATAAGGGCACCCGCACACGATCCTCGAATTGTGCCCTAAGCATTTCACATCACACAGCAAGGCCGTAGGGGGCGGGAGGGGTTTGCTTCAGAAAACAAAAACTACAGTAATAAATATTTTTTACTTTCGAATAGATTTTAGAGGAAGAAAAATTTCAGTTCTAAACCACTCCTTTCCAACTGAACGGGTGAAGTAGAAAGCGGTCTGGTGCGCAGGTGCGTGCAATGCGACACAATACAACTGTATTAACAATATTTACAGGTGTGATTTTAGCGGCTCGATATATTCCTATATGTTTCTTGAAATCGATTTTTATGCCGCAAGAACATAAAAAAGAAACAATCCGTATATCTCACGAAAATTGAAATTTCCATTTATGTTTTCAGCAAAATTTGTTAACAATATTCACAGAGTAACATTTAAAGATGGCACAGATTCACTTGTTTATTTTGCAAATGCTTGTTTTTGTAATACTTCCAATTATTTCAAAACTTCTATATCCTGTTTAAATTTATCAAGTTCATTTTCATTTCGCAGGGGTTTGAACTCCCCTGGGTGTGACACAGTCAAGTGCTTCCTCCGTATCCCCTGAACCCAGTGTGAGACTGGCACTGCTTCCACTTACCTGTGCCACGCTCTATACGATCTCTCTTAGTCAACTCTAGTTCTCTTCCCACCCCAACAGTATTTGGCTTCCGAGCCAAAAAAGAGTCCTCTATTTTCATGTCATTCGTGGCCCTTCACTTTCTTCATCCTTCCGAGTGTCGAACCCCTGCAACTGGGCATGGTTGCACTTCCTCTTGACCACCTCGCCTTTATCTTACGCTGTTCACTAATGTTGTCCCTCTTCGTGGCCCTTCACTTTTTTACGATACCCACATTTTCCGCAGTGACGAACGATGGCGTTCTACTTTCTGCTTATGGATGACTTGTAAACTTTCAAACGACTTACTGTACTGATATTTTCTTCTGTCAAAATGCCACTTTTAGGATTCCAGAACCAACGTAAAATACCTTTACATTAACATTTTATCAATTTTCGTGACGGTGTTATAACGGGTGGTCCAGCAGCCCCTTGCGATCCAGTTTTATGCATCCCTTCCACTACAGTTCTCTCCATAAACCGGGGTAATGTAACGAGATGTGTGTATTTACGGGCTAGAAGACAGCAGGAATCGTGAACGCCACTATTAATCCATTATGGGTAGCTCGTATGAACCCGCAAAACGAGTACAGATACGCAGAACACGCACTTTGAACAGGAGGTGGACGCACAGACCGGGAGCACGGTACTGTGGGGGGCGTAGATGAAGTGTCGCAGGAGCTCACATGGCAAGTGGGCGGGGAGATATGTGATGGTGGCCAGTGCTCGAGGTAGGAGGTTCGAGTCTTTTATAGGGTCAACTAAACAAATCACTCCTTGGAAGCTATCAAGTATGCAACCTTACTACACCCCAGGGAAGGGGCCGTTAAAAAATATGCAGGATTCGAACCTCCGACCTCGAGCACTGTCTACATTCCCGCCCGCTTGCCATGCGAGCTACTGCGACATTTGGACTACGCCGCCCACTTCCCAGCCCATACAGTGCCGTGCTCTCGGTCTGTGCGTTCACCTCCTGTTCAAAGTGCGTGTTGTGCGTATCTGTACTCGTTCCAAGGGTTCATTCAGTTGAATTAATAGTGGCGTTCACGATTCCTGCTGTCTTCTAGCCCGTACACACACATCTCGGTTTAAGGAGAGGGACCGATGTCTTTCAGAATGGCAGTAAATGTGAAGGGTGGCGGACAACCCGGCATAACAGATGCTTTAAATTAAAGTTGAAAACACATTTTGTTTTAACGTAAATGCTTCTTTTGATTAAGAAAACGCCCCTGGGTCTGCTGTGATATTTCCCAAATCTCATTCGAACACTGGAGATGCGTTGCGTACTCCACTTCCTCGATATTTTAGTTCGCCTACGATAACATCTGCTGTGTCTCACTATAACGAGAAGAACTAATCACTCTGACGTCTTGTCCTAACAATGGATGTTAAAATATGTTTGTGGAAAGCAAACAGCCGCTTGACGTTTTGAGGTTGTACTTGTTTATTGCTGTAACTTTTCGCGAGTCTTCAGCTGTTAAGTAAGGAAAGATGTTATTACAAACAGTTCACCATGTAATGAGCTCAGCCGACGATATTTTTAGCACGGGAAAGTTTACACGTGCTGGAGATTTGTTCTCAACCTTTTAGGAATCTAAGTAATTTACTCTGTGAACAGCAAAAATATTTTATTGAGTTAACTCATTCAGTCCCAATTTTCCGGTGGGTGTACAAAATGTACGGGGTATGGGGAGTGAGTAGTGAGACCCTAGGTTCGATTCCTAGCCAGGTCACAGTTTTTACGAGGAAATAAAGACTGGTTCAACCTAGCTGAGAAGAGTGAGGGGCTACCTGACGGACTCCACATCGTAATGTGCAGTTAACGTCAGAGAGCGCTACATAAGTACACTTCTTTTGTTTAGAAGTTGCTCGATAAGCAGGTTGTTGCGCAGACCTCATCAGCTGTGTCACGAGAGGGCGAACAGTGAAGGAAACAAACAGAACAATGACGGTTCAGACGCGTGTATGCCTCAAACTAGTGCTATCAAGAAGAATAGAGTGAGTGGAAAATGTTAGTATGAAAGTTAAGCATGATACTTTTCGGAATTAAATCATTTCAATGTTTTTTATTATTGGCTTTGGCGACAATGGAATAGGAAAGACCTAGAAGTCGGAGAGAAGTGGCCGTGGTCTTAATTAAGGTACAGCCAAGTGTGAACATGGGAAACTTCAGGGCTGCCGACAGTGGAGTTCGAACCCACTATCTCCCGAATACAAGCTCACACCTGTTCACCCCTAACCGCACGGCCAACTCACTCGCTTGAAAATATCTCACCGCAAGTGATAGGATCTATATTACAGTAATTTCTCTCTCGAGGATCCAACTCTATTGTTGTCGTACGACTGACCCACAGTGAAGTATACTGAAATCAGATATTTGATGCTGAGTTTGGTCAGCCTCAGCACAACACAACGAATCATCATGGTCACCATCATCATTATCATCACAAGGGAGGCAACTCAAGACATGTTTCATACCTGTGCTGCAGGTTGGCCATCGAGTTCTGGAAATCTTGAGCTGTTCAATATTGTGAGACACTGTACACTTGTTCTTTTAAAATACTCCATAAATACACATCTTGTGGTATATGATCGGGAGAATATGGCGGCAATGTGGATGCGCGTTTCCTAACCCAAGAACGGTTCCGTTACCAGCTGTAGCTCTGTTCCCTTCGTGGGAGGGATTCTCTTGAACGTGTACAATCCTTACACTTGGTCCGTATTTCCGCAGCAACAGTGTTGTGACTACTCACTGCACAATAACCTCACTGCTTAGTATGAATATCACGTCGGGTAGATCTCTAAAACGCTTCCCTTACTTCAAATTACCACCAGAATAATCGTTGGAAAGAAGTGGAACCTGGACAACAACGAGATATCACCGAAGGATATCATGGAAGTTTGCAAACCGAACGAGATTATGATAGATTTTCTTTGAAGCCGATATGGAGAACGAGGATATCCGCATCTCCTGACACAGGATCATTTCCTTTCTGTTGTTATGAACTGCCACCACGTGAGATGGAACTCCTCGGGCAGGAGACGAAAAAGACGTCAGAAATTCCCTTTAAATGTTATTCAACTGGGCCACACAAAACAACGACATGTCCCTAGTCTTACGGGTTACCGTTTAAAATTGTTTCTCGATGACGTCACATCCTGTGGAATATCGGAGGGAAAATATCCCTCTCAACATATTAAATTTGACGTGTCTGAGCTTGTGACAAATGAGCTAATATAATGAAATCAAGTAAGTTGTATTTAGTTGTGGCCACTGGTCTTCTTCCTCGGCGGTGTGACGGTGCCACGTACGGGCCTCCTCCTTGAACTCAAGTCTTAAAGTGAAAATACGTAGACCAAGGCTTAGCAATAATTTAAAGAGAAAAGCAACGACAGATATTTGTTACACAGCGAACAAGGTGACATACTGTAGAAACATTAGCGCTGCTAGACAAGGAATATAGGTAACGCACGAGCCCTAGTCTCCCAAAGCAAGAAACAACGGTGAGACTTTGATCGTGAAACGTATATAATATAACTATTTGATGTACCCGTGCTTCGCTACGGGATTCTAAGAAAGACTGTCTTTGTGGTTTTCCTAACTACAGTTAACTTAGTCCATTACAAAAACGTCAGTAGGAATGTAGGGATTAAAAGCAATGTTATCATATAAAATACTCGCTCAAATGAAAAACCGCACATTTTCTCACTTTTAACGAACAGTACTACGGTGCCGATCTAACAGTCCAAAGTTCGAGTGCTGGTATGACCAGGCCGCAGACAGCCGTGAACACTCCTCCGCCATTGTTCCTTTAAATATACACACTGCTCATTCCAATCAGTGCCTCAGGGTAGGAATTGAAAAGGTCGAATGCTGTGATGAACCAGTCTGTTACGTACCAGTAGTATCAAAAAATGTATGAAAAAGAGGAATGGCATGCTTATGAAGAAAGTTATCCAACTCCCCAGCTACTTCCTGCCAATATTCAGGCAAGCTGTTATACTCGGTACGACCGGGCGAGTTGGCCGTGCGGTTAGGGGCGCGCAGCTGTGAGTTTGCATTCGGAAGGTAGTGGGTTCGAAAACTACTGTCGACAGCCCTGGAGATGGTTTTCCGTGGCCTCCCATTTTCACACCAGGCAAATGCTGGGGATATACCGTACCTAACGCCAGGGCCGCTTCCTTTCCACTCCTAGACTTTTCCTATCCCATCATCACCATAATACCTATCTGTGTCGGTGCGACGTAAAGCAAATAAAAAAATACTCGGTATACAACAGTAATCCCATCTATCGGACATGACTGGCAACAGAAGACACAAAGCTCATCACAACAAACAATGGTCAATGTAATGTTATTGTTGTTCAGTGTTATGAGCTTTCTGTATTTAGTTTTCTTTCGACTCTGTGATATCAGGGCGCCTTACGAAGTTATTTATAGCGTAGACTGTAGTCCCTTATTCCCCGACTTTACATAACGATTTTCATTCAATTCTGTTTACCCATTTTCTCGTGACTTGGCGCTGATATGGACTTAGCAACAAAAATCCAAATTTATGAATATGTCTGTTATCGTAGCCGGTACGGTAAAAATGTAGCCTATAAGACATAAAGGATTGGAAATTTAATACTATATAACTTTAGTAATGTAGTATTTATCGATAGGACCACTAATATCACAAATATTTGAGAATTAAATTTTAGGCTTTCCCCTAAGCTACCATTCCACTCAGCGTGAATAAAATTATTTAGGGCCTAAATTGTAGTGAATTATTTCCCGACTTGAATACCGATTTTCATTAAGATAGCACCACTATAATATAAATATTTCAGAATTAAATTTTAGGCCTTCCCCTAAGCTACCATTTTTCTCAGCGTGAATAAGATTATTCTTGACCTAGATTGTAGCGACTTATTTTTCGACTTTACATACCGACTTTCACTAAATTCTCTTCAGCCGTTTTCTCGTGATGCGTGTACATACATACATACATACATACATACATACATACATACATACATACATACATACATACATACATACATACATACATACATACATACATACATACATACATACATACATACATACATACATACATACATACATACATACATAGATTCATACATACATACATACATACATACATACATACAGACAGACAGACAGACAGACAGACAGACAGACAGACAGACAGATAGACAGACAGACAGACAGACAGACAGACAGACAGACATTACGAAAAATTAAAAAGTCCATTTCCTTGTTAGTGTGGACATGACCAATACAGAAATACCACCCTTTTCAAATTCTGAGCAATGTACAGACAAAACACTTATTATAGATTCGTTTTTCAACTACAACGAGGCGTACAGGTTACGTAGATGGCTCATTTGAAATCTGTCTCAAGTTTTACACACAATTGTTTACTACTTATGCTCTAGTAAATGATGTTTGCATTCTTCCTGCAGCGAAATGTAACGCGTTTTGTGATTCACACGGTGTCGTGGCGCCGTATACAAGTCCTTATGAAGTTAGAAAAAGTTAACTTTTTAAAACGTTTCTTTGGACTGTCCTTTTGAATCCCAGATGACGTAGAGGACCGCTTTGTCGAAGTTGTACACCCAGGAGACATTGCGGCTGATGCTTTGCTAGCATGAACCGAACAACACATAGCTTGTTACACTTCGCACCCAAACAATCTATCAGGTGTGCACTATTTTTATTATTATTATTATTATTATTATTATTATTATCATCAATAAATACATCGCAATTGGGGAAAATCCCGATGGCAATGTTCTGTTACCGAAGTGTGATTATAAAGTTAAAACATAACAACAAACAATGCCATGGAAAGAAAATATAACAAGGAATACCCATCACCATGATATACGAATTCACACAAAACTTATTTCCAGCGCTTAACACTACGGCTTACTCTACTATAGGTTGAGCTTAGTATAATATATAGTAACTGAAAATTCACACGTACTTTAAGTATTTCAAAATTTCACATTATGACTTACTGTACTGAGCCGTCCTATCACCATTATCTTAGCGTTGTAAATACAGCACCTTCATATACATATTCACACATAACTTAAATAATTCAGATGCCTTGATACTACAATTTACAGTGTAATATGCACAATTTACAGACTACTGGAGTCCATTTTTGAAGCATCTTACATATTTGGGGAAAGGCTCTAAGGCATCTGCACGTAATGCATTCCAAACATCAACGAATATTTACCATAGTTAGTTTTCTACGTTGTACCTTTTGTTTAAGGCGGATGATCTGTCCCGCTTATGTAACAGGGCTGTCGAACTCTCTCCGAGCTGGGTATTCGTGTACGCACATAACCTTCTTGTCTCCCACCCAAGAGTTTCTCTCATACTTGTCACTCTACTTCTGCGACTGAAATCATTAATCACGAAGCTTGCAGCCATCTCAACGAGTCCTGTATGTTCAGTTACGAAGTATAGCAAGAAATAATGGACAAAGAAACATTTTCCAGGGAACACATCAAAGTTGTGAAAAGTGTCTCGTTTAAATTTTTTACCTGTGTGACAAAACTATTCCAGGTTGCTGATACCAACGATTTTATTTCGTGTAAGCTTTGGAGGACTGCCCCCCTATCAAGACATACCAACCTGCTATGTAGTCGCAAGGTGGCACACAGTGTGACGGAACATTTGTCATCCGTTGCACGGAAACGTACCCAAAGTCGGCAATAGAAATTTTACACCAGAGCTGAACAAAATTATCCAGAGTGTTAAAACTGCATTTCTACGTTTTGACTTCTTGCACATCCTACGGGTCTTCTCAACAAAACTAAGTCACGCAGCAGTTCGACTCTTCACCACTCGATGTCATGGAAACTTTGTAGAATTAGTGAAAGCTGTAGGCCTAATTGTGTTTTACTCGAAATACAGCCGTCTTAATAGCTGCAGTCAGTAATTCATATCTTATGACGTATTTTGCCTAGAAGTATGAACTCTTTTTTAAAAATGCTCGGTAATTTATGCCAATTTTAGAACCACAAAAATCTCAAAAATGAAAAATCCTTGGTTACTTCCCTTTCCACGTAACGAGGCGGGACTCAACTTACCTTGAAATATTCAAATGGGATTCAACTTACGATAACTTTTATTCTGAGGAAGCCCGCCTGCGTCAAAGCAAATACAGTAGAGACAATACGCGACACTTACGGATTTAGCCTTGTTAAAATGGGAGACAATTCGACGGTGGCGCTCCTAGTGACTTGACCTGAAAAGTCGCGCTAAATTCAAATATCAATGGAAATGTATATACGGAAATGGATAAATAAATTACGTCTAGAAAGAAAGTGTTATTGAGATATTAACTTCGAAGTTGCTAAAGCAATTCTGGATAAATGAATGAAGAATTATTTAAAAGGTTATCATTTAAAGACTGAAATTAGACATATAAACAAGAAGTGAAATGGACTGCTGTGAAATGGCTAGATCTTTCATTTATACATTACTTTTTTAGCTTTAGCATTCCTGCCTGAAATTGGATTTGTCTTTTTTTTTCGCATTTAAAAACATTGTATTATCACATTAAGACACTTGTCAATAAAAATATCGGCACATTCCTTACACACATGATGCAATGAATTAACATTTAAGAGCTCGACAGTTTTCCTCTTAACATGAAGCCTATTAACAGAAAGAAAATCTATAAAATCCTAGCTTTAATCTGAGAAGAGGGATAAAAGAAAGAAAGGTATGAAAATGTTGTCGATAGTGATGCTTTGAGGAATATTTACATGCAATTAGAGTAAAAATGTACCATACCCTTCGCTGTATAGTCGAGGAGTTTTAAAGTCGCTGGCCTGGAAATGATCTGAACAGATCTTATAATTCTTATATAAGCGTAACGTCCCTTCTTTCTTGTACACATTATCCAAATCACTTCTGTGACATTTCAAAACCCACAGATCACACCTACAACAACACATCGGTATTGAAGTTTAACTGCTGCACTATACAATAACATATGCGTACTACATTTTAAGCCCATTAAAATATGGGTCGAGCAGGTCAGAAGATTATGAAGTACTATAAAGATCTCTGTCACTGGAAGAATATATATGCAAACACAATATTACTTACATTTTCTTGTCACGAGAAAAGCAAAAGAAAGACCGCGCTTTCTTCTCTACTTCATAGTTACTGCAGCCAAACACAGCACATACCTTTCTCCTCATGTTAAGAGGAGATGTCAAGGAATGACACACGCTACTATTTAATTATGTCAACTCACTGAAAATGCTTAAATAACACCAAAAACTTCACACAAAAATACACGTGCTCTTATGACAGAATGAGTAGTTTTCAGGTCTAGTCGCTAGAGAGAGCTCTAATAGCTGTCCCTCGATATCTCGCTGAGTGTCGCGTATTGTCTCTACTGTATTTGGTCAAAGGCCTTCCACTCGTTTTGATACGCGCTGGGGAAGCAGTGACCAATGGCCGAGTATACTCTTGTTGCAGCGTCTTAGAACGTGCACTTTATCGCGGTAATTATGTATAAATCAACACTTATTTTTTTATTGTGGCGAACTTATTCTGATATTCTGCGTGATTTGTAACACCGAGTTTTCTGTGTCCCGTGGAGGAAATAACACCTAGAATCAAGCAAACGCACTGTTGTACTATACGGATTATTTTAATATAGGGTAAAGTCAAGTTACTCTGTGATATCAAGTAACTCCGTGATAAATTGTATTTCCTGTATCACTACGTTGCTTCAGTTCGAAAGGTTACAAGATTTTGCCAGTAGATGGCAGAAGAATCCAGGAGTCTAGCAAACCCTCGCGCTCCATCTTTGAGCAGTTCAAAGAGATTTTAAGAATGTATTCCTATTATGTTGTTATGTGAGCAGGTCGCGCACAGGCAGTGAAATCACTAGTGAACATATTAGTTTCTTACAAACAGTTATTCTAGTGTATAAGTTTCATTTTAACACCAGTCACAGGTAAGATACAGATCATTCACATACAAAATTTGCTTGCACATTGTATCACGCGTTGAAGGTGTGTGAGCTTAGCAATAGGTTCGTTTTTCTTAGGTTAGACGCTGAGATGGCGCCAAGGCGGGATAAAGTGGCGCGCTCTTAACACATCTGAAACACTTAAAGAAGCGTTGCGGTTGGTGAAAGAAGAAGGATGAACAGTATACAAGGCCAGTAAATGATTTGGTATCCCGTGGAGTACACGTAAGGAATATTGCAAAAAAAAAAATAGACGATCCAGGAAGCGCAACTCTTTCAAAAATTGGAAAGCCTTTTGTTATGCCACCTGAACTTGAAGTGAAGATAGTGAACTACATAACAATGATGCAGTCTTTGGCAGCTGAGAATGATGCCCACATTGTGACATTCCCGGCCCACACAACTTACCTTCACCAGCCTCTGGACGTCGGGGTTTGTAAACCTCTTAACGAATCATGGAGGAAAGAGTTGGCTAGATTTTTGGTTGATCATCCTGGAGGGAAACCAGTTCTCTGTTATTTCAACAGACTTCTGGCTACAGCTTACCAAGACGACTTTCAGACCATCACTACTGCAACAGCTTCGCAAGCACTGGGATTTTCTCCTACAACAAAGATGCTGTTTCCAATGATGCTCTTGCTCCTTACTTTGTTACACAGGGTCAGAGGCAGGAATCATGTGAAAAGTTGACGGCTCTAGAAGACATTTTGAAACTCCCTGCGTGCCAAACAGGGTGTAAAGAAAGGAAGGAAGGAAGAAAGGAAGGAAGGAAGGAAGGAAGGAAGGAAGAAGAAGTGACCCTTCTACGAAGGTAATTTCGCCAAGCCACAACAAGCCAACGACGTCAGGAGTGGGCAAATCCATGAAAACGATAAATCAGTCTAGGCCAGTTCTGTAATGTCTGATCCCATGTCAAGTGCCAGAAAGTGTTAGATAATGTCTATTTTATGTGTGATGGCTGTCAGGAATCAGATAGTGACTACGAACAGTCAAGCAGACTGAAAACAAGAGCAGAATTTTGTTTGTGCATATTTTTTGTGGAATATATTTGGCTCTTTTTTCTTTATTACAATTTTTGTATAATACAAAGTTTCAATATGGCCAATAAAATATAACTGAAACTTATTCATATTAATTGAACACTTCCATTAGATGAAAAACTAGTTTCCATGATTAAAAAGTATTCTTAATGGTAAGCAGCATACTATCACGGAGTTACCTACTTCTACTGCCAATATTTGTAAGTTAATTCCTAGAAATAACATGTAGATATTTGTAATATATATGTAAGAAATGCTTCGTAGGACATCCCTCTTTCGCAGGAAACAAATGAAAACAACCGTAGTCTAAAGTTTCCGAATCCCTAGCAGAGAAAGCTTAGTATCATGGAATTACTTAACTTTACCCTCTCACCGCTCACCACCCTCTAGGACCCCGGTACCACCTAGGGATGATGAGGTGAATAACCTTACCATCAGGGAGAGAGTAGAAGAGAGAGGAAAGAGAGGACAGAGAGAGAGAAAAAAGAGAGAGAGAGAGAGAGAGAGAGAGATAGAGACCCTGGTGAGAAGGTTGCTAGCGTGTCCGCCCCAGAATGGGAGTAATAGCGAACACGTGGGAGAATGAAGGGCACAAGAAGAAGGACAACAAAGGTATAGTCACAATATAAAAAAACAAGAAACCATAGAAAAACTTACCGGAACCAGCGGAGGAAGACGACGTAAGGCCGTGGAAGTTAATGCACAAGAAAATCGGTGGCAGTGCTCCACCGAACGTGGCGAATGAAAACCAACACTTCAATTAAGTTGAAGAATTTTAATGGAAGGGCAAATAGTAGTTAACAAACCAAGTCATTAAGTTGATAAAACCCATTTTTATTTTAAGACGTAAAGCCAAAATGTAAATAAAGTCAACGTAAAGTTGAAAGGTGGAAAAGGTAATTAACAGTAAATAGAATAAAACAGAAAATACCCAGGTATGGTTTAAAAGGAAAATTAATTCATTATTAATTAACAATTAATGGTAAATAAATACTCTTTAACAGATAATAAATTGAAAATTTTATGAAAACAACAAGGAAAGAAAGGGATGACCTCCGTACCTAATAAAATGTGTTCAGAAAACAACGGAAAACCAAATGACTTCCTTACCTAAATACTACCTTGAAATAAAATGTGATCGATCACGGATAGTTATTTAATAAAAAACTAAGTTAACAATTATTCAATAAAATGGATCTTCAACGCGGCCGCTTCTCATAATTACCAAAATTAAAAACGTTCAGTTTTCACCAAGGACAGTTTCCAAGACATATGGAATTTCATGTAAAAACAAAACTCCTTCGGGGCAAGAAAATAGTAACACAACGTTAAAGGGCGGTCGAAATTAATAAATTAACTTAAAACAGAGAACGATACACTCAACTCAGAAACAAATACTTCTAGATGCACACCGGCTCAATACGCCAGACAACATTAAAACTCGACAACAATCCACACACCAAAACGTTGCCAAGGTAACCCGCAAACAAAAGCAACGCCTCCAAAAGGAGGAAAACAGGGTAGAGAAAATAATTGTTAATTGACCCAAAACCCCAGAAGGGGGAGGGGAGAAGAAAACAAACCAAACGAATTAGAAAACAAAACACAGGAAAGTAAACAGAAAGCCGAAGAAGGTAAGGCTCACTACCTTGGAGACTGTACCTTGGTTTACAAGGAAAGTAACAATTTAAAGTGCCAAAAATAATTCGTTTAAATTTTAAATTAATAATTCCAATTTAGTTCACGGTGAACCTTCCACATTACTGTGATTAGTTGCCGAAACTATTTTTCAGATTTTCGATATCACACACGCACATAGGTATTAATTTAACGGCGAAGTCCAAATATTTATTATTATTATTATTATTATTATTATTATTTTTCCAGAAATCTTCGAAAATATCAAAATCCTCTTCAGGACGACGTTTAAAATGATTTCAAACACTGGTACATACCTTTGGTGATGAAGAAATGAGAGGAATTTAAACCTGACATTGTTGACGAAGAAATACAGTCACACGACCGGCATCCAGACCTCGTTGGGAAGTATCCAGACGAAAAATAAATCCAAAAATATGATCAGAAGAAATGGCCGGAGGTCTCCAACTAGTTCATACGGGGAAAATCCCCGTTAATGCAGGTATCACGGGGGTTTTCTGGAAATCCACCTCTCCATCGCGTAGTTCACAAACACACAAGCGCACATCATGGCTGACTGAAGCGAACTGAGTCTCGCGTCGGCAAGCGAGGAGGAGACAAGTTTTGCCTGGTAGTAGGCCAGCGCATGCGCAGTTATACTCAACCAACCACAAGGCCAGACAATGGCCCGCTGTCTACGGTAACTTTAAAAAAGGTATGCTGGCGTAAGCCGTTTGACACAAATATTCTAGGCCACAGGGCCAGTTCAAAATGGTTATAAGGGGGAGGCTCACATTATTTAATATTGTCTCAGCCCTCCCGCCCCGAAACGACGACAAAATCTCATGCGCATGCCATGAATGATGTGGTGGTCACACATACACTAAATTTGGGCGGAGTAGTCCAACAGAAAACGACCACCAAGATTAACTAATTTTAGTTAGGAGTTCACATGACCAGGTTAATAGTCCAAGATACAGTTCCATATCACATAGTTTTTAGAAATAATAGGCGAGGTGCGATCAACATCAGTGTCCAGAAACGTTAACCGAGCACTCGGAAAATCACCAGAGTAATGTTTTTCATCAAATAGAGAGCACAATGACCAGAGTTCGCCAAATAATCAGTTTCACCCAATACACATTGTTTCAATGCATCACACAATGATATAGTTTATGACACATGACGCAGTTCACCTTGAGGTTTGGCAACTCTCACACTAATCACAGATATACTGACCAAAATTAAACAAAAACCACATGATTATAAGTCCACGCATACAGGTTATTTTCTCAAGCACGGTGGTAAATTAATTCTTAATGCACGAATACCTTTACAAGTCTCCTTTGATATTAAGGAAATGCATGATCTTGTGTTGCAAAGGGAGACAACAGGGGAAATGAAACGCACCGGAAAACCCGAATGGGGGCAAAACCACAAGAAGAGGGAGGAAAAAAAGAAACAAACCAGGAAATTAAAGTAGGTGAGTATTCAGTTACAGGATCCACAGATCCGCCAATTAACTTTACCTAAGCTAGTTACCAACAAACTAGCTGAAGCCCAGAGCTTTCCACTTAGTCCGATATAGCACCGACGGAAAAGAAGGGACCATACAACGACAATTAAGAAATCAAAGGGAAACTACATAAAATATACTATGTTACTCTGCCACGAAGGACACTTAGCCATGACACGAAGAGAAACAATTAACAAGAACACATAGAAACATAGGGTACAATCCAACACATAACACCAACTAGGACTAAGACAGATATCCCGAAGGATCATGAACATAACGGAAGGGAAAGCAGTAATATTACTCAAGCACAAATCACCCACAAGAAAAATATATAAGTAAATGTACAGGACCACTCCAAAGAATAGACGTCCTTGGAACATATGGTTTAGAATAGCAGGAGTTAAACTAAGAGGACACATGAATGACCTATCAAATTACACTATTAGATATTGGAGTGACACACACACAACCACAGAGTGGCGAACTCGTCAATCGGTCCAAGGGTCAAGAACGAGGGGTTGAGCGAAATACAAACCACACTGGGATCGGCAACTTATCCTAGTTCACCAACAAACACAGGTAAGGACTCAAGCATAGAAACCTAATTTTGAACAAACCAACGGAAAACCATCAGAGAGAAGGGACGCAGAAACCACACGAGTTACAGAGAGGTAAGACAGGCAACAGTAGCATCGATGGGCAATCAGGAGACTCCTATAGGTTACCAGATGGAAAAATCGCGATCAGACAGTCATCCATAACGGCCACATCAAGGTACAACTACCAAAAATATATGCACGGGGCAACGTGGTACAGAATAGTAACCACAAACCTAATTCTGCGTGAGGAAGAACAAGTCGAAAATCCCAGAGCCAACAGATAACTAAGAATTGCCCACCCGAAGGTGTACTTCCACCGAGTAAGGGATACCAAACCAACAGCCAAATCTACCGTGACACAGAGGTAAATTAAAGGACAAATCACATCCCAACCAAGGTGTCTTGACAGCCAAACAACGTAATCCAAAACACGATTACCTAAATAATGACAAGGTAGCAACGCGGGTTATTCATAGAGAGATAAAGGATAGCTATCCTCAACGCGTGCTCACAGACCACACAAAACAGCACAATACAAAGCAGAAATTACAACAGCAACCAGGTACAGATTAAGGACTAGGTCCATCCCACAGAAGCACAAAAGGAGAAATATCCTCAGGAAGGAAGTCCGACAGTACCACCGAAAACTCCACACGCCAACCAGTAGATAAGGAAAATTACACTATGTTACTAACGGTCCACATTTCAAAAGGATCCAAACAGCTCACAACAACATTACCAAGTTACAACACCGGAGATACAACCATAATGCTGGCAGGAGTGCACCAACCGAACGCCCACAGGAAAAATCGGAGACAGATTTTCTACATAACCCCAAAACGACCCCCAAAATCAAAGGTTAGGAAGATAAATTCAGCCCAAAAACCCATTACAGGAAAAATAATATAGAGGGTTCACGCATAGAAAACCACCTTTAGAACAGCCGCGAAGGGTGCCCAAGAGGAGGAGTGTCAGATCACTCGATCATGGATGAATACAAACATCAGTATCCGGAAAAGAAACACCTTTAAGACACGCGGTCCATGCAGAAGGCAAGCAGGGAACCTTTCCGACACCAATAGATCGAAACACACCACAATCAGAAATCGCACAATACTAAAATGGCACAAATAGCAACCCAATCATGACTAAGCACCACACATCTTCAAACACCCGCATACAATGAAAGGATGACAAAATGGTAAACGCTCAGGCACCAGACACACTCCCTTACATTCCATCCCAAGCACACCATAGCTCAGCAATGATTAAGCCACAAGAGGATCGAAGGGTTCAGCGGAAGGAATCCGATGCGGAGCCACAGAAGAAACAAGTCTTTGAAATTACATAAGCCTAGAGAAAACAGAGGGACAACAAAGCACAATTTAAGTTAGATGTCATCAGATTTCCCCAATGGAACTTCGGTAGCGCACTACATAAGCATAAGGTTATACAACGGGGATATCTATTCCAAGGTATTAATACCACCATCACGAGACAATTAAGGAAAGACAATTTCTAACTACGAGGATCCACACCTAGAAACAGTAACATACAAGAAGTACTAAATTAGAATCACCAACACGAGACACAGAAAGGACCAGATTGACTCGCTCGCCATCCCACAGTATGTGTGCTAAATTCACTAACGATACAGGTCAGTTACCAAAGGTGCATCCATCCAGCGGAAGATGCGGTACAATTTGCCAGATCAACCGGGTTTAATTTGAGAAACATGAACGCGCCTGATACGCTTTGCTACAGGGTCACTTACCAAAATAGAAACGGGAGACAAGAACTCCAACACAGTGCACGGGCCTTGGTACCTAGGGGCAAGTTTTGCCGAAAACTTATTCACGGCCTTACTCATTGGGTAGCACTTAACATACACGAGATCACCAACATTGAATGTTGACGGTTTCCTGCCTTTATCGTACTGCCTTTTGACCTTTTCGTATGACAGCTAGATTCCTTTTTGCTTCGTTCCAGATCTTTTGAACATCATTAGGCCTAGATAGGTCTGGGAGAAGATCCTCAATACATAGCAGGTTAGACATAGGGGAGTACGGAGTATAGCCAAACATTAAAGACATAGGCGTCTTACCATGGGACTCATGAGTAGCGGAATTGAAAGCATGGGCCAACCAATGCAGACAGGAGTCCCATTTGGACTGGTTGTCATGATGATACGCTATCAACGCAGATTTTAAGTTCCGATTCAACCTCTCTGCATAAGAAGGATTTGGATAGTATGGAATAGTGGTGACATGTGAAATGCCCAACTCAAACAGATACCTTTTGAAGGAGTTACTGGTGAAAGAACTAGCGTTGTCAGATACTAAGAACTTAGGTGGGCCAAATGATGCAAATATGGAATTTAGACAGGAGATAGAGGTACGTGAATTAGTGGACCTGGTGGGAAAGATCCAACAGAACCGGGAGAAGGCATCTATACAGACAAAAATGTGGGTGTTTCCCAAGGAAGATCGGGGGAGGGGTCCTACGAAATCTATGAACAGTCGTTCCATGGGGCGCGAAGCTTGTGATGAAGACAATAATCCCACCCGGTTATTCAAATTAGGTTTGCTGATGGCGCAAGATTTACAAGATTTGACCATGTTCCTGATATCCTATCCATTTTCTTCCAAACAAAGAATTGTCTGATTTTCAAACGAGTTTTGAAATTTCCTAGATGACCGCCAAGGGGTGAACAGTGGTAATACTTGAAAATGACAGGTACCAGAACTTTAGGAATGACAATTTTGGAATTATGGTCCTTGCGACCCTTACAACAGAGAACACCCTTAGATAAGGAGTAAGGTTTTACTTCGATCCCGCTACTGATTGTATCAATGATCCTTTTCAGATCCGGATCAGTTTTTTGATGATCTCCAATTTCTTGATACAGCAACGGGGAATCGGTGAGGATGGCACTAACTCCAACCGTATTGACAGCAGGCTCATCCACACACGGGTTGGCTTCCACACAAGGATTACCTTCAAACATCCTGCTCAAGCCATCGGCAATGACGTTCTCAGACCCACGAATGTGGCGAACATTGAAATTAAAGGATGAGATCCGTAATGCCCATCTAGTTATCCTACCGGTCCTTTTTGGTCGGTTCAACACCCAAGAAAGAGCCTGATTATCGGTCTCCAGATCAAAGTTGACGTGTTCAATGAAAGATCGAAATTTCTCCAGAGCAAACAGCACAACTAGACACTCTAGTTCATAAATGGAGTACTTAGACTCCAGATCATTGAGGACCCTGGATACGTAGGCCACGGGCCTACGCCCATCTTCATGTTCTTGTAACAGAACGCCAGCAATAGCACGCCCGGAGGCATCAGTTTGGACAATGAAACGTTTCTCAAAATCAGGAATAGCTAATAAAGGTGCATTAATCAGTGCGACCTTCAATGAATTGAAAGCTTCCTCCTGGGCTTTACCCCAAGTAAATTTTACATTCTTTTTCCTAAGGTCGTTCAACGGGGCAGCCACTTCAGCAAAGTTAGGGATGAATTTTCTAAAGAAATTGACCATACCAATGAATCGAGCAACGCCCTTGACATCTTTGGGAGGTGGAAAATCCCTAATGGCTTGAGTTCTGGAATGATCTATGGAAACGCCTTCAGAAGAAACTACATGTCCCAAGAAAGACATGCTGGGTCTGGCGAAAGCTACCTTTGATAACTTCACTGTAAGGCCGGCTTTCCTTAACCGTAGCAATACTTCCCTAACGTGCACCATATGTTCCTCGAAGGTATTCGAATAAATTAATAAATCGTCCAGGTAATTAAAGACATAGCTGAACTTAATGTCAGAGAGAATGGAATTTAACAACCTCGACAACACAGGTGCTCCACAGCTGAGTCCGAACGGAAGTCTGAGGAACTCATACAAGTTCCAGTCGGTGATGAAGGCAGTGAGGGGAATTGATCTCTTCGATAAAGGCACTTGGTAATAAGCCTGGTTCAAATCCAGGACAGTGAAAAATTTCGCACCTGAGAACCATCCAAAACAAGTATGATGGTCGGGTAGGGGAATAGATTGGAGTACAATCTTACTATTTAGAGCCCTATAGTCAATCACAGCACGATAACCACCAGAAGGTTTGGGTACCAAGAACACAGGGGACGCATACGGGGAAGTCGAAGGTCTGATCACTCCGTCTCTTTCCATTTGCTCAACGATTTTCTTTAATTCCAACATACGGGGTGGGGAAAGGCGATAAGGAGGGGATCGAACAGGCTGCAGGTCAGACAACTCAATGTCATACTCGAGTACGTCGGTCAAGCCTAACTTGCTAGTGAACACATCGGGAAATTCCCTGCAAAGATCACGAACTTGCCGTGCTTCGGCATCTCCTAAATGATTCAGGTCAAGCCGATCGATGTCACTAGACTCATCTGACTCAGGGTAACCCGCACACAAAACTTTAGGCATTTTCAAGGGAACGTTAATCAATTCAAATTTCAGGTCAGGAGAAAATTTAAAAAAGAAATTTCGACACTGGGGATCCAAAACGACACCGGCCCAAGATAGAAAATTGGTACCCAGAATAATGTTACATGATAAATTGGATGTCACCAAGCACTTGATCTTCCAAGTGAAATTCCCAATCCTCAACTTGACCTTCACAGTCCCCAAAATATTTAAAAACTGACAATTAGCCGAAACGCATCTTAGATTAGTGGGTTTTATTTCCGGAAGTTTACACGAGGATTTCTTTTGACAATACCAGGCATAATTCATCAAGCATACTACGCTTCCAGTATCAAGAAGGGCATCTACGGGTTCATTGTTGACCTCGACAAATGTGCACGTGCCAGAGGAGGGGGCATGAGCAGAAATACCATTGCACCTTGGGGGACACACGGGTCTTTTACGAGATTCAGAGTTTACAAACTTAGTATTGGCAGACTTTGCCCTTTCCCTTTCTAGTCATTGAGTACCATTTCTGTCTACCAAGGGGCAATTTCTTTTAACATGCTGTCTAGAGCCACAGGAATAGCAAGCGCCTGGACCACGTCTAACGTCAGGGCAGGAATTTCTTAGATGACTTCGGGACCCACAGTTGTAACATTTACGGGCATTCACTACTTTAGGTGTTGACGGAAGGACAGGACAATTGGTAGTAGTAGGGGGAGGGAAATTCACAGGTCTGGAGGCATCCCCATGTTTGACATCTTCAGCAAAGGAACAGGCCTCTTCCAATTCTTGAAAGGTAGTAGGGCAACGGGTTAAGGAAAGATAGGAGCGGTACGCAGGAGATATTCCTTTTAAAATTCTAGAGACCATTTCACATTCTGGCACAGAAATTCTAAAAACCTTGCAAAAGAATCGCAGATCCAGCACATAAGTTAGCAAGTTCTCATGCAGGAACTGGGTCCGGAAACAGTGTTGGGGCACAAGACTTTGGAGAGCAAGAGAGGGAATAAATTTGGAAAGGACAAGTTCATGAAAGGTGCTAATCGATAAATTTTTAGAGATAGCTTCAGAAATTTCTCTTTTTAGAATCCCTTCACAATGAGGAAAGAGGGCGCGGAAAATCCCCAAATCATCGACTGAGTACACATTACCAGTCTCGGTTAACTCCACCAGAAACCGTACGAATCGAATACACTCATCGATAGAATTTACAGAAAAGGACTTCACTCCCCGAAAAACTTCCTTTAAACAGTTAGGCGATGACGCCGAATTTAGCTTAGAGACTAAGGTTTCCAGTAAAGGAGCAGTCACACAACACTGACCTTGGGCATGGGTCGAGGACGCAATTTGGTGGGAAGTGACACTCAGGGTAGGTACAGTAGGGTTAAGTCCAGTAGAAATAGAACAATTCTCCATATCTCTGTTAATCAACAGCAAATCTAAATCAGAGGTGATCCCAGAAACCACCGTTAACAATCTAGCACATTCAGACACAAAAACAGGATCAGGCTTAATGGATAAAATATCCTGAATTCGGCCCGAGTAGTGGTCAGCTCTGGCCCTCAGCCGGTTTACTTGGGCCTTGGATGGAGGCAATTCAATAAACTCTTCACGAATAATATTAATTTCGTTAAAATTGTCACAGATTAGGTTAAGGTACTCACCCACTCGACTCCTGTCAATAGAAAATACATTAATGGGGACCTGGGAGTTGGCTGATAGCAAGGCAGCGCACTCAGCGACAGTACGGGCAGGTTCAAGGCCACGAATGGATAACTCGTACTCCAGTTCAGCACGACGTAGGAAGGAGGGGTTCGTAACTGCACGCGCCATGGTAGCAAACATGGAACAAAATAATCAAAAAAATTACACAAGATCCTTGCACTCCCTTTTACAATAGTTATTGACAATAACACTTTTAGTTTTTTAATTTTTGATTTCCATCCGCCAACATTCGCCACAGCGCTGCACCGAGCAAAGGTAGGAGGGGAGGAAAATTAGGCTGCACAAGGCAGAAACAACAGAGATTAGGCAGCAGAGCAACAACAACAACAACAAACAACCACGCTCTGCTACCACTCTCACCGCTCACCACCCTCTAGGACCCCGGTACCACCTAGGGATGATGAGGTGAATAACCTTACCATCAGGGAGAGAGTAGAAGAGAGAGGAAAGAGAGGACAGAGAGAGAGAAAAAAGAGAGAGAGAGAGAGAGAGAGAGAGAGATAGAGACCCTGGTGAGAAGGTTGCTAGCGTGTCCGCCCCAGAATGGGAGTAATAGCGAACACGTGGGAGAATGAAGGGCACAAGAAGAAGGACAACAAAGGTATAGTCACAATATAAAAAAACAAGAAACCATAGAAAAACTTACCGGAACCAGCGGAGGAAGACGACGTAAGGCCGTGGAAGTTAATGCACAAGAAAATCGGTGGCAGTGCTCCACCGAACGTGGCGAATGAAAACCAACACTTCAATTAAGTTGAAGAATTTTAATGGAAGGGCAAATAGTAGTTAACAAACCAAGTCATTAAGTTGATAAAACCCATTTTTATTTTAAGACGTAAAGCCAAAATGTAAATAAAGTCAACGTAAAGTTGAAAGGTGGAAAAGGTAATTAACAGTAAATAGAATAAAACAGAAAATACCCAGGTATGGTTTAAAAGGAAAATTAATTCATTATTAATTAACAATTAATGGTAAATAAATACTCTTTAACAGATAATAAATTGAAAATTTTATGAAAACAACAAAGAAAGAAAGGGATGACCTCCGTACCTAATAAAATGTGTTCAGAAAACAACGGAAAACCAAATGACTTCCTTACCTAAATACTACCTTGAAATAAAATGTGATCGATCACGGATAGTTATTTAATAAAAAACTAAGTTAACAATTATTCAATAAAATGGATCTTCAACGCGGCCGCTTCTCATAATTACCAAAATTAAAAACGTTCAGTTTTCACCAAGGACAGTTTCCAAGACATATGGAATTTCATGTAAAAACAAAACTCCTTCGGTGCAAGAAAATAGTAACACAACGTTAAAGGGCGGTCGAAATTAATAAATTAACTTAAAACAGAGAACGATACACTCAACTCAGAAACAAATACTTCTAGGTGCACACCGGCTCAATACGCCAGACAACATTAAAACTCGACAACAATCCACACACCAAAACGTTGCCAAGGTAACCCGCAAACAAAAACAACGCCTCCAAAAGGAGGAAAACAGGGTAGAGAAAATAATTGTTAATTGACCCAAAACCCCAGAAGGGGGAGGGGAGAAGAAAACAAACCAAACGAATTAGAAAACAAAACACAGGAAAGTAAACAGAAAGCCGAAGAAGGTAAGGCTCACTACCTTGGAGACTGTACCTTGGTTTACAAGGAAAGTAACAATTTAAAGTGCCAAAAATAATTCGTTTAAATTTTAAATTAATAATTCCAATTTAGTTCACGGTGAACCTTCCACATTACTGTGATTAGTTGCCGAAACTATTTTTCAGATTTTCGATATCACACACGCACATAGGTATTAATTTAACGGCGAAGTCCAAATATTTATTATTATTATTATTATTATTATTATTATTATTATTTTTCCAGAAATCTTCGAAAATATCAAAATCCTCTTCAGGACGACGTTTAAAATGATTTCAAACACTGGTACATACCTTTGGTGATGAAGAAATGAAAGGAATTTAAACCTGACATTGTTGACGAAGAAATACAGTCACACGACCGGCATCCAGACCTCGTTGGGAAGTATCCAGACGAAAAATAAATCCAAAAATATGATCAGAAGAAATGGCCGGAGGTCTCCAACTAGTTCATACGGGGAAAATCCCCGTTAATGCAGGTATCACGGGGGTTTTCTGGAAATCCACCTCTCCATTGCGTAGTTCACAAACACACAAGCGCACATCATGGCTGACTGAAGCGAACTGAGTCTCGCGTCGGCAAGCGAGGAGGAGACAAGTTTTGCCTGGTAGTAGGCCAGCGCATGCGCAGTTATACTCAACCAACCACAAGGCCAGACAATGGCCCGCTGTCTACGGTAACTTTAAAAAAGGTATGCTGGCGTAAGCCGTTTGACACCAATATTCTAGGCCACAGGGCCAGTTCAAAATGGTTATAAGGGGGAGGCTCACATTATTTAATATTGTCTCAACCCTACATAATGTTTTACAGTTTGTGGTTGGCAAGTTCTTAGTATTCGTAAATGACCTGCACAAAATATTGCACCCCGGCAAGAAAAGTGGCACAACTCAACTCAAAAACGTTCATTTTTTAGATATGCCATGCAGCAAGCGCTCTTTCGATCTGCAAAACTTTCTTTCTTCGAAAAATCCCAAATACCGCTTCACCACACTGCACATCGTCAGTGAAGGATACTGACACTTGAAACTCTGTGCGAATCCTTCATTAGACGTGGTGTTCTAAACTTTGTTTTCTCAAAATCGTTCATTTTTGTGTCGCGTCACTGTTCTTGGGAAGGTGCGATGAGCTGGTGTTTGTTCAGGCGAGTCTGATTAAAGTAAGATCACATAACATCGTGGGTGTTTCTGAGTTTGCTGCTACTCGATGAAGTAAGCAGGAGGAACATGTAACGGTGCTGGCGGGGTTATTGGTCGCTGAGACAACAACAACACCTAATGCTGGGCTCGTAGCCAATTGAGTCACTAGGAAGTGCGCAGTGAATGTCCCATAGAAAAAATAAGAAAGCGCCGCATTACGACAGTAGCGTATCTTTGCAGCCTGCCTGTTCGGATGATTTTAAAACTTAGGAATACGAACCTGGACTAATGTAACCGTCAGTCATTACACTGTGTTATCCTTAAGATAATAATAATAATAATAATAATAATAATAATAATAATAATAATAATAATAATAATAATAATAATAATAGCAAGAGAGTGGCTGCGTGATTTTGGGCATGACCCAGTCATTTTGCATTCTGGAGATAGTGTGTTCGAACTCCGCTGTCGGCACCCTGAAGATGGTATTCCGTGGTTTCCCATTTTCACACCAGGCAAATGCTGGGGAGGAACCTTAATTAAGGTCACGACCACTTCCTTCCCTCTCCTCTCCCACCGTTGCCATAAGACCTATCTGTGTCGGTGCGACGTAAGGCAAATTGTAAATTAAGTAATGAAATTGGCCGGGAGTAACCGAGGCCAAGTACGGCTCGCCAGATGCTGGTTTCTTGATTTCACTCCCGTAATCGACCTGTGTGTCGTGTTGATGAAGACGACACATGCACACAACCCCCCGACCCAGCGGAATTAACCAAGTATAGTTAAAATTCCCAACCCTTCCGAGAATCCAACCCGGGACCCCTGTAACGAAAGGCCAGCACGCTAACCATTTAGCCATGGAGGCGGACAATTAAATAATAACCCGCCGTGTTAAGAAATATAAATCCGTGTTACGTAAGACTGCCCTGATAAACCCTCCCGTTGGCTGAACGGTCAGCGTACTGGCCTTCGGTTCAGAGGGTCCCGGGTTCGATTCCCGGCCGGGTCGGGGATTTTAACTTTAATTGGTTAATTCCAATGGTACGGGGGCTGGGTATATGTGTTGTCTTCATCATCATTTCATCCTCATCACGACGCGCAGGTCGCCTAAGGGTGTCAAATAGAAAGACTGCACCTGGCGAGCCGAACCCGACCTGGGATATCCCGGCACTACGACATTTCATTTCAACCCTGCCGTAGCGCCAAGTGGGCCGATGACACAGACACAGTTGGGAGCCCACATTCGTCCTTATTTAACGAGCAAAGTCCTAAGCGGTCTCTTCATGTTAGGCTATACACTGTACATTATATAAAAGCCGCTTGCCAGGTTCACAACGAGAACTGTGATGGAGAAGTGTTGAGCCGCGGAAGGATATTTTTCTCACTTCATCAGCTGACTACCGGTATGGGATCTGCTCTTGACAAATGTGCGTTATCATTAAAGATAGAAAACGATAAGGTATTCCTTTTTCTTCCCACTTCAAACCTAAATTGCAAACGATCCATTGAGTCTGATTTTTATCTTCATCTGTTTGCAAACAGTAAGGGAAAGGTGGGCTGAATACTAAACTAACAAGTTTTGGTGCCCACAACACACTGCAATCTAACACAGCCACCTCTTTAAACACAAATTTGTTGCCGTTTACTTTAAAGCCATGTACATCAACTATTAATGTTTTCGTCATGTTCGCGCTCCACTCTCTATCACTGTTTCTCGAAGACTAAAGCTTTTAGTCAACGAACGGGTTTAAACATGGACAATAACGTCATCGCTACAGCACATGCACACTCTTTCTTTCATGATGCGTACTTATTGCATTCCTTACACCTACTTACTCTTAGGAAAACGATCAAGTCCAAACATGCACAATGACGTCATCACTGCAGCACGTGCTCACTCTAGCTATGGCGATGCATGTTTAAACTTGTTCGATAAAGCTATGCCTTAACAGAAGAGGAGGAGGAGGAGGCTTTAAGAGCCACCGCCATCTTGTGTAGTAGCCTCTAAGTGCTAATTAGCGAGGTAGTAGCCGTAAAGATAGCAACACGGTACTCTGTTGAATAAAGATGGCCGCTATCAAAAAAGCATGTAGGTTTGTAAAGCACGTAGAATATTTTAAATTGTCCGCCACCACATTTCAAAGGTAAGTAGTTAAAGATAGCAGCACCGAGGTAAGCGATGTAAGATGGCGGATGACAGCTGTTAGAAAGGCATGTGGCTTTGTTTGCTCTGTTAATTAAAGATGGCGGATAACAGCTATCACGTGGAAATTACCGCCACCACATTTCAAAGGTACTAGCTAAAGATGGCAGCACTGAGGTTTACGATGCATGATGGGGGATGACAGCTGTCAAAAAGCACGTTGATTTTAAATTACCAGCAGTGCCATAAAGAGGGCAGCACTAAGGTTAGCGATGCAAGATGGCGGATGACAGCTGTCACGTGAAATTGCCCGCCACCACATTTCAAAAGTAAGTAGCTAAAGAGGACAGCACTAAGGTTAACGATGCAAGATGGCGGATGACAGCTGTTACGTAGAAATTGCCCACTACTACGATAAAGATAGCAGCACGGTGCTCTGTTGATTAAAGATAGCAGCTTGTCAAAAAAGCACATATAATTTTTCAAATTGCCGCCACCACATTTCAAAGGTAGTAGCTAAAGAGGACAGCACGATGCTCTGTTGATTAAAGATGGCTGCTGTCAGCTGTCAAAAAGTACGTAGGTTTGTTTCCCAACAAGAGCACGTGGAATTTTTCAAATTGCCACCACCACATTTCAAAGGTAGTAGCTAAAGAGTGCAGCACTGAGGTTTGCGATGCAAGAAGGCGGATGACAGCTGTCAAAAAGGACGTGGATTTTAAATTTCCCACCACCACCACGATAAGGTTTAGTACTATAAAGAGGGCAGCACTGAGGTTAGCGATACGTTGTTGTTGAGGTTTTGTGCCGTTAAGATAGCAGCACTGAGGTTAGCGATGCAAGATGGCTGATGGCAGCTGTCAAAAAAAGCACGTGGCTTTGTTTACCGTTTCAAATCTCGCGCTAGTAAGGTTTAGTTGGCAGCACTGAGGTTTAGGCCCGTCAAGATGGCAGCACTGAGGTTAGCGATGCGTTGTTGTTTAAAGATACCTGTCAAAAAGCACGTGGCTGTCAAAAAAGCACCTGGCTTTGTTTATCCATTCAAATCTTGCGCTAGTAAGGTTTATTTGGCAGCACTGAGGTTTAGGCCCGTCAAGATGGCAGGAGTGAGGTTAGCGATGCGTTGTTGTCGATGACAGCTGTCAAAAAGCGCGTAGCTCTGTTTACAAATTTCAAATCTCCCGCCAAAATTCAAATTTCCCGCGGGTGGTGGAGGCCTCTGTGGATGGCCGGTGGCGCCCGTAACTCTCCAGTTATACTACTTCAACCTTGTCTTGTCTTGTCGCGACTTTGGTACGGTTTGCAGACTTACCGTTGCTTGTGTGTGTTATACTTATAACACAGTAGTTTGTCCGACAAATTAAAGCAAATTTCAAGAAGGGGGCTGAATTATTTACAGCAGGCAAACACGCATGAGTACAGTTCTAGTAATGCGTATAACAACATAAAGGCTTTAAATTGATTAACCGAGCTCGATAGCTGCAGTATCCAGTACTCGGGAGATAGTGGGTTCGAACCCCACTGTCGGCAGCCCTGAAGACGGTTTTCCGTGGTTTCCCATTTTCACACCAGGCAAATGCTGGGGCTGTACCTTAATTAAGGCCACGGACGCTTCCTTCCCACTCCTAGCCCTCTCCTGTCCGATCGTCGCCATAAGACCTATCTGTGTCGGTGCGACGTAAAGCAACTAGCAAATAAATTGATTGAGGGTGAGATAGAGCGTGTATTTCCTTAATTTCTCATTGAGCTTGAGAACCGACATAATTATGAATATATTGATTGGTCATTAACTTGGGTAGTGGAACCTCCACTGAGGTTAGTTTGTCTCGTGATTTCAATATGTAACTAGTCAAGTTGGCAGCAGTGATGTAAGAATGGGGCGGTCACACGTGACAACTGCTATTGTTTTCTTATACATTCGAATTATTAAATAAACCTGATCACGGACAATGCAGGAGCTCATCAGATATAAATGACTGGAAAGTCGTAGTTTCGCAATTTGCGTTAGAAAACGTTTAGGCAAAGTGGTTACCAATGTGAAGCGATTCTTGCTCGCTGATACCCTAGGAGGATACCCCAGACTTCACAGACGTTTCACGCACAATGTTGTGATTGTTCCCTGAGCGCCGATTAACAATGGGAGAACTTTCAGAGAGTAAAAGATAAACCAAACATTGTTGTGGCAAATTATAATTATCTATTAGAATAGCATTAATTATACATTCATTGTAAATCATTTTGTAATATCAATGAAACAACAACGTGGGCCGCACACAGGGGGAGGGGGGTGATATTGTAACACAAATGAGACTCTTGGTTTGCAATAATGGTTTCAGCATGCGACACCATAATTATATTGCCACTATGTAGCTGTTCTTACCAACACACACAAAAATACATATTTACTAAAAATATAGTCATACTTTTCTTTCTGTCTTGCGAGGTTCAGTGTTCAACAAATTGAAAAGTCATCCTACCGAAATTTTGACCAGAACAGAAGTTTCAAATTAAATTTTAAATAAATAAACATCTCACATCCTTTTACATTCCATGTTGTATGATTTCTAGAAGGGAGTACTTAAATTACATTTCAGAACAAAATTCACACGATTCTTCAATCTAGGCTTGCCAACTTTCTTGCATCATGATAAACAAACAAACAAACAAACAAACAAACAAACAGGTACGAGTCGATTCTCTGCCGTCATTGCCCTTAAGTGGATCTAAAACGAGTAAGCAGCTCAATTTTCCGCAAAAATATCAGACAGTTCATTGTTTAATTTATCAAACTCGCACATTGCTAACCACAAAATCAAATATGAAACGAATGTAAAGATACAAAAAGAAGGTTATAAAATTAAGTCAAATCGTACGAAATGTCAACAGGGTCGACATTAGCATATCGCTTAACAGCTAGATCAATGTCTGTTTTCAGTCGACGCGGATATCTGATGCAGTGTTCGAATGTTTGGAAAAAAAAAAACTCTCAGCACTTTTCTAATGCTTCGACTGCACTCTTTGGTCTCTCACTCAGCTCAATGTTTTTCGATTTTTTTGTTCCATCACTCGCAATCATTTTTCACACTTTGTAAACTTGAGAGGTCACTGGTACACTAGCGAGCAGTTGAGTGTATGCTTCGCTAGGTTTCCAACACTGTTGGGAGCTCAACGAAATACAGTAGAAACAATACGCGACACTTACGGATTTAGCCTTGTTAAAATGGGAGACAATTCGACGGTGGCGCTCCTAGTGACTTGACCTGAAAAGTCGCGCTAAATTCAAATATCAATGGAAATGTATATACGAAAATGGATAAATTAATTACGTCTAGAAAGAAAGTATTATTGAGATATTAACTTCGAAGTTGCTAAAGCAATTCTGGATAAATGAATGAAGAATTATTTAAAAGGTTATTATTTAAAGACTGAAATTAGCCATATAAACAAGATGTGAAATGAACTGATGTGCAGTGGCTTGATCTTTCATTTATGCATTACTTTTTTTGCTTTAGCATTCCTGCCTGAACTTTTACAGTTAGATTGGTCTTTTTTCTCATTTAAAAAACATTGTATCATCACATTAAGACACTTGTCAATAATATCGGCACACTCCTTACACACATGATGCAATGAATTAACATTTAAAAGCTAGACAATTTTCCTCTTAACATGAAGCCTACTAACAGAAAGAAAATCTATAAAATCTCGGCTTTAATCTGAGAAGAGGGATAAAAGAAAGAAAGGTATGAAGATGTTGTCGATAGTGATGCTTTGAGGAATATTTACGTACAATTAGAGTAAAAATGTAACATACCCTTGGCTGTATAGTCGAGGATTTCTAAAGTCGCTGGCCTGGAAATGATCTGAACAGATCTTATAATTCTTATATAAGCGTAACGTCCCTTCTTTCTTGTACACCTTATCCAATTCACTTCTGTGACATTTCAAAACCCACAGATCACACCTACAACAACACATCGGTATTGAAGGTTAACTGCTGCACTATACAATGAAATATGCGTATTGTATTTTAAGCCAGTTAAAATATGGGTCGAGCAGGTCAGAAGATTATGAAGTACTATAAGAATCTCTTTGTTACTGGAAGAATATATATGCAAACACAAGATTACTTACATTTTCTTATCACGAGAGAAGCGAAAGAAAGACCGCGCATTCTTCTCTACTTCATAGTTACTGCAGCCAAACACAGCACATACCTTTCCCCTCATGTTGAGAGGAGATATCAAGTAATGTCACACGCTACTATTTAATTATGTCAACTCACTGAAAAAGCATAAATAACACCAAAAACTTCACACACAAATACACGTGCTCTTATGACAGAATCAGTAGTTCTCAGGTCTAGTCGCTAGAGAGAGCTCTAATAGGTGTCCCTTGATATCTCGGAGTGTCGCGTATTGTCTCTACTGTATTTGGCTCAACTTTATGCACTGAGAGATATTTCGCTTTCCAACGCAGTTGCCAATGTGAAGGCGCGGCGACACAGGGTTGCCAGATCTATGGCATTTTCTCATATGTTTCCCCGTTCGGTGCACCCTTTATGTTCCGGTAAATGAAATGAAATGACGTATGGCTTTTAATGCCGGGAGTGTCCGAGGACATGTTCGGCTCGCCAGGTGCAGGTCTTTCGATTTGACTCCCGTACGCGACCTGCGCGTCGTGATGAGGATGAAATGATGATGAAGACAACACATACACCCATCCGCCGTGCCAGCGAAATTAACCAATGAAGGTTAAAATTACCGACCCTGCCGGGAATCGAACCCGGCACCCCTGTGACCAAAGGACAGCACGCTAATCATTTAGCCATGGAGCCGGACAATGTTCCGGTTTTTAAAAAAATCGCCGTTTAGACAATAGTACAGTGCGAACGGTAGCGCGGTTATGATCGAGTCTCTAGCGGCACTAGTGGAGCATGGGTGGTAACAAAGTGACTCACGCATTAAATAAATGGAATGATGTTTTTCCTTAAATATTTTCTCTGTGATTAGTGTTATATAGAGGATGGTTGCGTAGTTCTACTTCCTCTTAAAACAATGATCACCACCACCACCACTGATTCCAATGTTTTTGCGTTGATGAACTCTAAACAAATTACCTCAGGATTTCCTGGACGAATCGTGTCCGCGAAATTTCATTGTAATGTTTGTTCTAAATGGAGGATAATAATTGCTTTCACGTAAATCAACAATAAAATTTGTGCTAAATTAATAAATACCATTCTTCTTTTCCTACCGCTTTTTCTCCCACCTGTGGGGTCGCGGGTGTGAACTGCGTCGCACATGCGGATTTAGCCCTGTTTTACTGCCGGATGCCCTTCCTGACGCCAACACTATATGGAGGGACTAGCTGATGTACCCGTGCTTCGCTACGGAATTCTACACTGTATGCAGAATTCTAGAGTACACATTGTGAGTAAGACTCTTAACGCGACGGGGAAGTGGCAAAACGTCTTTTTTTATGTGAAGACTGAGAAATGAACCTCTGCCATTTGTCCGTTAACTGTTCACACTCATCAATCCAATCAGCGCGTCAGAGTAGGGATCGAATAGCTGGAACACTACGACGAACCAGCGTGTTAGGTACCAGCAGTATCAGAAAATGTATGAACCAGAGAGAAGAAAGTTACCTAACTGCCCTGCTATTTCCCTTCAATATTCAGGCAGGCTGTTGTACTCCGTACACATCTGTCGGAGATGAGTGACAATATTAATGCATCACAAATTCACAACAAACAACAGTCAACGTAAAGTTATTGTTGATCAATTTTATGAGCTTTCGATATTCTAGGCCTTCACATTTAGTTTTATTCCGACTCTCAAATACCACTCGTATCATAGTCGGTACGGTAAAATTGAATAAAACATCAGTGATCGGATGGTTCATGTTTGTGGGTTACTGTAGTCACGTCCTAGTTCGTGAACCACGGGCAACGGCTGAGTGGCCTAGTAAGTGGTCCTGAGAGTCGGGATACCAGTTACTATGGAATGGGAGTGGGCATCTCGGACATATTCTGAGTCGTGGCCCTCCTTGTGCTCAGGCTGCTAGGACTATACAATTCATCGGTGGTCCATAACCCGTTAGAGGAGAGATCCTCACTTGGACTATGTGCAAGTAGGGTAGCATCCTGCTTCATGAATTTACCAAGCTCAGAACATTTTAAGCAGCCTTCGGACCTATGGGAGTAACGAAGTCCCACTGTCATTTCACAGGCGAGGGACTCCTTGGAAACAACTTGGCAAACAAAATGGAATTCGATGGGGAGCTATCAATATTAATGGGGCTTATGGAACAAAGAGAGTAGAACTGGCTGAGTCAGCAAAGAGGATGCATCCGGATGTGCTAGGAGTAAGTGATATTCGCGTAAGGGGAGATAATGAGGAAGAGATAGGAGATTATAATTGTACTTGACGGGTGTTAGAAAGGGAAGGGCAGAGTCTGGAGTAGGGCTCTTTATCAGGAATACCATTGCACGCAACATAGTTTCTGTTAGGCACGTAAATGAGCGAATGATGTGGGTAGATTTGTCAGTTGGAGGAATTAGGACTAGAATTGTGTCCGTCTATTCACCATGTGAGGGTGCAGATGAGGATGAAGTTGACAAGTTTTATAAAACATTGAGTGGCATCGTGGTCAGGGTCAACAGAAAGGATAGAATAGTGCTAATGGGCGATTTCAATGCCAGAGTTGGGAATAGAACTGAAGGATACGAAAGAGTGATTGGGAAATGTGGGGAAGATATGGAAGCTAATGGGAATGGGAAGGGTTTGCTGGACTTCCGTGCTAGTATGGGTTTAGTAGTTACGAATACATTCTTCAAGCATGGGAGGCTAGGGGTACCAGATCCATAATAGACTATATCCTAACCGACTTCGAATTCAGGAAATCTGTTAGGAATGTACGAGTTTTCCGGGGATTTTTCGATGATACAGACCATTATCTGATCTGTAGTGAACTAAGTATCTCTAGGCCTAAGGTAGAGAAAGTGAAATCTGTCTGCAAACGAATAAGGGTAGAACACCTCCAGGACGAGGAAATTAGCCATAAGTACATAGATATGATTAGTGAGAAGTTTCGAACAGTAGACAGTAAGCAGGTTCAGGATATAGAAAGTGAATGGATGGCATACAGCGATGGTGTAGTAGAAACAGTAAGGGAATGCCTAGGAACAACTGTGTGTAAAGATGGGAAAAGGCGAACATCTTGGTGGAATGATGAAGTGAGAGCAGCCTGTAAACGTAAAAAGAAGGCTTATCAGAAATGGCTCCAAACAAGGGCCGAGGCAGACAGGGATTTGTACGTAAATGAAAGAAACAGAGCGAAACAAATAGTTGTTGAATCCAAAAAGAAGTCATGGGAAGATTTTGGTAATAACCTGGAAGGCTAGGTCAAGCAACAGGCAAACCTTTCTGGACAGTAAAGAATCTTAGGAAGGGAGGGAAAAAGGAAATGAACAGTGTTTTGAGTAATTCAGGTGAACTCATAATAGATCCCAGGGAATCACTGAGAGGTGGAGGGAATATTTTGAAGATCTTCTCAATGTAAAAGGAAATCATCCTGGTGGTGTTGTGAACAGCCAAGCTCATGGGGAGGAGGAAAATGATGTTGGTGAAATTACACTTGAGGAAGTGGAAAGGATGGTAAATAAAATCCATTGTCATAAAGCAGCAGGAATAGATGAAATTAGACCTGAAATGTGAAGTGTAGTACAAAGGCAGGAATGAAATGGCTTCAAGAGTAGTAAAATTAGCGTGGAGTGTTAGTAAGGTACCTTCAGATTGGACAAAAGCAATAATAGCACCTATATATAAGCAAGGAAACAGGAAGGATTGCAACAACTATCAAGGTATCTCATTGATTAGTATACCCGGCAAAGTATTCACTGGCATCTTAGAAGGGAGGGTGCGATCAGTCGTTGAGAGGAAGTTGGATGAAAACCAGTGTGGTTTCAGACCACAGAGAGGCTGTCATGATCAGATTTTCAGTATGCGCCAGGTAATTGAAAAATGTTACGAGAGGAATAGGCAGTTGAGTTTATGTTTCGTAGATCTAGAGAAAGCATATGACAGGGTGCCGAGGGAAAAGATGTTCGCTATACTGGGGGACTATGGAATTAAAGGTAGGTTATTAAAATCAATCAAAGGCATTTATGTTGATAATTGGGCTTCAGTGAGAATTGATGGTAGAATGAGTTCTTGGTTCCGGGTACTTACAGGGGTTAGACAAGGCTGTAATCTTTCACCTTTGATGTTCGCAGTTTACATAGATCATCTGCTGAAAGGTATAAAGTGGCAGGGAGGGATTCAGTTAGGTGGAAATGTAGTAAGCAGTCTGGCCTATGCTGACGACTTGGTCTTAATGGCGGATTGTGCCGAAAGCCTGGAACTTGAAAATAGGTGCAATGAGTATGGTATGAAAATTAGCGTCTCGAAGACTAAACTGATGTCAGTAGGTAAGAAATTCAACAGAATTGAATGTCAGATTGGTGATACAAAGCTAGAACAGGTCGATAATTTCAAGTATTTAGGTTGTGTGTTCTCCCAGGATGGTAATATATTAAGTGAGATTGAATCAAGGTCTCGTAAAGCTAATGCAGTGAGCTCGCAGCTGCGATCGACTGTATTCTGTAAGAAGGAAGTCGGCTCCCAGACGAAACTATCTTTACATCGGTCTGTTTTCAGACCAACTTTGCTTTATGGGAGCGAAAGCTGGGTGGACTCAGGATATCTTATTCATAAGTTAGAAGTAACAGACATGAAAGTAGCAAGAATGATTGCTGGTACAAACAGGTGGGAACAATGGCAGGATGGTACTCGGAATGAGAAGATAAAGCCTAATTTGTGAATGAACTCGATGGATGAAGCTGTACGCATAAACCAGCTTCTGTGGTGGGTTCATGTGAGGCGAATGGATGAGGATAGGTTACCTAAGAGAATAATGGTCTCTGCTATGGAGGGTAAGAGAAGTAGAGGTAAACCAAGACGACGATGGTTAGACTCAGTTTCTAACGATTTAAAGATAAGAGGTATAGAACTAAATGAGGCCACAACACTAGTTGCAAATCGAGGATTGTGGCGACGTTTAGTAGATTCACAGAGGCTTGCAGACTGAACGGTGAAAGGCATAATAGTCTATAATGATAATGTAGATCATGTATGTATGTATGTATGTATGTATGTATGTATGTATGTATGTATGTATGTATGTATGTATGTATGATCGGAAATTGTATTCTCTATAAATTATGTTATGCAGTACTTTTCGATAGGACCGATAACATAGGTATTTAAGAATTAAATTTTAGGCACCTTCCCCTAAACTACCATTTCATCCAGGGTGAATAAAATTGCTCATAGCTTAGACTGTGTTTCTTGTTTTCCGACTCTATATACCGATTTTCATTAAATTCTGTTTACCCATTTTCTCGTGGCTCGGCGTTGATATGGACTTAGCAACAAGAATACAAATTCACGAATATCTCTGTTATCATAGCCGGCACGGTAAACACGTATGACATAAATGATCGGAAATTATCTGTCTCCTAGCGTTTATCCCAACTTACGGGGTCCGCTGCTTTGCTACATCACCTCCACTTCGTCCTATTGTTGACATCTTCAGGTCGTGCATGTCGTCCTTGATATTGTCAGTCCACCGCTTTAAAGGCCTTCCACGTGGTCGTGTTCCTCCCGGATCAAACTGGAGAGCTGTTTTAGCAACTGAGCCATCCTGCCTTCCCATAACGTGGCCGTATCAGCGTAGACGCGCTTCCCTCACTTTCTCCACAATTGGAGCGGCGCCAAGTCTCTTCATTTCTTATGTGGTCACAACGAGTCAGTCCAAGAGTCCATCGAAGCATCCTCATTTCCATTGTATGAAGAGTCTGCTTGTGTTTTTTATGTCATTGGACGACATTCTGCCCCGTAAACAGCTGCTGGGCGTACCACGGTCTTGTAAATTTTTGCGTTTAGATGGTGAGGCATCTTTCTACCGCAGAGGACTCCGGTGACTTGTCTCCCTCCACTTGAGCCAAGCTGCATTTACTCGCGCTCGGGTATCAAAAGTGGCATCACAGTTCGAAGTGACAACTGACCCTAGGTATTTAAATTGCGTGTTTCTATGGTGGTTGGTAGTGTAGTGCGCTGTGTGTTGGGACGGACACAAACACCCCGACCTGGCCGGGAATCGAACCCGCAACCCTCTGAACCGAAGGCTAGTACGCTGACCATTCAGCCAACGAGTCGGACAAATTAATAAATACCATTATTACGAGAGAAATATAGATACGTAACTAGGGCGACGACACGACTCTCCTCTGTGGCGTTCCGCTTGGTCGTGCCTTCTCTCGAGGTCCAGGGAATGGAAGTGTTATGTCTGTGAATTCTGTCCATCGTGACTAGCGCGGGCAGCTCAAACGGGAAAGTGGGGGTGAAAATTATATCGTAAATAACACAAAAATGATTCGTGTTGAAAGAAAAGTATCATGATCCCTGGACCAATAATTATTAATGAATGAGTTACGGGCACAAGTCAACAACTCGCCCCACCAAGTAACGTCAAGTAAAGAATTTCAAAGAAGTTAAGTGAGCAAAGACATCACACACAAAAGAAGCGCTGTGGCCTAGCAGAATGTAGAATATATGAATCTCTAGTAACAATGGTATTTATTAATTTACCGAAAGTTTTGCTGCTGATTTGCATAAAAGTAATTATTATCTTCCATATCGCACAAAAATTATAATTACATTTCATGGATACGATTCGTTGACGTAATCCACCTCAATATGTGTTCAGAAGTTGGTGCCGGTAAAACAATACCAGAAAAATGGAATAACATTTTGTGTTAATTTTATTTCCATCGAATTCGTATACAAAAATATTATTTTCAACAATGGCAATAAAATGGCGAGATGACAGTAAAAGAATTGCACATTTCATAAACATGAACTGTTTGTATACTTCGATTATGATGAGGATAATAAGGAATTTCACACAAATATTTTGTTGAATAAGAAATTGTTGCAAATCTCATCTTCAGATATTTGTTCAATATAAATAATGAGGGACAGTTTCACGCTGGTATTCATTTATTTTTAACTTATTTATGTATTTTTTTTTTTTGCCACGGGCTTTACGTCGCGCCGACACAGATAGGTCTTATGGCGACGATGGGATAGGAAAGGCCTAGGAGTTGGAAGGAAGCGGCCGTGGCCTTAATTAAGGTACAGCCCCAGCATTTGCCTGGTGTGAAAATGGGAAACCACGGAAAACCATTTTCAGGGCTGCCGATAGTGGGATTCGAACCTACTATCTCCCGGATGCAAGCTCACAGCCGCGCGCCTCTACGCGCATGGCCAACTCGCCCGGTATATATTTATGTATTTATTAGTTAATAAATTCCTGCTCTCCTCTCTCACTATGGTATATGTGTTAATCGTAATCTGGAAAACTGGAAACCCTAGCTGGGAGTGGGAAGCCCGAAGGCCTGCACATTACGAGGTGTCGTGTGGTCAGCGCAACGAATCCTCTCGGCCGATCGCGGCCGCCAAACAGCTCCTCAACTGTAATCACATAGGCTTAGTGGACCTCGAACCGTCCTTCATGTCCACGAAAAAGTCCCTAACCTGGCAGGAATCGAACTTGGACTTTCCGGCCAACAGGCAGGCATGCTACCCCTACACCGCGTGCGTGAAAAATGGGGAACCACGGGAAAGCATCTTCAGGGCTGGCGCCAGTGGGTTGCAAACCCATGTCATGTGTTCAGCAATTCGTTCCATTAGGCTAAGAGATTTGAGAGCACACGCTCAAGGTAAAGATGTTGGCACATTCATGTACGCTTCAGGGGGCCTTGGGGCCTCCACCGTCAGCTGTTCGCCGTCTGACAAGGGTCAAGGATGTATCTTTGTTTGTGTTCCGACATCTGGACAGCATGTGTTTTCAGCGCGCACTTCGTTCAGACACTGCTGCCTATTTCTACGTCGTAGCAACCACAAGTGGTTGGCGTACCCCTAAAGTCCCACTGGTTTACCTTCGTATCGTCTGAAGTATATTGTGACTATACCAGAAATAACAAGTGATTGTTGCTAAATGCTTATTTTCACAGCAGGCAAATGCTGGAGCTGTAAGGTCAGAGTCGCTTCCTTTCCACTCGTAGCCCTATCGTGTCCCATCGACGCCACAAGATCTAATTGTAATTGCAACTTGTAAAATCTTTTAAAATCAACTCTTTTGTATTACATTTCTAACTTTCTTCTTTCTTTCTTTCTTTCTTTCTTTCTTAATCTGTTTACCCCCCAGGATTGGCTTTTTCCTCGGACTCAGCGAGGGATCCCACCTCTACCGCCTCAAGGGCAGCGTCCTGGAGCGTGAGACTTGAGTTGCGGGATACAACTCGGAAGAAGAAACAGTGGCCTCACTTGCTAAGCTGAACAGGAGGGATGGGAAGATTGGAAGGGATAGACAAAGAAGAGGAAGGAAGCAGCTGTTGTCTTACCATCCCAGCAGGGTAATTTTATTTAATTATTTATTTATTTATTTATTTATTTATTTATTTATTTATTTATTTATTTATTTATTTATTTATTTATTTATTTATTTATTTATTTATTTGTTATTGATATCTGATTTTAAAGTTACTTTTAAAATGACAATTGATAAAGTGACAATTGATAATGATTGTTTGTCACTCAAATCCGTCATATTTGAGGAAATCTTTAGCAGTCGCTTAAGTGGGGTCAGTATCCAGTATTCTGGAGATAGTAGGTTCGAACCCCACTGTCGGCAGCCCTAAAAATGGTTTTCCGTGGTTCCCATTTTCACACCAGGTAAATGCTGAGACTGTACCTTAATTATGGCCACGGCCGCTTCCTTCCCACTCCTAGCCCTTCCCTGTCCCATCGTCGCCATAAGACCTATCTGTGTCCGTGCGACGTAAAGCAACTAGCAAAAAAAAAAAAAAAAAAAAAAAATCTTTTCGGTAATACAGACATATCGAGGTGAGCAGCGAACATGTTGCAGTAAGCTCTGAGGTCAGTTATCCTGGCTCAGTCTTGTGACATGCACGTAATAACAACATTCCGGCGTCTCTGAAAACCATAGAAAGTAGTATATTAAATATTACAAATTGAGGACTTGTATAATGCAGATTGTAAAATTAGGAACACTAAATTAAAACTTTCAGAATAACACAATTATTTAACTAGGACACGTTTGCATTCATGTTGATGAGTACAATAGCAGACGTCACCTGGATTATATATTCTACGGTCGCGTGTTTTTATTTCTGTATATTCAAAAGAGCTAACACATTCAGTCTTTCCTGAACAGCCATATTCTGCAAATAACCTTTCAATATTTCAGGGATGAAAAAAGAGCGTTCTGGAGCAGTTACTGGTAACATGTTCTGGAGCAGTTACTGGTAACATGTTCTGGAGCGGTACCTGTTAACATGTTCTGGAGCGGTTACTGGTAACAGTTTCAGTACTCGATGTATTGTTGGGAAAATGTCACTGTCGGTAAATGAAGTCCACTGGTTCAGGATGATCGCTTTTAGAAGAGACACTGATTTATATTTGTGTGTGTGTTGAGTCATCGGTCCATAGACTGGTTTGATGCAGTTCTCCATGCCACCCTATCCTGTGCTAACCTTTTCATTTCTACGTAAGTATTGCATCCTACATCTGCTCTAATCTGTTTGTCATATTCATACCTTGGTCTACCCCTACCGTTCTTACCACCTACACTTCCTTCAAAAACCAACTGAACAAGTCCTGGGTGTCTTAAGATGTGTCCTACCATTCCATCCCTTCTTCTCGTCAAATTTAGCCAAATCGATCTCCTCTCACCAATTCGATTCAGTATCTCTTCATTCGTGATTCGATCTATCCATCTCACCTTCAGCATTCTTCTGTAACACCACATTTCAAAAGCTTCTATTCTCTTTCTTTCTGAGCTAGTTACCGTCCATGTTTCACTTCCATACAATGCCACGCTCCACACGAAAGTCTTTAAAAACATCTTTCTAATTCCGATATCAATGTTTGAAGTGAGCAAATTTCTTTTCTCAAGAAAGCTCTTCCTTGCTTGTGCTAGTCTGCATTTTATGTCCTCCTTACTTCTGCCATCGTTAGTTATTTTACTACCCAAGTAACAATATTCATGTACTTCCTTTAAGACTTCGTTTCCTAATCTAATATTTCCTGTATCACCTGCCTTCGTTCGACTGCACTCCATTACTTTTGTTTTGGACTTATTTATTTTCATCCTGTACTCCTTACCCAAGACTTCGTCCATACCATTCAGCAGCTTCTCGAGATCTTCTGCAGTCTCAGATAAAATAACAATATCATCGGCAAATCTCAAGGTTTCGATTTCCTCTCCTTGGACTGTGATTCCCTTTCCAAATTTCTCTTTGATTTCCTTTACTGCCTGTTCTATGTAAACATTGAAAAGGAGAGGGAACAAACTGCAGCCTTGTCTCACTCCTTTCTGGATTGCTGCTTCTTTTTCAAAGCCCTCGACTCTTATCACTGCAGACTGATTTTTATACAGATTGTAGATAATTCTTCGTTCTCGGTACCTGATCCCTATCATCTTCAGAATCTTAAATAGCTTGGTCCAATCAACATTATCGAATGCCTTTTCTAGATCTACGAATGCCATGTATGTGGGCTTGTCCTTCTTGATTTGATCCTCTAAGATCAGACGTAAAGCAGTATTGCTTCACGTGTTCCTACATTTCTTCTGAAGCCAAATTGATCTTCTCCCAACTCAGCTTCAACTTGTTTTTCCATTCTTCTGTAAAGAATACGTGTTAAAATTTTGCAGGCATGAGATACTAAACTAATGGTGCGGTAGTTTTCACACCTGTCAGCACCGGCTTTCTTAGGAATAGGTATAACAACATTCTGCCGAAAATCGGATGGGACTTCTCCTGTCTCATACATCTTGCACACTAAATGAAATAACCTTACCATGCTGGTTTCTCCTAAGGCAGTCAGTAATTCAGAGGGAATATCATCAATTCCAGGTGCCTTGTTCCTATTTAGGTCACTCACAGCTCTGTCAAACTCTGACCTCAAAATTGGGTCTCCCATTTCATCAGCATCAACAGCCTCTTCATGTTCCAGAACCAAATTATCTACATCTTTACCTTGATGCAACTGTTGGATATGCTCCTGCCATCTTTCTGCTTTGTCTTCTTTCCCTAGAAGTGGCTTTCCATCTGAGCTCTTAATATTCATACACCTAGATTTCCTTTCTCCAAAGGTTTCCTTGATTTTCCTGTATGCAGCATCTACCTTTCCCAGGACCATACAACCTTCGACATCCTTGCACTTCTCCTTCAGCCATTCTTCCTTAGCTACCTTGCACTTTCTATCCACTTGATTCTTTAATCGCCTGTATTCTTTTCTGCCCTCTTCATTTCTAGCATTCTTGTATTTTCGTCGTTCATCAATCAGGTCTAGTATCTCCTGACTTATCCACTGATTCTTAGTTGATCTTCTCTTCCTTCCTAACATTTCTTCAGCAGCCCTACTGACTTCATTTTTCATGACTATCCATTCTTCCTCTATAGTGTTTCCTTCAGCCTTTTCATTTAGTCCTTGTGCAACATGTTCCTTGAAACAATCCCTCACACTCTTTTCTTTCAACTTGTCTAGATCCCATCTTTTTGCATTCTTTCCTTTCTTCAATTTCTTCAGCTTCAGATGGCATTTCATGACCAACAACTTGTGGTCAGAGTCCACGTCTGCTCCTGGGAAAGTTTTGCAATCTAACACCTGGTTTCTGAATCTCTGGTTAATCATAATGAAGTCTATTTGATACCTTCCAGTGTCTCCAGGTCTCGTCCACGTATACAGCCATCGTTTGTGGTGTTTGAACCAAGTATTGGCAAGGACTAAATTATGATCAGTGCAGAATTCAACCAGCCGACTTCCTATTTATTTCCTTTGTCCCAATCCAAATTCTCCTACTGTACTACCTTCTCTTCCTTGGCTAACCACTGCATTCCAGTCTCCCATCACAATTAGATTCTCGTCACCTTTTACATATTGTATTAAATCTTCTATCTCCTCATATATTCTTTCGATTTCTTCATCATCCGCTGAACTAGTAGGCATATAGACCTGCACTATTGTGGTGGGCATTGGTTTGGTGTCTATCTTGACGACAATAATTCTTTCACTATGCTGGTCGTAGTAGCTAATCCGCTGCCCTATTTTCTTATTCATTATTAAACCAACTCCTGCATTTGCCCTGTTTGGTTTCGTGTTGATAATTCGGTAGTCACCTGACCAAAAATCTTGTTTTTCCTGCCAACGTACTTCACTTATACCAACTACATCTAACTTTAGCCTATCCATCTCCCTTTTCAGATTCTCTAACCTACCACAACGATTCAAACTTCTAACATTCCACGCTCCGACTCGCAGAATGTCAGTATCCATCTTCCTGATGATCGCCCCTTCTCGTGTAGTCCCCACCCGGAGATCCGAATGGGGGACTAGTTTACCTCCGGAATATTTTACCCGGGAGGAAGCCATCATCAGTACATCATTCATACAGAGAGAGCTGCATGTCCTCGGGAGGTAGTTACGGCTGTAGTTTCCCGTTGCTTTCAGTCATGTAGCAGTATCAACACAGCTAAGCCATGTTGAGTATTATTACAAGGCCGTATCAGTCAATCATCTAGAGTGCCGCCCTTGCAACTACCGAAAGGCTGCTACCCCCCTTTCGATGAACCATTCGTTAGTCTGGTCTCTCAACAGACACCCATCCGATATGGTTACATCTGCGGCTCGGCTATCTGCATCATTGGGACACGCAAGCCTCCCCACCACGGCAAGGTCACATGGTTCGCAGAGGAGGTATTTATTATATTATATTATATTATATTATATTATATTATATTATATTATATTATATTATATTATATTATATTATATTATATTATATTATATTATATTATATTTATGTTTATTAGTCCGGCTCCATGGCTAAATGGTTAGCATACTGGCCTTCGGTGACAGAGGTCCCGGATTCGATTCCCGGCAGGGTCGTGAATTTAACCATCATTGGTTAATTCCGCTGGCACGGGGGATGTGTGTATGTGTAATCTTCATCGTCATTACGACGCGCAGGTCAAATTAAAAGACCTGGCGCACTGGCGAGTGGGGCACTCGCGGTACTAAAAGCCTTGCGCCATTTCATTATGTTTATTAATAGAAGCATCAACACACTGTTCACAAATACGTAGTTGGTATTAAAAGCAGAACAAGGAGCTGCGTAAAATCTTCATTTACATGGTTGCCTCAATCACAAGTTCTATACTTTGGGGGTGGGGTGGAATTTATCCCTCCAATCCTCCTCCCCCTGTGCGTACGCCCCTGAGTGTTGAAGTAAAACCAATAACATTAAGTAATTTTCTTTAATTGTACTGTACAACCCCGTTATTGGATCATTTTGCCATGTTATGATAAATCCTACAATCAGCCGTGGCGTGCACTCAACCCCATCTACCCCAGCGCTGTTTAAAAATTTGCGAACATTTAAGTCAAGCCAAGTACATCTGTCCTGACAATCTGCTCGTACTACCGCAGTTGAGCTTCTCCAGTGAGCTGGCTTTCCTTGCCGGCGAAAAAAGAGCTACCCCAGCGAAATTTGAGGCCGCTTGGGTGACGCATGCACCTGAAGCTTCCTACCTGTGCCCCTCTACCGACAGCAATTTACGGCGACAGGCAAGCTAGCTTAAATAAGGTGTGTTAGTTTTAATACTTGACACTCGAAGTGTTCAGCGCCACACACTAGAGACTGCAAGAAAAATATCAACATCTTAACAGTATAGCCACTTGCACATCGCCTTGCTAATAAAAATAGAGCCAGCATATGAAATCAATTGTAATACAGAAGAATATATTTTAGTCTTGGGTTTCGGCATGTATACAGTTTTTTCGAGCAATTCATTGATGGCACGTGTAGAATATGTTTTCCGATAGCCGCAGGTTGCCCAGTATGAACACAGTTGTCTGCGATGGTGGTATATAGTGAACTTTTGTAGTGTTCCTCTTGTGTTGTAGGTGAAAGTTTCGCGAGTCTGCGGCATTCTTCGTGAATATAACGTGTGTCATACGTCGTGACAAATATTTTCCCTCGTCTGTCGTTGATGCACGTACACTCAGTAAGCGAGTGAAACTATAAAACTCCAGCGACGGTAAAATACCGGTTAAATTTTGCTGATTAGTTTAGATTAGACTTTTTAAATAAAAAACAAGTAGCCTCAGTGTATTTTTGTGAAAAGCATGACTGTACTATCACGAAGCGTCACCGGATGAAAGTGTAAGTACATTGTTTAAAATCTGCTATAGACTAAGTTATATTGATGCCGCCACTGCCGTGAATATCTATTTGGAAGTATGTGTGAGCGTGTGGTTGCAAATTTTCTGCTAAGATCATTCTCAGGTAGACCTTTCCACGAAAAATTCAGCCTTATAAAATGATAATGTTGACCTTAGAGAATGTAGTTTATATTTAAAAGACTTTTTTGCACCTGGGGTAATGAATATGTTCATCGCAGACCACTGGCACTGCCTTCGTGATCTCCAGGCCGTACTGTAGCTCTTATGACGTCACGCTTTGAGTGGAACTTGGAGGCAATACGCATCCGTTCCGCTTGAATTACACGCTAGTTTAAATTATTTAAGAAACTCTTAATAACACCTTATAAAACCAAAAACTATTCTTAAATATTTCTTAGTTCTGACATACAATGCATATCCTTCCCCGTAACGTTCTATTTCTCGCGTATATCCGTTCGTTTCCGTAAGTACAGGCTAACACTTTGGGACATATTCTTGCGTTTCTATCCATTTTATAGTCAACTGGAACATTCACATCATACACACTGATAGAAAACAAGCAACCAATTACCAATACAATATGCTACAAATGTAAATTATTTCTGTACCACCAATTCAGTGCCTAAAAGAAAGATTACGAGTAAACTAACCTCCAACAATAACAAAACATTTACTGTCACTGTCATGAAATTCAGTTACTGTTTCAGAAAAGTAGTATTTTAACAGCAAATAATGCGTATGCAGTTATTTTCATATTCAATTTTCATGCAAAATTAAAACTCATTGCCTATGATATGAAATTTGATAGGAAAAATCTCAGCAGAGTTATTTCACAACACATTTCTACCTAAAATGGTAAAATGCATAAATTGGACTTGAATATACAGATACACCGATTTCAAATAAGCCGTAAGTCTGATTACATAAAAATATATCTAACATTACCCATGTTCTTGATATAATGAGAAATTTTAACTCACCATCTGGATGAGACACTATTATTTCCCTCAGGATTTAGTCTTCAGGAAACTGGTTGACACACACAACTGTGTGGTGATTCACTATTAATTTCTCCCTAGGAATAGCATTCTTCCATACCCTAACTCTTTCTTCATCAGAAGAAAACACAAATACTGGAGTATACTCTCCTTGTTTATAATGTGCTTTGCAGCCAGGCACACAGCAACTCTTAGCGTGGTGATTTCTCTCACTAATGACCTTAATTCAACTTTATACACATCGTCGTTGATAATAAACCGCTGAATGCACTAATTCAGTTCATTTTACACTAGCGATATAACATTACACAAATAAAGTACAAAATTAAAGCACGGCAGAGCGATATTCTTAACCTATAGCCTCACATGATTACACGCTCACACTAAGTTTTCTTCACTAACTGAGGACTTCTCACTTAATAATGCAGTCAACAACGCCTCAGTCTGATTTATATTGGAGTAAACATGCGGCCAACGTTAAAAATGTGAATAAAACAGCGAAGAATTCACATGTAATTCAACTAAGTCACGTGCTAAACTTCCCCCTAACGATCAGCTGATTGCTTTCCCGCGCTTGCTACAGTATGGCCTGTACTTTGACAATCGGTATAACACGCGGTGAGCGATAGCCCGTCACAGGGTGGTTGTCGCTTTGTCGTTCGCTATTCTAGAGAAGGTGTCTTGCGGCTATTTCTATCGTTGTTTTGGGAGGACAGCCATATAAAGCATGCGGTATTGTTAACATTGGACCCGACTTCAGCCTGTCTCTATATTAGTCTTTTAAATACTGTTAGGGCAAATAACAATTATAAATTAATTGTAAACTAGTGGATCCGCCTGTCGTAGTCAGATTGTTTCGCCTGCCCTTGTATTTAATGCAGGAACTGAATCATTCGTTACGTAGTTTATAACACTGTGCATCGGCCATTCGGGCGTATCTTGCCGGAGATATCTGGTTCGGGTAAGTAGCCACCCACTATCAAGAGTTTGTCCCTGCGCACCGCCGTCTCGATCCTCTGCCTGCTCTCAGGTAGGCGCGAATATTTCTTCAAGTCGCCGTAAGAGTGCAGTCTTCGCGCTCAGTGTGTGCGTACTTTACATGAAGGATTCAGACTTCCGGTATTGAAAACGCCAGTAAACGGCGACTCAGTTCGGATTGAGTCTCAAGGTCGATATGGTAAAATATCAGATCGTATCGTTCTCGGTTCGAACTGAGTTCCATCTAAACGCGGATCGTACTGAGATCGACTGCGCACACACTCCATGTTTGTTCTGTCGAAATAACAAATATAATAAGCCAGTACATATATTTCCCTGTATAAATGATCAACAAGTGGCATTATATTATAAGACGGCCAGCCCTTGCGATTAACAAAATCACGATATCCTTCTGTTGGGGGCAAAATTGGAATGTGCGTTTCACCTATTGCACCAATTACATTTGGAATACCACACATAGTTCCAAACCGAAAGTTATCTCCTGGCCTTCTACCGCATTTGGCGTTTATCATTTCTAAGAGGTGACATCATCCCCCTGTGGGTGGGGGCGGTAGAATAACACCCACGGTATCCCCTGCCTGTCGTAAGAGGCGACCAAAAGGGGCCCCAGGGGCTCTGAACTTTGGAGCGTGGGTTGGCGACCACGGGGCCCTCAGTTGAGTCCTGGCATTGCTTCCACTTACTTGTGCCAGGCTCCTCACTTTCATCTATCCTATCCGACCTCTCTTGATCAAGTCTTGTTCTTTTCCGACCCCGATGCTATTAGGTTTGCGAGGGCTAGGGAGTCTTTCATTTTCACGCCCTTCGTGGCCCTTGTCTTACTTTGGCCGATATCTTCATTTTTCGAAGTGTCGGACCCCTTCCATATTTTCCCTCTGATTAGTGTTATATAGAGGATGATTGCCTAGTTGTACTTCCTCTTAAAACAATAATCACCACCACCACCACCACCAGGTGACATCAGTTTACTACAATTCTGCATCGTTCGTATACATCGATGTTGCCTGGCGGATTCAATAAGATACTCAAATAGCCTACGATATGTAAACGGGGATCATATTCAATACGGTAAGTGTACTCAGTCCCCATGTAAACGTACTGATTGTGTTATTGATGCATGCATGCGTCTGAAAAGTCGAGTTATTTCGTACAATGAGTAAACTTGCCTACTCAATTGCGTTTGCACAAGTGATATTTTCTATAGAACTGTGAAAATTTATAGATCTTTTAAAAAATAGTTTAAAGCGTACTTGTTTTCTTCCGTTTGTGCAAGTTATATATTTTTTCTTTGTAGAATGTAACGGTTCAAATCCCGTTACAAGGTGATATCTGTATTATTATTATTATTATTATTATTATTTCATCTTTGATATTATTATTATTATTATTATTATTGTATCATTATTATTATAATTATGATGTCCGTACTATTATTATTTTATCTGTGAGATTACTATTATTGTATTATAATTATTATTCAATTCAATTCTGCAATGCTTGTCGCTTGCGTGATTGTAGTTAAATGTATGCATATATACGTGAGTGTAGATTAACACTAAAACATGTACAGTAAGAATTGCTATATATCAGATGTTGGATGTGACATTGCTATATTGTGCAATACTGCTGGCGATACTGCCAAGTCATCGCTACGTCATCGTGCTTATTTAGCGATGAGCTCATTTTCTTTGAGATACCCAGGGTGCCGCGGGCGGTTTCGCCATAGGGTGTAATATTTGTCGCGAGTTGGGAGTAGATCATAGTTATTTCTGGAGGTTACGTAGGTGCGTCAACCAATGTCTATAAAAGGTCGCTGTATCTTGTAGCGTCAGTCATTATTCAATTGGAAGCAGAGGTCACAGTTGGTCGGAGAGTGAACGAGATGGAGTGGCCTCAGTCAGTCAACGGCAGTCATTAGTTAAACGGAAGGTGAAGAGAGAAGAAGTAAAGTGGATGGTGAACAGTGATGGAGTCATAGAAGGATACACTTGCAATGAAGTCGTACCGTGCAGACTTACCAAGAAGTCACATGATATGGAGAAGAAGCAGTCACATGGATACATCACCAAATTAGGCGTGATACATCTACAATAAACACCAGATCTAAGGAATATGTTGTAATTACACTCAAAGTGTTGAAGGTACAGTCAAGTGAACCAGTGAGGGATATATTTCGTATAAAATGTTAAATGTCTGGTCAAGAAGAATTCAAATTCATGCCTAGTTTCTTTCAGTTGCAATATCATAATTTCATATTCTCATCTGTTTTAATCGCAGCAGTTCTCACTATTTTCTTGAAGTTATTTCAAGAATATATTTTATTCTATCAAATTAATTTAGCGCTTCATTTCCAGAATAGAATAACATAACCTCAAATTTAATGGGGAAACCGAATGCCAATCTCCTTTTTCAAGAACTTATATGGTATGTTGTCAAAAGTAAGCTTATTACCCCACACCCTAGAGATAGTCAAGATTCTCATTATATTATTGCTGCACTGAGTGGTAGCTGGCGCCCGTCAAATAATGTATGTGTAAGTAAGCAGGTAAGAGTAAGTGTGAGTACAGGGTCCGACGATTGTGTATTTTATTTAATGAATATTAATTTTCATATTTTCCATTATAATTGCAGATATTTCATATTTTTCAATTTAAATGCAGATTAGTATGTTTTCAAGTAAGTAACGAGTTAGAAACCTTTCAAGAACTGAAACCAGATTTTCCCCCAAAATATTCAGCTGTTGTGTACAAATCTCGACAAGGTGAAGCCAGAAGCCATGAAACACCGTCTAGAAGGGAATGAAGAGAAAAGTGGCTGTAGGTTATATCCAGGGAAGGTGCTATCCTCAGATTACTCTCACATCTGTAGCCTTTACACCTCATTTCAGAAGATGATAAAGCCGTGGAAGATAGTGGATTCCTTGTGATAAGAAAAGTGATGGACAATCACAAAACAAACGCCTTCATGTTTACACATATTGGATAACCTCAAATAGTTCAACAATGATAAAGGTGTTTTAATTTATTCCACCTATTCAATAAATTCAATAAATTAAAACACCTTTATCATTGTTGAACTGTTAAATTTTCAATACGGACCTAAAATGAGGTTTATAACATGTAATAACCTCAAATATCCAAATGATAATGTCCCAATCAATCTAGAAACTCAAAATCAAGTCCTACTTTGCGGGTACTTGGTTCATGTTGTTGAAGAGAGGATGGAGTGTGACATTTGCATCAGCAACATCTCACTGTCTGGAGCTTTGACAGCAATAAATGGAACTGATTATGTATCAGGACAGAGGAGGACTTTGATACCCAAAACCTTGTTTTGTTGCTCTGATGAAGCATCTGCAGGAGTTTGTTGAAGCTGCTGTGCCCTACTGTCGGAAATCCTTCAAACTTACGAGCGAGTAGTAAAAGTGGACAGCTCTGCGGCCGTCACCGCCACCACCGCCATACACTCTCGGGTGAGGCCTGCTCCTCACGCTAGCTAAGAGCGCGAGCCTAACCTCACATCCGCTATCTTGGAGGGGCTTAACCTAACTTTTGACGCACAAGACAGCAAGCCTAACCTCATTGAAGGACATAACCTCAGTTTTACGGCCGGATGCCCTTCCCGACGCCAATTGCACAAGATGGCGGCTATACATGACTCCTTATGAGACACCGCCTAACCTCACATCCGCTATCTTAGAGGGGCTTAACCTAACTTTTAACGCACAAGACAACAAGCCTTACCTCATGGATAGGCCTAACCTCAGTTTTACGTCTAGATGCCCTTCCCGACGTCAATTGCACAAGATGGCTACTATACATGACTCCTTATGAGACGCCTTAAGCGTGCTTGCGCAAGAACTTTTGACACGAAAGACAGCAAGCCTAACCTCATAGAAAGACTTAACCTTAGTTTTACGATCGGATACCCTTCTCGACGCCAATTGCACAAGATGGCGGCTATACATGACTCCTTATGAGAAGCCTTAAGGGTGCTTACGCAAGATGATGGCTGCAAGATGGCTGCTATACATAGGCTCTTATGAGACTCCCTTGGGATGCTTGCGCAAGATGGCGGCTACAAGATGGCGGCTATACATGGCTCCTCATGAGACGCCTTAAGGATGCTTGCGCAAGATGGCGGCTATACACAGCTCCTTATGAGACGCCATAAGGGTGGCGCAAGATGGCTGCTGCTCTTATCAAGAAAGCTAGCTTACAGGCTAACGTGCCGTGCCGGTTCGATTCATTAAATTTGGGGCTTAAATGCAAAATGTTAAATATCTCGAAAACGGTGCATCGTAGAGTAAAACGGACAAAATTTTTCCGCCTAATACACCCCATGCATGTAGTAGCGCGGAATTTAAAATCCAACAACAGAACATCGCTAACCTCACTGCTGCCTTCTTGAAAAGTTCAGTGTTCCAAACACTAAAAACTATCAAGCAGATACTGATTTCTGTTAGAAAAACGCAACTCATTGCACTACTAATAGGTCGGGGATTTTATTAGGTAATTCTGATAAGACGTGACCCCTGGGCTCCATTCCCTGTTATGCGTGGCAAGAATTTCTTCGGTTCTGAACACAAAACCATATACCAATAAAGATTAATTTGCTACACATAACACAGTAGACTGCCTGCTATCATTTTTTGATGGATACAGTACTTTTGCATCCATCTCTTGGCACAGGCCAGAGTAAAGTGTAGCTTCCACTGAAGTCCCAGTCAACATCCATGGCTGTGACAATATGGAAGCTCCTGGGGTAGGGGTGGTGCTGAGTAATGACATTCAGAGCATGACTGGTGTATCTGAGTGTTATGAAAGGTGCTGCTCACAGGGTCAGTCGTGCTGCAATAGTACTTTCTGACCCAGTGAGGAAAGCAATGGCAAACTACCTCACTCCTCATCTTGACTAGTACGTCTCATTTTGGTGCTGCCATTGGTTTTTGGGGTTTTCTTATAACCGCATAACCTTTGGTGGTGCTATTTGCGGATCCAACCAGCCTCTGGGCTGATGACCTAACAGACAGACAGACAACACAGTAGATGCGTTCTTGCTAATAACAATCGATGAGTGTGTTGCTGCTGTTAAAATGTACCCACTTCAGTTAACTCCTTCTAGAAGGAGGAGGAGGGCGTAGTGAGGTAGTGGACGAGCCCTTTTGCCCTCTAGCCCTTTAACCCATTATCCCTTCAGCCCATTAGCCCTTTAGCCATTTTTCCCATTAGCCCTTTAGCCTATTAGCCTATTAACCCTTTAGCCCTACAAGGAATGTGCGGTAAGGAGGAGGAAGAGTCCCTTCATCCTTTTGCCCTTCTGATAAGACGTAACCCCTGGGTTCCATTCCCTATCATGTGTGTAGCACGATTATTTTTTCGGTTCAACATTTTACATAGTAGCCCTCGCCTGCACAAGCTACATGCTTGTAACCCATGCCAACAGATTGAAATAATATGTTTCCGAACCGATATTTTATGTGGTAACGTGTTCAACTGCTAGGGACTTAAAGATAAGCACTAAGCATTCTGTTTAATTTTACTTTCCGCATGAGGTTAAGCCCCTCCAAGATAGCGGATGTGAGGTTAAGCTCGCGCTCTTAGCCAGCGTGAGGAGGAGACCTCTCCCGAGAGTGTGTGGCGGTGGAGGCCTCTGCGGAGAGCCGGTGGCGGTGGTGGCCGCAGAATTGTCCACTTATACTACTCGAGCGTAATACGAGTTCATGCTGCTTCTTCCCTTTCAGAATGGGTTCTGTTACAGTGTGATGTGATCAGCAAACTGTTAGTGATATTATCATAACCAAGTTTTAACACCTCTATTTAGTGATTTTGCGTTGGGAAGAACACAAAATGTTAGCAGCCCGGTGTAGCAGTCCAAGCCATCTTCCAGGAAATTCTTTGAAGAGCTCAACTACGATTCCACACAGGTAATATTATCATATTTAATATTAATGATGTAATTTATGAGCTTCAGTGAACATATGACTATACCACATAGTGTCGCAATAACGAGATGAGAGACTTGTGCGTCTATGCCTGCCATCTAGCGGAGAACTTTTGTCGCAGGCTATTCGCGAAAAGCCTTGCATAGAACAGGAGGATCAAGACGGCGGTGATTACTAGTAATGGTCAAACCGAAGGTTACAGTAGGGCACAGCAGCTACAACAAACTCCTGCAGACGCTTCATCAGAGCAACAAAACAAGGTTTTGGGTATCACAGTCCTCCTCTGTCCTGATACATAATCAGTTCCAGTGTGTTTTTTATATAATCCAAGAGTATAAACGTCAAGAAGGAGAAGAAGAAGAAGCCTTGATACATTCCCGTCTGTGCGTACGTCGATGTTTTCTATTAGCAGCATGTAAGTTATTCGGAAAGTTCTGCCATCTGTTGAGTATATTTATAAGCTGGGGGAGATCAGAGAGTCAAAGAGTATATAGCACGGAATAATATTCTCCCATGATCAGAGGAAGTGGCTTGGCATGTAGTAATCAAACATGGCTGCATGCAATGACATTACTAACGAAGTGTTAGTCGCCTAGGAACCCGCTAGTTCAGAATGTAAGCCTTCGCCTGCAGTTATCAATGTCCGGCGGATAATACCGGAGAGAAAAACGGACAAATGAAGCAAACGGGTCCAGTAGAGCTGCTTTTAGTTAACTCTCTTTTATTATAATTTATTTATTTATTTATTTATTTATTTATTTATTTATTTATTTATTTATTTATTTATTTATTTATTTATTTGAGGGTGGGCAGAATATGCCGTGTTGTTTTAGTGGATGTTAGTGTTGTGTGTGAGTTGTAGGCAGTGGCGGCCGGTCAGTACGTGCTACCGGGCTCCAGCACGTAGCTTGGAACTGTAAGCAATATTATTTATGTACAGTACAATTATCCTGGTGCCTTTTCGTTGTTTTGAGTACGATATGAATTTGTGTTTTGTGAAAATCAGGTCGAGATCTGTCGAACACCTAGCGCCGTTCTCCCGGGGAACAAGGCTCGTGCTCATGTGAAGTGAGCCCTTGCCTGTAGCCTGAAGGAAGCAATACGCAGGCGCAGCCAAGCTTGCAACACTCCCCCTAGCCGGCGGAGTATACCATAAACCGGGATCAACTTTCACTGATCCCGTTTATAGTTACTTCCTCTCCCGCAAGGGGGTAGAATTACTCGATGTCTCCTGCTACCCTTATGTTCACGGCCGGCTTGATGCGTTGCTCTAAATAGCTCCTTGGAGCGCAGCGAGGGATCCAGTCGGCCGTGCTTATGTTGAACGTGGTAAGCGAATCTGCCACTAGAGAGTAGCATCGTCTGGGCTCGAAAGTAAAGCGTAAGTGGAGGCAATCTATCTCACACATGCTTATTAAAATATCCATCTTCCTTTTGTGTCAAAAATAAGAAATTCGTAGGTGAGTCAAAGAATCTTTGACTGACCCTAAATGTTATCCCGCATTACAATGTAATTTACTCTGGTGAAATGAAATAGCGTATGGCTCGCCGGAAGTATCCGAGGACATGTTCGACTCGCCAGATGCAGATCTTTTGATATGACTCCCGTAGGCGACCTGCGAGTAGTGATGAGGATGAAATAGATGATGAAAACAACACGTACACCCAATGATGGTTAAAATTCCAGACCCTGCCAGGAATCGAACCCGGGATCCCTGTGACCAAAGGCCAGCGCGCTAACCATTTAGCCATGGAGCCGGACATTTACTCTGGTAATAGGGGAGGTCTCAATGAATCAGTTGGCAGCTCTTTCAGTTGCTTTGTGCGGTTTTGGTTCCTGATATATGAATACAGCTTTTCCATTTCCCTTTGTGGTCATTACCCTCTTGAAGTATGCCATTCATATAATTCTCTTTTGTTTCCTTTTTCACTCTATTCAGTTCCGTCATTAGCTGTTTTCTCGCGGTTATATTACTGGTGGGTGTTTTTTCTGTCATTGTGTTAGTGCTAAAGTTTATACGAAGATTTATCAAGTTATTTATCCACTGCAGTGTATATAAAGTGAAATTAAATTAGTGTTCTTAGTGGGGATCTATATTCCCACGATTCTATTTGCACTGATGTAAGTTGCGCCATTAGGTTAGTACAAACAATATTTCTCCAATGAATTATTTATCTCGTAGACAGTTGTCGACGAATTCATCTGCTTCCAAATTAATGTTGTTTTTGTTTGTTCTGAGTTATAAATTGTGAGAAAAGTTGTATTATTATTATTATTATTATTATTATTATTATTATTATTATTATTATTATTATTATTATTATTATTATTATTATTATTATTATTATTATTATTATTACCAAGTTTGAAGTATGCGTTGTTCATCATGGCAATATGCATATTTAAAACAGCTTATTTAGCTTGTTTTTTGTAGCACGTAGGACGATTTTTTCACGAGCCGCCACTGGTTGTAGGAATGTTGGGGACAGTACAAACAGGCAGTCCTCGAGCCAGGAGAAAAAACTATTTAAGGTTAAGGTCTCCGACCCGGCGGGGAATCCAACCCGGGGCCTTCTGAACCGAAGGCATGGGAAATATGAATAAAAGAAGCTCAAGCCGTTGGAAGTTAAACAAACATTTCGGTTTAAATATTTGTCTCGTCTACTGTTTCGTGAGAACTGTTCCATTATCGTTCTTCATGGTACCGGACAGATACAGTTCTGTGAAGTGATGCTCAGCGGTCGCCAAGAGTTACTCATTTCCTGTCCTCGAGGAATCAAGTTGTCTGAGCAACTGCAGCTGCCAGCACCTCGGAACACCTCGCTAGTAAAATATGACCGTGCCGCATCACAAGAGCAAACATGTTCCACTCCAAACGGCCGTCTTGGAACTGATGACGCCATCATGGCCACCCTTCACTTGTTGTCACCGGGGCAAAATTAGTGTAGGTCGAGGAGTTGGCGAGCGAGTTCATTTTAAAGCGTTTAGTTCGTTCTAACGGCTCGGCTGCGAATAGAACCTGGACCATTTGAATCGGAGGCGACTGCGCTGACGATTTAGCCAAGAGCAACCAGAACAGTTAGACACTTCTCAGCCAATCACGACCATCTGACTCTCACTACCACTGAGGCAGCGACTCTTCAAGACTCGCGAACCTAAGAACATTCTGATTGGAAGAGAACAAGGGTTGATCGAGAAAGGTCGCACGTCAACTCACTTCATCCTCATAACTTGTTATGCGTCTCGGATTGTACCGGATTCTGCCCCGCTCTCCCGGAACACGTGTAGGCCTAAATGACTCGGACTTCACCAACATTCAAATATCGCTGCGCTCTTCTTTTTTCCTAATGACTCATCACTGCTGCCAACTTGACTAGTTACATATTGAAATCACGAGACAAACTAACCTCAGTGTATCAATAACGGAGCTAAATGCTCAATCAAGATATTCATAATTAAGTGGGTTTTCAAGCTCAGTGGGAAATTAAGGCGATGCACACACTCTCTCACCATCACTCAATTTAATGTTGTATATTTCTGCCTTTATTTTGGTATACGCATTACTACAGCCGTTTTCTTTGGTGTTTGCCTGGGGTAAATAATTCAGCTTCATTCTTGAACTTTCCTATTATTTTTCGGACTGCCAAACAAATATGTTACACTAGCTGACGTACCCCTGCTTGGCTACGGAGTTCTAGGTTAGATAGTGTACATGCTGTGAGTAATATTATATTAATTTGCAAAGCTCTTAACGTTACCCCAAAAACGTGATGGGAAAGTCACCATACGTCTTTTCTAATGTGAGGATTGTGTTACGTAATTTTCATTGTAATGGCACACCCTGTCACAACTAAGTTGGGCAGTTTTCATTATAAGGACAGGCACTCACTCTCCAGACCGTCTATGAGGTTTATCCAACTGAAACCAACATGGGTCATTACAGTAAAGTGAATGGGAACGTCGCAATTAAAAGCAATGCTGTCATATGAAATACTCGATCAAATGAAAAACCGCACATTTTCTCACTTTTAGCGAACAGTACTAAGCTGCCCACCTAACAGTCCCACATTCCAGAGCTGGAATGACCACGTCGCAGACAATCGTGGACACTCCTCTGCCATTATTCCTGTAAGTGTGCACAGCGCCTCGGAGTAGGGAACCACTGCATTGCGTACCAGTAGCGGTAGTATAAGGCATGCTAAAGAAGGAAGTTGTCCAACTCCCCAGCTACTTGCCGCCAATATTCAGGCAGTAATCCCATCTGTCGGAGAAGAGTGGCAACAGAAGAGACAAAGCAGTGGTCAATGTAATGTTATTGTTGTTCACATGTAGTTTTCTTAGGGCATCTGATGTGAAGGGAGTCTTCCTTCCTTCATCACTCCCTCTTGTTCTTTCTGACCCCGACATGATTACGTATGGAGGCCAAGGGAGTCTTTCATCTTCACGCCCTTCGTAGCCCTTGTCTTTCTTAGGCCGATACCTTGATTTTTCGAAGTGCCGGATCCCTTCCATTGTTTTTCTCTCTGATTAGTGTTATATAGAGATGGTTGCCTACTTGTGTACTTCCTCTTAAAACAATAATCACCACGACCGCTCTTATCATAGTTGGTACGATAAAACTGAAGACATAAAAGATGGGAAATTGTATTCTCTATAACTGTTGTACTGTAGTACTTTCCGAAAGGACCGCTAATAACAGGTATTTTAAAATTAAATTTCAGGTGCCTTCCCTTAAACTACCATTTCATCCAGCGTGAATAAGTTTTTAGAGCCTAGACTATAGTTCCTTATTTCGTAACTTTACATACAGACTCTTTGCTTTATGTGGCACCGACACAGATAGGTCTTATAGCGACGACAGGATAGGAAAAGGAAGGAAGTGGCCGTTGCCTTAATTAAGGTACAGCCCCAGCATTTGTTTGATGTGAAAATGGGAAACCACGGAAATTCATCTTCAGGGCTACGGACAGTGAGGCTTGAACCCACTATCTCCCGGATGCAAACTCACAATTGCACGCCAACTCTCCCGGTGATGTGGACTAAGCAATTCATTAACATCTCAGTTATCAAAGCTGGTACACTTTAGTTATTAGGCCTTCCCCTAAACTATCATTTCACTCAGGGTGAATAAAAGTATTTATGCCCTAGATTGTACCGACTTATTCCTCGACTTTACATACCGATTTGCATTGAATTCGCTTGAGTCGTTTTCCCGTGATGAGCGCACATATATACATACATACATACATACATACATACATACATACATACATACATACATACATACATACATACATACAGCCAGCTAGGCAGACAGGTAGACAGACAGACATTAAGGAAAATTAAAAAGTGTTACTGTGGACAAGACCGATAAAGATATACCATTCTTTTACAATTCTGAGCAAATACAGATAGATGTACATATGCCGTAACAATATACAAAGTCTGCAAACCGTACCAAACTCGTGACAGCTGCTGGTGGTGGTGATGATTATTGTTTTAAGAATAGGTACAATTAGAAAACCATCCTCTATATAACACTAATGGGAAAAAATGGAAGGGATCTGACACTTCAAAAAATGAAGGCGTCGGCCAAAGAAATACAAGGGCCACGAAGGGCATAAAAATGAAAGACTCGGAACCTAATACTGTCGGGGTCGGAAAAAAAACAAGAGTTGACCAAGGGAGGTCGGACAGGATAGATGAAAGTGAGGAGACTGGTACATGTAAGTGGAAGCAATGCTAGGACTCAGCTAAAGGTCCCGTAGTCGCCAACCCACGCTCCGAAGTTCAGAACCCTTGGGGCCCGTTTTCGTCACCCCTTACCCGCTACGGGTTCTACGGTTTTCCCTGTCATATTTCATTCCAGCAGCACTCTCCAACATAATTTCATTTCATCTGCCATTCATTAATCATTGTCCCAGAGGAGTGCGATAGGCTTCCGCAGCCGGCATAATTCCTACCTCGCCGCTAGATGGGGGCTTCATTCTTTCCATTCCTGACCCGGTTGAATGACTGGAAACAGGCTGTGGATGTTCATGTTCCTTATCTTCAGTATTAACAGAGGAGGATGAGTGAGGTTGTACTCTTACGTGTCTGATGTACATCTGCTGAGAATGATAACGTGGCTACAAACTTTCACAACATTTCTTCTGAACAATGTGTTTTCGCTCATGGATTCAATTTCGACATTCCGAGAGAAATTGATACAGTTAAACAGAATTTAACAATGAAAACATTTTTTGACCTTATCACGAACGCTATTTTATCACAAGATACTAAAGGACAAAAACATAATGATAGCAAAGTACTTCTTCACTATAGCCAGGAAATTATTATTATTATTATTATTATTATTATTATTATTATTATTATTATTATTATTATTATTATTATTATTATTATTATTATTATTATTATTATTATTATTATTATGCGTTTTGGCTTTCTTATCTTCCCGAAACTTCCTCATCCTTTTACCATGGGCTTGTCTGCTCTCTTGTGTCCAACCATTTTTGAGTTTCAAGTTCCTGGCTGTTGGGTTCTTGGATGTGATCTTTCGTGAATTGATGTTCTGTCTGAATGTGGTCCATGTAGTTGCCAGTGGGTCAATATTAATTTCTGCAAGGTCGCTTTGAGTGTCTACCAACCAGCATAATTTGGTTTGTCGGCTTCCGTTAATGATGATTTTTTTTTCTTTTTTTCTTTGATCAGTCGAGAGTCGTCCATTCTTGCCTTGTGCCTGCAAACGCCTCTTCCGTGCAACTGAGGAGAATCGCTCATTCATAGAATGCTCCAGATACCGCCTTCAATCTTAGGTCTCCTGAGTATCTGTCGTTCTATTTTCTCTCTGTCCTTGATGTTGAAGGTTAAGGATGCTCCTGGGGCCACAACTGTGTGGTAGTGACGGAGTTTGAGACATCGCGAGAGAAAGCTTCGTTTCGATGTAAAGCACATGTGCCAAATGCCACACTGATAACAGCTGATGCTGTGGAGGTAAACACGAGATAAGGCTGTAGGTCATGCCAGAGATGTTTTGACTGCGGTATATTTAGCTGCGTCAGCTGCTTCCGTTCTATTCTCTTGGCGAGAACGCACTGGCTTAAATAAAACTAAAGCATTCAACAAAAAGTCCGTAACAAAAAGTGTTTCAGGTGTGCACAAGCCAAACGACTCGAGTTCAAAATATATTTCTGTGGGCTTTTTTGTTTATGTGAAAAACACTACAAATTAATACAAAACATAAAATGTAAATAAATATGAATAAAGAGACTACTACTAATCATTGACAACGAAGTAGAAGGTAACAGATCCGAACAAATTTACATAAAGAAAACGGAGACCTGTGCTGTAGCGGTTTGTGTGATTCGCTGCCACCCCCGGAGGTCCGGTTTCGATTCCCGGCACTGCCACAAAATTTGAAAAAATTTACGATGGCTGGAACGGGGTCCACTCAGCCTCTGGAGGACAAGTGGGTATAGGGCGGTTTGATTCCTTCCTCGAAGTGGTTTTCTACTTGTCCTGCAGACAAATGCCGCTTCCTTCCCTCTTCCCAGTCTATCGATCTCCCCACAAGGCCCCTGTACAGCCGCCTGGGCGAGGTACTGGTCCTCCTTCCTAGTCGTGTCTCACGCCCTTGAGGTGGTAGAGGTGAGATCACAACCCTGGACAGTAAACAGTTTAATTAGAAAAGAAAACGGCGATAAACGAAATGCGAAAAGCCCTCCCACACCGGAGTACGGCGCTCGTCTGGCGCCCCACCTCTACTGTTTGCTCTCTTTGTAGATGACCTCACAGATTTCTATACGCTGATGATTTAAACATTCTTAAGGGCATAGCGAACTCCAGTGATTGTGATAGCATTCAACATGCTCTGGACTTGTGCTACGACTGGATAATTAGACGGAAACTGAACGTGAGAGCTTACCCACAGGCACTCCACTCAGGTCAAATAATTGACGATCTCTTCATATAAACCAAGTTAAATCCTGTATCTTGGACTTTTGTTGAGATTTACCGAAATTCATGAGTAATAATAATTTCGTGTGGCTATTCCTAGCCGAGTGCAGCCCTTGTAAGGCAGACCCTCCGATGAAGGTGGGCGGCATAGTGTTATGTGTGGTGTGTGAGTTGCAGGGATGTTGGGGACAGCACGAACACACAGCCCCGGGCCATTGGAATTAACCAATGAAGGTTAAAATCCCCCGAAGGCCAGTACGCTGACCATTCAGCCAACGAGTCGGACATCCATGAGTAAAACGCTCTTGAATTATAATTGTGTACCCCCGTCTGTTTTTCAGCTGCCCGCACACATTGTGAAGGCCCGTCACAGTATAGTAGCAACCTGCTTTCTTCACAGAACTGTTGATGGTGCTCTTATGGCACCTCACTTCCATCCATCTATCGCCTCCCCACAACAGCAAATGCCCCACGTGAAATCGGCATCTTCGTTCCTCATCATCTCTCCAAAACCAAACTGAAGGAGTTCTCTGTTGACAATTTGGCCAGAGTTTTCAAACCCTTGTTATTTATTTAATTTCTCAAGAACTTCTTAACAGTAAGTCCCTTCTTTGTTACCGGGCGAGTTCGCGCAGCTGTCAGCTTGGCTTCAAACCCCACTGTCGGCAGCCCTGAAGATGGTTTTCCGTGGTTTCCCATTTTCACACAAGGCAAATGCTTGGGTTGTACCTTAATTAGGCCTACGGCCACTTCCTTCCCACTCGTAGCCCGGCGCGACGTTAAACAACTTGTTTGTTTCCTTACTGCATACAGTCAGTGTACCTGCCTCTGGCTCAAATGCAAACTTTTCAATTTAAAATAATTTCTTGTTTAGATATACAGTTGACATTTTTCGCTCGACTGCATGGCTCCTCTTTCAAAGCCCGATAGAAGTTTCTGGCGTTGTACATTCTGAATTCTTCATCCAACTTTTCCAGCCTCGACCGATCATAACATCTCTTCACGCGCCTAATGGTCTTGCTTGACGGTTTTCGTGCGTTTGTGAAGTCCTCCCAGTCTTCCTGTCGCTTCGTGCAGGCTATAGCGAAAAATAGCAAAAAAAACATCCAGATTCGATTAGAAATGGCCAAGAATATCGAACCAAAAATGAACAAATAGCCAATAATAGCCAAAAAAGACAAAATATTTCCACTTGTAATCACGTTTAGAAAGCAACGATAATAATAATAATAATAATAATAATAATAATAATAATAATAATAATAATAATAATAATAATAATACGAATAATAATAATGGCTTTACGTCCCACTAAGTACTTGCGCGGTTTTCGGAGACGATGAGGTGTCGCAATTTTTTCCCAAGGAAGTTCTTTCATGTACCGGTAAACCTACCTACAAGAGGCTGACATATTTGAGCACCTTCAAGTATCACTGGACTGAGCCAGACTCGAACCTATCAACTTTGGCTCAGAAAGCTAGGATCTAAACCGGCGATGATAATATTTGGTCTACTTTATCCCAAAGTCTCGCCAACGCTTTTAGCCCTAAAAACTCGCTCATTCGCTTCGTACGAGAGACGAAGAATTATAACTAATTCCTGGTCATTTATACAAAAAATAGCGAAATATACGAGCCCTCCTTCGAAATGTATATTGTTAGAAGACTTAATATGAACAGTAAATTGATTTTGTTTTACTTAACTGTACCTGAATAGCGTACCGTCCTCTTTTATCACGAATTTAGTCCTGTATTCATGCTTTTTGGGCTTTCCTTTTACTGGAGAGAAGCATCACAAGAATACTGTAGTAGCTGAGAATGTTTACATGCAAGAATTTTAAACCTTATCTATATCCACAGAGTTCCCTATTTACATTGATGAGTACAGCGGAATGAGCTTTGTGCCAAACAGCTGCTGCGCCCGCGACTAGACGGTGGCGCCAATGCTATTTCTAGTGTATCATTTACTAACTTTATGGTTGTAAACAGTTTTCCGTGACGGCGCATGTTCTCCACAGACTGCCACCACTGCAGTGGTCACGCCTTCTTTCCATAGGAAGCAAGTCGTATAGCGCTGTCCCTGACGGTTGTCTGCTCCTACGCTGACAGTGTTCTTATGAAATGGCTATGACGAGTGCATTCGTTGGCCCCTGTGCGTGTGCTGCCAGGACACTAGTTACACGTCACCACCTTCAGGGTGTATAATCCCTGATACTGATAACATACATATGATATGATATGTGTAAAATGCAGAAGGCCCACTTCGCTCTATTCATGAAACCAAAATTATTGTTAAACTGATTTGATGAAATGAAATGGCGTATGGCTTTTAGTGTCGGGAGTATCCGAGGACAAGTTCGGCTCGCCAGGTGCAGGTCTTTTGATTTGAAGCCTGTAGGCGACCTGCGCGTCATGATGAGGATGAAATGATGATGAAGACGACACATACACCCAGCTCCCGTGCCAGCGAAATGAACCAATTAAGGTTAAAATTCCCGACCCAGCCGGGAATCGAACCCGGGACCCCTGAGACCAAAGGCCAGCACGCTAACCATTTAGCCATGGAGCCGGAACTGCTTTGATGTTACAAAGTTATAATACTGGAGTGCAAATACTGTGAGCTTTAGCTCAGGTACCTGACCAATAAGAAGGGTCAACTCCGATATGTTGGGAAAGGAGGCCAGAAGAAGTACAACTTTCAACATTATCGATATGTTGTTGACGAACGTATTGAGGCAAATACTCGTTTGTGCAAGGAGCCATTTCAATCAAAATTAAAATAGTACGATAAATACCGAGCTCGATAGCAGCAGTCGCTTAAGTGCGGCCAGTATCCAGTATTCGGGAGATAGTAGGTTCGAACCCCACTATCGGCAACCCTGAAAATGGTTTTCCGTGGTTTCCCATTTTCACACCAGGCAAATCCTGGGGCTGTACCTTAATATAAGGCCACGTCCGCTTCCTTCCCACTCCTAGCCCCTTCCTGTCCCATCGTCGCCATAAGACCTATCTGTGTCGGTGCGACGTAAAGCGACTAGAAAAAAAAGAAGTACGATAAGTATAAATTGAATCTTGTCTAAGAATTTTCTCAAACGCAACCTGAAACTGAAGCACTACACATCAATCGAACGACCAGAAGCTCTGTATGCGATGGATTGTCTTTCATTAAACCGAAGAAGTCTGATGGAGAAACTGGAAGTTGTAGAGAGGAGAATTCACAGGAGGATCTTAGGTTCGGTAAACGAAGATGAAGAATTCCGTAGACGGCAAAATTTCGAGCTCTACGAACACAAGAAAAGGATAGTAGCTTTCTGTGGTCATATAGGAAGATCGCCTCCCAAACGGCTGACCAGTGTCCATCTTCCGGCAGAACACTTGGCTGACAGAAACTGAAGAACTGGAATACCAGATCTTCAAGATAGACAGTCTGTACGAAATACCCTGAAAAAAGTCCATTGATTTTAGGGAAAAAACTCAAAGAAAGGTATCCCCTGGACAGATGAAAGAGATAAGTTACACCGGCAGAAAATACGAGAATATTGGGCAAAGATCAAAGCCCATCAGTTGGGGTCCAGTGAAGACCGAGGTTCGTGACCGTCATACAGCTCTGCATTCTGGAGTCGAGTGGATTCAACTTCATCGTCGGCTGTCCTGAGAATGGCCACTTCCAGGTAAATGATGCCGGGACAGTTCGAGTTCATAGGGCAGGCCAACTCGTTCTGCCTCTTTACACACTTTCATTAGCTCCTCGGGGGAGACGAGAGAAACTTCCCAGTAGGGTGTATTTGCATGTGATATTGTTATACATTCGGGTGTATCCTCGGCAACGGACTAGGACTCTTCCTAGACGGCTGATTCTCTCACACCAGAAGCAGAACTAATCAATCTTAAAATGTATTTTAAGAAACGGCTCTTTTCAGAGCCATCCATGACAATAATATCCATAAATATTGAGGGTTGTCAGCTGCCAAAGAAGAACTCTTACAAAAATTATGCCAAGATCAGAAATGTGACTTCTTGTGCATTCAGAAAACGCATAGGAATGAACATCAGGAATGTTCAAAGATTTCAGGAATGATTTTAGTTGCAGAAAGGCCACATGCGAAATATGGCAATGCTGTATTTATAAAGCCAGATCTCCAGATCAGCAGTACTCATTATACTGAAGATAACGACATCGAAATAATCACCGTGGAGCTACGCAACATGACCATTACATCTGTGTACAAGCCTTCAAATGAAAAGTTCTCTTTCTCGCCACCTGCAAATTTTGGTCAACACACAAAGTCAATAGTAATCGGTGACTTTAACAGCCGTAGTCACGTCTGGGGATATGCTCAAGAAGATGAGAATGGAGAGATCGTCATTTCATGGGCTGGAACTCAGGAGCTTTCCCTTATTCACGATAATAAGCTTCCCTTCTCCTTCAACAGTGGAAGATGACACCGAGGGTATAACCCAGATCTTGTCTTGTGAGAAACTGCTTTGTGCACGAATGTTCTAAAGAAATGGGCTCACCAATCCCAAGAACACAACACCGGCCACTAATATGTCACCTCTCTTCATCCATAATACCACACGAAGTTCGGTTCAGACGGAGATAAAACTTTCGAAAGGCTGACTGGAAAAGTTTTTCCAGCATGATGGATGAGAGGATAAAAAATGTATCTCCTATATCAGAAGTTTATGACAAATTCATTGATATCGTGAAATTCTGTTCACGGGCATCAAATCCCAACGGTTGCAGGAGACGCTACCTTCAAGGTTTAACTCGTGAAACAACTGCTCTGCTGCACGATTACTACAGGCTTCACGAAGAAGACCCATTTAGTGAGCAAAGTATTCAAGCAACACAAAGTGTCCTTTCCTCTATCTCCCAGGTAAAGAAGGAGTGGTGGATGAAGCTTTTGTCTCAAGTCGATATGGGTAGGAGCAGTCAAGAAGCTTGGAGACTTTTAAGACGCTTGAGCAATGATCCTTCTCAAGCCAACACACATGCCAATGTAAGTGCCGATCAAATAGAACAACAACTTTTGCTTAATAGAAAACCAAAATTTTCCATGAAAATAGGGAAGAATCCTATAGTCAGACAACCAGATGAGAACAATGAGTTATCTAAGCATTTCACACTAACTGAACTGGAATTAGTTCTAGTAAGTGTAGGATTGAGAAGTCTGCAGGACTTGATGACTTTCGAATGGAACAAATTAAGAACTTTGGTCCTACTGCGAAGTGCTGGTTGGTAGAACTCATGAGCAACTGCCTTCAGTCTTCCATGATACCTAAAATATGTAGGAAGGCTAGGGTAAAAGCCATGCTGAAACCAGGCAAAGATAAAAAATGACCCTAGAAGCTACAGACCAATCTCCTTATTGTGTTATCTTTTTAAGATTCTGGAGAGACTTATCCTCAATAGGTTGACTAATAAAATCGAGCCACTTCTGTTTCCACAGCAAGCTGGTTTCAGGAGAGGGAAAAGCTGCACACCGCAGGTGTTAAAATTAAGTCAATATATAGAAGATGGTTTTGAAAGCCGGAAAATCACAGGAGCTGCATTAATAGATCTCTCGGCAGCATATGATACTGTTTACCCGTTACGTAGTCAAACCCCACAACAACTACGATAACGGCAGTAAAAAAGAAAACAAACTAGCTGTTACAGCAAATGAGCTAGTTCACGAAGGAAAGCAGGAAGCGAAATCAGACACCCCCAAAACACCACAAAAATAAACAAGAAAAGAAACTTACCTGAACTGATGGAAAGGTGTCTCAGTTAACCCCGCGGGTAAATTACATAGGTACCTGGTATCAAAAGGCTAACTTTTAAACAGAAGAACAACGTGTCTCTTCTTGAAATAAAATACAGTGGAACCTTGGATTGCGAGCATAATTCGTTCCGGCAACATGCTTGTAATCGAAAGCACTCGTATGTCAAAGCAAGTTTTCCCATAAGAAACAATTGAATCGCGGACGATTCGTCCACAACACAAAAATGTTTATTCGCTTACCATTTCTAAAACAAAATATAACGTAAAACGAATTAAAGTGCACTTTTCCTTACAATGGAATCATACTGTTGGTGTGAGGGAGACGAGAGATGACATGAGAAGAGTTGCTGTGTAGCACGAATTTCACCAACGGAATCACTGCTATCTGTTGGTTCACTGGAATTGTTTTCTTTTCGAGCAACTTTAACGAGGAACCTGTCCAATGGCAATGCCTCTTTTTTAAGATGTCATGAAAATGTGATATTGCATTGTCATTGAACTGCTTCATCGCTCGCACTGCTACAGCCTTCTTGGGTGATGTTTTTCTAGAAAATTTTGCACCGTTCCCCACATTTTTCACTTCTCCCGAATCTCAGTTGAAGTGAGAGATTCCATTGACTTTTCCTCCTCTTCCCCGGACAAGATCTCCATAACCTCCTCCTGTTGTTCGCGATGCAGGTCCATCAGTTCGTTGGTGGTCATTTCCTGGCTGTGTTCTTCCACCAGCTCTTCAATCTCCACGTCATTCACCTCCAGCTCCATAGTCTTCCCTATGGACACAATTTCATCGACAATCGGCGGCTCATTGTCACCAATAATCCGCTCAAAGTCACGTCCAAGAACACAGTCAGGCCAGAGCTTTCCCCAAGCGTAAGTGGCAGTTCTCCTAGTGATTCCATCCCAGGCTTTATCGATGATCTTAAGGGAGTTCACGATGGGGAAATGATTTCTCCCAAACTCTCGGAGGGTAAGGTTTGTTCCTTCGGTGACATCGAAGCATTGCTGAAATAGTGCTTTGGTATATAGCTTCTTGAAGTTCGAAATGACTTGCTGATCCATAGGCTGGAGTAGTGTTGGGAGGAAGGAACTTGAATTCCGCCAGTAAGCCGTTCTCAAGATCTGGAGGATGAGCAGGAGCACTGTCCACAAACAGCAAGACTTTGAGCGGCAGATTATTTTCTGAAAGGTATTTCTTCACTACAGGACCAAAAACCTCGTTCATCCACTCAACAAACGAACAGGGGAGGGGAAAACCTAGGCACACGTGACGCTCGTATTGCGGAACTGTACTGCACCGTACTGTACAGTACTGTATAACAAATTTATTTCAAAAAACTACAATTAAAATGGAAACAGGGAAATCGCTCACCCAGGAAAAATTTAAAGAGAAACAAATAGTAAATTAAGTTAAGTTAAAACTCCAAACGGAAAGTTAACATTACACATCGTGGTCTACCAACGCAATAAAAAAGGAAAATGAACTCAAGCTAATGGTTTAGAAACCTCAACAAACAGGTAAATAATTAATTCTATTATTTATAATTTCTCCATTTAAAATTTTACATGCTTAACCACGGAGTTCTCTCCAACAGGAACGGCTACCGACAGTTCACGTTGTTTAAAAAAATCACAATCGGTTGCCAGTCACACAAAGGAACAAAAAACTTAAGGAGGTATCCCACGCAGGATGCATAAGAAATCAAATTTTGCTGTTAATTGCTCAATAACATGCTCAAAATCCACAAGAGCCCAGGGGAAACCTTTCAATTTAATAGAATTGCCACACTAGGTTGACCGTCTCCAGAAGGGATTAAACAACAACAACAATTACCTATCGTCATGGCAACAACAGTAACAATGGAACAAACTACGAAAGAGCAAAACATAATTTTACAAGTAAAAATCAAAGAATGAACCAAGAAAATAAAATTTAAGACAAAGAAAATTAAATAAAATTTCCGTCCTCTTGTTTAGAACTCCTAGTGGGGTGATTTGGTAACAACCATTAATAAAATAGTTCGCTATCTTTTCAAATTTTTACATAATTGAGATCATAATTCAGCTTCGCCCCAGATCAATATCACAAGGTTTAAATGCACCTTCAGTACACGACCAATAACATGGACACCTTTATTACAATGAACCCGAATTATATTATGAATTCTAATAATTAAAAAAAATAAGCCGAGATGTGAAGACTGAAAGCTATTTAGAGTCCCACACGCCACACGTAGCGCAATAGTTTTTCAAAATTGATGATGCCGAAAGAAGACCATGTTCATTAAGGGACGGAAGGAAATCCGCTGAGCCTGAGATGACGCCATAACGTTATTAGCATACTCACGTTGATGAGATGTTTCCAACTAAGTAAAATAAATAATTCATACTGTCTGGGGACGTTTCCATGATGAAGTAGAACACCAAAACAATACTGAGGGCGAGAGAGAGGCCTCTCACTAATATCACTTAGCCATAATTCATCACACAGGCTGGAAACTGCTCCTGCACGAGACTCGAGGCACGCTGACAATGGATCTCCTTCAATCAACAATACCGTAATGGCCGCTCTCGCTCGGCTAAGATGAGCAGGGAAGAGCTTCCAACACAGAGAGCTCTAATTGGTTAGGGGGCGGAGCATCGCAGTACGAATTCTCCGTAGAGAGAGCAGCACAAACAAGGAACCTTTCTTTCCGTAAGTTCAAACCAAGACTATGAGCGCTATGCTCAGAGAAGTTGTGAATTAAATAAAACTTGTTGTAAGGAAAAGGAAGGAAGATAGTCTGAGGAAAATTAGAGTTATAAGACACAAATTTCAATGGCGATTAGCCCACAACTAAAACGTTAGGGGAGAAGATGAATAAATACGACACCTCGGTGTCACTGTTAATCACCGAATTCTCCTAGAACAGGTATATAGAATGACAAAGGACTTTCATCTTAAATGTGTCATTAGAAACCTACTTCAAAATCGAAGTTCTTCGTTGAGTTCCAGGGAAAAAAGAAGCAGGTGGAGGATACAGAAGAACGCACTACCTCAGGGAAGCGTGTTGGCACCAATGCTTTTCAATATTTACATCAATGATCAGCCTCTTCCTGCCGGGACGAATAGTTTCATCTATACTGATGATTGCGTTATCACTTCTCAGGGGAATAACTTTCAGACAATTGAACAAACATTGTCCAAAGCTCTAGACATTATCGCTGGCTATTACAAGAAGAAGCAACTAACACCAAACCCAACTAAGACGCAAACCTGTGTTTTCCGTCCAAACAACAGAGAAGCTTCCCGAACTCTGAAGGTCACTTGGCAAGGCATAGCATTACAACACTGTCCTACCCCGAACTACCTCTGAGTCACTCTGGGTCGTGCCTTAAACTACAGAAAACATTGTTTGAACATCAAGCAGAAAGTGGCTGCTAGAAACAATATGTGCGGAAGCTAACTTCACCATCTTGGGGAGCACAACCAGATACAGAGAGGACATCTGCCCTTTTGCTCTGCTATTTCGCAGCTGAATACGCATGCCCGGTGTGGTACAAATCTTGCGATGCCAAAGCAGTAGATGTAGCACTCAACGAGACCTGCCGCATTATTATTGGATTTGAGACCTACACCTTTGGGAGAAGTGTATTGCCTTGCAGGGATAGCACCTCCCGATATCCGCCGTGAAGTGGCAGCAAAGAAAGAAATGAGAAAGGCGTTGATATCTGAAGCCCACCCTTTGTTTGGATACGAGCCACCACTCCAGCGCCTTAAGTCTAGGAAAAGCTTCTTGAGGATAACTGAAACACTTGCAGGAACAGCGCAGCAAGCAAGAATTCAAGAATGGCGCGCCAGGAGTCAACATACGAGTATCAGTCAATGGACGACCGCAAAAGAGGAACTCCCTCTTGGCCATGTTACAGATTGGGTGAATTGGAGAGCACTGAACAGACGCGGTGCAGGGTAAACCAGAAGAAATGGGGTTTCGAAGTGGACAGTACCTTGTGTGTATGTGGAGAAGAGCAGAGCACAGCCCATTCAGCTGCACAACAGATGCACTTGATGTCACAAGGTTTTGGGCTCTTCGCTCTTCGCCATTGAAGAATTTATATTCTGTTTTATGTTCTTTACTCATAAAACTACGTGTGCTTCTGACACGATATAAATAAAATTAGCTGCTCAAGGGCCTGCGGCCGTAATATACCTCACCCCATCTCCGACCCCGTATCAGAAAACGGGCTCGAGGCATACAAACAGTTCGTTCAGCACTGAGCCAGGGAGAACTGCCAACTTCCTGACTCGCCTCATGGCGTCATAACGCTATTCGTTTTCATAATATTGTTGTACGAACAAGATGGCCTTGATCTCGGGCTGCTCCAACACTACTCGCTATCACATAGTGCCCGAGAAATTTCAGTTGACATGTCAGCTCATTTGGACATTTCTACTTTGAGTGAAACAGCAGTTTGCTAGGAGTGTGGGGAACCTTGATCTCTGCTACCTTGAATATTTCAAAATGACTATTGTACCAGTCCAGAGAAGTTCTGATAATATTTACTGAAAGTCTGTGTCCATAAGTAGAGTAACTCAAAATGTGTTTTACAGACCTAATAATAATAATAATAATAATAATAATAATAATAATAATAATAATAATAATAATAATAGTAATCTCATTTGCTCTGCGTCCCACTATCTACTTTTAAGGTTTTCGGAGACGCCCAGGTGCCGGAATTTAGTTCCGCAGGAGTTCTTTTACGTGCCAGTAAATCTACCGACAGGAGGCTGACGTATTTGAGCACCTTCAAACACCACCGGTCTGAGCCAGGATCGAAGTATTATTGTACTGAAAAGGTGGATCCGAAATACCTTTAATTCACTGTAATGCCCGTTCAATAGGGCCATAAAGAAATTTCTAACTTTGAATGCCAAGTTGGAGTTAAAAGGGCAGATCATGGTACACTTGACTAAGTCACGGTTGTTGGAACTTCTTCCATATCTAGCTACATCACGAACTATGTCTATAGCCATATTGTTTAGTTTAAATCAAAATTATATCTTATGCTTAACATTTACTTTCTTTTTCTAGGTAATTTTCAGTGAAATATTTCTTTCTTTCTTTCTGTGTTTCTTTTTTTTTTCTTTCTTCTTCTTAATCTGTTTACCCTCCAGGTTGGTTTTCCCTCGGACTCAGCGAGGGATCCCACCTTTACCGCCTCAAGGGCAGTGTCCTGGAGCGTGAGATTTTGGGTCGGGATATACAACTTGGAAGGAGGGCCAGTACCTCGGCCACGCGGCCTCACCTGCTGTGCTGAACGGGGGCCTTGGTGGGTGAGGGGGAAGATTGGAAAGGATAGATAAGGAAGAGGGAAGGAAGCGGCCGTGGCCTTAAGTTACGTACCATCCCGGCATTTGCCTGGAGGAGAAGTGGGAAACCACGGATGGCTGAGGTGGGAATCGAACCCAGCTCTACTCAGTTGACTTCCCGAGGCTGAGTGGACCCCGTTCCAGCCCTGTTACCACTTTTTCCAAATTTTTTGGCAGAGCCGGGAATCGAACCCGGGCCTCCGAGGGTGGCAGCTAATCATACTAATCACTACACCACAGAGGCGACTTGTAATTAAATTAATTACATAAAATAAACACATTTCCGTTGACTGTTCAAGAAATGCAAGATTTCCCTGTAATATTGAGATGATTTGGAAGATTTCGGTACAAACAGCACCTTTATGGTTTTGTGAAACATACGCGTTAGATAATAGTCCAACAAGGCTGCATCGACCACCGCCTGCTCCTCACTCAAACGTGTAACATGACTTCCGAAGAATCCGTCGCTAGTTGGCAGCACCAAACAGCCCTAGTTATCACGGGATTGCACGTAGATAAGCACATAAGTGAAGTTGAAACTCTAAAAATAAAGTAGAAAAAGGAAAGAGGTTCTTTTTGTATTTGCTCAACGTCGCACCGACACAGATAGGTCTTATGGCGATGATGGGATAGGGGAGGCCTAGGAGTTGGAAGGAAGCGGCCGTGACCTTAATTAAGGTACAGCCCTAGCATTTGACTGGCGTGAAAATGGGAAACCACGGGAAACCATCTTCAGGGCTGCCGACAGTGCGATTCGAACCCACTATCTCCCGGATGAAAGCTCACAGCTGCGCGACTCTAACCGCACGGCCAACTCGCCCGGTGGAAAGAGTGGGGATGCCGCAGGCCTCCTCTGTCCGAGTGACTGATCATGCGTTAACTGAGGTGTAAACACTATTACTGCATTCGTGGATTACGTGCACACTAGTGCGTGCGAAGCTGTTGCCAAAGTGGGACACTGATTCAGGGGGTCACGAACATCTTCCAGTAAGTCAAATACCACTGATTCTGTTTAGTCAAGTCTGGGAGAAGATATTGAGGGAGAAAATTATGAATTTTGGTTGCGGTTAACGCTAGCACATTAAAATAGCGAGCAGCCCGCACCACTGCTCCCTCCTCCATCCTTACAGCCCTAAACGTGGCTTCAAATGGATCTCCTGAAATGCCTGTCTCATTCATTCTGTAGAAGATGAACAATGAAAGAGGAAGTAAATAATCTTCTTCCACCGCTTTTCCCACGACTACGGGGTCGCGGGTACCAACTGTCTGCTGTTTTATGGCCGTTTCCCCTTCCTGATGGAAGGCTGTAATTGCGTGCTTCTGTGGTATTTTGCTTGTATTTGAAGAGGAGAGTGTTAGGACAAACACAAACACCCAGTCCCTGAGCCAGAAGAATTAATCAGACGCGTTCAAAATTCCCCATCCAGCCGAGTATCGAACCCGCGACACTTGAACCAAACATCTGAACGCTGACCATTCATCCAAGGAGTCGGAGTGTAATAATAATAGATTAGTGTGTTTCTTCGGTAAGTCTTTTTATTTCATTTTTATTGGGACTTATTCTTAATAATAGGGGTCTAATTTAGAAGTTATTTAGTGAGAGATGTGTTTAATAATTTGGAAAAGGCCGAAACAGATTCTCATTTCAAACTAAAACAATATGCCCTCTTCTTATTATAGAGCAACCGCTCTTTGTCATTTCGTCGGGAGTAAGGGAGCAAACTATCTTCAGGTTATTCAAATGAGTGACTTTTGCTTACAGCCCTTCCTTTATTAGCGGTGAAATGTCTGCTCCACAGTCCATCGCTCCTGGATACCTATCTAACGTACAGTAGTAGCCTCTTTTATTCCGACAGACTAGGGCTGTTTGGTGCTGCCACCTAACGCAGTGTTTCATGTTAAAATGTTGTAATGAGCACGCAGTATATGCACCTCGTGGTGCCCTCTCATTTGGGCTCTTGCTGTATGGAGCTTCCTACCGACGTATGTTTTCCGTCACCATCTCAAGTTTGAATTTTTTGGGTTTGGCACCTTTTAAAAAATAGTTCAAGTCTTTTCAAAGAAGTTGGAAATTTATCATAAAATGGTGAATAATTCTTCGTTATCGATGGAAAAAGTACTGAAAATATGGCTAAAACGGCGGTAAAATAAGAAGATATGAAAGCAATAAACAAAGTCTGATAGCAATAATAACTGTAAGGAATGTGCCCAACAGTTCACATGTATGTGAGCTGCTTGGAACCACCATTACTAACCTAGTTGTCCGTGACGAGGCGTACTAGCGAAATGAGTGAGGTAGTTTCCCGTTGCTTTCTTCGCCGTGCGAGAAGGTACCAGTTTGCAGTATTCACGACAGCCACGTTCATATCACCGATGCCAAGGATGGGACTCATGTGAAGCAAAGTAACAAACATATTCCAAGTTGCACCCAAATATACGTGTACATAGTTCACTGCCACACCGGGGCGAACACTGCCAATTTCACGATTGAAAAGGCCCTAACAGCTTGAATATAATATTCCCAGTCGGTGAAATTAAAGTATCGTTCCCTTTTGGCAACTTAATTTTGGAATTACTGTACTGTATACGACTGTAAAAAAAAATCCAGATCAAGTCTGAACAACATAGGATCCTGGCAATGACACCCGGTTAAAATTGCTATATTTTTTTCTTTTTTTTTTTTTTTGCTACTTGCTTTACGTCCCACCGACACAGATAAGTCTTATGGCGACGATGGGATAGGAAAGGGCTAGGAGTGGGAAGGAAGCGGCCGTGCCTTAATTAAGGTACAGCCCCAGCATTTGCCTGATGTGAAAATGGGAAACCACGGAAAACCATTTTCAGGGCTGCCGACAGTGGGGTTCGAACCTACTATCTCCCGAATACTGGATACTGGCCGCACTTAAGCGACTGCACCTATCGAGCTCGGTCTTAAAATTGCTACACAGCGAAGGAATCAATTTCGATTTGTCGAATTTCAATATATCGATAATCGATACATTGATATCGACGTACACCGATTAATACTCGGCCGTACATTTCTGTATGATGTCTTGCGATATATAACGATTTCCATTGCAAAAGGTGTCCAAAATTGCAACAATAAACAGTGGAGTACTTCGAAAGTACCAAGAATTCGTGAATTACATGCAAATTCGTGAAAAAATTGTAAAATTAGTAAAGTTCGTGATATGTTGCGACTTTAAAACGTTGGAAAATCGTGCAATAGGCATTAAAAAGTATGTTTCATCTACCTTACAACTTACAAGAATCGTGAAAAATCATTTCGCAAAAGTAAAGAGTCTCCATTCATTGTCTTCTCTGTGCTAAAGTGAAGAATTACTTATTCAATGGAACACAAAACATGTTTTAACTTACTCTAGTAGTTAACAACAGACTAAACCCTTTCAGTAAAAGATCTTAGTTCGTAAGTCCATCTCTTTCGACGGCAAGTACCAAGGACTTGGACATGTGAGAATGAGTAACTTCAGAAAGTTAGTTCTTAATCGAGATTGGTAAATTCTGGGGAAGCGGCACTATGAGCTGAGCAGCCTGAGAGCTTTCCTACTGCCGGGTTCCTTCTTCATGTTCACCTTTCTGCGTGTAGTGCACGAGAAGCAACTGTGTGAGTATTGTCGCTGAGAGGGCCGCCCGCCTTTTGTCGTGATAACGTTAAACATCCGCTAGGTTCTCAAATTATACGTTTATTGGCAGAAACTGCCGCTTCTACAGCATGCATAGTCGATTCGGGTCGATGGACCGTAACATACATAGACCTCCTTTTTCTACTTTACACATAACCCAAAAAGTGATTATAGCTGAACATAATATACAGGAAAATCGAAAGTACAAGGATAAGTGCACAAGATGTGCCCACGGTCGCCCAGATAAATAATCGATACTTGTCGCATCTCTTAAGGTGTGAAATATAAGATTACTTCAGCTACGTTCGGCTTTGCAACACGGCCCGTAGTTTTCACTCTTCCCTGTACCCTATTCCTTCTCTCACCTCCTTGTGACATGCCATTGCATACAGCACCATGGAATTAGAACCTCATGGGACGCTCCTACGTAGCGCGGTTGATCAGCTGTAGGCTTAAAAATTCATGCCTACCATAATAGTTAAGTTTCTAATCCCGGCGTGAACGATTTTTTTGTTTTCTCCCGAATGAATACACTGTGATGACGTCGCTAAGTTTGGCTGAGCTAACATTCCGACATAGCGTCAAGAGAGCACTTTTGAGGCGGCGTTTCGCCTAGGGCTGCTCACAGATGTAGATTATGTTGTTAACAACTACAACGAAACTGAATTTAAACAATATTTCCGATTGCCAGGATCAGCATTCGAACATCTACTTAGAGTCATTGGCCCTAAACTTTCTAAAACCAAAATCGGCGAACGAGGAAGACTATTGCAAGGCCCACGAAAACAACTTCTAGTTGTAATTGTCTCTTAGCACCTGATTCGTACAGATCGGTTTCGTGAGAGTTATAAATGCACTGTGTGGTATTTCTGATCATATAATTACCTGGTCTCATTCAGAAGCTCATCTAAAATAAAATAAAATAAAATAAAATAAAATAAAATAAAATAAAATAAAATAAATAAAATAAAATAAATCTTAGAAAGTTGAGGTTACTAAATCATTCATAAGACGGGTATTATTATAGAAATTCAATCATGTTATTTCCGCCGATTATTAAAATTGGTACCCATTTTCCCTGCTTAAAAACGAAGATATCTCCTTTATTCAATACATAAGGCCCTTCTTTGTCAACAACTAGAAAATAATTTGAATTCATTGCCATGTCAATATATTCGCATGTTAATATTTTTTATCGCCACCAATGAATGCATTACTGCGCATGTCGAGTAAAATCTACCCACCTATTTACGCGGAGTAAAGAGAGTATACTCTGAGTTAACCTGAATGCACCTTGTAGCGTTAACTCTTTACTTTTGTGAACGGATAGAGCGGAGTTGGAGAGTACTATTTTGTGAACGCAACCTAGGAAGCTTGTTGAGTCAATGGCACGTCGGCTGATGGATACTGGACGAGGACAGACCTTTCCCGGATTAAGATAATTCAAACCACAATGCCAGATGTGGAAATTAATAGAAATACACACGCATCTGGATAACGCGACACTCTAGGAGTTTACAAAACTTGATGCGGAGAGTTAGACTCGAAACCTGGTTCACGCCTGACGCTTCCTCGGAGCTAACTGGCAGTCACATGAGCTCGCTTTTAAAGGCTATTTATTCCGCGCTGTGCATGGCACGTAGCATATTGCACAGTATTGGAAAAGTCCTACAACAACATTGAAGCGCTTCAGGTGCCAGGCGTGTCCCTCACTGCAGTTTCATGGTAGTGTTTTATGTTATTCTGACATGCGTTGTGTACATACACCACTTTTTGTTGGACTGTACCGCCTCACCCGATACAGAACATCAAACTTTTCATGCATCAATTTTTGATTGTTCAGCTGAACCCTTTTGGCGGTCAAAAGGCTCGTACCGCGCGGTGTAACTTGGGCCGTGTGGTTAGGCTAGTGTAGTTGCATGCTTGCATTCGGGAGATGGTGGGTTCGAATCCCTACGTCGGCAGCTCTGAAGACGGCCATGGTTTCCCATTTTCACATCAGGCAAATGTTCGGGCTATTATGATCACGGTACGTTCCTAATCGATCCTGGCTCAGTCCGGTGCTATTTAAAGATGCTAAATACGTCAGCACGGAAAAGAACTCTTGCGGAACAAAATTCCGACACCTCGGCGTCTCCGAAAACCGTCAAAAGTAGTTGGTGGGATGTAAGACCAATAACAATCCTTCCTTACATAGCGTTCGATGTGGTTTTCCGATACGTTGACCTCTTCCATTTTTGTCTGTAGTATAGAATGCTTGCTCAGCACCACACTTAACCACAAAAACGGTACGCCTTTGCATGGATACCATCAGTAAGGTTTTGTAAAGTTTATTTCATTTTGCACATGATCAAAGACTATGCTGGAAAGCACGTGAAAGCACATCTCTATGGAAGAACAGCCATCATCTGCTTCCTAATGTTGTTTACTCTGTGCCCGATATTGGACTCCTTGGCTTTGTTCAACATCTCCATGTTATTTACCACACAGCCTCACCATGGCTTTAGAGGTTCAACTTCGACATAAATTTGCGTGTAAAACGGAATCTTCGATTCCCCATTCGTTTTATCATGTTGTGATCTAAAAATAAAACATTCCAGAAATTCCAAGAGTAATTCCAGACCCATTAAAAATGGCCAATGTCGACTCAAGAACACTTTGGTGTGGAAATTTGTCGGATGAAGTTACCGATGAGATCCTTTACGAACTATTCATTCAGGTAAGCACAACTTCAGTATTTTATTCGAATGAGGTACAAAACATACCATCGTGCTTTCATCGCAAACGTTGGCTGCTTCCGTCCCATTTCTAACCCCAGTCCAAACGCCACAGAACCATTCGGCTACCTTCCTTTAAACACTACGTGAAGGCCGATGTTCCAGTATTACTCCTCTGGATAGATGAAAAGCAGCTGATATTTAAAGAACTGTTTACCAAAGGTCTGCATGTGTAAAGCAATGTGACCTCACAACAGCAGTTTGAGGTTAGCCTGCAATAACAGTTCGCTGGAGGATTACTGATACATTGTTGAACACTTTCTTGTAAATATATAGGACAGTTCCAAGGCAAAACTAACAAAATAACCCTGTGGTCACCTGGCCGCTCTAAAATACTTCCTAAAGATTTATAGTCGCTTTGACGTGTACACGCTTCATTTCCAAGGCGTTTCCGTTGAATTTTTGGAGGATAATAACATCGAGCTACTTGTTTACAGATGTGAGTGCTACAGACCTAAAGATGGTTTTTCGAAATTTCCCAGTTACAAATCATCCGAACGCTGGCTGGCCCTCTCCCGGTATTCACTGCCTGGAACTTCCTCTTAAAACAATCCATCTTGCCGACCACCGTTCCCCTAGCTGAGTCTTACATTGCTTCTACTTAGTTGTGTCAGCTTCCTGCCTGACCTTCCTTGGTCAACACTTGTTCTCTTCCGGCCCCGGCAGTATTTCAGCGGCCTACAGAGTCTTTCATTTTCAACCCTTCTTTCTTTTGTTGGTATCTTTCTCGAAGTGAGGGACCTTATTATTATTATTATTATTATTATTATTATTATTATTATTATTATTATTATTATTGTTATTATTCCTGAGGTCGACGTAACTTCTTATGGCGGGCCCCTCTGTTTTATTTTTCCTGTCTCTCCTTCCTTGATTAAGTCTTCAGCACCGAAAGGTATTAAAATAGCAAAGGCTAGAAATTACTTTATTTCCAGTTGTTTCATAGCCTTTCCTCTTCCTTAACGATGGCTTCATTTTTCGAAGGGACAGTTGAACCACTTCTTTTTACGATTTGCTTTACGCTGCACCAACACAAACAGGTCTTATGGCGACGATAGGAAAGGAAAGGCCTAGGAGTGGGAAGAAAGCGGCCGTAACCTGAATTGAGGTACACAGCCCTAGCATTTTCCTGGTTTGAAAATGGTAAACCACGGGAAACCATCTTCAGGGGTTCCTACAGTGGGGTTCGAACCCACCATCTCCCTGATGCAAGCTCACAGCTGCGCGCCACTAACCGCACAGCCAACTCGCCCGGTCACTTTTTCTTTGTCCCATGATTTATCCATAATTGGACAAAATCCAGCCCCGCGGTGTAGGGGTAGCGTGCGTGCCTCTTACCCGAAGGCCCCGGGTACGATTCCCGGCCAGGTCAGGGATTTTTACCTGCATCTGAAGGCCGATTACAACTGAGAAGCTATCTGACGGTGAGATAGCGACCCCGGTCTAGAAGCCAAGAATAACAGCCGAGAGGATTTGTTCTAAATAATTGGACAAAGCCTACAATTGAATCAGTTTGATATAAAAAATATGGAAAATAATGATTATTTAGAACTAAAATGCCATGCTTGCATCATTATTTTGGATCAGTTTAGATGATCCCAAATGATAGTACAAGTACAACAAAGTCCATTAAACGTACTTTCTAGGCTGCAATGCTGAGGAGTGGTGCTTGTTTTTGAAACCACATTCTAAGTGTAAAGCATGCAATTCTGTAGGAACCTCGAAATCAGATTCAGCGAGTAACTAAGGTGCCCAAGGCTCGCAGCCAGACCCTAGAGACTAGATACAAACACAGAGGGGCTTGGTTTGCAAATAATAATAATAATAATAATAATAATAATAATAATAATAATAATAATAATAATAATAATAATAATAATAATCAGCTATCATGTGCAGGCATTTTAATTTGGTCATGTCTAAGCTGCCTGCGTGACAATTTGGACGTTCCGAAACGAGATTTCTCGTGGACGATTTAAAGCTTAGTAAAAACCAAGCGGTCTGCGAGGTGGTTAGTGTGATTAGCTGCCACCCCCCGGATTATCGGCTCTGCCACGAAATTTGCAAAGTAGTACGAGGACTGGGACGGGATCCACTAATCCTCGAGAGGTCAGGGGTTCGAATCCCACCTCAGCCATTTTCCAAGTGGTTTTCCGTGGTTTCTCACTTCTCCTCCAGGCAAATGCCGGGATGGTATGGTACCTAATTTAAGGCCACGGCCGCTTCGTTCCCTCTTCCTTGTCTATCCCTTCCAATCTTCCCATCCCCACAAGATCTCTATTCAGCATAGCAGGTGAGGCCGCCTGGGTGAGGTACTGGTCCTCCTTCCCAGTTATTATTATTGACAAATACATCGCAAATGCGAAATATCCCGGTGGCAATGGTCACTTACAGTACTGTGATAATAAAGTTAACATAATCACCTAATAACAAACAAACAAACAAGAAGAGTACAAGCAATTCCATGGAAAGAAAATATGACAAGAAATACTACCAGTTAACTTTCTAAATCCAGCAGCATCACAAGTATTTAACACTACTGCTTAAAATACTATAGGTTGAGCTTAACAATACAAGTGATAATAAAGTAAAGTGGTAATAACCCAACAACAACAAGCAATTACCTGGAAAGAGAACACAATCTAAACCAATCACAAATTCAGTGTCCGTATGCACTTCACACTAGCACTAACGGTCTTCTTGCATGGCTTTATACCGGAAGGGAATCTGCTGCAGGTATTTTACGCTCCTGTTAACGAAGCAAAACTTGCCCACATCCGTATGCTGGTTTCTCGCCCTAATTTTATGCTTATGATCATTTCTCTATAAGTACTAAGTTGTCGCACGATCCAGGAAACTGGCGTTGAGGCTCGCTTGCAGAGTCCAGGAGGGCAAACCGCTTATATCAATAATAAATAAACAACTTTGGTAACAAGAAAAAAATCGTTTCCTAGTGAAAATGAGAACGCAGATCACTGATAATGGAAAGGGCTTTTCCAAAAGTGGAAAGTTTCTGTGCCGCTTACACAGTGCGTCTTAAATGGCAAGTTAAAGTGTGCTCAAGTGCAATATTTACCTGAAAGGTCTGTCGAAAGTGTTATCACGTTGAAGGTACAAAACCGGCCATGCGGTGTACGGGTAGCTTGCCTGCTTCTTACCCGGAGGTTCTGGGTTCGAGACTTTTACCTGGATCTGAGGGCTGATTCTAAGTTCACTCAGCCTACGTGATAACAATTGATGAGGTAACTGACGGTGAGATAACTAGAGGATACTTCGCGCCGACCAAACGTCACCTCGTAATCCACAGGCCTTCAGGCTGAGAAGCGGTTTGGTAGGCCAAGGCCTTGTGGCGTCCTGGGGTTTGATTTTCTTGTTATTATTTTTTGATGGTAAAAGCCGAAGTACCAGTTTTTTTTTAATTTGCTTTACGTCCCACCAACACAGATAAGCCATATGGGGACGATAAGATAGGAAAGGACTGGGAGTGGGAAGGAAGGGTACATCCAGATGTGAAAGTAGGAAACTGGGGAAAACCATTTTCAGGGCTGCCTACAGTGGGACTGGAACCCTCTTTCTCCCGAATGCAGTGCGATCGCGCAGTTAAGAGCCCCCAAAAATAAATAAGACAGAAGTAGAAAGATTAGACATTTAAAGATCTAGTTAATTTACAGTATCCAGTCACCCATATGTACTGACGAGAGGTGTTGGCAGTAACAGCAGAATGGGTCGCTGGGGACTTCCAACGTGGATGTCACCTGAGTAACACATTTCAACCCAAACCAAGACCACGTCGAGCATTGCGGAGGGTGGTTGTAAAAGTTGCAAGAAATCACGTGTGAGTTCACTCCAGCCAGCACAATGGGGTTCGATGGTCGAGCTGCTGCAAGCGATGCATGAGGTGGTGTTAAGACCGACGCCACTGGGACAGTGGACGATTGGAAACTAGTGATTTGGAGTGATGAATCACGTTATACCCTGTGGCAATCCGATGGAATGTTTGGGTTTGGCGAAAGCCTGCAGGACGTGTGAAGTAGGAAGGTGTTTTTCGTGGATAGGGTGTGGTCCGTCATTGCGCTTGAGAAATGTGGAAGGATATGAACACATTTTAAACCGTTGTGTATTGCGTATAGTAATGGACCAGTTCGGCGAGGATGATTGTTTGTGCACGACAAAGCACAAGGGTTTCTGCACGATAACATTCCTACCCAGAGTCCCAACCCGAACGCAATGGAACACCTGTGGGATGAGTTTGTTCCAGATCTTAGCGTTCGACATCACTACCTTCTCTAGTCTCGGGTCGTGAGGAAGAATGGACTGCCATTCCCCCACAGACATTGAGACACCTCACTCAAAGCGTTCCCAGCAGAGTTAAAGGGTGGACCCATCGCGTATTAAAGTCCAATAATAGGAAACGTGACACGCGTAAAGTGTAAGTGAAATTTCAAGTATATTTTGATCAGGTAGCATACATTTTTCCAACAAAAATCACCTCGAGAAAAGGCACTGATGATCTTGTTGCGCTTCGTTACAAAACATGGTTGAAGGAATCGCTGTGTTTATGTTGTATTCTGGAAAAATAATTTCCATAAAATTTGACTAGTTTCATAAGGCATCACACTTAACTTCAGTTACAGCAAATGTGAGGTTTAAAACCATAGTCTTCCGAGAAGCTTCCGTCAACGGAGCTAGACAAAAATGGCGTGACGAGGGTTGAAGTGAAGTCTAGCGAGTTTCAGTGAGAGTCGAACGCGAATATGACGTAGGACCCTGGAGAAAAATTTCGGACAAAACTTACGTAAAAATACAATATATGAGTAAAACACTAATCCAGTTTTCAGTTCATTTGCAGAACATTTAATTATTTTTTTAAAGCGCTAGATTAATGAACAAAGTTCATGAAAAGTACAGAAAACTATTGGCAGTAAGAAAGTGAAATGCGCAAGGCGAGGTTATAAGAGCTGCTGGTGACCTTTGGTTCCATTCCCGACCGGCTCGGGGGCTTCAACATTAGAATTCATCTCAGGTCGTAGACGCGCAGCTCTAATCGAAAGACCTGTCATACGTCATTACTTTTAACTTCTAATGAACCGAAAGAAAGGGACTACACTGCTTGTGCACATGTTGCAGGTTGGCCCCGTCGAGAAGGTCATCGTTCCGGTGGACAGAAATGGAAAGAGGCGTTCCTTTGCTTTCATCGTCTTCAGACACGAATGTTCGGTGCCGTTCGCGATGAAGTTGCTGAGAGGAACGACCCTATGCGACAAGAAACTAGACTTGCAGTACAAAATCAGCAGTTCATCGACGTCCAGGAGCAGTTCCATGGGAGGTTACGTCAGGAAGAAGAAACCACGACGAGCGTCCCCGCCTAGTGAAGTACGTCCTTCCCTGTGCAGTGTGTCGACACAAACCAGCCGCAAAGACATCAGTCGCGCCAAAGAGAGAAAGGCCAAGAAGTGCGTGATTTTGGACACGGGTAAGGTAAGGAGGAGGAGAGCGCATCTGCATGTCAAGATGACGGATCACGTCTACAAGCTGAAGGAGCTCAAGGAGATGAAGGAGCTCACTCAGCCTACCAGTGATACCAGAAACTTCGCCAGAGTCTTCTGGTCGCTGGGGAAGGGATACCAGAAGTACAGAAAATAAACATATCTACTCTGTCTTTCTTTCTATTTGATAGTAGAGCAGTGGGTGGTCTGAGGCGCCTAGAACAAAAGCCCACCGAATCCAATAAACTAACTTATCGGGAAAAGAAGGAAAACGATATCTTGGAACATAAGTCATGAAAACGTTCACTCATTTGATATGTAATCATGATATTTTAAGGCTGGTCTCTTCATGGAAATAAGACATTTGTAAGATTTAATTTAGACTTAACTGTTTTGTAAAGTCGTTGAACATAAAAATGTTACAAGGAGGAGGTTATTTTAACCTAAAACCAATAAAATTATGTAACAAATGAAAACCAGAGGAAAAGTATTCTGTAACGCATAAATATAACTTTATAAGGAACGGCATCGACAATAACGTGAAGCGGATGTATGATCGTTAGAGAATTGATCTTACCGAGAAATAATTTTAAAATAGTAATTCGATGTCTCGCGCTGTTGTCGCTGCTCAAGTGAGGTTAAAGAACGGCTTGTACTCGGATGATATGAGGTACTCCACTTCTTGTAGTGTAGGAGACTACAGACGCGTGTCTTTTCTGCTTGTTCATAGTGGAATGACGTCATCGCTCATTTGTCATTAGAGATACACAGAAAAGCAACTTCAATGGACATGGTAGGTTTTGATTTTGGGCGCCTCATTTATTTTAAAGAAGGAGGAAGAGAAAAATATTCACAGGCTGTAGTTCTATTTCCGTTCTTCTCTGAAGACGTCAGTAGGCCTCACCTTGCAGCCTGTCTTAAAGCGGACATTGCTAAAAGCAGATGTGAGCATCAAAATGGCGACACCAACAGACTGAAGTGTGAGAATCAACCAACGATCGAAGAATGTCTTCAAGATCGGAGATTGCGGAGGTCTGCCACACCGATTACTTATCTATATGTTCACAAAGTGGAGAAGTTAGGGCTGTGGTGACATTCGAAGGTTCGGAGAATGAATCTTACAAAAACCTGTACAAAGCAGATCGAGAATGACCTCAAACATCTATACTAAACATAAAGTGTGCTCCAGTTAGGCGAGATGTTTGTGATCCTGCGGCTTCCAACTCGTCGAACCGTTAGCTAAGAAGATAAAGAAATGTTACTAACACAGGCATTTTGCTTTCCTATCGGGGTGACTCATTTGTTCCATGACGCCAATATTTTACTCAGATACAATAATAATAAGTCTAAGGCCTCAGCTATTGCAGTGCAGACCTTCTTAAGTGGTGCCATCTACGCGGCCTGCCTACCAATTTGGAAATTCCGACTACTACTAAAATGTTTCCATTCCTCCCCGTCTTTCAGGCCGGAAGTTTTAGTACTGTGAAGGAGATGTACGGAGAAGGTGAGAGGGTTGGCGGCCGTGGCCTGTACTAGGCACTGTTTCGGCATACGCCTTAGTGCAAGAGAATGGGAAACCAAGGAAAAGCATTCCCAGGACAGCCGACGGAGCGTACCAGTCCTTCACCGTCTCACGAATGCACAGGCGTAGACCCAACGATAAAACCGTGGCAGTAGAGGGGCTGGCTGGGTTCTAAAACACCTTGTCAGCATTTTTGTGCTGAATCAGCACCCAAGGTCATTGACCCCGGCCAAGATCATTGTCCTCAGGACGTCATGGCCACTTCACCGTGACGTCACGGCCACGTGGTCTTGTTTATAAACAAAAGCACGTGCTCTTGACAGCGGTCAGCTGTCATCTTGACATACACTAAACTCACTTTCGTGCTTTAGAACGGAATTTTTAATAAGTACGCATGGCTAACCTCACTGCTGCCACCTTGACAGTCCTAACCAACTGCACTCGTTTTGGCGCGAATTTTCGCTAGGTGTGCATGGCTAACCTCACTGCTGTCATCTTGACAGGTCCTGTCCACGTGCTCGTGTTGCGCGCGGAATTTTGAACGACCCTAACCTCACAGCTGTCATCTTGACAGGACTTAGCCATGTGTAGGGGCGGAATTTTGAAAAGAGAACGTTCCTAACCTCACTGCTGTTATCTTGACGGGACTTAGCCACGTGTAGTCCCCAACACCATCTGGAGGGGCCTATCCTCAGAGGACCCTAGTTTTAACGTTAGCTGTCCTTCTCGACATACCCCTTCCCGACACCATGTTTAAGGGGTCTAAGGACCCTAGTTTTAAGGCTAGCTGTCCTTCTAAACATGCGCCTTCCCAACACTATCTTAGAGGGGCCTAACCTCAGAGGATCATACTTTAAGGCTAGCTGTCCTTCTCGACATACCCCTTTCTGACACCATCTTAAAGGGGTCTATGGACCCTAGTTTTAAGGCTAGCTGCCCTTCTCAACAAGCACCTTCCCAACACTATCTTAGAGGGACCTACGATCAGAGGTTCATAGTTTAAGGCTACCTGCCCTACTCTACATGTCCATTCCCGGGACCATCTTAGAGGAGCGTAAGGACTCTAGTTTTAAGGCAAGCTGCCCTTCTCAACATGTCCCTTCCCGACACTACTTTGGAGGGGCTTATCCTCAGAGAATCCCTTAGTTTTAAGGCAAGCTGCCCTTCTCAACATGTCCCTTCCCGACACTACTTTGGAGGGGCTTATCCTCAGAGAACCCCCTAGTTTTAAGGTAGCTGCCCTTCTTAGCATACCCGTTTCCGACACCATATTAGAGGAGCCTAATCTCAGAGGACTCTAGTTTCAAGGCTAGCTGCCCCTCTCGACATGCCCCTTCACCGACACAATCCTGGAGGGACCTAGCCTCACAGGGTTGCCAGATGCCCCCTTTCTGTTACTATATTGCTACTTCCCCCTTCCCGACGCCATCGTGGAGGGGTCTAACCTTACAGCCCATAATTTTATAACAAGATGCCCTTCTCGACGCCATCCTGTGAGATACCCCTTCCGAACGTCAGCTTATTTATCTGATGTGAAAGTATAAAACCACGGAACGCTCTGTATCCGACAGCGCGATGTCACGGAGGACATCTCAATCCCTTCTCCTCCTCACAGTTTTACAGTTAGATGGCTATCCCTCTTTTCTCCTTATCTGACACATTTTACGGACAGATCCCCTCTTTTATATATTGCGCTAGATGGCCCTCCCTCTACTATTTTGGAGAAAGCCTAACTGCACCGTCGCTAAGGCTTTACGTCTCCATCCGACGCGTAACCTCCCCTCCTGAACAAGACAAAACCTGTTGTTAATCTGTACAGGTTCAATCTTTTTACAGAGGACCGGAAAATGCATTGTGCTGTGCCCTCTACCAAGAGCAACAATTTTGTGTGTGTTAAGAACATATATAGTCTGTTGTTATCTAACAGTAGCAATTTGAATAGTCAGCACACATTCTCATCATGTTCTGAACAGAAAAACTTACCTTGATTATAAATATGTTAGGAGGAGGGAGCTGTATCTTGTTGATAAAAACAATAGAAATTGGCACGCAGGCAGATGATGATTGCATGGAATAAAACTACCTCTCTCTCTCCTTATTTCGCAAATATAACATAGACTTTATGACGTTAACACAATAGTCACCGTAACAGCATTAAAAAGCCATGGATTCGAACTTGATCTCTCTGTTCAGTGCTAGAATAAAAAACTCTATTACATGTATCACATAAATTTCGAACCCTGATCTCTCTAATTAATGCAAGAATAAAAACTACCTCTGTCCTTATTTCGTGTGCTGTCTACACATAATTCAATATAACATTAACTTTATGACACAAACACAAAACTACTATAAAAAAATCTCTATTACTGTGATGGATTCGAATGATCTCTCTTTTGAATGTGAGATTAAAAATAGAAAATCTCTATCACATGCCCCCCCTGTGGGTGGGGGCGGTAGAATAACACCCACGGTATCCTCTGCCTGTCATAAGAGGCGACTAAAAGGGGCCTCAGGGGCTCTAAAATTTGGAGCGTGGGTTGGCGACCACGGGGCCCTCAGCTGAGGCCTGGCATTGTTTCCACTTACTTGCGCCAGGCTCCTCACTTTCATCTATCCTATCCGACCTCCCTTGGCCAACTCTTGTTCTTTTCCGACCCCGACGCTATTAGGTTTGCGAGGGCTAGGTAGTCTTTCATTTTCATGTCGTTCGCGGCCCTTTACTTCCTTTGGCCGATACCTTCATTTTCCGAAGTGTCGGACCCCTTCCATTTTTCCCTCTGATTAGTGTTATATAGAGGATGGTTGCCTAGTTGTACTTCCTCTTAAAACAATAATCACCACCACCAACCATCTATCACATGCAACAGAAAAATCTGTATTACAGGTATAGATTCCAACTCTGATCTCTCTTATTTTAGCCACCGTGGCAGAATAAAAAATCATGGATTCAAACCTTGTTCTCTCTGCTCATCGTCAGAATAAAAAAAACTCTAATACATGCAACACGTGGAATCGAACCCTGATCTATCTGATTAATGGTAGAATAAAAATACCAAACACATAACCACTATAAAAAAATCTCTCTATTACTGTGATGGATTCGAACACTGATCTCTCTGTTGAATGTTTTTGTGCAATTACAGTGAACTTTGTGGAATTTAATTGTGCAAATTTTCGAACAACGAAGTGGGAGTCGTAGCCTGACAAGTTATGAAAAAAGCAAGGAATAAATTTAGGAATACGATATAAAATGTTGCATGAATGATGTCCAGATCCACGATAAAGTGGCAGTGATCTGGGAATGTAATAGGCTGTTCACAGATGTGACATCATGCATAATCATATCATCAAATGACATTTGAATTGGAATTGGATGTGATATAAGAGCATGAACACGATGTGCTAACTCTTGTAAGACATTTAACAGCCACTCAACACAGTTTTCTTCTCGATACATCTTAAAAATGATAATGACGAATCATATGAACAAACAACTTTGTATGCTGCAGAAACGGTTGATGCTTCTGTATATAACCAGTATATGGTTCAGACAAGTCTGGTTGGCAACGATGAAAAGGTGCTGTAGAACATTCGAAATCTGCATAAACAGTAAACGGAACAGGTTCCCACCGGGCGAGTTGGCCGTGCGGTTAGGGGCGCGCAGCTGTGAGCTTGCATCCTGGAGATAGTAGATTCGAATCCCACTGTCGGCAGCCCTGAAGATAGATTTCCGTTGTTTCCCATTTTCACACCAGGCAAATGCTGGGGCTGTACCTTAATTAAGGTCACGGCCGCTTCCTTCCATTCCTAGGCCTTTCCTATCCCATCGTCACCATAAGACCTATCTATGTCGGTGTGACGTAAAACAAAAAGCAGAAAAAGAACAGGTTCCTAACGATAATAATTCTCAAATTTCATTTCAGCATTTTCATTATTTGGAAGAACACGTTTTATGGCTGGGTGTGTTGTACAATCAACTAAGTGTGTACCTAACATGCTTTCTGTTGAAAAGTATTACAAGCATCTGTCAGATATAAACTTATATTGTTTTTTGATGAACGTTGCGAACTTAACAAACGTGAAAGTTTTGTTATAAGACAGTAGTGGCTTGTGTTTTCATCGCAAACATACGAAAGATGAATATGGTGTTGTTTTGGAGAAGAAGCTGTATAAAGTGGTCCAACAATACTCTCTCTGTTTACACCGTACAGAGCAAATAAAAAATTAGGATTGTTTTCTCAAATTCGGAAATGTTTGTTAAGTCCATTGAAAAAGTAACACCGTCAAAATGTAACGTATGTTGCAATTCAATAAACATATCTTTATACCGTGAAGTTCTTCGAGGATTATGTGTTGCTGGTTTTAATGCCATTTCGATATACCATAGAAAGTAATAGTTATCATTATTCTGAATATTGATAACAGCTTTCTTATCAGCAATGGCTTTCGGAAGTGGGATATATTGTCTACCTGAATTTAATGGATCAAATTTAGAGACATTAATCTGAAGATGAGAAATACTTTGTAGAGCTTCATTGCTCGCACCCTCTTCAAGCAATTCGTCTACAATGTGTTCACGAAACCATTCTGAAATATTATGAGAACATAACAGTTTTGTCATTTTCGATTATATATAAAAAAAAGGTTCATGAGTTTCATCATTATCCTTAAAAAGAATAAATGAACATGCAAGTGAGGCAGTTAGCTAAGCGGAGAATGCGTAGTTAGCAAAGAAGAAACTGTTAGGTAGGAATACCTTAAATTTTTCATAAGTGCATAATATTATATTTCCAAATCTTGTAGATATTCTTTCAGGTTAAATAACTCTAAACTGTTAATTAACATGAAGATCGGTTAATCTTCTTGTAGGGGTTGCTGAAAATCGTCTCCGAGATCGTCAATTCATTCCATACTATAATGAAAATACAAATATTAGTTTATATCCGTCAATTAACAAACGCACGGTTGTTTAATAATACGATAGTAAATTGCCTTCAAATGATAAAAATGATGTATGGGACGAAAGTGGTTACAGCAAAGTACCCAGTCCTTTCTACTATGTGGGTACAGCAAAAATACTCCAGTCAGTAAACGTTTGTCGCTCTAATATTATGCGTATTCTTTTTTACAAAATGAAGATAATATCTAAAAAGAAAACAAAAACATTAAAATTACTAAATAATAAAATTATTAATAATAATAATAATAATTTACAAATCTTAAAAATCAACTTACCTTTTCAGATTAATGATGAAAATCAAGGCGCGAGATTATTGTTAATTAGAGTAGGCAGCAGATAACAATCACCGATGATGATGACGATAATAATGACGATAATTTTCTGAAAAGAAAAAATCATAAATGTATAATTCATTTTATATATATATATATATATATATATATATATATATATATATATATATATATATATTTACAAGCAGTACACACGTGCTGAAAGCTGCAGAGAGAGAGAGGTATCGTTCATAGTTCCTTATGCGTCAGTATTTTTTCATAAAACGATGATCATGATGATTGCTTTCGCCTCCACGTTTACACACACAGCCAAATATTATATTTGATCTCTGCTGTTAACGAAAATAATATTTGTTGAATTTTTCAATAAAATATGAAAATCACTGTTATTCGCAGCCGAACAGAGCGAGTGTCTGCACAGCGGTTAAGGACAGCTATACTGTCCTTTGTTCACACGACATGCCATAGACGTCACATGCAGGGGCAGACAGAGAAGAGAGAAGTTTGCTTTCTACGACATGAATAATCCATATAATTATTATCTTTATTGCTACTAGCTTTACGACACACCGACACAGATAGGGCGTATAGCGACGATGGGATAGGAGACAGAAAGAAGCTAGCTATTTTTTGCTTGTTGCTTTACGTCGCACCGACACGGATAGATCTTGGCGACGATGGGACAGCAAATGCCTAGGAATAGGAAGGAATCGGCCGTGGCCTTAAACAAGGTACAGCCCCAGCATTTGCCTGGTGTGGAAATGGGAAACCGCGGAAACATTTTCAGGGCTGCCGACAGTGGGGAACGAACCCACTATCTCCAGGATGCAAGCTTACAGCCGCGCGCCCCTGACCGCACAGCCAACTCGCCCTTGTTATCATTACTACGACACACAGGACGCCAATGAGATGACGATGGGATAAGAAAGGGTTGATGCAAGCTGCGTGCCCTAACCACACAGCCGACTCGCCCTTGTTAACCTTATTACAACACGCAAGTCGCCAACGGGGAGTCATTTCAAAAGACTTAAGCCTAACTGCATGGGCATCATGCCCCCGGTACAAGGTTAGCTAACCAGCCTTTCCTTATTACGACACAAACGCGCGTCAAGAAATAACAACATTCATAATTATTATTTCTGGCATTTCAATCGCGAGTGCAGAAGTCAGTTCAATGTAGGCTTGTACATCCATAACAGAGCCACATAGCTACAGTCGCTTAAGTGCGGCCAGTATCCAGTATACGGGAGATCGTGGGTTCGAACCCCACTGTCGAAAGCCCTGAAGATGGTTTTCCGTGGTTTCCCATTTTCACACCAGGCAAATGCTGGGGCTGTACCTTAATTAAGGCCACGGCCGATTCCTTCCCACTCCTAGCCCCTTCCTCCTCATCGTCGCCATAAGACCTATCCGTGTAAAGCAAATAAAAAAAATAGCAAACAGAGCCACATCGTGTCGGGCTTATCAAAGGTATGTGCAAGTCAGCACTGTGTGTGTTCTCTGTACGCTATATCTGTGCGTTAAATTAATAATATTAAATACATATCTGGTACCAAAATAAACGCTGCTCAGCTCGAAGGTACGCAGATTATGAGGTGGCGTGTAGCTAGCACGACAAATCCTTACGGTCGTTATTCTTGGTTTACTAGATCGAGGGGCTATCTTTTATTCAGATAGTTCCTTAATTCTAGTCACGTAAGCCACGAACCAGCCCTCAGATCGAAGTAAAAATCTCTAACCTCGCCGGGAATCAAATCCTCGGCCTCCGGGTAAGAGACAGGTAATAATCAATAATAATAATAATAATAATAATAATAATAATAATAATAATAATAATAATAATAATAATAATAATAATAATAATAATAATAATAATAATAATAATAATAATAATAATAATATATTTTTGTAATCTAAAATGTCCTTTGTCGCTATCAGCTCCCCCTATACTTGCAGGTAAAAATCCCTGACCTTGTTAGGATTCGAACCCCTGGATAATAGAGTGTATTTTTCTTCGCCTCCGCACAAATCTTACGTAAAATAACTAGAGGGGGATTTGAACCAAGGAATCCAGCAGTGTGCTCTAGTCGGGGGAATCGAACCCGTGGCCCCCGAGTAAGTGGTAGGAACTCAACCCCTAAAACCGCAGCGTAATACTTTAAATTGTTAATTTTCTTACTGTACTGTATTAACACGAACAGCGGAGATAACTGTTCGCCAATACTTGTATGTGGAATGTTTATGCACATCCGCGAGACAGTGGGTTCGAATCCCACTGTCATCGGTGGCTGAAGATAGTATTCCGTGGTTTCACACCAGGCAAATGCTGGGGCTGTACCTTAATTATGAACACGGCCGCTTCTCCCTAACACTATGAAAACCCCATGTCGCAACAGTAAATAGATAGCGTAACTTGCAAACTAATAATAATAATAATAATAATAATAATAATAATAATAATAATAATAATAATAATAATAATAATAATAATAATAATAACTGTATTGCCCGTGCGGTTAGGGGGTTGTAAGCTTGCATCCAGGAGATAGTGAGTTCGAATCCCACTGTCTTCAGTCCTGAAGATAGTTTTCCATACGCGACCCTAACCGCACAGCCGACTCATTCTGCAACACGCAGGACGCCAATGGGATAACAAATGGCTAGGAGCGGGAAGGAACTGACAGTCGACTTAATTAAGGTAGAGCATCTGCATTTTGCCTGGTGTGAAAATAGGAAAGCATAGAAATCCGTCTTTATGACTTACAATAGTAACCCACTATCTCCCGGATGCGCGCCCAGCTACACCGCGCGGTTATCATGCTCTCATTGAATGAGGAGTACAACGTGGGTCATTCTCATCTCGACGCTCTCTCCGGAGGCTACATGAATTGCTTTACGCACACCGACGAGTAGAAAGGAAGCGGCTGGTAAAGTACAATCTCAACATATTTGTTTGGTGAGAAAATTCGAAACTAAGTAAAACTATCTTTATGGCTGATAACCTGGCGAGTTTTCAAAAGTGTAGCTCTATAGCTAAATCGTTGGTTTTCAGATTTTTTCATTATCTCAAACCCTACACCACGACACACCATTTTTAAATTATATGTGATAAATATTTTAATTCACAGTACTGCATAGAACTGTATGGTAAGAGTGAATGTGCTGCGTATGCTGAGTTGTACATCCGGTTATGCCAGCGCGACATCAGGCAGAATATCGCAGTGTGTCTCGTTCATTTCTTTCTATAGCTTCATGCAGAGCACACAGCCACATACTAAAAAATCTTAAAATATTATTTAATCTTCCCCTTTTTCCACATGTAAGTATCTCAGGTATTCAAAATTAAATACTAAAAGATTAAAATTGCTATATCTGCGAATGAAGTGTGCAGACAATTAAAACTCCCGTGTGTGTTTCCGAGTAGTGATGAAATATATGTGTGTAAAAATCAATTCCGTACTTTGCGTGTGTGTGTTCGTTTTTACGATAGATTGTGCTGTGTGCACATAACACCAAAGAAGTGTATTAGCGAAATGAGAAGTAGTGCGTTTGTTAACATGTATAATCCATGGTTTTCCATTTTCACATCAGACAAATAAGATGACGTGCGGAAGGGGTATCTCGAAAGATGACGTGGGCAAGGGCATCTCGTTATAAAATATGCGCTGTAAGGTTAGACCCCTCTAAGATGGCATCGGGAAGGGGGAAAGTAGCAAGATAGTAACGGAAAGGGGGCATCCGGCAACCCTGTGAGGCTAGGTCCCTCCAGGATTGTGTCGGTGAAGGGGCATGTCGAGAGGGGCAGCTAGCCTTAAAACTAGAGTCCTCTGAGGTTAGGCTCCTCTAATATGGTGTCGGAAAGGGGTATGTCAATAAGGGCAGCTAGCCTTAAAACTACGGGGTCCTCTAAGGGTAGGCTCCTCCAAAATAGTGTCGGGAAGGGACATGTTGAAAAGTGCAGCTAGCCTTAAAACTAGAGTCCTTAGGGCCCCCTCTGACACGGTGTTGGGAAGGGGCATGTAGAGAAGGACAGCTAGTCTTAAACTATGATGCTCTGAGGTTAGGCCCCTCTAATATGGTGTTGGGAAATGTAACAATTTGATGACTACCAATAAATATAATCATGAATATATAAATATATATAAATATATAAATAAATAACAATAATATAAAACTTCATAAAATACTTGAAATGAATTAAATTAATAAAAATATTTAATCGAAATGTCCGTAGTATGGGCGCCAGAGTTCACCAGAATGTATCCCTCGAATTTAGATAGAGCATGATAATTCTTTATATCCCAGGGCGTGTATAGTCCGCACACTTTATGTTGGTGCATTTGTGTACGGGGGTGAGGAGTAAGGAGGGAGGTGTCCCGGTATCGATAGTGCTACCAACCGAAGGAAAATGAAATCAGAATTGAATCGAGAATATGATCGATCGATACGAAGTTTCTAAACCGTTATCATCTTAAGCCAACAACTATGTCACATACACATTATATAACATTATAAAACATTTCTCGATGCGAATCTTGTTCCTAGCATGAATTCTATACTTTGGCTTTGTTGTGTAAACAACAACAGTACTAGTACGTAAAGTGTACGCCAGATGTCGCACAACGATGCTTAAGCGATTCATAGTTTGTGTTTCAAAGGTTGCCAGTACGAATCTCGAAGATCGCCGAGGTCGACCGATTCAGCACTAGGGTGTAAATGCACCAACATAAAGTGTGCGGATAATACATAATGCTGCGTACTGGTACATCTGCTACAGGCCTTACCTAACCTTCCGAAAACGACTAAATAGGTAGGAACTGCACAAAGGTCCATCAATAACTCCACTGATTATAAAATATCTAACTATATTCTCACAAAAATCCGTGCACGAACACCTCATCAACACACCAAAATACACTTACAATACACGACCAAAATATTGCTGGAAGACTCCATATTTACAACAACATCTATGAAAACAGTGGGAAAACTAAAGCGAGAACTAAGCCACCATTTGTAGTTAGTTCGTTGAACAATGCACATATATGTAAATAAGAACACTTCACTGTTTCTATATCAATACGACTTGCTGATTCTTATAATCGGCAGTTATAACATCACACAGATACTGTACCTCGTAATACTGTGTTCACAGACTTTAACACTTGTTGTAAATATATATACATTTGAACAACACAAGCTTGTCGAACCTGAACATAAATTATGGAAAGTCTGAGATAGCTTTCACCAATATATAATGCCAGGCCGCCACAAGTGCTACAATACTTAATGCGTAAGCACTCCACAATTTGTCGATCAGCCACTTTCCACGAACATAACAAGACTACGTTCCACGAACGTTTGAAGTCCAGACCAGTATAGTGCAGCAGTCTCACACCAGTACCGTGTATCAGCACTACTTTATTCCCGTACAGTGTATCAGTTGTGGTTCTTTTCCGCTGTGATGTCCAAGTTTATATAAACATCCGCTTCTCCCTTCCTCTCAGATGATACGCTGAGATAGATCCTCGCCAGCCAATCATGGTAGATCCTCTTGTCCAGACCATGCCCTGAACTTCTCCTTGGTCCCAAGTTATAAACAAACTCTCGGGTGTTTCACATGAGTCATAGAACTTTCCTAGTTCAACATCAACACGCTCATGTGATTCTGGGCTATTCACATGATTTATCGAACTTACCGACAACAATAAGTACATCTCATAAGACACTGGGATGCCACATGAGTCATACAAATTACCAGAGTCCAATATAGCAATGTTTTCCCAGCTGTATGAAACAAATTACTCATACTACATATGGATACCTTCCAGCTTACAAATATAAATGACAAAATATACAAATAAAATACTGATAATAATAATAATAATAATAAAAATAATAATAATCGGATACTGACAATAACATCTCTCACTTCTACATATAGTGCGAGGGTGTGATATATGTACTATCAAAGAAGGTGCATGTCGAGAAGGGCAGTTAGCCTTAAAACGAGGGTCCTCTGAGGATAGGCCCCTCCAAGATGGTGTTGGGGAGTGCCCGTGGCTAAGTCCCGTCAAGATAACAGCAGTGAGGTTAGGATCGTTCTCTTTTTCAAAATTCCGCGCCTGCACGTGGCTAAGTCCTGTCAAGATGACAGCTGTAAGGTTAGGGTCGTTCAAAATTCCGCGCCCAACACGAACACGTGGATAGGACCTGTCAAGATGACAGCAGTGAGGTTAGCCATGCACACTTATTCAAAATCCGCCCCAAAACAAGTGCACTAGGTTAGGGCCTGTCAAGATGGCAGCAGTGAGTTTAGCCATACGCACTTATTTGAAAAATTCCGCGACAAAACACGGTATATCAAGATGACAGCTGTCAAGAACACGTGCTTTTGTTTACAAATAAGAACACGTGGCTATGACGTCATAGGTCAGTGACCTCAGGTGCTGACTCATCACAAGCATGCTGACAGGTTGTTTTAGAACCCGCCCAGCCCCTGTACTCGCGGCCACCCCTTCTCTGCTCGGTTGGTCGGTCGGAGTGTAAAGCTGTCGGACCAGCCCCTCTCCGCCCCCCCCCCGATTGCAGAGGCGTGGCCATCCTTCCTCTGCTCCGTTGGTCGGTCGGAGTACAAAGCTGTCGGAGCAGCCCCTCTTCATCTCTCGAATGCAGAGCCGTGGCCACCCCTCCTCTGCTCCGTTGGTTGGTCGGAGTGCAGAGCTGTCGGAGCAGCCGAAGCCCACTCTGAAAGCGATGTTTTGAAAGCGGCCCAGTGAGCCTCCCATGTGCTGTTTGCGCAACACGTTTTAAACGTTAGAATTTCAAGGAATATTTCATTTTCACCGCCGCATTGTAAACGTTCAATGTGTTCAGTACGGAAGAGTTGTTAAAATAGCCAACCGGACAACAGTGAGATGCGAACCCATAACCTGAACATCACCGACTCAGCTCAATTGCTATCCACAATAGTTTGACCTACGAGCTAGAGGGACCACCATCCAATGGCTCCTTCTACTGCCTACGCATTCCATACTCAAACGTGTAACACGACTTGCGAAGAATGCGCCACTAGATGGCAGCACCAAACAGCCCTAGTGGTGGTGAAGTACAACTAGGCAACCATCCTCTAATTAACACTAATCAGACGGAAAAAATGGAAGGGACTCGACACTTCGATAAATGAAGATATCGGGCAAACAAAGACAAGGGCCACGAAGGGCGTGAAAATGAAAGACTCTCTAGCCCTCGCAAACCTAGTGAGGAGCCTGGCACAAGTAAGTGGAAGCAATGCCAGGACTCAGCTAAGGGCTCCGTGGTCGCCAACCCACGCTCCAAAGTTCAGAGTCCCTGGGGCCCCTTTTAGTCGCCTCGTACGACGTGGGTGTTATTCTACCGCCCCCACCCACAGGGGAGCCCTAGTTATCGCGGAAATACAGGTAGATCAGCAGATAAATGAAGTCTGAAAGTAAAGTAGAAAAAGGAAAGCGTTTTACTTATAAAGTTCCACTCTCGAGATCTATAGCTTCACGACTCCTCGAGAAGAGGTTTCGACGGACAAGAAAACCTGGAAACTTTGTATGATACTTCCCTACATTACTAAGCGCAGGTTTTTCGCCACCGCAGTTTCTGACGGAAGTTCCTGGTGATTATTGTTACTAACACACTTTAAATGACTTGAAGAGTTCGTGCAGTACGGTAGAGCCGCCTAAACAAATTCATTAGGCCAATAAATGGCGGCTTGGGATACCGCAGTCCTCCTCCATGACCAAGTTCATCAAGCACGTACTACACGCATCAAACAACCATACACTACACTGACTCAGGCGGCTCACGAACGTACATACTCAGGGAGCAACACAGATTATGTTCAGTCCACTCTGAGAGAGTATAGTGAGGTAGAAAATTGCGGATAACGCTAGCACCATCGGTGGACATTAAAATACCGGATTTCAGAATTCTCTTTATGGAATACTGAGCAGTTGGTGAGTCAGCCAGGTCACTGCTCCCTCTTCCGTCCTTATAGCCCTAAACATGGCTTCAAATGATTCTTTTGAAAAGGCCCGTGTCTGTACATAAAAATATCTGTTCTGTAAAAGATGAACAATGCATAAGATAATGCAGTAATAATGATAGCTTGATGTGTTTCTTTGTTAAGTCCTTTTCTATTCAGAGCTTTGGACGCTTCTTGTATATTTCAAAAATTGTCTTTCAGCCGCTCGAAACGCTTTGTTGGAGAAAAGAACATCATTTTGTCCGGATTATTGTGCCTCAAGTGCTGTGTTTGGCCACTGGTGTCACAGAAACAGAAGATTTTACACACATATTTCATAAATCGTATGATAGGTTCAGCCTCTGAAAAAACGACTCTTGCACGTGCAATGAGTTTTCCATCAGGAACTACAAAGTTACTGTGACTGGTGGTGAAGAAACTTGCGCAGCATAAAGCACATTCTTCTTTTCAAAAAACTTGGTTCGACATGCTTCCTCTTTAGACTCCAGACAGCTTTCACCACGAGAATTTCCTGAAGCTCATTTAAGTGATTAAGCTATCTTCATTTGAGATCTGATGTTTTTAATAATGTGACAATAATTGGAAGACAAATAAATTTGACGCATGGAGTTGCATGGATGAATGACACATGACTTTAATTCTCCATCGCGAAATTTCTTGAACATCGAAGTATTTGTGCTACGCTTATCCGACACAGGACGAATACAGCAACATAGAATCCAGCCTTCAAAAGCTGCTGAACCAGGAGGTAAAGCTGATTTCCTTGTAATGCCTTCACCATGATGTTGGGAGTTGGAATTGTAAATTTCTTTCTCAATCCATGAATTACAAAGCACAACAATCTGTTGGCGAGTTGAGGGTTTATTCCAATTTATTCTTTATAGACTCCGTTTTCTACGACAAGTCCATAGAATCTGTCTTCTTTATTCTATAGTATAGAGCAGCCGCTCTTTAATTGCCATTTCGTCGCCGCAAATAAGAGAGCAAACTTTTTTTCAGATCACTCAAATTAGTGGCTTCTGCTTACAATCTTTCCTTTATTAGCGGTGAAATACCTGCCCCATGCTTCATCGCTCCTGGATAGCTAATGTGTGAAACATGCTCGTTTAGCATGTTCATAATATGTAACCTTTCCCGTAATCGCTAAGAGTTTGTATCAGCTCTTGATTGACTGACTTGACTATTTCCCAAACTGTACCGCTCTGAACACGGGTGGTCCTTCTTTCGGCGAGTCTTTGACTTTATCTCCTTGACTTGCTATTTCTCGTACATGATCCTTGGACTTGCTATATTTGTTGTGGTGATGACGTGAGGAGTCCTCTCTGATCGGTGTGGCATTTCTCAATTACCGATGGGTATTCATTAGGTTTTAAACTCTGCCTGTACTCCCATTCGGGCTTTTAATTTATCAGCTTATACTGCAGGTACTGTGAGTTGTGTTTTCACTTTTATTTTATGTTTATCTCATGGCTATTTCTTGTGCCTTAAATCGTAACTGATTGGTACACGCCTTTTTGCTCCGAGATATGAATGGGCTGTGCGCTTGATGGCATTATTGTGATGGTGGTGATGTGGTAACTGGGTCTCTGCGAAAAATTCTGATTATGTGCACGATATTGTGATGTATTTTGCCACCAAATGCAAGTATGCTCTGGGTGTCGACACGGAGATCCATTCGAGTCGTACCCAATGCGTAAGTTGGTGGACTTATACGTGAACCATGGGTCCATATCATCCTGTTTATGAAATATTTGCGTTGTGCACGCCACTCCGTGGTATATGAGACCTTTACTTACGACCAGAGGAGTCATATTACATGTGTTTGGGATCTGTTTTTCAATGAGTTTATTGACCCCATTATTGCCCGATACCGGTAATGGCTGAATGTGTGTGTGTGTGTGTGTGTGTGTGTGTGTGTGTGTGTGTGTGTGTGTGTGTGTCTGTGTGTGTGAGCGCGAGCGAGGAGTAAAAAGATGTCGTATGGGTCAGTTATTTAATATTTCCTTTCTTTAATCCTTCCGCACTTGATTTTCGCTTCGAGTACGATGTTTATTAATTTCCCTTGGTCCATTTATTGACCGTTTTGCTAGTTCACGTGGCCGCCATTATTGTTTATTTTAAATACGGGTGATGCGCACACCTGATTCCATTTGCCTTACGTATTATTCTTTGGTGCAGAGATGTTCCATTCTCGGCCATTCCGATACCTGCATACTTCCATTATATTCGGATTTGCTCTACTCCATGATGATTTGTAGTCCTTTATCTTAGTAATGGCTATTGTTGTCGCGATGATGGTGGAGGCTCGATTAATGCTTTGGAAATAAAAGTGTAATTTACCTCGTAGAAAGAAACGACCAAACAATACCTGTCTGTTTTTTTTCAAGATATTTAAATATGTTTTGAAAGTATCATTCAAACGGTGAGCACGTCGTAAGCTATTATTTATATTCATGTCTGAGATATGCTGTGCTCGCAGGCTTGCATTACATCCTCCCACAAACCTGAAGGACAAAAGTATGTATGCATTATTCTTTAATTTTGATTGGTGGGTTCGTTTCAGTTTTTCTTCTGATCTGTTTATATAAATAAACCCTCATTTCAATTTTATTGGATTTTCATTGCTATTAATTAGTTACTTCCTTGTCATGCATTATTAATGAGGGACATTTCTAGTTCGGGGCTGTTATCTGCCTCTCCTGGTCGGGATCCACGCCCTCGAATCTTCCGTCGTGTATTATGTTTTCCGTCGTATATCTTTAGCGAGGGAGGGGTTCGGTTCATGTGCTACGTGAAGGTGACTATAGTAATTTTGATCTCTGTACATACTCGTAATATTTCGGAGAATCTACTGCATGCTGGGTTCGATTCCAAACTAGAGCATTTCGTGTTGAAATATCCTGTGTGTTTAATGCGTATTAATTTAAATGGGTTTATCATTTTGTTTATCAAGTTGTATCTAGGCCAGGCTTCACTCAGACTTGTGTGAAAGTTATGTAAATATACTCCAGTGTTAATGTGGATAGTTTGAGTGATTTTATTTGTAATATTCCGTATATGCGAGGTCATGATCAAATTTTATATCGATGGTCCTTAGTCCCGTCCTCAAAAATACTGAAACAATCTTCAACATGTTAGCTGCGAAATTTGTAATTACACATGTATATTCAATATAGGTTATTTTGCATCAGATTCCACAATCATCAGGAGGATAATAAACCTTTTGATTTTAAATTTAAGATAGTGCTCTCATCCGTTTGTAGTCACCCCTTTATGCTGCCAACTTGATTCTAACCCAGATAACGACCCTGTCCTAATGGGCAGGGGGCGGGTGCGGTTCGACATTAGAACTGTCAGAGCCGTCTACATTTTACAAGCCGGAGTCATGTAAGTTTGGCAACGTCCAGCGGAGGCGGAGGCGAAGGCGCGGGAGCTATCTGTGTATGTTGATGTGTAGTGAACTTCGTGTTGTGTTTAGTTGTATTTTTCATGGATATGTTCGAGTATATGTAACAAGGTAGGTGACTGAGTGACATACGTAGAACCTACTATCGAAATACGTGAAGGCATGCCCGAATTTGGGTTATTAATAACACGTTTCGTGCATTTGCAGATGCCCAGAAAATGTTGTGTTCCTATGTGTCGTAGCAACTATGACATCAAAAAGGATGGTTATGTTACCTCATTTAGGTTTCCTTCTGATGAGGAATTAAAACAAAAATGGATTCGTCAAGTTAAGCGGGAAGGATTCAGTCGTGTGTATAAAACATTTCACAGATGATAGTTTTTCAAAAGGGGAAAAGTTTTGTGATAGTAAAGACAATATAACTGTACAACCACCTAAACCTAATGCATGTCCAACTATTTTCCCAAATTTGCCCAAATATTTGTCATCAAAGAGTGTAAAAAGAAAAGATCCTGAAGATAGGAGACTGGAAATTAAGAGTAGGGAAAACAAGAGGAAAACAGATTTGGAGGAGTCAAAGCTTCAAGATGACTTAATAGCTAACTTTAATCATTTAAGATCCCTTCTTCATACCAAAATTGACATGTCAGTATGGCATATCAGTATCTGTAATGAATTTCTTTGCATATACAGATTAAATCCGGATGATTTGCCAAATGTAAGTAATTTACTAAAAATTCACCAGGATATGCATGTGACTGTATATGTTAATAGTTATCAGGTGTCAGTCAAAGAAATTAAATGTTTAGCTGATGGTAAAATCTCCAAGTGGTCTCAGCTAAATGAATATTTATTAAATTATACAGGAGCCACTGCTAGTAGTGTTAGTGTTGGATGTGTACAAAGTAATGTACTTAAAATGCTTGACAAGCTCATAGAGTTTTGTGAGGTTAGCAGTGAAAGCACAGACTTCTCATCTAACCTTGTTTTCTTAAGGGAACAATTCGAACTTTGTACTAAAAGGAAAAAGAGTTACTCAAAACGTACATTGGTTGTTGAACTGTCAGTCTCATGCTGCTTATTGTTCTTTGCGTGAGAGTGGTACACTGATACTACCACACCCTAAGTACCTTGAAAAATTAGCAGCATATTTACAAGTGTCACCTAATTCGGAAAAGGAAAACAGAAACTTTCTTTACCGAGTGACAAGGAATTTATCAGACATTGAAAAATATGTAGTTTTTAAGTCTTGATGAAACAGGAATGTTTAACTTGTTGGTGTCTGAAGACTACAAGGAAGACTACCTGGATTGTGGAAATCACAAAGAAGTTCTCTTCTCTCTATCCAGAGCTGCTTTAGGGAGAGATGAAAATCAACAGTTCTGGTTTGAACAGGGTAACTGTGGGCATGACAATAATAGTCTAATAGACTGTTTATTGTCCACATTTTGCAACGTCATGTTGAATAATTATGGAAAGCAGATTAAGAACAAGAGTTATGCCAGCAGTGATGATACAATCAGTAAACGAAGGAAGCTGTCAACACTCCATAAATATTGAGCTTGTGAGTACTGTTCTTTAAAGGGTTTTGTTTTTATGCATGTAAAATGTGTATTTCTAACTTTACTGAGTGCATTTCTTGATGTGTGTGTTTCTTAGTGTCATTTTTCACAGTGTGTATATTTTTCATAACCATCATGTTGGTCTAAGTGCGCTGAATATCATTGAATTCAATTCAAAGTCGGACACGCCCCCTTTTCTCTCGGCCTCCGCTTGACAGATAGATACAGAGTTGCCAAGCGTACCTTCCGGCTTTAACTGTAGATGGCTCTGGAACTGTACATCGTGCACAGAGGGCTGAAAACCGTAAATGTGCGGTTGGCAACACTGATTACTAGAATCTTCCTCCAAAAACATGACATTTAACACAAGCAGGACTGTCCTGTTTTAAAATAATTAATTAAATGGTTTATCCCACAGCTTGTTGTTGTGCTTATAGCTGCCTCTGTGCATCAGTCGGCCTCCGGATCCTAAGGTAGCGGGTTCAAACCTGGCAGAGGTAGATGGATTTTTGAAGAGCGGAAAACAGTCCATTCGACACTCCATGTCGTACGAAGATCTCTGAAGTTTACCCGAGAAAATGAATTAAATCTCAGCCACAGTCGCCCAAGAGAGATTCCGTTTCCACTCCCATCTACTGGGCCTAGAGCAAAAGGGAACGTCGAAATTGACGAGGAGGCAGCTAGATGGCATCAAATTGAAATGTCTGCACACAGTAGCTGAGGCCATACGATTATTATTATTATTATTATTATTATTATTATTATTATTATTATTAATGTCAGGCTCCGTGGTTAGAATGCTGATGTTTTTCCTGGGTTCGATTCCCGACCGGTTCATGGATTTTAAACTCAGTTGGTTAATTCTTCTGGCTCGGTGACGACGTGTTTCTACAACAATAGACATCATCCTCACAGAAGCGCAGCTCACCCAAGGACGTCATCAGGCCTCTCCGAAGAGCGCACGCCATTGTATCATCATCATTTGGTTTTTGGTCACCTTCGTATACCAATAATATTGATCAGCTGATAGATTGTATTGACAGAATAACATATATCGACGGGCTATGCATTATACTATTTAAACAGTGGAAGGCAACGGGAAACCACCAGTGCACTATATTCTTCTTCACATTTCCATTATGATTTTGCTCACTTAAGTGTTTGAGAGACCGAGCTCGATAGCTGCAGTCGCTTAAGTGCGGCCAGTATCCAGTATTCGGGAGATAGTAGGTTCGAACCCCACTGTCGGCAGTCCTGAAGATGGTTTCCCGTGGTTTCCCATTTTCACACCAGGCAAATGCTAGGGCTGTACCTTAATTAAGGCCACGGCCGCTTCCTTCTCACTCCCAGCCCTTCCCGGTCCCATCGTCGCCGTAAGACCTATCTGTGTTGGTGCGACGTAAAGCAACTAGCAAAAAAAAAAAAAGTGTTTGAGAACTTCAAATCTCTCATGTTGTTCTTCAGTGGAGACGGGAGTGAGTGAAGCCTCTGTCCCTGGGCGTCATTTCAAAAACTACAACATGGAATGTTCGTGGTCCTGAGACACACTGCATGACCCACGAGAAGAACAATGTGTACTTTTCAGGATGCGAGAATGGCTAAGAGTCTGATCCGAAGCCGCCAAGATAAACGTTAACATCGTTCAGGTACACAGCTAGAACGTACCATCAAACAGAGGGAGACTTTAATGGACAATCATTTGGGATCATGGCTTAGATGCGAGGAATTCTGTGTGACCACAATATGTTAGCCATGAAAATCGGACTCAAACTCCAAATCATCAAAAGGAGGGGGTGAAAAGCAGGTAGGACTTACGAATCGCAAATACCTTCTCCAAAAATTTGGGCAACGAATAAAACCAAAACTCCGGGAATTTCATTCATAAGAGATCCCATACTTGGGATAGAATTAAACGAAATAGTTTACTCATCCGGCATCGAGTCCGCAACAGTGGCGTATGCTGGGATCAAGTCTTAGGTTACCGCTTTTCGATTGTTGGTTTAGTGAACGTCAAGCCTTAAACGTTTTGAGCTGCAGCCAATAGCCACCGAGTAGCCTGCTGTGCTGTCAAGGCTGCTTCATAAGCTGTTGCCAATACTCAACACCTGATCAGTGGAGATTGTAGTGTAAGGTTTAGCGAGTTAAATCCGGCTTTGTTCTGAAATGGATGGATGGTGCGATGGCCCCGGTTCAATTCTCAGAATCAACCCCTCGTACTCTCAGTTCCTCTGGCTTGGGGACTAGGTATTTGTCACGCCTTCGCCGTTAATTTTATCCTCATTAGGTCACCACCAAGCCTATACGGATGTCATGCACCAATATTATTATTATTATTATTATTATTATTATTATTATTATTATTATTATTATTATTATTATTATTGTTGTTGTTGTTGTTTTGAATTTTACAGCATTGCCCATCGTTCACTGGTTTATTAGCTTCCTCGAAAGGGTGTTCGAGCCATGATCTATTCCAACCAACAAATGAGAACACTAAACCTGAAAGACTACATTTCATTTTAGCAGCTCTACCTATAACTGTATTTCTCCCATAACAACAGCCCTGCACTGTCTTCCCACAAGGATGTAGAAGTTTACGGAAGCTCTTTTATCTACGAGTATGAGGTGATGAAGCCTAACACAGCTATCGGACATTCAGCAACAAGCCGCGCGATGTACAGCGAGGACAGACGGACACAGCGTTTGCACTGCAATATCAATCTCCGATGCGTTGCTCTCTGAAATACGAGCCACGTTTTTTCTTATCTCTTTCAAGTTTTGTAAATGGAACAATTACAGTATAATGTGCTTTAGATTTCCATCGTTCACATTTGAGGTCTGTGCTTCAGCGATAGCCTTGGTAGCCATTGGTCAGCAAAGTTGTTGCCAACTTCAAAACAATGTTGGTTATCACCAGGCTTCGGATAATTATGCTTCTTGCATATTTGGAGTAGTTTTATCCTAATAGTGAATATTTTGTGCTTTCCCCGCTCAGTATTCACTCTTTTTAACACTTAACACAACGGTAACGGTCACACGAGTTTCTGCACAACGTAGACTGACACAGCACCGCACGTATTCCTGTTACACTTAACCTTCTGATACTCAACATCTGTCTACTAGATGGTGTTATTCTTAACTCCTCTATAGAAATGCTCCTGCTTTGGCATGGAATAGAAACATACCTGTCTTAACGTTGTTTTATGTCGTACATACTCCGACACTTTTTCCATTATATCAATCATCCCGGGGAAAAACCAGGTAAGTCAATCCTTTGATCCTTTGACGCTAACATTTCGTCATAATATTGAAGAATACAAAACAGTCACCGGTAAGAACCAGATAAGTAGAATTATCTTTTTAACATTCTGAATATTGTATAAAAGTGGCTTTCCGTTGTGTGTATTATTTCCTGTTATTGTGGAGGTGGAGGTGCTTTGCTTTTTACTGGCCCACATAAAAGGATAACGCCTGGCTAATATACGACAACTCAGTTTCATTCACGTTCCATAATTCATTCATTTTTGAATTAACGTCCAACCAAATCCATTATTCTAAAAGCTGTTTCACGTAAGGTTTGACATCATTTGGTGAATCGCTGGTTTCGAATTCTTTAAAAACAAAATAGCTTCTCTGAGGATTTAAAAGTTGTTTGCTGTTTTATTCCAAGACACTGTATTTTACCGAGCTCACTAGTTGCAAATATTTTCAGTTCCCTCCTTTTCGGAAGACCATTTGTACAGTTTTGTCTTTTATATATTTAATTGATTCTTCTTTGCCCATTTTGCCTCCTGTAGGTGTCCGTTCTTTGTTGATCCGATTGTAATATCATTAGCGCGCATGCAAACATCTGTATCTTCGTTTCTGATAGTTTAGATTATCTGCGGTGAATATATTAAAAGTGACTGGGCTAAATGGGTCCCCCTGGTTTGCTTGATTGGTCTGGACTCATCCGTAGCATCTGTTATTATTAGACAATTTGGCCTTAGGATGTCTTTGATGAGTAACGTCTGTCTATTGTGCCTTCAATTTTTCTTAATTGTATCCGGCTGTTCACCGAATCAAAACGTTAGCACTTTCCTCCAGTGCTGTCTGAATATTGTCCATGAATGCTCCGAAGTGGTTGCTCCTTTCCTGAAATCTCATGTTCTTTCGGGATGTGCGGATCAGCAGGTGCGTTGCAATCTTTGTCAGTATTTTAATAGCTGCATCCTATATAACTGTTTGTATTTCCTTGCTGTCTCTTTCCTCTAAAAATAATTTTGAGAACTGCTGTTATCCAGCTTTGCGGTATACGCCCCTCTTGCATACACTTGTTTATGAGTTCCTTCCATTCTTCTGTAAGTTTGTAGGATCCTGTTGAAAGTAAGATGGCAAGGCTGTGTGGATTCAAACTCAATCATTCAACTGCTTATAATCGACAAAGTATTGCGTGTTTTCACCGCTCTCTGCTATCAGAGCTCAGTGTGTGGCCATATCCTGCCTTTTAGGACTAAAACCTGTTGTTTATAAACTGTTCTATTTCACAAATGGTTTATGACTCAACTTGGTGATTTCTTTGATGATTCGACACATCAAACGAATCTCCGTCTTTTGTCAGTAAGCTACAACAAGAAATAGCAAGATTAAAACCAGCGAAAGGTAGTCATAAAAATCAGGACACGTCATCTTTCCATAAAGATCTTCACAATTCCAGACTTGTTTTCGTCAGAATAGATAGGATCAAGTCATCTCTCGAAAAACCTTATGACACACCATAAAGGGTAATCGAAAATCAATTAAATATTTTACCCTCGCAATCAAGAACAAAGATATAAAAATCTCCATCGATATACTGAAACCTGCACATACTCTGCCTGATGTTCCAGTAGGTCTCCCAACCACATATCGATCATCATCAGGAACCTCAAGTGATGATCAGACACAACTGATGTCAAAGAACTTGCCTCTGGATGAAGAAAAAAGGGTTAAAGCCCGCTCCCACCTGGTGGAATGGAATGGAATCGAACCGAGCAGAACTTGTTTTTAACATGTGTTTAAACGGGATATAGAGATGGCGGTCGCCACGAGTCGAATCGAATCGAACCGAACGGAACAGGAATAGTAGGGCAAAGGGGTTCCCAAATACGCAGTCAGCACTTTTTCTGCTGCGTCAGCACCCGAGGTCATTAACCCCTAGTAGTGTAGCTATGCCGGTTCCATTTCAAGGTCATTGACCCCCTAGTATAGTAGGTGAGCAATGGCGATTTGCGAATTTTACATAAGAGAGCGAGCTTAAGCTCACAGTCGCTATCTTGAGGAGCCTAACTACACTTTAACGGCTAGTTGCCCTTCCCGACGCCTAAGAGAGAAGTCTAACCTCATGGATGAGCCTAACCTTAGTTTTACGGCTAGATGCCCTTCTCGACGTGGACAGTCGTTATCTTGGAGATGTTTAACCTTACAGAACGTAGTTTTACGGAGAGATGCCCTTCCCGACGCTATGTTGGGTAGTAGGACAATGATGTTTCTCCGGACGTTGTTTTAAGTAGTAGGGCAATGGGAATTGACATAAGTAAGCACACGTAACCATATAGAGGAGTCTAACTACACAGGGCCGTAGTTTTACGGCAAGATGCCTTTCCCGACGCCAATTGCACAAGATGGCGGCTATACACAGCTGTTTATGAGACTGATTCCTAACCTCACTTTAACGGCTAGTTGCCCTTCCCGACGCCTAAGAGAGCGTGCCTAACCTCACATCCGCCATCTTGAAGGGACTATCCTTAGTTTTACGGCAAAATGCCCTTCCCGACGCCAATTGCACAAGAAGGAGGCTATACACAGCTCCTTATGAGACGACCTAGGGGCGCTTGCGCAAGATGGCGGCTGCTCTTATGAGACGGCCTATGGGTGCTTGAGCAAAATGGCGAAAAACTACGAGCCTGTGTAGTTAGACTCCTCTATGTGGTTACGTGTGCTTACTTACGTCAATCCCCATTGCCCTACTACTTAAAACAACGTCCGGATAATCATCATTGTCCTACTACTCAACATAGCGTCGGGAAAGTCATCTCGCCGTAAAACTACGTCATGTATGGTTAAGCTCCGCCAAGATAACGACTGCCCGCGTCGAGAAGGGCATCTAGCCGTAAAACTAAGGTTAGGCCCGTCCATGAGCTTAGGCTTGCTTTCTTAGGCGTCGGGAAGGACAACTAGCCGTTAAAGTGTAGTTAGGCCCCTCTAGGCAGTGGCAAATGTGTATTAGCTTCAGCTGGAAAGTCAGTGGTTTCTTCGATTCGGTCGGGGTCGTTCTGTTTTGTGATAGTTTATTCAACATTAATACTACACACGGAGAAACTTATCAGTTTAGTTCAAATGTATAATTTCAGCCACAAGATCCACGAGCATTACTGCAATAACAACGTAATAAATAATGCCTGGGAAGAAATAAGCAAGACTATGAAAAATCAAACTTATTAGAATATTCATTTTATTTCATAATTATTGTTGACTTTATCACAAAATCGTTTTATGTTGGAGTCCACATCTCACATGGGATGTGTTATATTTACAGTGAACGATTTCGTAAGTGGCAGTGTCGTACTAGTACTGCATACGACTGTGAACAATAAATACATTTCACGGTCTTTAATTAATGTTACCGAGAGAGTTGGCCGTGCGGTTAGGGTCGCGTAGGTGTGAGTTTTCAATCGCGAGATAGTGGCTGCGAAACCTACTGTCGGCAGCCCTGAAGATGGTTTTCCGTGGTTTCTCTTTTTCACACCAGGCAAATGCTGGGCCTGTGCCTTAATTAAGGCCACGATCCTAGCTCTTTCCTATCCCATCGTCGCCACAAGACCTATCTGCGTCGATGCGATGTAAAGCAAATTGTAAAAAAAAAAAAAAAAAAAAAAACATCCTGGCACGGGACCCAGTCTACCGCATTCAAGTAGTTTTAAAAATGATCACGGACTCCAACTGCATCTGAGGTAGCCTTTCCTCCTGAAAAACTGTACTTTTCTGTTAAATTATATTCTCTGAAATAGTTGTTGAAATTGCAATACAGTAGCTCTGAAGCAGGCCTAACATCATCGCGCAATAAACATTCAAATAAGTTTGAATACTCTTCTTTCGGCTCTCTTGTTAATTTCATGCACCCAGAAACTTCTCCGATCTCTGCCTCCTCACACCTTCTATCAGACGGTCCATTGCAAGCCTGAAGTTTCCCGTTGAATCCCGTTCGATTCTGTTCCGCTAGAAGTGAGCGGTCGAGTGGTGGCAGCGAGCCTTTACTCGTTCTCTGTTTTCCTCCCTAGTGCTGTATCTTGAAATCTTTCCCTTATTTAGTTACTGGAAGGGGCCTGTTGGACGTGAGATGGCTGCCATCCAAGACAGCCTGTAAGACTTACGGTGACTGGAATTATCTTTAGGAACCAAGAAACAAAGTCTGTGCATAGTTTGTTGGGGAAAACTGAAGTTAGATTTATTATTTTCTTGGATTCTTGAATCTATGGTAAAGTGATACTTTGTTCTTATTTGATACGTTAACAAGAAAGGTGTAATAAAAATTAGTTATTATTGAAGGTAAGTAATTTCTCTTGATCAAGTTCTAAGTATGATTCTTGCATATGCTCGCCAAATATTTCGTGTTTGTCCGCTGCCTTCCTTGGTTTTATGGAGTTTATTGCCTTATTCCATGGGGCTCAGAGGTTAAGAGACCGAGTACAGACATGCAGGCATCCTACTGGAGGGGAACATTCCCATAAATCGAAATAAATAAACCATTTTCACTTCCTTCCGCAGTGTTCAGAATGTTTATCAATGTTTTCCCGTTAACGTTCTTTGCAATTGTTTATAGATCTAATACGTCCAACATGAAGCACGGTTTTCCGTCCTCCATCCATATGACGTGCACTCGTTGCCAGGTCACGCTAACTCCAGGTAAAACGTTCCTTACAGGACTGTTTCATATCTCAGTGGCTCCACGTCACCAAGTTGGATCATATAATACCACATTCATACCTTAATTCTATTGTAATGTTATTGCACATGTAAACAACCCTGCAGAAGGCATACCAGCATCATTTTCAATTGAATTAGGTATCTCAGAAATAGGTCATCCTATTTCTTCCCAAAATACACTTTCCTATTTCAATAAGCCTGTAAGAGATTTTTCATTTGGGGGGGGGGGGGAGACATAAATTAATTAAGGATTGAAACTGTTAAATCGAGGATTGAACAGAATCGAAACAACGATAAATCATTGAAAAAGCTCAAGCAAATAAAAGTAAGGAGCAATCACACTCACATGTGCGTGCAGGCAATGGTAATAGAATGACTAGACCACACAATCTGTGCCGCATTAGTTGGTGTCGCTATAAACATGCTCATTCCTTACACTCACAATCAAACCAACACTCAAAAAGTGTGTTCATAGCAAAACGCAGAATCCGTATGAGTCTCAGAATGCCCTTATACAGAAACGTTGCCGCTAAACATTTTTCCACAGTTACGGTAGATAAAATTTCACTTTATGTTGCAGTTCTTGCATTTAATGGTGGAAACTCAGAGAAGATAAAGGTCTTCAAGGTTGGAGCATTCACTCGAGACATGTTGAAGATAATTGACACGCAATGTGTCTGCAGCTGAGAATCCATTGAAAAGAACACAGGACAGAAAAGAAGAAGCCAGAAGAGAAGTCTTGAAGGACATGAGGACACTCAGTACAGTTCTGGAGCCTTTTATTTATTTATTTATTTATTTATTTATTTATTTATTTATTTATTTATTTATTTATTATCCCTTTGTAGGTGGCGAAATTAGGGCTCATTGGACTTCTCTTGCACTTAAACAGAATGGCAACGGAAAATGAAGTTAAACTTTAAAATGTATTTTCTCAGAATCACCATTTTCATTATTTAGTACATTTTTTTCAGAAAGTGGGGAGTTAGAGCCATGATTTTTGGCATCCCCATTGCTGTGAGTATAAAAAACATATACACTGGGGCAAATTTTAGTATTATTCCTGTACACCGAGATATACAAGAAAAAATCATTTTTTTTATGGACACCTTTTCAGTTAACAAAATAACTAAACATAAAATTAATTAAATATCAATGTATTAAAAATGCTTCTGTGAATTTGTTTCTATACATATTGACGTTATACTGTAAAATTTGTTTGACAATTTGTTGGAAAGGTTAAGAGTTATATCTTTGTTAATCATGGGGTCGTCAAATTTATAAATTGCACGGGCTAATACGCAAGATGGCGGCCGCGCGCAACTACTTAGTGCTAGGGACCCCGAGGTAAGATGGCGGCTATACATTGGTTATACGAGACTAGCTTTAAGGAGCTGGGTATGGGCTAGTAGTGATACCTTTTTCTTATAGGCCTAACTCCACAGAGCGACCTCAGGGGCTCACAACTTGAAACTTATGACCTGTTAGTTTATCAGCCTAACATTTGAGAATGAGGCAAGGGTTGCTATACAGGATGGCTGCTATAGACCTAACTGGGGGTGAAGCTGATTCCTGCGCGTGGTGTCCCTGCATAAGTAGTCGGAATCGAATTTCCGTTACTGAACTGAACTTCAGCATTCCAGAAGCATCATTAAATTACTATCTGAAATGATTCATTCTAGTAGGGAAAGGTTCTTATCAGAGCCGAATTTAACAATTATTTCTCGTAAAAAAACATTGAAGGACTGTCTTTTTGTAAAGAAGATCTTTCACATGAAATATACCTAAAACATAATTGTGATGATTTATGTATGCAAGAAACTCATAGGGATGTTAATCAACGACGTCCTAAAATCCCTGGAATGAGATTGCAGTCGAACGTCCTCATGGCCCATATGGAAGTGCCATCTTCACTAAACCAGATATCAGGATTATTGCAAACTCCATCACAGATAAAAATGGCAAAGAAATTATTGGGGTAGAATTGAGTACCTCTATCATTTTCTCCATTTATAAACCCCCGAAGGTAAGCTTTTCATTTAGACAACGTGATAATCTGAATTTGCAGAAAGTGTCCATCTTCATGGGTGTTTTCAACAGCCACAGCATTATATGGAGCCATTCACATGATGATGAGAATGAAGAAGCTGTTATGTATTGGGTAGAATCACACCAACTGACCTCATTCATTATTAAAAAACTGCCTTCATCCTTCTACAGTAGAAGGTGGAAACGTGGATATAATCCAGACCTTATTTTTGTGAGTGAGCGGATTGCCCATCAGTGTATTAAATCTGTCTGCCTTCCTATTGATAACACACAACGTTGTCCCATAATGTACCAGGTATTAGCAGCCGTCAGAATACAGAGTGTTTACTTTAAGAGGGGATATAATATCAAAAAGGCAACTGGGAATGTTTCACTTCCTCTTTAGATACAAGATGAGTATGATCAGTCCCATACCAGAGATATATGTCCAATTTATTGATGCCATTAGATTGTGTTCTAAAGAAGCCATTCCAAGAGGATATAGCGCTAATTACATACACGGTCTTTCCCAGGAAACCTCTGCCCTGCTGAAAAACTACTTCAATTTGTATGAAAGGGATCCTTTCAGTGCTGAAACTATTGCAAGCGGAAAACTCTCTGCTATTTCAGAGACTAAACGAGAACAGTGGTTAAAATTGATAGAAGAGGTTAACAGGGGTAGGAATAGCCAGATTTTAGAACGAATGATTCTGGTAAGGCTTACAAAAATAGTTGAACCACTTTTGATCCCAGAGCAAGCTGGTTTTAGAAGAGGCAAGAACTGTAAATCACAAATCCTCCTTTTAACCCAATATATTGAAATGGCTCTGAAAATTGGTAAATAACTGGGGCTGTCTTCATCGACCTAACTGCGGCCTATGACACAGTTAGTCACCAAATTCTGTTGAGTAAACTTTATAAGATGACAAAAGACAGCAAGCTGACTGAATTTCTTCCATGTCTTCTTGAAAATCGAAGAATTTTTGTACATTTCCAAGTGTGACATAGTCGTTGGAAGAACCTCAGAAATGGCCTACCCCAAAGTAGTGTTTTGTCTCCAATATTCTTTATTATTTACTTTATTAGTTACTCTTGTCCCTCCCTTCGCTAGAACAACCTCATATTTAAAATGGGTTTTACTCAAGGGCTGCTCGTACGTGGAACCTTATACCATCTGAGGTAAAGCTACTTCCTCTTCCTCACTTCCTCCGCGAAGTAAAGAAAATGTATATGTAAATATAAACCTATATGTGATGTATATAACTTGTATAAATTAGAATTGCAAGAAGGATGGGTGCAAGTACAGGTGAATGTGGGCGAATGTGTATGCGTGCGCGTGTGTGGGTGGTTGTGAATGAGTGTGTATACAGGGGTCTGAGTGAGAGTATAAATGGCTGGGTGTTCTTACTCTAATATTTTCAGGATAAATCAAGATAATTATTATTCTAAGGGTACAGTGTTTGTAGTGTAAATATGTAAATTTAAAATTGTCTACATAAGTTTGTATGTAAATATTCAGTAGAGTTTATGTACACATGTGGAGATGGAGGCACTTCCGTGTATGTGGGGCTTGCCCTTTCTCCATCTACCACCCCTAAATTGTAAATGTACAATTTAAGGAAAATAAATAATAATAATAATAATAATAATAATAATAATAATAATAATAATAATAATCAACCCTTGCCAAAACGAACAAAGAAGCTTCATTTATGCAGATGATCGAGCTATTGTCACCCAGGGTGATCAGTTTGAGAGTTTAAACGTAGATGAACTGAGTCCTAACACCTCAAAGACGCAAGTTTGCACTTTTCACTTAAAGAATATGCAGGCAAGAAGAAAACTGAGGGTGGTCTCTTGGTTCATTTCTCAACACCTAAATATCTAGGGATAACTCACGTATGAACAATATTGTGTTAACACGAAACAAAAAGTATCTACGCGAAATTTCATTCTTCGCAAGTTATGCGGTACCAAGCTCAAACAATGAAACTACTGAGCTACTCTGCAGCCCTGTTTGGTATATGCCAAACAGGTATGTACTGCTTCCTATGAAACTTGCCGGCTTATAACTGGTTGCCTAAGATCTACTCCTTGCTTGGCTGGCATTGCTCCCCCAGATATTAGACGTGAAGTAGCTGCCAAGCATGAAAGACGTTTCCCAAGCACATCCATTATATTATTATCAACCTGCTCAACAACGATTGAAATCGAAGACAAGTTGTCTTCATTCTACTGAGTGCCTTTCGGAGTCATCTCAATCATCAAGACTAACTTCCTGGAGATCCATAAACCTTTATCTCAGTGGATGGGAGGATCCATCTGAAACTCCTCCAGCCGCCTATGAAGGGTCGTGGTTTGTAGGGAAGAGTCTGAAGAGGCTGCGGTCTGGGGTCGGTCGATCTAAGATGAATGTGAAGTGGGGTCTACCTGATGAGTCAATCCTCTGTGCCTGCGGAGGAGAACAAACCATGGCGCAACTCCTGCCCTCTCGTTTTCACCATGCAAGATTTAGTGAAGGCTGCACTAAATGGTCGAGATCTCGTCGAATTCTGGTCCGATATGACATGACATAGTTGTTACTACGAATGTACCTCTAGTGTGTTTTTACCAGTTATCTAATTATTGTTCCTCATTCTTAACCAATAATTTATATCATGTATTACTTCAATACGAATAAATAAATAAATAAATAGACCTAACCATAGAGTTGTCACCTCAGGGGCCCACAACTTGTAACTTATGACGTATTAGTTTTATCATAGTTAAACTAAGTACAAAATTTCAGTGATATACCTTAAAAATTGTGGATTTGGTGAATGATTATATTTGCACATGCATTTCGTGTACGTCCCCCCCCCCCCTTGAACTCCCTTATTGTATTGCTTGTTGGCAATTGCGCTATTAATCACTATCTGGATAAAGTGACCCAGACCGTCTACTGCATATTACTGATAACAATATCGCTCGCAGTACATCTGTTGGTCCTCACTGACCCAGTTCGTGTTTATCGCTGAAAGAAATTGAAGACGTCAGGCCAGCTCCAATGCGTCACAAGCAACGGGGGATCTCGAGTGTGAAATGCGCTCAACTCAGTCAAACTTCTTCTTCGTGGTGTTCAGTTCTTGGATTCTCCTCGCCCCTCCGCTTTCTTCTCTGCCAAGGTCTTCCCTAGGATATTTCCCTTCCACATGCCCTTCAATTACGATACTTTTAAAGCCCTTTCTGATTTAATAGGTGTCCAGTAAGCTGCATTCTTCTCTTCACGATGTAATTCAACACCTTCCTTTTCTTCCCCATTCTTCAAGGAACGTCCTGATCTGGTGATTCGTCTGCAGCACCACATCTCCCCTTTCCTCCTCAGATCTCACAGCCATAGCCTTTACAAACAGTTTAGGCGCTGGCCTTCTGGCACCAACTTGGCAGGTTCGATCCTGGCTCAGCCCGGTGGTATTTGAAGGTGTTCAAAAATGTTAGCTTCGTATCAGTAGATTCACAAGCACGTAAAGAAACTACTGCGGACGCAATTCCGGCACATCGCCGTCTACGAAAGCTATCAAAAAGTAGTTAGTGAAACGTGCAAAACAACAACATTTTTATTTTCGTCTACACTATCAAGCGAAAAGGCTTTTTTTTAGAAACTATTTTCGTAATATGATCGAGTTAGTGCTACCGAGTCCAGACATCTATCACCGAGCTCGATAGCTGCAGTCGCTTAAGTGCGGCCAGTATCCAATATTCGACAGATAGTGGGTTCGAACCCCACTGTCGGCAGCCCTGAAGATGGTTTTCCGTGGTTTCCAATTTTCACACAAGGCAAATGCTGGGGCTGTACCTTAATTAAGGCCACGGCCACTTCCTTCCCAGTCCTAGCCCTTTCTTGTCCCATTGTCGCCATAACACCTATCTGTACCGACGCGACGTAAAGCCAATAGCAAAAAAAATCGTATCTTTTTATCTTCATTTCCGCTGCTTCCTTTCATACCAAAATATGTTTCTTTCGAGAGAGACTCTCGTGGATGCCTGTCGTAAGAGGCGACTGAAAGACTTCTAGTCGAGAAGAACTACTGCCTCACCATGCTCTAGTCGAGTAGAACTACTGCCTCAACAACCTCTAGTTGAGTAGAACTACTGCTTCACCGACCTCAAATCGAGTAGAACTACTGTCTCACCGACCTTTAGTCGAAAAGACCTACTGTTCACCGACCTCGGGTTGAGTAGTTCTACTGCTTCACTCCGACCTCAAGTCGACTAAAAACACTGCCACACCGACCTTATGTCGAATAGAACTACTGCTTCACCGACCTCTAGTCGAGTACACCTACTGCTTCACCGACCTCTAGTCGAGTAGAACTACTGCCTCACCGACCTTATGTCGAATAGAACTACTGCTTCACCGACCTCTAGTCGAGTACACCTACTGCTTCACCGACCTCTAGTCGAGTAGAACTACTGCCTCACCGACCTTAAGTCGAGTAGAACTACTGCCTCACCGACCTCTAGTCGAGTAGAACTACTGCTTCACCGACCTCTAGTCGAGTAGAACTACTGCCTCACCGACCTTAAGTCGAGTAGAACTATTGCCCCACCGACCTCTAGTCGAGTAGAACTACCGCCTCACCGACCTTAAGTCGAGTAGAACTACCGCCTCACCGACCTCTAGTCGAGTAGAACTACTGCCTCACCGACCTCTAGTCGAGTACACCTACTGCTTCACCGACCTCTAGTCGAGTAGAACTACCGCCTCACCGACCTTAAGTCGAGTAGAACTACTGCCCCACCGACCTCTAGTCGAGTAGGACTACTGCCTCACCGACCTCTAGTCGAGTACACCTACTGCTTCACCGACCTCTAGTCGAGTAGAACTACCGCCTCACCGACCTTAAGTCGAGTAGAACTACTGCCCCACCGACCTCTAGTCGAGTAGAACTACCGCTTCACCGACCTTAAGTCGAGAAGAACTACCGCCTCACCGACCTCTAGTCGAGTAGAACTACTGCCTCACCGACCTCTAGTCGAGTAGAACTACTGCCTCACCGACATATAGTCGAGTAGAACTACTGCCTCACCGACCTCTAGTCGAGTAGAACTACCGCCTCACCGACCTCTAGTCGAGTAGAACTACTGCCTCACCGACCTCTTGTCGAGTAGGACTACTGCCTCACCGACATCTAGTCGAGTAGGACTACTGCCTCACCGACATCTAGTCGAGTAGAACTATTGCCTCACCGACCTCTAGTCGAGTAGAACTACCGCCTCACCGACCTCTAGTCGAGTAGAACTACTGCCTCACCGACCTCTTGTCGAGTAGGACTACGGCCTCACCGACATCTAGTCGAGTAGGACTACTGCCTCACCGATCTCTAGTCGAGTAGAACTACTGCCTCACCGACCTCTAGTCGAGTAGAACTACCGCCTCACCGACCTCTAGTCGAGTAGGACTACTGCCTCACCGATATCTAGTCGAGTAGAACTGCTGCCTCACCGACCTCTAGTCGAGTAGAACTACCGCCTCACCGACCTTAAGTCGAGTAGAACTACTGCCCCACCAACCTCTAGCCGAGTAGAACTACTGCCTCACCGACCTCTTGTCGAGTAGAACTACTGCCCCACCGACCTCTAGTCGAGTAGAACTACTGCCTCACCGACCTCTAGTCGAGTAGAACTACTGCCTCACCGACCTCTAGTCGAGTAGAACTACTGCCTCACCAACCTCTAGCCGAGTAGAACTACTGCCTCACCAACCTCTAGCCGAGTAGAACTACTGCCTCACCGACCTCTTGTCGAGTAGGACTACTGCCTCACCGACTTCTAGTCGAGTAGGACTACTGCCTCACCGACCTCAAGTCGCGTAGAACTACTGCCTCACCGACCTCTTGTCGAGTAGGACTACTGCCTTACCGACATCTAGTCGAGTAGAACTACTGCCTCACCAACCTCTAGTCGAGTAGAACTACTGCCTCACCGAACTCTAGTCGAGTATACCTACTGCTTCACCGAAATCAAGTCGAATAGAACTACTGCCTCACCGACCTAATGTCGAGTAGAACTACTGCCTCACCGACCTCTAGTCGAGTAGACGTACAGCTTCACCGAACTCAAGTCGAGTAGAAATACTGCCTGAATAACCTCTAGCCTCTACTACTTCACCGTTATCAACCCGAATAGAACTACTGCCTCACCAACCTATACTCGAGTAGACCTACAGCTTCACCGACCTGTAGTCGAATGGGCTACTGCCTCAACGACCTCTAGTCGTGTAGACCTACTGCCTCACCAATCTTCAGACTAGTAGAACTACTGCGTCACCAACCAGAAGTCGAGTAGAACCACTGCTTCACCGACCTCAGGTCGATTAAAACTACCACCTCACCGACCTCTAGCCGAGTAGAACTACCGCCTCAACAATCATTAGTCCAGTAGAACTACTGCCACACCGACCTCTAGTCGAGTAGAACTACTGCCTCACCAACTTCTAGTCGAGTAGAACTACTGCCTCAACATCCTCTAGTCGAGTAGAACTACTGTCTCACCGACGTATAGTCGGGTAGAACTACTGTCTCGCCGACCTCTAGTTGAGTAGAACTACTGACTCACCGACCTCAAATCGAATGGAATTACTGTCTTCCCGACCTCTAGTCGAGTAGTGTTACTGCCTCACCGAACTCTATTCGAGTAGAGCTACTGCTTCACCGCCCTCTAATCGACTAGATCTACTGCCTCACCGAACTCCCTGCTCTCTTCTGACCCACAGGGCGCTAAGTTAATTATAGAGGGTGGTTGTATTTGCTCTTATTGCAATAATCAGCCCGACGGCGATGACCATTCTCTGTTCATACTGAGTTGGGAATAGGAGTACGTGTGAGTCGCGGAAGAATGTAGGTAGACGAATGAGATGGGCGCTACTGCCTGGGGCACGGAAATCTAATATAGTCAGGTCAAATGAGAATAAGAGTTGACCAAAGGGTGTTGTGTAGAAAAGTAGAAAGTGTGGGACCTAGTGGAAGTAATTGGAAACAATGCCACATTCAGAGCGGTTCGCGTGTTTTAAGATATGACCAGTGAGAGCGCCCCTTTTAGTCGGTTGTTACGACAACGAAAATCTCTCGGAGTCACGAGGACAGCGTGAGTTTGGCTGCTCACTTTGCAGCTGGAAGCTTGAATTATGTCAGTAATGACATAGCAACAGGCACTACCAAAGTGAGCGACGTTCCACCGACTGAGGCAGCCTGTTGTGAAAATGGGAAGCCACGGAAAACCATCTTCATGAATGCCGACAGCGGGGTTTGAAGCCGTGTTATCTCCCGAATACGAGCCTGGAACTGTGTGACCCAACCGCATAGCCATCGAGTGAGATGGGTGTGCGGTTGCGGTCGCGCAGCTGTGAGCCTGTGTTCGTATGATGGTGGGTTCGAACCCTGCTGTCGGTAGTCCTGAAAATGGTTTTCCGTGGTTTCCCATTTTCACAGAAGGCAGTTTCTGTTTTGTGTTGTTTTTCCAGGACGAGCAATGGAGAATCTCAGAGCGCAAGCGAAGCACTTTGACTCACCTTTTCCCGAGAGTCGGTAACTCGCTATACCGGAGCAGGGGCAAAGCTTGACAAGTCTTGAGAAGTGTTCAAAGTGAATTACAACATGTTCTAATCGATCAAAGAGATGCCAAGTCTTTGACAGAATTGACCAATGGAATTCAAGCATTAACGATGCGCCTTATGCGGCTAAGCATGCTGGGATTGCCGGGACGGGAATCAGCTTGTTCTGACCCAGGGATATTATGTGTGTATTCAGTCAGTGGAGTATGTAGAGCACCACCAGCGTACGCGCAGATTAGCGGCCTTTATGTTTATTACCGTACGCTAACGTATCAGTATGGTTCGATTTCTGATGTGCGCACATTATTATTATTATTATTATTATTATTATTATTATTATTATTATTATTATTATTATTATTATTATTATTATTATTATTATTATTATTATTTTAATGCAATTCTAGTATGTTTTCATAAAACAATATATGAATAATCGTTGCATTACTATATTTTATTCAATTAATGTAAATGCAATTTAACGTAACTTCTGCAAATGATGTTTTGGTAGGAAGTACATTGCAAAAATTACGTTGAAGATAAGCACATTAATATTTTCCCCATGTAAATTGTGGTACCGCTATATTGCACGTTTCTCTTCTTTTTAAGAATATACCCCACCGCCGGTCCAAGAACCACGACTGCGGTTTGACTTTCCTCCACCGTAAAACAAAATGCTATCAAATCTTCAGCAATGTTGAACAATCTTTGACAGGATTTGACAACTTTTCTTGCGAAGTATTGAAATGAATAAAAAATTTGATGGTGTAACTGGCGTAAGAAACGAGTTTCTATTTGTTAATGACGGCCGTGGTCGCTTCCTATCCCACGTCGCTATCTGTGTGGGCGCGACGTAAAGGAAACGCATCGACTAGACGCTGACTCCAGCCTCAATTTCTCTTTTTTTCAATACTGGTGAAATTCACATTTAAGCTATATTTTTCACGAATAAATAGGACAGAACCCGCCGCGCGGTGTGTGGGTGCCGAGCCTGCCAGGTCAGGGCTGTGAGGGCTAGTTCGTGCATACGCGAGAGATATTGAGGAACTACTTATCTGATGATGAGGTAGCAGCCTCAGTGCCTTAGTGCACCACGGACAGCCCCCGCCTCTGGTCGGTGTATCACCTCGTAATCTACAGGCCTTTCAGCTGAGAGAAGCCTGCTTCTTACTGTAAAGTGTCCTGCGCTTTTCCTTCCACCCCTTAACGTCTCCAGAGACGAGTGCGTGCCGAGAGAAATCACAGCTCTCCCAAGGGGAGGGGCGGCGTCCTCAGTCGACTGCCCGGGGACTCGTCTCCCTGTGCGAGTTACTTGTCACCTTGCATTTGCGACACGTTGACTGTCGGTAGCCGTGATTATACTCTGCCATGGTTTCCATTCTTTACATTAAGTTACCGTCAGCGTCCTGGCTGTCGATACACACACACTTCTTCATTACAGATTATGTCTCTCGTGGTGTGGGGTACCGTAGTCACGACCTTGCTCGTGAACCAAGTGGCCTAGTAAGTGGTCCTGAGAGTCGGACAGTCGTGCTCAGGAGCACAATCCACCGGTGGTCCATAACCCGTTACAGGAAAGATTCTCATTGGGTTCATGTATAAATAGGCTAGCGTCCTGCTTCACACAATTTTCCGAGCTCAGAACATTTTAAGCAATCCTCGGACATATGGGAGTAACGGAGTCCCACTTCCGTATGACAGGCGAGGGACTCCTTGGAAACAACTTGGCGAATGAAATGGAATGGAATTCGATTGGGGCTATGGAAGAAAGAAAGTAGAACTGGCTGAGTGTGCTAGGAGTGATATTCGGGTAAAGGATGATAACGAGGAAGAGATAGGAAATTATAAAGTGTACTTGACGGGTGTTCAAAAGGAAAGGGTACAGTGCGGGGCAGGGCTGTTCATCACGAATACCATTGCACGCAACATAGTTTCTGTTAGGCACGTAAATGAGCGAATGATGTGGGTACATTTGGCAGTTGGAGGAATTAGGACGAGATTTTGTGGGTTACTGTAGTCACGTGCTAGTTCGTGAACCAAGGGCAACGGCTGAGTGACCTAGTAAGTGATCCTGAGAGTCGGGATACCAGTTGCTATGGAATGGGAGTGGGCATCTCGGACATATTCTGAGTCGTGGCCCTCCTTGTGCTCAGGCGGCTAGGACTACACAATTCACCGATGGTCCATAACCCGTTAGAGGAGAGATCCTCACTTGGACTATGTGTAAGTAGGGTAGCATCCTGCTTCATGAATTTACCGAGCTCAGAACATTTTAAGCAAGCCTCAAACCTATGGGAGTTGACAGGCGAGGGACTCCTTGGAAACAACTTGGCGAACGAAATGGAATTCGATGGGGAGCTATCAATATTAGTGGGGCTTATGGAAGAAAGAAAGTAGAATTGGCTGAGTCAGCAAAGGGGATGCATCTGGATGTGCTAGAAGTAAGTGATATTCGGGTAAGGGGAAATAATGAGGAAGAGATAGGAGATTATAAAGTGTACTTGACGGGTGTTAGAAAGGGAAGGGCAGAGTCTGGAGTAGGGCTCTTTATCAGGAATACCATTGCACGCAACATAGTTTCTGTTAGGCACGTAAATGAGCGAATGATGTGGGTAGATTTGTCAGTGGGAGGAATTAGGACAAGAATTGTGTCCGTGTATTCACCATGTGAGGGTGCAGATGAGGATGAAGTTGACAAGTTTTATGAAGCATTGAGTGACATCGTAGTCAGGGTCAACAGCAAGGATAGAATACTGCTAATGGGCGATTTCAATGCGAGAGTTGGGAATAGAACTGAAGGATACGAAAGAGTGATTGGTAAATGTGGGGAAGATATGGAAGCTAATGGGATTGGAAAGCGTTTGCTGGACTTCTGTGCTAGTATGGGTTTAGCTGTTACGATTACATTCTTCAAGCATAAGGCTATTCACTGCTACACGTGGGAGACTAGGGGTACCAGATCCATAATAGACTATATCTTGACAGACTTCGAATTCAGGAAATACGTTACGAATGTACGAGTTTTCCGGAGATCTTTCGATTATACAGACCACTATCTGATCTGTAGTGAACTAAGTATCTCTAGGCCTAGGGTAGAGAAAGTGAAATCTGTCTGCAAACGAATAAGGGTAGGAAATCTCCAGGACGAGAAAATTAGACAGAAGTACATGGATATGATTAGTGAGAAGTTTCGAACAGTAGACAGTAAGCAGGTTCAGGATATAGAAAGTGAATGGGTGGTATACAGGGATGCTGTAGTAGAAACAGCAAGGGAATTCCTAGGAACAACTGTGTGTAAAGATGGGAAAAGGCGAACATCTTGGTGGAATGATGAAGTGAGAGCAGCCTGTAAACGTAAAAAGAAGGCTTATCAGAAATGGCTCCAAACAAGGGCCGAGGCAGACAGGGATTTGTACGTAGATGAAAGAAACAGAGAGAAACAAATAGTTGTTGAATCCAAAAAGAAGTCATGGGAAGATTTTACTAATAACCTGGAAAGGCTAGGTCAAGCAGCAGGGAAACCTTTCTGGACAGTAATAAATAATCTTAGGAAGGGAGGAAAAAGGAAATGAACAGTGTTTTGAGTAATTCAGGTGAACTCATAATAGATCCCAAGGAATCACTGGAGAGGTGGAGGGAACATTTTGAACATCTTCTCAATGCAAAAGGAAATCATCCTGGTGTTGTTGCGAACAGCCAAGCTCATGGGGAGGAGGAAAAGGATGTTGGTGAAATTATGCTTGAGGAAGTGGAAAGGATGGTAAATAAACTCCATTGTCATAAGGCAGCAGGAATAGATGAAATTAGACCTGAAATGGTGAAGTATAGTGGGAAGGCAGGGATGAAATGGCTTCATAGAGTAGTAAGATTAGCATGGAATGTTGGTAAGGTACCTTCATATTGGACAAAAGCAGTAATTGCACCTATCTACAAGCAAGGAAACAGGAAGGATTGCAACAACTATCGAGGTACCTCACTGATTAGTATACCAGGCAAAGTATTCACTGGCATCCTGGAAGGGAGGGTGCGATCAGTCGTTGAGAGGAAGTTGGATGAAAACCACTGTGGTTTCAGATCACAGGATCAGATTTTCAGTATGCGCCAGGTAATTGAAAAATGCTACGAGAGGAATAGGCAGTTGTGTGTATGTTTCGTAGATCTAGAGAAAGCATATGACAGCGTACCGAGAGAAAAGATGTTCGCCATACTGGGGGACTATGGAATTAAAGGCAGATTATTAAAATCAATCAAAGACATTTATGTTGACAATTTGGCTTCAGTGAGAATTGATGGTAGAATGAGTTCTTGGTTCAGGGTACTTACAGGGGTTAGACAAGGCTGTAATCTTTCAGCTTTCCTGTTCGTAGTTTACATGGATCATCTGCTGAAAGGTACAAAATGGCAGGGAGGGATTAAGTTAGGTGGAAATGTAGTAAGCAGTTTGGCCTATGCTGACGACTTGGTCTTAATGGCAGATTGTGCCGAAAGCCTGCAGTCTAATATCATGGAACTTGAAAATAGGTGGAATGAGTATGGTATGAAAATTAGCCTCTCGAAGACTAAATTGATGTCAGTAGGTAAGAAATTCAACAGAATTGAATGTCAGATTGGTGATACAAAGCTGGAACAGGTAGATAATTTCAAGTAGTTAGAATATGTGTTTTTCCAGGGTGGTAATATAGTAAGTGAGATGTAATCAAGGTGTAGTAAAGCTAATGCAGTTAGCTCGCAGTTGCGATCAGCAGTATTCTGTAAGAAGGAAGTCAGCTCCCAGACGAAACTATCTTTACATCGGTCTGTTTTCAGACCAACTTTGCTTTACGGGAGCGAAAGCTGGGTGGACTCAGGATATCTTATTCATAAGTTAGAAGTGACAGACATGAAAGTAGCAAGAATGATTGCTGGTACAAACAGGTGGGTACAATGGCAAGAGGGTACCCGGAATGAGGAGATAAAGGCTAATTTAGGAATGAACTCGATGGATGAAGCTGTACGCATAAACCGGCTTTGGTGGTGGGGTCATGTGAGACGAATGGAGGAGGATAGGTTACCTAGGAGAATAATGGACTCTGCTATGGAGGGTAAGAGAAGTAGAGGGAGACCAAGACGACGTTGGTTAGACTCGGTTTCTAACGATTTAGAGATAAGAGGTATAGAACTAAATGGGGCCACAACACTAGTTGGAAATCGAAGATTGTGGCGACGTTTAGTAAATTCACAGAGGCTTGCAGACTGAACGCCGCCATGGTCAGGAAGTAAGACATTCAGACCTATAGAATCCACTCAGCCGTGATTTAAAAAATGCAGAATATTTTAAATTGTTAAAATGGCAAAGCGAACAATCACATTTACGTTGAGCATCAGAACGAAGTTTTTCACGCGACGTCATCGAGATGAGTAACTAAGTCGGAGATGGATGGACACCGGCCAGCTGATTCTACAAGCCCGAAACTGGTAGCCACTGCCCAAATATGACGCAGCCATCACCTCGAGCCAGGGAACCAAAGATGATCGAGTTGGGATCCAGCCCAGGCGCTAATGTGAGTGAATGCCATGTTTCACTTAAGCACCACTAGGAGCGCTAATGTGAGTGAATGGAATGTTTCACTTAAGCCCTTATAACTACATTCGGTGTGGACATTTTTCAGAAAACAAGAAACGCGTGAGGGCAGTAAACCAAGGAACTAATTACAGAAATAATTATGTAAATCAGTTAATTTGCTAAGAATTGAATCAAAAAGGAAACGAGTGAAGACAAGCGATTTAAGGCTCTTTCCTGAACTACATTTAGAAACAAGCGGTTTAGGGCGTTTTTCCGGAAGTGCATTTAGGCCGGAAGTGTTCTTCAAATGTGTTTTGCGTAGAGGCGTGCGGCTGTGAGCTTGCATCCGGGTGATAGTAGCTTCGAATCCCACTATCGGCAGCCCTGAAGATGGTTTTCCGTGGTTTCCCATTTTCACACCAGGCTGTACCACGGCCGCTTCCTCCCATCGTCGCGACGTAAAGCCCCTCCTTTTCGAAATTTGTTCTCTTAGTTTGATATCCAAGACTCACAATTTCCGGGCCCTTCAAATTTCGGCATAGTTGAGGAATTTGCTTAATTTTAGTTTTTAGTGGTATGGGGCCAACCGCACACCCACTGAGCCATGGTGGCCTGAAGTTAGCAACCGCGCAGGCTCAGTCTTAATGCCATGACCGATTTTTTTTTTAGTAACATTTTGGCATTTGGTCCGTAAGACCCTGCTGCCAGCTCTGTACATTTAGAAAACAGGAAAGTCAAAGAGCAACATCTTTACAACATGGGACCGTTAATGGCATTGTGACTAATTGGTGATGGAAAGCCACGGTACAGGAACTTTGGTTGGATGAGAACAGTTTAACTACAGACTACAGAACAAACGTATCACAGTGTTAAATTGGCTTCACTTAAAAATTTGGCTATTGCTTGATATATACGGATGTCATAGCTGCTGAACAACGACGAAACGGAAGTGGGAAGTGGAACTTTCAGTTGTATAAGCGTTTGATATAAATTGGTCACTTGTGGTTTGTATCTAGTGCATCCTAAAATTGTATGGTTGAGGTCTGCTTCTTGATTGGGGTCAGAGGGACAATTTGGGGAGTCTATGACTTTGAGTCTGAACAGATGACTGGGGTAAGATGCATGTCCAAGTCGCATTCTGATAACTGATGTCATATGGCGGCGAGTTAGAGATAGTAGACTGAACCATGGTCTCTGTGGGATGTGTCTCTGGATAGCGGCGTAATGCTTGCCTTTGATGCGTTGAGTTGTTGCCCAGTAATTTGACCATTCTTTGTAAGCCTGTTCCTTGATGTGGCTTTGGAAGTCCGTGTATGGTAGGCGTAGTGCTTGGAACTAGCCTTCTGTAATGCTCTGCTTTGCCAGTTGGTCTACGGTTTCATTGTGTATAATTCCAGTGTGACCTTTGATCCACATAAGATGAACTTCTTTTCCGTTTTCCTTAGCTTGGTATATACTACTTAGGATGTCCATGATGTATTTATTCGAACGCGTGTTCCTCCATCGTTGTTCTAGTTTTTGAAGTGCACTCTTGGAGTCCGTGAGAATTAATATACTGCTGAAGTGCTGGACGCCGTACGTGATGGCTGATTTAATGGCAAGTATTTCAGCTGTGAATATTGAAGCTTCGTGGGGAAGGGAGAACATTTTGCTAGTGTTGAGTGCAGGGCAGTAGTACGCATATCCGACTCCTTCATTGGTCTTAGACCCATCTGTGTATATTTGAGTATAAAGGCCCAATATGCATTGATAAAATTTGTTACTTTTTCGTTGATATTGGTATTGCAGATTATAAAATCTGGAAGATGAAATGTGGATGGTTGAAATACTGAAAGTTCATACCTCTGCCGAAATACTGGAAGCGCTGTATCTTGAAGAGTAAGGGGTATGATGTGCTGCAATTTCTTGATACTTTTGACCAATAGAGGTATCCGTAGTCTTCTGTTTGTTCTTCTGCCACACAGTGGAAGGAGGCGGCGCAGTTTAGATGTTATAGGATGGCTAGTTATGGACGAGCGTTGCAGAAGAAAGTTGTTGGCAAGCAGATCTCGTCTTATCTGAAGGGGCATTTCTTTAGCCTCTACCAGTAGTGCGTTAGTAGGACTTGAGTTCATGGCTCCGAGACATATTCTGAGTGCGCGGAACTGCAGGACATCTAGTTTTCGTAGGACATACTGCGGTGCGTTGCCGAAAAAGATGCAGCCATAATCTAGTACAGATCGGATTAACGATCTATATAATAGTAATAGGACAGATGGGTCAGCTCCCCACCATACTCGACATAATGCTCTGATTATGTTTAACGTTCGGCCCACTTTAGTTGCCAGGTACTCGACGTGGGTTCTCCATGTAAGTTTACTATCGAGGTATAAGCCTAGTAGCTTGGCTGAAGTTCGTAAAGGGAAGGAGTATGGCCCAAGATGTACAGATGGTGATATTGAGTGGAACTGCTTTCGAGTGAAGACAATAATAGAGGATTTTGTTGCGGATAAATTAAGACCTGTTTGAAATGTCCAGGCGTGGAGTTTCCTTGCAGCGTCGTCTAGCCATAAGCATGTTAACCAAAGAGACTGCGATGATGCGTAGATACATACGTCGTCTGCATACTGAAGAACTTTGACTGTTTGTTTAAACATGTGATCGAGATCTGCAGTGTAGATGGCATACAGTAAAGGACTCAGTATAGCACCCTGAGAGAGTCCTTTTGTTACTAGTCTGGGCCCATACAAGGTGTTATCTTGGGTTCGAATATAGATTGTCCGCCGGAAAAATAAGTTATCCGTAGTCAGAATGCTAAGATGGTCGTAAGTAGAACGACTTTTCCGGAACCCATATTGAGATCGAGGCAATAAATTCTGAAACTCTAACCACCACTCCAGTCTTAGTTTCAACAGCCGTTCAAAAGTTTTAGCTATGCATGAAGATAGAGCGATGGGTCTGTAAGAAGCAGCTTCGTTAGGATCTTTACCTTGTTTTAAAATTGGGACAATAATCTGCGTCGTCCAGTCGTCGGGAAAATTGGTTTCATTCCAAATATATGTGAAAAGTAAGAGCAATATTTCCTTGGCATTGCGAAATAAGTTAGAAAGCATGCAGTAATGTATATGGTCATATCCAGGCGCAGAGTTAGCAGTAGTTTTTAAAACTTGTTCTAATTCATGTAGCGTGAAAGGTGATGTTAGAATATCTTGCGTAGGACGGAAACGTTCGAACGGTGGACGTTGTTTTTGGAGGAAATGAGGTCGTAGGTGGAGCAATAATATCTGAAAACTCTTCTGCCCAACATTTAAGTGCTTTAGGGGTTGGCGTTTTGTTCTTCATCTTGTTAACCATCGACCATATTTGCGATAGGGGTGTATCCTTGGTCAGTTTTTCACAATAAGATCGCCAGCTATTCTTCTTTACCCTTTTCAGAAAGCGTTTGACTGCTGCATCTATATTCTTGTAATTGAGGAAATTTTCCATTGTAGTTGCTCGCTTTAACTTGCTGAGGGCCTGATTTCTCTTAGCTATCTGTCGACTGCATTCGAAATTCCACCATGGAGCAGGGAGTCTTTTGGAGATGTTGGTTTGTTTTCGTTCTGGAATGGATATGGCGGCAGCGAAATTAATGGTGTGTACGAAGGCGTTGTATTTATCAAGCGTGGTTTTTTGATGTAACACAGAGTGTATATTTGCGTCTATCACCCTTCTGTATTTGACCCAGTCAGCGTTTTGAACATTCCATTTAATAGTGGGTTTGATCGGTGAAGGACGAAATGGTAAAAACAGGCGAAATGATGATAGCATAATGATTAGAACCCATTGGATACGGCAAGATTTTCCAATGAAAATCAGATGAGATATTAGAAGAACAAATGGTTAGGTCGACAGCGGAGAGACGTTGTCCCGGTACTGGTAACAGGGTAGCCGATCCATCGTTTAACACAAATAAATTGAACTCATCCACTATTTGTAAGACAACATCACCATATGTGTCATTTATCTCACAACCCCATGTTGTGCTATGTGCGTTATAATCACCACAAAAGAGAAAAGGTGGCTCTATCTGTTGTGTAAGCCGATACCATTCTTGAAGTTGAATTTTTGTTCGTGGTGGGCTATATAATGAGACCAATGAAATATCTTGGTTGTTAATGTGAACTCTTGCGGCAACGGCTTGAAAACTTGCAATCTGCGAGTGATCAATAACTGCTTCTACGTATGGAATTGTATTCTTTATTAATATTGCTACCCCTCCATATCCGTCTTCTCGGTCCTGTCGGATGACATGATAGCCAGGAATGGTTAGATTAGAATCGTTCTTAAGCCAGGTTTCACTCAAGGTGGCGAAATCAATATCTTCAGTGTATAAAACTCTTCGTAAGGTCTCTTTATTCGCAAGTACGGAACGTGCGTTCCACTGGAGTATTTTATTCATTACCTGAAGTAAATATACTTGCGATCATGTTATGTATTATAGCCGGGTTAAAGGCATCGGGCGATGTAGATTGAGCTTGAGTAAGGAGGAGCATGATAAGGTTAAATATCTTTCCGATCAAATGCTCATAATTTTTGGAGGTGGTTGTCATGATGTTATGTGGTTGGGGGGGATAGGGGTTGTGGGAAATTGGTGTTACAGGCAAATGTGGGGGAATATACTGACGTTGTTGTATCGATGGATAATTTGGTTGCGGTGTAGATGGGGGAGGAAGTCTCTGGGGCCGTTGCAATTGCTGTGGTATGCGAGGATGCACTCTCATCGGCGTTTGTTGTCTTTGAGGAGGCATTATTTGTTGTTGATGGTGCTGTGAGGTTAACGACGTGTTGGTCAAGTTGTTTACTTGCTGAGAAACCTGTTCTGGATACCGAGGCTGCATGTTAGCCGGCGGGATATCCGTGCGTGGTAGCTGTGGCGGAAAGTCCGCTGGAGACGGGACCGCTGATTGTGAGAGAGGAGGGAATTCTTCCCTGCTTTGCCAATTGAAAGACGGGGCCAGTACAGCAGTAGAATAATTTCTGTTATGGTACATTTTGATTGCTACTTCTTGAGATACATTATTCTGAGCCATAAGGTATTTAATTTCGGACCATTTCTTGTACTCGGGACACTCCCTATCCGTGGCTAAGTGTGGACCGTGGCAATACTTGCAGGATGGTGGTGCAGTGTCAGTACAAGTTCTAACGTCATGGGGTCCCGCACACCTACTGCAGCGTTGCTGTCCTCTGCATTGAGATAATGAATGGTTATATCTTAAACATCGGTGACATTGCATCACTGGAAAGATGTAAGGTTGAACTTCGCACCGTGTTCCTAGGATATAAATATGTTGAGGTAGGTGTTGGGCACGAAATGTTATGAGGCAGACTGGAATAGGTCGCGTGTCTCCATTGGGAAGCTTCTTTGTAAATCGTTTCACTTGGGAAATGGGAATAGCACTCTGAATTTCCTTTAGAATTTCATCTTCACTAAATGTCGTGTCTACATTTCTGATAATCCCGAGCCTGTGCACAACACTGTTGGGAATATAGACATCAAGGTGTTTTTCCTTCAAAAAGTTTGATTCAACTAGCTTGTTTGCTGCTATTCCGGATAAGGTCTCGATACGAAGTCTATTCTTACCAGAAGGTTTAATGTCCAGAAATTGTTGACGGGGAATTATATTTTCACTAAAGATTAATCGTCCTATTGACATCGGATGTAAGTTCCCTATATTATCCTTAGTCCCTTCAACAACAACAAGGAACGGTCCGTTATCAGTATTATTGTACCTATTATTTTGACTGAGACGGGATGACGACGGTGTACCCCTAGTAGAAGATGATGGGGCAACTAATGGGGTATTAACAGAAAGGTGGTTTGATGCATTTGTGTCATTAGTTGTGTCGGAAGAGGCATTTTCATTCTCAGTATCCATGTCTATTAACTGTTCCGTATGTAAGTTGGGATCGGCACGAAAACGCTTAGTTTTAGGGTCTAAATTGCACTTCATATTAGAACTATTATGACTATGTGTACCTGTACTTGATCCTCGTTCTGTTGATAAGTTGTCGGTGCTGACGTTGCTCTCTTCATGGTGTCGAGTACGTAAAGTGTGATGTTGCTCCACTGGGAGGGCTGGTTGCTGTTGATCTTGAAGACTTGATTGGAAATCAAGAGGATTTATTCGTAAAGGTGTTGTAGCTGGATCTGCATAACAAGTCTGTAGGGCAGAATTAATGATCTGCCCCGTATCGGGCGGATCATTCATAGTCCAGTTGATAATATTAGCTGCAGTTCAAGAGCGATAAATATCCTACACGAACACTGAAAGCTGTACGACGGGAATACCAGGGTATGGATGAGTCACACGTAGCGAGCACGAAAGCGACTGCACTCCACCAAGGTTGCGAACGTACTGATGACGGATTTATAAGCATTTCAGTTTCGCAGAGAGATTTCTTAAAGCGTATTCGTGACCTAGTAGGCCCTACTCAATGCCTCTGCCTGGCGACGATTCGCTCGAATTTGTCAGGTGACAGTGAAACTTTACATAATGACATATTGATATTGACAAAATGTTTAGTCCCGTGCCTGCCTCTTATCCGGAGGGCCCGGGTTGGATTTGCGGGCTGGTCAGGGAATTTAATGTTGAAAACATTTGTTAGCAGACAAAGTAGGCGTCTCCGTACTACAAAAAACGTAAAATTAAGCAATTTCCTCAATTGTGGCGAAAGTTGAAGGGATAAAGGGCCCGGAAAGGTTTCAAATGGCGAGTCTAGGGTATCAAAGTAAAAGAAACACATACTGAAGATCACTTCCGGCCTAAATGCAGTTCCGGAAATACACCCTAAATCGCTTGTTTCCTTACGTGTGTTCTTTTTATTCAGTTTCTCGTGAAATTAACTTATTTATGTAATTGTTTCTGTGATGTGTTCCTTGGTTCAATACCCTCAGATATTTATTTCATTTTTTGAAGAATGTCCACACCGAATGTAGTTATAAGGGCTTAAGTGAAACTCTGCATTCACTCACATTAGCGCTCGTAGTGGTGCTTAAGTGAAACTCTGCATTCACTCACATTAGCGCTCGTAGTGGTGCTTAAGTGAAACTCTGCATTGACTCACATTAGCGCTCGTAATGGTGCTTAAGTGAAACTCTGCATTGACTCACATTAGCGCTCGTAGTGGTGCTTAAGTGAAACTCTGCATTGGCTCACATTAGCGCTCGTAGTGGTGCTTAAGTGAAACAATGCATTCACTCACATTAGCGCTCGTAGTGGTGCTTAAGTGAAACAATGCATTGACTCACATTAGCGCTCGTAGTGGTGCTTAAGTGAAACTCCGCATTGACTCACATTAGCGCTCGTAGTGGTGTTTAAGTGAAACTCTGCATTAACTCACATTAGCGCTCGTAGTGGTGCTTAAGTGAAACTCTGCATTGACTCACATTAGCGCTCGTAGTGGTGCTTAAGTGAAAGTCTGTATTCACTCATATTAGTGCTTGTAGTGGTGCTTAAGTGAAACAATGCATTGACTCACATTAGCGCTCGTAGTGGTGCTTAAGTGAAACAATGCATTCACTCACATTAGCGCTCGTAGTGGTGCTTAAGTGAAACTCTGCATTGACTCACATTAGCGCTCGTAGTGGTGCTTAAGTGAAACTCTGCATTGACTCACATTAGCGCTCGTAGTGGTGCTTAAGTGAAACTCTGCATTGACTCACATTAGCGCTCCTAGTGGTGCTAAGTGAAACAATGCATTGACTCACATTAGCGCTCGTAGTGGTGCTTAAGTGAAACAATGCATTGACTCACATTAGCGCTCGTAGTGGTGCTTAAGTGAAACAATGCATTGACTCACATTAGCGCTCGTAGTGGTGCTTAAGTGAAACAATGCATTGACTTACATTAGCGCTCGTAGTGGTGCTTAAGTGAAACAATGCATTGACTCACATTAGCGCTCGCGGTGGTGCTTAAGTGAAACAATGCATTGACTCACATTAGCGCTCCTAGTGGTGCTTAAGTGAACCTCTGCATCACATTAACACTCATAGTGGTAGAAAAAGTCAAACTGCTAATCGAATCGACCGGAAAACGATGATTAAGGAAAGGTTTGTAATTTTTAGGAATACATAAGTAATATATTCTCACATTTTATTATAATTCTTTTCCTAAACTTCGTAGCTCATATCCCCAGGACGTTTTCAACACTGAGTTGCTCGCCTGAAGAGCAAAAACTGTGGATTTTTACCCGAATCTGAGGGCTCCACTCAGCCTACGTGATTACAATTGAAGAGCCTGGCGGTGAGATGGCGTCCCCGGTCTAGAAAGCCGAGAATAACAGCCAAGAGGATTTATCGCGCTGACCAAATGACACCTCATAATCTGGAGGCCTTCGGGCTGAGCAGCGGTCGCTTGGTAGGCCATGGCCCTTCAGGATTGTTACACTATAGGGTTTGTTTGAAGAATCGTTATGTCAGTCCTAAACATCACCATTTAATGTGATGTGTTATGTTGTAATATTACGTCACATAATTTTAGCATAACACCATCAATAACGAGCGAAACAATCACTTAAGGCAGTCAGGTGCAAGGAGACTTACTTTATAGGGCGGGTCATGAACACACATGTCCAAAGGTTTTATTTTATTACAGGATGCGTTTTGATGGACCTAGAGTCCGAAATTAAAGCAACGAACGGACATTGTTCCGCCTTGTGTCTGGTTCACCAAACAATACTATCAGGTGGTAAGTGGGTGAAGACGAAGTTCATTCTGAGAAAATAAAACTGTTCTGTGTTTCAAACCGAGCTGCTTGCAATATTGAAAGCAGTCGAGTGGTGCATAAACAAAAATACTCAGTGACTCACAAGCGGCACTGAACTCCATAGAAGATAAATATAGCTTACACAATTTGGCAGTACATGTACATGTAAGAGAGAATATATATCAAAGTAAAATAAACATATATGTTTCGGTTGCGTGCGAGGTCATTCCGCTATAAAAGGGAACGAAAGAGCTGACCAATTGGCCAAAGAAGCCTGTAATTCTAACTTGTCAGAGAGTTTATTTATTTATTTATTTATTTATTTATTTATTTATTTATTTATTTATTTATTTATTTATTTATTTATTTATTTATTTATTCACGAAGCACAAGATACAGCTACACTGAGCAAATTTCACTTGCACTGTGAACAGACTATTTAACAAATGTAAACTTTCAAAATAAAATATAACAAGATCACGTACACAGCCTACTAAATCGAATTCGAAAACCATGAGAATGTCCACGTTCATAGCCAAGTCGTCGTGGGTCAAGATGACGGTATAATCCCTTCACATCAACTTGTCTTTAAGAAACTATTTACACTCCTCTCGAATATGCTTTTATTTGATGCTATATCAAGCTCTTGTCCCCTATTAATAATGTTGAAGAGTGTTGGGAGGCGGATTAGGAAAGATCGTTGAAGTATTGAGTGCTGAGTGTGGGGAATGTGGAGAAGTCTTTGGTTCTGGTGGAGCGGGAAGGAACGCGGAGAGAGAAGAGTGAGACAAGATGTTCCGAGCGGTAATGTCCATTTAAGATCCCGTGGAGAAAACTCAGGTCAGCTACCTGTCGCCTGATGTGCAGCGGTGACACATTGATTGCCATTAATACCTGCTGCGTAGACAGATTTCTGAGCTTGGGGTTTCTGTTCCTTACAATTGCAGCAAAGAAGGGCACTGCTCTGTCTAAGTGCTTAGTATTGGAGGGGGCGGCTGTTGTCCAAATCGGAGAGCAGTAGTTTAAGAGAGGTTGAATGATCGTGAGGAAGAAACGAAGAGCAATGGGGCCAGAAATTTCTGTGAAGCGATAGAGAATACCTAGTAATTTCATAGCCTTGGTTGTATATGTTTCTATGTGGGTCTTAAATTGTAATTTTGTATCGAATATTACACCTAGGTCACGCTGTTGCGTAACCACGGTGATGGGCTTGTCGAGTAGGTAATATGATGTCGATAGAGGAGATTTACGTAGTGGTATGGTCATGTGGCTGCATTTTTGTGGATTGGGGATAAGTTTCCAAGTACGGCACCAGTTCGAGAGGGCATTGAGTGAGGACTGTAGCAGACCTGCATCTGCTGGATTTCTGATCTCCCTAAATATCTTGCAGTCGTCAGCAAAGAGTAGGGTATTGGCTGTTTCGTCGAGTTCGGACGGCAGATCGTCCATAAACAAAGAAAACAGAAAGGGGCCAAGAGTACTGCCTTGTGGGACACCGGAGGTGACTGGTAACCATGAGGATGAAGTGCCTGATATTACCACTCTCTGCCAACGGTTATGTAGGAAGCCAGCAAGAAGGGTCAGTAGACTGCCATGTATATTAAATCGTTCGGAGAGTTTATGGAGCAACAGAGTATGGTCAACAGAATCGAAAGCTTTCGAAATGTCTACGTAGCAGATATCCAGCTGTGATTTAGCTGCAATGGTGTGTGATGCAAAGCTATGCAGAGTGGTCAGGTTTGTTAGACAAGCGCCACCTGGTAGAAAACCATGCTGCTTGGTTGAGATATACGGCAAAGTGAATGCGAGGAGACGCTGGTATATAATTTTTTCAAAGATAAAGGATAGTGTGGGGAGAATAGAAATTGGTCGGTAAGATGGAACATTAAATTCGTTGCCTGATTTGAGAAGTGGAACAATATTTGCCTGTTTCCAGGTAATAGGAAAATAGCCCGCGGCAAAATATCTGTTAAATAATTTAGAGAGAGGGACGCAAAGAGTGCTGGCAGTATTTTTTAGGAAAAGAGGACCTATAGTGTCGGCACTGGTAGCTTTGTTGGTACGAAGAGTTTGAAGAAGGTTATGAACTTCACTTGGTGTGGTAGTTATGCTTGATAGGGTTCTGTTTGAAGCTGTACCAAAGGGAGGGTGCGGTTGGTTTTGTAAGGGAGGGGAGAAATTGGAGAAGAAATACCTGTTGAACAGTTAATTGCGATCGGCGCCGTCTGCTGTTGCATCGTTGTGATTCACGCTGACAGGAATCCGCTCCGTCCTTCTCCGTGTGTTGATGAGACTCCAGTAGCGCTTGGGATTGCTGCGGACGTTTTCAGTGACAGTGTCTACGTGTGTTTTGTAGTCTCTTCTGACCATAAACCTCGCGTGGTAGCGGATTTTAACGAAGGTATTGTGAGTGTGTGGGTTAGGGAAGTCTTTCCGTAGGCGCCAAGCTCTCTTCTTATTAAATAGTATCAATCTGGTCTCTTGTGATATCCAGTGTTGATATTTGCTGGTAGTAGCCCATTGTGCAGGTACGAAGTCTTTAATTGCAGCTTACAGCCAGTCGTACATCAGGTCAAGAGCCGATTCGATATCAGCTATTTCGAGCAGACTCCAGGAAAGGCATTCCAGGGCACGACACATTGCAGGCCAGTCGGCACGGCGCCAGATGTAGGTAGGGCGGTAGGATGTCCTGCTGTGAGGCTTTGGGGAGGGGTGGGGAAGGAGGAATGTAGCATCGAGGGACTGGTGGTCGCACAGGAAAAGGTTTCTGCCTGGGGTTATTGTTTTAAGTTCTAATGAGGAGAGTGTGAGGTCCAGGGTGTTGGGTCCACGGGTTGGGTACATATTAAACTGTTTCAGTCCGAGGCCGTTAATAAAACTGTCTATAAAGTATGTGTCACAGTTGTTAGCTGACAGTCCGGTAGTTGAAGAAGACCACTTTATAGACAGGTTAAAGTCGCCCATTAAAATTACTTCACCATGAGGGAGAGCTGCAATTACTGAGTCCAGGCACTGTTCAAGGTCACAGAATGGGCTGTTTGGTGGTCTGTAGTAACATCCCATAAGTACAGGGCGTCGAGGAAAGAATAGCTCCACCCACACTAACTCACAGTTCCGTTCGAGATCTGTCCTTCGTTTACATGGTAACGCACTGTTTACTGCTAGCAACACTCCACCACCTAGAGTAGCGCGATCACGACGGAATATGCTGTAATTAGCACTGAGTGGTAGTTCACTGTCACTAGCCCAAGAGAGCCATGTTTCAGTAAGTCCGATCACGTCAACTTCTCTTAAGTCTGGCAGGGATAGTTCACAATCAGACAGCTTATTGTTTAGGCTTTGCACATTCTGACAATAGATGTTTATGTCTGTTTTAATTTCACAAGTGGCGGGTCTGGGGTTTAAGTGGACATCTCCAGTCAGTAGTAGGAGGCAATGCAAGCCCCTAATCGCTGAGCGACCAGGCCTAGGCTTGTCCGGCTCCGAGCTAGTAGGGAGGTGCCTATAAGTCTGGAAAATGGCGCATCCAGTCAGAGAGAATGCCGGAATGTAGTAGTTTCACTCTGCTATTAGCCATGCAAAAGGAGAACTCACTGTTTCACTTGCACACACCGATTCCTTAACTCGAATAGACCCGTGCAGAGAACCGTAAAGCGCAACAACTCTGATTATTACCACACAAACAACACAAACTGCAGCAGCACTAAGCTTGCGCGTGTCCCCTCTAGCCGCCATCTTGACTGACTGTTATACTCAATGCCCAATTTCTCTTGTCAAAAGAACCGTAAAGGATGAAATGTCACTCGTTGGAATGAACTGTGGTTAGCAAGAAAAAATGGCTTAGTAACCAAAGACTTGTTTTTTCCGAATGTTTATAGTAGGCTGGGATGTAAACATATAGTGTGCAACTTTCATTTAACTCAAGTGCTATCAGGTCATGGTAAATTCAATGCTTACTTCGAGCGATTCAAAATTCCAACACAAAATGGCTCACTGTGATTCTGCACTGAAGACATTCAAACTGTAGAACACATTCTGTTCAAATGTTTTGCGTTTGAGAAAGCACGTTTTGAACTTAAGATTCATTTGTTAACTTGCAGTTGCTATTTCGAAAAACCACTAAATTTCATATTTATAAAAAATGCTGCATTTTCAATTTTCAGAATTTATTGACTATGTATGTAAACATGTATAATTTGATATTGCCTGCATGTTAGCTGTTTAACATATTATGTATTGTATATATTAGTAGGTACTGTAGTAGTAAGGATTGTACATATCATTATCCATTTCTGTTCGTTTCTGTTTTGCTGTTTATGTATTGAATTTTATCAGAGAAATTGTATATTTTGTATAAAGTACAACCCTAACCTTATGGTAAAAGAGCGTTCGCAGCACTTTGAATATTAAATAATAATAACAAACGATACTGCCCGGCAGATGGCATGCCTGTCTCTGTACAACCATGAAAGTGATGACGTCAGCTGGTTTACATAGCGCACAGCAGTGATGCGTCATTCAACATGGGGCTGTACAACCCTTCATATAGCAGGCTGTTCTCCTCGGGACGCATCTTTCGGAGATGAGTGGCAGCATCACATCACAATAATGGTTAATGTAATGTTATTGTTCATTATTTTATGAGCGTTCGATATTGTAGGACTTCACATTTAGTTTTCTTCCGACTCTGCGATATTAGGCCATCTAATGTGAAGGAGTTCTTTCTTTCATGAATCTCTGTTGTCTTATTCTTCAACAATCGTTCCTTTCCTCATATTCACAATTTTCCATTCGACTGATGACCATGCGCTTAGAGCAATCGCGACAACGGTAATAGTGTATAAGACATAAATGATGGGAAATAGTATAACTTTTGTTATGTAGTACTTTTCGTAGGACTAATAACATAGATATTTAAAAAATACATTTTAGGCGCCTTCCCCTAAACTACCAGTGACTGCTAGGGTATTTGGCTGAGAGTTCGCAGTGACTGCTAGGGTATTTCGCTGAGAGTTCGCAGTGACTGCTAGGGTATTTGCCTGAGAGTTCGCAGTGACTGCTAGCGTATTTCGCAGAAACTGCCTGCCGCAGCTGCCAAGCGCTGTTCGAGAGGGCGAGAGAAAATGGTGATGCAACATTTGAAAGGGTAAACAAAGCCTAATGGTTCGGAAGATGGATTTTGATATAATGACATCGTTCTTATTGGAAGACATGGAAGAAGATGAAATGAAGCTCCTCTCATCAAGAGTCCACATTAGGGAAGTGTTTAAGTATTACCCTGACAAGCGATGAACATATTGGTCCAGGTTTCCGCTCCGCTTGCACTGAATGGAGCTGCTGCGCAAGTTCTACTTCATACAGATGAAGAAGCACTGGAAAGTACAAAGCTGCAGTCAGAATATTGCCCCCATTCTGAAATTTCTGTACAGACTCTACGTGTTAAATGTGCTTGAAAAGGAGATTCAGTTTGGGTGGAAGTGATCACTGCCTGTCTTCGTAGTTCGCCCTAACTTCCTATGGTTTCGTACTGATATATTACTAAGAAGGGATCCATGTACCTTTCTGCACACGGTAGTTATAATTATTTTCATTCCAGGTCGGAATCTCGTTTAAGGTGACCCAAAGAGTCTTGGAATATACCAAATATGGCAGACCGGTATCACCAGTAGGAGGATTTTAATTATTTATTCATAATAGATTTTGGAAACTATCGACCACGTAAATGGCGCCAGTATTCCGCCATTCTCTTGCTTACAGCTTCCTTCTTTTCAGTCGTGCAATATCGTTTCTTCTTGGTCGCTGTTTCTGGCTCTAGGAATACCTCAAATTTATGTATCTTGTTCCTGACCATGATGTTAATTTCTTGCAGATCGTTTGATCATAAGAGTTGCCCTCCCTATTGCGCTTACTGAGTCTGTCGTCGGGCATTCTTGAAATATTTTGATTATTATTTAAAGCACATAGCAATTTTTGGGTCTTTCGTAGGTTGATGAGTAAGGAGTTGTTTCTGGCGTACGTAATGAGTCGTCGTAGGTCTGCATTCATTTGTTGCACCTATACTAATTTGGTTATCAGCATATAGATGGTAATTACAGTGGAGAAGTGGTGATAAGTAGGCTGAATAATAAAAGACCCAGCACAGATCCCTGAGGGACGCCAGTTAAACCGGTAGTCCACTTGGACGTAACGTGGTTCACTGAAGAGATTTGTGAGGTAGGATATAAAGAAATTGAGGGTTCTGCCGTCGGCGCCAAGGGAGCAGAGCTTTGATAGGTGGAGTTGTAACTTCACTGCTAAAATCAAGGAGCGTGAGTACCGTCACCTCCCTTTATCCATAGCAAGCATAACCGGCGTACGTGTTGTCTAGAAGTCAGTTCGATCTTAAAACTGCCATGTCTTTGTCGGTTCATCATCAACTCTGACAGATATTTTCCCCGCAGGGGCATCCCCTGCTGACTATGGGGAATCCCAGAGGTTCTCAAATTGGGACCGGAGAATGACGAGCATAGAGTCAATAGCTGAGGCTGATATCGCCCCCCCCCCCCCCCCCACCTTCCTTGCTCAACTCTAGGTTTACAAGGACTACGCCTTTCTTTTACCGATGTGTTCATTGTACAAACGGTGGGATTTCTGAATATTTTCGTCTGGTAAGAGTTTAGAGGAGAATAATTGCCCACTTATCGCCACGTATTGCCATCCCGACGTGCGCCACCAGAGGCACACGATTAAACAATTTTATCTTTCAAAAATTGCTTTGTATTTAGCATTGCATCCCTAAGAGGTCGACATTGAGTTTTTATATAAAGAACGTTGTATTTCACATGAAACCTCTTGATCTATGGTCTGTTTGCGTATTACAACAGTTTTAGAGACGTTTTACGCACTGTACTTTGTGCGCCACCGGTGGTACATGCAATTTCACGGTCGCTGAAGGAGATGTTGAAGCTTTGTAATTTGCAAAACTGAATGTGTGAGTGCAGTGTGTCTGTGAACCTCTCGCGCTCGAACAATATTGAAATAATTTATAGTTCATTGTTTACGGTTTGCATCGTTTTCGTAGAGCATAAAACGGTAAGTTTTGCTGGCGCAGTTTTAGAGAGACTAAAATCACATTTCTATTTTAAATATATATTAACAGTTGTACCCTTGCTTCACTACGGAATTCTACACTGTATACAGAATTCTAGGTTAAGTAGTGTAAATGTTACGAGTAAGATGGTATTAAATTGCATAGCTCTAAACGTTACCCCAGACACTTCATGTGAAGACTGGGTTAAGGAATTTTCAGTGTAATGGCAGGCCCTCTTGCCTGCTATCAGTCACAGTTGGGGAGTGTCCGGCTCCATGGCTAAATGGTGAGCGTGCTGGCCTTTGGTCACAGTGGTCCACGGTTCGATTCCTGGCAGGATCGGGGATTTTAACCTTAATTGGTTAATTTCGCTGACACTGGGGCTGGGTGTATGTGAAGTCTTCATCATCATTTCATCCTCATCACGACGCGCAGGTCACCTGCACCTGGCGAGCCGAACATGTCCTCGGACACTCTCGGCATTAAAAGCCATACGCCATTTCATTTTTGTTTTCAGGTTGGGGAGTTTCATTATGATGGTAGGCCTACTTGCCTACTGCCGCTCAGAATCGACTTGGGCATTTTACATCCTCAGAAAGACTATCTTTGTGGTTTTCCCAACTGAAGTCAACATAGGTCATTACCATGACGTCATTAGGAAGGTCTCGATTAAAAGCAATGCTATCATGTGGAATACTTGATCAAATGAAAAACCGCACATTTTCTCACTTTTAACAAACACTGCCGATCTAACAGTCCAAAGTTCCACAGATCGAATTACCAGGCCCCAGACAGCCATGAACACTCATCTGCCATTATTCCGTTAAATGTGCGCACAGCCCATTCCGTTCAGCGCCTCAGAGTAGCTAGAATACTACGCACCAGTAGTTATCCGCAAATTTATGAACCAGAGGAATGGCGTGCAAAAGAAGAGAGGTGACTGACTCCCCAGCAACTTCTCGTCAATATTCAGGCATGCTCTTACACTCAGTACGCAGGAATAATCCCATCTATCGGAGATGAGTGACAGCAGAAGACGCAGAGCACACCACTACAAACAATGGTCAATGTAATGTTACTGTTGGTCAATTTTATGAGTTTTCTATATTGCAGGCCTTCACATTTAGTTTTCCTCCGACTCTGTGATACTAGGGCATCTAATGGAAAGTTACTCCTCCTTTGTTTCTCTTAAGACAATAATCACCACCACCATCTATCTTATCATAGTCGATACAATAAAATAGAATAACACATAAATGATCGGAAACTGTATTCTCTAGTACCTTTCGATAGGACCATTAACATATGTATTTAAAAATTAATTTTACGCGCCTTCCACTGAACTAATATTTCAAACAAGGTGGGTAAAGCATCTATACCGTAGACTGTAGTTCCTTATTTCCCGACTTTACATACCGATTTTCATTAAATTCCATTCATCCGTTTTCCTGTGATGTGCATGCATACATACATACTGCACCTGTCCAGGGCTTCAGTGCATAATAATAATAATAATAATAATAATAATAATTCGTAAGTGCACTAGCTGAATGGAAAGCACATGATAAGATCTTCGAAGAACAAATCTAGAATCGAAGTCTCATCACCCCTACTTCACAGTAACCGCGACTAGACTTTAGGGCCGATGGTGCGTCCGTATTAATGAGCATTAAATGAAGCATTTATAAGTAGGGGTTTCAAATGTAAGAGGAATACAACGTCACTACTAAATTAGAAGAATGATATTTTTTAAAGTTTTACAAATATAAATTTTATTAAACTGAGAAAAGAACATATACAAAGACTAATATAAAATGTGCAATAAAATTTAACTTTAATCAAAGGTATGAGGGATTTAAATCGGTGAAATTAATATTCATTTGTCCTTTAGAATTTGCATTCCGCACTAAATAATCCCATAATATTTGAGAGACATTCCCATCATTATTATTTCCACCATTCACATACATTGTCAAAACACTCATTAATTGATTGGTGAATTAATTATATACAATAAAAGGCACAATTACGATCACATGTCATGTAATCATCATATTTATGAGTTGAAGTCCGCTGTATCATGATCTCCTGTGATCATGTCATTACATGATCATCTGATTAAGGCAATCTCATAACTATGACAAGCACATCCCAAAATATTTGAAAGTCATATTTTAACGCCTACTAATTAACCTCATTATTATTTACAATGACGTCAATAACCGCACAGGCATATTTCGCCGGGATTATGAATAATACCATGGAATAATACAATACAACGCTGAGCCATGGGTGACACATTAACGATAATACAATATCTCACATGTAATAATACACTTATCTAAAATTAAACACATATAATAACACCCTTTAATGTATACAGAAGTATATGGAAGGAGTGGTCCTTCCATGATCAAAATGACGGTGATAATACAGGTCGCCCTCAGATGGGATCGAACCCGTGGTCTTCTTGCAGCTGGATGCATGTTTTTAAATCCCTAGATCGCATCAAATAAATGAAATAACAGTTGGGAGGAATTCTTCTGTTTCCCAATATGTTAATTCAATTACAACCATGACAATTAACTATTATGTGTGTGAGTGATTGTCGTATATTACCAGAAACGAACAATCAGTCAACACTCCCAAAGTTGTGAAGCCTGCGGTCTGGTCGTTCTACTCAGACCCCTACTGTAAATCTTCGAGGGTCATTCAGCTGGTACTTTCGCTCAACGTAACGGTAATCTGCACTGTCTCCCTTTCAACTCTGTCAAGGAAGGATATCTCTCTTAGCTCAGCTGCCTCGATATTAAAATTCGGGCTAATGCAGCCCTTAGAGTACAAATCTAACATATTTTGTTCCCATACGGTTTTATTCAACCACATTTTATCGTCATTAGTGTGGCATGATTCCTCACACTTTACATAAATTATCTCTGACACATCGCCATTTTTGCTTCAAACTATCAATTGGCGACGTATTAACCGACCATCGTTCTCAGTTCGACACTCCGAACACACACATATTTGCATAAGAATCTATTATTCGAACATTCTAAAAATGTACATATGTCCACGATCTAAAAATCATACTTGAATCCAAGGGTGCTCATACCCGAGGCAAGGGGGCCGCGGCCCCCTCTAGCTCACAGGAAAAGGAAAACTTGTAACATAGTCAGGTGTTTTTCTGTCAAGAAAATGATTTAAAAATCTGTGTTACGTAGAAGTGATAATACCGCCGCCCCCCACCAATAAGCAGGGGTTACCGTGGGTGTTACTCTACCGCGGAATACAAGTCACCATCCATCTGCGAAATATTAAAAATACTACATACCCCCAGGTCTAGCCCCCCTGTCATATGGGCGCCCATGCTTGCATCCGGTATTGTATCTTTAACTTCTCAAATACAAACGTGGCACTACACCACAAATGAAAATGTTGCACCACTTCGCTGACTGCGCGAACAACGACACTTCTGAATGGTCCGAGAACACAGTAGATAAAAGCTAGATAGTCTTCAATCCAACTTCCTTTATGCTGAACAGGTAAAAATCGAGGGTGGGGGTAACCACGCCTACTTGTCGGATATCGCTCCGGTAATAACCGTTTGTAGAAATTGATTCGCATATCAAAAGATAGCTCTACTGATCGAATCTTATTCCTGTAGGATCGTAAGTTTCATCATAATCATCAAAGCGTCACCTAACACTACGCCTTGGCAAAATTCAACATAGGCTCGCCTCGCCAGACTCAAGAGGATTTTTCGTAATTCTCCGCACCCATCCACATCGCGTAATTAATGATACGTTAAGTAATTGGAATATGTTTTGCTGTCACAATTACCTAAAACATTCTCTGATTATGACGAGCTCTTGTTTATGAATATTGGGTGCGTATGTCAGGAGTCACGTGATTAATATTATTTTTCTTGCCGTCGAAAATTTTGAAACAAGTGAAGGTTTTTGGCTGGCATCACTGAATACACCAACAAATATTTAGGGAATTGCATCTCCCTTGGTTAACCCGACTTAATTAAGTACGGCTCACTCGCTGTCACGAGATTTTTGCCTCTTCTAACTCACTCTCACACGAGTGAGAAACATTCTGATTGCTGGCTAGCGTATGACTCACTTTCGTCATTACGTGCAAAGAGACTTTCGTCCCCTGAAGCAGTGGCGAGTCGTTCGTGTCCCGTGTAGCGCTAGAGTCTGCTAGTTATGCGACTAATCAACATAGAATGACGCGGAAAACGGCATATTATTGTTACAGGGTGTCACGATATGCTATCTACAGTACCGTGAACGGTCACAATAGAGACAGACAGACAGACAGACAGACATTGCGGAAAATTAAAAAGTGCATTTCCTTGTTATTGTGGACACGACCGATACAGATATACGATTATTTTTATGCTCTGAGCAATATACAGACAAAACTCTTATTTAATATATAGGTATAGATTATGGATCCGATGATATTGAAGAAATCTGAAATGAGGGCACATGTGTATCCAGTACAAACGGCAGTAAGTGCTTTGCATAATAATCACGAAAGCAATATTTTGGAGTGGACTGACTTGAAAGCCACGTGTGGGGAAGTTCCTTTTTCTGCACAGCCAGGGCGGCAGAATAATTTCGAAGTAACAGACCCTTTTACTGTATATAAGGTATTTTTAGGTAATGAATGTTTAAATGTACGAGGGCGAATCAAAAAGTAAGTTACAGTTCAAAGTTATGGCCAAAAATGAAAGCACCTACACATAGGCTATGACAACAAACAATGTAAGTCCCCAAGAGACGGTGAACATTACTCAGACGCTATGTAACCACCTGGAGACAGCTCCTTTCACCTCCTCATCGTCGTCCACCGAGATTCTTTTTTCAGCTTACGGAACACATGATAATCACATGGCGCTAAGTCTGCGCTGTATGGAGGATGTTGCCATACCTCCCGCCTGAATCGCTGCAGCCGTCGGACGTTTGGTGGGCCGTGTGAGGAGTTGCGTTATCGTGCAACAAAATCACACCGGCGCTTTTCTTTAATTGTCTTACGCAACCGGTTCAACGTTTGACAATACGAGGCCGAGTTGATTGTCGTGCCTTTCGACATAAATTCCACGTGCACCACACCCTCCATGTCAAAGAACACCTTTCCTGCTGAAGGTTGGACCTTGGACTTGATGTGCTTGCACCCATTCCATCGATGTTCTCCTTGTTTCGGGGGTGAAGTGATGGACCTACGTTTCATCCCCTGTGACGATTGGCCGCAGAAACTCGTTGCAAAAATACCAGTGACGATTGGAAACGTTGTCCCTTGTGAACATCGGTGAGCAGACGTGGGACCCAAGGTGCTGGATGGAGAACACACTGCCATACGAAATGCTCAGCAAGCTGCAGTGATTCTCTCTAATGATCCCATCCACACGGTCAACGGTACTGGACATCGCGATATTCGTCCGTCCATGAGATCCATGCGTCCGGCGTCAAGTTGCTTACAACATTTTACGATACCCGGGCGAGAAATTGCGCGCTCACCCTATAAAGCAGTAATTTCACGAAGAATGCCCGTGCAATTGAGCCGTTTAGCCCATAGAAATCTGATCAATCAATCACTATTTATCTGTAGTCGCACAGGTGGCAGATTTTTTTTTTTTCTTAAATAATTGCAAATAAATTGGAAATGTATTGAACATCTCCCTTGGTAAGTTATTCCAACCCCTAACTCCCCTTTCTATAAACGAATATGTGCCCCAATGTGTCCTCTTAAATTCCAACTTTACCTTCATATTGTGATCTTTCCTACTTTTAAACACACCACTGAAACTTATTCATCTACTGATGCCCTCCCACGCCATCTCTCCGCTCACAGCTCGGAACATACCACTTAGTCGAGCAGCTCGTCTCCTTCCTCCCAAGTCTTCCCAGCTCAAACTTTGCAAAATTTTTATAACGCTACTCTTTTGTCGGATATCGCCCAGAACAAATCGAGCTGCTTTTCTTTGGATTTCTTCCACTTCTTGAATCAAGTAATACTGGTGAGGGTCCCATACACTGGAACCATAGACTACTCCAGTTGGGGTCTTACCAGAGACTTATATTCCCTCTCCTTTACATCCCTATTACAACCCCTAAATACCCTCAGAACCGTGTGCAGAGATCTGTACCCTTTATTAACAATCATATTTATGTGATTACCCCAATGAATATATTTCCTTATATTAACACCTAGGTACTTACAATGATCCCCAAAAGGAAATTTCACACCCCATCAACGCAGTCATTAAAACTGAGAGGACTTTTCCTATTTGTGAAACTCACAACCTGACTTTTAACCCCGTTAATCATCATAGAATTGCCGACAGTCCAATACACAGCATTATCGAGGTCATTCTTCAGTTGCTCACAATTTTGTAACTTATTTATTACTCTGTACAGAATAACATCATCTGAAAAAGCCTCATCTCTTAATCCACTTCTTTACACATATCATTGATTATAAGAAAACATAAATGTCCAATAATACTGCCTTGAGGAACTCCCATCTTAAATATTACAGTGACAGACAAAGCTTCGCCTACTCTAATTCTCTGAGTTCTATTTTCCAGAAAAAAAGCTCCCCATTAAGTCACTCTTTTGTCAAGTCCAATTGCACTCATTTCTGCCCTATCAAATGCCTTAGACAGGTCAATCATAACCATGTGCAGAGATCTGTACCCTTTATTTACAATCATATTTATGTGATTACCCCAATGAAGATCTTTCCTTACATTTATACCTAGGTATTTACAATGATCCCCAAAGGGAACGTTCACCCCATCAACGCAGTAATTAAAACTGAGAGGACTTTTCCTATTTGTGAAACTCACAACCTGACTTTTATCCCCGTTTATCATCATACCATTGCCTACTGTCCACCTCACAACATTATTGAGGTCATTTTGCAGTTGCTCACAATCTTGTAACTTATTTATTGCTCTGTACAGAATAACATCATCTGCGAAAAGCCTTATCTCTGATTCAACTTCTTTACACAGATCATTGATATATATAAGAAAACATAAAGGTCCAATAATACTGCCTTGAGGAATTCCCCTCTTAATTTTTACAGGGACAGATAAAGCTTCACCTACTCTAATTCTCTGAGTTCTATTTTCTAGAAACAGAGCAACCCATTCAGTCACTCTTTTGTCAAGTCCAATTGCACTCATTTTTGCCAGTAGTCTCATGATTTACCCTGTCAAATGCCTTAGATAGGTCCATCGTGATACACTCCAATTCACCTCCTGAATCCACGATATCTGCTATATCTTGCTGGAATCCTACAAGTTGATCTTCAGTGGAATAATTCCTAAACCCAACTGCCTTCTATCGAACCAGTTATTAATTTCGCAAACATATCAGAAAGAATGCTTTCCCAAAGCTTACATATGACGCATGTCAAACTGACTGTCCTGTAATCTCACGCTTTATGTCTAACACCCTTTCCTTTGTACACAGGGGCTACTATATCAATTCTCCATTTATTTGGTATAGCTCCTTCAACCAAACAATAATCAAATAAGTACTTCAGATATGGTACTATATCCCAACCCATTGTCTTTAGTATATCCCCAGAAATCTCATCAATTCCAGCCGCTTTTCTACTTTTCAACTTTTGTATCTTACTGTAAATGCCATTGTTGTCATCGTAAATTTTAATACTTCTTCAGTATTATTCAGCTCCTCTATCTGGACATTATCCTTGTAACCAACAATCTTTACGTACTGCCGACTGAATACTTCTGCCTTTTGAAGATCCTCGCATAAACACTCTCCTTTTTCATTAATGATTCCTGGAATATCCTTCTTGGGACCTGTTTCTGCCTTAAAGTACCTGTGCATACCCTTCCATTTCTAACTAAAATTTGTATGACCGCCAATTATACTTGCCATCATATTATCCTTAGCTGACTTCTTTGCTCGATTCAATTTCTTAGTAAGTTCCTTCAATTTCTCCTTACTTCCACAGCCATTATTAACTCTATTTTTTTCTAACCTGCACCTCCTTCTTAGTCTCTTTACTTCTGTATTATAATATAGGAGATCTTTACCATTCCTTAACACCTTTAAAGGTACAAACCTATCTTCACATTCATCAACAATTGCTTTAAACCCATCCCAGAGTCTGTTTACATATTTATTTGCCGTTTTCTACCGATCACAGTTGCTTTTTAGAAACTCCCTCATGCCATTTTTATCATTCATATGGTACTGCCTAATAGTCCTAATTTTAATACCTTCCTTTCGTTCACATTTATTTTTAACTACCACAAAAACACCTTCGTGATCACTAATACCATCTGTTACTTCGGTTTTTCTATAGAGCTCATCTGGTTTTACCAGCACCACATCCAGAATATTCTTCCCTCTAGTTGGTTCCATCATTTTCTGAATTAGATGTCCTTCCCATATTAACTTATTTGTCATTTGTTGGTTTGCTCCCTGTCGTTCGCATTACCTTCCCAATTGACATTTGGTAAATTGAGATCACCCACTACAATTACATTCCTTTCCTTATTGTTTCCCACATAGCTGATTATCTTATCAAATACTTCTGAATCAGCGTCAATGTACCCTTTCCCGGACTGTACACTCCAAAGATATCAAGTTGCCTATTATCTTTAGAGAAGAGCCTTACACCCAGAATTTCATGTTTCTCATCTTTAACATTTCCGTAGCTTACAAATTCTTCTTTCACCAGAATGAATACTCTCCCTCTCACCATTCCTATCTCTACGATAGAGACTCCAGTTCTGTGAGAAAAATTCTGCATTCATTATAACATTTCTCAGCCACGATTCGACACCTATTACAATATCTGGTAAGTATATATCAGTTAAATTACTTAATTCTATTACTTTCTTTACAGTACTTCTACAGTTGAGCACTAACATTTTTATATCATCCCTATTCGATTTCCAGTTCCCTGTTCCCTTAACACCGCTCCCTGGGCCACCCTGTTTCCCTGAATGTACCTCCCTATAACCTTCTAAACAAATTTCCTAACGTATATGTACCACTGCGGTTTAAATGAAGGCCATCTGAGCCCAGGTCCCTATCTCCTACCCACCCATTAGGATCTAGAAATCTCACACTCAGTTTCCCACATACCAACTCCATAGTCTCATTTAAATCCCCAATCACCTTCCAGTCAGTATCCCTCCTACACAGTATTCCACTGATAACAATCTCCGCTTCCTTAAACTCACCCGTGCCGCATTTACCAGGTCGTACACATCCCCAGCTATGCTGGTACATATACCTGCTTGTCTTACGTTGTTAGTACCAACGTGAAACACTACTACCTTCTGGTTTTCCTCCTCCTTCTCTTCTACTTTCCTCAACATCTGCCTTAACCTAATTCCTGGATAACACTCTACCCTGGTTCCCTTTCCTCCGCACAACCGGGCAAGTTGGCCGTGCGGTTAGAGTCACGCAGCTGTGAGCTTGCATCCGGGAGATAGTGGGTTCGAATTCCACTGCCGGCAGCCCTGAAGATGGTTTTCCGTGGTTTTCCATTGTCACACCAGGAAACTACTGGGGCTGTACCTTAATTAAGGCCACGGCCGCTTCCTTCCCACTCCTAGGCCTCTTCTATCCCTTCGTCGCCACAAGACCTATCTGTGTCGGTGCGACGTTAAGCAAACAGCAAAAAAAAACCTTCCTTCTACACATTTCCCCACATGTCTAACAGTGGAATCCCCCATGACCAGAGCCTCAATCCTACCCACCTCATTTGATCCCCTGCTCAGTCCTATCTTTCCTAACAGCTGCAGAAGCTACTTCCTCATCCCTTTTCTCCATCCCATGACCCTGTTTCACCTGTCTTTTCCTGTCCACTACTCCACATTTCCCTTTCCTACCTTTTCCCTTCCTCCTACTTCCACACTTCTCAGCAACAGTTTCCTGTTCCTCATCTTCCCTCGGATGTTCTACCTGCAGTTTCTCGTACCGATTTCTCACAGACACCTGTACTGAATTCTTATCCTGAATGGAGCCCTTAGCTTGCAATCTCCTTCCCCTTAAAACATTAGACCACCTGTGTTCTACAATTTCCCCCTTTCCTTCCCATGCCTCTTTTACACCTACTGTATCCTGTGCATTGTTTGAGGGAGGCCTACTTTCGTTCTTGTCCTCTGAGAGAATCCTAATTATCTCCCTCAAACTCTCCAACTCCTTCCTCATACTCCTTAATGCCTCGCCACATCGACAGTTCCTACACTTGCACTCCTTAGCCATTATTTACTTAATAATGAAAAGTAAAGATAAGATAACTTATTCTGTGCAAAATAAGAATGAAAGGAGAGATATATTGTCTAGGTTAGTACACACAATCACACGACAATAAGGTAATTAATATAGGCCACTACTACACTAGAATACTAGTTAGTTGTGCGATTTTTCCTACAACACCGTAACAGAATGAAAATTGCTATTAATTACTGAAAACAGAAAATAATACACAAGAATTACACAATTCTAAACTGCAGTGAAGTCTACCCTAATTACTACAATAGAATTGTAGTAAGAGAGTTATTACAGATAACACAGATATTATACTACACATTATTCTATATTTCACAGTAATAGAATAAACATACTAATTTCTAATAAGATGCTATAATACACTATAATAATTTTAAACTACATTCAGACTACGTTCAGATACTACAATACACTACAATAATGTTTAAACTACGTTCAGACGTATCCTAATTACAATAGGTTATTACTAAGCACAAATAGAATTTAAAATTCCAATTAGGCCTAAAATTAGATATTCGCAAGGACTACCGGTACTCAAGGATTACCAACAAAGTTAAACACGTAGACAGATTAATATTGGTACTGCTTTATCGTGCTATGCTGTAATAGAAATGAAACCTGCCGTTTACACAAAGATACACACGAATATAACAGGCAAGATACTATCTAATACACGCCTATCGTATCTACACTACAATTCTCAACAGCTGAAATGCGGTTATGTGATTATTACAGATCGTGGATTACTATTATTTTCCCTACTTCGCGGGACGGAGAATAAAAGTGTCCTTAAATGCTGAAAAATATGATGTTGTTTACAATAATTTCTCAAAAATATTTCAATCAGATCTACACCAGGGACTTGAATTGCATTTATTTGGGTATAGGAACTTGATTATTATAACTGACCGCCCATAAATGCTGAAAGATCGAGGATGTGAAATATAAATTACGGGTAGTTTAACTGCCTACTCAGAACTACAAACGATCGGAATACAAGAGTCAGCTGATTTTTATTTATATTTTCTTGATACAGTACACCCTTTGTTCACGACTGTATTTGAATACGAAGAGCGACACCTCCTAGCCCGCTCTGCACACCAACACTCCTATCGGACATGTCAGGAAATACTGTAGCTTGCTCCGCACACAGCGTGTTCTCGCGGCGAGCTAGTGTAACATACTTTTAGATTCGCCCTCGTAATTGTTTTAGAAATCAAGATATACGCAAGGTAATACTCTGCCCCTAGAAGAGTAAAAAGGCGCTCTCCGATGGCTAAATGGAAGGACCGCACGAAAGACGCATTTGTCCTCCTCCCCAAAGAAGGATGTGCTGGTATAACGAGGTAAACTATGTCAAGGGACCGATTTAACAAACTTTGATATGCAGCTGCTTTATTTTCTAAAACATTTTAGTTTTTGTCAAACCTGTATATTGTTGGTCTGTGAAAGTAAATTTGCATTGAAATTTAATAAATCAACCTAGTTATTATAACTACATGCAATTGTGTAATCTTACAGCAGGATTAAACAGATAAAAGGAAGTTATTTACAAGCTTCTTGTGGCGGGCTGAACGCGTCAAATGGTTTCGCAACACAATTTGCACTTTGTTATGAATATATCACTGTCAAATCAAATGCACAAAACTAGAAACAAATAATTCGAAAAACAGTACTCAGTGCCAACTCTACCCGACGGAGCTCGCTCACAGCCGACTAAGGTGCACTGCGGAACTCACAGCGTGTCTCGTAAGTACAACACCTACGCGCATTTCGATAACTAAACATTTAAATAAGATTTTTGTTGAATTTTTTAATCTATGGAGTCTCTTATTCGTTTTTATCTGTAAAAAAAGAAGTCGCCGGAAGCAGTGTCATTTTGATACTGGACGGAAAACTTGTAAAATAAAGTATTTTATCGAGTTTCTATTTTATTTTATTATTTATTTTTATTTCTATACACATTCCCTTATAAATTCGTTGTTCTACATGAAAATGTTTCAACAAACATTCATTGACTACTAGGTAATGATTTATGACAAAGAATTAATTAATTTAGTTATTGAAATTTCTTGGTATTCATGCACTCACGATATTCACTGCGAACTCAATGTTCTGCTCTCATTTAGTTCCGAGTATGATCAACGGTGCAGTTTTCCTTGCTGTTTTCGCATTTAAATTTTGGTGTACAAAATTCCCTGTACTTGCGGCAAAGTGTACATTGGCCAAACATGCCAGTCCTTTGGTACTCGTATCACCAACGAAATATATCTGTCTCAACCAACCAGAGAAGTCACGCCATGATGTCGTGTCCCAAGATGTTCACCCCAGGGGCTCTGAACTTTGGAGCGTGGGTTGGCGACCACGGGGCCCTCAGCTGAGTCCTGACATTGCTTCCACTTACTTGTGTCAGGCTCCTCACTTTCATCTATCCTATCCGACCTCCCTTGGTCAACTCTTGTTCTTTTCCGACCCCGACGCTATTAGGTTTGCGAGGCCTAGGGAGTCTTTCATTCTCACGCCCCTCGTGGCCCTTGTCTTCCTTTGGCCGATATCTTCATTTCTCGAAGTATCGGATCCCTTCCATTTTTCCCTCTGATTAGTGTTATATAGAGGATGATTGCCTAGTTGTACTTCCTCTTAAAACAATAATCACCACCACCATTAGTGTTAACAGAGGATGGTTGTACAGTTGTACTTCCTCTTAAAACAATAATCACCATCATCATTAGTGTTAACAGAGGATCGCTGTCGAGTTGTACTTCCACTTTAAACAATAATCACCACCACCATTAGTGTTAACAGAGGATCGCTATACAGTTGTACTTGCTCCTAAAACAATAATCACCACCACCATTAGTGTTAACAGAGGATGGTTGTCCTGTTGTATTTCCTCTTAAAACAATTGTACCGGGCGGTACACCTCCACACCGTTTATTTAAAAGTTGCGCCAGTTGAAACTCCTCTTCTGGAGGAAGTCTGAACTTTATCTACGGTCTTAATTTCCAAATTTCTCAGAAGATGTCACTACCTGGAAATTTTTGAGTTTGTGAACTGTGTCATTTTCGACGTACTTTTGTCTTGCTTGTATTAAGAAGTGTGAACTTTCTCTTCTAGAGGACACTACTGAAGATCAACAATAGTGCACCCTAGTGCGGAGTCAAAGAACTATTTTGTTGGAGAAAATTTAATTTCAGGAGTTTGTTCTTTGTTAAATTTCTTTCTGTCATTGTTTAAGTTGGCAATATTTACCCCTTTCTTCCCCTTGTTTTGAATGTATCCAATCACGAATTTTTTCAATTAATTTCTGACCAATCTGGTGTATCTTTCCCCAACTTGAATCTGTTGCGGGGTCCTACCCAATAAAATCTTTGTGGGAGGGTGTTTTCTTTCCCCTAACGCCTAGAACTTTCTGCGAGAGTATTTAAACTGCTGATTTTAGGGTCTCCAGGCCACTTCTGTTCCATCTTTCAGTGTATTAAGTACATAGCAGGAGGCGGGAAGCGCCTCTTTCCTCGGCAGCGGTCAACAATAAGGTAATGGCCGATTAATAAATTTTTTTCTTTGCCAGCTCAGCAGTTTAACTTTCGGGGCAGGTTCTAAGCGTTCCCCTATGTAACCTTTTCCTAAAATGTGACTTCTCTTTTCTTCTATTCTCTTGTAAAGCGACATACTGGGATAGAGAGTGTTAACCCTCTCGAGCTCCCACTCACATTGTTTGAGGTGAACTTATTTTTCGCAACCTATTCTTCAGTAATGTAAGTTAGTAGTTTCTTAAGTCACCTCTGTAGTATGGGATTAGCCCTTGCATCAGTGGCCTTAGAGCCAAAATAGGTCTTAGAGACAAAGTGTATTAGGAGTGCAAGTTCGCCTCCTCTCAAATTGTGATTTTAGAGGTCATGTATTAACTTTCTTGTCATTTAACAGACCTCAGTAGATTGGGTATTTTGCTCCTTTGTATATGTCCTTTGAGGACGGCTTAAAGGTGGAGTTCGGAGTGGCCTATGATAGGCTTGTATTTTAAGGGGAAGTTGCCCTTTTTGAAAATTGTGTTTCTGCCTCAAGGAGGCTTTTGGATGTAATTGGAAGCCGGTGTTTCTGGCATGTTTGGGGGTTTTCGGCCCCTTTGTTGTATGGTGTTCATTGTAAGGTTGGGCTCATGGCTCAAGAATTATGTTTCTGACTTTTTGAAGCCCCAAATGGGGTACCTATGTAAATGTAATTGTCAATCGTGTTTCGGCTATTAAGTACCTGTTCAATTTGTTGTTACCTAATTTTGAAAAGAAAATATAACCTTGTTAAATTTAAAATTAATTTCACTTTAGTAGCTTGAGACCCCTTCACCACCCAGCACCTTCTTTCATGCATAACTACCACCAAAACTCGGTAACAAGTGGTAGCAGAGCGTGGTTGAATGGGTCTCAATTTAGCCCCTTTTGACGGCTAAACTCTGTTTTGATCCGAACTCTAACCATTTTCTCAGTTGCTGGAAATTTTTTATTGAGGTTTTTCAAAATTTTTCTATTATCATGCCCGGCCCTCGCGATGTTCTCCTCCTTAACTACTTGCGCAAAGAGGAGTTGATCTACGAATTAACTATTAGAAACGTGCAATCTGGAGGCACGGTTGCTATCGATACTAACAAGCTTAGAGACTCCCTTGATTTGCCCATTTCCATCCCCAATTTGGGAGAGAAAGAAATTGATGACTCTCTTTCCACGATCGTCGAGAACATTACTGGGCTAACATCGGTCGTTAGTTTTTTGATGAAAATGATCCGTCTCCTAATCAAATTAAGCGTGTGCAAGGCAGGCTATATCATTTTTCAAATAGAGTTAATGATCTGTTGTCTCTAAAGGTGAATGACGTTCAGAGGAAGGAAGCTAATACGCTCCTTGAAACTATTTCTGAATTGTCTAGTAAAGTCACTCAATTGTTAACTGGGGAAATTCCTCCCAAATCTGATCAACCCACCATAGTGAATGTAGGTAGCGAGGAAGAGTCTCCTAAGGGAGAAGTAAATAGGAAAACCCCCACTGCTCAAACTATCTCTGCCCCATTGGACAACGAGCCTGAACGCCGTGCATCGTTGAGTAACATCCGTTCTGAATTAACTTCTTTGCCCCTGAAACCTCTACCTACTATGTCACCCGGGTTTAGCAGCTTGCCTCATCCATTGGCAATGTTGCTAAGAGGTATCTCTAAGTTTTCTGTCAACACCACCAGTGAAGTTATTTCATTTTTAAGATTTTTAGTTGAATTTCAGGATCACGCCCTTGTGTTTTCTCTTTCCCCTTGTCAAATTTTACAAATAATCTATCCTTATGCTATTGGTGTTCTCTCAGATAAGATAGTAAGAGCTATTGCTGAACAGTCATCTATTGAAGATTTTCACGCACACTTGCTTGCAAATTTCATTCCTGCCCGCGCGAGGTCATCTCTGATTCAGAAATACTATTATCGGGTACAGCGCTTGGATGAAAACTTGGCTGATTTCATACAGGACATTAAGTTTTATACTAGGGTGTTTGCCCTTCATTTTCCTGAAGATCAGATTGTGCAGGCTATTGTAGAGGGAATTTCACCTCCCTATAGGTCATATTTGTGTTTCGCGGCGTGCCCGCAAACCTTCTCGGAACTTGAAGCGTTGGCCGTCTCGGCGGAAGGAGTTAGATACGCCGATTCTTTGCGTGTCGCGAAAGAACCCCCGCCTTCCTTTAGTAACACTCGGCCTCCACCTCGCCGACCAGTCAATCCCCGTAAATGTTATGCGTGCGGGGCGCCTGACCATCTGCGCAATAAGTGTCCTCTGATCAAGTCTAGTAGGGCAAATAATGAAGCTGGTTCATCACAAGGCTGTTTTAAATGTGGGGCTTTCTCACATATCGCCAAGAATTGTCCCAATTCGAATAGCACCCCCTCCTGCTCAACTTCTGGGGTAACTTCCAACAACAATCAAAAGTGACTAGTGGCTTCGGCTGAGTCAACTAATTCATCTTCCCGAGGCTCAGCCCCTGGTAAGCAGATCGAAAATTCTGGGAACGTTCAATCTGCTAATCTGTCCTTTGAATGCCCCAAAGAGTGTCTTAAGATTGCGGCGGATACCCCCGCACCTGTTCCTTTCCTTAAGATTGAGGTAAATAACGAACCTATAACAGCTCTATTAGATTCAGGCAGTGTTTGTTCCATTATTTCGGCTGAATGGTACTCGAAATTGAAGTCTGTTTGTAACCTACCTGTCTATGACTCTTCTCCTGTGAAATGTGTTTCTGCTAATACATCTCCATTAGAAATTCTAGGTTCCTTACTGGTCAAAATTCGTATTTTTAAATTTACATGGAAAATTAAATTGTTTGTGGCCAAGCAATTGTCTTGCCCCATTATATTGGGAGCTGACTTTATTTCTCACACTGGCCTTGTGCTCGATCTCCAGTCTAGGTCGTGCACATTCAAATTTGCTTCTAGTTGTAAAATTCCACTATTAAAGTGTAATTCTGTCATGTTCTTCTATTTCGCCTACCCAGGATGAGATGTTGTTAGACCTTAGACATCTACCTGAGGAGCAGGCTGATAGTATTCGTAAATTATGTCAGTCATTTCCAGAGGTGTTCTCTGATACTCTTGGTGTTACTGACCTTATTGAATACAAAATTGAGGTCACGGATTCGATTCCTGTCCGTTTTCCACCGTATAGGCTATCTCCACCTAAAATGAAGGCTCTGAAAGAAATTATCGATCAGATGTTGAAGGATGGTATTATTAGGCCCTCTAAGTCAGCGTATTCTTCGCCTATTTTTCTAGTCCCGAAACCCCAAGGGGGCTTCAGGCCTGTAATTGACTACAGGGCTCTCAATCGGAAGGTGGTGTTACAATCTGTGCCCCTTCCCGACCTTCATTCTTGCTTTTCATGGTTTCGTAAGGCCAAGTTCTTTACTATCTTGGACTTGAATCAGGCCTATAATCAAATTCCCCTTGCTGAAGAGTCTAAACACCTTACAGCGTTTGCCACGGACTGGAATTTATACGAATACAACCGCGTGCCTTTCGGGCTCCCCACGGGGGCAGCTGTGCTCACTAGGCTACTAGATAGGGTCTTCTCCGACATCAAATTCGAGTACTTATATCACTACTTGGATGATGTCGTCGTGTTTTCGGAGACCTTCGAAGAACATCTAGATCATCTGCGAGAAGTTCTGAATCGCCTTCGTAAGGCTGGGTTAACTGTCAAGTTGTCCAAGGTCGCTTTTGCTAAGCCCTCTATGTCATTCCTAGGGCATATTGTGTCACCCGATGGTGTAGCAGTCGATCATTCTAGAACACAGGCCATCCGTGATTTTAAACCTCCCAAGGACATTAAAGGTATCGCCAGGTTCATTGGTATGGTGAATTTCTTCAGAAAGTTCATTCCTAACTTTGCTAATAGAGCGGCGCCCTTAAACCTTCTTCGTAGGAAAGGCATCAAATTCGAGTGGGGACCTTCTCAACAAGCCGCTTTTGAAGATCTGAAATTAGCTCTCTGTAATGCCCCTGTCCTTGCCATGCCTGATTTCTCAAAGAAATTCATCGTCCAAACGGACGCGTCGTCGTCGGCGGTAGCGGCAGTCCTTCTTCAAGAGACTGAACTAGGGAGGCGACCCATCGCCTATGCATCTAGGACTCTATCGGCTCAAGAAGCCAAGTATTCCATCTATGAGCTCGAAGGGTTGGCAGTCTTATTTGCCTTAGAAAAGTTCCGTCTCTATCTGGAACATGTCAAATTCGACCTGGAGACAGATAATCAAGCATTAAGCTGGGTCTTAGGTAGGCCGCGTCGTACTGGTCGTATAGCCCGTTGGGCCATCCGTATTTCTGCCTTCCAATTCAATGTCAGGCATATCCGAGGTACCGAAAATGTTGTCGCTGATGGACTCAGCCGTATGTTTTCAGGCGACGTTGAGAACCATGAACAGGTCGACAGTCCATCACCTCCCGAGTCCATGCTATCTGAGGTTAATGCCATCCTAACAGATGTTCCCATGCTGTTTAGGGATATTGAGAAATACCAACGTGAAGATCCGACGCTGGCTCCGATAATGGAAACCCTTTCTTCTGGGGAACATGTTGTCCCTTATGTTCTGAGGAATGGAGTTCTATGTTGCCCTTCGAGGCATGATAAGATGATGAAAGTTGTTGTTCCAGCGGTTCTTGTACCTATGATCTTCAAGTATTATCATGAGACCCCATTAGGAGGGCATCTTGGTACCTTTAAAACTCGTGAAAAGATTCGTGATATGTTCATCTGGAAGGGTATGGACGGTGAAATCCGTGAATTAGTAAAGGCATGTAAATCCTGTTTGCTTAGTAAACCGACCATGTCCACTAAGGTAGGTCTTTTGTCTTCTCATCAAGCGTCGCGCCCCATGGAGCGCCTGTATATTGATTATGTGGGACCCTTCCCCCAGTCAAAGGGGAATGCCAACAAGTTCATCTTTGTATGTGTAGATGGTTTTACTAGATTTTCCTGGTTATTTTCGACTAAGCTGGCTACCGCTCAGTCCACCATTTCTTGTCTTAATACTATCTTTGCTTCTTTTGGTCCTTGTCAATACATAGTTTCCGATAATGCTAAGGCTTTTACATCTAATTTATTTCGTAAATTCTGTTTTGACTTATCCATCTCTCATGTAACTACTTCTGCTTATTACCCTCAACCATCTCTGGCTGAACGGGTTAACCGTAATCTCAGGTCCGCACTCATTGCCTATCATCATGAAGATCCTTCCAGGTGGGACACGTCCCTGCATTGGATAGCTTTTGCTTTGAATTCAGCGGTTCATAAATCTCACAAGTTCACTCCAGCTTCTTTAATGTTCAAGTTTGTTCCCAACTCGCCGCTCTCTAACCTCTGGTCTCTGAATGACATTCTACCCGAGATAATAGATCCGGACAACATTAAAGATCTTTGGAAGAAGGCTAAATCCAATCTTAAAGTGTCTCATGAAAAGGTTAGGGAAAGGTATGATCGTGGACGGAGACCCACCCCTTTGAAGGTAGGTGACCAGGTTATGGTCAAAAATTTTGTTCCCGCGGGCAAGCTTGCCCCGAGATTTCATGGGCCTTGTATCATTCTCGATTTTCTTACGCCGGTTACCTTATTGTTAAGTAATCCAGCCACCGAGAGGATATTTAGGGTTCACCTGTCCCAGGTGAAACCGGTGTAATTTTGTGTTAACTTGCTTCATATTATTTTGAAAGGATATGAAGGTTATATTTTTTTTTTTTTTGAGTTTCACTTTTATGGCATTCTGCCCCTTCTATAATATTTTGGTTTTAGATGTAAGCCTTTTGTAAAACCCGCCCCGATCCGTTAAACTGCCATCCTGTTCTTGCCACGGCCATTACCACGCTCCCGTCTCCTGCTCCACCTTACACTGTGGCTTAATAAGATTAAATGCCACGGATATCTACACGCCGCTGGCCCCTCAACCTCTCTATAATGCCTGTGCCTTCAAAAAGACGATGGTCCAACACAATTCTGCCGCCTAGCCTTAATGTTTCAGTGCCCCCGCAGCCGCGCAGCGCCGTGCAGCAACTGGGGAGGGGGATGGGCCCCCTCCTCTCCAGCGAGGACGACATGTGCACGGCGAGCCGGAGCTCTCCTCCCGGCCAAGGCTGATGTGCGGCGCACGACCTGCTACTGGCCCGCAGCCTGTATATGTTCACCGCGGGCGCGGCGTGTTTCAACACTCTGCTCCCCTCATAGTGCGGGCGAGCGGTATCTCAGGGTACTTAAGGGGTCCGAGCGGCCTCCTTTTGGACGCAAGCTGCAACGGCCGGTCCGGCCATCCAACTTCATCAACATCAACTACATGGACAGTTACTATAAGAGATAACTACATTTGGGAATTCAACCGCAATATCTGATGGACATTGCAAATTTTTCCTTCACTTTTAAGTAGTAAAAGCTTATCTTCAGAAATTCAACTTCTATAAACCTAAAGACTTCACTTCACCTCCAACAACAAAATTTTGGAACCGAATTAAGAAATTTCTCAAATACTTCTGCAAGTTATCTTAATATCAACATCAAAACTTGGAACTTATTTTCAAACTAAAGTTTATGTTCTTCTGTGTTACCCCGTGGAGGAACTTTTGGGGGGGGGAGGTCTGTACCGGGCGGTACACCTCCACACCGTTTATTTAAAAGTTGCGCCAGTTGAAACTCCTCTTCTGGAGGAAGTCTGAACTTTATCTACGGTCTTAATTTCCAAATTTCTCAGAAGATGTCACTACCTGGAAATTTTTGAGTTTGTGAACTGTGTCATTTTCGACGTACTTTTGTCTTGCTTGTATTAAGAAGTGTGAACTTTCTCTTCTAGAGGACACTACTGAAGATCAACAATAGTACACCCTAGTGCGGAGTCAAAGAACTATTTTGTTGGAGAAAATTTAATTTCAGGAGTTTGTTCTTTGTTAAATTTCTTTCTGTCATTGTTTAAGTTGGCAATATTTACCCCTTTCTTCCCCTTGTTTTGAATGTATCCAATCACGAATTTTTTCAATTAATTTCTGACCAATCTGGTGTATCTTTCCCCAACTTGAATCTGTTGCGGGGTCCTACCCAATAAAATCTTTGTGGGAGGGTGTTTTCTTTCCCCTAACGCCTAGAACTTTCTGCGAGAGTATTTAAACTGCTGATTTTAGGGTCTCCAGGCCACTTCTGTTCCATCTTTCAGTGTATTAAGTACATAGCAGGAGGCGGGAAGCGCCTCTTTCCTCGGCAGCGGTCAACAATAAGGTAATGGCCGATTAATAAATTTTTTTCTTTGCCAGCTCAGCAGTTTAACTTTCGGGGCAGGTTCTAAGCGTTCCCCTATGTAACCTTTTCCTAAAATGTGACTTCTCTTTTCTTCTATTCTCTTGTAAAGCGACATACTGGGATAGAGAGTGTTAACCCTCTCGAGCTCCCACTCACATTGTTTGAGGTGAACTTATTTTTCGCAACCTATTCTTCAGTAATGTAAGTTAGTAGTTTCTTAAGTCACCTCTGTAGTATGGGATTAGCCCTTGCATCAGTGGCCTTAGAGCCAAAATAGGTCTTAAAGACAAAGTGTATTAGGAGTGCAAGTTCGCCTCCTCTCAAATTGTGATTTTAGAGGTCATGTATTAACTTTCTTGTCATTTAACAGACCTCAGTAGATTGGGTATTTTGCTCCTTTGTATATGTCCTTTGAGGACGGTTTAAAGGTGGAGTTCGGAGTGGCCTATGATAGGCTTGTATTTTAAGGGGAAGTTGCCCTTTTTGAAAATTGTGTTTCTGCCTCAAGGAGGCTTTTGGATGTAATTGGAAGCCGGTGTTTCTGGCATGTTTGGGGGTTTTCGGCCCCTTTGTTGTATGGTGTTCATTGTAAGGTTGGGCTCATGGCTCAAGAATTATGTTTCTGACTTTTTGAAGCCCCAAATGGGGTACCTATGTAAATGTAATTGTCAATCGTGTTTCGGCTATTAAGTACCTGTTCAATTTGTTGTTACCTAATTTTGAAAAGAAAATATAACCTTGTTAAATTTAAAATTAATTTCACTTTAGTAGCTTGAGACCCCTTCACCACCCAGCACCTTCTTTCATGCATAACTACCACCAAAACTCGGTAACAACAATAATCACCACCATTAGTGTTAACAGAGGATCGCTGTCCAGTTGTACTTCCTCTTAAAACAATAATCACCACCACTATTTGTGTTAACAGAGGATCGCTGTCCAGTTGTACTTCCTCTTTAAACAATAATCACCACCACCATTAGTGTTAACAGAGGATGGTTGTACAGTTGTACTTCCTCTTATAACAATAATCACCACCACCATTAGTGTTAACAGAGGATCGCTGTCCAGTTGTACTTCCTCTTATAACAATAATCACCACCACCATTAGTGTTAACAGAGGATGGTTGTACAGTTGTACTTCCTCTTATAACAATAATCACCACCACCATTAGTGTTAACAGAGGATGGTTGTACAGTTGTACTTCCTCTTAAAACAATAATCACCACCACCATTAGTGTTAATAGAGGATGGTTGTACAGTTGTACTTCCTCTTAAAACAATAATCACCACCATTAGTGTTAACAGAGGATGGTTGTACAGTTGTACTTGCTCTTAAAACAATAATCACCACCATTAGTGTTAATAGAGGATGGTTGTACAGTTGTACTTCCTCTTAAAACAATAATCACCACCATTAGTGTTAACAGAGGATGGTTGTACAGTTGTACTTGCTCTTAAAACAATAATCACCACCACCATTAGTGTAAATAGAGGATGGTTGTACAGTTGTACTTGCTCTTAAAACAATAATCACCACCACCATTAGTGTTAACAGAGGATGGTTGTACAGTTGTACTTGCTCTTAAAACAATAATCACCACCATTAGTGTTAACAGAGGATGGTTGTACAGATGTACTTCCTCTTAAAACAATAATCACCACCACCATTAGTGTTAACAGAGGATGGTTGTACAGTTGTACTTCCTCTTAAAACAATAATCACCACCACCATTAGTGTTAACAGAGGATGGTTGTACAGTTGTACTTCCTCTTAAAACAATAATCACCACCACCATTATTGTTAACAGAGGACATTTATTTTGACTGTTCATGTACTTCCAAACTAATTGCGTGGTTAACTGTTGATATAGAAATTAATGTATAGAAATTAAATATAGTTAATACAATATTTGTATTGTGTTATGTTCTCGTCCTACGCATACATTTTCACTTTTTGTGTTGGATATGTTGAGGAAGTAAGCCGCTTGTTCTCCATAAGGAGTGCGATATTAGTAAACACCTCTTGTGATGTAACAACATATGATAACAGTACTGCAGCGAGTGACCTTGGCGCCTCCGTTATACAACTGTTTATTCATTCGCCACGGAGAAAGGCTACTCAACACTCAGCTGTCCGTAGCAGTAATTATCCATGTTTATTAGACCTGAGACAGAAGAAGCAAGTGAATCTGAAGGCTGAGTTCTTAAGAACCATTGTTTGAGAGCTGAACAAATTGTGAATAATCGCCGTAATATTGACGATAAAGTTATCTGGTGCCTACGAGGTTCTTGTCACGTAGCTGTGTGGTGTGCGCAGCCCTGAGGATGGTTTTCCCTAGTCTCGCACCATACCATCTTGCCACAGTCGATTTCGTCCCACTCTTCCCGTCTCGTCGGCGTCGTGGTTGAGTCCGACGTTGATGAACAATGTGTTCATCTAAAGGTTGAACTAGCGAAGTTGTTTATCTGGAGCTGTAGACAGACCTCATTGGAGTGGAAAATGTTCCAACTTAGAGTGAGAGATGTTTCAAGAAGATTCTAGTCCTCTTGCTGCAAAAACGTGCTATGCTCTTCAGATCCAAGATCAGGCGAAATAAACCAAAAAGTCTTGTAGAAAATGGTTGTGCACCAGAGGTTTCCTTTCTGGAAAAACTGGTGCCACAACTTTCAGTAGGGAAACAGAGAAAGTCTCGCGTAATTTACATCAGACATAAAGTAGCTTTGAGACTTCCTACTCGGCTTGTCTCCTTACATCAACGTCTTAACGCACACATCAGATCCAATAAGTTTTAATTTTGTTTTACAAGTTGCTTTACGTCGCACCGACTCAGATAGGTGGGATAGGAGAGGGAAGGAAGCGGCCGTGGTACATCCTGGTGTGAAAATGGGAAACCACGGAAAACCATCTCCCGAATTGAAGCTGAGAGGTGCGCGCCTCAAACCGCACGACCAACAATATTTATGAAGAGCAGTGAAGTTAGAGCTTTTCCCGGAGCCATGATGCGGTCACACTCACTGTCGCGTTTCTTCTGCGAATTGCATATGATCTCTCAAGGCACGCAGACGCCATATTCTCCTACGAGAATACAATACTTCACCGCGGAAACGTTTCACGAACCTGAAATGTGTAGCTGGGATCAGGCTCATTTCCTCATCTTGAAATAAAACACGTCTTTCTCCAGCAATTCTTTCTTCAATGTTGTTACAAAGAAACTCCTCATGCCGCAGAATGTGACCTATACATTTCATTTTCCGTTTTCCAATTTTAGTTACTAGAGTCGTTTCTCCTCCTATCTCTGTAAGAACTTCGGTATTGCCCTTCATTTCAGTCTACATTCTTCTCCAGATCCACATTTCAAATGCCTCTAGTCTCTTCTAATGTCCAGCTTTCACAAGCACACTCCGCTACTTTGAATATCTACTGTACATGTTTGATGGAGGGCTCCCTTTCCCACTGCTAGCCTTTTCGTGTTATCAGGGTTCCTAGGTAACAAAACTGTTCCACTTGATCAGTTTTATCAGGGCATATTTTGATGTTCGTTATAGCCTAGGTGTTTTCTTCTATGGTTTTTGTTTTCCTTTGAGGTTCCATTTGCCCAAAGTATGCTGATCATTCTCTGCATACTTTTGCCTGTTTCTGCTAGTATGGCAATATCGTCAGCAAATGCACTTGTTTACCATTAGTTTTCATCCCAGCTGTTTTCTCTTTCATGACTGTGGTGGCTTCTTCGATGAACATATTGAAGAGATAAGGATAGCGTGCACATCCTTGCCTAACTCCTATTCTTATTTTGGCATTTCTCTAAGTCCCATTGAGGCGTCTATCCTTGCCGTCAGTTCATGTTTCCAATGGAGTCAGTCAAAGGCTTTCTCAAGTCCATGAAGATCACGTGTAAGTCTTCTCGCAGAATTGGACGTATTGTTTGCCTGATCGCAATCCAAACTGGTCATTAGTGTTCTAACTTTCCTTTCATTCTAATCTTTTGAATCATGAGACAGGAGAGTAATCTGAACAGTTGCAACAATTCTGCTTTTACTGAAGTCAGGAGGAACTACGCCATTCTTTTAGCAAGCTGATATCAGCTGAAAAAGGCAACGTTTCATCTCCACAAGTTTTGCCGGACTGTTCTCTGGACCGGTTGCTTTCTTTCCCTGGAAACTATGATTATGCGACGCTTTCTACCTCGTGTTCTTAATCGCTGAACACATTTCTTAGTAAACAAAGTGGGGGTCGCCTTGGATAGCTCTATCAAACTTAAAAAACAAATTTCGAAAATCACTTCCGACCAAAGTGCACTTCCAGAAAATCACTTCCGACCAAAGTGCACTTCCGGAAAATCACTTCCGACCAAAGTGCAGTTCCGAAAACTCACTTCCGACCAAAATGCACTTCCAGAAAATCAATTCCGATTAAGTGCACTTCCGGAAATCACTTCCGACCAAAGTGCAGTTCCGGAAATACACTTCCGACCAAAATGCATTTCCAGAAAATCACTTCCGATAAAGTGCACTTCCGGAAAATCACTTCCGACCAAAATGCACTTCCAGAAAATCACTTCCTATAAAGTGCACTTCCGGAAAATCACTTCCGACCAAAGTGCACTTCCGGAAATCACTTCCGACCAAAGTGCAGTTCCGGAAATACACTTCCGACCAAAATGCACTTCCAGAAAATCACTTCCGACCAAAGTGCAGTTCCGGAAAATCACTTCCGACCAAAGTGCAGTTCCGGAAAATCACTTCCGACCAAAATGCACTTCCAGAAAATCACTTCCGACCAAATTGCAGTTCCGGAAAATCACTTCCGACCAAAATGCACTTCCAGAAAATCACTTCCGATTAAGTGCACTTCCGGAAATCACTTCCGACCAAAGTGCAGTTCCGGAAATACACTTCCGACCAAAATGCACTTCCAGAAAATCACTTCCGATAAAGTGCACTTCCGGAAAATCACTTCCGACCAAAGTGCAGTTCCGTAAAATCACTTCCGACCAAAATGCACTTCCAGAAAATCACTTCCGACCAAAGTGTAGTTCCGGAAAATCACTTCCCATAAAGTGCACTTCCGGAAAATCACTTCCGACCAAAGTGCAGTTCCGGAAAATCACTTCCGACCAAAAAGCACTTCCAGAAAATCAGTTCCGATAAAGTGCACTTCCGGAAAATCACTTCCGACCAAAGTGCAGTTCCGGAAAATCACTTCCGACCAACATGCACTCCCAGAAAATCACTTCCGACGAAAGTGCACTTCCGGAAAATCACTTCCGACCAAAGTGCAGTTCCGGAAAATCACTTCCGACCAAAATGCACTTCCATAAAATCACTCCCGATAAAGTGCACTTCCGGAAAATCACTTCCGACCAAAGTGCAGTTCCGGAAAATCACTTCCGACCAAAATGCACTTCCAGAAAATCACTTCCGACCAAAGTGCAGTTCCGGAAAATCACTTCCGACCAAAGTGCAGTTCCGGAAAATCACTTCCGACCAAAGTGCAGTTCCGGAAAATCACTTCCCATGAAGTGCACTTCCGGAAAATCACTTCCGACCAAAGTGCAGTTCCGGAAAATCACTTCCGACCAAAAAGCACTTCCAGAAAATCACTTCCGATAAAGTGCACTTCCGAAAATCACTTCCGACCAAAGTGCAGTTCCGGAAAATCACTTCCGACCAACATTCACTTCCAGAAAATCACTTCCGACCAAAGTGCACTTCCGGAAAATCACTTCCCACCAAAGTGCAGTTCCAGAAAATCACTTCCGACCAAAATGCACTTCCAGAAAATCACTCCCGATAAAGTGCACTTCCGGAAAATCACTTCCGATAAAGTGCACTTCTGGAAAATCACTTCCGACCAACATGCACTCCTAGAAAATCACTTCCGACCAAAGTGCACTTCCGGAAAATCACTTCCGACCAAAGTGCAGTTCCGGAAAATCACTTCCGACCAAAATGCACTTCCAGAAAATCACTTCCGATAAAGTGCACTTCCGGAAATCACTTCCGACCAAAGTGCAGTTCCGGAAATACACTTCCGACCAAAATGCACTTCCGGAAAATCACTTCCGACCAAAATGCACTTCCAGAAAATCACTTCCGATAAAGTGCACTTCCGGAAATCACTTCCGACCAAAGTGCAGTTCCGGAAATACACTTCCGACCAAAATGCACTTCCGGAAAATCACTTCCGACCAAAGTGCAGTTCCGGAAAAACACTTGTTTTTACTCGTTTCCTCTTTGTTTCAAATCCTACATGATTCTTTCTGTAATGTGTTCCTTGGTTCATATCCTTAGGCGCTTTTTGAATTTTTGAATAATGTCCTTAAGTGAATCTTTGCATTGACTCACATTAGCGCTCCTAGTGGTGCTTAAGTGAAACAATGCATTGACTCACATTAGCTCTCGTAGTGGTGCTTAAGTGAAACAATGCATTGACTCACATTAGCTCTCGTAGTGGTGCTTAAGTGAAACAATGCATTGACTCACATTAGCGCTCCTAGTGGTCCTTAAGTGAAACAATGCATTGGCTCACATTAGCGCTCGTAGTGGTGCTTAAGTGAAACAATGCATTGACTCACATTAGCGCTCCTAGTGGTGCTCAAGTGAAACTCCTGCATTGACTCACATTAGCGCTCGTAGTGTTGCTTAAGTGAAACAATGCATTGACTCACATTAGAGCTCCTAGTGGTCCTTAAGCGAAACAATGCATTGGCTCACATTAGCGCTCGTAGTGGTGCTTAAGTGAAACAATGCATTGACTCACATTAGCGCTCGTAGTGGTGCTTAAGTGAAACACTGCATTGACTCACATTAGCGATCGTAGTGGTGCTTAAGTGAAACTCCTGCATTGACTCACATTAGCGCTCGTAGTGGTGCTCAAGTGAAACTCCTGCATTGTCTCACATTAGCGCTCGTAGTGTTGCTTAAGTGAAACAATACATTGACTCACACGTTGCCTCCGAGCACCGCCGTCTCGATCCTCTTATACTGCCTGCTCTATGCCACTAGTTTAACACATGAAGACGCGACTACCAATATTTCTCCAAGTCGCCGTAAGAGTGCAGCAGTAGACACACAATATTCGCTATCACTGTGGGTGTAGCACTGTGTTATTGGTGCATGAATGTGTGTGAAAACCTGAGTTATTTCGTACGATCAGTAAATGTGTCTGGTCACTTCCGTTCGTACAAGATATATATTGCATAGAACTGTGAAATGAATTAATCATGTTATGATCAAAGATATTTCAAAAGTGATTTTAAGGTGTTGGGACTTGGTTCTTTTCATTCGTGCAAGATATATTTTTCATAGAACTGAAACTTCAGATTCTTTCCCCAAAATATTCAACTGTTACGTACCATTTTGCCAATCTCGGCAAGGCTGTTCGCAGCCAGGAAAGATACGACCCCATGAAATACCGTCTAGAAGGGAATTAAGAGAAAAGCGGCCGTCGGCTTTATCTAGGCAAGGGCTTAATAAAGGAAGTAATTGGATATCCTCAGATTACTCTCGCATCTGTGCCTTTACACCTTATTTCAGAAGGTGATGGAGCCTCCGCGGCTCAGGCGGCAGCACGCCGGCCTCTCACCGCTGGGTTCTGTGGTTCAAATCCCGATCACTCCATGTGAGATTTGTGCTGGACAAAGCGGAGGCGGGACAGCTTTTTCTCCTAATACTCCGGTTTTCCCTGTCATATTTCATTCCACCAACACTCTCGAATATCATTTCATTTCATCTGTCATTCATTAATAATGGCCCCAGAGGGGTGCGACAGGCTTCGGCAGCCGGCACAATTCCTATCCTCGGTGCTAGATGGGGCTTCATTTATTCTATTCCTGACCCGGTCGAATGACTGGAAACAGGCTGCGGATTTTTTTTTCTACAGAAGGTGATTAAAGCCGTGGAGGATAGTGGATTCCTTGTGATAAGAATTGCGACGGACAATCACAAAACAAACGTCTTCATGTTTAGACATTTGGGACAACCTCAGATATCCAGACGATAATATTCCAATCAAACTAGAAACAAGAAATCAAATCCTAATTTGGGGGTACTAGATTCGTGTTGTTGAAGAGAGGATGGAGTGTGACATTTGTGTCAGCAACATCTCACTGCCTAGAACTTCGACACCACTAAATGGAACTGATTATGCATCAGGACAGAGGAAGAGTTCGATACCCAAAACCTTGTTTTGTTGCTCTGGTGAAGCATCTGCAGGAGTTCGTTTAAGTCCTTCAAACGTACGAGCGTACTACAAGGACTTGCGACGTCTTCCCTTTCAGAATACCGGGCGAGTTAGCCGTGCGGTTAGGAGCGCGCAACTATGAGGTTGCATCCGGGAGATAGTGGATTCGAACCCCACTATCGGCATCCCTGAAGATGGTTTTCCGTGGTTTCCCATTTTCACACCAGGCAAATTCTGGGGCTGTACCTTAATTAAGGCCACGGTCGCTTCCTTCCCATTCCTAGGCCTTTCCTATCCCATCATCGCCATAAGACCCATCTGTGTCGGTGCGACGTAAAACAAATAGCAATAAAAACTTTCAGAATGTGTTTTGTTACAGTGTGAAGTGAATGATCATCAGCAAACTGTTAGCGATATTATCATAACCAAGTTCGTAAGACCTCTATTATTTGATATTGCGTTGACAAGAACACAAAAAGTACGGTACCACGCCAAGCCTTCGTCCAGGAAAATCTTTAAATTGTGCGACTTTATACAGGTAATATTGCCGATAGTTTATATTACTGATGTAATTTACGAGCTTCAGTGAATATATGACCATACTGCATAGTGTTTTGTAGGCTGTCGTCATTAGAATAAGTTTAGAACATTGTGCGTCTATGTCTGCCATCTAGCGAATAAATTTTGTCGCAGCGTAGTCGCAAAAAGGCTCGCATAGAGCAGGCAGTATAGGAGGATCGAGACGGCGGTGCCTACGAGATATACAAGACCGGGAAGTGGACCGATAGAAATGCGGGTCGTAAGTAGTTTTAGGAACGTCCGCTAGAGGTCTCGACATTGTGCTATGCTGCCCGCGCGAACTACATTCAATTAATAGTACATGTTGGTTTTAAAGACGTAAAACACTACAAATAATGAAGTTAGGACCACTTAAATGTGATTTCGAGTGATTGGATGTAAAGTAAAGCACATTTAAGTGGTATTTGGAATTATTTTAGGCGAAGTCAAGTGCAATAAATAATAAAAGTAATACATTAAAATGACTTACCATGATCACTGCTCGTATCACTCACATTTTTAAGATCTTCCAACGTAAAGGCTTTGTCCTGAAGTTCTTTTCCAAGTCGTAAGCATCTGTAATTGTATGAGCTTCATTGTAGAGTATTGGTTTTAAAAGAGAGTTACAGTCAGTACTCTCTGATCACACTTGTCACATTTGAATGCCTCAATGAACTTTGGAACGACAAAAACGTTAAGTTTTTAAACTAAATCGTATTTCGCAGATAACGTAGTGAGTGACGCGTAAAATTCAACACATTTCACAGGAAGTAAACCAACACCTCCTAGATAATAAGGCCTAACAACAGCGTAGTGACGTCACGCTACGGAGGCGATGGCAATGCAGAGAAACGCGGAACATAGTTAAACACAGACATGAATTTAATATTTTTTGCCAATGGAATAATTTATTTACTAACAAATAGCGTTTCAAATTTGAAGAATATTGAATTATACTGTCGTTATTACCGTATTTTAGTGACTCTGCCATTAAAGATAAACAGCAGACAGTTGTAAAACACGACAGCATTTTGCAATGTTAACTCACTTAGGCCGAATTGCTAACATCACAACAGAATGTTACAAACATATTTCAATGTAAATAGGTATTACGTGATCTTAAAAGAAAACTAGCACGTATAATATTAGCATAGGCCTAACATCTAAGCTGATGTAGCATCACTGGCAGTATTTGCACATGAGCCTACAATGTTTCCTCTCTTGAAGTTCATGTATGGTTTAATGAGAATTTCATCTACCATCGATGTTACTAATTTGTAATTCTGTTCGAAACCTTTATGTATTCCAGAAAGTATGTAAGTTTCTAACCTAATATTGGACTACCATTCGGACTGGAGCCTACTCTTTTAAAAGTATTGACATATTGTGGCAACATTAAATTGCTACTGTCTCATAAATTTGTAAAAATCGCACGGCGCAACAGCCCTGAAGAGCTTGGTCTTGATCCTGCTCAGCCCGAAGGCCTGCAGATTACGAGGTGTCTTGGGTTCCGCATGACGAATCCTTTCAGCCGTTATTCTTGGCTTTCTAGACCTGGGCCGCTATCTCACAGCCAGATAGCTCGCAAATGTAAACATGCAGGCTGAGTGGACCTCAAACCAGCCCTCAGATCTAGGTAAAAATCCCTGACTTGGCATGGAATCGAACCGGGGCCTCCGGGTAAGAGGCAGGCATTATATCCCCTCACCACGGGGTCGGCCATAAATTTGTAAACATGAGGAGATATCAGACAGAAGGTTGAACAAATAACAAGAAAATCATGCACATACTCCTTTATGAACTAAGAAATGTTTTAACTATGGCTATTAAATTAACTGTGGGGACATCATCCGCGGTGTCCAATTCACCAACTAGGACTAGAATTATTTATTGAATCTTTCTACACATTGTTACACTCATTCCTTGTGATGCAGCTATGATGTTTTGTAACTAAAGAATTTACCGCATTTATATTAGTAATTTTGTCCACATATACATTAGAAATATTTTTACTTTAATAAAACCCGTTTAGAATAAAGGCCATGTCTTATAAGATGATTACATATGCCATGCAGTATGGTTGCCTTGATGTATCGAAGTACAGAAAAGTTACTTACGTTCCCTTCATCACAGTACAACAACCATCAGGTAACAACGTGTTTATTGTACTTTTCAGCTGTGTTGAAATTCTGTGTATGAGATATGTACTATCTTCAATGGCTCTGTTTATTGCTCCTTTCTATTCTACATTTTTGCCTGGTTCTTTTAACTACTCCTCTTCCAAGACCATGATTGTCAGAGACAGCAGTGGCTTATATCTTTTCCAACTGCCCATCATATTTATAGTCACATTCTGGCAGGATCAGTACCAGTTACTTCCCATAAAATATCACCGACTTTGAAATGTCTGTGGCATACCTGTAAAATAATGTATCACCGTGAGCGAAATTCGTGCATTTACAGAGTGAATCGGCCTACACCAGCAGCTCCTGCAGGTGGTATGTTTTAATGCGTATAATAATAATAATAATAATAATAATAATAATAATAATAATAATAATAATAATAATAATAATAATAATAATAATAATAATAATAATAATAATAATAATAGTAGTAGTAGTAATAATAATAATAATACCGTTGAAATAATGTATCCCATGATTGTGATCTAACATAACCTTATATCATTAAAGAGTAAATATGCCTACATATCACCAGCTGTTGCGTGTAGTTAAATACGTCAAAGGCCTATACTCATTATGATTGTGTGAGAATGTAATAATAATAGTTACTCACCATTGAGTTATTAGTAAATCTGTAGTCTTGTCTTGGAATTGCACGTAAACATATCTGCCGCATAACCTCGTCTTTCGTAAACTTAATGCATGCACTTCGTTATCACTGCCGGAATTCTCCTTAAAGTTGAGTACGCAACACATCAGTACCATTACGTACAACGGTATTAACAATTGGCACCATTAAACGAATTAAAACTCTTCTAATTTCAGCGTTACATGGCCAAACTCATTGCTGTGTTATTACTGAAAAGGTTCAAGCTTGCCTCCCGATTTTGACGTCACAGTATATTCCCAGAACAGTTGTGAGGCCTTATATATCTAGGAGGTGTTGAGTAAACACATTCTTTTGAGGGGTAGCGTAACGCTCCACGATCTTTCATCCTAATGAGGCACACTCAGTAGTGGCCGAGGATATCTGTCCCAAGCATGATTCACAGTTGAAATTTTCTTCCGCAACTCGAACAAGATAACCACATATCATGGCTAAGGAACGCAACTCCAGAGTGACAGGTTTTTCTGAAAAGGCTTGGTGTCATTCTTAATATCAATAGCATCTAAGATAATATAAAGCTGTCAGATATTTTAGGCCTATTAAAAATAGTACATCTGAAAGAAAATACAATCATCGCGAATTGATTAGTTAGCTTACCTTCGAGCGTCTCATCAAGTGTTTTCAGAACTGTTGTTGATCAGGATTACGACTGTAGTGTAACTCTGGGCTTGATAGCCATTTCATCTATGATAAAGGATCCTAACGTTTCCTCCACGCGTGTCAAATTCATGGCAACGTAATGGAGGTTTCCTTTAATAAGGAGGTGGTGGTGGTGATTATTGTTTTAAGAGGAAGTACAACTAGGCAACCATCCTCTATATAACACTCATCTGGGGGGAAAAATTAAGGGATCCGACACTTCGAAAAATGAAGATATCGGCTAAAGGAAGACAAGGGACGCGAAGGGCGTGAAAATGAAAGACTCCCTAGGCGTGGGAAATCTAATACCGTCGGGGTCGGAATAGAACAAGAGTTGACCAAGAGAAGTCAGATAGGATAGATGAAAGTGACGAGCCTAGCGCAAGTAAGTGGAAGGAATGCCAGGACTCAGCTAAGGACTCCGTGGTCGCTAACCCACTCTCCAAAGTTCAGAACTCCTGGGGCCCCTTTTAGTCGCCTCTTACGACAGTCTGGGGATACCCTGGGTGTTACTCTACCGCCCCCACCCACAGGGGTATCTTTAATGAGGTATGTTATTCTAGTCTTTTTCCATTCGGAAAGCCAACATAATTCTTAAGTGTATTTTGATGCGGTAGTCGGAGGCAGTGAAGTGATTTAATGAATCTGCAGCCCATAATCTGAAGTCTCAATATTCAAAATGTAAATTGCAGACTCTGGATGACGTCCCAGGCGACCAGAGCGAACCTAACTGCCCCCCCCCCGTCTGGATGTAGCAATTATCCACTTCTACTTTAAAACGGGATCGGCGGGAAATGATTGGAAACTCCAATTGTTCTTCTTTCTTTGACGAATTGCACTTACAGTACGATATACCACATTTTGTAGTGTATATGAAATTTACTTGGAGTTCATTCGAACACTAACAATAAGTGAAATATATACGTAAACGTATTAAAAACACTTTTCTCCATATGTTAACACAAGAGAGCACATGCTAACTATAGCACGATGTCGAGACATCTGGCGGCGGTACTGCGAACTTGGTCGGGGACGGTTTTTATGCTCAGAACTAGGGCACACTTCCCGGCCTTGACATTAGCAGTCGTATTGGTAGAAATAGGCAATCGACCGGGTAACGACGACTAAGAAGAGGATTGTGATTTTTAGAAATAGATAAAGAGTTGCCATTGATGCTTTCACGGGCCGTACTTATAGACATGATGCCGTGTCAAGAAAATAAGGTGAAATTCTTAACGTTTCTCAGAGAACTGTGCTCTGCGTCATCAGAAGAACATCTCGACTGTTCACGAGAAAGGCTTCGGAATTGTTTGTCTAGTACCCCTCCCTGATCGAAATCGAAACTGGTCATTGTCGATATAGTGTTCTAACTTTCCTTTCATTCTAATCTTGATAATGTTGAGCAGTATTTTTGAAGCAAGAGACAGGAGAGTAATCTGAACAGTCCGTGGCATTTCTCTTTTTCTGTATTGCAACAGTCCACGAGACAGGCTTCGAAATTTTCTTCTGATGACGCAGAGCACAGTTCTCTGTGAAACGTAAATAACTTCACCTTATTTTCTTGACAGAGCAAAAGCCCAAAAACCTGTCATTTTCTCATACTTTATTGTACCTATTTTATTTACGTAAAATTCGTAGTTCATATCCCTAGGATGTTTGCCTGAAGGGGGGTTTTTCAATGTAGCTGGTTGTATTACTCGCGTCATTTCCATCGTATAGGTCTTCAATGCATTCTTTCCAACGATCGCAAATTCCTTCCCATTTTGTCATCGGTTATAGAGCTCGTGATTCTGATACTGGAATACGGCTTCTCACTTGTCTCTTCCATCCAGTTTAGCTTTTCTTCGCGACACTTTGTTGTGATCTCATTTCTTTATTCCCTACTCTCCTCTCCTTATTCCTTCCACGAATAAGGTTTATGATTTCGGGAGTCATCCATGGCTAACTGTCTCCTTCTTTAGCAGCCTCCAGGGTTGGTATACTCATCGGAGTAGTATATGGGCCCATCCAAGACAGTCCCAGCATTCACCGGCATGCCGATTTACAACTCATAATTTTTTTCCTATTGTCCTCTATGGGCCCACGAAAGAAATATAAATAACAGTTATTTAACACTATTTTTATTTTTTTCCTATTGTCCTAACTGGGTCCTGACGAAAAAACTGTTTAAATACCTATAATTTAACCTAAGTTTGAACTCGGTAAAAATATAAAATACCCATATTTTTTTTCCTATTTGTCCTAACACATAATTTTTTTCCTATTGATTCACAGGCATGCCGATTTACAACACATAATTTTTTCCTATTGTCCTCAATAAGCCCACGAAAAAAATATAAAATAACACTATTTTTATTATTTTTTCTTTTTGTCCCAAACGCGCCCCAAAGAAAAAAATTGTTTAAATATCTAAAATGGTGAAAAAACTGTTTAAATACCTATAATTTGTCCTAAGTGAGCCCTCGGAAAAAATATAAAATAACAATCAAATAGGTATTATTCCCATCCCACTTTACTTCAGACTGAGCAGTTTCAACTGACTTTAAAATGTTTTCTAAATTTGTACCTTTTTTCGTGTTTTACGTTCCCACTGATTTTACAAATTTTATTAAAGAATTTTTATCTTATTAAATGGTTGAAAGTGAAATCCCTACTGACATTAAAAAGTATTCCATTACAGAGCTGCTTGGAAATAAAATAAAACCAACAAACGAGCGATTTGGACTACGGCTACTTACAGAAAATTTGTACAACAATAATTTAGTTACAAATATTGGAGATATAATTTATACAGATGGAGAAGAAAACTTGAAAGAATTAAAACCAATTACAGAACCATTTTGCGATAATATTATGGTTGTTAAGATAACAGATTTTATAGAATGCGAAGGAGATTTAAGCAATGGTAAATTTTTAATTAAAAAAAGAGGCTTGCCGAGCTTTTAATAGTTTTCTTAGGTCTAGATTTTCTAATTTTAAATTAGTTGGACATGGAGTTAAAGCCAAGCTACCATATTTATTAAATTCGAATACAAAAACAATACATGGAGTAAAACAAATTATAAAAAAAGATGTGGAAATTATAAACAAAAAATATAATAATCCAGTTGCTATTCCATATAAAATAGAACTAGCAGATGTAAAATTAGAAACTCTTTTAAGCGAACTGCCGAAAATACTACAAGAATGAAATAAGGAGCACTACTATTTGTTAGACTTAGATATAACACAAGATTTTGCTGGAATTTTTAGTAAAGAAGAAATGATCGAATATCTAACTAATAATTATAATTTTCGAAAGGAAGGAGAATATAAAAAAGATTGTAATATAATTGTTAACAACGATAAAACGGTAGGAAAAGATTGTCTAACATGGATTAATTGTAATTCTAGAGTTAAAATATATAATAAATTTATATGCCAATTAACAAGTCCTGGAGTTAGTAAACAATTAGGAAACCATATTATAGATTTTTTAAATTGTCCAGATAAAATATTAAAAGATACGTTTACGTCTAACTTAGCAAAGGAGAATGGAATAACAAGATTAGAAGCAACAATGTATAATTATATTAATCCAGAATTCCAAAACAAACAAGAATTTAATCCAATAAAAGATTGTTTAAATTTAATACGATATAATAGAAAATATTTCTATAATGCCCCATTTTATTCTGTCCACTCTCTAAAATGTGGTCTAAATTAACAGATAATTTATTAAATAGTTGTTGTGTTGTATTTAAAAATTTATTACAGTATGATTATTCGGGGAACATAAATACTAGAAAATTAACTGGAGTACAAATTAAATTGCCAGAAAAAGAAGAAAATAGAAACAAGCTAATTAATTGTGTTTTGTCTTCTTTTAGTTTTAATCTTTGCCAATTAATTATCTAGAAATTCTAGAAGACAGAGAAAATGTTGTAACAATAAACCAAAAATATTATATTAAAACAGGAAAAACATATTTTTCTAAATCCAATACCCCATTTTCCACTATAAATAAAGATATTAATATAGAAGTGTTGGGACTAATAAAGACTAAAAATGTTATTCCAGACGTTTTAGGGAAGAGAGCTAATATTACACATAAACTCTTCCCTTACACATTTAAACCAATAAATCCAATTAATAACGCATATTTAATATCTACAAAGAAAAGAGGAAAAGAACTAGAAGAAATAAAGATCCAAGAGAGAAAATTAGAATATTTAGATAAAACAAAATATATGCAAGAACAATACAAAAATTTAATAGAAAAAGAAGAAAAAATAAAAGAAACAGAAGAACAATTAAAGAAAGATTTTAAGCAACAATGGAAGTAGTTGGACATTAACGACAACTATAAAGTTTATGCATTCGTTGTAAATGACCAAGGTAAATATACATATGTTGGTATGTTAGCAGAAAAAGATGGAGATAAATCTGTTTATTATATTAAAGGCCATTATAAGAATAAATTTATAGAAATGAAGAAAAATAAAGAGCTATTAGCAAAAGAAGGATTTATTTGTATTCCCTACAGTAGTAAAAGAAATAATTTAGAAATTTTCTACTATCCAAAAGAAGAACCATTTATAGAAATAAGAACAAATGGAATGACTACATACAAAGGAAATTCTTTTCCAAAAATAGAATATTCAAACACACTAGATGCATATAAAAATAAAGAGAATTTATTGTATAAAGACGGGGATAAAGAAAAACTGGAAAATATAAAAATGATGGAAATAATTGGAAAAATTAAAGTTAAAGATTGTAAAAGATTAGAAAATTTAGAAGAAGGATTAGAGTTAACTATTTCTAATATATCTACAATAATGTATCGTGGAAAACAAAGATATATTTTAAAATTCGAAAATATTTCCGATTGCTATTGTTCTAATTATTGGCTAGAGAAAGAAATAGAAAATTAAAAAATCGATTTAAATTTTAAAATAAAAATTAAATTGGATATTATTAAAAATACTTCAAACCAAAATAAACAAAGACTAGTTTTTATAGCTTATTTTTTATATTTTCTCTTCCACAACTTTAAAATTTTCTTTTATTTCTATTCCGTTTTCCTTAAAATATTCCAAAAGTTGTTTCGGTAATGGTTTATATATACCTTGCAGTTCTTCTATAAATTTTCTTATATAAGAAATTCCAAAAAAGTAGTCGGGTACTAATCTTTTATTTTTTCTAGATCCCAAATTATGTAAACATTATAATCCAAATAAGTAGTATACAAATAAAATAATTCCTTTTCTATTTTTTCTTTGGTTATATAAACACCTACATCGTATGTATACGGTGCAATATCTTTTGGTATAGTTAATTTATACATTTATATAATTTGAAAAATATTTAAACAAATATTAATATAATATAAACAGAGTTAGAACTAGAGTTTAAAAATATATATAAAGACAGGTTTATATTTTATAATTTTTAAATGGAGTCTAAAGAGTTTAATTCTAAAATTATACACTTATATTATAGTAACAAGATGCATTACCAAGAAACACGAGAAAAACTAAATTAAATTATTTACTGGACGAAGAGTACCAGGTAGAATGTTTAGACATAATACTACTTAAAAATGGTTGTGCAAAAATTACGGTTTACAACAAAAAAAGAGCAGTTTGTACTTCTAAATGACCTTAATAAAACAGACAGCCTGTTTTACAGACCTGTTTGTCTGTTGTGTCTGTTTGTCTCGTTGTCTGTCGTGTCTGTTGTGTCTGTTTGTCTGTCTATTCTGTGTGTTTTTATGCTAATGTATAGTGCTTGTACATTATATCTGCTTTTATGTTTGCACTTTATATCCCTAATATATTTGTTAAAATAAAAAGTAAAATATAAAAATATAAAATAATTAACACAACTAAATTTAACAAAATAAAATATAAAAATATAAAAGAATTAACACAACTAAATTAAAAAAGTAGTACAAAAAACAAATCTGCTTTAAATCAAGTCTTGTCTATAATACTTCCAAATTTTTAAATATCTTCCTCTATATCTTGTTTTCCAACTCTTACAGGTTCCTCGTTTGTGTTTTCGTAATAATCTTCTGTATTATCTGTCTCGCTTTCCTCGCTTTCCTCGCTAGTATCTTCCGAATCATTTTCTTCCTTGTTACATTTTGTAAGAGCTTTAAGAATTCTATTTATGTACCTTGTTCTTGCTCGCTTATTAAGGTCATTTAGAAGTACAAACTGGTCCTTTTTTGTTGTAAACCGTAATTTTTGCACAACCATTTTTAAGTAGTATTATGTCTAAACATTCTACTTGGTACTCTTCGTCCAGTAAATAATTTAATTTAGTTTTTCTCGTGTTTCTTGGTAATGCATCTTGTTACTATAATATAAGTGTATAATTTTAGAATTAAACTCTTTAGACTCCATTTAAAACGTATAAAATATAAACCTGTCTTTATATATATTTTTAAACTCTAGTTCTAACTCTGTTTATATTATATTAATATTTGTTTAAATATTTTTCAAATTATATAAATGTATAAATTAACTATACCAAAAGATATTGCACCGTATACATACGATGTAGGTGTTTATATAACCAAAGAAAAAATAGAAAAGGAATTATTTTATTTGTATACTACTTATTTGGATTATAATGTTTACATAATTTGGGATCTAGAAAAAAATAAAAGATTAGTACCCGACTACTTTTTTGGAATTTCTTATATAAGAAAATTTATAGAAGAACTGCAAGGTATATATAAACCATTACCGAAACAACTTTTGGAATATTTTAAGGAAAACGGAATAGAAATAAAAGAAAATTTTAAAGTTGTGGAAGAGAAAATATAAAAAAATAAGCTATAAAAACTAGTCTTTGTTTATTTTGGTTTGAAGTATTTTTAATAATATCCAATTTAATTTTTATTTTAAAATTTAAATCGATTTTTTAATTTTCTATTTCTTTCTCTAGCCAATAATTAGAACAATAGCAATCGGAAATATTTTCGAATTTTAAAATATATCTTTGTTTTCCACGATACATTATTGTAGATATATTAGAAATAGTTAACTCTAATCCTTCTTCTAAATTTTCTAATCTTTTACAATCTTTAACTTTAATTTTTCCAATTATTTCCATCATTTTTATATTTTCCAGTTTTTCTTTATCCCCGTCTTTATACAATAAATTCTCTTTATTTTTATATGCATCTAGTGTGTTTAAATATTCTATTTTTGGAAAAGAATTTCCTTTGTATGTAGTCATTCCATTTGTTCTTATTTCTATAAATGGTTCTTCTTTTGGATAGTAGAAAATTTCTAAATTATTTCTTTTACTACTGTAGGGAATACAAATAAATCCTTCTTTTGCTAATAGCTCTTTATTTTTCTTCATTTCTATAAATTTATTCTTATAATGGCCTTTAATATAATAAACAGATTTATCTCCATCTTTTTCTGCTAACATACCAACATATGTATATTTACCTTGGTCATTTACAACGAATGCATAAACTTTATAGTTGTCGTTAATGTCCAACTACTTCCACTGTTGCTTAAAATCTTTCTTTAATTGTTCTTCTGTTTCTTTTATTTTTTCTTCTTTTTCTATTAAATTTTTGTATTGTTCTTGCATATATTTTGTTTTATCTAAATATTCTAATTTTCTCTCTTGGATCTTTATTTCTTCTAGTTCTTTTCCTCTTTTCTTTGTAGATATTAAATATGCGTTATTAATTGGATTTATTGGTTTAAATGTGTAAGGGAAGAGTTTATGTGTAATATTAGCTCTCTTCCCTAAAACGTCTGGAATAACATTTTTAGTCTTTATTAGTCCCAACACTTCTATATTAATATCTTTATTTATAGTGGAAAATGGGGTATTGAATTTAGAAAAATATTTTTTCCTGTTTTAATATAATATTTTTGGTTTATTGTTACAACATTTTCTCTGTCTTCTAGAATTTCTAGATAATTAATTGGCAAAGATTAAAACTAAAAGAAGACAAAACACAATTAATTAGCTTGTTTCTATTTTCTTCTTTTTCTGGCAATTTAATTTGTACTCCAGTTAATTTTCTAGTATTTATGTTCCCCGAATAATCATACTGTAATAAATTTTTAAATACAACACAACAACTATTTAATAAATTATCTGTTAATTTAGACCACATTTTAGAGAGTGGACAGAATAAAATGGGGCATTATAGAAATATTTTTTATTATATCGTGTTAAATTTAAACAATCTTTTATTGGATTAAATTCTTGTTTGTTTTGGAATTCTGGATTAATATAATTATACATTGTTGCTTCTAATCTTGTTATTCCATTCTCCTTTGCTAAGTTAGACGTAAACGTATCTTTTAATATTTTATCTGGACAATTTAAAAAATCTATAATATGGTTTCCTAATTGTTTACTAACTCCAGGACTTGTTAATTGGCATATAAATTTATTATATATTTTAACTCTAGAATTACAATTAATCCATGTTAGACAACCTTTTCCTACCGTTTTATCGTTGTTAACAATTATATTACAATCTTTTTTATATTCTCCTTCCTTTCGAAAATTATAATTATTAGTTAGATATTCGATCATTTCTTCTTTATTAAAAATTCCAGCAAAATCTTTTGTTATATCTAAGTCTAACAAATAGTAGTGCTCCTTATTTCATTCTTGTAGTATTTTCGGCAGTTCGCTTAAAAGAGTTTCTAATTTTACATCTGCTAGTTCTATTTTATATGGAATAGCAACTGGATTATTATATTTTTTGTTTATAATTTCCACATCTTTTTTTATAATTTGTTTTACTCCATGTATTGTTTTTGTATTCGAATTTAATAAATATGGTAGCTTGGCTTTAACTCCATGTCCAACTAATTTAAAATTAGAAAATCTAGACCTAAGAAAACTATTAAAAGCTCAGCAAGCCTCTTTTTTTTATTAAAAATTTACCATTGCTTAAATCTCCTTCGCATTCTATAAAATCTGTTATCTTAACAACCATAATATTATCGCAAAATGGTTCTGTAATTGGTTTTAATTCTTTCAAGTTTTCTTCTCCATCTGTATAAATTATATCTCCAATATTTGTAACTAAATTATTGTTGTACAAATTTTCTGTAAGTAGCCATAGTCCAAATCGCTCGTTTGTTGGTTTTATTTTATTTCCAAGCAGCTCTGTAATGGAATACTTTTTAATGTCAGTAGGGATTTCACTTTCAACCATTTAATAAGATAAAAATTCTTTAATAAAATTTGTAAAATCAGTGGGAACGTAAAACACGAAAAAAGGTACAAATTTAGAAAACATTTTAAAGTCAGTTGAAACTGCTCAGTCTGAAGTAAAGTGGGATGGGAATAATACCTATTTGATTGTTATTTTATATTTTTTCCGAGGGCTCACTTAGGACAAATTATAGGTATTTAAACAGTTTTTTCACCATTTTAGATATTTAAACAATTTTTTTCTTTGGGGCGCGTTTGGGACAAAAAGAAAAAATAATAAAAATAGTGTTATTTTATATTTTTTTCGTGGGCTTATTGAGGACAATAGGGAAAAAATATGTGTTGTAAATCGGCATGCCTGTGAATCAATAGGAAAAAATTATGTGTTAGGACGAATAGGAAAAAAATATGGGTATTTTATATTTTTACCGAGTTCAAACTTAGGTTAAATTATAGGTATTTAAACAGTTTTTTCGTCAGGACCCAGTTAGGACAATAGTAAAAAATAAAAATAGTGTTAAATAACTGTTATTTATATTTTTTGTGGACCCATAGAGGACAATAGGAAAAAAATTATGAGTTGTAAATCGGCATGCCGGTGAATGCTGGGACTGTCTTGTATGGGCCCATATACTACTCATCGGACTCAGCCAGGGACCCCATCTCTACCGCCTCAAGGGCAGTGTCTTGGAACGTGAGACATTTGGGTCGGAGGATACAACTGGGAAAAGGACCAATACTTCTCCCAGGCGGCCTCACCTGCTATGCTGAACAGGGACCATGTGGGGGATGGAAGATCGGAAAGGGATAGACAAGGAAGAGGGAAGGAACCGGCTGTGGCCCTAAGTTAGGTACCATCCTGGTATTTGCCTTGAGAAGAAAAACTACTTCGAGGATGCCTGAGTTCACCTCCCGAGGCTGAGTAGACCCCGTTCCAATCAATTTCGTGGCAGAGCCCGGCCTGCAGGGGTGGCAGCTCACTCTAACCTCAGCTATACCATTGCTTATTTCCTCCCATTGTACACTGTCTTGAAGAGCGTTATCATTTTGTACGCCTTCTGTGTTCTTTAAACTTTGCGCGTTCATTATTTTTACAACTTGTTTTACGTCGCACCGACACAAACAGGTCTTATGGCGCCGAGGGGGTAGGACACGGCTAGGAATGTGAACGAATTCACCGTGGAGTTAATTAAGGTACAGCCGCAGCATTTGCTTGGTGGGAAAATGGGGAACCACGGAAAACCATCTTGAGGGGTGCCGACAGTGGGGTATGAACCCACTATCTCCCGAATACTGGAGACCGGCTGCAAGGCCGTGGACAGGTCGGTTTTCTCGGGTCTTTTTTTCGGGGTCCGGGACGGAGGCTCGGGTTGTAGTTGGAAAAAATATCTAAATGAACATAAAAGCGAAAAGTAATTAAAATAAGCCATCAATAAGTACTAGATCAATCACTACAGTCGCCCAGGTGGCAGATTCCCTATCTGTTGTTTTTCTAGCCTTTTCTTAAATGATTTCAAAGAAATTGGAAATTTATTGAACATCTCCCTTGGTAAGTTATTCCAATCCGAAACTCCCCTTCCTATGAACGAATATTTGCCCTAATTTGTCCCCTTGAATCCTACTTTATCTTCATATTGTGATATTTCCTACTTTTAAAGACACCACTCAAACTTATTCGTCTAATAATGTCATTCCACGCCATCTCTCAGCTGAAAGCTCGGAATATACCAGCAGCTTATGTCACGTGTAAAATGAAGTTCCCCACACCGTTAACTCCAGTGGCAATATTACTTTATGCTGCTCAGGTCCCAGAATGTTCGGCAGCTCTAATTTGACGCGCATGGCTAATATTTTTGTAAGAACCTCATGGTCTGTATTTTTCAAGGTGAGTGGACGGTGACATTCTACGTACTTGTTGTGTAGTTCGACCTGATCACGGGTTTCTTACTACTGATGTGTCAGACTTGCTGGAGCTGATGACATTCAGACAGTTACAGTGCTGATGTTGGGTTAAGAACCTGTTGCTAATTTACTACGCCATGTGGGATACGCACACGGAAGTGCCTGCCTGCTAGGGGTTGCCTGCACTGCTGACGTGCTAATGGCCAGCTGTCGCTGTGTGGATATTTTATAAATGAATCATTGCACTGCCGTGACTAACATTACAAACAATTCCTTGTGCGCCCTTCTATGGCGATATGATCCCGTTAGCACCTGTCCGGCATTCATTTGTGACCGATTAAACTGTACAATATTTTGTGAAGTATGACCGAACTCTTTCATTTGGTACTTCGCTGTGTCGAATAGTCGTACTCTGTCTGTCTGTCTGTGAAGCATTTAATGTACTAGGCCATTCACACATTCTGTAGGATTTGTGGTAAATAAATAAATAAACAAATAAATTGTAACTAATATAAATTAAAAAATACAAAATAAATAGGTAATATAAATAATATTTTGAAGACTTTCGTATGGAGCGGTGCATGAAACCAGTCCATAGACTGGTGACTCAAACACAACAACAACATAAATAATAAGTAAATATAACAAGTAAATATTGTGACACTGTTTTGTCCGGAAAAATTAGTCAAACGTGATCAAAAACATTGCATGAAATAACATTGATGTGGACAGTGTTCGTCCAGCTGCAGGACGGTCTGCTAGCATTTTCAAGGTCCAGTTGCATTTCCCCTAAAGGCCTTCCACAGGACAGTGTCCCTTACTCTATGCTATCTACACCTCTGACTGTTCAGTCCCGCCATCCGTGTCTTGCAATATGCTGATGACGTCTGCATTTATACATCTTCAATCAATTTAACAATTACTCTTCAGCTTCTGCACACAGCATCACAATGTCTTCAAGAATGGACTACACAGAGTGGACTTGCACTTTCTCCTACAAAATCATCCGTCACTATATTCACCAAACAGAAACTGATTCTTCCGTCTTGTACAATTCAACTTGGACCATATTCTTTTCCTGTGAAGTCTACTGTTCGCCTCCTGGGGATGCATTTGGATAGCAAACTCACTTGGAGTGGACACACTGCTTACATCCAGACACGGGCACTGCGTGCACTGAACGTCCTTCGTTTCTTAACCCGCACTTGGTGGGGCGCTGCTCCCGCTTCTTTGCTCATTCTTTACCGCCCCTGTATACGGACAGTTATTGACTATGGCAGTATGTTGATTGATTGATTGATTGATTGATTGATTGATTGATTGATTGATTGATTGATTGATTGATTGATTGATTGATTGATTGATTGATTGATTGATTGATTGATTGATTGATTGATTGATTGATTGATTGATTGATACATAGATAGATAGATAGATAGATAGATAGATAGATAGATAGATAGATAGATAGATAGATAGATAGATAGATAGTGAAACCAAAGGGAGTGGTATTTTAATATTTTGGCATAATATCGTGAAGATCAGTGAAATGGTCGACTCTAGTGATGAGGAACGAGTGTAGGTATTCACCATTCAGTAAATGTTAGGCCAAAAGCAGCCTGTACTGGTATGTAAGAAACACATGAATACAATGAGAGTTTTAGGTTAGATACAGAACTTGTGAGTATTTGCTTGATGGGATTGGCAATAGTATGTTCCACTGCGAGGAAAGCAACTCCACGGGTTGGTAGTTGTGTTTCCCTAGTGCAGTCCTGTTCGGAGACTCCAGCTATCCTTTAAAAGCATGGCTTTATACCAGCAGTAAAGCAAGATGGTGGTGGTGATTACTGTTTTAAGAGGAACTACAACTAGGCAATCATCCTCAGAGAGAAAAAACCGAAGGGATCCGACATTTCGAAAAATGAAGGTATCAGCCAAAGAAAGAGAAGGGCCACGAAGGGCGTGAAAATGAAGGACTCCCTAGGCCTCGCAAGTTAATACATTCAGGATCGGAAAAGAACAAGAGTTCACCAAGGGAGGTCGGATAGGATAGATGAAAGTGAGGAGCCTGGCACAAGTAAGTGGAAGTAATGCAAGGACTCAGCTCAGGGACCCGTGGCTGCCAACCCACGCTCCCAAGTTGAGAGCTCTTGGGTCCCCTTTTAGTTGACTCTTACGAGTGGGTGTTATTCTGCCGCCCCCACCCATAGGGGGTAGTAAACCAAGATTTTGCTAGTCCGTCTCAACACAGATTTTTAAGAGCACATAAAATAAAACGGTAAAAAGAACAAGGAGGGTTATAGTGTGCAAAAGGCTGCGAATAGACTTTCTTCTTTCACATTATTTTCACTTCTTTTATTCGTTCTCCTATCCATAAGTCACAACGAAAATATTAATTCAGCCTATCGAACATATAAGCGGTTGTTGTCAAGTAGGAACAGACCGAGTCAACCTCCATTTGTATCAGCTGACTAATGAACTAAAATGAAAACCTACAACCTGTTTTCCAGTCAATGACCGGGTTAGAGATGTAAGAATGAAGCAGATATATAGGCTGTTATTACAATGGGGTCGCCACTCCCAAGGTGAGTTTTATTAATGAGTGATAAATGCTATGAAATGATAATGGAGAGTGTTGCTGGAATGAAAGATGACAGGGAAAATCGGAGTACCCGGAGAAAAACATGTCCCACCTCTGCTTTGTCCAGCACAAATCTTACATGCTCATATCCTCACCACCGAACACTTTCTCTATATCTGATACAGTGACTGCAGGGACGAATATGAACACTTCAGTCAAGGTACTCTTACAAACAGCTTGGTCAGAGTTCACATGCATCTACACAGACGGCTCCAAAACTTCAGAAGGAGTAGGATATGCTTACTATTGCCCATTAACAGCAGTTACTGAACAACGGTCCCTACCAGAGCCAACTTCCATCTACACAGCGGAAATGTTAGCAATTCAAGCAGCTATAATTTATGGTACCTCACAACAATTCCAGAAAATTCTCATCCTAACAGACTGCTTCAGCGTATTACAACGTTTAAAACAACCTGACTGGACCACAAAGACTAATAAGTACATCCTTGACATTCTGCAATTAGTGAGAAATGCAGAACTCCGAGGAATAACAGTTCACTTTCCATGGATCAAGGGACATGCTGGAATCGAACACAATGAAACAGTAGACCTCCTCGCTAAACAAAGTACAACTGCAACCAACTTACGAGCCATCCAACTCCCTTATACAGACTTTCTCCCCATTATCCGTATGAAAGCTCAAAGAAAATGGTCAACGGAATGGAATACACAGGATCTGCACAAAGGACGATATTATGCCGCACTTCAAGCTAATATCCCTAACAAACCATGGTTCGACAGCATCAAACTGGCCAGACGTCACATCACATCGGACACGGATGTTACGCCGACCATCTCTACCGTATAAAAGTGTTGGACTCTCCCCCGTGTGAGTATGACCCTCCGTGTGTCGTAGATTTGAATCACGTTGTATTTGTTTGTTCAAAGTACAGTACTGCACGATCAGTAATGCTCTCAAAATTGATTAAAATTGGAACTCCATTTCCAACCAGTGTGCCAGCTCTTCTTGCTTCTGCCAACCAGAGAGTATATGCGATTTTTGCCGAATTTCTCAAAAATAGTGATCTAAATATCTAATTAGTGTCCTTTTAATTTTTATTTTTACCTCTCTTAATCAAAAATTTGTAATGGTTTTCGTCATGTTCAGAAAAAAAAAGTGTAAATCATGAATTGTGAGTGTCAGAATATCCAAGGCATATGTGTGTGAAGGAGACTGTCTCTAACCAGCGTGCCAGTTTTTCTTTCTCCTATCAAACAGAGAATGTAAGTGGCTTCAGCACAATTTCTCAAATATAGCGTTTTAAATATATAATTTGTATCTTTCTGACCGCTCTTATTTTACCAGACATTTATATTGATTTTAGTCATGTTTAAAACCAAAAAAATGTAAATTTCAGAACATCCAGGAGTTTGTGAAGCGAAAGAGACTTTCAGGCGATTTTTCTGTCTGCCATTTATGTCATTTCATTCCTGTGTCTGTCATATGTATATATATTACTGTGTGACTTGTGAATTTGTAATGTTTTTTGCTGGCTGTATGGTCGATGGACCAAAAGCCAAATAAATTTTTTAAAAAATCTCACATGGAGTCACCGGGATTTTAACCACGGTATCCAGCGGTGAGAGGCCGACGCGCTACCGTCTGAGCCACGGAGGCTCGTTACTAATGAACTAATAATTATTATTATGGGTTCTAATATTATTAGTTATTTTTATGAAACAGGGCCCTGGTCTCAACACACGTCCGTCCCTAAAAGAGGGCTTAATCCACATTAGTTTCGACCCCAGATGAGGCGAGGAAAGAGCAAACAGGGGCACTGTTTGCTGTAGAGAAAGAATAGCTGATATGACGGCACAATTTACGTCACTTCCCGGACACGATATGCAGCAGTGCCGAACCTTCGCTAAATAATGTATTTGTTACATCCTTTTCGCAAAATTGTATCCATAGATTTTCAGGTTAGGCTGCAAGCAAGTACGCATAAGTCGGGCAAGTTGGACTGCATGTAGTTGATCACGGTACCTCTGAAATCTTGCGGGCCTTCTTGCACTTTTACTAGTGATGGGACATTCGATTCATTTTAGTGAATCGATTCATTTGATTCCGTTCACGTTACTGAATCGATACAGTGATCCGATTCACGGCTCATTGGTCACCGCTCCTACTGCATCTGTGTAGTATGTGCTGGTAAGACAGCAGCAACAGCATTCAGTGCTCGCAGCTGCCATCTGGTCTTCATACTATGAACTCCTTTCTTAGAAAAAAATGCTAGTTACTCTAATACATCGAAGGTTTCCGGCGACGCAGGGTGGGAAAGGTTAGGAAGGTAGCAGCCATGGCCTGAATTAAGGTTCAGTCCCAGCATTTCCTGGTGTGAAAATGGGGAAACTACGGAACACCATCTTAACGGCTGTCGACGCTGGGATTCGAACCCACCATCCCCCGAATGCAAGCGCATAGCCACGTGATATTAACCGCACGACAACTCGCTCAGTAATTTTTGAAAATATGTATTTTTCTATCAGCTGAGGATTTATTTAAATCGTCATATTTTGTATAGGCTACCCGAGATGTACAGTAGCCCGCTGGTTTTCTGATTCAACATACTGTTGGTTAAGTTGATTGTAGTCTTGTGCAACGATGTGACATATGAACTGAGAGAATACCGAGCCGTTCTTCCCAATATAAAACAGGTACTTTTGAGAGGTCGCGAGCATGACTCATAGTTATAGGGCAGACTAGAGTCGAGTTTAATTGTCAAATGTCAACTAAGTTATAATACTAAGATTCATTAAACTAATAAATAGTATAACCTAATAGCCTACCTACTTACTGGGTACTTCAGAATTATGTTTTGACTACCTTTTTAACACTGCAAATAAATCCATCTATTATTTAAACCTCCCTGTAAGAAGAGGACAGTGAATGCAAATGGGTATTATTTTCAAATGAGCTGAGCTCGAGAGTCCATTATAGCATAAGATTCATTCAGTGTACGATGGCTCACTGTATGTCTCGCTGCAGCGGAAGCTCGGCTCTCCGCCAGTGTCCAGTGAGCCGATAAAGAGCCGTGTGTATCTTGTGTCTCACTTTTTTTTTGCTAGGGGCTTTACGTCGCACCGACACAGATAGGTCTTATGGCGACGATAGGATAGGAAAGGCCTAGGAGTTGGAAGGAAGCGGCCGTGGCCTTAATTGAGGTACAGCCCCAGCATTTGCCTGGTGTGAAAATGGGAAACCACGGAAATTGTGTCTCACTGAGCCGTGCTCGTTCACGATTCTTTCGGTGTACCTGGCTCACTACATGTCTCGCTGCAGCGGAAGCTCGGCTCACCGTCAACGTCCAGTGAGAGCGCCACTCAGCACTGTCCGCTGGGAGTAAGCTGAATCGTGTGCCGTGAGCTCGCCGTTCCTGTGAATCGATTCACTCGGACACTTGAATAAATCGATACACTGCTTCGAATCATGCATTCAGTAGCCAACACTATTACACACAAGCCATGGCAAGAGGGGTGTCCGGACATCTGCGCTCACTGTTTGTGCCTGGGTGGAGTCGGCTTAGATGCAAGAGGTATCTACCACCGGGGAAATGCGGTTAACACTCTAGTGTACTCGAGTTTGGAGGTTGTTCATGAAATAACCAACAGGGTTACACAAAATCCAATAATGTTATCTTTTTTTCGTTAGGTCATGTAGGTTTAGAATGTCTAATTTATATTTTTATAGTAGACAAAACGTAAAAAGTGCCTATTTTTAAACTTTTTTCAAGCATGCGTCAATTCTAAGACATTCTCAAAACTCGTAATGTTTTTGAAACATAAAATTCTGCTATTTATAACCAAGTATAAAATGTATTAAAAGCTCGATTCGATCAGATGACGGGTTTTTGAATGGTGAATATTTGGGCGAACTGTTTGCTGTAACTCTTCCACGTGCCATCCATAAAAAAAAAAAAAAATTGCCCACAATGCCTTTTCCGGCACAAAAAATGAACATTATTTCTCCCTAAACGGAACGGGCTGCCTCTCAGCACTTGGTTTTGTTTCTACATGAAGTTCGCTTGCGTTGCCCACGTATGACCTTTTTTTTGTTAGTCGCTTGATGCTTGTTGTTTTAAGGGGCCTAATATCGAAGGTCATCGGCCCGTTTTGTTAGTCGCTTTACGTCGCACTGACACAGATAGGTCTTATGGCGACGATGGGATAGGAAAAGCCTAGGAGTTGGAAGGAAGCGGCCGGGGCCTTAATGAAGGTACAGGCCCAGCATTTGCTTGGTGTGAACATGGGAAACCACGGAAAACCATCTTCTGGGCTGCCGACAGTGGGATTCGAACCCACTATCTCCCGGATGCAAGCTCACACCCGCGTGCCCCTGACCTCACGGCCAACTCGCCCAGTGACTCTCTTTTTATAGTCGTAGCCCCTGTCATGCAGATCACCCAACTCCTGCACGTATATCTGTGATAGTGGAGTGGCTACTTCTCTTGATCTCTTCTTTGCCTCTTGAACCTGCTTCTTCACGTACTCCACACGATCGACGGTATGAAGTATTTCTTCGCCTCTTATCCTCAGCCGTCCTCTACTCTTCTTCTCATCCTTCAAGACTTCAACACATCCACGTGACGATAGCATGCTGTACATACCGCGTGGTCCACCAGCCCCTTGCGATCCCTTCACATTTACTACAATTCTGAAATATACATAATGAGATGTGTGTTTACGGCCTAGAAGACAGCAGGAACCGCCAGCGCCACTATTAATTCATTATCGGTACCTTGAATGAACCCGTAAAACGAGTACAGATACTCAGAACAGGAGGTGGACGCAGAGACCGGGAGCAGGGTACTGTATACGTGGGGAAGTGGGCGCAGTAGATGCAGTGTCGCAGTAGCTCACATGGCAAGCGGGCGGGGAGATATTGTGTGATAATGGACAGTGCTCGAGGTAGGAGGTTCGAATCCCACGTAAGATTTTTTTTAACAACCGGTTCCCTGGGATGTGGTAAGGTTGCATACTTGATAGCTTCCAAGGACTGGTTTGTTTATTTGATTCTGTAAAAGCCCGTACATATCGTTGCATTGGGTATGGTGCTGAGTTGGACGAGGATGAGAAGATTATGGTATGTGGCCAGTTAGCTATGTCGTACATGTTCCAAGTGTCGTAGACCACAGGTAGAGCAAAGTATGCCTCAATGAAACGACAACAACGTGCGATGGCAGGTGCGCGAACAATTCACAACACAAAGTTGATTCACTGCCTGGAGATGTATTCCAGCGACGAGTATGTGGATATGTTACATATCTATGGAGAAGCCAGGCACAACGCCTGTACCAAGAGCGTTCTCCGGATAGACGACAACCGACGGGCATGACTCCTGCGGGATACTGCATCCCTGGGAAGGACACGGCCTGTTCGAGATCATCCCGTGACGTCTGCTGACAATAAAGAGGTCGTGTTTGACGCTATCCGGCGTAACCCATGCACAGGAGACGAACATCAGCCGAGCGTCTGTTATGCGGATATTGCGTACCCACCGGTTTCACCCGTACCATCTGCACTTACAACACGAGCTCCATGGTCATGATTTCGATGCCCGGGTGGCGTTCTGTCAATGGAACCGTTAATCACCATAATATGCATTACTGGAGTGTGGATAATCCCCAATGGATGCGGCAGACAGCTTTTCAGTGGCGCGTGAATGTATGGTGTGGAATCATGAGTGATTACTTCATAAGTCCCCATTTTTTTGAGGGCCATCTGACCAGCGAACGCTATCTGGGGTTTCTCCAAGATGAACTACCACCGTTTTTGGAACATATGCCACTCCTTGACCGCCGGAGGATGTGGTTTCAACATAACGGAGCTCCGCCGTACGCGGCGGCGGTCGTCTGGAACCATCTCCATGCGACGTATCCTGATAAATTGATAGGAAGTGGAGAACCTGTCCTCTGGCCCACCAAATCGCCCGATCTTACACCCCTGGATTTTTTTCTGTGGGGCCATGTAAAAGAACTGGTGTATGCACAGAAGCAGGCCAGTCCTTGCCACCTTAGACAGCTCATCACCGAGGCATGTCGATCTGTTTCGCCAGAGATGTTGCAACGGGCCAGACGGTCCTTACAACATCGCGTGCAGCTCTGTATCGACCACGGAGTTCGTCCGTTCGAGCAGGTGCTGCGTTAAACGACGTGGCTAACTGAAATACTGTCACATGTTTCCTAGCTTCTATCAACCCAGCTCCATACCAATGGCCCTTTTCATGGCCAAATAAACAAATCAGTCTTTGAAAAATACTAGTATTAAGTATACAACCTTGCCACATCCGAGGCAACTGGCTTAAAAACATACTAGCATGGGACTGGAACCGTCTAACCCTCGAGCACTGTCAACTCTCACACATCCTATCGCGCGCTAGCCATGTGAGCTACTGCGACACTTGACCTACGGCCTATACAGTACCATGCTCCCGGTCTGTGCGTCCACCTCTTGTTTCAAAGCGCGTGCTCTGAATATCTGTACTCGTGTTACGGGCTATTCGAGGTACGATTCCTGCTGTCTTCCAGCCCGTAAACATACATCTCATTATACCAACCCGATGTCTTTCGGAACTGTAGTGAATGTGAAGGGACCACAAGGGGCTGGTGAACCACCCCGCATAATCATTGTAATGTGCACAGCTGGCAACTCCATTACAGCACACGACACTAAATACTTACAGCAGGAAGTTTCGATACAGAATGGTGTTTGTGGGAGACGGAAGAATGTTGTTCTCGAAGCGAGCGAGCAGGAGCCCAGACAGGTTGGCGGAAATATTCTGAGATTAAGCTAATGAGGCGCACCGGTGTTGCAGTGATCACAAACCTCCTATGACAGCTGGGCACAAGTTCATCTCAATGTCCGGTTACCGCAAATATCCGGCAAACGCGAGAGAGACGACAGATGCAGAGGAGGGTGGGCGCGGCTCTACGCCTCTGTATTCGGGAAACGGAGAGAGACTGGTCACCTTCACCACAAATATCCTGGCTTGAGAGCGGGTGTCGCCGTCCAAGAGGAATTACAGCAGTAGTAATGGAGTTGACTTCTTTCTCTATTTTCAAAGTGCACATGAGGAGCAACACCAGCTCTCCCCTTGATGCCGGGCTGACTGGATCAGTCCGGTGCTCAAATACGTCAGCCTTGTGTCAGTAGATTTACTGGCACGTAAAAGAAGTCCTGCGGGACTAAATTCCAGCACTTCGGCGTCTCCGGAAATCGTAAAAGTAGTTAGTGGGACGTAAAGCAAATCCCTGGTGGTACGGGGAATCGAACCCGGCAGCTAGTAGTGTTACGCTAGGGAGGCGGCCTTTAACAGTACCGTAGTTGAAGAGTTCTTGAAAAAGGAGGGTCAGGCGTATTTCTGTTTAAATATTTTGGCAAGTTTTCAAGATTATCGGTTAAAAATTGAAATGTTATTTTGTAAATGATGTGGAATTAATAATTACAATATTCAAATTATATTAAAATAATTATAACGTTTTGATTTGCATAGACACTGGTAGGAGTGAAGAGTGCTGGACCGTTGCCCACGAGATATACAGCTGGACTCACGCTTGGCGACTGATTAGCCCCTCCTCACTCAAGTCAAGAGATCAAAGACCTCTGGTTCTTGTGTTCACAATCAAAATCTACAGTCTCTTTCCAGTCATTCGACCGGGTCAAGAATGAATGAATGAAGCCCCCATCTAGCGGCGAGGATAGGAACTGTGCCTGTCGCACTCCTCCGAGGCAACGAAATGACATTGGAGAGTGTTGCTGGAATGAAAGATGACTGGAGTACCCACAGAAAAATGTGTTTCGCCTCCGCATTGTCCCATATGGAGTGACCGGGCTTCGAACCACGGAACCCAGCGCGCAGTCGCCTGAGCCACGGAGGTTCTGTGTTCACAATATATTGCTGTAATTTGTTGGAGTGGCAAGTAGCAAAGCAAGAACAAGACTTTCATAGGCGCTATTTTCTCCAAAGTAGACTTCGGCTAAAGTAAACTTCGCAAAATCGAGATGTTATGAACTGTATTTGAGGTTGGCAATGATAATGTCTGTAATAGCAGAAAACAAGAGAAGAGTGGCTTCCGTGAAGCACCTTTAGTTATTTCTGATCAGGCCTAGCCATGGCCAACTCGATAGGTACCCGATAGTTCCGGGCCGCTACACTTGACAGTTCACACGGATTACGTCACACTTTTAGTGATTCGATATGCTGCTTCATGACGTTTGGTAGCACGTTGTTGTAATTTCCACATTATTAAAGGTGTTCGTTGGTATTTTCGAGGGATAACTGTACGGAAAGTCATCGGCGATAATATGTGTTTGCTGCTACAGCTAGGTTACGTGAACGCACTATAAAGCTTATCGTTTAGTATTATAATGTGTTAGTGTTTGCTCTACGGGACGAACGGGCAATCTCAACATTTGCGTTTCCTAATGGTAAGGAGAACGAAATGAATTCGTGCTATACATCGAGTAAATATGTCTGTGTCCGTATTGGACATCATTCGGGTATAGACACGTTTCAACTGTGCCCGCGGAAAAGCCGAAATTAACTGATGATGCTGGCCAGACATCACAACACAGTGGAAAGCATGAAAGTTGAAAAACCTGGCCACTTTCGCTGACAAGCCTGGGTCTGTGGAGTAGCATTAATTTCTGTTGTATTCATGATCTGTCTTATTTTGGGAAATACGTTTCAACTGTTATTCATAAATAATTAACATCATGTGCTCCAACAAACATAAAACAATGACATTATTTATAGAGAGAACAATTCGCCCAGTGACTAGCATCCTACAGTCCAGTTGAGTAGCCTTCATTCGAATATGGAGCATGTGTTGAGTGCACATACTTTCTCTAATTGTACGTAATTTATTTTGATAACGCTTCTTCAATGTTATGTGTTTATAGGCTTAATATTGCATTTATTTTGCTATGTTACAATAAGTATCGCATGAGTAATACCGGTATAGGAATTACAACGAAGACTTGGCACTAAGCGTGTGACGTCACAACGCTATGGCCTAGCATATCGTCATTTTTCGTGGCTTTTTGTTCTCAACCATATAACTAGAGCATTGCAGTTAATTATTTAACATAACCTCAATAAGTTATGTGTAAAAGCATTATAATAATTAATTAATTAATTAATCTAGTTATTATTATTATTATTATTATTATTATTATTATTATTATTATTATTATTATTATTATTAATCTAGTAATTCACATTTATTCCGCGACAAAATAATATGTTAAAGCAATTAGCAGTTGTACCCCTTGTGGGTGGGAGGGGTACAGTAACACCAACGGTATCCCCTGCCTGTCGTAAGAGGCGACTAAAAGGGGCCCCAGAGGCTGTTAACTTGAGAGCATGGGTTGGTGAGCACGGGGCTCTCAGCTGGGTCCTGGCATTGCTTCCACTTACCTGTGCCAGGCTCCTCACTTTCATCTATCATATCCGACCTCCCTTGGTCTACTCTTGTTCTTTTCCGACCCCGACGGTATTAGAGCACTCGAGGCGTTGGGACTCTTTAATTTTCACGCCCTTCGTGGCCCTTGTCTTTCTTCGGCCGATACCTTGATTTTTCGAAGTTGGGATCCCTTGCTCTAATTAGTGTTATATAGAGGACGGTTGTACTTCGTCTTGAGACAACAATCACCACCTTAGCAGTTGTATTTGTCTTTAGTGCACTTTCGAACATCGCGAAGTTTATCGAAACTGTACCTGATTTTGTATTCGCTATCCCTGGAGAATTTAATCTGGTATCACACAACTCGACTGTGCATCTTGAAACTGGATTGTTTGGAATGTCCGCCATTTTACAGTCGGCGGCTTTGGAACGAAGTTTCGACTATGAGGTCTTGTTCAAGAATCTCCTCGTGACAACAGCTGTTGTAAGGAAAACGAGAACTCATCTTTCCTCCACAGTGGGAGGCGAAGTGGTCCCCGCAGTATGAACTGTCTCTCAGCACTGGTCCAGCGGGAGCATGGAATGCTTCACTTTTACCACCGACCTCACGAAACTTTCTTACTTGTGCCAGGCTCCTATCCGACCTCCCTTGGTCAACTCGAGTTCTTTTCCGACCTCGACGAGGACTAGCGAGTCTTTCACTTTCACGATCTTCGTGGCCGTTGTCTTTCTTCGGCCGATATTTTCATTCCTCAGTGTGTCGAATCCCTTCCATATTTTCTCTCTGATGAGTGTTTTGATGCTTGTTGTTTAAATGGGCCTAACATCTAAGGTCATCGGCCCATTAGTGTTTTGCAGAGGATGTTGTACTTCGTCTTCAAACAATAATCACCACCACCTCCATCTGTTGTATGCCCAGTAGTTTCCTAGTTGAACAGAACAAAGAATAATTTCACTCTCTATCCGGTGAGCAGTGCTGTAAATATTTGGCTTATTTTTAACTTTTTCTAGTTCTGATTTAGATTTTTCTAGCTTATATTGGATGATGATGTAAGTTATTAAATGAAAATGGTGTTGGCAACGCAGTTCCTGTTACAAACTACCTTACAGATAAAAATATCCCCGCCCCCCACCAGTGAGCACACGAAGTTCGCAATTCAGAAAAGCTCAAGGAATTGTCCACTAATTAATTCCAGAACTTACCCTTCGCGTAGGAAACAGGTGCTTGAAGCTGGCGGCAGGGGAGAGCACACTGAAGGGTTGAAGTGATCACGTCTTTTCTAGGCGTGTGAGAAATCATAAGGCTCGGAACTTGAAGACCCATACATTGCATAAAAAAAGACCTGTAAAAAGACGTAGAAAATCAAGAAAACATATAAAAACTGGCAAAAAGGCCGTAAAGTACGATCGAAATTCATAATTTTAGTTTTAGTTACATTTTTAATGAAGGAATGTGCTGTTTTAAAATGCAAACTTGTGGTGTTATGCAACATACAGTGCAGATATTTAGATAAACATCATTTAAAATAGATATTCCATGTTTGTACTTCCAGAATTTAGAATGAGATGTTTGTTCCACCTACAAGGAATTCAATGCGCATCCTGGAGAAAGAAATTGAAATCAGTATAACTAGAATCATGAGGGTTAAGTCAGTTGGCTTTGCAGTCATCTCCAGGTTCAGGCAGCACGTCGAGAAACTTGTCTCCACACCAACAGTTGTTAAGGGTTCATAGCGATCTTCCTCTTCAAAAACACTCACATCAAAATGTTCTCCTTTCTATAGTTCACTTATCTTGCACTGCTGCTTTTCAAGCTCTAGTTTCATCTTCATTTTATTTTCCCCTTACTCTTTAAGAGGTGATGGATGAACTAATGGTGATTCGATTTGAGAATGACCGGGCGAGTTCGGGCCGAGCATCCGGGATATCGGCAGCCCTGAAAATGGTTTGCCGTGGTTTCTCATTTTCTCACCAGGCAAATGCTGGAGCTGTACCTGAATTAAGGCCACGGCCGCTTCCTTCCCTGTCCCATCGTCTCCACAAGACCTGTCTGTGTCGGTGCGACGTAAAATAAATTGTAAAAAACAAAAGAAAATGAATTGACAATGGCCAGTACAAAGAACAATATCGTCAAGACCTAAATCTATATATAAAATAAGAGTTTTGTCTGTACATTGCTCAGAATTAGAAAAGAATGGTATTTCCGTATCGGTCATGTCCATAGTAACAAGAAAATGAACTTTCTGTCTGTCCACCTGTATGTATGTACACCCACCACGAGAAGACAGCTGAAGAGAATTTAATGAAAACCAGTATGTGAAGTCGGAGGATGAGCCACTACAATCTAGGCTATAAATCATTTTACTCACGCTGGGGGATCACCGTCCGCAGGATTGTACCTATTGATTGCCCTGCACGTGCCCCCGGGTGGTGCTAGGCGAGCAACAGCGACATAAGGTGATTGAATTGAACGAATTAATGTATCAAACTTTTGGAAATAACGGTCCTTTTCAGAACCACTCAACAATAGACATTGGACCTTCAGTCCGTATTTACCAACTAAATATTGAAGGCTTAAGTCGTGCCCAGTGTGAATATCTTAGAAAACAGATGAATAACCTCGACATTGATATCGTCAACATTCAGGAGACGAACAGAGCAGATGAACAGGACTTTGATAGAAGAGGACGAATATTGAGTTACACCCTAGTCGACGCTATCCACCATCAGCAGTATGGAATTGCCACCTATGCCTAATCCAGTCTTACAGGAGTTCGGGTTGTTCAGTCAAGTGTAGAGGATTTCATTTTCTCTTTAGTAATACAGGTTAATAACGTAACAGTTGTTAACGTGTATAAGTCTCCTAGCATTAGATGGCCTCCTAGCATTTTGCCAACCTTCAGCCATCCATGCATTTACACTGGAGATTTCAACAGCCATCACACTAACTGGTGATAGGACACAGGTGATGAAGATGGTGAGGCATTAACTCAGTGGGCTGAAATATCCGATTTGCACCTAGTTTTTGATGCGAAAGACAAGGGCACTTTCAATTCTGCTCGCTGGAGAAGAGATTACAACCCCGACCTAACATTTGTGTCCAAGGATTGCTTTGATCAACCTCTCAGTATTTCACGTACAATATTGTCGAGGTTCCCAAACAGCCAGCATCCACCAGTCCTGTTGAAAGCAGGTATGAAGATACGTCTGTTGACCTCAGTACCTGTACCCAGGTGGAATTTTAATCGTGCAAACTGGGATAAATTCTCTAAAGATCTTGATCAGAAGCTGTGTGATACAAATCTAGAACCAACTGTTAGTAACTATGATGACTTCGTCAGCTTAGTCATTTCGGCTGCCAAATCGAACATTCCGAGAGGTTTCAGAAAAGACTATGTGCCCGATTGGAATCCAGAAAGTGAGGCTCTGTATGAACAACAGGCAGCCATGAAGTAGGTTCACAGCTTCTACGGTCCTTAGACAAGAAAAGGAGAGAAAAGTGGGAAGCAACAGTGAAAGACATGGACTTTGCAAAATCGAGCAGAAAAGCTTGGGGAGTCTTAAATCAACTTACTGGAAAACATTATTCTAAAGAGCAGTGCACTAACTTGAGCCCAGATGTCATTGCAAATAGAATGGTTGAAGTCACCCGAGCCAAGAGAGATAAATGCCATACGAAAACTGTGAAACGTAAGCTCACCGAGCTCAAACATGAGGAACTGTCTAGACCATTCTCTATTCAGGAAGTTGAAGCTGCTATCAAAATGCTGAAAACCGGTAAGGCTGCTGGCCCTGATAATATCTTCAACGAATTTCTTCAAAATATGGGTCCGCATAGCATAAAGTGGATCACTTCCCTTTTTACTTACATCCTTCAGACTAACAACCTGCCGAAGCAGTTCAAACGGTCAAAGGTGATCGCCTTTCTTAAACCTGGAAAGTCGGAGCAGAGACCTGAAAACTACCGCCCAATAGCACTTCTCAGTTGCACTTATAAACTCTTGGAACGAGTCCTCCTCACTAGGATAGCACCACTCATTGACGCTGTAATTCCCCCAGAACAAGCTGGTTTCAGAAGAAATCGTAGCTGCACTGATCAAGTTTTGTCTCTTAGCACTCACATCGAGCCAGGCTTCCAAAAGAAGTTAAAATCAACAGCTGTCTTTATTGATCTGACAAGTGCATATGGTTCTGCGTGGCGATATGGAATAATTCTTACTGTGCTGGAAGTAATTCCCTGCTTGGAAATTGCAAACCTAATTTCCAACATGCTCTGTGAGAGAGAGTTTGTAGTATTCCTAGGTGATTCTAAAAGTCGCAAAAGAAAATTAAACAACGGTCTGCCACAGGGATCACTATTGGCCCCAGTTCTCTTCAACCTCTACATCCATGACTTACCACCAACCACAGCTACTAAGTTCATCTATGCAGACGACATTGCACTGGTAAATCAAAGCAGAAATTTTGAGGATGGAGAAGGCATTCTTTCACCAGACTTGGTCAAAATGGCAACATTCTTCAAGTCTTGGTGTTTGATCCCAAATGCCTCTAAGACCGAGGTTTCACGTTTTCATCTGAGCAACCGACTTGCAAACTACGAGCCATCTGTTTTATTCCTTGGTGAAAAACTAAAGTACAACCCGTTCCCGAAATATCTAGGAGTCACACTGGACAGAACTCTGAGCTACAAAGAACATCTCACCAAGCTCTCTCACAAAATCGCTACAAGGAATAACATCCTACACAAGCTTTGTGGCAGTTCCTGGGGAGCCTCGGCTGACTGCTTACGATTAACGGGTATCAGTCTTGTCTACTCTGCAGCGGAATACTGTGCCCCGGTATGGCTGGAAAGTGCACATGTGCATAAAGTTGAATGATACCATGTGCTGTATAACTGGTACTCTAAAGGAAACACCTCGCCACTGGTTACCCGTACTTAGTCATATCCCACCACCCTACCTGAGGAGAAAGGAAGCTCTGCTCAGAGAAGCAAAGAAGATCTCGTCATCTCCCTCATTACCAGTGCACTGGGAATTTTGTTACCCATCGCCACGACGACTTCGATCTAGGAGACTGGCCGGCCGACTCTTGAGGGTTAATTTTAATCTAAAGGAGAGCTGGCGGGATGAGTGGCCAATTTCAACATCTGGAACAATTGCTCATGACCTAAATCCAACCTTGAAAATGAAGGGACCCGACCTCCCAAGAAAACTATGGTGTTGCCTCAACAGACTGAGAACTGGGCATGGACGCTGCAATATCTTGCGCCATAAGTGGGGCTGGATGGATTCTCCAATGTGTGACTGCGGTGAAGGGGAGCAGACCATGGACCATGTCATCCTGAGCTGCCCACTTCATGCCTACTCCGGAAGCCCCAGCGACCTGTTTCATCTTTGAGAAAGTGCTGTAGAGTGGCTGAAACACTTGGACCTGCACTTATAAATTTGTAGTTATAATCACCATACGATTAAATAAATAAATTTTACTCACGCTGAGTGAAATGGTAATTTAGGGGAAGGCCTAAAATATAATTCGCAAATATTTATGTTATTAGTGGTCCTATAGATAAATAGCGCATAACAAAGTTATACAGAATTAAATTTCCGACCATTTATATCTACATTTTTACCGTACCGACTATGATAACAGAGACACTCATGAATTTCGATTTTTGTTGCTAAATCCACATCAACGCTGAGCCACGAGAAAATGGGTAAACAGAATTTAATGAGAATCGAATGTTAAGTCGGGGAATAAGGAAATACAGTCCAGGCTATAAGTGCATTTATTCACCTTGGGTGATATTGTGATTTAGGGGAAAGTGCCTGAAATTTAATTTCTAAATACCTATGTTATTGGCCCTATCGAAAAGTACCACATAACACGAGTGACAGAGAACACAATTTCCGATCATGTATGTCTTATTCAGTTTTACCGTACCGACTATGATAAGAGTGCTGGTCGTGGTGATTATTGTTTTAAAATACCGGGCGGTTAGGATCGCGCAGCTGTGATCTTGTATCTGGGAGATAGTGGGTTCGAACCCCATTGTCGGCAGCCCTGACGATGGTTTTCCTTCCTAGCAAAAAAAAGTTTTAAAAGGAAGTACAACCATCCTCACTAATCAGAGAGAAAAAATGGACGGGGTCCGACACTTCGAAAAAGGAAGGACAAGAGCCACGAAGAGTGTGACTCCCTAGGCCTCCATATGTAATATTTTCGGGGTCAGAAAGGAACAAGAGTTGACCAACGGATCTCAGATAGGATAGATTAAAGTGAGGAATCTGGCACAAGTAAGTGGAAGCAATGCCAGGTCTCAGCTAAGGGTCACGTGGTCGCCAACCCCCCCCCCCCAGGTTACATTAGATGCCCTAATATCACAGAGTCGGATGAAAACTAAATGTGAATGCCTGCAATATCGAAAGCTCATAACATTGATCAACAATAACATTACGTTGACCACTGTTTGTTGTTATGTATTTTCTCTCTTTTGTTGCCACTCATCTCCGATAGATGGGATTACTGCTGCGTACGGAGTATAACAGCCTGCCTGAACATTGGCGGAAGTAGCAGGGAAATTAGATTACCTTCTTCTTTAGCATGCCATTTATATGTTTCATAAATTTTCTGATACTACTGGTACGAAACACACTGGTTCATCACAGTATTCCAGTCATCCGATACCTACTCCGAGGCACTGATTGGAATGAGCAGTGTGCACATTTAACGGAATAATGGCAGAGGAGTGTTCACGGCTTTCTGCGGCCTGGTCATTCCAGCTCGGGAACTTTGGACTGTTAGATCGCCACCGTCCAAAGTGAGAAAATGTGCGGTTTTTCATTTGATCGAGTATTTCAAATTGATTTTCATCGCGATATTCCTACTGACGTCATTGTAATGACCTATGTTCATTTCAATTGGGAGGATGTAAAAAGGCTGGTAGTGTGTGTCTGCCATTACGATAAAAACTGTCCAATTTAATTGTGACGTAGTAGGCAAGAGCGTCTGCCACTACAATGAAAATTCCCTACCCCAGTCTTTACATGGGAAAAGACGTGTGGTGTGATCCCCATCGTGTTTCTGGGGTAACGTTAAGAGCTTTACAATTCAATTCAATCTTATTCACAACGTGTAGAATACTTAACCTAGAATTCTGTATAGAGTTCAGAATTCCGTAGCGTACATTAGGTAGTAGACCAATAAACTCCAGCCCTACCAACAGACTGCGGACCTAAAACTGACAAGAACGACATCCAGAAGAAAACTGCGCAATGGAGAAATGGTGAAATGGTGTCTGTTTTAGCCTTAAATGTTATCGTTACGTCAAAAATACCTTGCGAATACAAGTACTTACAATTGAAGCTCGTTATTACATGACTTACTGATGTGTTACGGGGAGTGGCCAAATAAAATCACAGGTCTGCTGCTAGTTGCGAAGTTCGTGTACTGGCGAATAGCTTCGAACTTGGTATTTTGAACGATATATTTTATTTCACTCATGTTATGTTGTTGGCTGAGTAATCGATGGACACCTTCGCCTTCGAGACGTCGGCACGTTCAAAGGATTTTACCTTTAAAAAGGTATGAATTCCCCTGCGTCGGGGTCTAGGTGTATATAGTGCGCTGCAAGTCATACACCATGCACAATATTATGTTCGACCACATGAACATTATTATCATTATCATTATTATTATTATTATTATTATTATTATTATTATTATTATTGTTATTATTATTATTGTTGTTGTTGTTGTTGTTGTTGTTCTTCCGGGGTATCTGTGGAACGCAGAGGTGAAAGAAGGTGCTGGGGGGAATGGGTCTAACTACAATGTCAAGAATTGAATTTAAAATTTAAACTGAAGGTTATATTTTCAGAATGTCAAACGTAACAATTTTTTCATGACAATATTACAGCAATCATTAAACAAGATGTGGAAAATCCAAGTTGCAGAATCTTAACACTTCGGGCTTTAAGACCCTCGCTTTACATTTCCTAAGGTCAAATTTATACAAGGGCAGAAGTCCCCTAATTCAAAGAGCACTTGCTCCCAAAATTACAACATCTAGCCTTCAAGACGCATTCATTAATCTTACAAAAACTTTGAAAAAGAGCAAACAGGCTCTCAGTTTTCCAAGCCTACTCAAGTCAACATCAACTTACAATTTCTGGCCTCTGAAGGCACAACTTAAATTGGAAAATGATTATACAGGGGTATTTAATACCCAACCTACTGGGCCTTCATGGAAAAAGAACAACCGTAAATAAATGGCCCGAACACAAAATGAATGAAGGCAAATACTTGCACTCCTAGATGTGGACAGTTAAAACCTAAAGAGCTCTAGACCGATGAAGCAGGGGCTATTCCCAAACTACTGAGGTGACTCGTATAAAAGTAAATTAATGCATTACGGAAAGGAAGAAAAACAGTTACAAAGCGTAGTCACCTCAAACCAAGGTGAAGGGGAGCTCGAGAGGGTACGTCACTCTCTATCCCCGATTTACAGTCACAGATTTTATGAAACCTTTTACATTAGCCGACAGAAAGTTACATGTTTAGAAAAGTAGGTTACATAGTTAACGATTCGGACCTTTCCCTCGGGTTAGCTACAACAAGAAAGATGGAATTATCTGGGCATTATCTTGAAGATGTACGGTTGACCGATGAAAGAGGCCGCCCGCCTCCTGCTTTGACACATACACTTAGTAAGATGACGATCAATTGGCCAAGATACGAGAAAAGCCGCAGTTTATAAACCCTCAGGGAAGGTTCGAGATGATTCACGATTAATCAAGACACACCCACTGAATTTTATTGGTAGATTTCAAAAGTAACACTCAGAATCGGAGAAGAAGCCTGTGATTGGTGGTAAATTAATTACAGAAATTAGTGATTGGTTGGATTCAAAACTGGCGGAAAGAGAAGGTAAATATTGCCAACCCAAAAATAAATGAACATCAATTAGTTAAAAAAACCTAGAAATACAAAACTTCTTTAAATTATAGGTTCTTTCACTTCGCACCAGGGTGCATGATCATAGTTTTTAGTGGTGTCATCTGTGGAAGAATGTCCAAACTTCTTGATGAATGTCAAACAAAGCAAATAAAAATTCACTCAGGTTAGGAAACTGCACAATAACAAAAATTACATCATATTTCTGTGGTGACATCTTCAGAGTAAAGTTCTAAGTTCGTGTAGTTTCAGTTTCACTGTTTTGCCACTAGAGGAGTTCATTTTAGGCGCAGAATTTGAATGCGCGGCGTTGGGGTGTACCTCCCGGTACAATTATTATTATTATTATTATTATTATTATTATTATTATTATTATTATTATTATTATTATTATTATTATTATTATTATTATTATTATTATTATTATTATTATATGCGAATAAGACTTAGAGCCGTGCACTTGCCTTCCTTTGTGCCCATATTGTTTTACTGTGGGCTTTCTTTCTGTCTTCACACCAGGTTGTTCTAGTCCTCTTCGTCAACTTGCCATTTATGAATTTTGGTTGTGGAGATCTGGACATCTGCTGGTGTTTTATTTCGCCAGTCCATTTCATTTTGACTGTTTTAGCTTTACTCCTGTTTTCAAAGAATTCCACTATTTGTTTTGTAAGTCTGTCTGGATGCATTCTTTTAATATGACCATACAATCTTCTAATATCAGTGTGAATGTTTGATTTCCTCTAAGTTGTATTGTCGACCACGTGACAATGTTCCTCATCTCTTCACTATACCTCATTCTTCTCTCCTCGGACCATTTTGAGCCTGTTTCCGACCTTGAACTCCTTCCACTTTCAACACCTTCTTTCTAAAAGTATCTCTCTGTCAGTTGCTTCTTCTTCCCCTTTTCTGTTTCTTTCCAAATCTTTCTTGACTTCATGAATCCAGGTTGTTGTTGACATGGGACCACTTTCGTCAATTGTACAATAGATTAGTCAATTTTTCTCTCAGCCCAGTAATTCCTCATTCTCTCGAATCTTGATTTTTTCTCCTCGTCTGACATCACTCCCCGTGGTTTGTGTGTTGATCTTCGTCTGTAGTCTGGTGTCTATGTTTTTGAGTGTCTTGATATTCTGGGTCTTGTTTTTAAAATCCTCTGCTGTGATTTGTAGTTCCTTCTTTGATTTCTGTAATCCGCTTAATATTATTCATTCTGTTCCACAGTTATTTATGCTGCTTAGTGTATTTTCAGGTGTTCTAGTTAGGCGAACAAACAATGAGATTCGTTTTTCCTGACAGTGCTAGTTACCGCTTCTGTTTCTTTCTAGAGTGTTTCGTTGTTGTTGTTGTTGTTGTTGTTCTTATTATTGTTATTATTATTATTATTATTATTATTATTATTATTATTATATATAATTCGCTGGGGCCATCAAGGACCACGTTAAGTCTTGTTGCATTTGACACTGAACTTGGCCTTCTTTACAGCCCAAATTTCCCTCATTCTTTGTGAGTGGGCCTGCTTACGCTCCTCTGTCCAAGGGGCACCGTGTCTTCTCTTCGGTTGCTCGTCTCGGTTTAGCCCGTTCGTCAATATTTTCTTGCGGAAGAGATCTCTGTTAAGGGCGTCTTCAGCTGAGATATGTAGCAATCGCAGGTCTTCTTTGGTATTTCTAAACCAGGGAATTGTGGTTTTGGGGTTTGAATCAAAAAGTGAAAGATTTCTTTAGTTAACTTTCTTCCGTCCATTCTCTTCAGATGAACGTAAAATCGTGCCCGTCTTTTTCTGATTGTGTCGGTAATTTTCTCTATTTTGCTGTAGACTTCCTTGTTGGATCTCTTATGATGGATTCCATTTCTGTACTTTGATCCCAAGATTCCTCTCACAATTTTGCGTTCTCTTTTCTCCAGTTCTTCAAGGAGTCCTTTGTTAGCATTTAGAGACAGGGTTTCGGTTGCATATAGAACTACTGGCTTCAGAACTGTTTCATAGTGACGTATCTTGGTGTTTTGGGAAAGGCATTTTTTGTTGTAGATTGTGCGGGATGTTTGGTAGGCTATTTCCAGTTTGCGTACTCGCTCCTGAAGTGCTTCTTTGTCCAGTCCATTTTTCATGATGATCTCACCCAGGTACTTGAATTTGTCTACTCGGGTGATGTCCCCGTATTTTGTATGGAGTTTTGGTGGAGCCTCTTTGATGTTAGTCATTACTTCTGTTTTCTCAAACGATATCTGCAAACCACTTCTGTTCGGCAATTTCCTTTAAAATTTCAACTTGAGCTCTAGAGGTTTCTATGTCGGTTGAGAGAACAGCAATATCATCGGCAAATGCTAAGCAGTCTGTTGTGATCCCCTTGGATTTGGTTCCTATTCTCAATGGACTGTAGTTGGTTTCCTGTAATCTCACCCGCCAGGTTCTGATGATCTTTTCAAGAACACAGTTGAAGAGTATCGGGGATAGCCCATCACCTTGTCGGACTCCTGTTTTGATGTCAAAGGAATGCGAGAGACATCCGTGGAACTTCACCTTGGATTTTGTATCGGTCAGGGTGGTTCTAATTAATGCCAGCAGTTTCAAATCAACTCCAAATTCATTTAAGATGTTTAGCAGGACTTCCCGGTCAATAGAGTCGTACGCTTTCTTAAAGTCCACAAAGACAGACACATACTGCTTGGACCTTAGTGTACAATATCTGATGATCGTTTTGAGAGTTTGGATCTGTTCAGCTGTTGAGCGACCTTTTCTGAACCCTCCTTGGTATTCACCTATTTGATGTTCGACTTGTGCTTCCAAACGCTCCAGGATGGCAAGTGATAGAATTTTGTAAGTCACGGGTAGCAAAGATATTCCTCTGTAGTTGTTGATGTTCTTCATGCTGCCTTTTTTGTGTAATGGATGGATCAAAGCTATTTTCCAATCTTCGGGTAGGGTCTCCTTGTTCCAAATTTCTTCTATTTGCTTTTGCAAGATATCAAGTGATTCTTCTGGGGCATATTACCATAGTTCTGCTACTACTGAGTCTTCCCCCGGCGCTTTGTTATTTTTGAGACGGGCAATGTGGCGCTTGATTTCATCTCTGTCGGGTGGTCTGGAATCTGGGTACCTGAGTAAGGGTTCCTTGGTCTCAATGGGGCTTTGCGGTTTAGAGCAATTAAGTAAATTCTTGAAGTAATCTGCCAGAATGCTGCAATTTTCTTCATTTGACGTCGCCAGTGTGCCGTCCGTTCGCTCAAAGCATAGAGATGGTGGTTTATAGCCAGTGAGTTTGCGTTTGAAAGTTCTGTAGTACTCTCTGCTTTCATTCTTCCTAAAGTTTTGTTCTATCTTTTCAATGAGAGATTTTTCGTATTTACGTTTCTCAGTTCTGAACACCCTAGCTGCTTGGGCACGTTGGGTTTTGTAGGTTTCCCAATCAGTTTATGATTTCGTAGAGTTGTACAGTTTCCACGCATTGAGTCTTTCTTGGAGGACTGATTCGCAGGTACTATTCCACCAGGCATGCTTTTTGCTTCTCTTGATTTCTGCAACGTCTTTGGCGGCCTCAACAAGGAGACTTTTAGCGTTGTTAAAGTCACAGTCATTTGGTCTAGCCTTCTCCTGGAACTCCTCGACCCTTTGCCGAAGTTTATCATTGTCGAAGCGTGTGATCTGTTTGGTTGTCTTCCTTGTGTTTGCGGGAATTGGTTTGAATTTGATAAGAGACATATAATGATCTGAGGCCACATTGATGCCTTTCTTTACCTTGACATTCATAATCTCAGGGCTGTTTCTCCTGGAGATCGCAACATGATCAATTTGGAACTCTCCGAGAGCTTGGACGGGAGAACGCCAAGTCATTTGCTTTCTGGGTAGATGGCGAAAGTGGGTCGACATGACCTGCAGGTTGTGATTTTCGCAAATGGTCACCATTCTTTTGCCGTTGGGATTGGTTCTTTTGTGAGCAGGGTAATTTCCTATAACTTTGTTGTACTTCTGCTCACGACCTAGTTGGGAATTGAAGTCACCCAAAAGGAGCTTGACATGGTGTTTGGGGATTTTGTTCAATTTTTCATCCAGTAGGTCCCAGAAATTATCAACTTCGTCTGGATCAGACTTGTTCTTATCGTTTGTAGGAGCATGTGCGTTAACTAGGGCGTAGGTTTTGTTCGCGCATTTAATTGTGAGTATAGACAATCTGTCATTCACAGGTTCGAAATTTGCAACCGATTTAAGGATCTTGGTTCTAACAGCAAACGCGGTTCCAAGCATCACAGCTCCATTGAGGATTCCTCTTTGCGCTTTGCTCTTGAAAAATCGGTAGTCTTCAGATTCAAAAATCTCTTCATCTGGGTACCTTGTTTCCTGTAGGGCCACTATGGATATCTGATTTTCGTGAAGAGCTTTGGTGAGGGTTTTCAGCTTGCCAGTTTGTGTAAGTGAATTTATGTTGAAAGTTGCTAGAAAGGTTTTAGATTTTGGCCTGAGTTTTTGACTCTTCGGGGTACACCGAGACGCTCCGACTCGTCTCTTGCATGATGTCGAGTCTCCCCCAGAATCCGAATGAGACTCGTGCGCCGTGGCGTTCACGACGAGGGATTTATCTGAAGATTTACCCCCTGGGGTATGTTTCTTGAAATGTTGTGCCATCATGCTTTTTGACTTGACTTTGCTTTGGACGGGTACTCATCCTTTTACAACTAGGGTTGTTAGCCCTAGAGGTTGCCTCAAGATGTTTTCTGGCTTCTGGTCATTTACCAGTCTTCGCCGTAACCCTGGCAAGGGACCAGTTTTTTTTTTCACGGTGGTATTTTATTTCCCTGCTACCCTCTGACTCTGCTGGCGGCAGAGCCAGCGAGCTTCCCCAATTCCAATGGGACGCGCCCGATGGAGGTAACCGGTAAATCCCCACACGGGTATTATTATTATTATTTTTATTATTATTATTAATATTATTAATATTATTATTATTATTATTATTATTATTATTATTATTATTATTATTGTTGTTGTTATTATTATTTTGATTCGTTGTGCCCAACTGTGGAGCGCGTTTGAACTTATTTTGCACAATGTTTCTTCTTCTTTTCTTCCCAATTTCTCTTCATTTTTTCACTGTGTTCCTTTCTGCGTGTTTCTGTCCAGCCTGTATTTTTTCTTGTTGGTTTCTCTGCAAATTTACGTTTGTTTACTAAGCTTCTAAATTTCATTCTATCTTGAATGGTTTCGTCCTCGATACCCATTTCTTGTAGATCTTCATGAATTTCTGCTAACCAATTGTTGCGGATTAGAGCTAGATTTAGAATTTTCTTTGTCAGCCTGTTGTTATCCATACTGTGTAGGTGTCCATAGAATTATAGTCGTCTCTTTCTGATGGTATCTGTGATTTTGTCTGTGAATTGAAAAATTTCGTGTGGTTTCTTTTTCAACCAAATTCCATTTTCGAACTTTGATCCTAGGATTTTTATGATAATTTTCCTCTCTTGTTTCTCAATGCTTTTCATTTGTGACCCGCCGCCAATGATCAGTGTTTTAGATGCATAAAGTGCCTCTGGTTTGATTACTGTATTGTAGTGTCGTAATTTTGCATTTTTTTATATACATCTTTTGTTGTATCTGTTCCATGTGATTTTGTAAGCCCTTTGCAATTTAGCAGTTCTTTCTTTGTTAGCTTCCTGATTTAACCCTGCTGGCTGCATAATTTCACCTAGATACTTGAATTTGTCTACTTGGGAAATTATTCCACAATTGGTGATTAATGGTTGATTGTCGAATCTTGATTTAGTTCCTTCCATAAATTGCGTCTTTTCAAATGAAATTTGAAGTCCGGTGTTGCGGCTATTTCATGTAATTTTTCTATGGAGTGGATTGCTTCTTGTCTGTTGTTCGAAAGGATCGCAAAGTCATCTGCGAAAGCTAAGCAATCAAGGTGAATTTTGTCTTTAAGAAGTCTGCCAATGTTTATACCTTTAGTTTCTTTTCTCCATTCACGAATCACTTTTTTCCAAAACTAAATTGAATAGTAGTGGGGATAGTCCATCTCCCTGTCGGACACCAGTTCTGATTTCGAACGGTTGAGAAATTTATCCCAAGAACTTAACTTTTGATGTTGTGTTGGTCAGAGTTTGTTTACTCAATTCCCTCGTTTTCCTGTCGACTTGAAATACCTCTAGTATGTTGAACAGGGTCTGCCGATCTATGGAATTATTATTATTATTATTATTATTATTATTATTATTATTATTATTATTATTATTATTATTATTATTATTATTATTATTAGTGTCGTGTAGGAGCCTCGCGCGCTGGACCGCAGCCCCAAGGTCACTCGCTGACAATGGCCAGCACATTGCTCCCTGTTGGCCTCGCTTGATTAGATCGATAGCTCGAAGCACTCACTCACACATCTCTCGCCTAGTAACAACTGCTTGAGGGGGCCATTCATTGTTATTATTGTGTTTGTCACCAGCGAGCAGTGCAGCCGTTCTCCATTACACTTTCATACCTGTCTTATGACAAGGGCTCGGAACTTGAGGACCTATAAATTGCCAACATAAGACCGGCAAAACGGACATAAAATACGATCCAAATGAACTCATAATTTTACTTTAATTATAGGCCTGTATTTAAGTGAATGCTTAAAAACACAAAATTCTGGTGGTTTGCACCATACAGTGAAAATATATATTAGTGAAATACTTCTTCTTCGGGACAGTAGCCTATATATTTTAAGATTACATCATTCAAAGAAGGAATTCCATGTTTGTTAAAAATGTACTTGCAGAATTTAGACTGAAATATTTTTTTCCGCCTAGAATGAATTCAGCGAACCCGCAATGGACATCCTGAAGAAAGAAATTGAAATTAGTGCAACGTGAATCATATTTGGCTTAACGACACCAGGGTTACAGAAACTCGTCAGTATATCACAATAGCCATCTCCAGGTTCTTACTTGTAAACGTTGTGAAACATCCAGAAACTTCCCTCCACATAAACCGACGCTAAGGGTTCATCAAGTCAGATATTGCTCTTCAAAAACTCATCAAAATTTTCTCATTTCAATAGTTCACTTATCTTGCACAAATGTGATAATCCTGGTTTTTTCCAAGCACTTGTTTCATTTCATTCCATTTTCCCACTCTTCAGACACGGTATTTATTACTAGAGAAAAGATGTTTAAGAGGTGATGAATAAATCTAATGATGATTCGAATTGAGAATGAACAGTAAAATATGTAGTAGAAAGAATGTAAACTTGCAAAAAATGCCGTAAGACATTAAAAAATGGCTAACAAAGGACCAATAAGCCAAAAAAACGCCGAAAAGAGGCCTACCGTGACCCAGAATGAATACAATTTTTGTTGGACCTCGTTTTCGGACACTAGAGAGAAAGAGAGAAAAAAAATCCTCAAATTCCGAACCCTACTGATGACCGAAATAGTTGGGACCATGTTATGAACTTTTTGTTTCCTTTAGAATTGGCTTTATGTCGCACCGGTACAGATAGGCCTTATGGTGACGACGGGATAGGAAATGGCTAGTAGTGGCGGTGGCCTTGATTAAGGTACACGTGATACACAAGCTCAACATGTCTGTATCAACAGCATATCCGAGTGCAGTATACAGAAAGCCCAAAACCAAGCTTCGATTTAACGGTGAAGAACTTCAATGATCAACAGAGGCAAAATATCTAGGAGTAACCTTAGACCGCACACTACAATTTAAATTACAAACTTGAAAAATCACAAAAAGCATTAATGCCTCATTAACAAAACTAGGCATCAGGAACAAGATCATAATACTGTATATAAAACACTTCTTCGGACTGTAGCACTGTACGCACAGCCAAGGAGTGCTACACCAAGAAATTGCAGGAATTCCAAAGAAATGACTTATCGTCAATGCCCCCTACCATGTAGGGAACACGGAAATCCACCAAAAAACTAAAAATAACCACTATCAAGGAAGAAATCAAAAAAGCCGCAAAAGATTTCTACCGCACAGATCAAGAGCATACTGACCCCTAATACAACAACTTCATGATATGGACGAAGGTGAGTATTATCATCATAAGCGCCCTAAAACCCTAATCAATGACTACCCTAAAACTACTCTGTAAATATTACACAATAGAAACTACAAAACATACCATGTACATATTGTAACTACCATAGAAAGTAGCACCACTGTACATAGATGTACAGCAACAATTTAGCCCTACTCATTCCAATTTTGTTTAAATACTGCACGCCCGCCACACAACATCCCAATTAACAAATACCAATATTTTCACATGTAAACAATCACAAAAATATACCATACGCTCTAAGTGCCACCAGTCAAATTGAGATTGGAGACCAAATAGGTCGGGAATCTCAACAAAAATTCACACCTGGCAGCAGTAACTCCGCGAAGTTCGGGCTCAAATTGCCGTCGAATCTTGTCTTTTTCTAATAATGTTATTTGCTTTACATCCCACTAACTAATTTTACGGTTTTCGGAGACGCCGAGGTGCCGGAATTTAGTCCCGCAGGAGTTCTTTTACGTGCGAGTAAATCTACCGACACAAGGCTGACGTATTTGAGCACCTTCAAACACGTCCAGATTGAGCCACCTGCCATGTTGGGGTCAGAAGGCCAGCGCCTCAACTGTCCGAGCCACTCTTGTTTTTTAGCATCCATCCCTAATGAGGTCGGACTACCTGCGACTTGGTGTCACTCTCTAGGTCACCCTGTACATACAAATCCAAGTGTAGTCATATATAAATGATAACGCACATGAACTAGAAATATATCCGCGCTTTGCTAGGGTTTTGAGCTCCAGATTCACTTTCAGAGTTGTAAATTTTGACATTTGACTGTCGGGCGCAATCTGTAGAATACACCCTCAGTCTTTTTTTATTACAAGTTGCTTTACGTCGCACCGACACTTACAGCGACGATGGGACAGGAAAAGGCTAGGAGTAGGAAAGAAGTGGCCGTTCCCTTAATTAAGGTACAGCCCCAGCATTTGCCTGGTGTGAAAATAGGAAACCACGGAAACCCATCTTCAGGGCTGCCGACAGTGGGACTCGAACCCACTATCTCCCGAATACTGGCTGCACTTAAGGGGAGGTGTTAGCCCAATTGGGTGAAAAAAATCACAAAACAAAATTTGTGTGTTGTGTGTCCCTTATAAACGCACATGTCCAAAGCAAAATTTTACGTCTAACGACCCTACTGGTAGTTTAAATAGACGTTTAATAAGCATGCTGCATAAGGTGCTCCACAGTTATCTGATATAATTCTAAAATGCTTCATGCTTTTGAGTTGAGGGACATTTTATTTTCGGTGTGATACATGTTGGGTACTCTGTAAGTTATCTAGTAGACATGCGAACATCGCTATTCTTTTGTTCCTTTGTTTATCTGTGACGAAATTTTTGGCGTTATCGTTGCTTCACGTTCTTACTTTTTCATATCGTGTGTTTCGTGTTTACTTCAAATGACAAACCCAAAGGGTATTTCCAAGAAGAGGAAAGATGTTGGAGGGAAAATAAAAGTTGTCTTATGCTATAATAGAGATCAACTTGAAAATGTGAGGTTAGAGCAAACACCTGGTCATGATATTAGAAATACAACTCCCAAATCCATTGGAAGTGCTTATAGACGTAAACTATTATCATTTGAGAACTCGTATGAAGATGATTCACACGATGTATATATTGTTGTATCATTGGATTTGCTGAATAATTCAATCAGCCCTTGCTGATCCGAATTTGCTGAAGAAATGTTTGCACGGCAAGACGCAAAACCTCAACGAGTCTTTCAACAAAGTTGTGTGGACTGGAATCCCTAATAATGTGTTTGTTGGCTTGGAAACTCTGTGCACAGGTGCATCTGTTGCTGCATTGACCTTTAATGATGGTAATTTTGGAAGAATACGTGTTTTGAAACATTTAAGCATTGAACCCGGTAAAACACTGTGAGAGCGCTTAAAGAAATGGATAGTTGCAGAGATAAAAGAGCTGATAAGGATATCAGAGACTTTATTGAGGAAGCTAGGAAGCACAAGAGGCAATTTAGAGAGACTGAGGATGAGAATGATGACTATGACAACCCGGGGTATGCTGCAGGGATGCACTGATATATGTTGAAACGCTAACTTCATTTTTCTGAAAACTAAATTTTTTGTATAAATGACCCACGTTTTCAGAACTTTCTCATCATAGAAAAAGAGAGTTTTCGTAAATACATAATGATGTTAATGATAAATCTACTGACTTACTCCTGACTCCCATGTTGCAGTTGTGTGGATGTTACAGATAAATTATTGATGAAAAACGTACTAAAAATTGAATACTACAGAAAAATATCCCTAAAAATGTCATATTCAGTTAGAACTTCTTGAAACAAACTCAGTGTACATACAAGGTATCACCATAAGAGCATACCAAATTTCATATTCGTGGGCCTAACGGTTCCAGAGAAAACAGGTCACAAAGTATGGCAATTTAACATTGTTAGTATAGGGGCTAACACCTCCCCTTATCGAGCTCGGTAGTTCGTCTGGGGACTTTCGGCTCTGACCCCCACTTAGAATGTTTCACATCTAGAATATAAAGAACAAGCATTCATTGAAACTTGGACTTCGTGCGTCAGGCTGTTCACGAAGAATTAATATTTTTGTTTAGGGTTGTTAACCCCCATTTAACTCCCTGAAGAACATTCCAGCCCATAAAGGGTTTGAGTGGGAGTTGGCCATGCGGTTAGCGTCGTGAGCTGTGGGCTTTCATTCTGGAGACGGTGGGTTCGAATCCCATGGTCGACAGTCCTGAAGATGGTGCTCCGTTGTTTTCCATTCTCCTGCCGGGACTAGAGGCCCCTCACCGTCACCGTCCTCTTCAGGGAAAACGTGTGGACAGAAATTTACTGAATTACGTGTCCCTCCGCAACAATCTGTTAACAACAGGACACAAATATCGCTCTGTTCATAGACCTCTCTTGTTAAGGGGACCGATGACTGAAATGTTCAACTTCTACAATTTTGTGAGCACATATTACCTAAACACCTACTTTCAAAGCACTGGGTGCTTCATGCAATCTTCTTCAATTATTATTTTTTGATATTTAGTTATCACGCATCTACGTTTCATAGAAACACCTTTATTACGATTGCTAGAGGCTGCAATTCATTCAGAGTTTAAAAGTTTTAATTCTTCGAAATCTTTAACTCAAAATCAACTAAAATGTTGAATATTTCATACTCCTAGGCAAGGACAGACATGAACACTACAGTTACTTTCACTGTTCAATACCCAATCAGTTTTAATGTATACACAAAACATACGCTATTTGAATGAAACTTTCATACCTGATCTAGTCTCCATTCTCAGAATTGTTGCAATTTATGACCACATGCATCTTAAGATTGTTGAATGAGAATCCCCTCCTGTTGTCGCTGAGTATCGTCTTGTAGCGAGAAAACTTCTTTCGGCATCACATGATTTAACGCGAGCCTACTTGAATAGAGTTAAATCACTTGGAGAAAATTCCTGGAAATCTGCAGATGAAGGGTTTCCACAAAGAATGTCACTTATTCCACGCAGGTACACAAGTCCGCTATATTTTTTCCAGTATATTTTCTAATTTTCTACACACCCTAGATGCTATTGTTCCTTTCGCATGCTTTAATTCCTGTTCAATGCACTTTACAATATCCAGTGCATCGCTTAGTTCTGCACCTGAAACTTCCAGTTGCGTGATTGCTCCAGATAAAGAATTAAAATTGGACTTTATGCAAGCCAGGTCCGCTTTCAATGTAGTGCTTGAAAATAAATCTTGAGTGCTTTTTATGAAGGATGATTCTGCAGGATCAAAAGACTCCACGATCTTCTCCACGACATCTAAGTTGTTGCAATAGTACATCAAGCCGCTTGGGAGGTAGGGGTAGTGAAGGTGCTTCTCCTTGACCGCAAGTGGAGATTTGACAAACACTTTCTTACAGTTCATCAACTTCAGGGTAGCTACTTCTAACTTATTCACCTTCCCTATGCAAGGCATGTGCAAGACATGCCACATGTATCATTTTCGGGTATAGCATTTTAAGTCCATGGCTGCCTTCACCATATACGGAGCAGCGTCAGTTACAAATAGAAAAATGTGCTCTCTCTTTCCCCCGTTTGGCCACAACAGATTCATTGAATTGTCGAAGACAACTGCAATGGTGGAATGGTTTGTCTTCTCTAGCACTTCACATGTCAGGAGAAACGTATCGCCAGGCCGGTCTTCCTTCAGCGTGCCAACGATCACATTTGCTACATATCTTCCGTACACATCTGTGGCCTCGTCTATTCAAATCCACATCTTACTGTCTTCCACACCACGCCTAATTATATCCAACATCTCTTCATAACAAGGGGGTAGAATAAGCGGAGAGTTCGGCCACCACCACCGCCGCAGGCCCACCGCAGAGGGCTCCAGCGCCAACACCACCACCGGTCCTCCGCAGAGGCCTCTTCCTCCCACGGGAAATTTGAATTTTGGCACGAGATTTGAATTTGTAAATAAAACCCACGTGCTTTTTGATAGCTGTCATACGCCATCTTTAAACAACAACGCATCGCTAAACTCAGTGCTGCCATCTTGACGGCCCTAAACCTCAGTGCTGTCATCTTTACGGCACTAAAAATCACTAGCGCCAGATTTGAATTTTTAAACAAAGCCACGTGCTTTTTTGATAGCTGACAGCTGCCATCTTTAAACAACAACGCATCGCTAACCTCAGTGTTGCCATCTTAACGACACAAAACCTCAACAAAAACGCATCGCTAACCTCAGTGCTGCCATCTTAACAGTACTAATCCCTATAGGCACGTGGTGGCGGGCAATTTACACGTCCTTTTTTACAGCTGCCATCCTCCATCTTGCATCGCTAACTTTCGTGCTGCCCTCGTTAGCTACTTACCTTTGAAATGTAGTGGCGACAATTAGAAAAATTCCACGTACTTTTTGACAGCAACCACCTTTAATCAACAGAGCACCGTGCTGCCATCTTTAGCTACAACCTTTGAAATGTGGTGGCGGTAATTTCCACGTGACAGCTCACATCCGCAATCCTGCATCGCTTACCTTAGTGCTGCTATCTTTACGGAACTGCGGGTAATTTAAAATCCACGTGTTTTTGACAGCTGTCATCCTCCACCTTGCATCGCAAACCTCAGTGCTGCCCTCTTTAGCTACTACCTTTGAAAAGTGGTGGCGGATAATTTGAAAAATTCTACGTGTTTTTCGACAGCTGTCATCCAGTATCTTGCATCGCTTACCTCAGTGCTGCTATCTTTACGGTACTAAACCTTATCGTGGTGGTGGTGGGAAATTTAAAATCTACATGCTTTTTACTGTTTACTGTTTTACTTTTATTGTTCGATGTATTATATCTGGCCCATCGGGATGCGGGAAAACAAATCTTTTACTTATTACTTCTGTAAATGGTGTACGCTTCGAGAATATTTACGTTTTTGCAAAGTCACTCTATCAATCGCTATATACGATTCTGCAAACTGTAATGCACGATCTAGTTAAAGATGGAATAAGATATTTTAAATTTAATTCGCATGAGCAAGTACCATCACCAGACGATGTGCTTCCTAATTCTCTTATGATCTTTGATGATGTCGCAACAGAACAGCAAAACGTTATTCGTGCATTCTTTAGTATGGGTCGGCATAAATATGTTGATTGCATCTATTTGTGTCAAACCTATTCTCGTGTGCCTAAGCAGTTGATACGCGACAACGCAAATGTTATTGTGCGTTTCCGGCAAGATGAGTGCAACATGCGACATGTGTATAACGATCATGTTAACACTGATATGACATTCGATGATTTTAAACGTATGTGTGCTAAATGTTGGTCATTACACCGTTACAGATGTTTAGTTATTGATAAAGAAAGTGATGTTCAGCATGGATGATATCGCATAGGTTTCGATCATTTTATATGCATTAACACAGAATTGCAGTAACTACTTTATTAAAAACCATCATCATGTTAACATCTAGCAAGGAGACTACAAAACATATCATCCAAGCTCGAAACAATATTCGACGGAAATTTAAAGAGCTTAAACTTATTCAAGCAGACACGGATTTATTTTTAAAAACACAACTAAGTACACCACTCAAAGAAATTTTTAATTCTACTTCATTACCGCAGTCTGCTTAAGGTTTGCTTCTATGCAAACATCATATCATAAAGAGAAGCATGAAGAAGAATAAAAGCATGAACAAGATAAGGAAGAGAAGAAGCAGGATGTAGATCAAGAAGAGGAAGAGGAAGATAAGTAAGAAGAAGAACTTAATGATATATCACCATCTAAGCGTGTTGAGTTTTTAACTACAGATGTTATCGCTGAAACACCTACTACATCGACGCAAAATCTACCATCTTTTTCTGAGGTTATGATAACACCAGAGTATCGCAATCAAGATACCTATGGATCTCTCTTTGCACCTTATATAGAAAAACTATTTACAGGACAAACTGACACTACCTACGGTATTCGCTACGAAGATGACTGTTTCTGGATAGGAAATTCAAATGTTAAGATTAATAACAACAAACTCATTGTAAAAGGTGTTTCCTATAAACCTACGAAAGGACTCTTAGAACTTCTTTTCTCACGAATACCTGACAAGGATATAATTTTACAAGATGACCTTAGTAGTATAATTGGATGGTTCTGGCGCCACCTCCACCTCAGGCTCCCAGAGGCCACCTCCACCTCCACCTCAGCCAGAGGCCTCCCAGATGCCTCCTCCACCTCCACCTCAGCCAGAGGCCTCCCAGAGGTCTCCTCCACCTCCCGCGGGAAATTTGAATTTGTAAACAAAGCCACGTGCTTTTTGACAGCTGTAATCGACAACAACGCATCGCTAACCTCAGTACTGCCATCTTGACGGGCCTAAACCTCAGTAGTGCCAACTTAACCTAACTAGCGCGTGGTAAACAAGGCCACGTGCTTTTTGACAGCCACGTGCTTTTTGACAGCCACGTGCTTTTTGATAGCTGTCATCCGCCATCTTTAAACCACAGAGCACTGTGCTGCCCTCTTTATCGTAGTAGATGTAAAATTCGTCACCTGTCATCGGCAGTGCTGCCATCTTGGCGGGCCTAAACCTTAGTGCTACCAACTTAACCTCACTAGCGTGAGATAAACAAATCCACGTGCTTTTTTGACAGCTGTCATCCGCTATCTTTAATCTATAGAGCACAGTGCTGCCCTCTTTAGCTACTTACCTTTGAAATGTGGTGGCGGATAATTTGAAAAATGCTTTTTGACAGCAGCCATCTTTGAACACCGTGCTGCCCTCTTAAACAAACTCACGTGCTTTTTTCTGACAGCTATCATCCGCCATCTTGCATCACAAACCTCAGTGCTGCACTCTTTAGCTAGATACCTTTGAAATGTGGTGGCGGCAATTTGAAAAATTCTACATTCTCTTGTTTGGAAACAAACCCATGCGCTTTTTTGACAGCTATCATCCGCCATCTTTAATCCAGAGAGCACCGTGCTGCCCTCTTTAGCTACTTACCTTTGAAATGTGGTGGCGGCAAATTCCACGTGCTCTTGTTTGGAAACAATGCTATGTGCTTTTTTGACAGCTGACATCCGCCATCTTTAATCTATAGAGCACAGTGCTGCCCTCTTTATCGTAGTAGATGTAAATTCGTCACAGCTGTCATCCGCAGTGCTGCCATCTTAACGGGCCTAAACCTTAGTGCTACCAACTTAACCTCACTAGCGCGAGATAAACAAATCTACGTGCTTTTTTGACAGCTGTCATCCACCATCTTTAATCCATAGAGTACAGTGGTGCCCTCTTTAGCTACTTACCTTTGAAATGTGGTGGCGGATAATTTGAAAAATGCTTTTTGATAGCAGCCATCTTTGAGCACCGTGCTGCCCTCTTTAGCTAGATACCTGTGGTGGCAGGCAATTCCACATGACAGCAGCCATCTTTAATCAAGAGGGCACCGTGCTGCCCTCTATGTGGTGGCGGCAATTTGAAAAATTCTACATGCTCTTGTTTGGAAACAAACTCACGTGCTTTTTTCTGACAGCTGTCATCCGCCATCTTGCATCACAAACCTCAGTGCTGCGCTCTTTAGCTAGATACCTTTGAAATGTGGTGGCGGCAATTTGAAAAAATTCTATGTGCTCTTGTTTAGTAAACAAAGCCACGTGCTTTTTTTGACAGCTGTCATCCACCATCTTTAATCAATAGAGCACTGTGCTGCTATCATGCGGGCAATTTCGTCAGCTGTCATCCGCCATCTTTAATCTACAGAGCACCGTGCTGCTCTCTGTAGTAGCGGGCAATTTGAAAAGTTCTGTTAGCTGTCATCCGCCATCTTTAATCAAGAGAGCACCGTGCTGCCATCTTTGGCTAGATACCTTTGAAATGTGGTGGCGGCAAATTGAAAAATTCCACGTACTCTTGTTTAGTAAACAAACTCACGCGCTTTTTTGTCAGCTGTCATCCGCCATCTTTAATCTATAGAGCTCAGTGCTACACTCTTTAGGTACATACCTTTGAAATATGGTGGCGGATAATTTAAAAAGAAAACTTCTACATCAGCCATCTCTCGACGCTAATTGCACAAGATGGTGGCTATACATGACTCCTTAAAGGTGCTTATGCAAGATGACCGCTATACATAGGTTCTTATGAGATGCCCTTGGGATGCTTGCGCAAGATGGCGGTTATACAAGGCTCCTTATGAGACGCCCTAGAGATGCTTGCGCAAGATGGTGGTTGCTCTTATGAGGCGGCTTAAGGGTCCTTGCACAAGATGACTAGAGACGCCCTAAGGATGCTTGCGCAAGATGGCGGACGCAAGATGGCGGCTATACACGACTCCTTATGAGACGCCTTAAGGGTGCTTGCGCAAGATAGCTGCTGCTCTTAGCTTAGAGGCTAACGTGTCGTGCTAGTCCGATTCATTAAATTTGGGGATTAAATGCATAATGTTAAATATCTCGAAAACGGTGCATCGTAGAGCAAAACGGACAAAAGTTTTCTACCCAATACCTCGGTTAGCAGTATGGGGAACAAGTAAAACATAGTCTACTGATGAGATCAACGGTTCGGTTCTAACTTAGGCCCTTTGGCATTAGCTCTGTTTCAGCTTGTAATGAAGCAAGTCTTCGTAACATGATCAGGTCTAGCTATGGTAGAGAGTATAACGTACCGTGCAGGTTCGATTCATTACATTTGGGGCTTAAATGCAAAATGCTAAATATCTCGAAAACGGACAAAATTTTTCCACCTGATACCTAGGTTTGCAGTATCAGGAACAAGAAAAAAACATAGACTAATGATGAGATCAACGGTTCGATTCCTACTTAGGCCCTTTGGCATTGGCAGCTATCTATTTCTATAAGATGGCGGCTATACACAGCTTCTTATGAGACAGCTTAAGAGCGCTTGCACAAGATGGCTGCTGCTCTTATGAGACTCCCTAGGGGTGCTTGCGGGAGGTAGCAGCGACAAGACGATGACTATACACAGCTGCTTATGATACGGCCTAGAGGTGCTTACACAAGATGGTGGCTGCTCTGATGAAGAAAGCTAGCTTTGCATCGTGCAGGTATTTTTACAGCACTAAACCTCATACCTTTGAAATGTGGTGGCGGGTAATTTGAAAAATTCGACGTGCTTTTTCTTCACAGCGGCTATCTTTAGACAATAGCGGCTATACATAAGCTGTTAAGGCCTCCTCTTATGTCAAGGCATAGCTCTATCGAACAAGTTTAAACCTGCATCGGAATAGCTAGAGTAAGCACGTGCTGCAGTGATGACGTCATTAAGCATATTTAGACTTGAAAATCACAGAAGAAACGTAACAAGGCTGGAATCGAAAACTGCACTCTATGCTGTTAACTTTATCATGTGATCGGAACATTGATTGAAGTGTTTAGAACACTAAATAAGTAGAACCGAACACTGTACTCGATACAGCATGTCAGGGGATATCTTTGTTCTAAGAAGATTAGTTTACCGCACATTCCTTGGCTAAAGGGCTAATGGGCTAAAGGGCTAATGGGCAAAAGGGCTAAAGGGCTAAAGGGCTAATGGGCTAAAGGGCTAAAGGGCTAAAGGAGCAACAACCTCATCGATCGCTATCAGCAAGAACGCTTGTACTTAATTAATCTTTATTTGTAAATGGTTTCATGTTCAGAACAAGGAATGGAACCTAGGGGTTATGTCTTACCTAATAAAATCCCCGAGGTGCGATGAGTTACGTTTTTCGAACTAGTGTTTGGAACACTGAACTTTTCAAGATGATAGCAGAGAGTTTAGCAATGTTCTGTTGTTGGATTATAAATTCCGCGCTACAACATGCATAAGGTGGCAGCCCTTGAGGTTTACTGCCGTAAAGATGACAAGAGTGAGGTTAACAATGTTCCGTTGTTGGATTTTAAATTCCGCGCTATAACATGCATAAGGTGGCAGCCTTGAGGTTTACCGCTATCAAGATGACAGCAGTGAGGTTAGTGACGCTCTATTGTCCTTCAAAGTGAGGTTAGGGTTCGTCAAGAAGACAGCTGTCAAAAAAGCACGTGGCTATGTTTACCAAACAAGAGCACGTGGTCGTGACGTCACGGTCACGTAATCAATCCTTAGCTCGACGTCGTTAAAAGCAGCATTAGGATTAGCTATGCTTAAAAGTCTTGGGGACAGAGCAGCAGTATGAATAGCCATGTTTCAAAGCGTGTACACATCACCTATCGATTTTACATGCATCGACCATGGAACTAAACTTCATCCGCTAGATCGTGCTGCTATCTTAGCATAACCTATACCCATAAAATTAAAGTACAATGAATAGCCATGTTTCAAAGCGTGTACACATTACCTATCGATTTTGCATGCATCGACTCTCGTACTAAACTTCTTCCGCTAGATTGTGCTGCTATCTTAGCATAACCTATACGCGTGATCTTAAAGTACAATGAATAGTCATGTTTCAAAGCGTGTACACATTACCTATCGACTTTGCATGCAACAAATATCGTACTAAACTTCTTCCGCTAGGTTGTGCTGCTATCTTAGCATAACTTATACATATGCACTTAAAGTACAAAGAATAGCCATGTTTCAAAGCGTGTACACATTACTTATTGATTTTGCATGCATCGAATCTCGTACTGAACTTCTTCCGCTAGATTGTGCTGCTATCTTAGCATAACCTATACCCATGAACTTAAAGTACAATGAATAGTCATGTTTCAAAGCGTGTACACACCAACTATCGACTTTGCATGTATCGACTCTCGTACTAAACTTCTGCAGGTAGATTGTGCTGCTATCTTAGCATAACTAAGACGCATGAACTTAAAGTACAAAGTATAGCTATGTCTCAAAGCGTGTACACATTACCTATCGATTTTGCAAGCATCGACTCTCGTACTAAACTTCTTCCGCTAGATTGCGCTGCTATCTTAGCATAACCTATTCGCATGACCATAAGGTACAAAGAATAGCCATGTTTCAAAGCGTGTACACGTCACCTACCGATTTTGCATCGTCTTGTCGCTGCTACCTCCCGCAAGCACCCCTAGGGAGTCTCATAAGAGCAGCAGCCATCTTGTGCAAGCGCTCTTAAGCTGTCTCATAAGAAGCTATGTATAGCCGCCATCTTATAGAAATAGATAGCTGCCAATGCCAAAGGGCCTAAGTAGGAATCGAACCGTTGATCTCATCATTAGTCTATGTTTTTTTCTTGTTCCTGATACTGCAAACCTAGGTATCAGGTGGAAAAATTTTGTCCGTTTTCGAGATATTTAACATTTTGCATTTAAGCCCCAAATGTAATGAATCGAACCTGCACGGTACGTTATACTCTCTACCATAGCTAGACCTGATCATGTTACGAAGACTTGCTTCATTACAAGCTGAAACAGAGCTAATGCCAAAGGGCCTAAGTTAGAACCGAACCGTTGATCTCATCAGTAGACTATGTTTTACTTGTTCCCCATACTGCTAACCGAGGTATTGGGTAGAAAACTTTTGTCCGTTTTGCTCTACGATGCACCGTTTTCGAGATATTTAACATTATGCATTTAATCCCCAAATTTAATGAATCGGACTAGCACGACACGTTAGCCTCTAAGCTAAGAGCAGCAGCTATCTTGCGCAAGCACCCTTAAGGCGTCTCATAAGGAGTCGTGTATAGCCGCCATCTTGCGTCCGCCATCTTGCGCAAGCATCCTTAGGGCGTCTCTAGTCATCTTGTGCAAGGACCCTTAAGCCGCCTCATAAGAGCAACCACCATCTTGCGCAAGCATCTCTAGGGCGTCTCATAAGGAGCCTTGTATAACCGCCATCTTGCGCAAGCATCCCAAGGGCATCTCATAAGAACCTATGTATAGCGGTCATCTTGCATAAGCACCTTTAAGGAGTCATGTATAGCCACCATCTTGTGCAATTAGCGTCGAGAGATGGCTGATGTAGAAGTTTTCTTTTTAAATTATCCGCCACCATATTTCAAAGGTATGTACCTAAAGAGTGTAGCACTGAGCTCTATAGATTAAAGATGGCGGATGACAGCTGACAAAAAAGCGCGTGAGTTTGTTTACTAAACAAGAGTACGTGGAATTTTTCAATTTGCCGCCACCACATTTCAAAGGTATCTAGCCAAAGATGGCAGCACGGTGCTCTCTTGATTAAAGATGGCGGATGACAGCTAACAGAACTTTTCAAATTGCCCGCTACTACAGAGAGCAGCACGGTGCTCTGTAGATTAAAGATGGCGGATGACAGCTGACGAAATTGCCCGCATGATAGCAGCACAGTGCTCTATTGATTAAAGATGGTGGATGACAGCTGTCAAAAAAAGCACGTGGCTTTGTTTACTAAACAAGAGCACATAGAATTTTTTCAAATTGCCGCCACCACATTTCAAAGGTATCTAGCTAAAGAGCGCAGCACTGAGGTTTGTGATGCAAGATGGCGGATGACAGCTGTCAGAAAAAAGCACGTGAGTTTGTTTCCAAACAAGAGCATGTAGAATTTTTCAAATTGCCGCCACCACATAGAGGGCAGCACGGTGCCCTCTTGATTAAAGATGGCTGCTGTCATGTGGAATTGCCTGCCACCACAGGTATCTAGCTAAAGAGGGCAGCACGGTGCTCAAAGATGGCTGCTATCAAAAAGCATTTTTCAAATTATCCGCCACCACATTTCAAAGGTAAGTAGCTAAAGAGGGCACCACTGTGCTCTATGGATTAAAGATGGTGGATGACAGCTGTCAAAAAAGCACGTAGATTTGTTTATCTCGCGCTAGTGAGGTTAAGTTGGTAGCACTAAGGTTTAGGCCCGTTAAGATGGCAGCACTGCGGATGACAGCTGTGACGAATTTACATCTACTACGATAAAGAGGGCAGCACTGTGCTCTATAGATTAAAGATGGCGGATGTCAGCTGTCAAAAAAGCACATAGCTTTGTTTCCAAACAAGAGCACGTGGAATTTGCCGCCACCACATTTCAAAGGTAAGTAGCTAAAGAGGGCAGCACGGTGCTCTCTGGATTAAAGATGGCGGATGATAGCTGTCAAAAAAGCGCATGGGTTTGTTTCCAAACAAGAGAATGTAGAATTTTTCAAATTGCCGCCACCACATTTCAAAGGTATCTAGCTAAAGAGTGCAGCACTGAGGTTTGTGATGCAAGATGGCGGATGATAGCTGTCAGAAAAAAGCACGTGAGTTTGTTTAAGAGGGCAGCACGGTGTTCAAAGATGGCTGCTGTCAAAAAGCATTTTTCAAATTATCCGCCACCACATTTCAAAGGTAAGTAGCTAAAGAGGGCAGCACTGTGCTCTATAGATTAAAGATAGCGGATGACAGCTGTCAAAAAAGCACGTGGATTTGTTTATCTCACGCTAGTGAGGTTAAGTTGGTAGCACTAAGGTTTAGGCCCGCCAAGATGGCAGCACTGCCGATGACAGGTGACGAATTTTACATCTACTACGATAAAGAGGGCAGCACAGTGCTCTGTGGTTTAAAGATGGCGGATGACAGCTATCAAAAAGCACGTGGCTGTCAAAAAGCACGTGGCCTTGTTTACCACGCGCTAGTTAGGTTAAGTTGGCACTACTGAGGTTTAGGCCCGTCAAGATGGCAGTACTGAGGTTAGCGATGCGTTGTTGTCGATTACAGCTGTCAAAAGGCACGTGGCTTTGTTTACAAATTCAAATTTCCCGCGGGAGGTGGAGGAGACCTCTGGGAGGCCTCTGGCTGAGGTGGAGGTGGAGGAGGCATCTGGGAGGCCTCTGGCTGAGGTGGAGGTGGAGGTGGCCTCTGGGAGCCTGAGGTGGAGGTGGCGCCAGAACCATCCAATTATACTACTGACCTTAAAAAATATAAAGCAATACTTTTTGCTACTGACGCAACACGAGTAGTTACAAGAGAACAGAAGCTGTAAATGCAAATAAGAGTTACAAGTATCGTGAGTTTATTTCTAAGCTGTTTCCGACTGCACGTAGTCTTGATGTTATCCACAAGCCTTCGTTGCCGTATGTTGATGTAAGATACTGGAATGATCCAAACTTACTCGTTCAACGATTACAACTTTTAAGAGCATCGCAAGAGGCTGGTCACACAGGTCACGGATCAGAAATTCTGGAAATAGAAAGAGAACTACGTTATGCCGGTATTATTTTGTAATGGCTCGTCAAGAGAAGATCTCACCTGTAAAGGTAAATATCGCACATGAGTTACATAAACCAGCACGTCGCACCTACTGTCGCAGGCGCGTTATTACACGAGGAAAAGATGATCTCTGGCAAGCAGACTTAGTAGAAATAATTCCATATGCCTCTAGTAATAAGGGGTATAAGTATCTACTTACTGTTATCGATGTGTACTCGAAGTTTGCTTTTGCACATCCCGTGCGTTCTAAAACAGCAGCTCAAGTTAAAGAAGCATTTAAACATATTGTTGAAGAATCGAAACGCTGCCCAAGGCTTCTTCAAACTGATCAAGGTAAAGAGTTTTACAACAAGGATTTTTCTTCTTACCTCAAGTTACTTGGCATTCAACACTACTCTACGTTCAGCAATCTCAAGACAAGTGTTGTAGAACGCTTTAATCGTACACTCAAAACAATTATGTGGCGAGAATTTACAGCACTAGGTTCATATCGTTGGATTGATCTGCTACCTAGACTTTTATCTACCTACAACGATACACCTCATCGCACTATCGGAACAAAGCCACGTCTTGTTACAAAGAATACACCTCGTCTATATGCTATTCATCTTGTAATTAAAACAGCTGATCCACGTCGCTATCGCTTTAAAGAAGGTGATTTTGTTCGCATCAGCAAACACAAGTCTATTTTTGCAAAAGGATACACACCTAACTGGAGCACTGAAATTTTTCAAATCAGAAGTGTTAAGCTTACTAACCCAGTTACGTATTTACTTCGCGATCTCAGAGGACAGCCTATTGAAGGAGGATTCTACATCGAAGAACTGCAGAAAACAAAATATCCTGATCACTATTTAGTTGAACGTGTTATTCGACGTCGTGGCAATAAACTGTATGTTAAATGGGTTGGTTTTAATAACAGCTTTAATTCATGGATTAATAAAGAGGATGTACTTTAAATCTTATGTGTGTTTTCTTTTAATTCTCTACCTCTCCTTTCTTCTAAGTCACTAGGACATGCTGTAGGATTAAACAACACCTGTAATATGTTTTGACAATTCATATTTATTTTAGAATATATATACATATTTATCCTTTGTTTATTTTACTGTCTTTGTCACTCAGTTTCCGTTTTATTGCACCAACAACGACAAGTGCTGCTATCTTCTTCTGAGCAGCTGAAGCACTAGGTAATAACATACACACACAGCATAACTTTACGAAGCAGATTTTAACAGCTACACGACATACTCTGTGCAGGCAGCATGTAACTACGTGTCAGGCGAACGTGTTCTAGGGCCGCAGGGGAGATGAATTATAAAGGAAGGATGATAGACATAAAGCTGAAAATTACAGGCCAGTAAGTTTGACATGCGTTGCATGTAAGCTTTGGGAAGGCATTCTTTCTAATTATATTAGACATGTTTGTGAAATTAATAACTGGTTTGATTAGAAGGCAGTTTGGGTTTAGGAAATGTTATTCTACTGAAGCTCAACTTGTAGGATTCCAGCAAGATATAGCAGATATCTTGGATTCAGGAGGTCAAATGGACTGTATCGCAATTGATCTGTCTAAAGCATTTGATAAGGTGGATCATGGGAGACTACTGGCAAAAATGAGTGCAGTTGGACTAGACAAAAGAGTGGCTGAATGGGTTGCTATATTTCTACAAAATAGATCTCAAAGAATTAGAGTAGGTGAAGCTTTATCTGACCCTGTAATAATTAAAAGGGGAATTAATCAGGGCAGTATTATTGGACCTTTATGTTTTCTTATATATATAAATGATATGAGTAAAGGAGTGGAATCGGAGGTAAGGCTTTTTGCAGATGATGTTATTCTATATAGAGTAATAAATAAGTTACAAGATTGTGAGCAACTGCAGCATGACCTCGAAAATGTTGGGAGATGGACAGCAGGCAATGGTATGTTGATAAATGGGGTTAAAAGTCAGGTTGTGAGTTTCACAAATAGGAAAAGTCCTCTCAGTTTTAATTACTGCGTTGATGGGGTAAAAGTTCCTTTTGGGGATCATTGTAAGTATCTAGGTGTTAATATAAGGAAAGATCTTCATTGGGGTAATCACATAAATGGGATTGTAAATAAAGGGTACAGATCTCTGCACATGGTTATGAGGGTGTTTAGGGGTTGTAGTAAGGAGGTAAAGGAGAGGGCATGTAAGATCCCAACTAGAGTATGGTTCCAGTGTATGGGACCCTCACCAGGATTACCTAATTCAAGAAAAAAATCCAAAGAAAAGCAGCTCAATTTGTTCTGAGTGATTTCTGACAAAAGAGTAGCGTTACAAAAATGTTGCAAAGTTTGGTCTGGGAAGAATTGGGAGAAAGAAGACGAGCTGCTCGACTAAGTGGTATGTAATATGCTTACAATTTTGTATTTTATATTTTTTATTCCAACTTTTCAATACGATACATTTATATATTATATTATATTATATTTATATATATTAATACATTTAATTTATATTCCAATTTTAGTATTGTCATTAATATTCTTAAACTGTCAATGTGTTCACAAATTCCTATGTTTATGTATTTTACTACTTAATTTTAGAATTATAATTAAGCACAAATTTGTCAAAGCAATTAACAATGACAGGTCTTAACCTTGAGATGATTACAAAGGCTGAGGATGCTTGAAACCAAGCGAAACATGTCCCTATAAAATAAAGTTGTAGCAATATGAATTTCTAACAACATAAAATTACTGTAATTGTATTGAAAAGGTGGAATAAAGGAGTATGAAGTGCAAAATTTTAAGCATATTGTAGCAAATTTCAATACAGGTCTAAACATGAGATTAGTTACATGTAATAAGAGGTATGTTCCGAGCTGTCAGCAGAGAGATGGCATGGAATGACATTAGTAGACGAATAAGTTTGAGTGGCATCTTTAAAAGTAAGAAGGATCACAATATGAAGATGAAGTTGGAATTCAAGAGGACAAATTGGGGCAAAGAGCCTCCGTGGCTCAGATGGCAGCGCATCGGCCTCTCACCGATGGATACCGTGGTTCAAATCCCGGTCACTCCATGTGAGATTTGTGCTGGACAAAGCGGAGGTGGGACAGGTTTTTCTCCGGGTACTCTTGTTTTCCCTGTCATTTTTCATTCCAGCAACACTCTCCATTCTCATTTCATAGCATCTATCAGTCATTACTAAATCACTTTGGGAGTGGCGACCCCATCGTACTAATAGCCTATACATGATTCATTCATTACATCCCTGACCCGCTCAATGACTAGAAAACAGATTGTAGGTTTTCAAATTGGGGCAAATATTCATTTATAGGAAGGGAAGTTACGGATTGGAATAACTTACCAAGGGAGATGTTCAATAAATTTCCAATTTCTTTGAAATCATTTAAGAAAAGGCTAGGATAACAACAGATAGGAAATCTGCCACCTGGGCGACTGCCCTACATGCAGATCAGGATTGATTGATTGAAGAAAAGAAGATCAATCACTTTATTGATGAGTCCACGCCCAACACGCTTCCTCACCTTTTTCCCAGCACGTTTCTTCACCTTTTCCTTGTTTACTCTCTCCGCAGCCATGATAAGTGTTTATAAGCGAAGACAACTCGTTAGTTTTAGGTCCGTGATACAGTTTAATTAGTTGACATGTACGGCACTGTCTCACAGAAGGTCTTCTACCTAAACTCACGTGTTCATGGTGTAAACTACACGTTTGAAGCTCTTACGAAACAGGATCTTGACTCCACTCACGAGGCACCTTATCCCAAATCTTCCTTACGAATTCGCATCTACATTAACCAAAAATGCCTTTGGTAATGCATTTAACTCTTCTTCAGTAAAAGTGTTTAGTTTCTTTTTTCATGCATAAAACTTTACGATCGCCTATTCAACTGCATTACACTTAGTATCTGTTAGAAATGGCATGATGTCTTTACTCTACAAATGTTTCTTTTACACTAAGGTTATTTCGACACTGCAGTTTACATATGTTGTTCACTTCCCGGCATGCACTGCAACACAACCAATCAAAGAGCATGCATACATGTTGTAAAGACTGTTTACTTGTTTCTCTGCTATGCTCTTTCGGAAGAATTTTAAATGATGGGCACCCCAATTCATGCATGTCGATAATTTCACACGATGACGGTAGATAATCACGCAACCATTCTTTCTTTTCACATCCCTTTAAAAGAACAAGATCTGCTCTTGACAAAAGTGCATTCATCATTAAAGGTAGAAAAAGATAAGGTATTCCTTTTTCTTCCCACTTCAAACCTAAATTGTTTTCAATCCATTGAGTCTGCTTTTTATTTTCATCTGTTTGCAAACAGTAAGGGAACGGTGGGCTAAATACTAAATTAACAAGTTTTGGTGCTCACAACACACTGCAATCTAACACAGCCACCTCTTTAAACACAAATTTGTTGCCGTTTACTTTAAAGCCTTGCACATCAACTATTAATGTTTTCATCATGTTCGCGCTCCACTCTCTATCACTGTTTCTCGAAGACTAAAGCTTTTAGTCAACGAACAGGTTTAAACATGCGCACCTACAATAACGTCATCACTGCAGCACGTGCTTACTCTAGCTTTCCCGATGCATGTTTAAACTTGTTCGATAAAGTTATGCCTTAACAGAGGAAGAGGCTATAACAGCCACCGTCATCTTGTGTCGTAGGCACCTAAGTGCTAATTAGCGATGTAGTAGCCCTAAAGATAGCAGCACGGTACTCTGTTGAATAAAGATGGCTGCTGTCGAATAGCATTGTCCGCCACCACATTTCGACTAAAGAGTGCAGCACCGAGATAAGCGATGCGATGTAAGATAGCGGTAGCTGTGTTGATTAAAGATGGCAGCTTGTCAAATAGAATTTTTCAAATTATCCGCTTCTACATTTCAACTAAAGAGGGCAGCACTGAGGTTTGCGAAGCAAGAAGGAGGATGACAGCTGTCACGTGGATTTTAAATTACCAGCAGTGTTGTAAAGAGGGCAGCACTAAGGTTAGCGATGGAAGATGGCGGATGACAGCTGTCACGTGGAATTGCCCGCCACCATATTTCAGCTAAAGAGTGCAGCACGATGCTCTATTGATTAAAGATGGCTGCTGTCAAATTGTCCGCCACCACATTTCAACTAAAGAGTGCAGCACTGAGGTTTGCGATGCAAGATGGCGGATAACAGCTTGTCAAATAGATTTTTCAAATAGTCCGCCTCAAAGGTAAGTAGCTAAAGAGGGCAGCACTAAGGTTTGCGATGCAAGATGACGGATGACAGCTGTGACGTAGAAATTGTCCACTACTACGATAACGAGTGCAGCACGGTGCTCTGTCGATTAAAGATGGCTGCTTTTCAAATTGTCCGCCACCACATTTCAACTAAAGAGTGCAGCACGGTGCTCTCTTGATTAAAGATGGCTGCTGTAGAATTTTTTCAAATTGTGTGTCTCAAAGATAAGTAGCTAAAGATTACAGCACTGTGCTCTCTTGTTTAAAGATGGCTGATGACAGCTGTCGAAAAAGCACGTGAGTTTGTAAAGCACTTCGAATTTGCCGCCACCACATTTCAACTAAAGAGTGCAGCACGGTGCTCTCTTGATTAAAGATGGTTGCTGTAGAACTTTTTCAAATTGTGCGCCTCAAAGATAAGTAGCTAAAGAGTGCAGCACTGTGCTCTCTTGTTTAAAGATGGCGGATGACAGATGTCGCGAAAGCACGTGAGTTTGTAAAGCACTTCGAATTTGCCGCCACCACATTTCAACTAAAGAATGCAGCACGGTGCTCTCTTGATTAAAGATGGCGGATGACAGCTGTCGAAAAAGCACGTGAGTTTGTAAAGCACTTCGAATTTGCCGCCACCACATATTAAAGGTATGTAGCTAAAGAAGGCAGCACGGTCATCTCTTGATTAAAGATGGCGGATGGTAGCTGTCAAAAAAGCACGTGAGTTTGTAAACCATTTCGAATTTGCCGCCACCACATTTCAACTAAAGAGTGCAGCACAGCGCCCTCTTGAATAAAGATGGTGGATGACAAAAAGCACGTGAGTTTGTTTCCAAACAAGAGAATGTGGAATTAGCCACCACCACATTTCAACCAAAGAGTGCAGCACTGTGCTCTCTTGATTAATGATGGCGGATGACAGCTGTCAAAAAAGCACGTGGGTTTTGTTTCCAAACAAGAGCGAGTACAATTTTTCAAATTGCCGCCACCACATTTCAAAGGTATGTAGCTAAAGAGTTCAGCACTGGGCTCTCTTGATTAAAGGTGGCGGATGACAGCTGTCGTAAAAGCACGTGAGTTTGTAAAGCACTTCGAATTTGCCGCCACAACATTTCAACTAAAGAGTGCAGCACGGTGCTCCCTTGATTAAAGATGGCGGATGGTAGCTGTCAAAAAAGCACGTGGCATTGTTTCCAAACAAGAGCATGTGGAATTTTTCAAATTGCCGCCACCACATTTCAACTAAAAAGTGCAGCACGGTGGTCCCTTGATTAAAGATGGCGGATGGTAGCTGTCAAAAAAATCACGTGGCTTTGTTTCCAAACAAGAGCACGTAGAAGTTTTCAAATTGCCGCCACCACATTTCAACTAAAGAGTGCAGCACTGTGCCCTCTTGATTAAAGATGGCTGCTGTCACGTAGAATTGCATGCCACCACATTTCAACTAAAGAGTGCAACACGGTGCTCCGTCGATTAAAGATGACTGCTATCAAAAAGCATTTTTCAAATTATCCGCCACCACATTTCAAAGATATGTAACTAAAGAGGACAGCATGGTACTCTGTTGATTAAAGATGGCGGATGACAGCTGTCAAAAAAGCATGTGGATTTGTTTACCGATTCAAATCTCGCGCTAGTTAGGTTAAGTTGGTACCACTAAGGTTTAGGCCCGTCAAGATGGCAGTACTGTGGTTAGCGATGCGTTGTTGTCTGTCAAAAAGCACGTGGCTGTCAAAAAGCACGTGGATTTGTTTACCGATTCAAATCTCGCGCTAGTAAGGTTAAGTTGGCAGCACTGGAAGAGGCCCCTGGCTGCGGTGGAGAAGGCCCCTGGGAAGGGCCCCCGGGTGGTGGTGGTGGAGGAGGCCCCTGGGAGCCCGCTGGCGGCGGTGGCGCCCGAACCATCCAATTACTGTATACTACTAGCATAGACTGCAGTTCCTTATTCCCCGACTTTACATACCGATTTTCATTAAATTCTGTTTACCCATTTTCTCGAGACTCGGCGCTGATAATGACTTAAACAACAAAACTCCAAATTCATGAATATCTCTGTTATCATAGCCGGTACGGTAAAAGTAAAGTAAAATGATCAGAAATGTAATACTATACAACTTTAGTTATGTAGTATTTATCGGGAGGATCACTAATAACAAATACTTAAGAATCAAGTTTTAGGCCTTCGCTAAACTACCATTTCACTCAGCGTGAATAAAATTATTTATAGCCTAGATTGTAGCGACTTATTTCCCAACTTTGTAACCGATTTTCATTAAGATAGGGCCACAAATAACATAAATATCTGAAAATTAAATTTTAGCCCTTCCCCTAAACTACCATTTCTCTCGCGTGAATAAAATTATTTATGGCCTAGATTGTCGCGACTTACTTCCCGACTTTGCGGTACCGATTTTCATTAAATTCTGTTTAGCCGCTTTCTAGTGATGCGTGTACATACATACAGACAGATAGATAGAAATTACAGAAAATTAAAAAGCGCATTTCCTTATTACTGAAGGACTTTCTTCTCTGGAAACATTTAACGCCCGAAGTAAATAATAAGCTTATTACTGTGTAAAAGTAATTTCAATTGTAAATTGTACCTAGAGAAGCCAGGGATTGTAAAAACTCTTCATGTAATGTTGCCTTAAGTAGGCTATAAGAAATTTGTTAATGTTGGAGAGCGTGTAAACTCTTTTCTAAGTTTTTTGCAATATTGAGGGGTGCCTTTGGAAGGCCGTACTTGTAATCCTTGGAGCAAAGTGCTCTTAAATTGGGATATTCCTGTCCTTGTCTAAACATTGAGATTTTGCAGATTTTGTAAAATGGATCTTGTAGCTCAAGAACTTGTAAATCGGGGGTTTGAAGCCCAAAATTGTTAAATTCCCTATTCTGGGACTCTCTAATTGTATCCCCAATTTGTCATTGTTATTTCAGTAAGTGAAAAGTTGTTAAGTTTGTTTTTTGAAAAGAAACATAACCTTTATTTAAGGTTTTAAATTAATGTTTGATATTGTAGTTAGACCCATTCTACCCAGCACCTTCTTTCACCTCTGCGTTCCACAGATACCCCGGAACAATTATTATTATTATTATTATTATTATTATTATTATTATTATTATTATTATTATTATTATTATTATTATTATTATTATTAGAATTTGTTTTTCGTCGTACCGACACATATAGGTCTTATGGCGACAATGGGGCAGGAAAGGTCTAGGAGTGGGAAGGAAGCAGCCGTGGTCTTAATTAAGGTACAGCTCCAGCATTTGCTTGGTGTCAAAATGGGAAACCATGGAAAACCATCTTCAGGGCTGCCGACAGTGCGGCTCGAACCCACTGCCGTATCTCCCGGATGCAAGCTCACAGCCGCGCGACCCTAACCACATGGCCAACTCGACCGGTCGAAAGTTATGTAAACGACTGTCTAACTAACAAACCCACTGGCACTACAGCCTTGAAGGGCTTTGGCCTACCAAGCGACCGCTGCTCAGCCCGAAGGCCTGCAAATTCCAAGGTGTCGTGTGGTCAGCACGACGAATCCTCTCGGCCGTTATTCTTGGCTTTCTAGACCGGGGCCGCTATCTCACCGTCAGATAGCTCCTCAATTCTAATCACGTAGGCTGAGTGGACCTCGAACTAACCCTCAGATCCAGGTAAAAATCCCTGACCTGGCAGGGAATGGAACGCGGGGCCTCCGGGTAAGATGCAGGCACGCTATCCCTACACCACGGGGCCGGCAAAAGACTGTCTAGAGCAGGGATGACGAACCTTTTCCAACTAGTGTGCCATTTTAAGTCTGGGTTATTACTATCATCTGTTGACTGTGCCACTTGTTATTTTCCATTAGGGGATGTCTACACACACACACACACACACACACACACACACACACACACACACACACACACACACACACACACACGCACCCCTCCCGGGACTTCCTTTATAAATTCCCGATTATGCTTCATAATACGTCATTTATTTATTCATTTACAGATTCATTTATTTATTTAGTATACATATATCTGGCATGTTCCGTGGGGCTGTGCCTCCACGGCGGTTTCCTTCCCACTTGTACGCCAATCCCATTTTCGCCGCAAGACCTATCTATGTCGGTGCGACGTAAAACAAATTGTAAAAGAATAGTTATTAGATACAAAACTCAAAAGTACTAATATAGCGAATGGACTTAACTTCCTCCATTAGCTTCATTATCATTCCATGTTGAAGTTTGTATGCTCAACAATTAAACTAATTTCTCCCTCTTCACATTTCCATAACGAAATGGAAAGTTTAAAAAAAGAGGTATCCTTTTTTGTAAGGTCACATTCTCCTTTCATCAAAACATACTGCATACATGTGGGAGTTATCCAAATTAGCTTTCAATTGCTCCGAAACTTCTTCATTCATTGTTAATATTCTATCCTTGACAGCAGTTCACCTGGCTGGCATTCCTTTAATTCTGTTCATTATTAGTTGTTCGTTAGGGAAGTTTTCAAATAATGTGTCGGACGTCAATAAGAAACTTTGTTTCAACAACTCTTCCCATGCATGCTGTACTATGCAGTGAGACAGTCGCACTGATATTAGTTTGTTTTGTGCAATGTTCGATATTTTGTGACACGAACTCTCTTCTTTCTTCATTTGAAATGGAACAAATATTCGAATGATCAGTCTCGAAGTTGCGCTTTACATAAATGTGGGGGATACAATTGTTTTCGAACACAGGCAACACATCTTTTTATCAGTCCGAATTCCCTTGGCCAGAGTTCTTGAAAAATACCACCTTTGTTAAGTTTCTGTTCTTTTCGGCACCGAAAACATGTTTGCGACGTCCGTATACAAAACCACTAGAAAACGACACTATCTCACTTGACTTTCGGACCTATCAGTGTAGCAGTGTTGCCATATTGCACGTCCGAATGGAACTAGTATTTAGATTTTCGATATTTATTTCTTACACGTGAAACTTTATATGTATTGTCTGCAGTGCAAGACGTATATATAAAATATTATTATGTTCATGTGGTGTGCCACCGAAATCGTGTTCGCATAGGTTCGCCATCCCTGGTCTAGAGGGTCGGTCAGATGTGCTCCATTCACATTTATCATCTTTCTTTTTTCTTAATCTGTTTACCCTCCAGGGTTGTTTTTCCCCCAGACTCAGCGAGGGATCCCACCTCTACCGCCTCTAGGGCAGTGTCCTGGAGCGTGAGACATTGGGTCGGGGATACAACTGGGGAGAATGACCAGTACCTCGCCCAGGCGGCCTCACCTGCTATGCTGAACAGGCGCCTTGGTGGGGGATGGGAATATTGGAAAGGATAGGCAAGGAAGAGGGAAGGAAGCGGCCGTGGCCTTAAGTTAGGTACCATTCCGGCATTTGCCTGGAGGAGAAGTGGGAAACCACGGAAAACCACTTCCAGGATGGCTGAGGTGGGAATCGAATCCACCTCTACTCAGTTGACCTCCCGAGGATGAGTCGACCCCGTTCCAGCCCACGTACCACTTTTGAAATTTCGTGGAAAAGCCGGGAATCGAACCCGTACCTCCGGGGGTGGCAGCTAATCACAGTAACCACTACTACAGAGGTGGACCACATTTATCACACCATATTATGGGAAAATTGGAGAGGCGCACAAGATGTGTAAGAGGCAAGGCCAATAGGGAGTCATGCAGGCCCATGTATCATGACGCACCCATCACTATATAATTTTAATTGCATCCTTAATGTTAAAGAAAATCTCGATGATCTGACATCTCACGGAAATGTACACTCATACGATACTCGGAGAAGGAATGTTATCATTAGTCCAGCCCGTGGACCGCTATTCACACAGACGCGTAACGACTGTCGTTTGTTTTCTCGCTCGCGGCCTTCTTGGAAAGGATGTTCTGCAGCAGTGCTCAGTGCTGCCAACATCTGTACTATGCTTCGAATTGTTCCCCGCTCTTGCCATTCGCGAAGCGGACTTCGCGGACTTAGGCCCCTAGTTTCGTATACGGTTAGGATAGGATCTAGGCAAGACCATTGGTCTGGACGGTTAGAATTCTTGCCGTGGACAAGACCATTGGTCTGGACGGTTAGAATTCTTGCCGTGAACAAGACCATTGGTCTGGACGGTTAGAATTCTTGCCGTGGACAAGACCATTGGTCTGGACGGTTAGAATTCTTGCCGTGGACAAGACCATTGGTCTGGACGGTTAGAATTCTTGCCGTGGACAAGACCATTGGTCTGGACGGTTAGAATTCTTGCCGTGAACAAGACCATTGGTCTGGACGGTTAGGATTCTTGCCATGGACAAGACCATTGGTCTGGACGGTTAGAATTCTTGCCGTGGACAAGACCATTGGTCTGGACGGTTAGAATTCTCGCCGTGGACAAGACCATTGGTCTGGACGGTTAGAATTCTTGCCGTGGACAAGACCATTGGTCTGGACGGTTAGAATTCTTGCCGTGGACAAGACCATTGGTCTGGACGGTTAGAATTCTTGCCGTGGACAAGACCATTGGTCTGGACGGTTAGAATTCTTGCCGTGGACAAGACCATTGGTCTGGACGGTTAGAATTCTTGCCGTGGACAAGACCATTGGTCTGGACGGTTAGGATTCTTGCCATGGACAAGACCATTGGTCTGGACGGTTAGAATTCTTGCCGTGAACAAGACCATTGGTTTGGACGGTTAGAATTCTTGCCGTGAACAAGACCATTGGTCTGGACGGTTAGGATTCTTGCCATGGACAAGACCATTGGTCTGGACGGTTAGAATTCTTGCCGTGAACATGGCGTATAATAATAATCTTTATTAGGTTATAAAAGTAAATGTGCTTCTTGGGGCGGGATGGTGGGTTCCTGGACATCGCAAAGAACACATCTCTCCTCTGAGACGCTCTCCAAGTAAGATTTCACTAATTCCACTCACTTGTAACATTACAAATTACGCCGGTCTACGGGCTGTACTAATGCCGGAATGTTTTAGATTTACCACACGTTAGATTGAAAACATAGGGGCCGATGACCTTCGATGTTAGGTCCCTTAAAACAACAAGCATCATCATCATCATCAGATTGGAAACAGACACAAGGAATTATTGTAGATGTCCCGTGACTCTACCGGCAGGACGACCCAAAGGAGAGCGGGCCAGCGATCTGGATTAATAAACGTAAGGACCAACCCAGAGGTATAATGTCAAGACAAAGTTTCGAACAGCTTGACTACAACATTTATTTTACACACAATAAAGAACAAACATATTCGGAAGCGCTTGGGAACTAACATGGTTTAAAGGAGGGTTTTGACCCGTTTCCATCATTCATCCTAGGTGAAACAGAAAGGTAATCCTCTCCTCTTACTAAAGAAGTAACATGAACATAACTATTCGACTTGGTACCATATAAACTTCAAACTTCAAACATATCACAACTAGGGTGCTACGTATACACAGTTCACCAGCTACCTCGTCTAAAGTGCACGTCAAATTAACATCCCTTTCGGATTCTATAGCAAACGTAAAACATCGCTTCTCGAACTAAACACCCAGAACATTCTGGAACCTTCATATCATACGCGTGAGCTCTTTCCTTGGCTCCTACCTTGATTACAAACTAATATCGATAACGTAGGCTCTAGTGGCCACCGATAGCTTATGATACAAGAAACATATAAATTAAGGGCCATAACACTTCAAGTCCATTGCTCAATAATATATCTGCTGTGCTCTGTTGTGAGTTCACAAACTAAAGTCGCCAGATACATATCCGTATCCTAGTTCCTAGTTCCTCCCATCATCCTACCAACATATAGAAAACCTGAAGATCTTACCTCCCATGCCCCCCTCACGGTCCTTGGTTCAATGTAAGAGAAGTGCTCTGCACCCAGAGCAGCAGGCGAGCCGCACAGGCCCGCAAGCCCCCTCTCTCGGAGAAGCCGGGAGGGGATAAGCGCACGCGAGGGGCATGGCGGAAGATAGAGATACCAAAAGAAATGCAAGAACCGGAGAGAAGCCCCACGCCGGAACGAATTCCTTGCCCATGGAGCCATAAGTGAGGAACAGGGAGCGAACACATTTATTACAACATCTCAATGGCCAAGATAGACAGAAACACGCACAATTAATTACAATAAATTTCAATGAGCTCACTAGGAGCGCTGCACGTATATCAAGTTCGTTAAGGCTGGGGGAGATAAAACTCACGGTTCAGTAGATATAATGGGATTAAACTGTTCAATAAGCTGCCTACTCAATGGAAATATATGCCCTTAACCCTCTACTGCACGAATTATTTTTCGTTTTCGTTTGGTGAAGAAAATTTCAAGCTTTAATGTTCAATATACGTTCAGTGTTTTACACCTACTAGCAATTCTTAACTGGGTCTAATAGCTTAATACTCGTATGTGATGTGGATTGCCGTAATGGGGTATATACTATACGCGAACCTTTTCTTGAGTCCTGAGCTCTAGTGCTGAATCGGTAGACCTCGGTTATCTTCGACATCCATATTGGCAACCTTTGAAACATAAACTATGAATCGCTTATTCATCGCTGTGCGACATCTGGCGTACACTTTACGAACTAGTACTGTTGTTGTTTACACAGCAAAGCCAAACTATATCATTCATGCTAGTAACAAGATTCGCATCGAGAAATGTTATATGATGTTAAATAATGTATGTGTGACACAGTTGTTGACGTAAGATAAGAAATATTTAGAAAATTCATATCGATCGATCATATTATCGATTCAATTCAGATTTCATTTCCATTCAGTTGGCAGTATAACCGGAACCGGCAGCGCTCCCTCCTTATTCCTCAGCCCGTAAAAATCGGGCTCAAGAAAAGGTTCGCGTATAGTGTATATATATGACTTAACGATATTACGCTAAGCTTTTAACATTCAAAGACCGAATATTACTGCCTACTGGCCATGGGTACGTATTGCATGGCGCAAGTATACCGTAGGTCGGTAATGTCTTTGAGCTTGAGCCAGAGGTCAATGTGATGGGGAGGGTCCACGTAAAATAAACGGTGGTTGGTACGCGTGGATGTTGACGGGGTGGAAGGAGTACCTTTTGTTGTAGGGCTGTTTTGTCTTATGTTATGTAAAAAAAATAAGGCATCACTCGGATATGTGCTTCATTGATTCTACAGCTGAACCTGTGCCTTAAAACTACCTCTGTCTACAATCTGTTTCCATTTATGCACGTGAAAAGTTATATGTTGTCTAACGGCAACAGTATGCAGTAGAGGGTTGAGTAACTTCAAAACATGTCTAAAAAATGGCTGTTATTAGACAGTTTTTATTCACTATCTGAATATGAAGAAAAAATAACGCTATGAACGTTAGCACCTTCCTGGTAGTTACTATTCAATAGGCAAATAGCCCAGAGTGTCACGATAAACTACAATTTTACTTTTCATTGCATATAAACCAGGGCTGTCCAACGTTCGTTTCTACGCGAGCACATTCACATGATAACTAAGGGTATGCGGGCGCCAGGTACGATTCCACTAATTTGACTACTGTTATCGGTACTACAACGACTAAATAATAATAATAATAATAATAATAATAATAATAATAATAATAATAATAATAATAATAATAAATCTAGAATTAAAAATTATATGAAAATATATTTACTCACATAATTAATGTGAAATCTCGCACTGCATGCTCGCTGCAAGTTGAGAAAAGTCTGGTGTGTAACTGGAACAGGCTGCTCTTAACGCGTCATCCAAGTGTGAGTCTGTCAGGAAGGATCGGTATTTGTTTTTTATTATGTTCATAGTCGAAAACGCCACTTCACAAAGATAGGTTGAACCAAAACAAGTTTGCATCTTCAGAGCAACACTGCGGGTAATGGGATATTTTTTACCGTCTACCAGAGTCCAGAAATTGCCACATGTTGCGTAGGAGGATTTCAAAGAAAGGTCTGACTGAAGGCTTAAAATTTCCATTTCTAATTCTTCAGGACTATAATTTTCGAATATTTCACACATCCTCCCTCCAAGCTCTCAAACGTCAACAGAAGCGAAGGGATTATTGACAAACATGATCACTGGTTCAAGCATTGAAAACTGGCTAAATCTGCTACCAAATTCGGACCCAAGGATTTCAAGATATTTAGCAAGAGATGAAAAATCACGCTTGCCGCCATTTACTGTATCTGCCATAGATCTCAAATTTGGAAAATATGAAAGGGAATTTCTATTTAAATGGACAATCCATACCTTAAGTTTCTTTTCAAATGCATTGACAATACCTTATCATACCTGAAATATTATGATCTTTTCCTTGCAATTCGAGATTTAACTCATTTAATTTTGAGGTGATGTCTGCCGAGAATGCTAATTCGATTAGCCAAGATATATCATCAGGTTCGTGATAATATTTCCCAGGAGATGATTTCATAAAGTCTCGTATCTCATCCAACAGGCAGCAAAACCGTTCGAGTGTTTTCCCCCTACTAAGCCACCTTACGTCTGCATGAAGGATGACGTCACCATACTCCGAATCTGACATACTTAAAATATTTCTGAACAATCGATGACGAATAGATGACGATCTTATATAATTCACGACTTGAGTTACAATTTTCATGACATGATCGAATTTTAAAACCTTCGCGCATAAAGATTCTTGGTGAATAATACAGTGATAAGAAAGAAATTTTGGAAATGATTCATCCTTAGCGCAAAGAGAAAGAAATCCTTTATTTCTACCAGTCATAGACGGTGCTACATCTGCTGGTATAGCGACAAGCTTTGACAGTGGTAAGTTACTCTCTTTGGTGAATTTAACGAAAGCATTAAGTATGTCTTCTCCCCTAAGTATGTCCATGAAGTGGCAATAGCTTGACAAATTCTTCTTTTACTGTAAAATCATTAAAAACCATTCCATCAAATACACTCAACTCAGCAGTGTCAGACATATCAGCACTTTCATCAAACTGGAGTGAAAAATGTTCATACGATTTCAAATCCTGACGTAATTGAGATTCCATATTATTAGAAATCTGTTCAACCCGCCTAGCAACAGTTTAGTAGGACAACTGAAGTCCTTTGATTGAAGATATCAATTCAGCTTTATCTTTGTGAGATTCGAACAGAGATTCAGCGGCATTTAGCATAGCTTCTTTCACTACTTCCCCATCACTGAAAGCTTTTTTCCTTTTGGCTAGGATATCATTGTTGGATGCGCTTGAGAACGGTTGGCTGTTGAGAGAGCTCTTGCATTATTGTAGTGATAAAGTAGTGAAAACCTATTGAAATAGCTTAATTTTGTGTATATCTGATTCATTTAGTGCTGTTTATATAGTGGTGTTTAGTGCTTGTTGGTAGAAATTGGGAGTAGTAATAATTATTTAAATTTTGTAACAAGTAATTCAGTTGGTCTTCAGTAAATTACGTTTTCTAGGTTAAGTAGGCTAGCTATTATAGGTGCACCTTGTTTCGAATTTAGGTTTAGGTAATACTTTACGTAAGAATATTAACTTTAAAAATATTTGTAAATATCTGTAGGTTCGTTGGTTGTACTTACAAAGGCAGATTATCATAAGGAATAGTACCGTAACTTCTGCAGCAACTTCTCCGGTATTTCGTATAGATATACGTTCAAACTATCGCGAAGGTAATAATTTACTACATTAAAAAACACGACACGCCTGTAAACTTCCATTTAAAAAGAAGTTAAAGAGATTACACGGTAATAGTTAACAGTCGTATTGTTATTGATTATTGTCGCTCCTCATATTCAAATATTGCATTGTTGGCTACAGTCGTGAACAAAGGGTGTAGTGTAGTCAAGTGAATATAAATAAAAATCAGCTGACCTTGTATTCCATTCATTTGTACTTCTGAGTAGGTAGTTAGTATCCGTAATTTATATTTCGCTCCCTCGATCTTTCAGTATTTATGAGCGGTTAGCTAATAATAATAATAAAGTTCATATATCCCAGTAATTGCAGTTCAAGTCCCTGGAGTAGTAGTAGTAATTTTGATAGAAATATTTGAGAAATTATTGTAGACAACCTCGTATTTTTCAGTAGGCCTAATTCAGGACACTTTTATTCTCCGTCCCGTGGAGTAGGGAAAATAATAGTAATCCACCAGCTGTAACAATCACATAACCACATTTCAGTAGAATTGTAGTGAAGATAAGGTATAATATATTAGATAGTATCTTGCCAGTTATATTCGTGTTTTTCTTCGTGTACGGCAATCCTTTCGATACTTAAGCATTTAACCAAACGCAGTGTAGTGTTGTGTAGATACATTGTAGTATAGATACAGTACATTTAGATAGTGCCGTATCTTGCCTGCTATATTCGTGTGTTATCTTTCGTGTGTATCTATTAGACCCTAATACTAATAGTAATTTGTCTAAGCATTTAGCTTCGTTGGTAATCTTTGAGTACAGTAGTTCTTGCAAATTTCATTTCTGTTGTGCTTAGTAGTGACATACGGTACGGTACCGGTATCGTAATTAGGATACGTCTGAAAGTAGTTTAAAAATTACTGTAGTGTACTGTACAGTAGTATACGAGTAATATCCTATTAGAAATTAGTGTGCTTATTTTGTTATTGTAAAATATTTGTGTAGTACTGGTGTAGTAGAGGTATCCATAGAAACTCTTACTAAAATATTGTTGAAATTAGGATAGGCTTAATTGCAGTTTGGAATTGTGTAGTTCTTGTGTATTACTTTCGATATTCAGTAATTAACAGCAGTTTTTATCCTGTTAGGGGTTGTAGGATTAAAAAAAATAGAGCACGACTAAGTAGTATTGTAGTGTAGTCGTATATTAATTACCTTATTGTTGTGTAGTATCCCAGACAATATATCCCTCCGTTCATTTATTTTTTTGCAAATAAGTTACTTTATTTTTTAATTTAAAATTTTTCCCCCGTAAAGAATGGCTAAGGAGCGCGAGTGTACTTATTGTGGGTGTGGTGAGGCATTGAGGGGTATGAGGGAGGAGTTGGAAAGTTTGAGGGAGATAATTAGGATTCTCACAGAAGAGAGGAAGGAAGATAGGACTCCCTCAAACAATGTACAGGTTACAGTAGGTGTACAAGAGGGAGGGGAAGGAAAGGGAGGAGTTGTAGAAGACAGGTGGTCTAATGTTCTAAGGGGAAGGAGATTGCAGGCCAAGGGCTCTACTCAGGATCAGAATTCAGGACAGGTGTCTGTGCGAAATCGGTACGAGTCACTCCAGGTAGAACAACAGAGGGAAGATGAGGGACAGGGAACTGTTGCTGAGATGCATGGAAGTAGGAGGAAGGGAAAAGGTAGGAAAGGGAAATGTAGAGTAGAGGATAGGAAAAGACAGGTGGAACAGGGTCATGGGAAGGAGAAAAGGGAGGAGGAAGTAGCTTCTGCAGCTATCAGGAAAGATAGGGCTGACCAGGAGGGGAGGGGATCAAATGAGGTGGGTAGGGTTGAGGCTCTGGTCATGGGGGATTCCATCGTTAGACACGTGGGGAAAGTGTGTGGAGGAAAGGGAACCAGGGTAGGATGTTATCCAGGAATTAGGTTGAGGCAGATGTTGAGGAAAGTAGAAGAGAGGGAGGAGGGGAAGGAGAAGGTGGTAGTGTTTCATGTTGGTACCACAACGTAAGGCAAGCTGATATAAGTACCAACATAGTTGGAGATGTGTGGGATCTGGTAAATGCAGCACGGGTGAAGTTTAAGAAAGCGGAGATTGTTATTAGTGGAATACTGTGTAGGAGGGATACTGACTGGAGGGTGATTGGGGATTTAAATGAGACTATGGAGTGGGTATGTGGGAAACTGGGAGTGAGATTTCTAGATCCTAATGGGTGGGTAGGAGATAGGGATCTGCGCTCGGATGGCCTTCATTTAAACCGCAGTGGTACGTATAAGTTAGGAAATTTGTTTGGAAGGGTAATAGGGAGGTACATTCAGGGAAACGGGATGGCCTAGGGAGCGGTGATAAGGGAACAGGGAACTGGAAATCAAGTAGGGATGACATAAAATTGTTAGTGTTGAACTGTAGAAGTATTGTAAAGAAAGGAATAGAATTAAGTAATTTAATAGATATATATTTACCAGATATTGTAATAGGAGTTGAATCATGGCTGAGAAATGATATAATGGATGCAGAAATTTTCTCACGGCACTGGAGTGTGTATCGTAGAGATAGGATAGGAAAGGTGGGAGGGGGAGTTTTCATTCTGGTGAAAGAAGAATTTGTAAGCTACGAAAAAGTTAAAGATGAGACACATGAAATTCTATGTGTAAGGCTGATTTCTAAAGATAACAGGCAACTTGATATATTTGGAGTGTACAGATCGGTAAAGGGTAGCACTGATGCGGATTCGGAATTATTTGATAGGATAGTCAGCTATGTGGGAAACGACATGGAAAGAAATGTGATTGTAGCGGAAGATCTGAATTTGCCAGATGTAAATTGGGAAGGAAATGCGAACGACAGGAAGCATGACCAACAAATGGCAAATAAGTTAATATGGGAAGGACAGCTGATTCAGAAAGTGATGGAACCAACCAGAGGAAAAAATATCCTGGATGTGGTGCTGATAAAACCAGATGAGCTCTATAGGGAAACTGAAGTAATAGATGGTATTAGTGATCATGAAGCTGTTTTTGTGGTAGTTAAAAATAAATGCGATAGAAAGGAAAGTCTTAAAAGTAGGACTGTTAGGCAGTACCATATGGCTGATAAAGCAGGCATGAGGCAGTTTCTAAAAAGTAACTATGATCGGTGGAAAACGGTAAATAAAAATGTAAACAGACTCTGGGATGGGTTTAAAGAAATTGTTGAGGAATGCGAAAACAGGTTTGTACCTTTAAGGGTGGTAAGGAATGGTAAAGACCCACCTTATTATAATAGAGAAATAAAGAGACTAAGAAGGAGGTGCAGACTGGAAAGAAATAGAGTTAGAAATGGCTGTGGAAGTAAGGAGAAATTGAAGGAACTTACTAGAAAATTGAATCTAGCAAAGAAGGCAGCTAAGGATAACATGATGGCAAGCATAATTGGCAGTCATACAAATTTTAGTGAAAAATGGAAGGGTATGTATAGGTATTTTAAGGCAGAAACAGGTTCCAAGAAGGACATTCCAGGAATAATTAATGAACAAGGGGAGTGTGTATGTGAGGATCTTCAAAAGGCAGTCAGCAGTATCTAAAGATTGTTGGTTACAAGGATAATGTCGAGATAGAGGAAGAGACTAAGGCCAAAGAAGTAATAAAATTTACATATGATAACAATGACATTTACAATAAGATACAAAAGTTGAAAACTAGAAAAGCGGCTGGAATTGATCAGATTTCTGGGGATATACTAAAGACAATGAGTTGGAATATAGTACCATATCTGAAGTACTTATTTGATTATTGTTTGGTCGAAGGAGCTATACCAGATGAATGGAGAGTTGCTATAGTAGCCCCTGTGTATAAAGGAAAGGGTGATAGACATAAAGCTGAAAATTACAGGCCAGTAAGTTTGACATGCATTGTATGTAAGCTTTGGGAAGGCATTCTTTCTGATTATATTAGACATGTTTGTGAAATTAATAACTGGTTCGATGGAAGGCAATTCGGTTTTAGGAAAGGTTATTACACTGAAGCTCAACTTGTAGGATTCCAGCAAGATATAGCAGATATCTTGGATTCTGGAGGTCAAATGGACTGTATCGCGATTGACATGTCTAAATCATTTGATAGGGTGGATCATGGCAGACTACTGGCAAAAATGAGTGCAATTGGACTTGACAAAAGAGTGACTGAATGGGTTGCTATATTTCTAGAAAATAGATCTCAGAGAGTTAGAGTAGGTGAAGCTTTGTCTGACCCTGTAATAGTTGAGAGGGGAGTTCCTCAGGGCAGTGTTATCGGACCTTTATGTTTTCTTATATATATAAATGATATGAGTAAAGGAGTGGAATCAGAGGTAAGGCTTTTTGCGGATGATGTTATTCTCTATAGAGTGATAAATAAGTTACAAGATTGTGAGCAACTGCAACGTGACCTCGAAAATGTTGTGAGATGGACAGCAGACAATGGTATGTTGATAAACGGGGCTAAAAGTCAGGTTGTGAGTTTCACAAATAGGAAAAGTCCTCTCAGTTTTAATTACTGCATTGATGGGGTGAAAGTTCCTTTTGGGGATCATTGTAAGTATCTAGGTGTTAATATAAGGAAAGATCTTCACTGGGCTAATCACATAAATGGGATTGTAAATAAAGGGTACCGATCTCTGCACATGGTTATGAGGGTGTTTAGGGGTTGTAGTAAGGATGTAAAGGAGAGTGCATATAAGTCTCTGGTAAGACCCCAACTAGAGTATGGTTCCAGTGTATGGGACCCTCACCAGGATTACCTGATTCAAGAACTGGAAAAAATCCAAAGAAAAGCAGCTCGATTTGTTCTGGGTGATTTCCGACAAAAGAGTAGCGTTACAAAAATGTTGCAATGTTTGGGTTGGGAAGAATTGAGAGAAAGAAGAAGAGCTGCTCGACTAAGTGGTATGTTCCGAGCTGTCAGCGGAGAGATGGCGTGGAATGACATTAGTAGACGAATAGGTTTGAATGGCGTTTATAAAAGTAGGAAAGATCACAATATGAAGATAAAGTTGGAATTCAAGAGGACAAACTGGGGCAAATATTCATTTATAGGAAGGGGAGTTAGGGATTGGAATAACTTACCAAGGGAGATGTTCAATAAATTTCCAATTTCTTTGAAATCATTTCGGAAAGGGCTAGGAAAGCAACAGATAGGGAATCTGCCACCTGGGCGACTGCCCTAAATGCAGATCAGTATTGATTGATTGTAACAAACTTTGTAAGAAGCTATTGTCACGTTACGCGTTTGTTGAACTGGCTTCTTAAACGCACATTGTTGCAATGCTAATTTAGATTTTATGTCATTGACTTTGTGTTTTCTTAGTTCAGAATTAACAGGAAATTCTCTGTCAAATTTTTATGATTAGTCAGAAAATGTCGCTGTACATTACTTCTTTTAGGAACAGACGCGCTAGCATTACACAATAAACACACAGACTTTCCTTCTTTTTTTTCAATAAAGCAATACTGGTCCTCCCATTCACCGTTAAAGTTATTATTTCTTTGCCTTTTAGCCATGTTAAGAAGAGTTATGTTTAATGAAATATAACTGATTATAGACTGAATAATTTAAATAGTAATGAAAAAAGCACACGAAACATGTTGAATGTACAACTTATCACAACACAAGGCACTCAAAACGTATTCCATAAGCCCTGCATAAGCTCACAAGTAATACTGAATGTTCGCCTGAAAGCTAGGAACTGGGAACATTCCAAGTGCAAGACTTTCATAAATCGTTTGTTCATTGTTTACGGCACAGCTTTGTTGCGATTAAAGTGGGCAAATTGGGTGTCCCATTGTCGTCCTGGTGAAACTCTGTCATGGTAGGTAGTTTATGGCATTGCAATCAAGTGAATCATAAGGAAGCGGTTCTGTTTGGCAGAATAAATGTGCGGCTATATTTGACTCCGTGAGTAGAGAGGGCCTTATACCCCCCACAGTGAGTTTCCCTTTGTCGTAACTACTTACATGTCGAATAGCTCTCTTTCTGAACCTTTCTTCGCTCTCTTCACTAATTGCGGACACGAGTAAGTTAGGCCTACTCAATGCTCTTTGTGTATTTGGAAGTATGGATATAACAAATTTCCTGACTTTGAGGACGGTATTTTTAAGAGAAAAGTAAGAATATTTATTGAAATGCAAAAGTATTGTTTTCAAATATTAAGTAAAATTTAATTTGGAAATTTTGAAATTAATTGCGAAGGGCGCCATAAAAGTGCACCTCGGGCGCCGCGTTGGACAGGGCTGATATAGGGTGATCGGAAACGACATGAACCGAGTGTTAGGCGCGCTGTTGTTAGCCAATCAGAGCGCTTCACGCGGCTTGGTCGAGCTTGAGAGCCACGCGGTGGTTGCTTGTTCAAGTCCCTCCCCTGGCGCTCTCATATGCTACGTGCAACACAGCCTCTCAAGTCCCCGCGAATATCCACGTAACTTGTACCAGTTATTTATCACAACGATCAACCCTGTAACGCTCCAGCCTGTATATTTTAACTATTATACTGTATTTGACTTTGTCTATTGCAACTCTATCTTGTCTCATGACAATAAACCATATTATTATTACTAGCATATGTACCGTTCTTCGCACGGGAATTGGTAATCGATTTCATGACTCCTTCATGAATTTATGCGAAGGGCATGTTAAATGGAAAACACCAATGCGAAGTACGATAACTGAACGAAGTTGTGCGTACTGTGGCGCTCTGGCTGAACACACTCTTGTTAGCCCCTCTGTTCTATCGAAAAGAGTAAAATGGATCCTTAGTTAAACCCACCTTCAAATGACATGGCAGTCTCTGAAACAGTCCGTGCCTGTCGGGAATGTGCACATGAAAAAAAAAAAGCTTTTAGAAACTGATTTCTATTAAGGACGGTAGTTTCCCATTAAGGTTGGTCATTTATATTTTTGTGGCAGGGTAAAATCACTGTTTCGACTTCCTATAAACCCCCAAACTAATTTGGAAATTAGAAATAATGTTCGTCCTAAGGTCTACCCAAAGACAGGTGGATCCAGCAGAGTAAAATGCCTCTTTAGTTAAACACTTCAATCCACCTTGAAATGACATGACAACCTGTAAGTGACATGTCTCTTATTAATCCTCGTATCGAAATGAGAAGAAAGTTTCAGAAGTTGATTTCCATTAAGGGAGGTAGATTTTCATTAAGTGCGGTTGTGAATATTTTTTGGAAGTGCAAAATCACGGTTTCGGTTTCGTATAAATCCCCGGTCAGTTCAGGAATTTACTAACAATATCGGCCCTGAAATCTAGCCAAGGATATGTGGATTCTAAATATTAAGTTTGGTAGAAATATATCCAGTAGTTTTCAAGTTATAAGAATCAGGCAAAGAAACAAACACACAGACACCAAAGCTAAGAAAATATACGGATGATAATTATTAGACCTGAAACGTATAACTGAATAAACATTTCTCCAAAATAGTCGATGTAAACACACGGTCGTTACAATTTTATTTATATATTGACAAAGGTAACATGCACTGCAAATTGCAACCTTTTAAAAAAAGGAACAGTAACTCATTCGGTACTTGGCCATCCCATTTTTGTGAGATGCTGGCTCAGTAACATCAACGATATTGATAAGCAGTTCTCTAACACATAATTTAGTGCCATTTGGACTCAAGTGAAATAATACACAGTTCAAAAAATTAGGGTAACATGTTTTGTAACGTCTGGTATGTGAATTAATTTGGTAGATGGGGTTCCAATGGTCGTACAGCATACCTTCAGACCTTAGCTACTCAGGGTTCATCTGTAGGCGTAGCCATGCAGTAAACTGTCAGGTGACCTCTCAAAACAAAGTGAATATCTGTGCGTCCGTGTGTCGTTGTGAGGTACACAGACTACTGCACGTTGTACGTTAACCAGCACATCCCGTGAGACATCTCAACGAGCCGTCACTTTGATCCAGGAAGGATGGACTTTTCGTCGTGTTGCAATGGATCTTCTTGTACTCCAAGAATTTATGGATTCTTGACGTGTCGCCCAGTCACAAACAAATGGATCTCAATGTCTCTCCGTCAGTTATTCAACGCTTGTGGAATCGCTTCATTGAGACAGGCCAGTTCACAAGGAGTGTTGGACAAGGTCGTTGACGCATGACCACCCCACAGGATGACCGATATCTGAGGCGTCGTTCAGCAACTGCCAGAAAACTGCAATAAGACCTCAGGAGGGTCACTGGAGTCACAGTGTCTCGCCAGACAGTAAGCAACAAGTTAAGAGAATGTCCATACGACCCAGACGTCCTGTTCCAGTGCCCCGTTTAACGCAGCAACATCGCGCAGCTCGCCTTTTGTTTGCCCTTACCCACGTCAACTGCCAACATCGCCAATGGCGACCTGTGCTGTTCACAGACGAGTCCAGATTTCCCCTGACACAGCGTGATGGACGTCAACATGTATGGAGACGCCGTGGTGAGCAGTACATGCCAAATGTTATTCAGGAAGGCGACCGATTCGGACAAGGTTCTGTGATGGTGAGGGGTGGCATCAGTACTGATAGCCGTACGGATCTTGTCGTCGTCCGTGGTAATCTGCTGCGGGTAATCAAGCGGATACTGCTATAGCAAGTGTTGGGTTGCTGCATATGGTGTTGGCTCTGAATTCGTACTCGTGCACGACAATGCCAGGGCTCATGTAGCGCGCATCACCAGAGGTGTCTTGCAAGAACTGGTCATTCAAGAGATGAAATGGCCAGTGGTGAGTCCCTACCTTAATCCCATCGAGCATGTGTGGGATAGGCTTGACAGAAGTGTTCGTGGGCGCCCTGTTCCACCACAGACTTTCCAAGACCTCGAACAGGCTCTCATTGAAGAATGGGACCTGATACCGCAAAGTGACCTCCGTCGACTTATACGGAGCATGCCACGTAGGTGCTTATTATTATTATTATTATTATTATTATTATTATTATTATTATTATTATTATTAGCGTATGGTAACGTACACAAAACAATACAAAGATTATATACATGAACAGTAAGCACAATACACAATTACAAGATATACACATTATAACATTGAAAACAATCATGCAAGCAAAAGGGTTGAAAGAGTTAGATCTAAATTCTCTAGCCAATGTATGGCCTCAGCAGAAGCCACCACAAAGTCCTGGCTGGATCCAGCGAATGCCCTTCCATTGCATTCGGTGACAATATGGTCGACAGTCTGCACCACAGTCACAGGCTGGGGAAGATCTCATACCCCATTTAAAATGCTCGTGAAGGGCATACAACATACTGAAGCTCTCCAACTGTGATAAAAATTCACTCTGGAGGACTGTCGCCCCTATTTGGACATTTCCGTTTGTGTTCTGAAATTGAACGCGAATCCATCGATGCTCTTTTGTATACTTCAACGGTAAAGAATAAAGGTTTAGTTGGCAATATACCTGTGTGTGAGCATGGCATACGTTCAAAAACATGTCCCCCTAATTTTTCTGAACTGTGTATTGAGCATCGACTTTGAATATGACATCAGGCCTTGTGTCTTGTGTCACTGTTTAGCCCGCGAACTGGTTGATTTGAATGTTAATGGCAGCTGTAGCGATGTTTAGTCCTCATCGCATGCACAGTCATTTGATGGTGCTGCGATAAAGCAGCTACTTCCTGACACCTGACCCATCTCTGTTTACTGTTGTTGTGGAGATAAGAGAATCTGCTGCCTGCCATTGATACACTATCTCCAGAAAGAAGATAGACAATATGTCGATGAACTCAGGTTATCACTGTACAGGCAGAGGTCAAGGTTCGAGTCCCGGCCAATCCATATGAGATTATTAAAATTAAGCTTCGCGTTCCTGTCATTAGGATTTCGCGTAAAACTGGAGGTCTCGCAGTTATAATCACGATATCAACAGTCACATAAACTGGAGGTTTCGTAGTTATAATCACGATATCAACAGTCACATAAACTGGAGGTCCTGTGGCTATGATCACGATATCAACAGTCACATAAACTGGAGGTCCTGTGGCTATGATCAGGATATCAACAGTCACATAAACTGGAGGTCCTGTGGCTATGATCAGGATATCAACAATCACATAAACTGGAGGTCCTGTGGCTATGATCACGATATCAACAGTCACATAAACTGGAGGTCCTGTGGCTATGATCACGATATCAACAGTCACATAAACTGGAGGTCCTGTGGCTATGATCTCGATGTCAACAGTCACATAAACTGGAGGTCCTGTGGCTATGATCTCGATGTCAACAGTCACATAAACTGGAGGTCCTATGGCTATGATCACGATGTCAACAATCACATAAACTGGAGGTCCTGTGGCTATGATCTCGATGTCAACAGTCACATAAACTGGAGGTCCTATGGCTATGATCACGATGTCAACAATCACATAAACTGGAGGTCCTGTGGCTATGATCACGATGTCAACAGTCACATAAACTGGAGGTCCTATGGCTATGATCACGATGTCAACAGTCACATAAACTGGAGGTCCTGTGGCTATGATCACGATATCAACAGTCACATAAACTGGAGGTCCTGTGGCTATGATCACGTTGTCAACAGTCACATAAACTGGAGGTCCTGTGGCTATGATCACGATGTCAACAGTCACATAAACTGGAGGTCCTATGGCTATGATCACGATATCAACAGTCACATAAACTGGAGGTCCTGTGGCTATGATCACGATATCAACAGTCACATAAACTGGAGGTCCTGTGGCTATGATCACGATGTCACATGTTGACATTGTGAAGTGAATGGAGATGATTGATTGTGTACACTGATTTTGCTCATTTAATTAATTAAATAATTCGTAATGTTATAGATTATCCTAATAATCTTTGTTACTGAGTGTGTTCCGCATCCTGGGGACGTCCCTGTTTCAATGAATATACCAGTAGTCCGCGACTTTTTTCTGTTGGGTGCCGCATGTGGAACATTGCACCCACTTCACTGGCATATCTATGTTATTACTATTTTGTAGCTGCCCCACTGGCGGGCTTCGAGTGCCTGTGAATATCACGTGCCCTGAACTCCGGCTAAACCAAAACTGAGCAAGGGTAGCTGTGTGGGCCTCAGAAACGCAGTGCCAGAAGATCAGCCAAGGGCCACACATATATGAGAAGGAAAGGCAAAGAGAATCACTCAGTTGATAACGTCCTCTTTGCGTGTAGCGAACACAAGAAACTTCTTGTTATCACTCCATGTTACAGTGTCACTGTGTCCACTCAACACAAGAACTCCAACCCAATGAGTTTTTTTCTCTTGCATCTCTCGCAATAGGTTTTTGAATGAGACGGTAATATCATCATGTATCTCAAATTTTCTCGTTAAGTCGTAAGCCACTCTCGAAGGGTACATTTGGAGACGCAAAGTAGTGGCATGTGTTAAATAAGAAAGATAAAGATCATGAAACAGAAAATATCCAGTTCAGAACCTTGATTTACAGTAAAACTAAGTAATATCCTTAAAGTTCACCAAATTTCAAGTGTTTTGTGCAAAATAGTCCTGTATTTGTGTTACTCCAAGTCACTGAAGATTCAAAATTTTCACTAGTTTCATGCAGGCTACAGTAATGTGGGGATGAACAAATTGATTCACTTTAGTAACATCGCCACTAATTAGTTCTTACCAGTTCACAACTCTGTTTGTTAGGTCACATAGAATGAAAGCGAATGCAATAGGGTTGTCAAAACACAGCCTCTCTAACTACTTTGAAACCAAGAACTCATTCTAACGTCGAGTGTCACTGCAGCCTAATGCCTTTCATTGCCTGTTATAAACCGCCCTTACCGAGGAAGTGACTGAGCGGTTTAAGAGATAGGGGGTTCGAACCCCCCGTCGGCAACCCTCAGGATGGTCTTCCCTGGTTTTACATTTTCACCCCAGGCAAATGCTGGGGCTGTACCTTAATTAAAGCAACGGCCGCTTCCTTCCCAGTCATAGCCCTTGTCGGTGCGACGTAAAACCACGTGTAGAAAAATTTAAAAAAATTATCTACCCTTATTCCCACATTCAGCCACACCTTTAGTTCTCTCTACTCCTCTCACAATTTGTCACTAAACCTCCAAGTTACAATAATATTTACATGTTTTCCTTGTTTGAATTTCATCTTGAGCAGTGCTTTCCTGTGCCGCCCTTTCATCTGTAATCTGTTTTTACTTCCTTGTCGTTCACACAGGAACATTGCCCCTTGTCAAGCGCCACAACTTGTCTTTTCTTTCTCTCCTGCCAGGTGTCTCAAAGTGCTGACTTGCTGCGTCTCAATCGAAGTGAGAGGTACGGTATTGTGAGTGAAGTGATTGCGTAGGGAGCCTAGCTCAAGGCTTAAGGCCACACGTGACAGTAAATACGGTTGCAGCAAACAGCGCGGCAATTGCTGCCGCAGGATGCCACACGGGACGCAGACGAAGAATACACCTACCGTATCCATTGCCTGTCGTAAGAGGCGACTAAAAGGGGCGACCAAGGGATGATCAAATTAGAACTATGAGACTACTTGTAATTACTACCAGCACGCGGGGAACACGATGGGTCGCTTTCACTTGCACGTAATACCACTATGTTAGGTACACAGTAGGTTTGTGATTAGTAGCAATAGAGTGCATTGCTGCCTTATACAGTACCTGTGACTCGTACCCCTATATGAGCAACACCATGGTTCTGCCTTGCCTATGCTTAGTACCCACTATGTGAGGAACGCCACGGGATAGTGAGGGTCCCTGTGGTTAGTACACTTATGTGAGGAACGCCATAGGTTTGCGGTGCCTGTAAGTAGCGCCGGAGTGTGCGAATTTCATTACCTGTGAGTAGTACCATAATGTGTGGAATACCGCGAGTCTACGCTACTTTTGTTTAGTACCGCAACATGACACATAGCATGGTTCTATTTTCCTAGCGATAAGTACCATTATGAGGTCCAATGACCTGGATTTTGGACCCGTTTCGACTACAAGCATCATCGAGTCAGTATTGTGCTTTAGAAGCAGTCCCTTGGTCAGTAATACTATTCTGGGAATGTGGGGCATTGCGGGGACTTCATATCCATCCATTCATTCTTCGTCCTTACGTTTTTTAATCTGGTCAGTGCAGGATTCTGGATTTTTAAATTGTCATAACATTTCGTCTCATTTCGCACCATTAGGAGCCGATGACCTAGATGTTAGGCCCCTTTAAACAAGAAGCATCATCATCAGGATCCTCATCTGTTGTTCCCAAAGATCTAGTTCAGATATGAATCTTGCAGCTGTACGAGTGAGGCGGCGCTGACATCCTACTATCAGTGAAAGGTGAACGATGGGTAAATTTGTCCTTATTCATGAGAACCTGAAGCTTTTCCCAGACAGAATGTCAGTGAACTCATGTGAGGGGGCGAGCGTATTGTACTTGTCCACTTCCAGAATGACACGTTCACTGTCCACGCCGTCTCGTGTGGCCGTAACCTTAATCACTATCAAGAGCGCCATATGAACACTGCGGACAGGTTTGGAATTGAATCCAGGCTTTTCGTGATTAGAAATTGTTTACCAGCACGTGGCCAACGGGACTCGAACTGGCAGATCATGGCCACCAGGTGGGTGAGTACTCCGAATACAGGCTTCACAGGTGTTTGACAAGAATTGACAGAGTTCTGGAAATGGTAACTGAGGTGCCTCTACAGGAAAAGATAGAGAAATGAAGGCTGCAGTGGTATGGACTTGTGAAGAGAGGATACCAACAAAGATGTTAGAAATGGAGTTGAAGGGAAGGAGACCTAGAGGAAGACAGATGACTTAAAGGTGTATAGAAGAGGAGGGAACTGGACGACAGTGAGAGAAGAGAAGTGGTAGATGGAGAGGCAGATAGTTTATGTTGTACTTTCTTCACATTTGCACTTTAATCTTGGCATTTAACACTTTTATCAGCTCTTTTGAATGTCGTTAAGACAAGGTGACCGCAATCTTGAGCGCTGCCGATGGTAGACTTAGCACTCCCGAATGCAAAGTCACAGACAGCTAAGCGAACTGAATACACGCGGAGTCATCATGTAGCTTCTCCAAGCAGTAGAATTTCAATTTCTAGTCTCAACCGCATTTAACTCTTCGTTTAACAATATCTACCCGTGTAGCTCTTGAAGGGACAGCACGCCACGCCAGATTGTGTAAATGACGAGAGACTCAATGGGTGGTGTGAATACAGAATGTACTCACTTGCTGAGTATATAGTCACATTTCTAAAAGTCTGAGAGTAGATGCCCCTGAGGGTGGGGCGGTATCCCCAGCCTGTCGTAAGAGGCGACTAATAGGGTCCCCAGGGAACGTCGATTGGCAACCACGGGGCCCTTCGCTGAGTCCTGGCATTGCTTCCAATTACTTGTGCCAGGCTCCTCACTTTCATCTATCCTATCTGATCTCTCTTGGTCGACTCTTGTTCTTTTCCGACCCCGACGCTATTAGGTCTGCGAGGGCTAGGGAGTCCTTCATTTACACGCCCTTCGTGGCCCTTGTCTTCCTTTGGCCGACACCTTCATTTTTCGAAGTGTCGGACTCCTTCCATTTTCCCCTCTGATTAGTGTTATATAGATGATGGTTGCCTAGTTGTACTTCCTCTTAAAACAATAATCACCATCACCATCTGAGAATGCCTTTGCTGGCAGGACCTAGTGTTTACAGTGCACTATGTCTTCTGGTATGGGCTAGAGCAATTTTGTTACTTTCATTGATCTGTTTCTGTCTTATTCTTGGCTTTGACAAAATGAAAGTGACTGGGGTATGAGTGATGCTAGTGATGCCAATACTTATGCAGCCAGTCCCTGCTATGAATGGTGTGAAAATATTGCTCATAGGGTCGGTTGGTGCCGGCATTTCAGTGGACTTGGCAGACTGATATGTAATAGCAACTTTTGGCTCGGTGAGGAAAGAAACGGGAAACTACCTCACTCCTCATTTCCCTAGTACGCCTCTTCAGTCATGCCTACGCCATCTATGACAGCTGATGGCAGAGCTGTTGAGGATCCCACCAGCCTTCGGGCTGAGGACTAAACGTACACCATCTGAGAGTAGATTCTCATTTATGTCGTAAAATAAAAGAGAGTAACTTCTCAGACTGACTTGGTCTTGAGTATGGGTGAAAGTTGCCTCAGGCTTGAGTATATACTAATCTTTTGCTTTTGAGAGTGAGGGATTCCAAGAACATGGCTGAGTTTATTGATACTCTGTGCAACGAGAAAAGTGAACTCTAAAAAGTTAACTTTAAGGTATCGTTTTTCAAAAGTTGATGTGGACTGGTTAAACCCATGCTTATTTTGACCAGAAAACTGCAAACAAGAGGAGCTGCTATTAAGAACATAGATAAATTGAAAGCTTTTTTAAGACTGATAGGTTACCCTGGATTTCAATGTGGCATAGCAGAAGTCTTGGCATTCATCAAACAACTGTATCTAAACATCTTGTTGAGGTTATGGACCGTATCATGGGCATTGAACTGTAGGTAATACTGGAACGCTGACTGTATGGAAGCGAAGTGCTGTGCGGCATGGAGGCATGACATGCGACGAGGCACAGGTATCTTAGCGAATTTTAAACATGTAGGCGGAATGTCTCTTGCAAATTTCATCTCAGTTGCGGTGAAATATATCTTTCAGAAGATTAATAGCAATTTGAAACTGAAAATGGCTAGGAATATTGGGGAAAATTAAAATATATTCGAGGCCTGATTATTCTCAAACATTTTTCTTTAAGAGATCACAATACAGTAAATACGTATATCTACAGTAAAAAAGTACCAAACCCCTGGCGCAACAGCCTTGAAGAGCCAAGGCCTACCAAGCGGCCGCTGCTCAGTTCTAAGACCTGCAGATCATGAGGTGTCGTGCGGTCAGCATGACAAATCCTCTCGGCCGTTATTCTTGGCTTTCGAGACCGATACCTACAATAAAAAGGCAATAAAATAGACACCATACAAACGAAACATATGCATACAAAATTATAGCCTAGTGATTTCAGACGGGAAATATCTGCGAATGATGGTCAATTGAAAATACATTGTAATCAGTTTTTCAACCAAATTTATTATCAGGACAAAGGCAGCATACGTATGCGCGCATATATTCGTACACAATACACAACTTCATATTGGGATATACACTTAATAAATAAATTATAACTTATACTTTTTACAAAATAATCAATCACTATTGATCTGCAGTTAGGGCACCCACCCAGGTGGCAGATTCCCTATCAGATTTTCTTTAGTCTTTTCTGAAATGATTCCAAAGAAGTTGAAAATATATCGAACATCTCCCATTTTTAGAGTCCAATCTATCCTTCTCAAAGCTATAACCCATTTTTGTTAACATTTCCGGACGTTTCTACGGAAATCTACAATTGTTGTTGTTTGTTTGTCCAACCCTTGTCCCGTTTCCGTAGGGGTCGGGTATGAGGTGAGATGAATCTGTCGTGGCGGGTTTTTATGACCGGATGCCCTTCCTGACGTCAACCTCACCAGAGGAGTTAATGAGATGAAATGAATGACGTGATATATGATAGTAGGGAGAGGGTAAAACCCGGTGCCGGCACATAGCACCAAGGGGTTAACATCCCCATCCGACGGACGAATCACCATCAGCAGCGTCATATGAGCACTGCGAAGAGGTTTGGACTTTGGCACGCAATCTAGTGATTCAGCACCTCCCCTACCCTGCCGGCCAACATTCTGATGGTGAAAATGTTTTCGACCAACGGGACTCGAACCGGCTAACCGCGGTGTCCGCGCCTTAACGATCATGGCCACCAGGCGGGCACCCACGGAAATCTGCAATTGAAGTTATAAATTCTATAACAATATCATTCTGACTATAACCTATAAAACGTACGACATTTAATATGCCAAAATATCATGTATGATATCTCCATAAGCATAGAATACTTAATGACAAGAGCCAAACCGGAAGAAAATAGTAATTATTGTTTTAAAATACCATATTTATTGCTTTGCAGTGAGATAGTGCTTAGACTGCTTACTTGTGGAAACGAAGCATTTGTGAGTTCACATCTGTTTTCTTCTGCTGCCTGTTAGTGTAATCGTATGCTATACAAGAAATAAGAATCTTGATTAAATCACAAATTTGACGTACGGTCAGATATTACCAAAAGAATCCATCAAACACAACACATCAGCTAACTTCCAGGCTCTGTATCCAGTCAACTTTGCCGTACACGAGGGGGCGTGACTAGCCACGGAACAGGAAGCAGTTTTCTGGGAGAGCTACCACTGCAGTCAGCATTCCAGTATTACCTATAGTTCAATGATCATGGCTAAAGCTGCATTGTGATTAAATTTCTTGTCCGACTCGTTGGCTGAACGGCCAGCGTACTGGCCTTCGGTTCAGAGGGTCCCGGGTTCGATTCCCGGCCGGGTCGGGGATTTTAACCTTAATTGGTTAATTCCAATGGCACGGGGGCTGGGTGTATGTGTTGTCTTCATCATCATTTCATCCTCACCACGACGCGCGGGTCGCCTACGGGCGTCAAATAGAAAGACCTGCACCTGGCGAGCCGAACCCATCCTGGGATATCCCGGCACTAAAAGCCATACGATATTTCATTTCATTAAATTTCTTGAAAGAGGTATGGAATTTAATGTCGCAAAGCAACAGTGGCAGGAAAAGTACTAGGTACCCTTGACTTCACTCATGTTGAAATGAATAAGCCTACAAATTATGGTGATGAATTTATAAACAGGAAACTGCAAGTACAGGCAACATGCAATGCCAAGGAAGTTTTCACCAGTGTCGATGCGTCATGGCCTGGACCTGTGCATGATTCACGAGTCTGTCCAGACAAGAGTAAGTAACGCGCTGCTCTTAGTGGATAGTGGTTTTTTGTTACACCATGGCTTATGATACCGTTTAGAAATCCACAAACACCTCAAGAAACTGCTTGTAACAGGTGCATTACCAAAGAACCAGTTGTGATAGAACGATGTTTTGGGCAATTAAAACAATGTTTCCCAATTCTTCAGCACAAAGTACGCCCCCCTGCTTTAAATAAAGTGCCAAAACTTATCATTTGTCGCTGTGTGTTGCACAATATTGCTAAGGACTTACAAGAGAGGACCCTGAACTACCACCACTGTGAGATTAGAAGATGGAAGTGAGAAAGGCAAGGCAGCTGCTGCAAATACCAGGTGGAATGGTGGAGCTAGGCGAAATGAATTGGCAGAAATAATACATCAAGGTGTTGAGTTGCAGCAAGTATCAGTGTCACTCAGTTTATCGTTCACTAAAATAAGTAAGCAAAACAGTTTACATTAAACAAGTATACATCACTATCATCGTACAACCTCGCGTTTTAACATTTTCTTTGAGCTCAACACTCTTAACAGCTTTAGCAACACAAAGCTCTGTATTGTTCAGAGTCCTTGTTTCATCATTTTCATAATAATCTTAAACACTATAGATCTGGCTGAACTTCTTCAGAAAGCCCTACTCCAATCGCAGTTGCTCCACGAAAAATACGAAAATACGTTTTAAGTCGCTTATGTAATTTTCTACGGACAACTGAATTAAATGGAGTTGAAATCCTGAGCCCAGGATTCGAACCCGAGTACTCTAAACCAAAGGCCTGGGTGCTATTTGGTTTTTATAAAGCAATGAATAGAAATATCTTATCCTTAAAGTTTGAAGCGTTGGTACACAAAATACTTCCTCTATAAAGCCGTTCAAGAAAATACATTGTGAACATACTCTGGATAATACTCTCGCAATCCTTGAGCACGGTTTAAGCCACACTTATGTTTCTCACTCGTTTTCATATTATTGATCTTTTTTATAATGGTGCAGTTTTGTCTGAATTGCTTCCAACGATTCGCGTTCTTCTTTCCGAACCTCCAGCAACTAGGACTTACTAAAAAGAATCGCATGTTCCTGCAAACGTTAACGGTGGAATAACAGCCTCCGTGGCTCCGGCGGCAGCGCACCGGCCTCTCACCGCTAGGTTCCGTGGTTCAAATCCCGGTCACTCCATGTGAGATTTGTGCTGGACAAAGCGGAGGCGGGACAGGATTTTCTCCGGCTACTCCGGTTTTCGCTGTCATCTTTCATTGCAGCAACACTCTCCGCTATCATTTCATTTCATCTGTCAGTCACTAACCATTGCCCCAGAGGAGTGCGACAGGCTTCGGCAGCAGGCACAATTCTTATCCTCGCCGCAAGATGGGGGATTCATTCATTCCATCCCTGACCCGGTCACTGACAGGAAAACAGGTTGTAGGCTTTCATTTTCAACGGTGGAATACTTTCCATAGCGACGAAAAATCGGTACAAACTATAAACTAAACCGGATCGAGAATCCCGTACACAAGTTGAGGTTATGTTGCGATGTGAACAGTTGACGATCGTACACAACATGAGTATTCAAATGATCCATATGGCGGTGCGCTTGAGAAATTACTCCATCCAATTCTTACCAAATGGAGTACATATACTCCTACCAAGTGCTGATGTGGTTAGGGGTGCACAGCTGTGAGCTTGCATTCGGGAGGTACTGGGTTCGAATCCGACTGTCGGGAGCCAGTTGTTGGCTTTACATCGCACCGACACAGATAGATTTTATCTGTCGGTGCCTGGATCTGAGCATGATTCAAGAGTCTGGACAAATTCAGCTGTATTGCACCATAGCTTATGAAATCCACAAACACCTCAAGGAACACCTCAAGAACTTCAACACAGAATCACGCAAGTGCATTATCAAACAACGAGTTGTGATAGAACGATGTTTTGGAGAATTAAAACAATGTTTCCCAATTCTTCAGCACAAAGTACGCCTCCCTGTTTTAAATAAAGTGAGAAAACTTATCATTTGTCGCTGTGTGTTGCACAATATTGCTAAGGACTTACAAGATTAGGACCCTGAACTACCACCACTGTGAGATTAGAAGATGGAAGTGAGAATGACATGGCAGCTGCTGCAAATACCAGGTGGAATGGTGGAGCTAGGCTAAATGAAGTGGCAAAAATAATACATCAAGGTGTTTGAGTTGCAGCAAGTATCAGTGTCACTCTGTTTATCGTTCACTAAAAAAGTAAGCAAAACAGTTTACATAAAAAACATACACCACAATCATTCTACAATCTCGGATTTCAACTTTTTTCCTTGAGCTCCAACACTCTTAACTGCTTTAGCAGCACAAAGCGCAGGAGCTCTGTATGGTTCAGAGTCCTTGTTTCATTATTTTCATAATAATCTAAAAATCTTCTTTCCCGTTTAGTGTTGGCTATAGTTGGAGAGTTCACAATTTCTATAATTTCTCCTTCCTCTGTTAATACTACGAATTCCACTACAGGTGGAGGAGAGTGGTTTGGCTGAACTTCTCGCAGTTGCTCTACGAAAAAAGCAATATGAAATACGTACAATTGTATATATAAAATAGGCACCATGCGAGGAACTTATTCCTGGTTATACAGAGGGATGGATGAAGTAGAAACTGCGCTCAGGTGTTACAAGATGCGAATCTAAATATGTGAATGTGGGTCACCACATCATCTTCCGCACAGACTACACCATTTCCTTCTTGTATGTAGCAGACAATAAATACATAACTAGTAGTGGCTAGTAATCTTCAACACAGAATCACGCAATTTCAATCAACCAATCAATCAATCAATACTAATCTGAGTTTGAGGCAGTCGCCCAGGTGGCAGATTCCCTATCTGTTGTTTTCCTAGCCTTTTCTTAAATGATTTGAAAGAAACTGGATATTTATTGAACATCTCCCTTGGTAAGTTATTCCAATCCCTAACTCCCCCTTCCCATAAACGAATATTTGACCCAATTTGTCCTCTTGAATTCCAACTTTATCTTCATATTGTGATATTTCCTACTTTTAAAGACGCCACTCAAACTTATTCGTCTACTAATATCATTCCACGCCATTTCTCCACTGACAGCTCAGAACATACCACTTAGTCGAGCAACTCGTCTCCTTTCTCCCAAGTCTTCCCAGCCCAAAGTTTGCAACATTTTTGTAACGCTACTCTTTCGTCAGAAATCACCCAGAACAAATCGAACTGCTTTTCTTTGGATTTTTTCCAGTTCCTAAATCAAGTAATCCTGGTGAGGGTCTCATACACTGAAACCAAACTCTAGTTGGAGTCTTACCAGAGATTTATATGCCCTCTCCTTTACATCCTTAATACAACCCCTAAATATCCTCATAATCACGTGCAGAGATTTGTACCCTTTATTTACAAAGCCCCAGGGGCTCTGAATTTTAGATCGTGGGTTGGCGACCACGGAGCCCTTAGCTGAGTCCTGGCATTGCTTCCACTTACTTGTGCCAGGCTCCTCACTTTCATCTATCCTATACGACCTCCCTTGGTCAACTCTTGTTCTTTTCAGACCCCAACGGTATCACGTATGGAGGCCTAGGGAGTCTTTCATTTTCATGCCCTTCGTGGCCCTTGTCTTCCTTTGGCCGATACCTTCATTTTTCGAAGTGTCGGGCCCCTTCCATTTTTTCTCTCTGATTAGTGTTATATAGAGAATGGTTGCCCAGTTGTACTTCCTCTTAAAACAATAATCACCACCACCATCACCACATTTATTTACAATCCCATTTATGTGATTACCCCAATGAAGATCTTTCCTTATATTAACACCTAGATTCTTACAATGATCCCCAAAAGGAACTTTCACCCCATCAACGCAGTAATTAAAATTGAGAGGACTTTTCCTATTTCCTGACTTTTAACCCCGTTTATCATCATACCATTGCCTACTGTTCATCTCACAACATTATCGAGGTCATTTTGCAGTTGCTCACAATCTTGTAACTTATTTATTACCGTACTCCACACAGAATAACATCATCCACAAAAAGCCTTACCTCTGATTCCACTTCTTTACCCATATCATATATATATATCATATATATATAAAAGAAAATATAAAGGTCCGATAATACTGCATTGAGGAATTCCCCTCTTAATAATTACAGGGTCAAATAAAGCTTCGCCTACTCTAATTCTCTGAGATCTATTATCTAGAAATATAGAAACCCATTCAGTCACTCTTTTGTCAAGTCCACTTGCACTCATTTTAGCCAGTAGCCTCCGATGATCCACCCTATCAAATGCTTTAGACAGGTCAATCGCGATACAGTCCATTTGACCTCCTGAATCCAAGATATCTGAACGTGTCTGTCCAGAGGTGAACTTACTCCGCAGATGAAAGGTGCTTCAGCACTTCACCACAGCGATTTTTGCACGCTTGTGTTTTCAAAGTTCTACTTTGCAAGTTTATCGTCATTATAGATTAATAATTAATAACTACTTTGTCGTCACAGAAACTCATCAAACACTCAATTGTTTGTTCACCAGAGAGCTCTGTAATAAACTCCACAGACTTTCCAACACCACTACAACGAGATACAATATTTAAAAGAATGCAACTAAAACTCAATCTAGAAATGCAGGACTTCTTGGCGTACCGACAAATATTTCCTGGACAGCGCAACGTTAGTCGAAACACCGAACTACCCCGCCTGCTCAGTTATTTTAGCAAAATAACTTACGACTGCATCCAATGCTACATCTCTCCATTTTTTTAAATGGTAATATAGTAAGTGAGATTGAATCAAGGTGTAGTAAAGCTAATGAGGTGAGCTCGCAGTTGCGATCAACAGTATTCTGTAAGAAGGAAGTCAGCTCCCAGACGAAACTATCTTTACATCGGTCTGTTTTCAGACCAACTTTGCTTTACGGGAGCGAAAGCTGGGTGGACTCAGGATATCTTATTCATAAGTTAGAAGTAACAGACATGAAAGTAGCGAGAATGATTGCCGACACAAACAGGTGGGAACTATGGCAGGAGGGTACTCGGCATGAGGCGATAGAGGCTAATTTAGGAATGAACTCAATGGATGAAGCTGTACGCATAAACCGGCTTCAGTGGTGGGGTCATGTGAGGCGAATGGAGGAGGATAGTTTACCTAGGAGAATAATAGACTTTGTTATGGAGGGTAAGAGAAGTAGAGGGAGACCAAGGCGATGTTGGTTAGACTCAGTTTCTAACGATAAGAGGTATAGAACTAAATGAGGCCACAGCACTAGTTGCAGATAGAGGATTGTGGCGATGTTTAGTAAATTGACAGAGGCTTGCAGACTGAACGCTGAAAGGCATAACAGTCTATAATGATGTATGTATCTTTTTCTTACAATTAGCTTTACGTCGCTCCGACACAGTTAGGTCTTATGGCGACGATGGGAAAGGAAGTGGCCATAGCCACGGCCTCAGCATTTTCCTGGTGTGAAAATAGGAAACCACGGAAAGACCATCGCCAGAACTGCCGACAGCTACGTGACTCAAACTGCCTAGCCACTCGCTCAGTCTCTCTAAATTTCCCCTGCGTGTTTTACTTTTAAAATAAACAATTACCGTACAAAACCGCATATCCTGCACGAGGAACAACATAAACCAGCTGGTTTGTCGTTTACGAGCGCGAAAATCGTTAAGTGGAGCACATTCCCCTTATAAACTAAGTTGATATTTATCCTAACGATCAATCTGTTTTAATGGAGCTAATACCCTTTAAATCCAAGATGTTTTATTCATTTAGCTTATTCGTGCAAGAGTGAACTCGTATACTGCTAGCTGTATACATTTGTAAATAAAGCCATACCCTGCACAAAGAAAATTCTCGTAGTGCACGCTGTTCCCCGGATCATATTTCAGTACTGCGTATCAAATATGCCCTTTGTCTTGGCCATCTATTGCGTTGCTGCAGATAACTGGTTGCAAGTTCGGTAAGTGCTAGATCCTATCCCGTAACTGTGTCTCCATCTACCGGAATGCGTACAACAGCTGCGCAGACGGCCAAGCTCCGCTCAGCAGACGATGGAGCATAAATCGAAGTTGACCATTGTGATGGTGAGATGTGCAGTGAGTTTCTGGTGACAAACCTGTGTATTTTATTCATATTTTAACGTGTTACGTGACAAACTCGACTGTTTTATCGTGTGGACAACTGAAAGAAACTTTTAAACTTGGACAAATTGCTTATGGAGGTTAGTAACAACATATTTTTAGCCAATGCCTTTGTTTCTTTGTGTTTTGACAATAGTGTTATCAGCCATCTTGCCTGTTTACATGTCTTATTACTACACATCTGTCGATTTTCTTTGTTATCGCATATGAAATGCTAACTATCTCGTAGACTAATAATATTGCTGGAATACTTAAGAAATCTGGCGAATGTAATGTCATTTCGTGTTGGACAGTGATTGCAAGGAGGATTAGCCAATATTGCTGACCAGGCTCGCGTTCATTTCGTGTTATTCTATTCCTTATTGCGGATATTAAATGTAATGTGCTCTGAAGGAGATGGGGAAATGCATGTATCAATATTTATAAGCGTATTAGATAAGGTAAACTTGTTATGTAAGGCGATGTTGACTGAGAGAAAATGGAACTGCTGGTTAGCAAGGCTAGCAGTGGGGACTGCCTTTGTTGTGCCAGTCAGCTGAGAGTCTGGGTAGCCCATGTGTTTCAGCTGGGGGTCCGGGCTACACAGATGGCGGAGGGTCCCAGTTTGACTCCGACCTACTTATGTTTGTTCTTCTAATAGGAATGTGTTTTTACTAGTTTACTGCTCTGTGAATAATTGCGACGCAATTACATGAATATCAGTATGTGTGTGGCCTACGTTCTTCGGCCGGTACTTTCATTTTACGAAGTGTCGGACCACTTTCCGTGATTAGTGTTATTAGAGGATGGTTGCCCAGTTGTACGTCCTCTTAAAACAATAATGATCACCGCCGCTGTGGCCTACGACGAGAGAATGAAGCTAGTGCGAAATTAACTGGTCATGTCTTATGAAGAAAGCATTAAAATAGCAGAAATCTATGTATTTGAAATATTTTCAATCAATGAGTTTCCAGTAAGTTCTCAGCCGGAACTACATTATCTTAAATACACTTATGATTCCACGTTCGTTATATTGGAGCTGGCCTTGATTGATGGCAAAGCTTGCTATAAAATTAGGTTCAGATATAACATCAGATATTTCTAAAACGTAATAAATTAATAGAACATTACAATAGCCTTCTGAAATAATATTCTTTATTGCGCAGTTTCATGGAAAGATTTGATTTGACTTAGACATTGTAATTTGAGTAATAAGATCGATGTCAGTTGGTTGGAATGAACTAAATTGATCATCCCAAAGCGTAATACATCGTCATACTGAAACTATCCATTTCTTTAATTTATTTTAATGTGTATACTATGAATTCTGCGTTAGCTACATAAATGGGTCCTAGAGATAGAGAATGTTTCACGTCGTATAAACATATACTTTGTGTAATATTCCCCTATGAATGTGTTGCAGTTTTTTATTTGTGCATACGAATAATTTATTTTTTTCAAAGTTGTAGCTTTGTTTACTAGCGTGTTTGTGAAATTCACACAATAAGTATGCTGCTGTTCTTGCGAAAATATATACGTGAACGCGGGCTATTATTTTCTGTTTCTTACATACATATTTATTTTGGATTATTTTTTGCGATGTTGTCACGAGTGGATGGTGTAGTACAGTACCTTGAGGGACAGTTTATGGGAGAATGCTAGTCTTGAAGAGGTGTTATTAATTCAGTAATGGGCAGAAGAGCAGAGCAGAAGAATGTATTTACAAAAAAATCTTTATTTCATTTTAGTTTGAATCTTGAATCAGAAATAATTATTTTGAATAGGTTATGTGTATGAAGTACGGTATGTTACCTCGACTGCAAGTACTCTTTAAAGTTTTTGCGAATTGAGTACGTGCTCTAACGCCGTGACTATGAATAGAATACCCATTTCCTGTAAGTTATCCGTTTAATGCTCGGGAACACTTTCTCACCCTTACAATTTACTTTATATTTTCATGTGTACCGGAATGATATTTTGGTCATGGCTGGGTCAATAATTAGTTTTACCAGAGGTGAGAAAACCATGTTGAAACATTAACTTCGATACAGTACTGTCAAGCTTCAAGTAGGTTGTGAGAAAATGCTCTTTGTGTTCCATGATTTAACATTGTGAGAATTTTTGTCCCCTTAAACTAAGTAGCTTGGACATTGCTTCGATATCCACGATTCAGAAGTTTTAAGTTATCGTATAAAACTTAAGTAAATCCGATATGTGACGGTGATGTATTCATTGAAGCTTTCATTTTAGCTCTCTGAAGGAATTTTCCTTAATATGCACCTTCATTGGACGATTTTTTTTGAAACAAAGAAAATTGAAGTCTACTCCGACTTTGTAATGCGAGTTATAAGACTGATGTCAGTTAGAGGGCATTACCATCTTGGTCGCCATCCTGAAGCGTCTAATTGACCATTAGTGCAATGATACTAAGTGTCACAATCATTAGCGCCTGTACAGTGAAGACAGCGTTTTACACTTGTAAAAGTGAATTGCTCGAACTTGGCATTCTAACTCGGCAAAATTTCCCATAACATATTGATAACGTTTGTTATTGTTGAAATAAGGTGTAGTAGTTTTTGGTTTTCAGGTAACAAATACCGTAACCAATCATCTGCATGATGTTCCGCACTAAATGTGTATATTTTCGTGAAGTAACATGTTTTATTGACCGTGGCAGAACAAAGACCTTGAGATATCGGCTTGGCGACAGCTGATTAGAGTGACAACAGCGCTCGGCACGATCAACGCGGAAATGAACTTCATCCATATGAAAACGTCTGTTTTAGTTCTTCTCCCTCCCGGCGTTAGAACTTGCTTTCGGATCTCCTAACAAAGCGTTTGTCAAACGCTAGGCCCTGGCTGGGCCGCGATATATTTCCTGGAATTTGTTATTGTAAGCACTTTTAATATTTCTGAGAGTAATTTTCGTCATTGCAAATGTATGACCAATGAATGATCAGAGAATTTTCAGTCGTAGAAAGGTATTATCGGGCCCGCTGTTGGTGACCAGTCATAAAAAGCCGATTACAAAAGTGCATGAGAAAATCCTTTGTCTACACTGGATAAAATACGTGTTCCGGATGTCGGTGGCCAATTAGCTGGTTCATTCTTTTGATGCACTGATAAATCTACGTTTTCTAATGTCACTTTGAATGTCTGCGGCTAAATACCTTCTCTCGGGGATTGGGAGTTTGTACTTTCCACTGAAGCTCTCACACACCACAGAAACACGCAGTTTCCCATACGCAGAGCTGAGCTGGAGTTGGCGGCTTAGTCCGGTGGTATGCAAGTCGTGTGTCCTGCGGGACAAAACTCCGGCACCTCAGACGCCGCTCACTGTCTCTGCGGCAATAGCGACACCAAATTATTATCATCATCATCAGTTGAAGAAATGTGTGAAAAATCAATCTTCAGCGAGAATCTATGGTTATTGTGAGATTTTAGCAAAATATTGCGGTGTCTATAATCTCTTACCCGGACTGAGTACCTAGGTCTGTTCACTTTATTTATTGCCCAGTACAGGACTTAGTGTTCCAATCACAGTGGCAACTACGTTATATAAACTACAATGAACATGATACCGTCTCACTAATAAACGGTGTATAACTTTTATACAAGGTTTATTCGCCCTTTATGTGTAATTCGTTACTAATAAACCGTGTATGAGCCTCCTGTGTATACATGTTATAGTAATTCATTGAATTGCTTATACAGACTAGGACCCTTGTATAAGCGTTGTATAGCAGCGAGTTGCGGAAAAAGAAACGAGTAAGCAGTTTATTTTCGTGGTATTTACTGTCTGCAGTAATATAATCGTGGTGAAATATTCGACTTACACATTGAAAGAATGGACGTTAACGTTGATGATCTTCACGATATTTTAAACATAGAAGACATACGAGTACACCATTCAGAGGTTATGGAGGTTAGGCATCTTCGTAAAGTAAAACACTTTAAAGAGACGGAATGACAATGAATAACTATGTAAGAAATGATGGTTGGGCGAATTTTTGTGTACTAATGCGTTACTGCTTAATAGACTTTTGATATTGCGACTGCCCCTACAAAGATCTTCCTCAATTGAGTACCTACCGTATAAAAGGGGACATATTCCTAGAGATAAAGAATGGCATAACATGAAAACCATACGTAATATGATTTCCTACTTTGTACTTGAATACGCAGAAATATGATGTATAAATGCCTAATAGAAACTTTTTTAATCAAACCTTTCTTTTAAGCTACAAAGGTGTTTTCCCTTTCTCCTGAAAAGTAAGGATTTTGATATGTGTACCCTTTTCAACTCGCCGATTCAATTATAATTGCTTACGTTTTCCTTACTACCCCAGTTAGGAGCTTTTGATATTTTAAGCTTTTCCATTTATTTTTTGGCGTTCATTACACAAGCAAGCTGAAGAAATGTTGATATCAATATGTCAATTTCCAGCTGTCTCACGGAATGACAATGAATAACTATAAAAGATATGATGGTTGGGCGTATGTTTGTGTAATAACGTGTTACTGCTTAATATACTTTTGAAATTGCGAGTTTATTATAAATTATCTGCCTCTACAAAGATCTTAGATATTTCTCAAATTTGAGTATAAAAAAGGACATATTCATTGACATAAAAAATGGTATAACTTGAAAACCGTACGTAATATGATTTTCATACTTTGTAGTTGAATACGCAGAAATATGATGTATAAATGCCTAATAGAAACGATTTTGATCAAACCTTTCTTTTAGCTACAAAACAGGTTTTCCTTTCTCCTGAAAAGTAAGGATTTTGGAATGTATACCCTTTTCAACTCGCCGATTCAATTACAATTGCTTACGTTTTCCGTACCACCCCAGTTAGGAAGTATTGATCTTTTCTCAAGCTTTTTTTTTTTTTTTTTTTTTTTTTTTTTTTTTTTTTTTTTTTTTTTTTCGTTCATTACACAAGCAAGCTGAAGAAATGTTGATATCAGTATAAGCCAATTTCCAGCTGTCTCGCTTAGTGTTGCCACTGCCATTTCAATATGCCGTGCTACTGTACGACTTTCCGGAGAGTTTTGCTCGTAGATAACCAGCAGAAGCGATCATAAAGGCGGTGAACGTGCGAAATATGCCAGTGAACTGCAGGAAGAGGTTCCTCCGCCTTGGAGCGAGTGTATACGTGCTGTATTGTAATACAATGCGTATACCTCGTTTATTAGTAAGAAAAATATAAAACGCTTATACACGGTTTAATCACTGTGTAACTGTACAAGAGTTAAACAACTGTATAAGGACTTATTATTAGTAAGACGTATATTCTACAATTTTTTCTAACCTAATCTCTTATACTATTCATATACTGTAGATATCAAAATATTTTCTAAAAACGAAAGAGCCTTATGTAGATTTAGTGAACATACACATGACAAAAGAAATGAAGCAATTCACATACAAGCATAAGATTCCCCTATTTTTATGACTTCATACAGTTGCAAGAATCGTAAACATTATACTGAAAGTCTTCACTTCGCTGCAAAGAAGTCATTGGCGAGATTGTAGATTCCGCTGAGAATTTGTAACGAAACTAGTTTGAGCTTCAGCTGAAGAAGCGGGTAGTGAAAGAAATTGGCCAGACCATTGCTGGTCTGTGTAATCCAGGATAATCGGAGTGATGGCAGCAGTGTAGACTGCGGCCAGGCCTGAAAGGAAGCTGGTAATTTTCGGGTTGAAGGCTGAAATGACGGAAATGCCCAGTAGTTTGATATGTTACGAAGTCCTTCCAGTTACTCTCTGTTCACAGATTGTGTGTTTCTCTCAGGCTGTACTAGGATCCTCCGTGATTGCCTTGCACATCCGCTGCTCATGACATTCAGTTCCTTCCCTGCACCGGGCTGTTGGCCTCGTCACGTTGGGTTCTTGGCTTACTCTTGTAACCAGTATCAAAAATAACTGCAGTCGGACTAAGCCGTGTGAAGTGTCAAACTCGTCTGACATGCAGAGCTGGGTACAACATTCTTACGGACTCCGACGTTCGAATTCTGGCCGGTGCACATGGCAGTTTTGAAATGAAGTCACGTAAAACTTTCACCCTCAACTTATTTCTGTAATACGGCTGCCATACTCTCTCCTTGACATGTTCTACTGATTTTAAAATTATTTTCATGAAAATTAAAAAGAAGGAAAATTGTGCACTCGTAACATAACGTGGATTTTGCACATGCTTTTAATTTTCCTGCCATTGTATTTTTTTATTATTTTACAGGTTCCATATTAGTAATTAACCTCTGATATAGGAGAGAAATGGCCATAAAAGGTTTGTTTCTAGCTCCTTCGTAGGAGAGTATGAAGGTGCACTTTTTCAGAGTTGCTTCTGGACTTGTGGTTTTTCTTTTCTCTTTAAGTATTGCTGTAACGTGATTGAAAACACATTTTAAGTTCAGTAAATAACAGAATATTTAGAAAACATTGTTCAATTGAGTGGTAAATACCAATTGAGGGACAACCTTTCCTTTCTTGATTTGTGTTCAGCGCCACTTCCTACCGAGTCGTTCTCATTCTCTGCGCTGGAATCAGAAAACAGTTTCATGTTTCATCAATTAGTCTTCCGTTTCAGGAAGTGAGGTAATTGGTGGTGCGGAAAGTGATTCAATACAGTTCTCACATTACATTAGGTAGCTGTATAGGAGACCGTATTCACAAGACATGAAAAATGAATACATCTGGTGTTTATCAAATGGAAAGACGGTTTGAGTTCGGGTCTGTTTGGGACGTTGGTGGCCGCAAATCTAGCGGCGAGATGGCGGGGACAGTGTAGTCGGCTTCCGACAAAGTGAAGATTTGAGAGGTGGTGTAAGAAGCATCCTCTCTTGACACTAACTAGAGGGAAAGTGCAAGAGGTCCGATACATGGGCAGAAGAAAGGGCGTTCGGAGGCTCGTTAGAAAAGTTGTTGAATGTGAGGAATCCTAGTCCCGCCCCATCCACGCATTGTCATTCCTGGGATGAGGGGACTTTTCTTGCTTATAGCTCATTTGCCTTATTCTGAACTTCGCCTTGTTTTATTGCAGCGCTAAGAACAAGAACACCCAACACAGTCCACGTCAATAAGATAAGGAGAATGAAAGCTGCTCGCTGGACTGAAACCGCAATGATATTTTTATGTGCACGATATATACAAAGTCTTGCCTTTTTAAACTAAGAACTTAATTTTTAATAATATATTTTGAATGGAAATTTAAAACGAGGAGGTAGTAGTAGCCTGGACTCGCAGGGGCTCTCAGCTACATAATTTATCATCTTTATGAAAACAAAAATCCAACCCTGTTTTCAGACATTCGACCGGGTCATAAATGGAATGAAGCCCCCATCTAGCGGCGAGGATAGGAATTGTGCCGGCTGTTGAAGCCTGTCGCACTCCTCTGGGGCAATGATTAATGGCTGGCAGATGAAATGAAATCATTTAATGGCTGTCAGATGAAATCGTATTGGAATGAAAGATGACTGGAAAAACCTGTCCCGGAGAAAAACCTGTCCCGCCTCCGTTTTGTTCAGCACAAATCTCACATGGAGTGACCGGGATTTGAACCACGGAACCCAGCGTAGAGAGTCCGGTACGCTGCCGCCTGAGTCACGAAGTCTCCTATCATCTTTATAATAAATTTAAAATTGAATCTTTCCTACAAATATCACTACTTCGGTGATTTTAACCAGAGAAAAGTGTATTTTGAATATTGCTTTTTGTGAGTATGACTTGCATATAATAATAATAATAATATAATAATAATAATAATCATCTTGGAGGCCCGGGGTGGCGGCATATCCTCTGCCTATCGTGAAAGGCGATCTTGGTATTTTTTCCACATGTACCATGTACTCTTGGCCAGTTCTTGTTTTTTTCTCAACATAGCTGCCGGTACATTTGCCAGACATCTTTCATTTTCACGTCGTTTGTATCCCTTACATTTGTTTTGTTGATACGTTCATTCTTTGAAAGATTAGACGTCTAGGAATTTCTCCTCGAATTAAATGGATGATTATCTAGTTGCCGTCCCCGTAAAACAGTAATCACCACCGCCAGCTGAAATTGCTGTATCCTAGCATTGAAAAGTCTAGCTCGGTGACAGAACTGCAAAGCGGGAAAAGACGATATGTTCAGTGAGCATTTGTGGCAGCTGTGCTTCTTGTACTGGGAGTCTTTGTTTGAACTTGAAGGTTGCAGGTGTCTTACATATCCCGCATTTATTATTTAAATTACGCGTATTTTTAACCTTAAATGTGGTTTCTTTATTCAGAAACCTGTCTGCTTTCATAACTGGAGCTCTACTATAATCTATCGGCTTCATTGTCCGTATTGATATTTTAAGAAGACAAGTATGAAGGATGAGTTTTCAATCTAATCAATACATTTACATGTAAATAAAGTATTGATTAGGTGGAAAACTCATCCTTCATACTTGTGTTCTAACTGGAGCTCTGTGATGGACCACGATCCACAATGGAATGGTTTTGAAAGTGTTTCTCGTTTTCGGTGGTATCCCCTGCCTGTCGTAAGAGGCGACTAAGAGATGCGATCACGGGGTCCTTATCTAAGTCCTGGTATTGTTTACATTAGTTGTACCAGGTTCCTGTCTGACCTCCATTGGTTAACACTTATTCCTTTTCCGACCCAGACGGTTTAGGGTTGAAGCCTAGAAATTATTTCGTCACGCACTTCGTGCTCTTTCTTTAGACAATATCTTCATTTTTCAAGGTGTCTCATCTCTTCCAGTTTTCCCTCTGATTAGTGTTAACACAGGATAGTTACTCGCTCTCATGAGACGTTGCCTGATACAGTAATTACATCTCGCGGAGGTAAGTGGTAGCAGAGGAGACAGTCGGTGTAAATTTATTTTTGATCACTTTTTTTTTAAACCTTAATCAGTTTGTTTTCGCGATGTTGCGGCACTCGATATCTAGGATTTCAATCCCTTCTTTTACGATTCCTTTTTCCCCACATTTCGTGTGATTGTTCATGTTTTTTCTCACTTGAGTAGTGTAGCATGTATCGCCGACAACTAAAGAATACTTCCCCATGGTTGTAGCACGTACGGTCCCCTCAAGTGTCGCCTTTCGAGATCTTGGATTGGCAGTTCTAACCTGGGATATATATAGAATATCGTGTACTGACTGACTGACTGATTCATCATCGCCGAGCCAAAACTACTAAACATAAAGAAATGAAATTTTGGGGATAAATTTATGTTAGAGTGTATGTGCTCACGAAAGGAAGACTTTTTGGATATGCCGTCGCTAAGGGAGAGAAAAGGGGGGTGAATTGTTTAAATGAATATATCTGTAGCTCAAAAACTGAAAAGTTTACAGATGTAAAAATTGGTATTTGGGATCTCTTTTAGAAATAAACATATATTTTTTGTTTTCGGAAAATCCCATTAAGGGGGTGAAAAAAAGGTGAAAATATGATCGAATACCTTTTTGTGAGGATACTTATATCTCAAAAACTGAAGATGTTAGAAATGAGTGAAGACTTTCTCACATGTATGTCGTACGGTCGTCGTCATAGCCGCAAAAGGCAGTACCACAAACGTGGGATACGAGTTCCTGCGGTTCAATTTATCGCTGAGTTTTTATATTTAAGCGATTTTCAGATAATGCCTTACTACACTACGGAGGAACGATTACTTTTATCAAATTACGCATTTCACGTGAGCGTAGTGACGGGTGACTGGCTAGTTATGTTTTACGTGTCACAGTTGAGGTTCCGCGATTTTACTGCCTAGAGATGGCGGCACTCAGACTCTGCGTGGTGCTGGAGAACATTAGACTGCGACAAAATATCTGGGGAAACCAAAGCAGCACGTGATATGCTGCGTTCCTTTAGACTGGACGATCCTGCTTCTCATTTTTTTGACTTATCTTTTGTGATCTGTTCGTTGTCAAGTACGCAGCCTGGCCTCTCCCCTTTCAAAAGTGCCCGCAGATCAAGCTCACCATATGCACCTATCGTCAACCACGACAAGGCCTTGTATCAACTGGCACCATTCTTTCATGAAAAGTGGGAAAATTGCACACAAAAATATGTTGTGTAATATAGAATGTTAAAGTGGGCTTTTCCTTTTAAATTTCGACTGTTACTGTATAATTTTGAACATTTCCAGTCTGTCGAAACTAATGAAAGATAGCTGCTGAAGAAACATTTAATTAATATCCGAAGAAGAAAACTGCTTTGATTTGTTTTGTTCTTGAATAATATGATTTTATTTTTGTTACCTGACATCTTAATAATTGATGAATATTGTGAATTTATTCAATTGAACAGTGCATAGGTGTTTATGAACATGCAGTACAACATGAGTTTCTCAGCTGGGTAGAACGGTGATCGGCTTGCTACTTCCTAGAATCGTTCTCTTATCAGAAAATGAAGTAAATAAGTCCACGAACCTACTAGCAGGGGGGGAGGTGACGGATAGCGGAATCCTAACCGGCTTGTCGGCGGACTTGAGGGAAATAAAATACCTCTCGCGGACCAAACACACAACCCCCTGTGGGTGGGGGACGTAGACGAAGAATGCACCCACGGTGTCCCCTGCCTGTCGTAAGAGGCGACTAAAAGGGGCGACCAAGGAATGATCAAATCAGAACCATGAAACTACTTGTGCTTAGTACCACCTCGCGGGGAACACCATGGGTTGCTTTTGACTTGCGCGTAGTACCACTATGTTGGGTACCAAATAGGTTTTGTGATTACTAACAACAGAGTACGTTGGCGGCTTCTACAGTACCTGTGATTCGTACCCCTATATGAGCAACACCATGGAATGAGCGACACCATGGTTCTGCCTTGCCTATGCTTAGTATCCACTTTGTGAGGAACGCCACGGGATAGTGAGGGTCCCTGTGGTTAGTACACTTATGTGAGGAACGCCATAGGTTTGCGTTGCCTGTAAATAGCGCCGCAGTGTGCGAAACACCATAGGTCTGTATTCCCTGTGGGAATTCCATTACCTGTAAGTAGTACCACACTGTGAGGAATGCCGCGAGTCTAAGCTACTTTTGATTAGTACCGCAAAATGACAAATACCATGGTTCTACTTTCCTACCGATAAGTACCATTATGAGAGGCCGATGACTTGGATTTTAGACCCCTTTGGACTAAAAGCGTTATCGATTTAGTATTATGCTATAGACGTGGTCCCTTGGTCAGTTATACTATTGTTTCACGTCAGTTTCTGTGAATGTGAAACATTGTGGGTCGGATCCACTGATTGTTTTAAATTCATATTCATCCATTCATTCTTCGCCCTCACGTTTTGAATTCCGGTCAGTTGAGGATTTTGGACTTTTAATTTGTCATTCCATTTCGTCTCATTTCGTACCATTAGGGGCCGATGACCTCGATGTTAGGGCCCCTTAAACAACAAGCATCATCATCATCATCGAAGTAAAATTAGTTGAAGTAATAATAATGGCGTATGCCTCCGGAGAGGCCTCGTGCGGGTCTTTTTCTCGTAGGTGACCTGCATGTCTGTGAAGATGAGGGCCCTAGTTAGGATGATTTCGAATACCACACACACCCAGTCCCCGAGCCGGCCGGGACCCTCTGAACCGAAGGCCATTCAGCCAACGAGTCGGACATTAGTTGAAGTAGTAAGGGCATACTGAGAACCTGGCAACTCTTGCTGCTCTTCGCACTCGGCTGTTTTTGTCACTTTAACACGACACAATTTACACGCCCATCTCTTCCAAATTCATTGAGTAGCTGATTTAAGAATACACTTTGTCGTGATTTCACTATTGGCGTTTTTCTTGCAGTACGCACTAGGGAGGATAATTCCGAACTGCGTTGACTGCGTTCTTGGTCTTAAGGTACACGGGGTGTGTACCTTGTGCTTGAGGCAAGTTTCTCCTATTTATTAGGAGTTCTGTATTGTGGTCCAGGCAAAACTGGGCTTGTGCTTCGGTCCTTATCCGATCAGACCTGTCTGCCGGTTCCACATAAAGCAAATTGTAAAAAATATATTGTGGTCCTGAAACAACACACTCTTTCATAGTCCCCGTCCGTGTGCTTGACTGTTGTTGTTGTTTGAGTCATCCGTCTATGGACTGGTTTGATGCAGCGCTCCATGCCACCCTATCCTGTGCTAACCTTTTCATTTCTACGTAACTATTGCATACTACATCTGCTCTAATCTGCTTGTCATATTCATACCTTGGTCTACCCCTACCGTTCTTACCACCTACACTTCAAAAACCAACTGAACAAGTCCTGGGTCTTAAGATGTGTCCTATCATTCTATCTCTTCTTCTCGTCAAATTTAGCCAAATCGATCTCCTCTCACCAATTCGATTCAGTATCTCTTCATTCGTGATTCGATCTATCCATCTCACCTTCCGCATTCTTCTGTAACACCACATTTCAAAAGCTTCTATTCTCGTTCTTTCTGAGCTAGTTATCGTCCATGTTTCACTTCCATACAGTGCCACGCTCCACACGAAAGTCGTCAAAAACATCATTCTATTCCGATATCAATGTTTGAAGTGAGCAAATTTCTTTTCTTAAGAAAGCTCTTCCTTGCTTGTGCTAGTCTGCATTTTATGTCCTTACTTCTGCCATCGTTAGTTATTTTACTACGCAAGTAACAATATTCATCTACTTCCTTTAAGACTTAATTTCCTAATCTAATATTTCCTACATCACCTGCCTTCGTTCGACTGCACTCCATTACTTTTGTTTTGGACTTATTTATTTTCATCCTGTACTCCTTACCCAAGACTTCATCCATACCATTCAGCAACTTCTCGAGATCTTCTGCATTCTCAGATAAAATAACAATATCATCGGCAAATCTCAAGGTTTTGATTTCTGGATTGCTGCTGCTTTTTCAAAGCCCTCGATTCTTATCACTGCAGACTGATTTTTATACAGATTGTAGATAATTCTTCGTTCTCGGTATCTGATCCCCATCATCTTCAGAATCATAAATAGCTTGGTCCAATCAATATTATCGAATGCCTTTTCTAGATCTACGAATGCCATGTACGTGGGCTTGTCCTTCTTGATTCGATCCTCTAAGATCAGACGTAAAGTCAGTATTGCCTCACGTGTGCCTACATTTCTTCTAAAGCCAAACTGATCTTCTCCCAACTCAGCTTCAACTTGTTTTTCCATTCTTCTGTAAATAATACGTGTTAAAATTTTGCAGGCATGAGATACTAAACTAATGGTGCGGTAGTTTTCACACCTGTTAGCACCGGCTTTCTTGGGAATAGGTATAACATTCTTCCGAAAATCGGATGGGACTTCTCCTGTCTCATACATTTTGCACACTAAATGAAATAACCTTGCCATGCTGGTTTCTCCTAAGACAGTCAGTAATTCAGAGGGAATGTCATCAATTCCAGGTGCCTTGTTCCTATTGAGGTCACTCACAGCTCTGTCAAACTCTGACCTCAAAATTGGGTCTCCCATTTCATCAGTATCAACAGCCTCTTCATGTTCCAAAACCAAATTATCTACATCTTTACCTTGATACAACTGTTGGATATGCTCCTGCCATCTTTCTGCTTTGTCTTCTTTCCCTAGAAGTGGCTTTCCATCTGAGCTCTTAATATTCATACACCTAAATTTCCTTTCTCCAAAGGTTTCCTTGATTTTCCTGTATGCAGCATCTACCTTACCCAGGACCATACAGCCTTCGACATCCTCGCACTTCTCCTTCAGCCATTCTTCCTTAGCTACCTTACACTTTCTATCCACTTGATTCTTTAATCGCCTGTATTCTTTTCTGCCCTCTTCATTTCTAGCATTCTTGTATTTTCGTCGTTCATCAATCAGGTCTAGTATCTCCTGACTTATCCCACTGATTCTTAGTTGATCTTCTCTTCCTTCCTAACATTTCTTCAGCAGCCCTACTGACTTCATTTTTCATGACTCTTCCTCTATAGTGTTTCCTTCAGCCTTTTCATTTAGTCCTTGTGCAACATGTTCCTTGAAACAATCCCTCACACTCTTTTCTTTCAACTTGTCTAGATCCCATCTTTTTGCATTCTTTCCTTCATTTTCTTCAACTTCAGATGGCATTCCATGGCCAACAAGTTGTGGTCAGAGTCCACGTCTGCTCCTGGGAAAGTTTTGCAATCCAACACCTGGTTTCTGAATCTCTGCCTAATCATAATGAAGTCTATTTGAAACCTTCCAGTGTCTCCAGGTCTCGTCCACGTATACAGCCGTCGTTTGTGGTGTTTGAACCAAGTATTGGCAAGGACTAAATTATGATCAGTGCAGAATTCAACCAGCCGACTTTCTCTTTCGTTCCTTTGTCCCAATCCAAATTCTCCTACTGTATTACCTTCTCTTCCTTGGCCTACCACTGCATTCCAGTCTCCCATCACAATTAGATTCTCGTCACCTTTTACATATTGTATTAAATCTTCTATCTCCTCATATATTCTTTCGATTTCTTCATCATCCGCTGAACTAGTAGGCATATAGACCTGCACTATTGTGGTGGGCATTGGTTTGGTGTCTATCTTGAAGACAATTCTTTCACTATGCCGGTCGTAGTAGCTTACCCGCTGCCCTATTTTCTTATTCATTATTAAACCAACTCCTGCATTTCCCCTGTTTGATTTTGTGTTGATAATTCGGTAGTCGCCTGACCAAAAATCTTGTTCTTCCTGCCAACGTACTTCACTTATACCAACTACATCTAACTTTAGCCTATCCATCTCCCTTTTCAGATTCTCTAACCTACCACAACGATTCAAACTTCTAACATTCCACGCTCCGACTCGCAGAATGTCAGTATCCATCTTCCTGATGATCGCCCCTTCTCGTGTAGTCCCCACCCGGAGATCCGAATGGGGGACTAGTTTACCTCCGGAATATTTTACCCGGGAGGAAGCCATCATCAGTACATCATTCATACAGAGAGAGCTGCATGTCCTCGGGAGTTAGTTACGGCTGTAGTTTCCCGTTGCTTTCAGCCGTGTAGCAGTATCAACACAGCTAAGCCATGTTGAGTATTATTACAAGGCCGTATCAGTCAATCATCTAGACTGCCGCCCTTGCAACTACCGAAAGTCTGCTACCCCCCTTTCGATGAACCATTCGTGAGTCTGGTCTCTCAACAGATACCCATCCGATATGGTTACACCTGCGGCTCGGCTATCTGCATCATTGGGACACGCAAGCCTCCCAACCGCGGCAAGGTCACATGGTTCGCAGGGAAGGGTGCTTGACTATGAAACGTATTTAGCAAAGTTAACCACCATATGTAAGAAAAAATATATTTTATATCGTCACTTGTGGATTTCTCTCTGTCGAATAATATATCTCTTTTTAAAAGAATCTAAACATTCTTGAAAATGCTGTATATTGACCTAAAACCTTCGTGGAAGATGAAATAATGCCTGATCATCCCAAATTTCAAGAAAAAAAATCATCAAAAAGATGGAAAATAAATGTTTCATCCTTCGTAAAATCGTAGAATGAATTTCTATACTATTGAGCAAGATTCTAATGCAGGGTTCAATGCTGAGTTACTTGGCTAACAAAAGGAGAGCTGCAAGAGTTACCAAGCAGGACAGTTTCGCTCGTTCACGTCCATCGGTCCCAAACTTACGCATTTCGGGAAGTTAAGAGAACTGAATGCGGTCTGCCAGGTGGGAAGTGCTCAGCTAACCGTGGAGGACGAAAAAGTCTGCTAGTGAGCACCCGAGGCAGTGAACTTGACTTGCAGCAAGGTCAAACGTGCGGGTCACCTTTCACCTTCCACACGATACTAGGAGTCCCGTTCTGTCTGTCTGTCTGCGGCACCTACCTTTGTGATGATTGGTAATGTTGGCGTCCGGTTCAGTGGTCGAGTTGGTCGTGTGAGCTTGCGGGTTCGAATGCCACAGTCAGCAGGCGGGAAGATGGTTTTCCGTGGTTTCCCATCCTTCTGTCGCCGAAAACTTTCGATGTGTAAGTGTGACGTTAAACAAGTAGCAGATGTGTGGCTGTACACACTCCATCATTCTGGTACTTAACGCAGACTAAAAAGATACTTGGAATAATGTACTTGCCGTGAAGAAAGCTCATTACTGATCTAGTGGGCCGCTTTCTCCCATCTACTGGAGTAGAACGGAAGTCGAAATTGACGGGTATCAGAGGCTTCAGAACGTCTTACAAAGGCCCTGATCAAGAAACTGGAGGCCAGAAAATAAGAATGATTTTTTTATGGGCATGTGACGCGAATGCACCAATCACATCATTACCTTCTTTCAAGAGAAGAGACCTGGCAATCAGACATAATCACATCCGGAGCGTGCCCCATTTAAGAAGAAACTTGAAGCGTTCCTATGTTTGCGAGATATGTTAAGGCATGGGCGCAAGAGAGGAAAGAGACACAAAGAACGCATCCAAGTCGGTTGAAATGTCGTGCTCCAAAGTTGGCCGATAAGACATGAATGAATGAATTATTTATTTCCGGCTACATTTCTAAATAGTTAGCGTCCCGAGTTTGATTTCCGCTCGGATCTGGGATTTTAACCTCCGATGGCTCTTCAGCATTAGAAATCATCATAAAGCCTTATCCTGACAGACGCGCTGGTCGCCAGGCCTCTCCGGTGGACACACAAGCCCACTAGGGAGCGCTTTCGTTCCCCTGCTGCTACTTTCCCGTGAAAGAGGAGACCACGAATGTAGGGTGGTCTGAGACATCAGTATCAGAAATTCCAGCGGAAGCTAAGTCTCTTTTTTCATTTAGCCACAAGCTTCCAGTCTTGTAGCTTTTGATGAGAGAGAATGACTTCCCTACCGTTGCCGTTTCTCAGAAGGTCCCCGTAAAACTTCAGCCGCCTACGGCGCAGTTCAGAGTTCGCTTTCAGTCTGTAGGTTCCATCAGAGAGCACTCTTGGCCCGTGAATTTTACGGAGGATACGTCTTCCGAATTTTCCCAGGTCGTCCATGGTTACTTTTCTGTTCATCAGTTCATCCGCAGAGTCTGACAACAGTTTTGTAATGACTAGAGACGAGAATTATAGGCACTAATAACAGTTAAAATAGGCAGGCATATAGGCTCTTAAATGAGCCAAAATAGGCACTAATGTGTAAAATAGGCATGAAAAATTACGTATAATTTAATATCACACTCAATTGCTATAAAAGGAATGTACAACAAGCAACTTTTCAATGTTTTCCAGTAACAATTTTGTTCTCCTGTCGGGCAGACTGTTTTGTACTGAGAGAAAGATCTCTCAGCATCGCAGGAAGTGATTGGGTAAAACTTCAATGAAGCCACTTCATCTGGTTTTAGTTCAACTGCTTCATCTACCTCACCTCGTAGCACCCTGACTACTTTTATCATCGCTTTCCATCATAGATTCTGCTGCAGGACTCTTATGGAACTTTTTGCTGACAGCGGCTACCTTCCCAGAGTTACGGTGAAAACTTCTGACTTCTTCCACAACCCTAAATGACACCACCAGGGGAAAGCCACTCTTCTCCAACTCGGTGATTGCTTCCGGCATCTTGTTGAATTTTGAAGATGTTCCAGTTCATGCAGGGGGATATTAGCTCACACCATTGCAGTGCACAGGTCTATAGAAAATTGTTGTTGGTCGCTGTTTACAGTGGACAGGTAGAAAAGCTGCGATGATACAGCTTTTTGTACTCGTGTCAAATGCATCGCAGTATTTCTATGTTGATCTATTTCGTATCTTTTCACATTTGTTCTGAAACATATTAAAATTGACTTAAGTTACAATGTTCCTATATCTTAAATTTCTACAGGTGGGCTAATTGGCAATAATGCGTAGTATAATCATGCATTTGTTGCATAAAAAAAGAAAAAAGACTATTAGAGTTGATGTTTCTAGAAGTAAAAACCTTTAAAGTAGGAACAAGAGAATTCGTAATTTACATGGAAATTATGTCCTCAAAAACGTTCAGTTATAATCTGGCAGTTTCCTGTCGAGTTCACTGGGTGAAAAAAATAATAAAAATGACGTGAAACGATACCTGATTAGCGTAGAGGAGAGATCCTTCCTATATGCTTGCCAGGGAATCACCAAGCTGCCCCTAGCAGTATTCTTACTTATATAGAAGAATTAAAACGGAGGCACTATAAATCTCAGATTTGCGAACATTTTATACGTTGTTATTCGCCGGCTTTGGTCAGTCGGGTCAACTGTCATGTGGACTGCATCATGTGTGCCCACAAGGCTGCCACCCTTGTTGAAAATTAGAAAACGGCGTGATTTGAAATTGTCGTGGCATGTGTCACAATTTAGCAAGACTCTAGATGGGATGCTAGAGCTTACGCACCCCCCTCCCCCAGCAGAACGGTTACTAACCGGACCCTTGCCGGACCTCACCAATCCAGACCAACGGTGTTTTCACTGGCCTCATCTTGCAGCCTTGTAAAACACGCTGCGACATCGTCCAAGCCGTGCCATCCTGTATGTCTAGCCTCTGTGACATCGTCCTAGCGGCACCACATTCGATCTTCGTCCTATGTTTCGCGAAGGCTTAGCGGAAGCGTAATAGAGTTCACTAGTGCCTACACATAGCACTAGTTAAAGTTACTCACGATTGTTTAAAATTAAATTTCAGTTGTAGTCCGCTTCTGTGGTATAGTAGTTAGTGTGATTAGCCGCCACCCACGGAGGCCCGAGTTCGATTCCCGGCTCTGCCACTAAATTTGAAAAGCGGCACGTGGGCTGAAACGGGGTCCACTCGGCCCTGGGAGGTCAACTGAGTAGAGGCGAGTTCGATTCCCACCTCAGCCATCCTCGAAGTGGTTTTCCGTGGTTTCCCACTTCTCCTCCAGAGAAATGCCGAGATGTTACCTACGATAACTAAAGGACGCGACCACTTCCTTCCCTCTTCTTTGCCTGTCCCTTCCAATCTTCCCATGCCTTCAAAAGGCCCCTGTTCAGCAAAGAAGGTGAGGCATTTGGGCGTGGTACTACTCCTCCTCCCCAGTGGTATCCCCTCCCAAAGTCACGCTCCAGTACACTGCCCTTGAGACAGTAGAGGTGGGATCCTTCGCTAAGTCCGAGGGAAAAACCTACCCTGCAGTATAAACAGAGAAAGAAAGAAAGAAAGAAATATTTTAGTTGTAAATCTCTATTTTCACAGGAAATGAATCACAGTTCAAAATCACTATCACTATCACTTTCAGCCATATTCAATCGTTTTTACGATGTGGCCTCTTTAAGTCCGAAGCAAGGTAGGTTTTCATGAGGTCTGTCCATCTGGGACGGTCTTGAGCGATGTTCTTCCAATTGATCCCAGTAATCTTCCGGATGTCTTTATCCCATCTGTCCGGTGGTCTTCCCCTTGGTCTGAGATGATCTTTCGGACACCACTCAAGCACAAGCTTTGTCCACCTACCATCAGTTCTCCGAGCAACATGGCCTGCCCACTGCCATTTTAGGGTAAATACCCTTTCTAAAATGTCACTGACCTTTGTGACTGACCTGATGTAATCTGCTCTCTTCCTGTCTTTCTTCGTTAAGCCTAGCATGAACCGTTCCATAGCTCTTTGGGTTGTTCTGAGTTTTTGCTTAACAAACTCGCTCAATGTCCAGGTTTCACAACCGTACGTAATGGGAGTGTGATGCGTCGTTGTAATCCATCTTGCAACAATAACATAAGGACTCGGCAAGTTTGAGTCTTCTAGCCTCTCACACTCCAACTCCAAGCACGTTACCTACAAGAGGTGTCCCCGTTAAGCCGAGCAAGCCAGCGGAAGTTGGGTCGGCGAGCCGATCAGTGCGGGAGGATCACCAATCCGTCAATGAAGCAGGCGTGGTGATTATGCTTCACATCCTTTAAGTCAAAAGACAATGAGTGACATTAAGGTGAAATTCCTACATTCCGGAGGTAAAATAGCCCCACAATCGGATCTCCGGGTGGGTGCTACTTTGATGTCCCGTGAAAGAGTTCAAAATACCGATTTTTAATTTTCATCCACTCTGTGACAAGAGACCACCGGCGTTCTAACTCCTCGTTCAGTAATTAAATGGCTATTTAAATTTTAGCAATATAAATTATTGAAAGTTCACGACTAATACAGCATTGCAACAAAACAATTTCCACAATAGGTAATTTAATAGGCCTATAAATGCTACAATGAAATGCGATCGTAGTTCAGTCACAAAAAAGGATAAAAGGAACAAACGAACTTACCTCCTTACAGCAAGCTTGGCAGAAGTCTACCCTTCATCCGTAGTGAAATCGGGATCGCCTGTGTTCCACCGCTTCAGCCAGTAGGACTTCGACGATTTTTTTTGCAATTACAATTTTTTTGCGTCACGCCGACGCAGATAGGTCTAATGGTGACAATGGGATGGGAAAGGCCTAGGAGTGGGAAGAAAACGACCGTGGCATTAAGGTACACCCCCAGCATTTGCCTGGTGTGAAAATGGGAAACCACGGAAAACCATCGTCAGGGCTGCCGACAGTGGGGCTCGAACCCACTATCTCCTGGATTCTAACTCACAGCTGCGCGCCCCTAAGCGCACAGCCAACTCGCCCGGTGATTTTTCTTTGGGCATTGCCACAGACACACTTCTTCTTCTTCTCAATAAATCACAACACGTTCTGAAGGTAAAGCCTACGTGTACAACAGTTTACATTGAGAAGGAGGTATAAGAGGTATAGGTTGTGCAACGTAGTTCGTCGTTGTCAAATTGTTACTTGTTTTTCCAGACGGAAATTTCCCAAGAACTATTTCTGGTGACTTCCGAGAATTCCCATTTTTGTTCGTTGGGTAAACAGATCTTGAGAAATGAGAAGATAATTCTGTCGAGCACATCAGTTATTGGAAGAAAATCGGCTTCTTTAAAATATATTAAAAAGGATCAAATAGGCAAATATACTCAAAATAGGCACAAATCCCTGAAATAGGCATTTATAGGCACAATAAAACCAACGAAATCTAGCTTAAAGGATCCCAAAACGGATTTATATCTCAAAAGGCTACGTTTCTGGACACAGGAATAAAATAGGCAAATTCCCGTCTCTAGTAATGACATATTTTGGCGTTCTTCTTGTTGTAACGGTTTTGCGACAGTTGAGTTTGGCACATCTAAGATGGAGGTTCCATCTCTACCATTGGGGTGGACCCATTCGCCGAGATATTGACTTCTCCAAATTTTCCATAGATGGTTGTCAAAGGGGCTTTTCCGGGGAGATTATTATTATTATTATTATTATTATTATTATTATTATTATTATTATTATTTGACGCGTTCTCACTTCGCACTAGTGACTATGTTTTAAGGACCCCCTGTGGGTACGGGACGCAGACGAAGAATGCACCCACGGTATCCCATGCCTGTCGCAAGAGGTGAATAAAATGGGCGACCAAAGGATGATTGAATTAGGACCATGAGACTACCTGTAATTAGTACCATCACGCGGGGAACACAATGGATCGCCTTTACTTCCGGGTAGAACCCCTGTTAGGTATATAATAGGTTTGTGATTAGCAGCAACACAGAGGGATTCACTGTGGGTTTACAGTACCTGTGATTAGTACCATTGTGTGAAAAACACCACGGGTCTGGGTTAGTACCCCCTATGTGAGAACACCACGGGAATACCTGCGCCCGTGGCACCTAGGTGAGGAACATCGTGAGTACCGCGACATGGTTCTACTTCAATAGCGATAAGTACCGTTATGAGGGGCGTGAACGTCTTTAGCAACAAGCATCATCGATTCAGGATTGTGCTTTAAAAGCAGTAACACTATTGTTTAGTTCTGGGATTCACTGGTTGTTTTAAATTCATATTCATCCATTCACTCATCACGTTTTGAATTCTGGTCATTGGATGACTTTTTTTAACTTCTAAATTGTAATTACATTTCGTACAGTTAGGGGCCAATGACTTAGATGTTAGGCCCCTTTAAACAACATTGCAAGTTGCTTTACGTCGCACAGACACAGATAGGTCGTATGGCGACGATGCGGCAGGAAAAGGCTGGGAGTGGGAGGGAAGCGGCCGTGGCCTTAATTAAGGTACAGTTCCAGCATTTTCTTGGTGTGAAAACGGGAAACCACGGAAAACCATTTTCAGGGCTGCCGACAGTGGTGTTCGAACCCACTATCTCCCGAATGCCGGATACTGGCCGCACTTAAGCGACTGCAGCTATCGAGCTCGGTACCTTGAAACAAGCAGCAGCACTGTGTTAAGGGGGAAATTTGAGATAACTCAACTCTAACTCAACCTTCCCCCATTCGTACATCGCGGAAAATCTTTTGGTGTGAAGTTAAAACGCTAATATCATAGGTGTCGGAAGATGAGAGGTGGATTGCTGATGGTATCTCACCGGAAATATGGCAGACGTAATGTAATTGTTGACAAGGAAGGTATTAATTACGCATTAGTTAGAGGTCATTGACACGAGCTCTCACGTCGCGTAGCAGAATCTTGGAAAGAGAAAGAGCCGTGACGTTCCCGTGAACTGTTCCTCGTTTGAGTGATGAGTATAGCAGTCAAGTTCATTGCCTGACCGCGTTTTGTTAAAGAGAATGGAGCTGTTCGCATCGCAGCTCGGGTACTGTAGCGGTCTGGATCTCTTTCTCGAGAGCTCATTTCGTTTTGCCAAACGACCTCTATTATTATTATTATTATTATTATTATTATTATTATTATTATTATTATTATTATTATTATTATATTGGAAATTACACTTTAACTCCGATATTTCGAAGTGCTTACAGAGACTTAAAATACTTCGAGGTATATCAGCTGTACCGTTTAACATTGTCATTATCCTTTTTCTGGATCTGCAGTTTTAATAGTATTACATATCTTATTAAAAGTGCGTGTTCTAAAACAATTTGTACTACTGTATATCTTAAGGAATATTGTTGGAATTCGTATGTTAATAGAGAAGTCAGTTTCCGTAGCCGTTGTGTTTTCTGCGAATTAACACCAGCAGACTGATGACTGTCCTTGACCAAAGCTGTGAAGTGTGAGCAGGGCTTGAGTATGCCAGCAGCAGGTTCGTACCGTAAAGAGCTTGTTGAGGGTTACAAGAAAACAAACTTATGCACAGACTCGAACTTAAACGTTAACTGTGGAAACTGAAAGGAAATGGCTTCCACTTTAAAACATTCTTTTTTTGAGGGAGGGGGAAGGGGAACTTCAAAGATCTCAGGAAATGTAGCGTCTCGCCGGTCAGGGAGGGCATCACGTAAAGGGAACCGGCGGCAATGGCTACGTGATAGAAAACTAATGTATTGGAAGTTTTTTTTACCTGCTTTCACAGGATATGTTGAAAGGTTTTCCAGGCACGAATTGCAGAGGCGCGCATGATTCTGGAAAACACGTTGCAGTTCATCTTCCATTATACACCGCATGTTTGTGATCTCTTCCTCGGGAGCCTGAAGAGTACCTTTACGCTTTCTGTTTAAGGTTACCTCAGAGATAAGTTGCAAACCATTAAGGGGGCCAAAGTCCGCAGGTTAATCGAAAATCTCATGAACAACTTGCAGTAAATATGTAGATGTGCATATGCTGTTCGAAGTTAGCGTACTGTTTTTCTTCTTCCGTGAGCATTTGAGCGCAGTGTTCTTCACATAGCGCTCCGAATTAACTAAAAGAAAATATAGAACCGCTTACCCATTTTGCTCTAATTGAGTACCATGTTCGTCGTACAGTAGAGGGTGGGGGACGCAGACACCCACTGTGCCCCCTGCCTGTCGTATGAGGCGACTCAAAGGGACGACCAAGGGATGATGGATTTGGAACCATGAGATTGCCTGTGGTGAGGAACACTATGAGTCTACATTACTACCCTTTTGAGGGGCCGGTGACCTGGATTTCACACCCCTTTGGACAACGAGCATCATCTCAGAAAAGATCCACTGCTTGCTTTGGGTTCATGGTCACTTTTTATAATTCGTTTTAGATTCTAGTCAGTGGATACATTTTGAAGTTTTAATTTTCGTTTCATTTTGTTGCACCTCGTACCGTTAAGGGCCGATGACCTAGCTGTTAGGCCGCTTTAAACAACAAACATCATTCTCATCATCTTACAACATGACTTGGAGATCTGCGCGAAACACTTCTTCATTGGGATAGAGCGCGCATGCCGGTCAGAGGTACAATGTAATTCCAAAACCGCAGACTTGATCATACCCTGTAGACATTCCATAGTCTGGGGACTCTGTTCCATCGTCGGATTTCTTGAAGAGCTCGTTTCTCCGCACGTTTTAAATCACCTCAATCCAAGGAGCATCCGGATAATGACGGTTAGGCCTACTTTTTTATCTCAGTGAGAAATAGCGCCTGCTCTCTCGTGTATCACACAATTACTTAACACTGTTAATTTCCTTTTTCCCCTCCCTTTCTAAGATTCTTTATTACTGTCCAGGTTATTACCAAAATCTTCCCATGACTTCTTTTGGATTCAACAACTATTTGTTTCGCTCGGTTTCTTTCATCTACGTACCAATCGCTGTCTGCCTCGGCCCTTGTTTGAAGCCATTTCTGATAAGCCTTCTTTTTACGTTTACAGGCTGCTCTCACTTCATCATTCCACCAAGATGTTCGCCTTTTCCCATCTTTACACACAGTTGTTCCTAGGCATTCCCTCGCTGTTTCTACTACAGCATCCTTGTATGGCACCCATTCACTTTCTATATCCTGACCGTGCTTACTGTCTACTGTTCGAAACTTCTCACTAATCATATCTATGTACTTCTAATGTCCTCGTCCTGGGGATTTTCTACCCTTATTCGTTTGCAGACAGATTTCACTTTCTCTACCGTAGGCCTACAGGTACTTAGTTCACTACAGATCAGATAGTGGTCTGTATCATCGAAAGATCCCTGGAAAACTCGTACGTTCCTAACAGATTTCCTGAATTCAAAGTCGGTTATGATATAGTCTATTATGGATCTGGTACCCCTAGCCTCCCATGTGTAGCGGTGAATAGCCTTATGCTTGAAGAATGTATTCGTAACAGCTAAACCCATACTAGCACAGAAGTCTAGCAAACGCTTCCCATTCCTATTAGCTTCCATAATTTGCCCACCTTTACCAATCACCCTTTCGTATCCTTCAGTTCTATTCCCTACTCTTGCATTGAAATCGCCCATTAGCACTATTCTATCCTTGCTGTTGACCCTGACCACGATGCCACTCAATGCTTCATAAAACTTGTCAAGTTCATCCTCATCTGCACCCTCACATGGTGAATACACCGGGACATTTCTCGTCCTATTTCCTCCAACTGCCAAATCTACCCACATCATTCGCTCATTTACGTGCCTAACAGAAACTATGTTGCGTGTAATGGTATTCCTGATAAATAGCCTTACCCCATACTCTGCCCTTCCCTTTCTTAACACCCGTCAAGTACACTTTATAATCTCCTATCTCTTCCTCATCTCGCCTTACCCGAATATAACTTACTCCTAGCACATCCAGATTCATCCTCTTTGCTGACTCAGCCAGTTTTACTTTTTTTCTTCCATAAGCTCCATTAATATTGATAGCTCCCCATCGAATTCTGTTTCGTTCGCCAAGTTGTTTCCAAGGAGTCCCTCGCCTGTCAAATGGGAGTGGGACTCCGTTACTCCCATAGGTCCGAGGCTTGCTTAAAATGTTCTGAGCTTGGTAAATTCATGAAGCAGGATGCTACCCTACTTACACATAGTCCAAGTGAGCATCTCTCCTCTAACGGGTTATGGACCTCCGGTGGATTGTATAGTCCTAGCCACCTGAGCACAAGCAGGGCCACGACTCAGAATATGTCCGAGATGCCCACTCCCATTCCATAGCAACTGGTATCCCGACTCTCAGGACCACTTACTAGGCCACTCAGCCGTTGCCCATGGTTCATGAACTAGGACGTGACTACATTAACTCACCCCATGAATAATAATAATAATAATAATAATAATAATAATAATAATAATAATAATAATGCGGAGCTTCCCTTGGAATAGAGGGAAAGAAACGGCAGGTCCTGGGCAGTCGATAAAACACACCAAGAAAATTTTAAATTTAAAATATATTTTCTTCATTATCTTTTCTTTTTTCTTTTTTTCGAAACCACAGTAACAGTTTTAACAGTATGATGAAATAAAATGTGCTCTGCAGAAAGGATATGAATATCATAACTTTTATCCGGAGAGAGGAAACTCCCATTTAACACAACTTTTAACTCAAGTATATTACTGGTGAATGAGACTTGAGACCAGTGCCTCTATGAACTTTGTTTAAATGCCGAGAAAGAAGTTAGAGCTTCCAAAACAAGTCAGAATAAGGTGAGAATCAAATCCTCAGTTTCAGATGACTGCATATCGGAGGGTATCGAACCCTGAACTACAGTTTCAACTTCCCATGGCCGAGCATCCAGGTACCTCTAATTACACTTAAAAACTCACTGACTCTTATACCACGTGACTCTCGCTGTCCTTACTAAGTAGGGGAGCCACACACGAAATACGAATGGAAAGAGCCGAAGCTCATACTAGACGGCCAAGAAAAGATTAATCGAAAGGTCGAGAACAAAATGAAATGGGATGCTGAACATCTAATGGGGCAGAAGGCCCGGTCACACAGAGGATAAGCAAGGTGACTAAGACCAGAAAGTAAGTTTAAGTCCGAAAAGCAGGATGGGAATTTAGAGATTAGAAAGGGTGAATGATGGAGACGAGGGTAGACTCTCGTACGTCTTTAAATTACATGGGAGGGGGAGCTGAACTCCTTCCGTAGGCATCCTAGAAATCTGAATAATATAAACTGAGAACCCTACATCAAAACTTAAGGTAAGCGCGCCACGCTGGTATCTTCCCGTCGCCACACGCAGACTGCCTACCTTATTGCTGCCGCAGTCTCGTGCGAGGAGAACCACCTCTTTCAATGTCGCACAGTCCCAGATCCAGGGTCAAGCTTGCAGTATTTATAGGGACGGTTGGTTGGTTTCGAAACGAACAGGCAATGGTAGCAACTTGAAACAAATGACTTAAGCTAGTATGCGCCAAACCCAAAGCAGAAGCAATTCTCAACTAAGTTGACCCTAGGTGGCAATCAGAAAAAACAGTAGTGGTATCTTTTAATGAACATGAAATTTAGGTAAACATTCAGTTCAGCTCGTCTCCGTGAGACTTAAGTATTTACAAGCAATAGAAGGGATGTCTACAACTAGGGCGAGGCCGTATTATTGTAATAATAATAATAATAATAATGGGGTGAATCAGAGTTGTTTTTTTACCTTGTATATCTTAATTCAGTTAAATAATTTGTGCCCCCGACGACTATCGGCGCATTCTTAATTACAATAAATAATACGGTCTAATGAGGTCTCTGTCTCCATTAATCCTGCGATATGAATATAACATTTATTCGGTACTGACTGTAGTATAATGATTGTTAATGAATTTATGATGGACTAGTGCAATTAAGTTAAAAAACATAAGGAAATTGAGGCAATGCGATAAGATTGTAGTTGTAACTCCACAAAAAGTAGACTACCTTTGAAAGTCAAACATGGAAGGAAATATTTTAAGAAAAAACTTCACCGCCTGGCAATAGCCAAGGAAAACTTTGAGACGGTGGGCAGTCACTTGAAAGATAACTTAGATGAGTCAGAGCATCTGGAAATACCAAAAGGTTAATAAAATGTAGGCTCAAGACAGGACAGATACACAACATAGCAACACACAATATAAATTCTATAATACAACCAGGGAAACTCAAAATGTTGACAGACGAAATGGATCGCAAAGGGATTCTAATAACCGCAGTTCAAGAAATGAGAAGCCCTGATCAGGAACCAATTGAAACACAAGGATATGGAATTTACAAGGGAGTATCAGGAACAATAGTAATGAAGCAATGTCCATAATTCGGAGCTGAATTCGTGGACAGTCTCAAAGTATATTTTAGGCTCCTTTAAACAACAAACATAATTATCAAAATAATCCAATCCATAATATAATTCAAAGCACAATCCCCCAGACTTTCAACACTAACTATAAAAGCTGCAAATAGAATATACACAATAATAAATGGCCATGCCGAACTAATGATAAAAGTAATAAGAAAGAACACAGAAGAGGTGGGACCCTCTAGATCAAACTGCAGGAAACATACATTAAAATCAAACCAAAATGTTAATTAGGAAAGGAAAAGGTATACCGAGACATAATAGAGAAGTGGCCAGCACAAAGAACAGATAGGAATGGCATAAGACTGGCGGAATTCTGCAGAAACCATGACATGATCTCAAAGTCATCCTGCTTCGATAGGAGACCAAATAAGCTTAAAACTTGGAAACATCCAGACTGGAAAAAAGGAGAATGGCAACTGGATCACGTTTGTATGGATAAGAATTACCACAGGGAAATCTACAACGTGAAAGTCCTGAGGAGGAACAGATACCGGATCAGATCATTACTTGATAAAATAATTAAATTCACCCTATTGACAAAGAAAAAATCCCACGCAACGATCCACATACTGATGAATACCAAGAAATACGAAGAACGAACTATGAGCATAAAAATAACAGAAAATCTAGAGGAAATAATTCCCAAATTGAAACAAATAGCTGAACAAGTAGCCCCAATAAATCCAAGGAAAAAACACCAATGGTGGAACGTCGAATGTGATAAAAGTGGAAGATGGACACCAAGCCTTATTAAGGCATCAGAGTAAACAAAAGAAACGTGAGAATCACACTTGGAACCCACAAAACAAAGAAAGATAACCCAAAAAATGAGGGTAAAAACACTAATACCAAAAAATATACTTCTAATGATAAAAGCAAATAGTGAGAAAACAAACTCAAGAGATAGCCTACTACAAAATACGAGGGCGGTTTTTTTCAACCTCCGGAGGGTCACAAATGAAAGACAAGTGTACGTATCCAAATGAATGAATGAATGAATTTATTACCAAATTTATTACCTCCCTCAACGCTGCTGCCATCCGGTGACTTTTGTGGTCATCAGACAACAGCACAGTGCTCGTGTCACCCAACAACTTCTAGCGCCGAGTGACTTCCACCTCTTCCCGGGACTGATAAAGTGGCTGGGAGGGTGAAGATCTTCAAACCAACGTTCGGGCCTACCTGAACTCACTGGCGGCAACATGATCGAAAAGCTTGTCCACAGGTATGACAAATGCCTCAAACTCCATGGTGATTATGTTGAAAAGTAACCACATTTGTACTTAATATTTGGTAATAAATTAATGTGGATACGTACACTTGTCTTTCATTTATGACCCTCCGGAGGTTGAAAAAAAACCCGCCTTCGTATTTAGCGACAACAAAGATATGATCCTCCAGCATTACTGTTAAAAGATAGCAATAGAAAAATACAGAGAGTTTAGCAGAAACATTTAACAAATTACTACGAGGCGTTTTGATATAGAAAAAAGTAATGCAATTTTAAAACAATTCGTACTGAGCTCGATAGCTGCAGTCGCTTAAGTGCGGCGAGTATCCAGTATTCGGGAGACAGTAGGTTCGAACCCCACTGTCGGCAGCCCTGAAGATGGTTTTCCGCGGTTTCCCATTTTCACACCAGGCAAATGCTGGGGCTGTACCCTAAGGCCACGGGCGCTTCCTTCCCACTCCTAGCCCTTTCTTGTCCCATCGTCGCCATAAGACCTATCTGTGTCAGTGCGACGTAAAGCAACTAGCAAAAAAAAAAAACCCCATTCGTTCTTTACATGTAAGCCTGTACCTTAAACTACTTCTCAACATAAGTTCCAAGCATATTAAGGCACGTGTCATATCGTGAAACCAGCTTCTGAATTCCGCTTGATGTGCCAGTCGTCGTGGCGCTGACTTCCTAAGTGCATGAACAAGTGGTAGTCACTAGGCGCTAGGTCAGGACTATACGGAGGATGATCAAATTGTCCCCAGCCAAATGAAGTGAAAGGTGTCGTGTTCGATTAGCCGTGTGAGGTCGCGCATTGTCATGAAGCAAAAGAAGCCCCCTTGTGAGCATGCCATGTCTTTGTTTTGGATTGCGTGAGCACAACGTCCGATAATTTAAGCGTCCTGACACAATTTCATTAATGAACACTCCTTGAAATTTAATACAACTCATGACTTAATGACGAAATCGTAAAGCGTCTGCTTTCTTGAAGTTTTGCATCAACTTTTCTGCACTAAATCTTCAGTAATGACAGATGGTCGCCCACTACGCTACTCTTCATGGACATGCTCTAACCCATTTTCTTACCATTCCTTTGCTCATAGTGTGTTTCCCATACACTTCACTAATCTGCCGATGAATTTCAACAGCTTTCACGCCCTTTCCATTTAGAAAATGAATCACAGCGCCGTACTTCATACTCGGCGGGACCGTTAATTGTCAGAGGCATTTTCAATACCCACAAACGTAAATACGGGCGAATGCTTCCATAATGCTTAGCCTACAGATAGATGTACGTACTGAGCGCGCAGGCTCTGAACGACGACCGAAGCGCTGCAGCGGCCATATTTACAAATGCTGCTTACTTTTCCCCAGAACTCCTTCAAATAAACACGAAAACCCCCGATTAAAACACCAGCAGAAAATATATACCCACCCACAATCCATGAAGTATACAAAGCTTTGGAAAACCTCAAATACTACAAAGCAAGTGGAGAAGATCAAACATTTGTGGAACTTTGGAAATAATGCAGCAGAACCAGTGAAAATAAGTACACCAATGCTCATTGAAAATCTGGAAGACAGATCTACCAAAACAATGGACTACAGCTATTATACATCCATTACACGAACAGGAGAAAAAATAATTCCACACAACTATCGAGGATTTTCCGTTTTGGATTGCACATACAAAGTGATAGGCCTATCAAGAATTCAATACAATCGTTGTAAAGATAAACTTGAACTGGAACTAGGAGAATAGAAGCATTTAGGGCGCGGAGAAGCTGTCCGGAACAGATAATTATCTTAAAATTAGTAATGCATGTCCCCTACAAAAGAACGCAAAAACAAGAAGTCATAACCTTTGTAAACTTCAAGAAAGCTTATGATTGTATCCATAGATCTGAAATAAAGATACTAAGGAATTTCGGACTACATAACATTAACCCTAACAAACACCAAATCCAAAGTAAAATTCAGAGGAGAAATATGAGCTGTTTACGATTAAAACAAGTTATTTATTTGCTTGTGTCAGAAGCATGCTTAATATATACAGTTAAAATATAATATAATAAAACTATTTACAAAAGTTAAGAAAGGAAATTGACCAAATTTACTGCACATCCAGTTGCTGTTTTTCCAAAACTGAGCCATACGTAGAGCATTGCCATCAGAAGCATTAAATCTCGCTCTGAGTATGAACATGGACAGAGAGGACATTGGTACCTATGGTTCACTGTTTGTTCTTCATCGCAGTCGCACTTGCTGTACTATGATGTGAAGCCGCATAACTTAAGTGAGGACTTAGCCCTGCCGACACCAGTTCCTAATCGGTTGAGGGACCTCCAAACACTCCAGTCTTTACTGTAGCCAGCTGAAAGATGTTCACGCGGCTCCAACCAGTGTCGCTGCTTAGATTTCCACAAGGATAGCATTGCCTTATCTGGTGGTCCTTTCAAGGGCTTTGGCGTCTGGAGAAAACTTTTCCTGGATTTCAGCCTAGATAGAGATTGTTGATGATCAAACAGTGGGTGAGTTTCAACGTTCTCAACCTTCAGTCGTTCTTGATCAGCAGCGACTTCTCGACGAATACTTGGAGGTGAAATGCCAGCAAGACAGTATAGCTTCTCAACAGGGGTAGTTTTTTAGGCATCCTGTGATTAACCTACGAGCTTCATTCAGGACAGGGTCCACAGTCTTGACGTGGGGTGATCTATACCACACAGGGGATGCGTATTCTGCAGCAGAGTAACACAGAGCCAATGCAGTGGTTCTAAGAACCTGTGACTTTGCACCCCCGTTTGTACCCCTCAGCTTCCTCAGTATGTTGTTTCTGCCTCTGACTTTGTGTTTGATGTTGGAACAGTGTTTCCTGAAAGTGAGGGAACGGTCCAGCGTTACCCCTAGGTACTTTGGGGTGAAAGAATGTTACATGAAGGTTCCATTCCAGGAGACGTGTAATTTCCTTGATGCCCCTATGTGGTTGAAGTTAGATTCTGACGGATTCGGCTTTAGGTGGTTAGCCTTGTAATATGTGCCTAATTCCTTGAGAGCGCTGTCAAGAGCGAGTTCTACCTCTTCAAAAGTTGCACTCTGACAGGCTAGTGCAAGGTCGTCTACATAGATGAAACTTCTTGTTTTGTTAGGGAGTGGTTGGTCATTGGTATAGATATAAAATAGGAATGGAGCCAGTACACTTCCTTGGAGCAATCATTTTTCTGTGATCTCCATCTGCTTCTTTGTCCTTGAAAGTCAAGAAAAAACCTGCGGTTCTGCAACAAGGTTGACACCAATCTGGTAAGTTTTGAATCTTTCGTGAGTGTAAGGATCTTCTGAATCAGTATACGGTGGTTCATTGTATCATGTGCAATACTGAGGTCAATGAAAGCTACCCCTGTGGTTTGTCGATTTTCAAAACCATCCTCATTGTACTGCGTGAGGTTGAGAACTTGTGCAACAGCATTCTTGTCTGGTCTAAAGCCTGCCTGTTGTGGAATGATGTTTTTGTTGATAGTCTGGATGGGTCTGTTAGTATCATCCTTTCGAAAATCTTATATAAGCGGCATAAATAAATTTAAAAAATCAGAAAGATGGACAATGGTGGATTGTGCCAAATGAAGTGGTGTGCAGAGAACTGTACGGAAGAGAAGGAGCTCTTTTTGAGGGGTCACATTATGCGGACACCAGAAACCAGGTTACCAAGAAAAATTATAGTTAAGAGAGGGAGATGGTTTATCGCCAGTACTTTTCAACTATGCTCTAGAGTATGTGCTGAGAGAATGGTGCAAGGAAAATCCTAAGAACGTAAAAATTGGAACCAAGAAAGATCAAATAAACTTAAATTACTTGGGATTCGCGGACGTCTTAGCGTTAGTAGCTAATAACATACAAGAAGGCAGAAGTCAGAAAGTCTACAAAATATAGCACAAAGAATAGGACTCCATATCATTCGAAAAGACTGAGATAATGGTGGCAGATTCACGAGTAATAAACCACGTAACCGTAACAGGAGTTTTAAAAAACGTGACAAATTTAAATACCTAGGAGAAATTATAACGTACAACTTGTACGAGAAACCTGCATGGCAAAAAATGATAAAAGCATAAAACTTAACATGGTCCACGTACAATAAAAATGTCTATCGATGAAAACAGAGGTGACATACGGATGTGAAATTGACAAAATCCTAAAAGTGGAGAGAACAGTAAGGGCATATGGACAATGGTGAATAGTGGTGTGAACCCATCACAGATACTGTACGGAAGAAAAGGCCACATTATGAGGACACCAGAAACCAGATTACCAAGAAGCTCTGCAATCTGAAGCAATAAGTTGGATGAATTAAGGAAATTGAAGAGGATGTGCCTTGTAATGCAGTCATCTGTAGTCCCGAGTCCAATCCGAAGGGAGACGGTCTCAGATTTGCTAGCATTTTGACACTTTTTTAAAGAATAAAGGTACGGTACTGAGACGTATCTTGAAATCTACAGCAAATGAAGAGACTTTAACGTAGACTATTCTTCTTTCTGGTCTGTCCCTAGTTCCTGGAGAACCCGGTTGTTCAGCGTGACTCCAAGGGATGTACTGAGTGAAACACCAACACCCTGTCCCCGAGCGGGACGACTTAAAATCCCCGACGCGGACGGGAATGTAGACGGAAGAACAGAGAATATAGCATTATTCTCGCTAGTTACTCCTAGTCTACATGGATGAAAGAGAGCGATTCAGTTTGGGTTTAATGCTAGCCTGGAGCCTGAAGGGAAGTGCAGATCGTAGTGTGGTATCAGGGTAGCGTATGCATTAGTTGGAAGTAAAGGGATACGCATAAAGTCATGCGAGGACGTCACGGACGACGATGGTATGATGAAATTAGACGAAACTCCGGAGCTATAGAGCCTCGCTGTAGCTAGAAAATAAAACTGAATGTAATGTCACGGTCAATACTCCGAAGGTATTGGAACTCCGATGTTCGTCCCCGGGTGAGTGGGGGGTGATAGAATAACGCTCTCACTATCCCGTGACTGTCATAAGTGGCAACTAAAGGGGGCCTCAGGGACAGCGTAGGTTGGTGACCATGAAGCCCTGGCATTGCTTCCACTTGTCAGGCTCCTCGCTTTCATCTTTCCAATCCGATCTCACTTGGTCTACTCTTGTTCTTTTCCGGCCCCGATGGTATTGCATACTGAGGTCTAGCGAATCTTTGATTTATACGCCCTTCGTGGCCCTGGTCTTTCTTTGGCCGACACCTTCATTTTTCGAAGTGTCTGATCCCTTCCATTGTTTAAGTGTTATAAAAAACGATGATCGGTCTTCGGCCACGGTGTGCGCATTTTAGTTTTGCCAGCTCAGATGACTCGGAATTGTAATTAATTTTGTCCAGTAAACATCAAATGTCACCTGATTATATCCGACATGGAGTGTGAGCAGGACCTTCAAGAAAAAAGTTGCTTCCGTCCATTGTTTTTAGTTATTTCTGATCAGGCCTAGCATATCGTCATTTCTCGCGGTTCTTTCCTCACAAGCATGCACGAAAATAAAAATGTTCAGCTTGTGAAAACTTGACAAAGTGAGGTCAATCGTTAGATATCCTAATTATCCTGCTGATATTATTGGCTGGCTTACACTTTGCAGTATAAACTAGTTGAAAATTGTCTAACACACACACACACACACACACACACACACACACACACACACACACACACACACACACACACAAAATAGTCCTATTAATAGAACATTGCGCTTATTCATTACCGGTATAGTATTCACATTTACCCCTAGCGTGATATCTTAACATAAAACAATTAGGAGTAGTATTGGAGGAATGAGCAGTCCTCTTCGATTTTCCGCAATAATGCGCCTTCGAAAATCACGAAATTGTCTAATACAATTCGTTTATGGAATCTGCACCTAATTTTGAATTCGTTATTCCTGTTGAACTCAGTCGGGTTTTGCACATCTCGTACGCCCCATAACTTGACGAAAACTATGTACGGCTTGGGTAATCTTCTGGACATCTTCGAAATCTTCCAGAAACTGGATTATGTTTAGAATATTCGCCATTGTATGTTCCTCTACAGTCGACTTTGTGAAGTCAAAGGAGGAGCCATTGGCGACTTTGAAGTAAAGCCTACTTTTCGCAAAGTCTCGAGTAGGAATGAGAAAATGGTGACTGCCTCACAAGGGGACATTCCCTACTCGTCACCACCGATTTCGCTCAAATTTATAGAACATGCAGGGCTTGGCTAGAAAGGAAAGTACCCGAAGTGGGAACTCCAGATGGCCAAGCGTATAGAAAATAAAAATAAAAATGTTGATGCGGCTCTCGCACCGTATAAGCCACTTACGTTAGCGCGTACGCCGAGCAGTTGTTGGCGTAGCGCATACCTGCCAACCCTTCCGATTTACCAGGAAACTTTCCGGTTTTTAACTCGTCTTCCGATTTTCCGATTTATTTTTACTTCTTCCGATTTTCAGTAATATAACCTCTAGTACCGCCAATACTCTTCCCCTTCGATAAAGGATAAATTATTACGTACTTGTATAATTTACGAAACCTTATTTTCAAGCGTATTTATTTGTTGCTTTATTTTGTGAGTGTTTCGCCCGTCGCCTTCGTGTATCGTGTTTCGCGCTCACCACAACAGCGTGTGCGCTTTATGCAGCTGGGGATTCGGGGCTGCAGTCGTCCTGCAAGCAAGAGGCTAGCGCGCGCGACTCAGTTAATCGGGACGAAATAATGAGTTTGTGTTGTTCGCGCGCTGTTGACAGCGTTTCTGTGCGCAGTTTCGTCGGAGTGGTAGGCCACGTGTTTCTTCCCCTCTCTGTCAAAGTCGTTTGTTAATAATGTATGGGACATATTGAATTGTTCTGCATGTGGTAGTTTCGCGTATTTAAGTGCATAATTGTAATTAATTGAATGTTTTTAAAGGGGTTCTTGTCGGTGACAGTTTCTGGCATTTTCTTTCCTCGTTATGGCCAAAAAATATAACAAACGTTATCTCCAGGTGTTCAGAGATACCTATAAATTTCCGTTCATTTTACCGTCCAAGGGAAACTACCGTATTTTTTCGCGTAATTAACGCATCCCAATAATTTTGAGTCCAAAGTGGAGAAAAAGGAATGTTCACGTATTTGACGCACCCACAACTTCGAACTTCCATCACTCAGCTCCGGATGCGTTTCGAAATAAATGTGCCAACTACTCAAGTAGCAGGCTTCCTACCGCAAAACAGGCATTCCACATACAGGGCAACGTGCTGTTATTAGCCGTCAGGAAATCCCACTGCACTAGTTTTACGAGTGTTTCGGGTACGGGACATTCTGTGATCTCAAAATTGTTTGTCAGTCCACAGTATTCCAGTAATACTGCATCATACAAACTCGCGGTGATCATTTACGTCGAAACATACGGGAATAGAGCAGCGGGCACCAAGTATTCAGTGTCCAAATGAAACGTGCGCTACTGCGGTAACAGAAGTGCACTTCAAGCGGCTAACAAGTCTCGCAAAGCATTTCGCGGACCAAAAAGCGGCAAGTTTCAGCAAGTAGAGGATTATCTGCTTAAATATATGATTTTGTTGCGCAATGTTGGATAAGCCGTTTCTCACGAAATGCTGTGTTTTAAAGAATGAGAAATAGCCGCGGCACATGGAATCGGTATCTCGGATTTGAAGGTTAGCCGAGGCTTGATTAATTTTCTGAAGAGAAATGAACTTTCTCTTCGACGAAGAACAACATTATGCCAAAAAATTACGAATGATTTCAACCATTGTCATCGCTTTGTGATTGAGAAACGTGAAATGAAGGAATATTTGATCTCCCTTTATAGGAACCGCACGTCAGACGCCAATCAGTTTCCGTACGCCACAAAGTCGAACAATCGATAAGAAAGGAACATATAGTGTTATCGTACGCGCTATCGAAAGCCAAAAACAACGATGTACTGCAATGCTTGCTGATGGCAGAAAGCTTACACCTTACATTGTTCTAAAACGAAAAACAATGCCTAAAGCAAAATTTCCGCGAGTGATCCACGTTCGTATTCAACAGAAAGGGTGGATGGACACGTCACTTGTACAAGATTGGATACGAACGGTTTGGGGTAATGTAGCAGGGTCCCTCCTTCGATGCCCGGCCCTTCTCGTGTTGGATAGTTTTCTTTTTTTTCGGTATGCCATTCAGGTCGTATTTTCAGCTCGTAATGAGAAGAATATTTTCTAGTGTCGGTACTTCAAACCCACGTGTCTAACTTATCTAATATACCCTATTTGACTTTTCAAGAAAAAACCTCACGCCGGAATTTTACGCTGTATGACGATAATTGCAAATGAGTTGAACCAATTGTCTTTATATTATATTTGATGTATCTTTTAAATGTAAATGAATTATAAATAATTTGTAAAGATCTGAATTCCTTGAATAATTTACGCATCCGCAGTTTTCGCCTGTATTTTTCGTCGAAAAAGTGCGTTAATTACGCGAGAAAATATGGTATTATGGATTTTGTTGTGTGTGTCGGGGTGACATAAATATTATTCGTATGTGTCATAAATGAGAGTGATTAGGTACATTTTCTTGTAACCATTTTTATGTTTTCCTTAGTTTAAGATTTTAAATTTAATGATCAATTCGCATTGTAACTGTAGATATGTATGGCTTTTATCCTGACCTATTTTCATGTAGACTGTGGTGAAATATACGTGATGAAATCCAAGAATTAAATCTTCCTATTTTTGGGTTCTAAAAGTTGGCAGATATGCGTAGCGGTAAGAGCTTGGACTAGTAATTCGACGGTCGAGGGTTCGACTCCCTGTGTGGAGACTGGTTTTTCCCGTCAACTTTTATATTATTTTTTTCCAATTAAGCAAAGAGGTGAATAATTCATTTTATTTATTTATTTATACGCAAAAGGCATAGAAAAGGTAAAATATTGGGATTTCATCGTCAGACTTTTTTCTACCTGCGCCACGAATATATTGTGTACAGCCGCCAGGAGCAACCTTCACTTGTCAGGTGAAAACGAATCTTACAGAGAAACGATTATTCATGTTTATGGCACGTTTACCAAGGAGGGGAGATAGCCAATAAAGGAGAAAAAGGAAGAATTTCTGTTTGAAGACGTCGGGAAATTACGCAACTCCAACTTTTCTACAATTGTGCGCTCATTAAAAAAAATGACATCGTATATGCCTTTTGCATATAAATAAATACGTAAATTATATCAATTAAAATAAATTAATAATAAAGATTGAGAAAAATGTTCTCCACAGGGGGAGTCGAACCCACGACCGTCGAATTACTAGTCCAAGCTCTTACCGCTACGCCAACTACTGCTCGGCGTGCGCGCTAAGGTAAGTGGCTTATACGATGCGTGAGCCGCGTCAACATTTTTATTTTTATACGCTTGGCCATATGGAGTTCCCACTTCGGGTAGGCCAAGCCCTGCATGTTCTATAAATTTGAGCGAAATCCTTGGTGACGAGTAGGGAATGCCTCCTTGTCAGTCTTGTTCTTGAATACGACCGCAAGCACAGCTGGTTGGCTGATTGTTCCGAGTGCCACTTCTCTACACTAGTTTTAATGTTCTTACGGCAATTCGACAAGTTCCCGGTAAATAACCATGAGATGACTCTGATTGTTAATCGTTGTTCCTTTTAGTTCTCACTGCCTTTAATCACATGGGTCGTCAACTACTCCTTTTTTTTTTACCGCGGTTTACGGGTTTTTGTATTGTGCTTTGGACAGGAATTCGTAAATTAGGTGTTATTTTAGAAAGTCAGATTAATAAAGGGTTATGCCATTTTGGTCCACAGATTGAGCTTCGCCTAGCAAGTCATCAGCTAACTCTGCGATCCTAGTACCCTCTGGATGATAGGCACCAGTTTGCCTTGTTTATGCTCAGGCGCATACAATTTAAACAAAGCATGATATTCGTAGTGAGGGGAATTAGCATACACGAGCTCGAGGTTTGTTGACATTTTCTAATTCCCCACCTCGTAGAGAGCCCGCTCCTTCAGCGCGGGCTGAGTCGAGGAGTCTGGAGCACTGATCTCTATACATGGATGGCTGGTAGCTTGGGTAGCAATAAGCCGAATAGAAGATGACTGGCGTAGTAAGAGGCAGCGAGCGCATGGTGCAGTAGACCGCGCTTGCTTTGTTTATGCCAGGGTTCTTGATTGCAGTTTCACGGGTGTTCTGTGCTGTGTTATTGCAAGAGAAATAGTGCATTTTCCGAATTTAGGTTCGTTGCCTTGTAGTATGCTTGTAAATTACAAGATTCAATTTCAATGTGTAGGCTACCGGTATGTAAAAATCTGAATGAAGAAACGTCCTAGGGGTATTAACATGCCGTTTCCCTAAATTCAATAAAAAAAGATTTGTTCTTGCACTCCCCACACAGTAGTTTCTTCACAAGTTCTTGAAAAACATCCTTATGGACCAAGGTATAAGTCACAGACCCAATACTGAGTTCAGCACAGGCAGGAACAGAAAATAAATTTATCTTCCTCTCAGATGCAGGCATATTTGCATCTAGTGAGCTACTAGAATTGTTGATCACATCTTCATTAGGCCTAACTAAACTAATTTCTGGTTCAGGTTTCTGACAATTTCTTTCAGCAAATTCTAATTTGGCAGCCTTACGTTTTTTGAAGGACGTTCTTCACTGGCCTATAGGTACACCTAAGGACCCTTTTGATTTTCCATGACTTAGGCTCTCACTACTGGTATAAGCCAAACCTAAACACTATAATGGCCACTTTTCTATACACCAAAAAGACGCAAAATGAACTCTACGCTATACATTTACAAAGTAATTACGATGAAACACATCAGTGAAAAATCACTAGTTTAGATATTTCACTCGCTGAATTGAAACCACATGTTACTTCTGCATGTTAGTAAAATATAAACAAACTAGTACTACTACGATTAACACAAATACGAATTCCTAAATGTAAATAATACAAATACGGTACATAATATATTTAAACTATCAAAGTATACATGTGGCAGATACAAATTGAGTACTATTTGGAAGAGGTACAACGTTCTCTCCGTCAGTAATATTAAAATATTTCCTAACATAACGTAATTGTATTGATTAAGTAGTAAACAAGTGACTGTCAGCATGCCCAGGTGTACTTCTACGGCAAATACGCCACGAAATACTTGAATATCCAGCGAAAAACACATAGTAAACTATCACAATGCCATTACAGGAGAAGTGGGTGTAGTTCTGGGCTTTTAAATGTCATGCGGGCTCATATTAAATGGCTTCTACAAATTTTAAACAAGCCGGAATGACTGGAAAAAAAAAACTTCTGAAAGAGGAAGAATTGGGCTATTTTTTATTAATAAAAGAAAAACAGAGTTTTGGGCTCAAAATACGACAAATTCAGTTATTCCTCCCCTTAAGAATGCATATTTCGTGGCATACATATGTACAATTTACAGCAATGTTTCCAGAAACTGTTTTTCACTCGTATTGTGTTACCGATCGCTAATTGCATTTATTCAGCACCTAAGTTTATACACTCATTTTTATTGCTATCCCGGAGATTTACTGACCTCGGGATGACGTGTCATTGTTCCCAATGTCCTTATGCTTTGAGTGAACATGTCCCTATATTCTTAATTATTCCAATGCGCCATTTATTGCGATTTAAAATTGATTATATTATCATTGCTTCATTGCGTTCTAAACACGCTTTTATGTTGGATTATTGTAATTTCAGGACTATAGATAGTAGTCAACGGAGTATTTAGTTATCAGATGTCAAAGTAATTAATTTTGTTTCCTACGCATAACGTAATGAAAGGAATATAATTAAACGTATTTACTAAGCATCATAATCCAATGCACTGAATAGGACGAGACATTAGACAAAACAGTGATGTCAAAAGTTTAAATCGGTTTTGATACGCGCCTTGTCAGTTGTAACGCCAAGCTGTGCAAGCAGCTACAAGGTTAACTTCCGTCAGAGCGCTGTGCCCACCTCTGTCCTAAACCCAGGGCCCTGTTTCATAAAACTAATAATATTACCTAATATTAGAACTCACAAAAATAATTATTAGTTGACCTAATTCTGTTTCATAAAGATTTACACATGACTAATAAAATATCTTCACTCATATCTTACTCAGCCGATATAAATCGGTCTGTTTCATATGTTCTTGTTTTGTTTGTTCCTAGTAGTAGGCTATTGCTTGACTACAACCTGTTTGATTTCATTCTTGTGACCTTGATACATATGAGAGTGGATACAAGAAGTTAGAATAGTGTGAGAGAAGAAAGTGATTGTCAACTATTCGCAGGCTTTTGCACACTATAACCCTCGTTCTTTTTACTTTTTTATTTTATGTGCTCTTAAAAATCGCTGAGATGGACTAGCAAAATGTTGGTGTACTACCTCTGTGGGTATCACCTGCCTCAGGGATTCTCAATATGGGAGCGTGAGTGCTCACGTTGCTTCCACTTGTGCCAGGCTTCTCGCTTTCATCTCAACTATCCGACCTTCCTTGTTCAACTCTTGTTATTTTCCAACCCCGACGTTATTAGGTTTCCAGACCTAGGGATTCTTTCATTTCACGCCCTTCGTGGCCCATCTCTTTCTTTGGCCGATACCTTCATTTTTCGAAATGTCGGATCCCTTCTGATTAGTGTTATATAGAGGATACTTCCACCACCATCTTGGTTTACTGGTGACTTTAAAAGGATAGCTGGAGTCTCCGATCAGAACTGTACTAGGGAAACACAATACCAACCCGTGGAGTGCAATGTGAAGCTGCTGTTTTGAGGTTATGCGTAATTCCTTGCAGTGGAACATTCTATTAAGCAAACATTCAAAAGTTCCATAATCTAACCTAAATCTCTCATTGTACCAATATTCATATGTTTGTTACGTACAAGTACAGGCTGTTTTTGGCCTAACATTTATTAAACGGTGAATACCTACACTCGTTTTTCATCACTAGAATCGACCTTTTTACTGATCTTCACGATATTATGCCAACATATTAAAATAACACTCACCTTGGTTTCACTAATAATATGGATTGAGTCAAAATACACTCATGGAAATATTAGTCACGTTGTTTATGAAACAGTTTACTAATATTATTAGGAATGTCGACTAATAATTTTAACTCAAGCTAATTACTAATATTTTTAGCGAATAACTCTATGAAACATAACAGTAATATTATTAGTAAATATTATTGGTTTCTTACTAATAATATTATTGAAAGATGTTTTATGAAACAGGGCCCCAGGACTGTTATTTGGAACATAGTATTTCTCCGGAACAGTAACAAGCGGAACTATTCCATAAAAAGAACTATGCCAATCTCTAGTCTGGGACGTCTTTGAAAGGAAGTTGTGATCTTCCGATTGGTCCCACACGATCGCGAAACTCGCCTTCGGTATTCGCCTGACGTGAACGAGCTATCAGTCTCTTTCCATGAAACCCCTTGTGGGTGGGGAACGCAGACGAGGAATAAAACCACGGTATCCCCTGCCTGTCGTAAGAGGCGACTAAAAGGGGCCTCAGGGGCTCTCAACTTGGGTGCGTGGGTTGGCGGCCACGGTGCTCTCGAGTCCTGGCATTGCTTTCACTTACTAGTGTCAGGCTCCTCACTTTCATGTATCCTGTCCGACCTCCCTTGGTCAACTCGTGTTATTTTGCGACCCTGACGGTATTAAGTTCCCGAGGCCTAGGGAGTCCTTCATTTTCCCGCCTTCGTGGCCCTTGCCTTTCTTCGTCCGTCACTCCCTACACCGTTGGCTGCGCAGTAGCGTGTGACTGGGGAAGAGCTGTCCATGTGCGTATCGCCATGTTGTGGGCACTCCACAGCTCGCAGAGGAGATCGTGGTATGGAATTCGTGCATTAACTTCAATTACGCACGAATGAAAACACCTCTCGACAGGTTATTTTTATTCCTGCGATACAGGATAACACGGTAAGTAAAGACGTTCATTAGATACATCCAAAATAAAATGTTAAAAAGGCGCCGCTTTAGAAAACAGAAGATCCGTACGGAAATTTTGCATTCCCAAGCATCAGGGAAACTTAGCTACTCCCAGGTCCTAATTCATTAATAATAAAGGCACAGCCTACACCGACTAACGTGAATATACGCAATAAATATACAAGAATCAAGACTCTAATAACACGGAAATGATACTTATGCATACAAACTGAACACATTTGCATTGTTATTGAACAAATCTCCACAAATCATTTGGATAGCTGGCCTATAAGTAACAGACGCAGTAAAACAACATTTAGAAAACTGGATAAGAAGACTACAAAATACACTACTAATGATAGTAAATATATACCTACGTAGATAAAAACATGTCTTAAATTTAGAGAACACACTCCAAAAACATTGCAAACCAGTACATTGAATTAATAATCTTCAAGAAAGAATATGTAGCTCACATTAGGCCTACTATAATGACTGATTTGTTTGCATATTCGGAAAAGACACATGCAATTAAATCCTAGACTCGGCAGTTAAGCTCTCATGAAAATACCAAGACATTTTCAAATCACAGCAGTTTACAACTTCAGTATGATTTACAGATCATGGGGAGAAAAACAAGTTTTTACCTGTGACATAGGAGACTAGAGTACATCAATAATCCGTCAATTCTTTCAATATTTACAGTATTTACAAACAGTTGTATCAAAAGCAAGAATCTGTGATATTGTCAAAAAGAAAACCTGTGAAATAGAATGTTTTCTATGAAAGTTACATGGCAGATCTTTTCATTCTGATGAGTAATCACAGCAAGTTATTATTCAGTACTATGAATATATTGTTGAAAAGGTACATGACTGCAGAAATCTGTATTAAAAAAAAAATTGATAAAACCAAAAATGTCCTTAAAGGTGAAGTAAGGGTGGAATGGAATTTTATCTGAGTTTCTATTTAAACCTAAAGGGTTATTTGATCCTGTTTGATGAAGGAATAAGAGGTGGGTTATAACTATCATAGCAACAATGAATGGTAAGATAAAATGGAAGGTGAAGAATCGAGGAAAAAAAAAAGCTATGTCCAGTGTTTACCACAAGTAACTTTACTTACTTTACTAATTCCCATCTGAATGAAATTATTTTTTATTATTTCCAGGATATGAAATAGTATATCAGGATGAGTATTCCTTCAATTATGATTTCTATATGGTTTGGAAAATAGCTATCTAAAATCTGCTGAGATATACTGAGATTTTTATATGTTTTGTGGGGCTTTCTGCACTAAAATAATTGTGCTCAGATGAAATGCACTGTGTAACAGCACGGACTGAACTGCTACATGGACTGGGATCTATGGTGTTATTCTGTTGATTTGTCCCTCCAAAATCTAACTTCCTTTTTAAAATCCTATGGGGAGCCTTGCCAGTCTGAAAAAATAAAAATATATAGGCCTATTGGGTCTACCATAAGCAAAGCCCTATCATTGATAAAAAAATAAAAAATAAAATGAAGTAATACAATATATAATCCAAATTACTTGAACTACAAGTACCTTTTTAAATGATTTGGAAAGTCAAACAGTGTTGGCACTGCATCATCTTTCAGAATTGTGTTCTCTTCAGATTGCCAAAAACTGAAGTGAATTGAACATAGTCTATGGGAATAAGTTGGAGCCAACTTGTCTCTTATTATCAGCAACAAGCCACTTCGACAGAAGTTCAGGATTGTTCAATGGAAAACTGGAAGCAATATGTCTAAAACCATTAGCCATGTGTTCGAAATCAAAGAAATGTATATATTTCTATCTCCTCTTGTTCTCAACCATTCCTACAATGACAGAACATTCTCCCATTGATTTATCACAAAATATTTTTCTGCTTCATAAACAGAACCTCATGTGATATATTTCAGAACAGAGTGGTGGAGCCAGCAATCATTCACATTTCACTAAATTATTTTACATTTTGAAAATATTCTTCCTGAAATAAAAACACATTACACTAGTGCTACTCTACTTCATTCTAAATGTATTTAACAATGAAAAGAATACCTTAGTTTAAGTTTCTCTGAATTAAATATATTCTTACCAGTTGGTTAAATTTAAGAGAAGAAAAATATATCATTTAGGATGCAAAATTCCCTCTTACAATTCACATCTTGAATACCAATATTAGGCCTACTGATTTTACCAACTCAAACTGAAAGGAGATTTTCTGAGCACAAATTAAAATTGAAAATGTGTTCCAACTTTTCTATTACAGGAACATTATGATTCACATAGGGAAGATGATAAAGGAGCTTGGATGTTAAGCATATATGAATATAACTGTTAAACAGGTAGATTGATTAGTGTTTTCTAGTGCAAAGTAGGAGTCAGGGTAGTCAAACTTCTCTGGAACAGCATATTTAACAATTCTTTTATTATAAAGGAGATGTGAAAACATGGATAATGGTATCAGTAAAGCATTTTTCTGAAAATTGTTAATAATTTGAAGTCATAATTTGACCTAAAAATAGATGGGTTTACCAAGCTTTATCAATCATATTTTTCGGATTCTAGGCCCGTGTTTATCGAAATTTTAATACGGGTACACAGTCTGTAAGAACAAAATGTGCGCTTTTTCTGAATAGCTGATTAGTTCTTAAGAATTGTCCCTAACGAAATGAAAAACGCCAAGAAGAAGACGCCTAAATATTGAGAATGCCACGTCCATACATCCCTGAATCCACCACTCTGAAAACCCATTCTCGATTATGGTAATTTTATAACATTTAAATTTCTACTCACTTGTGAAAAGAAATACCAGATCCTTCCTGATACCGACTGTGCAATTGAAAGCTGCACGAGAGGTCACCATCGTGAATAGTTCTCCACTCCGCACTTACGGCTCAACTTAGGCCTACTCTCCTTTAATATCGCCGGTCAATGTGAGCTCGTACTTATCACTAAAATAGTTGCCAATACTATAAATTAACACTTTATCACATATCCGCCATGAAAAATACACAAGAAACTGTAAACATCGCCACGTTTTAACGATACATTCAAAACTGAAGTTCCCGCAACATGGCGATGCGCGAAGATATTCAATTTTCCGCATAGCACCAGCGCGCTCTGTGAGTCTAGATAAGTAATATTAAAGTATTTGGTCACTCCATTCTTCGAAGTGACGGATCCATTCTTTTTTCTTTCTCTCTACCCCCTGAGGGTGGGGGACACAGACGAAGAATACATCTACGGTATCCCCTGCCTGTCGTAAGAGACGACTAAAAAGGGCGACCAAGACATGATGGAATTAGAACTATGAGACTACTTGTAATTAGTACCACCACGCGGGGAACACCATAGGTCGCTTTTACTTGCGCGTAGTACCACTATGTTGGGTACAAAATAGGGTTGTGATTAGTAACAACAGAGTGCGCTGTCGGCTTTTACCGTAGCTGTAATTAGTACCACTATATTGCGCGACACAATGGTTCTGGCTTGCCCATGATTACTGTAGTGCCCACTGTATGAGGAACACCACGGGATAGTACGAGTCCCTGTGGTTAGTACACTTATGTGATGAACACCATAGGTTTGCGTTGCCTGTAAATGGCGCCGCAATGTGCGAAACACCATAGGTCTGTATTACATGTGCGAATTCCATTACCTGTGAGTAGTACCATAATGTGTGGAATACCGCGAGTCTACGCTACTTTGGATTAGTACCGCAACATGACAGATACCATGGTTCTACTTTCCTAGCGATAAGTACCATTATGAGAGGCCGATGATTTGGATTTTGGACCTCTTTAGACTACAAGTATCGTCGACTCAGTATTGTGCTATAGAAGCAGTCCCTTGGTCAGTAATGCTATTGTTTTGTCAGTTTCTGTGAATGTGAGGCATTGCGAGTCGGATCCACTGATTGAATGTATGCATATGAATTTAAAACATTCTTCGTCATGTTTTGAATTCTGGTCAGTTGAGGATTTTGGACTTTTAATTTGTCAGTACATTTCGTCTCATTTCGTACCATTAGGGGCCGATGACCTAGATGTTAGGCCCCTTTAAACAAACATCATCTCTCCATGAAATCTGGAGGATCCTCCGAAGACATTGGAAATGAAAGCCATGAAGCTTAGCGAGGGCTGTCCAGGCTTCGTAGACGTAAAGAAGTGTGCTAATGTATATTTTCGTCTTTACTGTAAGTGGTCTATTGTTTCAATGTAGTCATAACACATGCTGCCTGTCGACATGCATCACCAGTTCACGCCTTTGCTGTAAGGGGAGCGGTATTGAACAGACCGCCGTCAACTCTAGTGATATATGCATTCGGCGCGGTCTCCAAAAGCATAATCTGAGAATCGGTCAAAATATGTGTAAGAGAGTACGGTACAAGCCAATACACAACCTTGCTGTATGTCACTTTTCTGAACTCCATCCATTGTATGTTCTCAACGAAATTATAGACCAGTGATCTGATGACGTAGAATCCAAACACTTTCCTCTATTCGCTGTTCTTTGGGACTGTCAAGTGATCAGTGATCGTATCCCAGTGTCTGTATTTTACTCATTAAAGCCACGATCGTTTGGAAAGATCTATTCGTCGAAGAACAATATGTGAAAGAATTGTGTCTTACAGAAAAGCATCGTGTTATCAAAATCTGTTCCGTAGTATGTAAATGACGTGCAGAATATTTCAGACAGTTGTGTGGCTTTTGCAGTTTCCCTGCGGGAGTTATTCTTACTTCCTCACAAATATTACATTCTCTAAATATTTTGTGTCTCTACTAGGATCTAGCTTATTACATCTTTCTTTCGTGGCACACGGCATCCAGGAAACTTGCTTGCTGCATTACATATTTCTACCATACCATCATTCCATCTTGTAGACAGTTTTAACTCATTTGTTGTGTTTTAGCAAAAAAGCACTAATAGCAGGAAACGCCATTAATCAGTTTCTCTTAGCTTTCATGCGTTTTGTGTTATTATTATTCACTGCTGATATAAAGAATTAATACAAGTTTTAACGTTTGTCTAGTAGTAATAAAACGTTGATTTTTTAATTGTTATAATTTGACTCCTTTTTTAAACTCTAATGGACTTGAAAATTTATCTTGGAAATTAATTAAATGAGAATAATTCAGAAAAACAGATTTCCCACATTAAATTTCTATGTCTGTTTTGATTTCGACTCTTTATGTGACCTCTATTTTAATAATGTCTTCTTGAATTTTATTACGTTGTAGTTCATGTTTTAATCATGTTACCGAATATAAGGCATTGCGAATTATATCCACGGACTATCTTAACTTCATAATCATCATGCCTGTCCGTTCGTAAATTTTAAATTATCATTTAACCCCATATTATCAGGAGCCGTTGACTGAGATGTTAGTCTCGTATAATGATGTTCCTTTAGCCAAGACCCATGTTCACATGACAAACAGGCACTCGCAGGCCTCTGTCCTAACAGCAAGAGTTTTTTTAATTGTTCGGTAGTTGGTAATTAAACCTGTCTTGAATTCTGGGAGTATGTACAGAAAAGCGCACGACTTTTGATATTTAATATAAAACTATTTCTAGGCGCAGGTTGATGGGCTTCACGCATCTCACTTTCTGTATTTCCTACGTGTGAGATTCACATTCCTGATCGGTGGAGTCATACTCGGTCGTGCGTTCAGCACACTAGTTGCTCTTGTTTGAGAACAGAGAGCATTTTACGAATATGTCGTGGAGGAAAACAGTCCAGCCTTTTGTACAAGATGCGGGCTTCTTCCGGGAAATATCTGCCTCACTGGAACCACTAACGCCGCACAACGCCTACAAACATACTGTAAACCTCTGTGGGCGATGGCCGTTCGTCGGTACCAAGTAACATGTAAGAAATGTCGTATGGCTTTTTTTTTATTTTATTTTTTTAGTGCTGGGATATCCCAGGACGGGTTCGGCTCGCCAGGTGCAGGTCTTTCTATTTGACCCCCGTAGGCGACGTGCGCGTCGTGATGAGGATGAAATGATGATGAAGACAACATATACACCCAGCCCCCGTGCCATTAACCAATTAAGGTTAAAATCCCCGACCCGGCCGGGAATCGAACCCGGGACCCTCTGAACCGAAGGCCAGTACGCTGACCGTTCAGCCAACGAGTCGGACATGTAAGAGATCACTAGTAAAGTGTGCACCAATCAGCAAGACGCTAACAGCATTGCTCAAGCCATGTACTTGTATTTATTTATGAATTGACATATTTATACACGAGATGAACAGTGAAAATGTGTGTGCCATATCTTTCCTTTAACATGCCAGTTAATTATGCCTGACAGATAAGAACGTTCTTGAAGCTGCTTTGGGACCTCGTTGTATGCAAGGATATGGAGCCTCTCCACTGTGCTATTGTCAGACTCAACTGCTTGCTAGATAGCAACAGAATAACTAAATACTTTGTTCCTGTTAAATAAACTCATTGTATTTGACCACTTTAATGTTAGTATCTTCTGAAAACGTTCAGGTTTGCTTATTTTATTAATATTCAACAATTAAATTTGGCTAATAACTGATACTGTAACTTAAACATTGGGAAGTAGCCGACATGGCTTTTGCCCTTTCCTTAAATGCCTGGGTCTTCCACATAGTGACCTTCTGACTGCAACTTGGCAGGTTCGATCCTGGCTCAATTCGGTGTCGATAGATTACTTGGCACGTAAAAACTCATGCGGGACACCGGCGTCTCCGAAAACCGTGAGAGTAGTACATAAACACGAGAGCTGGCCGGTGTGAGACGTTTCAGTGGGTTGCACATTATGCTAGACAAAACTCGTCTCACGTTCATTAACTGTAGCCTCCATTTCCTCTGGCTGTTTGCACAATATAGTTGAGAGTGCGGTATTTGTTCATTTTAGTACAGGCGCGTGTTGCTTCAATCTGACCAAGCGGCGAAGCTCAGAACTACTTACCGGTTCATTCCTTCGGCTTCTGGTTCAAAGGGAGTAAACCCAGGTTTATCTATGCGAACCTGTAAGTCCTGGAAATGGTTTTCAATTTCTTCTTCGTCCACGTTTCCCTTCTATGATCAGTTGTATCGGGCTGTAGACGTGACGAAATTAGGCTGTGATTTGTGTCGCATCTCCTGGTCTTGGCTGCAACAATCCGTTCTGGTGTCTTGCGTGGCCAACTCATGTAATTGAACTTAGACTGCAACAAGAGACGTCGTGTCTTAAGAGGGAGGACCCACGTGTTTGTGTGGCATTTCAAAGGCGAGAGTTAATTCTAAACATCATTTGCACTACAGCCAGCTGTAGAGGAGATCCATACAGGGCTCATATTCATTAGGTGATTTGTTTTCAGAAAAAACTTCGGTAAATGAAGAAATGATAACATTGTTGAAAATCGACCTCGGTGGGTCAGTTCCTTGGTAGCTGTTGGCAAGATAGTTCGATGCTGGCTGTCGTCCGTAGTATTTGAGCCTTTAAGTGCAGGCACGTTAAAAAACTCCTTGGTGGTTGTTAGCTATCTGGCCAGTCTTTCTTATTCTCCCAGAACTTCATACTTTCGCTGCTCCTAGGGCCTACTCTTTGTCTTTTAGGTTCTGGATTGGGTTCCTGAGCACTTTTCTGTTGTGCGCTAACTCGGCTATGATTCATCCATCAACGATGTCCTCCTCGACCTCCTCCACCCACTTCATAGTCGTCTTTAACCTTGCGATATATGCAAGGACGGTATTGCTCAATTGGGCTTTGTTCGAACTTAATTCAACCTCGTTTCCACATTGTCTGTGATCTTAAACTGCACAGTCACAAATAGGTTTTATGGTGACGATGGTTCAGCACCAGCATTTGCTTGGTGTGTAAATGAGAAAGTACGAAAAACCATCTTCAGGGCTGCCGACAGTGAGGTTCGAATGAAAACCACGTAGCCAACTTACTCAGTCCGTGATCTTTTCGGTGTAGTTGTAGAGGTCCTCGTGTTATCCTTTTCTCCCATGTTCCTTCTGTAGTGTCCTTGGTTCTAGAATTTGGAGACACTCTGAGGCGTTTGGCAGTAACCACTAGTTTCAGCGGGCGAGCATATCTCTCACACTTGCATCACAGACGAGGACAATATTTACGACATGTTGCTGAGGCTGTTCGGTCATGAACCATTTAAAAATACACTAGGGTCCAAACGTTAAGCATAATCACTAAACGAGGTTATACCGCCTGATAGGAATGTCAGACGGATTGCTGAACAAACGGAAGCTGAATCATGTACAGTGTCACACAAGTTGTCCAAAAAAGGTGTCAGAAAGGTTCTGATAGCTAAGGTGAACCATTGACAAAAACTAACAAAATTTGGCAATGTGTTCCACAACAAAATATGCTGTTAATAGGGCGTATGGTTACCCCTAACGGCAACACATGCTTCGCAGCGACGTCGCATGCTCTTATCACATGATCCAAGAGCTCTTGTGGCAGTCGATCCCATTCCTCCGAAAGGGCAATGCGAAGGTCTTGGAGGGTCGTTGGTGGAGGCTGACGAGATGTGATTCGCCTCCCCAATGCATCCCAGGCATGTTCTGTCGGATTCAGATCCGCAGACGTCGCTGGCCAGTCCATGCGATGAATGTCTTCCCCAGCCAGAAATTCATCCACCAGAGCAGCGCGGTGCGGTCGGGCACTTTCGTCCATTAAGAGGAAGTCTGGACCAACCGCACCTCTGAAGAGTCGAACATGTGGTCTCACTACCTCATCCCTGTATCTCCGAACGTTAAGTGTTCCTCGGACCACCCATGAAGTTGGGCAGGTCCGTACGGCCATTCAACATGATGCCGCCCCACACCATGACGCCACCACCACCATACTGGTCCCGTTCCACGATGTTCATATGGTTGTATCGGCTACCCGGTTCTCTCCAGATTAATGTGCGACGGGAGTCGTTGTGCAAACTGAAGCAAGACTCATCTGTGAAGAGCACATGCCTCCATTCATTCATGGTCCAGTTTCGATGTTGACGGCTCCACAGTAAACGGGCCCATCTCTGTACTGGGGTGAGAGGGTCGCACACCGCTGGACGTCGGGCAGTTTGCCAGGAAACGGCAACCCCTGAGAGGGCTGCAAGCTCCGCCGACAATCGTCCTGCAGGTGCACACCGATTTCGTCGGGCGGTTAAGGCCACATATCGGTCCTGCTGTGGGGTGGTTACCCTTGGTCGACCTGGTACTGGCCTACGACTAACATCTCCCTCGAAATCGTCTCCAAAGCCTGGAAATGACACTTTGTGGCACATCCAAGGATACGGCGACTTCTGTCTGTGTCTGGCCTGCTTCCAGGCGGCCGAGTAATCTACCCTTCAAAACGGGGTCCAAATGGCGACGTTGTGCCATTATGTTGTCACGTTTACCACGAGGCTACACTCCGTACACCATAACAGGGCAAACACGACTGAGAGAATATGGGGCACGGGCAGTGGCTGTGTTTACCTTGCGGTTACGCTACTAGTCTAAGCAGGGAGCACTCCTTTCCTATACAGAGCGAACACGTAAGGTTGGTAGGTGCATATGTCGTGCGATTTGCGGTCTGTTTCCTGTTGCCCTGCTTACTCGTAACTTATGCTTAAGTTTTGGAGTCTAGTGTAGGTTGTTCGAGAAGGCTTTCCAGTAGACTTTCTGGAAATTCCATCGTTGGCAAGGGCAGAATGTCACTATACCAATCTCTATCAATGATGGTCGGTGCTGACTGTGGGAAGTCTGCTAAAATCATTCTGGAAGCTCTTTCTTGTAGGTGGTCTTCATTTGTCATAAAGCATACGTCAGGATCGTATTTCTGTTTCCAAACTGCAGAGCTGAAGGAGCCTCGTCCAGATGCCAAATTTTCTTGATATTTGTTTTTCAGGTGTGACATAATAGCGACAGGATGCCTGAAAGATCTAGAGTTGGTGAATGATTGTGTATATCTGGGCTGCATTATCAGTAACACGGGAAACTGTGATAAAGAATCAAAACGACGAAATGTCCTAGGTCGTGCCGCAATTAAACTTACAAATATCTGGCAGAACCGGGCATTAACCAAAACAATGAAAATACGGTTAGTGGAATCGCTGGTGTTTTGTTTTCCTGTAAGGTTGTGAGACCTGGACTGCGAAGACTAGTGACAAGAACAGAATAGATACCTTTGAGATGTTGTGTTGGCGGAGAATGCTCCGTATACCGTGAATAGAAAAAACAGATGCCTCCATTATAGAAGAACTGAGCATCACAAAACTTTTATCTTCCCGCGTTAGTGAAAGTTATCTCCAGTTCCTGGGACACAGTTTAAGGAGAGGAGACAATTTATAAAATACCCTTCTGCAAGGCAACATTGAAAGCACCAGACTAAGAGGCAGAACAAGTAGATGGTTAGACCAAGCAAAGATCACCGGTCTCTCTCTTTTCTCAATATCTTAAGAACTGAAGACCGTTCAGGATGGAAACGTCTCGTTGAGGATGTAGTTACTAGTGAAGTGAAGAAATGAGGTCACGACGCTCAGCAATGAGTAAACCGACTGATGATAATAGTCGAGATACAGGATCAAATGTAATGTGCTTTACGCAGGAGAATGTCGTGATTGTCTGGCTGCCCACGGGACACGCGCAGTGTAATTAGAAGGGTGAAGAACGGCCATCTCCAATAAAAGCATCTATACGTCATTGAAGGACCTATTTATTTAAGCCACTTTTTGTTACCGGTCAAATATATATGAAATAATTCTGGACCGTTTGAAACTGTCAGATTGTGTTGGACACTTACCTAGTATCCATTCTCTTTTGTCCATTGGCCAACAACAGTATTTCCTGATGATTGAATGCCAACGCCCGCCATTCTAATGAAAATGGTACTCCCAGTGCCAGAAAAAGAGGACATTTACTGACATTTCCAAAAAATACGCCCGAATGTTTTTTTACCCTGTCAGAATATTCGATGGGTTTTCTCTAATCTGCTCGTCGAGTCAGCATGCTGCTTAACGGTTTTCGGGTCTGTCTCCTCGGTAGAATCCGGTTTTGTGTGTGTGTGTGTGTTTTCAATATTTCTTTCTGTAATAACTCGTCTATCCGAAAACTCAAAATGGAGGAGAATGTGCTTTCTGAGTTCAGTACAATCATACATTTAAAAAAATATATATTTCGAACACTTCTACAAATTTTAAAGATTTTTTTCTGTTAAATTTACGTCCACGCTAAATGTTGTGTTTATAGAGGATTGTATATTTAATATATAAATCGATGAGAGACTGCTAATAATTCTAAAACCGCATGATTGCTAAGTGGCGTATATAGACTGCAACTCCGGCTACGGTCCTGTACAACTCGTGGAAATCCAGGTTATCGTAGTCTAACTCGTCGATGCAATGTCGAGAGAGCTATTGTATTAACTTAAGAATGTCGTCGAAAACTCTGACGTCGTTTGTATGAAACCTAGTTTTGAATAAATGGTAATAAATTTAACTCCGTGTGCAATTTCGATATTTTATTATAGCCAGTAGATCAGGAAAGGAATGAGTGCATGATTCCTCGCAGCTACACTTTTCTCAAACGATTGAAGCTGGTTTTGTATGTGATGCGAGAAAGATCTGTGCTCTCCAGTGACTATACACTGCTTTACGATAATATTTCTTAAAGTTCACCGAACTTCTCGTACACCAGGATGTCCCCACATTCGCAAGATCGGTTTATATGAGTTGATAAACTGACTCAACATCCACGTCTGGGGTGTTCAACTTATCTTTCCACGCATTGAAGCGATTCGGGAGCTTAAGATGTAGTAAAGCAGCTCTTCTCGGATCTCAGCGGGTGGTCGTACACGAGTTTTCTGCAAACTTTAACATGCAATTTCGTGCGCCCTTTTGTGCTTTCTCTTTTTATATTTAAAAAACTGATCACGAGCTCGTCTGTTTGGGCCTATCTACCTAATAATAATAATAATAATAATAATAATAATAATAATAATAATAGAATGGACAGCGACAGACTCACTAAAAGATTATTAAAATAATGAATTCAAATAAGGTCAAAATAAACTGGCTAGAAGAAACAAAGGCCGACCTCCAAGAAATGAATATCACGGGCGACATCATAGAGGATCGTGGAGCGTTTAGCACAGATTCATGGAGAAACCTAACTGGCATGAAGTGGTCCACTGAACGCAACACAGTGCATTCATGAAGAGATTTTGGGAGGATAAGAAGGCCAAGTTCTGAATGGACATAACGAAGAAAGAATAATAATATCCTTAGAGCACCACACCAGCTAGTCGTCTTGATATTAAACACGAAATAGCTGCAGCAGATGTGGATAGTGGTCGTACTTGATTCTGTATTAATTGGATATGTTCAAGGGAAGGAAGGCGCTCAACGAATCACTTTCAGGAGATAGCTTTCTACAGCTGTGCATCACTGGGAAGGGTTAACAACACCCACTCGGTAACCAGCGCTGTGTTGTTTTCTTCTTAATAATAATAGTAATAATATTTGCTTTACGTCCCACTAACTACTTTTACGGTTTTCGGAGACGCCAAGATGCCGAAATTTTTTCCCGCAGGAGTTCTTTTAGGTGCCAGTAAATTTACAGACAGGGGGCTGACGTACCACCGGACTGAGCCAGGATCGAACGTGCCAAGTTGGGGTCAGGCCAGCGCCTCAACCGTCTGAGCCGCTTTGCACTGATCGACAGGCGGAGTGTGTTGAGAATGTGGCAATAGCAGTCGGTAACTGTTCAAAAAGTAGTACGTATCATAACCGCGTTCCCAAACACACGCGCGTGCTTGTATACGGTCTTACATTCGGCATCAGTTATCGCTTTCCTTCGTATATCGGGAGAAACGACTCCAGTAATTGGATAGAGTTTCTGGTTCGTTTAAGACATTCTCAGATATTGTGGACAGTGATTGTATACAAACTTGTTCATTCTTGATTAAAACATTCTAGTACTGTCCATAAGAGTAGTATGGAGGTACAGTTGTTACATATTCCCAGCAAGGTCATGGTTCTGGAGAAACCTGTTCCTCTGCAAGCTGAGCGGATTGTTTATTTACCCCTTTTGTGGGATAAGTGGCTTCCAAAAAGGAATCTGCGAAATACTTGTTAAATACTTAAAAACACTCCACTCGTAGACGCCGTGGACGAAGCGTGAAATTTCATGATAGGTAAGGTGGCTTTCATTTTTGTAAAGACATGGAGATATGCAAATTTTACGACACTGAAGATCATTCTCGTCACACTGGAAATTAATGTCTTTATTAATTTCTCATTGTTTTATGGCATCAAGACTTACGCCTTTTGAAAAATGCTTCTTTTCATATATATTAAAATTCATTACTGGTGCAATATGTTTTGCGTTTGCAGGAGATATATGAGAAAGTAGAACCAATTTCAAGTGTATTTCGGACGGGGGGAGGGGGGGGGGGGAAGGTTGAGTTTCGTGGGACATTTGAGGATGGATGAAAACAGTTTAACAAAGAAGACACGCAATGCGACATGCTTAACGGGAAATAACTGGTTGAAGGAAGTTAGGAAGGATTGGAAGGCTATTGGCGTAATAGATAAATATACACTAACAACTGTGCAGGATAGATCTGTTTACAAAAAGCTCGTTCAAAGTCAGAAATGGATCGATACTAAGATCAAGATCCAAATCACAGAAGCGGAGAGAAACAGGAAGAGTGAAAGAATGAAGAGGTATTGGGAACAACGAAGACATGCTGAAAAAGTCACTCGAGATCCTAAGGGTCGAAACAAATAAAATAAATGATGGTTTATAAAATGAAGACACGTTTTTCATTTTGTAATGAAGGATCATTTATTTTCTACACAAAACAGAACATTATTGTTCAGGTACACATCAAGGAATGTGATTTCTCTTTTGAGAGGTGCTTTTCAAGTGTTCATTTTTTCTGTTAGTTTTTGAAATCTGGCTGATAATTGGTAAGCGCAGTTCGCACAAGTTCACTTAAATGTTCATCAATTAGTTCAGATCGATATTTAGATGTCATGAATTTAAGCATTGAGTACAGTGAATCACACCCATAAGTAGTTCCAGAGATTGAGATAAGTCTCTTGGCACACTCTTTTGTTAGTGGCTATTTTTCTTCTGGAACGTTCTCTCAAAAATGTATGGTAGAAACGCCACTTCGATTAGTCCGTTTAGTTCTTCGTACTCTTGCAGTTCAAGTAGCTCCAACTCTACAGCTGCTCTATCCTTTGTTATTGGTGATGAATTAGGACAGCCATCGCCCACAATATCAACAGAAAAAGGATTTTCCAGGAATGCAAATGAAGGTTTAAATGATCTCAAATCATTAAATCTGCCATTGATTTCTTCAGCAAGACCAGATATTTTACTCATGTAATCTTCTGTATCCACTTGAACGTCAGGAAGGCTTTCGGTAACTTTCTTCAAACATTTGAAGTGAGAAAATGTTTTAGTCTGAAGGTCTCTCCCAAAAAGCTTTAACTTCCTATGAAAGCTAAATACAGTCTAAGCCACATCAGAAATAAGTTTTTCTCTTCCTTGTAAATATATGTTCAGCCTTTTTAAATGCTGGACCACATATGTAAAGAAAAGGCCAAATCTAACAACGATTGGGGGTCATTAGGTTCAGGGAATGGTTTCGCTTTTTCTTCCATAAACTGTTTGATTGGATGAAGTAATTCAAAAAATCTGCCAAGAACATTGCTTACCTTAGCCATCTTATTAAGCAGTACCAACATACATCAGGAAGCTCACCATTGTTCATATCTTCTATAAAAGATTTCAACTGTTGGTGTGTTTTGGCACATTGGGGAATACAGTTCCCAATTTCTAGAACTACCTGCATAATATGCGGGTACTGAAAATATTTCGCTGCTAAATGTTCACTGTGAATAATACAATGAACACGTAGGAAATCAGGAAGTGATGTCAGCATTTAAAAGCCCAATATGCTCTTGTTACGTGCCGGTCATAGATGGTGCACCATCGGTAGCAATGCTGACAATATTACCGATAGGCACGGAGTTTTTCTGTAAAACACCATACAGGGTTTCTTTGTCACAACCACGAGTAGTATTCTTCAAAGTAACCAGGTCTAAAAGTTCTTCCACTACCTGCAAGTGCTTTGACACATACCTCAAAAATATGGCTAGTTGATATCAGTAGACTCGTCCAGAGCCAGACTTACTGCTGAACACTCGCTTAGATTTTTTTTGTAAATTATTTAAAATATCCGCACTAATAACAAACTCGCCTCTCTGTGTATCTAGCAGCGGGCATTTCGTTGATCGGTTTCTGCAGTTTCTTATTTTCGGGTTCTAAAACAGAAATAACTTGTGCCATGTTCTTCTTAATAAACTCCCCCTTGGTGCAAGGCTTTTTTGCTTTTGGAATATTAAAAGCCACTATGAAGGCAGCTTCGGTTGTCAGATCTGCTTCCTTGGTAAAAATTGACATAACCCTATTCTGATCATGAAGATTTTCCTTTAGTGATTTCAGTTTGATTTTCCTTAACTGAGAGCCAACAGTAAAATCTTTGTTGAAACCGCTGTGGTTAGTGTCGTGATAGTGGACGGTTATTTGACACAAAAGCACATTGGCTTACCGTTTCTTTCTACAAAAGCAAATTCTTCCTCCCAGTCGGTATTAAAAGCTCGATTCTCCTCTTCATATTTACGCTTCGCAACTGTTCGGACACCAGGCCGCAACTGTACTCAAACAGCACACAACTGCACACAGAAAAGTATCGGCACTCGCTACTGAACGCACGACACTGACTCACTGGCACACTCTCCCTCTCAAAGCACTATCTAACGGAAGGCTCCGGAACTATCTTCACCTCCCATCTCTCACCACGGAGAGGATGGTTGCCCAGTTGTACTTCCTCTTAAAACAATAATCACCACCACCATCTCACCACTGACCTAAAGCGCTAATAACGTTAAGCCGCACATCGCTGCTACTGACTGCCGCCGGTCGCGAGATGTCGTTAGATTCCATTAATTATATAATTTAATTTTACTCTAAGGTTGGTGTCGATAATCCCACGAGACTGACTCAAGAGTCGCATGCGGCTCGCGAGCCTCGTTGTGGCCAGCCCTGTAACTATACGCATGCGGGGATCGCGGGTGCGAATTGTCGCACATGTGGATGTAGCGCTGTTTCTAGACCGGATGCCCTTCCTGACGCCAACCCTATGTGGAGGGATGTATGCGTCCTCTCTGAATATGATGAGTGTTTTCACAAAACCAAACACCCAGTCCCCGAGCCAGAATCATCAGTCACGATGAAAATCCCCGACCCGGCCGACAATCGAAAACGGGATCCTGTGAATGCTGATCATTCATCGGAGGAGTTGGACGTGTACGCCTACTTGCTTCAACAGCACAACGTATGTGATGTGCCCCTCTGTGAAGCAGGATGCTACACTTTCCTCTAACGGGTTAGGGACATTCGGTGGATTGTATAATCCTAGCCGAGTCGAGTGGCTCAAACGGTTGGCTCGTTCGATCCTCCTACAGTCCCGTGGTATTGGAGGGTGCTCAAATACGTCAGTCTTGTGTCGGTAGATTTACTGCCACGTAAAATAACTCCTGAGGGACTAAATTCCGGCACCTCGGCGTCTCCGAAAACCGAAAAAGTAGTTAGTGAGACGTAAAGCCCATAACATAATAAATTATTATTATTGTTATTATTATTATTATTATTATTATTATTATCCCACTCCTATTAATAGCAAATTCCCTTGTGGGTGGGGGCGGTAGAATAACACCCACGGTATCCCCTGACTCGTAAGAGGCGACTAAAAAGGGCCCCAGGAGCTCTAAACTTTGGAGCATGGGCTAGTGACCACGGGGCCCTCAGCTGAGTCCTGGCATTGCTTCCACTTACTTGTACCAGACTTTCACTTGCATCTATCATATCTGACCTCTCTTGGTCAACTCTTGTTCTTTTCCTACCCCGACGCTATTAGGTTTCCGAGGGCTAGGGAGTCTTTCATTTTCATGCCCGTTGTGGCCCTTGTCTTCCTTTGGCCGATACCTTCATTTTTCGAAGTGTCGGACCTCTTCCATTTTTTCCCTCTGATTAGTGTTATATAGAGGATGGATGCCTAGTTGTACTTCCTCTTAAAACAATCACCACCACCACTATTAATAGCAAATACTAGGCCAGTCATCCATTGTCCTGAGTTCACAAACTAGGTTTTCAGTAACTCATACCACCAACCATACGTGCGCATGTAAGTTTTTATTTTATTAAAATGAATTCATTTTCTTTTGAGTTTCTATTTAGTATATATACTGCGTGTTCCCTAACATGTGGGGTATGATCAGGGGTGGATAGTCTACCCTATACGAGGTACGCGTGGAATGGTGCAGGTTGGAGTCGACACTACGCCTGGATTTGACCCAGTTTTATGGCCGGATGCCCTTCCTAGCTAACCCTCGCCTGGTGTGGTGTGATATTCTACCACAGTCACGCAGTACGTGTTATTAGTTTTCTTATAATACAAAATATTACAGGTGGTCCAACTAAGTAGATATAAAAATAATTTACTGTATGTTCCACATAATACGTGCTGGACGTTTCTTTAATGGTTAAGCTAGTTTATGAGGGGTTTACTAGACCTTTGTGCATCTTCTGTTTTCGCATTCTTTAGATTTTTCCTACATTCATCGGATATTACATAGTTCGTTCTCCCTGTTTTCTTCCATTCTTTCATAGCTTAACAAGTATCTAGTTCAGTTTTTCACCTATTTCCTTCCTGTCTATATATTTTTATCTATTTTTTTCGTTTTTCCGATTCTTGACTGTCTTAGGTGTTCGACTTCCATATAAAATGTCTTTTGGACACTCCTATCAACCACCATTGTTTTGTGTATGAATGCCAGAGCAGTTAACCAAGCTCGTATAAGAAAGAATCGAACCCGAGATCCTGTCAACCGAGCAGCCGGTCTTCTTCTCTTTCTCTCCTGATTACAGTTGCTAGGGGATGGTTTATTTCTCGTTAAGGCACCTCCTTTGTGACTGACGTTGAACTTGTCCACTCTTGAAGTCTGCGTCTCGCCTTTCATCTGTCACAGTCCTCGAGTGACATAGGCGTGGGCCGGTTTAATTTACACTACTGGCTACCTGCCAATGAGAACAGAGATCTTGCGCTTATATGTATATAACTATACAATTCCTTTTCGGTTTCAGGACGCTACTGTTATTGCAAAATTGTGGTCGAATTGAGTCCTAGCAGGTTCGGCAGCATCATTTTTTGCTATAGGTTATTAACTTGCTACTACAATCATTTTGTCGCTGAAAATATATCCTTTTTCCCCGTCTTAATCAGAGTTGTGGCGTACAGAAATGTGGCCGATTTTAAGGTTTTGTCCACTCGCTTATGTTGCAAAGGCATTTTGTGTACATAGAAAGAAGCTGGAACCAGAAAATATGGAGAAAATTATAGTAGCGCTCAGTTTTATAAAATCATAAAAAATATAAAATAAGAAAGGGGAGGAATAATGTGTTTAATTATTTTTACTTTGATCAGAAACAACGATATTTCATGTTATGTGGGTAGTCTTTTGTATACAGCAGAAAGCTTTAAGTGCGTGTTATAGTGCACATTTGCGCGCATATTTTGGGATTTTTAGTGCATGTAGTTAACATGCTATCGGCATTTGTCCTACTTGGTGTTATAACAGGGAGATTATAAGCAGACCCACAATATAAGAGCTGAGTCGGGCACAAGTTAGTGTATCCTCCTACAACATTCACTTTTACCGATTGCACGATCAAGCTGGTCTCAGGTCTCTACTTTGTAGGTCACAGAACAAAGAGCGGAACACACAGCCTCTTGGCTCGAGCCATTGCGTAAGTTGGGGCAAGTAATTGTAAATGTTTCTAGGATCACAGAGAGTGGAGAATATGGAGCGAGTAAGAAACAAGCGAAGACTGATTTCAGTGTACCTTGACATTTCCCGTGTAATCACTAGCCTACTATTTTTTATGCCTATTAAGTTTTTGTTCTCAAAGCGTGTACTTTTTATTTTGTTTGCATGGCGTGTATTTTATTGCCTGTCTGGTGTAGCTATACACATTTACTGTCTGTGGTCTCGTAAAGAAAGAACAATCAGGATTAGGATATATTTTAATTTAGCCATTTTCAGTTTCAGATTGCTCTTAATCTTATGAAATATTAGCTGTGGTACCGGTTGTTGAAGGGAAAATCGCTAAGCGTGTGCATACCCCTGATATTGTTCCCGATTTTTCTGTCAGTGGCTTGCCGTGACGTACTTTGTGTGGCCCTTTGCAGCTCATTATTGGTGATCTTAATTTGATCTCTTCGAGGTATCGGGTTAATATTAAAAAGTGCTGGAAGTGTTCGTTGCCGGAACGATCTCCATAGTCTCAAGAGTTAGTTATCGGCTCTTGGAACTTTCACACGATTGCCACTGATATTCCCACCCCCTTTTTTTGGGGCCGTATCGAAAAAAAAAAAAGCGTAGAACAGAATCGCCATGAGTTATTTTCACGTAAAACCTGCAATAAGAGATAGTGTTTTATGCTTTAGGATCCTTCATATTGACATTTTTTCAACAACTTACTCGACCTTATTCTAAACTGAAATACCAAGTATCATCCACTTTTCCGTGATGCTGTAACAGACACAATGAAATATTAAACTGAACTTTATATAAGTTGTTCATTAAGACTGGAACGTCGCTGTTAAAAGCAGTGTAATCATATGACATGTAAAACGGACAATTTCTCACTTTTCGCTGGCGTTCTAACAATACCAAGTTCCACAGCTAGAATGACCCGGCCACAGACAGCGGTGAACATTGCCTGCCGTTTTCCGTTAAGTATGAACACGCAGCGCCTCACAGCAGGGTTGTCAGAACAGAGGGATCGCATGCTACTTCCCGCCGGTATTTGCTACTGGGCACGCAACAGTAATGCCATCTATCGGACATGAGTGGTACCAGAGGAGACGAAGCAATAGTCAGTGTAATGACCGAGCGAGTGGGAGCTTGCATTCGCGAGATAGTGGGTTCAAACTCCACTGCTGAAGATGGTTTTCCGTGTTTTCCCATTTTCACACTAGGCAATGCTGCGGCCACGGTCACTTCCTTCCACTCCTAGGCCTTTCCTAGACCACTGTCGCCATAAGACCTTTTTGTGTCCGTGCGATGTAAAGCAACTTGTAAAAAACAAAAGGCAATGTACTGTTCATGACTTCTTTGGGCTTTCGACATTGTAGGCCTAGATATTCAGTCTTCTTCCGACTCTGTTATATTAAGGTATCCAATGTAAAAGGTGTCCTCCTTCCTTTCATTACGTTCCTTTATGAAAAAGCTATTATGTTTGTCCAAATTGACTTCTTCAAGACTATATTACGAGTTGACAAGAGAACTCTTCTATACAGAAGAACGAAGACACAAACTAATATTGCCATGTACAAGATAAATTCAACCAGTTACAGAGCTGCAAACCAATAAGAAAGATATATGGGAGATTAGTACGGTTTGGATATGAACACAGTTTTCATCACCGCGTGTGTACTAACGAAACTTTTCACACCCCGAGAAAGGAATGTACGGCATATGCGTATTGTGCGAGAAGACTTGCTGCGTATATAATGTTGTGACGTGTACTAAGACAGATTGGACTAACCAAATTCTGTTTAATCTAATTAGCCATGTAAACATATTTTAATGGCCATTGGCTGCAATAAAATGTTTATTACGTTCCTTCACGATTTTCTTCTCATTTTAATGCCGATATGGGCAACATCGCCAGTTGACACTGTGAACAGAACTTCCCTGTCGACAAATACTCGGCGTTGACATGGGTAGAGCAACATATCTGGTAAGACATAATTAACTTTGTGATGTAGGACCACGAATAACATCGATATTTGAGAACATTTTTAGGCCTTTACCTAAACTTCCATTTCAGCGTGAAAAAAAAAAAAAAAAAAATACCCTAGAGTATAGTGACTTCTTTCCCGACTTTGCATACCGGTTTTCATGAAGTTCTCTTCAGCCATTTTCTCGTGATACGTTCCCCTGTAGGTGGGGGCGGTAGAATAACACCCACGGTATCCCCAGCCTGTCGTAGGAGACTACTAAAAGGGCCCCCAAGGGCTCTGAACTTTGGAGCGTGGGTTGGCAACCACGGAGCCCTCAGCTGAGTCCTGGAATTGCTTCCACTTGTGCCTGGCTCCTCACTTTCATCTATCCTATCCGACCTCCCTTGATCAACTCTTGTTCTTTTTCGATCCCGACGTTATTAGGTTTGAGAGGGCTAGGGAGTCTTTCATTTTCACGCCCGTTGTGGCTCTTGTCTTCCTTTGGCCGATACCTTCATTTTTCGAAGTGTCGGACCTCTTTCATTTTTTCCCCTCTTATTAGTGTTATGTAGAGGATGGTTGCCTAGTTGTACTTCCTCTTAAAACAATAATCACCACCACCACCATCTCGTGATACGTACATTCATAGATAACTGAAAATTAAAAATGACATTTCCTTGTTAGTGTGGATACGACCGATGCAGAAATACATCACTCCGCTCCCACACAGATGGTGAGTGCATAGTTTTTAGACGTTTGTGTCGTTTCACTGTAAAGTCATTCTATGGATGATGTTTTCATGAAGTGTTAAACACTTTATTACCTAGCTGTCGTAATCTTATTGTTAAGTGCCATCACATTTAATTTTCTCCTGATAAGCATTCGAACCCATGGCTTCCAATTCTTCCTTATTCTTCGAGTGATCGCATGTTCTTCTTCAGATCAGTTAGTGATAATGACCACACGGGTTCGCTCTGTGTCCTCATTTACTTCCATATCACTTATCTTTATATCATTAGAAATTGAGTCGTACAATCGTCGTCTCCCTCTCCCTCTACTCTTAGCCTCCATGACCGCTACTCCGTTATCCTACCTGAATAGTTCTTTCGAACAATAAAATCTATCGCACATGGAAGATTTGAAAAAATGTACTTTCTAAGATTGTGTTCGTATAAGGTAATATTGCTGGAAATTTGCTAAAAACTTAATATTAGCTAATATCTGCCATTATTATTATTATTATTATTATTATTATTATTATTATTATTATTCTTTCTTCTTTTTCTACCGCTTATCCTACACATGTGGGGACGCGGGTGCGAACTGTGTAGCAAATGTGGATTTGGCCCTGTTTTACGGCCGGATGCCCTTCCTGACGCCAGCCCTATATGAAGGGATGTAATCACTATTGCGTGTTTCTGTGGTGGGTGGTAGTGCAGTGTGCAGTGTGTTGTGTGAATATGAAGAGGAAAGTGTTGGGACAAACACAAACACCCAGTCCCCGGGCTAGAAGAATTAATCAGAGACGATTAAAATCCCCGACCCGGCCGGGAATCGAACCCGGGACCCTCTGAACCGAAGGCCAGTACGCTGACCGTTCAGCCAACGAGTCGGACATTATTATTATTATTATTATTATTATTATTATTATTATTATTATTATTATTTTACAGCGTTATGTCCATCTGTGAAGCACGATATAACTTGTTTAGCTGATGTTGCTTTTTTTTCTTCTTCCGAAATCTCATCTGGGCACTGGACATTTTCCTTCGTTCTTCATTCCATGATTTATTGGTGCTGGTATTCATTTTTTCAGCCTTTTTGAAGTGGAGTTGATCTTGAATAATTTCTTTTTTTTTTTGCTATTGGCTTTACGTCGCACCGACACAGTTAAGTCTTATAGCGACGATGGGACATGAAAGGGCTAGAACTGGGAAGGAAGCGGCCGTGACCTTAACTAAGGTACAGCCCCAGCATTTGCCTGGTGTGAAAATGGGAAACCACGAAAAACCATCTTCAGGGCTGCCGACAGTGGGGTTCGAACCCTGGATACTGGCCGCACTTAAGCGACTGCAGCTATCGAGCTCGGTGAAAAATATATGAATAATTCCTTGTGGGATGTCAATTTCCTGAAGGACTAAGCCCATTGTTCTTGACTTTCATTGAGAGAGCAAGGTTTGGTGAGCCTGTCATTTTGTGGCCACAGAATTTAATTGCGTTTTCCCGATGATGTCGATGATCGTTTCAGAATGCTGATAAAACTCATTTCATTTCAGATTCCCTCTGAGTAGACTGGACCAAAGATTTTTCCAAATATTTTCCTCTCCTTTCTTCCTCGACGTCTTTAATAGGTGATCTGCCTCCAGTGATCAAGGTTTCCGAGGCTCATAGTGCTTCAGGTTTGATATCTGAGTCGTAATGACTTAATTTTGCGTTCGTGGATATGATTGTTTTATCTGTTCCAGGTGAGTCAGTAGTCGTTCAATTTTCAGATCCTCTCCTTATTGCCTTCACGATTCAAGCCTGATGGCTGAATTAATTCTCCAAAGTACTGAAACTTATTCACTTAATTTATTGCCAGTTTTATTCGTATGGTAAGAGCATAAAACGTAAAAGATGAGAAATTATACTTTGCACAACTTACAGGTAGCGTACGTACGTACGTACGTACATACATACATACATACATACATACATACATACATACATACATACATTTTTATTATAGACTTTTGTCTTTCATCGTTCAGTCTGCAAGCCTCTGTGAATTTATTAAAGGGCTCCGGAATCCTCTAATTGTAACTAGCTGTTTCCTTGTTTAGTTCCATACCTCTTATCTTTAAATAATTAGAGAGTTTTACAATCATCTTGGCTTTCGTCTACTTCTCTTACCGTCCATCATCTTCCTAGGTAACTTATCTCCCTCCATTCGCCTCACATGACCCCACCACCGAAGCCGGTTTATACGTACCGCTTCATCAGTAGAGTTCATTTCCCCCACTCAGAGCACCCTCGTGTCATTGTTCCCACCTGTTTGTACCAGGAATCATTGTCGCTACTTTCATGTCTGTTACTTCTAACTTATTCATAAGATATCCTGAGTCCACCCAGTTTTTACTTCCATAAAGTAAAGTTGGTCTGAAAACAGACCGATGTAAAGATAGATTCTTCCGGGAGCTGACTTCCTTCTTATGGAATATTGTTCATCGCAATTGCGAGCTCACTGCATTAGCTTTACTACACCTTGATTCAATCTCATTTACTGTTACCATCCTGGGAGAACCTCAATACTTGAAATTATCTGCCTGTTCGAGGTTTGTGGACACTCGCATATCTTAGGTTTCTTGCTTACGTGACAGCTCATTAGTCTTGGAAATGCAAATTTTCAAATCATGCACACTGCACATGTTTTCAAATTCCTAGATTGCAGGATTTCAGCACAGTCTGCCACAAGACCTAGTCGTCGGCGTAGGCATTTCGACCTAACCTGCCAGTTTATACGCTCCAGTAGATGATCAACAAAGTTGAAAGATTACAGCCTTGTCTAACCCCTGTAAGAACCTTGAACCCATTCTACCATCAATATTCTGATTGCAGCCCAGTTGTCAACATAAATGCCTTTTGAATGCTTAAAAAATCTACCGGTACTCCCATATCTTTATTAAAGCCCAGTAAGGTTTCCCCGCCGAAATCTTCCCACGACTTCTTGTTTGGGCTGATGACGTAAATGTTAGGCCCTTTTAAACAAAAAGCATCGCTTCTTCTTGGATTGAACAGTTATTTATTTCGCTCTGTTTCTTTCATTTACGTATAATTTCACTGTCTGCATCAGCCCTTGTTTGAAGCCATTTCTGGTACGGCTTCTTTATACGTTTACTTGATCCACAAATATATTAGCTTCAGTGGCGGAGATGGGGGATAATGGGGATATATCGCCCTATGAAGCACTTGTACTCATTATTATAAATACACATGTATTATTTTTACGAAGTTAAAACATAATAAAAAATCAAATTAAAATATCCATTTAAATAAGTTTACTATTATTTCTATTCATATTTCCCTGTAAATTGCATTGAAATGGACCACCTCACATTTCAATTTATTATTATTATTATTATTATTATTATTATTATTATTATTATTATTATTATTACTCCCCCCAGGGAAAGTAGTACCTACATGACTGATTAACTTTTTCCCATCTGTATACAGAGAGACGTTCTTTGTACTACAGCAGAGGTCCGCAATATCGGAAGTTCATATGACGATACAAGCTTCTCGTTGTAAAACAATTATTGCTATTCTGAGGTTTTCAATAAGCTCTTCATGAAGCTGTTCCACCCCTTAGAATTGCTGACCAGAAAAGCTGGCAAGAGACCCTCCCACAATAAGCGCTACAACCTCCAAAAAATTAAAATGATATCTACGAGAACATATCCTCTCCAAAACCTCACCAGACATGAACAAGTTTTAATCTCCCGACTAAGGGTAGGACACACGATCACCCACACCTATCTCCTAGAAAAGAAACAACTGCTCTCTCACTGTCGAGCATATCATCTCAGAATGTCAACTGTATGACCATTGGCGGCAACACCACAACATACCTCAGGAAATGCACTGAGTCATCAAGTCATCAACTTCCTCAAGGACACTGGCTTGCACTCCAAAATCTAATTATATTATACTTATTTATTTTTCCTTTACATTTTTATAATTACATTATTATTATTATTATTATTATTATTATTATTATTATTATTATTATTATTCTGTAATCAAATGTAAGAGTCGCGATAAGACCTTGGAGTTAAAGCGACTATAAACAACCCTAATTTTTTAAAAAAAAGCGCTACCTCGGTACGCTACCTGGCACACAGCGCTTTTCTGCGCGTTCTCAGTAGTGGTAAATTTGTAAAGAAGTGACTGATTGACAGTGGCATAGAGTGAGTTCACCTTGCACATTTGCTTCACTCTGGCAGTGAAGGTTCATTATTCGACACAGATAAAAGTGCGCAGACGATTATCTAAACTAGTTTCGTTTGTGGTCATATCTGAAGCCATCTGTTTTCAGTTCCTTGTCCTGTCATTGGGTGAATGTTCGGGACCCCGGAGATGTTCGCAATACCCCTGCACCCTGCGCGAGGCTAGATATCTTCTTGCAAAGAGTTCGTCTGTATCACGCTTTGATTGAACAGCAGGTACGAGGCCAAAAACATGATTTCTTAAAATATGGTCCGTGGCCCTGCAGTCTCCTCGCAGGGAAATGGTCAGGTCGATTTTGTAGAATCAGTAGAAATAATTGTATTTTTACAATTTGTACGCAGAGGAGTTGCGACTTGCTTGCAGCACATCACAGCCGTCTCTCGCTCGACACAAAACACCTGCCCCAAATTACTTAAAAATGACAACAATGAAAATACCGTATTTTAGTTAGAAAATTATATTTTGTTGATGTGTAGTGCGCCAGAGATCGTATTTGCTGAACATTTAACTTCTCCACGAACCTACTACGCTGGCATAGCAGGGGGAGAGGTGATACTCCCACCTGGCGCGTCCCAGGTGGCGGATAGCGGGGTCCTAACCGGCTTGCCGGTGGACTTGAGGGAAATAAAATACCTCTTGCGGATCAACTCACCACCCCCCTGTGGGTGGGGGACGTAGACGAAGAATACATCCACGGTATCTCCTGCCTGTCGTAAGAGGCGACCAAAAGGGGCAACCAAGGAATGATAAAATTAGAACCATGATACTACTTGTAATTAATACCACCACGCGGGAAACAGCATGGGTCGCTTATACTTGCACGTAGTACCACTATGTTAGGTACACAGTAGGTTTGTGATTAGTAGCAATAGAGTGCACCAACGGCTTCTACAGTACCTGTGATTCGTACCCCTATATGAGCAACACCATGGGATGAGCGACACCATGGTTCTGCCTTGCCTATGCTTAGTATCCACTTTGTGAGGAACGCCACAGGATAGTGAGGGTCCCTGTGGTTAGTACACTTATGTGAGGAACGCCATAGGTTTGCGGTGCCTGTAAGTAGCGCCGCAGTGTGCGAATTTCATTACCTGTGAGTAGTACCATAATGTGTGGAATACCGCGAGTCTACGCTACTTTTGTTTAGTACCGCAACATGACACATAGCATGGTTCTATTTTCCTAGCGATAAGTACCATTATGAGGTCCAATGACCTGGATTTTGGACCCGTTTGGACTACAAGCATCATCGAGTCAGTATTGTGCTTTAGAAGCAGTCCCTTGGCCAGTAATACTATTCTGGGAATGTGGGGCATTGCGGGGACTTCATATCCATCCATTCATTCGTTTTCGAATTCTGGTCAGTGGAGGATTATGGATTTTTGAATTGCCATACCATTTCGTACCATTAGGGGTCGATGACCTAGATGTTAGGCCCCTTTAAACAACAACTTAACTTCTGTCGCACATGTATTCGACAACAATGTATAATTCCAACTGTTTCGACTGAGCGACTAGACTTATCAGTTGCGCGGTTTGAATTTTTTGAAACTTTATTTGAACAGTTTTTGATTTAATTTTATTCCTGTCTTTTTCGTAATCGAATAAACGTTTATAACAGACACCTCGGTATCTATTACAGTGTTGTTACTGAAAAATGAAACCAATTAAAATTAAATACAATCATCCAAATGGTTCGTGATTCGCAGCTCAGCACCGTAACCGTAAAACCACGGAGCAGTCAAATAAATCCTAATACCTGTTTATATAACTTGACAATTACATTCATATTCGTTATTCACAGGTTTTGTTTGTATTTGAGGGGGGGGGGGGGCTATCGCATTCGTTCCGCCCGTGTCCAAGCATCAACCACATTTAAATGTTGTGTAAATAAAGACAAATTTTTATCCGTGAGAAATACAAATTGTAATTTGTTTTAGCCAAATTAAGATTGTTAAGAGTGGCTGGGCCGCGTGCAGGCTGTTGAGGTGGCCTTCACAAGGTCATACTGCACATTGTCGAGCGCGTGCTTCCTCGTGTCACGTCTGCTCTGAGGGTCGACTACCTGACGGCCGGGCCGTAGCGCTGTAGTAGTTACTACACTACGACGTACGGGTATTATTATTACTTTTTGTTTTCGCCATCTGTGGACCACACTTGCACGTCTTTACATTATTTTTCATCTTCTATCTTCTCATGCTTCCTTATTCTGTTCTTTCATCTCTGGCTCCTCTTCTTTCTCCGAGAAACCTCTGAACTCCCGTAAGAGGCGACTAAAAGGGGCCCGAGGGGCTCTTAAGTTGGAGCGTGGGTTGCGATGACGGGGGCCCTCAGCTGAGTCCTGGCATTGCTTCCACCTACTTGTGCCAGGCTCCTGATTTTCATCTATTTTATCAACCCCTCTTGGTCAACTCGTGTTCTTTTCCAGCCCGGTCGGTATTAGGTATCGAGTCCTAGGGAGTCTTTCATTTTCGCGCCCTTGGTGAACCTTGTCTTTCTTTGGCGGATACCTTCACTTTTCGAAGTTTCGGGTCCCTTCAGTTTTTCTGTCTGATTAGTGTTATATAGGGGATGATTGCCTGGTTGTACTTCGTCTTAAAACAATCACTACCGAGCTCAATAGCTGCAGTCGCTTAAGTGCGGCCAGTATCCAGGGTTCGAACCCCACTGTCGACAGCCCTGAAAATGGTTTTCCGTGGTTTCCCATTTTCACACCAGGCAAATGCTGTGGCTGTACCTTAATTAAGGCCACGTTCGCTTCCTTCCCACTCCTAGCCCTTTCCTGCTCCATCGTCGCCGTAAGATCTATCTGTGTCGGTGCGACGTAAAAACAACTAGCAAAAAAAATAAAAATAAAAAATAAAATCAATCACTACCACGATAACGATAAAGTGCAATCAGCTAACCACAGGCTCTAGGTTCCTTTCCACTGTCATCTTCTTGGCCAGGTCCGTTCCGACTTCCGTAAACCATTTCGGCTGTCTTCCTCTTCCTGAAGAATGTTAATTTCTCTAAGTCAGTCTCTGTCCATCCTTAGTACTACCCTTTCCTTATCAGTTCAACAAAGTCTTCCCCTAATGAGTATTGTGTTAGGTACAGCCGTTTTATCATTTTTCATTCGCAAGCGGTTCTTGAAATCTTCGGGGCAAATAGCTCAAATGTTGTGGGTACTTCTACTTGGATTGCAGGTAAGTGTTCCTTGTTTTACAAAATATCGTAGCCAATGATATTGCATTGCTTGCACGTTGATGAATAATGCAGTACGTGTCCGTCATAAGAGGCGATTCCAGGCGTTCTCGACTGACCATAGAGTCTGTAGCTACTCTCTTCATAATCACTAGGACCACGACCATCGACGCCCGTATTCACACACCGTATGAAATACACGTATGAAGGAGACCGAATTACAGTGATTTAATCGTGCCAGAAGCTAAATATAATAAAGGTGTAAACGGTTGTAAAAACACTATTCCGAGAACCTCTGTCAGATGTTACTATGTGACCAGTATTTTGCTACGTCATGTGCTCATAAGCTGGACGTAATCTGAAAGGAAGCTACATTGTGGTGTCTTAAGCGTATCCCAATTTCTTCAAATTCAACTTTAATCTAACTACCCCACATCGCAACCTGTCCAGCGTTTTCCACGAAACCATTCTATTATGTCCTAAAGGTAAACTTTCACAAGGCGTAGAGGCGCGCGGCTGTGAGCTTGCATCCGGGATATAGTAGGTTCGAATCCCACTATCGGCAGCCCTGAAGATGGTTTTCCGTGGTTTCCCATTTTCACACCAGGCAAATGCTGGGGCTATACCTTAATTAAGGCCACGGCCGCTTCCTTCCAACTCCTAGGCCTTTCCTATCCCATCGTCGCCATAAGACCTATCTGTGTCGGTGCGACGTAAAGCCACTAGCAAAAAAAAAAAAAAAAAAAAAAAAAAAACTTTCACAAGGAAAAATCCAATCTTCAGATCTTTAACTCTCCTTTTCCATGATGTTACTCTGATTTTTCCGGGCTTTTCCGTTACTTGAGCCTTCAATTTGATGGTTTGTACCCGTATACAGGGCGATTTTGTTCTTTCAATTCTGGCTGCCATTGGTCTGATATCTGCTGGAGAAATTCCGGTTAAGAGTGAGTTTTTCTACAAGTGTCGGTCTTACGCAACCATTGATACGTCGGCAGGTATGATTCAGAGCTTCCAGTGACTAAATGTGTACCAGACAACGCAATAGAGATACCAAAGAGTTTCTTGCTGGTACTTCTTGCTTCGTTTTCGGACAGTAAGCTTTATAGGTAAGAGTGCTCAAGCTGAGTCCCTTCCCATGACGCAGGAGGCACAACACCAGCTCGTTTTCACACAATCATACAGCTAGTGAAGATGAATCGGGTGCTTTTGATAATGATAAACTTATCACGGCTGTGTTGTAGGAGAAGATGGCAGATTAAAGGAGTGGTAATTACAACGCTGTGTGGAGATGAAGAGCGTACAGCGAAGAAAATAAAATGAAATGCTCTCTCGTACGACGAACGGTATTTTAGAGTTCGTAAGTGAAACATTTCCTTTAAATCATCAGTTCTTCATACCGCGACCTTTTTGATAGGATGCATCCACATTTTCCTGTTCTTTACGTTTCTTCCCAGGTATCTGAAAACTAATTTTACAAAACTCGTGTTAATGAAAACAGTGTGAACAGGACGAATCGCAAACAGATAGGGCCTACTACAAGATGCCTGGAATATTAGTTATGGTGCACTGATTGGAATAGACTGTTTTGATAGACTATTGGAAGGTCAGTGTCCAGGCACTGACGTGATGCGCACTTGCCTCAGAGGCGAAGACTGAGCAGATAGCCAATTCCTGTCTGCTCAAGACTTAACGTCCCCATCCAACGGACGCATAATTTTCAACAGCGTCAAATTTGAAGCGTGGGTCAGCTCTACTTGTGCCAGGCTCCTCCATTCCCTGTCCTCCATTCCCTGGAGCAACTCTTGTTCTCTTCCCTATTCGGTTCGCGACGCCTGGGGAAGCTTTAATTTTCACGCGTTTCGTGGCTCCTTGTACAGTTACTTCCCTAGTATCATATGAACTTTGCTGAGTGACCACATCTCCGCTACATTAGCTTTGTTCTCTTAAATTAGAAGCACCATTAACACATTTCGTACTACTTAGTTCCTTTGCAGTCGTCATGTAACATAAAAGTTCATTGTATTAGGTGGTGTCTGTCATGTCGCTCTAACGCTGTGGTTGCTTCCCCGACTCTGATCATTGCAAAGAAGAGTGCGAACACTACGTAGCTCTGTCGAGGGCTTGAGTGGATCGTTAGTCAGAAGTAAACAAGCGAGGTATTCTACCGCATGCGCCTGTTTTCTCATTCTCACTGCCTATTTCCGAAGTTTCTTTAAACTTTTACATTATTTTCATTCTGTTACGTAGTGGGTTACTGTAGTCACGTCTTAGTTCGTGAACCACGGGCAACGGCTGAGTGGCCTAGTAAGTGGTCCTGAGAGTCGGGATACCAGTTGCTATGGAATGGCAGTGGGCATCTCGGACATATTCTGAGTCGTGGCCCTCCTTGTGCTCAGGCGGCTAGGACTATACAATCGACCGGTGGTCCATAACCCGTTAGGAGATATCCTCACTTGGACTATGTGTAAGCAGGGCAGCATCCTGCTTCATGAATTTACCGAGCTCAGAACATTTTAAGCAAGCCTCGGACCTATGGGAGTAATGGAGTTCCACTCCCATTTGACAGGCGAGGGACTCCTTGGAAACAACTTGGCGAACGAAATGGAATTCGATGGGGAGCTATCAATATTAATGGGGCTTATGGAAGAAAGAAAGTAGAACTGGCTGAGTCAGCAAAGAGGATGCTTCTGGATGTACTAGGAGTAAGTGATATTCGGGTAAGGGCATATAACGAGGAAGATATAGGAGATTATAAAGTTTACTTGACGGGTGTTAGAAAGGGAAGGGCAGAGTCTGGGGTAGGGCTCTTTATCAGGAATACCATTGCACGGAACATAGTTTCTGTTAGGCACGTAAATGAGCGGATGATGTGGGTAAATTTGTCAGTTGGAGGAATTAGGACTAGAATTGTGTCCGTGTACTCACCATGTGAGGGTGCGAATGAGGATGAAGTTGACAAGTTTTATGAAGCATTGAGTGACATCGTGGTCAGGGTCAACAGCAAGGATAGAATAGTGCTAATGGGCGATTTCAATGCGAGAGTTGGGAATAGAACTGAAGGATACGAAAGGGTGATTGGTAAATGCGGGGAAGATATGGAAGCTAATGGGAATGGGAAGCGTTTGCTGGACTTCTGTGCTAGTATGGGTTTAGCTGTTACGAATACATTCTTCAAGCATAAGGCTATTCACCGCTACACATGGGAGTCTAGGGGTACCAGATCCATAATAGACTATATCTTGACAGACTTCGAATTCAGGAAATCTGTTAGGAATATACGAGTTTTCCGGGGATTTCTCGATGATACAGACCACTATCTGATCTGTAGTGAACTAAGTATCTCTAGGCCTAGGGTAGAGAAAGTGAAATCTGTCTGCAAACGAATAAGGATAGAAAATCTCCAGGACGAGCAAATTAGGCGGAAGTACATGGATATGATTAGTGAGAAGTTTCGAACAGTAGACAGTAAGCAGGTTCAGGATATAGAAAGAGAATGGGTGGCGTACAAGGATGCTGTAGTAGAAACAGCAAGGGAATGTCTAGGAACAACTGTGTGTAAAGATGGGAAAAGGCGAACATCTTGGTGGAATGATGAAGTGAGAGCAGCTTGTAAACGTAAAAAGGCTTATCAAAAATGGCTCCAAACAAAGGCCGAGGCAGACGGGGATTTGTATGTAGATGAAAGAAACAAAGCGAAACAAATGGTTGTTGAATCCAAAAAGAAGTCCTGGGAAGATTTTGGTAACAACTTGGAAAGGCTAGGTCAAGCAGCAGGGAAACCTTTCTGGACAGTAATAAATAATCTTAGGAAGGGAGGGAAAAAGGAAATGAACAGTGTTTTGAGTAATTCAGGTGAACTCATACTAGATCCCAGGGAATCACTGGAGAGGTGGAGGGAATATTTTGAAGATCTTCTCAATGTAAAAGGAAATCATCCTGGTGGTGTTGTGAACAGCCAAGCAAATGGGGAGGAGGAAAATGATGTTGGTGAAATTATGCTTGAGGAAGTGGAAAGGATGGTAAATAAACTCCATTGTCATAAGGCAGCAGGAATAGATGAAATTAGACCTGAATGGTGAAGTATAGTGGGAAGGCAGGGATGAAATGGTTTCATAGAGTAGTAAATTTAGCATGGAGTGTTGGTAAGGTACCTTCAGATTGGGCAAAAGCAGTAATTGCACCTATCTATAAGCAAGGGAACAGGAAGGATTGCAACAACTATCGAGGTATCTCATTGATTAGTATACCAGGCAAAGTATTCACTGGCATCTTGGAAGGGAGGGTGCGATCAGTCGTTGAGAGGAAACTGGATGAAAACCAGTGTGGTTTCAGACCACAGAGAGGCTGTCAGGATCAGATTTTCAGTATGCGCCAGGTAATTGAAAAATGCTACGAGAGGAATAGGCAGTTGTGTTCATGTTTCGTAGATCTAGAGAAAGCTTATGAGAGGGTACCGAGGGAAAAGATGTTCGCCATACTGGGGGACTATGGAATTAAAGGCAGATTATTAAAAGCAATCGAAGGCATTTATGTTGACAATTGGGCTTCAGTGAGAATTGATGGTAGAATGAGTTCTTGGTTCAGGGTACTTACAGGGGTTAGACAAGGCTGTAATCTTTCACCTTTGCTGATCGTAGTTTACATGGATCATCTGCTGAAAGGTATAAAATGGCAGGGAGGGATTCAATTAGGTGGAAATGTAGTAAGCAGTCTGGCCTATGCTGACGATTTGGTCCTAATGGCAGATTGTGGCGAAAGCCTACAGTCTAATATCTGGGAACTAGAAAATAGGTGCAATGAGTATGGTGTGAAAATTAGACTCTCGAAGACTAAATTGATGTCAGTAGGTAAGAAATTCAACAGAATTGAATGTCAGGTGGGTGATACAAAGCTAGAACAGGTCGATAATTTCAAGTATTTAGGTTGTGTGTTCTCCCAGGATGGTAATATAGTAAGTGAGATTGAATCAAGGTGTCGTAAAGCTAATGCAGTGAGCTCGCAGCTGCGATCAACAGTATTCTGTAAGAAGGAAGTCAGCTCCCAGACGAAACTATCTTTACATCGGTCTGTTTTCAGACCAACTTTGCTTTACGGGAGCGAAAGCTGGGTGGACTCAGACTGTCTTATTCTTCAGTTAGAAGGAACAGACATGAAAGTAGCGACATTGATTCCTGGTACAAACAGGTGGCAACAATGGCAGGAAAGTACTGGGAATGAGAAAGTAAAGGCTAAGTTAGGAATGAACTCGATGGATGAAGCTGTACGCATAAAGCGGCTTCGGTGCTGGGGTCATGTGAGGCGAATGGAAGAGGGTAGGTTACCTTAGAGAATAATGGACTGTGTTATGGAGTGAAAGAGGGAGACCAAGATGATGATGGTTAGACTCAGTTTCCAACGATTGATTAGAAGATGAGAGAGAGAGAGAGAGGGGGGGGGGGGAGGGAGAGAGCTGAACGAGACCACAGAACTAGAGAGTTGAGGCCACGATTAGTAAATTCAGAGGCCTGCAGAGTGAGCGCTGATAGGCTTAAGTCTAAAAGCCTGGTTGTGAGCTCACTATGCCTTGGGTAGCCATTACTTGCGTATTGCTCAAGTCTAGATAGAAGTGTGCATGCAAAAAGAAATATGTTGCAAATGTTACATTTCCAGTACCTTAAAAAAATGTCTCTCTTTCCAGGTATGTACACTCACCGCGGACAGAGGAGTCTTCTCTGTACATGTAGCTTTACGGCCGCTAACTCTGTGTGGTGTAGTGACACCCAGGTCCTGAGCTGAGCTACAGGGATTATGCACCCCACCCTCCCAACCGCGAGAGAGATAGGCGCAGTAAAGTCATTGTAACTCAACTCTCGTCAGACCTACTCTATCTATTCTCACTTTAACTCGTAGTTACAATCTGACTGAGGAATGGTGTTCGTCTTGTCGAGACGTATCCTCCACTATGTGTCCGCAGCTTCCACTTCTTGGAGTGTCTAGCTGTCGAGGGTCCGTCAGGCCAGATGTTGTGGACAGTGATGCGATCATTTTTCTCCTTTTATTTTCGGACGCAGATTTGCCACATGATCGCTAGAACGATTCATAAAACTGTGTAGAATAATTTATGCCATTGTTTGTTGCGGGCAGTAACTAGAAGAAAGCTCATCTGTGTTTCAAATCCCAGAGAAAAACTGGCTCAAGAACGTAGCATAATGATTATGTCAAGTAAGTATAGCGTAAAGGCCTTCAGGCCTCGCAAATATACTTCCGTATGTTGTGTGTCTGTGAAGGTAGTATTTTTTAGAATTATACTATCTGATTAAGAGTAGTCATTTGGGTATACTGCGGCTCCTTGTTGCAACGGCAGCCCCCATCTCCATTTAATTGCGATGAGGAAACCACCCCACATGACAGTACACCTGTTGGTATGCATCAGGCACCACCTAATAAGATGAAAGTCTAAAGTGCATTGAGAGACGCTCTACGGGGTGTGTATCAAGCGTAGTTCATCCCAAAGGTGTTCCATAGGACTGAGGCTGGCCATTCCATTTCTGAAACCTCATTGTCCCCAGTGTAAGGCAGGGCTGAAACACACAGGCAACATGCAGCTGTGGAACGCACCAACACAACATCCCCACATTGTCACGCCACCCCTTCCGAACTTCTCTTGGTTAACTTCAAAATGGCGGAAATGGCTCTTAAGTGCAGATTGAAATGGTGCTCCTTAGGCTCCATTGGTAACAACTTGGAGCCCTCAGCCGCCTTTTCTAGCAACAACGGCGGTCATGGCGACTTCCGGATACTTTCGATCAGATTTGTATATTCGGACATGGTGGGCTGTGAGGCGTTCAGAAGTTTCCGATACTTTACAATTCAGTTGATTTCTTCTGTATTTGTTGGTCTACTCTCATGGTATTAGATTTGTGCTGTCTCCCATTTAGTAGTCATTGTTTGGACCGAGAGTCTAGTATTGGCTAGCTGTCTACTCAGCCACTTTATAGCCCTTCCTTCGGTACAATCGATAGCCTCCTCAGATCGTTACGCCATCCTCATCGAAGCTACACTGAGTTTTTGGACAGCTTATTGTTTGCATATTGATATTTAAAAAAAAATAATTTACGTGCGAGTGGTCAGGTTCACTATTTTATGTAATCGAGAAGTAACATTTCCGCATTACAGATTGGAATAGTCCAAGCCACCGGCTTGCTTAGGAACACCAGCGGCGATGTTGTCACGTTTATTCTTCGGTCGTGGTGTGCTCTGGTTCTTATAACTTGTTCCCAAGAGTTGTAAAATCCCCACACGACAGATACATCCACTCTGCAAACAATTCCTGTTTTACCAACACCCAAGGTCATTTTTGTCGCTAGAGTGGTACTTGCGCCGTAGGCCTATGCCAGGTTGAGAGATCTACTTCCTGACCAACCGGACAAATGGTGCAGTCGATAGGTCTGTTGTGCGACCATCACCCAACGAATCGTCCAGTCTGCTTCATTTCGTGTTAGCGGAGCCTCTGTGGCTCAGGCGGCAGCGCGTGGCCTCTCACCGCTGGGTTCCATGGTTCAAATCCGGGTCACTCCATGTGAGATTTGTGCTGGACAAAGCGGAGGCAGGACAGGTGTTTCTCCGGCTACTCCGGTTTTTCCCGTCATATTTCATTCCAGCAACACTCTCCAATATTTCATTTCATCTGTCATTCATTAATCCTTGCCCCAGAGGAGTGCGACAGGCTTCGGCTGGCGGCACAATTCCTATCCTAGCTGCTAGATGGGGGCTTCATTCATTCAATTCCTGACTCGATCGAATGACTGGAAACAGGCTATGGATTTTCATTTTTCAACCGTTTTGATGCTCTATTTCCTGTTTAGAAAAGGTATCTCTAGAAGACATTTGCGCATTGGTACCTTTGGTGTCTTAGAGTGGCGTCACAAGTTGACGAGGAAAGCACAGTTACTGTATTTATATGGATCTTTTGAAATGTTATAAAGGGTTTGTGAGTCGCGGCCTGCAAACAGGGACTGCAGGGATGAGGTGTATAATGCGTTTAGGTATCTTTAGAAAGATACAAGCAAATGCAACATTCAATACACTAAAACAAAGAAACTGGAACATAATGCGAACTGCATATAAGAGAATTAAGGAAGGCAATTAGTTCAAGATCTGTTCACTGTCACCTGTATTTGTAATACGCTACTGTAGTATTGTTATATTTAAGTATAACAGTATAGTGCGATTGCAGGTGAAAGACTGAAAAAAAGACACAGGAGCCGAAGCAATTTACCGCCCAAAATTATGGTACTTCGACCATTTAACGTAACAGGAGTGGAACTGATGCTCTGGAAGTAATTACGGTACGTATTGAGTTTCCCTACCAAAGGTTTCACCAAAGTGTGTAATTCAGTGAAACATTCTTCATTCATTGGTAAAAAGAAAAAAGAAAAAAATTAAAATCATTTGAATTTGACTCCTAATATGCGTGAGTGGATTGCACGATACCAGCCTGGAGAAAGTCTGGATGATGAATTTTTGATGACTTTGCATATCCCCGTGGCCTTAACGAAAACAGCACTATTTTACTCCAGTTGTTTAAAGTACATGTGAATAAAGCATCGGTTCGTTGGCAATGGACAGCGGATCTGAAGAACCAGTACTGCACATTCCGTCTAAACTCTGAAGACTTCCTTTGTACATCGCGAACAACTTTCCAGCGATGGATTGAGCGAAACGATAGTCAAGGGCAGGGAAAATGTAACTGCGTAACATTGGAATGGGGAGCAAAACGCACTTCTGGACTATGGCGTTATTCAGTCTTCCAAAATAGCTTAATACGGTCAGCTTTGATGAAAATGTAGAATGCAAGTTTTGAAAGTGGCTGGAAATCACTCGCTTTCCGGGACTATCGAGTTTTTTGTGTGCGATGGAGGAAAATTTCCGTCGACATAGGGAAGTGGGGGGCGGGCGAAAGAAATGTTTTTTAAGACTTATACTGTACATAGCGGTAAAAATTCATCTGTGTATGTTTAACTTGTGTTGCTGTTTGAGTAATCAGTCCATACACTGGTTTCATGCAGCTCTCCATGCCACCTTATCCTGTGCTGACCTTTTCATTTCTACGTATCTGCTGCATCCACTGATCTCTATAGAGATCAGTGGCTGCATCCTAAATCTGGTCTAATCTGCTTGTAATGTTCATACCTTGGTCTACCCCTACCATTCTTACCGCTTACATTTTTCTCAAAAACCAACTGCACCTTGCGATTTGACCGTGCGGTTAGGGGCGCGGGGCTGTGAGCTTGTATCCGGGAGATAGTTAGTTTGAATCCCACTGAAGATGGTTTTCCTTGGTATCCCATTTTCACACCAGGCAACTGCTGTGCCTTAATTACGGCCATGGCCGCTTCCTTCCAACTCCTAGGCCTTTCCTATCCCATCGTCGTCATAAGACCTATCAATGTCGGTACGACGTAAAGCCACTAGCAAAAAAGAACCAAGTGAGTGCACAAGTCCTGGGTGCCTTCAGATGTGCTCCGTTATTCTGACTCTTCTTCTCGTCAAATTTAGCCACAACGATCTCCTTTCACCAATTTGATTCAGTATCTCTCCATTCGTGATTCGATCTATCCATACCACCTTCAGCATTTTTCTGTAACACCACATTTCAAAAGATTCTATTATCTTTCTTTCTTTCTGAGCGAGTTATCTTCCATGTTTCACTTCCATACAAACGAAAGTCTTCAAAAATATTTTTCTAATTCCGATATCAATGTTCGAAGAGAGCAAATTTCTTTTCTTAAGAAAGGCCTTCCTTGCTTGTGCTAGTCCTTACGTCTGCCATCGCTGGTTTATTTTACTACCCAAGTAACAATATTCATCCACTTCCTTTAAGACTTCATATCCTAATCTAGTAAATAAAATACCTCTCGCTGACCAAACACACAACCCCCGGTGGGTGGGGAACGCAGACGAACAATACACGCACGGTATCCCTGCCTGTCGTAAGAGGCGATTAAGAGGGGCGACCAAGGAATGATTAGAACCATGAAACTACTTGTGATTAGTACCACCGCTCGGGGAACACCATCGGTCGCTTTTCCTTGCGCGAAGTACCACTACGTTAGGTACCAAATAGGTTTGTGATTAGTAGCACTGTATGAGCTCCACTTTGGGATGACTGGCTTGCCTATGATTAGTACCCACTATATGAGGAACACCATGGGATAGTACGAGTCCCTGTGGTTAGTACACTTAGCTGATGAACACCATAGGTTTCCGTTGCCTGTCAATGGCGCCGGAATGTGCGAAACACAGTAGGTGTGTAATACATGTGCGAATTTCATTACCTGTGAGTAGTACCATAATGTGTGGAATACCGCGAGTCTACGCTACTCTTGATTAGTACCGCAACATGACAGATACCATGGTTCTACTTTTCTAACGATAAGTACCATTATGAAGGGCCGACGACTTGGATTTTGGACTCCTTCGAATACACACATCATCGATTCAGTATCGTTCTATAGAAGCAGTCCCTTGGTCAGTAATACTATTGTTTTACTCCAGCTTCTGTGCATGTGAGGAACTGCGGGTCGGTTCCGCTGATCGTTTTAAATTCATATCCATCCATCCATCCATCCATCCATCCATCCATCCATCCATCCATCCATCCATCCATCCATCCATCCATCCCTCCGTCCGTCCTCACGTTTTGAATTGTGGTCAGTGGATATTCTGGGTTTTTAATTGGTCACTTCATTTCGTACCATTATGGGCCGATGACCTAGATGTTAGGCCCCTTTAAACAACAAGCATCATCATCATCAGGACTGGTGATGAGACATTTTCAGCTCTTGAAGTGAATTTCCTTTGTCATTTTTGACATTTCAGTCGTCTTGATGTACAGTTAATTTACACCAGGTCAGTTAAATTAATATGTATACGTTTATGTACCATAATTTCATTTCAACGTATTCGTAGTAAATTTTGGTTTAGGAAATTCTCTTGCTCTAGCGGGAAAGATGCTTTCGACCATCTGGTAACTCAGGTTTCTGTTAAGCTCTTGTATCATACAGATCTTGTTCTTTGTACTGTGTTATCTTAACGTATATAATGGGAATCAGTCGAGGGATGTTCCACCATTCAACACCTTATATAATGCGTATCATTTATACCTTGAAAAAATGAAGACTAGTTTCGATTCTCTTGGAATCATCGTCAGTTCAAACAAATACATAAATCAGTAAGGTATGTGGATTAACGCACATTTTAGATAAAATTTGCCTTAAAATACACTAAACGTGGTTAAACACGAGTTGTCATAAAAACACGTTGAATTTTAAATGACTTCCTGAGAGTCTGTCACAAATAATTGAGCACATATGCACAGTATAGAGTTATGTAAAAACTTGAAGTTGAGGATGTTATAAAGTTGTGATGCTGTAGATGTAATGTAAGTTGTTTTTAACGTTTGTAACGTTTTGTTGATATATTATCCCGTTAAAAGAAAATAATTATTATTGAACGTGAAGTTTTTACGTAATATTTAAAAACTCTATATTATGCATACCTGCACTTTGTGACTTAGACTGTGTGTTTTACGTGTTTTTGACATACAACTCATGTTTAACCATGTTAAGTGTATTTTAACGCAAATTTTATCTAAAATGTGTGTTAATCCACACACCTTTGTGATTTATGTATTTGTCTGAACTGATGATGATTCCAAAAGAATCGAAACTAGTCTTAATTTATTCAAGGTATAAATGATACACATTATTTAGAGTGTTGAATGGTCGAACATCCCTCGACTGATTCTTATTATGTAAGTCAAACGTCAACACGGAAATGAAAGTTACAAATTATGATTATTTTAACGTGTTATTATATCACTGAGTGAACAGTTTTCTGAACATAAACACACATAACATGTCTGTTTATTCATGAAAAAATAGCATCAGAGGAAAGTGAAGTGTTATTGAAGAGAATGAGAGGGCTGCCGCCTAAAGTACCATAATAATCTTCCCCTAGGTTAGTTCAGTTAATCTGTCCTTGGTCCGGATTAACGAGATTGTACAGTGTTTGAGACAAGACACTTGTTGATTGACAAGGCAGTCTGACCTCTCTTCAAGCTGGGGAGGATATTCAGTCAGGTAACATTGTAGTTTGACGTCACGTGTTGATATGGAGAGTTCCTGACGTCAGCGATCTGGGTAGAGGCAGTATTGATTTGTACCAGTTGGCACTGCGCACTCTCGTAGAGCTGCGAGCTTACCGGGAATATGGGTCAGAGCACGTGCAGCCTCTGCACCACTGACACGGCTAGCGGGCCGCCATAAAGCTAAGGAAAAACAAAGCAATTGTAGAATGAACGTCACACAGCATTTTTGTACCCCTCCATTTGATTCACAACCCGGCAGACATCTGAACAGTTTTTGTTTTTTTTTTCATTACCAACAGGGCAAATCTTTGGTGACATTGCCAGTCATTCTACTGTCCAACATATTGTTATCGCTTTCATCAGGAGAATATACAGTCTTGGTGCCAAATGACCAAGGAAGCACCGTACATCAGCACGAAGAGCAGAAGTTTGTCGCTGAGAATGTAGGTAGAACGTTTGATGAGTGTGAGCATCAGTGTGTGGCGTAAAGCAATTTCGACAAGAATAAGAGGCTTAACAGTGAAACACGATAGTGTACGAGAAACTGCATACACTAGACAAGGAAAGAATAAGGAACTAACCGCAGAAACGATAGGCGTACATCATAAACTTTCATAAGGTACGCATGTGCCTTCTCGTCATGTAGTCGATACAGTCCCTCGGCAACAAAGTAACCTAATTGAAAACATCCACCAACATCTCATATCTAACAGTAATACCTTCCAAAAGGAATGGCAAAAGATTGAATCCTCTCTTACTGTGACAAGTTTGTTGATCGGATGCCAGACAGGCATAGGGCTGTGGTCATCGCAGCAAATGTGCCTGTGTTTGTTCAGTCTTGCGCAATCCGGTGTTAGTGAAGGTCTTCCTCGGGAGCGCCAGTCTGCTAATTAAAGCGAAACTTCAATTTCAATTTTTACGGCATTAAAACTACAAGGATAGAAGTACAATTCCACTGTGAGCCAGTGGATATCTAAGATAGGAATACCTCCCCCATTTCACAACAGTCAAATTGAGCATGGTCAACTATTGGTATATAGATACGCATAACAATGTGCAGGTGTTAAACGGACATCAGAGAGGAGGCCTGCTATATCATTTTACTAGCTGATGTACCCGTGCTTCGCTACGGGATTCTCAGAAAGACTGACTTGGTGGTTTTCCTAACTGAATTCAAGATGGGTCATTTCATTAAAAAAACGTCAGTAGGAATGTAGCGATTGAAAGCAATATCATATAAAATTTCGATCAAATAAAAAACCGCACACATTCTCACTTTCAACGAACAATACTACGGTGCCGATCTAAAAGTCCAAAGTTGCAGAGCTGGAATAACCAGGTCGCAGACTACCGTGAATACTGTCATTATTCCGATAAATATGCATACTACTCATTCCAATCAGTGCCTCAGAGTAGGGATTGAATAGCTCGAATGCTATGACGAACCAGTGTGTTACGTACCAGTAATATCAGAAAATGTATGAACCAGAGGAATGGCATGCTAAAAAAGAAAGTTATCTAACTCTCCAGCTACTTCCCGCCAATATACAGGCAGGCTGTTACACTTGGTACGACCAGGCGAGTTGGCCGTGTGGTTAGGGGCGCGCAGCTGTGAGCTTGCATCTGGGAGACAGTGGATTCGAACCCCACTGCCGGCATCCCTGAAGATGGTATTCCGTGGTTTCCCATTTTCACACCAGCCACACCAGCTGTACCTTAATTAAAGCCAAGGCCGCTTCCTTCACAACCCTACTCCTTTCCAACCCCATCGTCACCATAAGACCTACCCGTGTCGGTACGACGTAAAGCAAATTTTAAAAAACCTCGGTACGCTGCAGTAATCCTATCTATCGGGGATGAGTGGAAACAGAAGACAAAAAGCACATCACAACAAACAATGGACAATGTAATGTTATTGTTGTTAAAGTTTATGAGCTTTCCATATTGTAGGCCTTCACATTAGTTTTCTTTCGGCTCTGTGATATTAGGGCGTCTTACAAAATTATTTATATCGTAGATTGTAGTTCCTTATTATCAGACTTTACATATCGATTTTCACTAAATTTTGTTTACCCATTTTCTCGTAACTCGGCGCTGATAGGGACTTAGTAACAAAAATCCAAATTCATGAATATCTCTGTGATTATATGCCGTACGGTTACAATGTATGACATAAGTGGTCGGAAATTAAATAACTTCTTACATAACTACTACAAACTTGCGACATAAGTAAAGTTATCTTAGTTACGTAGTATTTATCGATAAGACCACTAATAACATAAATAACTTATTTGAGAATTACATTTGAGGCCTTCCCGTAAACTACCATTTCACTCAGTGTGAATAAAATAATTTGTAGCCTAGATTGTAGTGGTTCATCACCCGACTTTACATACCGATTTTCATTAAATTCTCTTCAGCCGTTTTCTCGTTACGGACGGACGGACGGACGTTTCCTTGTTACTGTGGACATGACCGATACAGAAATACCATTCTCTTCAAATTCTGAGCAATGTACAGACAAAACTCTTATTTTATATATATAGATATCGGGTCTACCCTCCTGGAACGCAATGGTTCTGCGTAGTAATGGTCTCCCATGAAGTAAATGGTTAGACACATTTCCCTTACAACCACGCTGAAGACCACGTCTTGCTTCAAAAATTTACAGATAGAGCTAACCAACCTATTTCTCCAGTTGTCTCATCTCTCGACGATTAAAGAAAATACTGATAGAAAATATTTCATGTGAAAGATTATTCTTATACTGACTCAACATTCAATTTATTTGCCTGAAGGTCACATTTCAGCCGTGAAAAAAAAACAAAAAAACCGGTGCTTTTGTAAGAGATCGAAACTATTGTATTATTGGAACTAGAAGAAATGGGCTGACGGGCTGGATGTTAGGCCCCTTCAAGCAACAAGCATCAGCTAGAAGTTATGTGCTGATCATCTAGATGTTAGGCCCCTTTAAGCAACAAGCATCAGCTAGAAGTAATGGGCTGATCACCTAGATGTTAGGCCCCTTTAAGCAACAAGCATCAGCTAGAAGTAATGGGCTGATCATCTAGATGTTAGGCCCCTTTAATCAACAAGAATCAGCTAGAAGTAATGGGCTGATCTTCTAGATGTTAGGCCCCAATAAGCAACAAGCATCAAATAGAAGTTATGTGCTGATCATCTAGATGTTAGGCCCCTTTAATCAACAAGAATCAGCTAGAAGTAATGGGCTGATCATCTAGATGTTAGGCCCCAATAAGCAACAAGCATCAAATAGAAGTTATGTGCTGATCATCTAGATGTTAGGCCCCTTTAATCAACAAGAATCAGCTAGAAGTAATGGGCTGATCATCTAGATGTTAGGCCCCTTTAAGCAACAAGCATCAACTAAAAGTAATGGGCGGACGCGCTGGATGTTAGCCCCTTTTAATCAACAAGAATCAGCTAGTGGGCATGTGCTGATCAACTAGATGTTAGGCCCCTTTAATCAACAAGAATAAGCTAGAAGTAATGTGCTGATCATCTAAATGTTAGGGAATGTTAGTCCCCTTTAAGCAACAAACATCAGTGAGAAGTAATGTGCTGATTATCTGGGTGTTAGGGATCTTTAAGCAACAAGCATCAACTAGAAGTAATATGCTGATAATCTACAGTAGATGTTAGGCCCCTTTGAGCAACAAGAATCAGCTAGAGGTAATGAGCTCATCACCTAGATGTTAGGCCCCCAATAAGCAACAAACATCAAATAGAAGTTATGTGCTGATAATCTACAGTAGATGTTAGGCCCCTTTACGGAACAAGCATCAACTAATTTACTTACTCATTATGTTGTTTACATATTTACAGGACTCTGTTTCTTATATACATAACTCTTCTAATAACATTATTACTTGAGAAAAATTAATCTCGTAACTAAACCACATATATTACAGAAGTAGTAGTATTAACATATTAATACTTAAAGTGAATTGAACTTGTAACCATCTCTTGCACACATCATCATTATTATTATTATTATTATTATTATTATTATTATTATTATTATTATTATTATTATTCCGGGGTTACCCGTGGAGCAGAAAGAGGTTAAAGAAGGTGCCGGGGTGAATGGGTCTAACTACAATATCAAACTTTAATTTAAAATTTGAACTGAAGGTTATATTTCTTCAAAAAACAAGAAGTCAACAAATAACAGAATATCAGGTACAAAAGCAATCTTGAAACAAGACTAGGAAACATCAAGATTAGTGGTCTTTACAAATAATGGGCTTCAAGCCCGTAGTTTTACAATCCCAGAGATACTGGATCCAGTTTACACCATTTAAGTTAAAAATTAGGAACCATTAAGTCAGGGGCAGAAATCCCCTAAATCAAGAGCACTTGCTCCCTAAATACAATATCTGGCCTTCCAGAGGCACTCTTTACAATAATCAAAATTGGGAAAAAGAGCTAACAGGCTCTCAGTTTCTCAAGCCTACTCAAGGCAACATTGCATGAAAATCTGACAATCTCTGGCCTTACAAGGCACTATTTACAAATTGAAATAGATTTATACAGAGGTATTTAATACCCAATCTACGGAGCCTTCATGAAAGACGAACAGGTTAAATAACTGGCCCAAACACAAAATGAATGGAGGCGTGCACTGCGCTCCAAGATAATGAAAACTTACAAACTTACAGGGCTCTAGGCCGATGAAACAGGGGCTATTCCCAAACTACTGCGGTGACTCGTATATAAATTACTTTACCACATTACAGAATGATAAACAGTTATAAAAACGTAGTCACCTCAAACCAAGATGAAAGGAAGCTCGAGAGGGTAATTCACTCTCTATCCCCGATTTACAGTTAAAGATTTTATGAAGGTTTTGCATTAGCCGGAAGAAAGTTACATGTTAGAGAAGCTTGTTACATAACTAAAGAGTCGGACCTTTCCCTCGGGTTAAACTGCGGAGGTAGCAAGAAAGAATAAAGTTATGTGGCCATTACCTTGTAGATGTTCTAGCTGCAGACGAAAGAGGCCGCCCGCCTCCTGCTTAACACACACACACACACACTCAGATAGACGTCGATCAATTGGCCAAGAAACGGGAAAAGCCGCAGTTTATAAATCCTCAGGGAAGTTTTGAGATTATTCAAGACTAAACCAGCCACACCCTCGTAATGTAATTGGTTAATCTCAAAGTTACACTCAGAATCGAACAAGAAGCCTGTGATAGGTTGAAAATTAATTACAGAAATTAGTGATTGGCTAGATTCAAAACTGGCGGAAAGAAAAAGAAGTGTTGCCAATCCAAAAATAAATGAACATAAATCGGTTATGGAAAACCTAGAAATACAAAACTTCTTTAAATTATAACTTCTTACATCTCGCACCAGGGTGCATGATCATAGTTTTTTGGTGGTGTCGTCTATGGAAGAAAGTCCAAACTTCTTGATGAATAGCAAACAAAACCAGGAGAAATTCACTCAGTTTAGGAAACTTCACAACTAAACAAAATTACACAATATTTCGGTGGTGACATCTTCTGATTAAAGTTCTAAGTTCCAGTTGTAGTAGTTTCCACTTTAGTTCGGTAGAGGAGTTCATTTAGGAGCTTATTTTGAATGCGCGGTGTTGAAGTGTACCTCCCGGTACAACTATTATTATTATTATTATTATTATTATTATTATTATTATTATTATTATTATTATTATTATTATTATTATTATTATTATTATTATTATTATTATTATACATAACAAAATAATCACTCCAACATCAACAGAGTCAAGTAGATATCAGTAAAATACCACGTAAGGTGAAACCTTGTATGTGGTAATTTAGAATATTAATTACATAGAGAGAAATGTATTTTGAAAATGATGCCTGTAGTACGAGTATGGGTATGAGTGAATGATAGGTATGATCAACAGCACATGGTGGAGCATCGAATAGAAATTGAATATGATTGCATGATATTTTCATTTAGTTATTTCTTCAATAAGTTTTATTATCCCTGATAAAGGATTTAAAACACTTCAGACCCATTTTCTGACTAAATGAAGTAGTTTGTAAAGAACCGGAAAGGACATTAAAGAATTTTGGAATGAAGTACAAGAAATTACGCTTTTTGGGTTTGTATAACATACAACGGTGGTACATCTTACTGCTTGTTTAATATTAATGTTTAATGTTCTCAATTATTTTTTTTGTTTTTGTTAATGTATTCGTGTATTTCAAGGGCATAGAGCTGTTTTACATTAAATATATTTGCTTCACCATATAATTGACTACTTGGGTATAATCTTCCTTTCTGGTACATTATTCGTAATAAAAGGTTTTGAACAACCTGCATTTTATTGATTACATTCTTGTAGGCTCCTCCCCATGCCAATATTCCATAGCTAAGAACAGACCGAACTAAAGCGTAATAAACCTCTCTTAACAATTTCATACTGGATGTGTATTTAAAATTGTGAAATATATAAACAGTTCTTCTGATTTTCTTTCTTAAATCGGTAATGTGACTTTTCCATTTCATGTTCGAATCAATTAATAATCCCAAATACTTAACATTACTTACTTTATATAAATTTTGTAGCAGTTACAATTAAATTTACAGTTGATGTTGTGTACAGTTAATTCATTAAAATCGTTCCGTGTATCTCTTACTGAAAAATTAATAAATTTTGTCTTTTTAATGTTTAAAAATAATTCATAATTTTCTAACCATGCTTTAACTTTAAGCAGTGCTTGCGTTGCTCTCTGTCTGACGAGATTCCAGCTATCACCCTCTACACAAATCACTGTATCATCTGTATGTGTCACGATGTGCGTATGTTCGGCGTTTGCTATTGTTTTCTCTAGATCATTAATAAATGGAATAAACAATAGTGGACCTAATACTGTGCCTTGTGGGACACGCTTTATTATCTTCATCGGTGTGCTTAGATGTTGATTAATTTTGACATATTGTACTCGATCTGTCAAGTAACTCTGAAGCAAATCCAGCACATTACCCCTAAAGCCGTATTTTTCCAATTTCTGGAGGAGCAAGCGGTGTGACACACTATCGAATGCCTTTTCAAGGTAGAGAAATATCCCTGTGGAGAGCAGAAAAGAATTCAGATTTTCATATATTCTCTTTGTTAAGGTGGATATAGCATCAGTCGTTCAGAGATTTTTAATGAATCCAAACTGTCTGGGCGAAAGTATGTGGTGTTTTTTCTAAACATTGGTAAATATTGTTCTTTAAGCATTTCTCGAATATTTTTGATATTGTAGTTATCGAAATGGGTCTGTAATTTCTAATGCCATAAACATTTCCAGACTTGTGAAGAGGTTTTACTATTGTTGTTTTCAGCTGCTTTGGAAAGTAACCTAAGGTGAAGGAATCATTCATAATATTCAGCAACGGTTCCTTTAATGACTCTATATTTTCTTTAATAATTCGAGCCGAAATATTGTGTATTCCTACAGCTTTATTTTCATGTACTTCACTCAAACATCTCTTCAGATAGTATTGTTACCGGTGCAAGGAAGCAAGTATGAGGGTTGCGAGCGATATTTAATGTGGAGTCGGAAATCTGTCTGTGATGCTTTGCTTTCTCAGTGATTTCGTTAATGAAATAATTGGTGAATTCATTAGAAATATTTGTCATCTTTCCAGATTTCACCTTTATATCCGATTTCCTTGATCTCTTCTTTTCTAACTGACCTTTGTTTTATTTCATTGACTGTGCCCCAGACCTTACCCCGGTTATTTGAATTGCGATTGATCAGATTCCTATAGTACTCAGTTTTCGTTTTCATAATTAGATCATTTAGTTTCCTATATTCCTGTACTGTTCTTTAATTTCCAAGTTATCCTTATTTTTTTAAATATTGTTGATAAAATCGGTCTATTGTGTGAATAGATTTTACCAAACCGTAAGAAATCCATTCTGTTCTTTTAACTTCCTTCGATTTCAATTTAACAGTGGACAGGCTCATACAGCTTTTAATCGTATTCACGAATTTATCAAGTTTGATATCTAAATCACTGCTGTTTAAGATGTCTCCCCAATTTATTTAATTAAATGATTTTTAAGCTAAAAATGATCTATTTTAAAACAGTTACGTCGAAAATTTGGTATATTATTAGGGACCGAGGCATTTTGAATATTGAGACTTACTATTATAGGATAATGATCTGAAATTTTACTTTGAGAGATGGTAGTAGACTTCAAACATAAGACTAATGAAACGCAGAAAACGATTATGAAAAACCAAGGGTTAAAACTTGGAAGTTGCAAGAACTCCAAATAAAGGAAGAATACAAACTAAGGATTCAACAGAGTTTGCCGAAGGGTGAAGTAACCAGCGTTAATGAAGAGTGGAAGGCCTCCAAAGACACCTTTGCGGGATAAGCCAGAAACCTATGTGGAGTTACAAGTTCTATCAAAAGGAAAAAGGAGACACCATGGTGGAATGATACAGTGAAAACAGCGGTGAAAGAAAGACACCAAATAAAGAAAGCACTGGACAAGGAAAAACAAAAACAGGGACAAGAACGAAATGAACAAGAAATACAAAGACTTCAAGGGGTATACAGGAACAAGAAACTTGCTGTAAAGAACATTGTAAGGGAAGAAAAAAAGAAGAAATGGAATGAGTTTGCAGACAAACTGGAAGAGGACAGTAGAGGAAATATGAAATTGCTATACAGAGTAGTGAAAAACAAGCGAAGGGATCAAGAGACCATAAAAGCAATAGAACGTGATGATAGAACTCTGACAAAAGAAGAGGGAGAAATTAAACAAGAACTCAAGATCTATTTCAAAATGCTGCTGAATGGAGATACAGAAAACATAACGGATAGAGGAGAGCCAAGTCGAGAAACCACAACTGAACCACCAATTACATGGCTTGAGGTTGAAAATGCGCTCAAGAGCATGAAGAAAGGAAAGGCAGTGGGCAAAGATGGATTAAGTGCAGATATGCTGAAAGTAGCGGGAATTCCAGGAATCCAATGGCTCTACAGACTGCTCAACAAGATATGGGAGGAAAATACTATTCCAGAGGACTGGAAAATGGGCATCATTGTACCTCTGCTCAAGAAAGGAAGCCGACGAAAATGTACTAATTACCGTGGTATCGCACTACTGTCTCATGTCCTGAAAATATTGGAAAAAATAAGAGGGACCAGAATCAGAGATATTGTTGAACCAATTTTGGAAGAAGAGCAGTATGGTTTCAGACCAGGAAGGTCAACTACAGACCTTATATTTGCAATTAGGATGCTAATGGAAAAATACTAGGAGAAGAACAAGCCTTTATTTGTAATATTTTTGGATATTGATAAAGCATACGACCGTGTACCAAGGGAAAGAATTTGGCAATGCATGAAAGATTTTCAAGTGCGAGACAGCCTCATAGACAAAGTGAAAATGTTGTATAGTGGAAATAGAAGCTGTATTCAAGTAGGAAGTGGTTTGTCGGTCTGGTTTGAAACAAAGAGAGGAGTGCAGCAGGGCAGCTCATTGTCACCACTTCTATTTATTATTGTAATGGATGTGGTAATGAAATCTTTTAAAAGGAACGAACATGGAGATATCAAAGCCTTCACATGTTAAATGAAGCTCAACTGGTCAGCGTTCCAGTTTTTAAATACTTGGGTAGCGTTATATCAAATGACAACCTAGCAAAACATGAGGTGAACAATCGAATCAATAAGGCAACACAATTTTACCACCAGGTAAGACACCTGCTGTGGGATGAGCAAATACCCATGAAAACAAAAATGGCATTGTACAAGTCCTATTATACACCAATTCTTACATACAGTCTCGAAACCACAACACTGATCAATAGAGATAATTCCAAACTTCAGGCAGCTGAAATGAAATTCCTACGCACTATGGTCCAGAAAAACAGGAAAGACAAGATTAGGAATGAGAAAATTAGAGAAGTAGGAATAGATGATTCTCTCCTCAATAAGATTCAGATATCAAGACTGAAGTGATATTGTATAGGCTTTTGGGCTTGTGCCGTGTCAAGAAAATAAGGTGAAATTCTTAACGTTTCCCAGAAAACTGTGTTCTGCGTAACGTTAAGAATTTCACCTTATTTTCTTGATACGGCACAAGCCCGAAAGCATTAATGGCAAGACTGAAGTGGTTTGGTAACATGAAGAGGATGCCAGTAAACAGAACTGCAAGGAAGGAATTTGACAGAAAAGTAGAAGGAAGACGACCCGTGGGAAGGCCGCGAAGGAAATGGATAGATTTAGTTAAGAGCGATGTAATGCTTGAGAGGTCATGATTGGGACAAGTTGGTGGAGGAAGAATGGTACAAGGGCAGGATGAGATAGAGGAGGCTCATATACCACACCCGGGAAACTGGAGATTGTTTAGGATGATGATGATCAATGCATAATTTACTTGTAACAGATACTCTAGTAGGATTATTTATCAAGGACTGAAAATTACTTTCTTGTAACATGTTGAGATATTCGTCACAGTCGTGTTCATTTAAAAGGTCTATTATTTGTGTCCCCTATTATCAGTTCGGTTTCAACATGGCATCTATCTTGAATATAATGATCTAACGCACTGAGAAACCGCTGTTTGTGATATTCATGTGACCGATATACTCCTTGCAATAGCTACTTTCTTGTTGTCATAGTTAATTGCTACTCTGAGAAATTTAAAGTCATCATACTCAATAATTTCCATTTCGTGCTCCAAACCATTTTTTACCATTAATACAACACCATCACATTTGTTAACTGAACCCTCATTGTAATAAGATGTATACAAGGCATGGTTACTTATATTTATATTACTCAGTGACCAACTTTCTGTTAAAATTGACATCAAACCTATGATCCTATGCTTTCAAAACGACGTCTAAAATGTTCTTATTTTTTCTTATGCTTGTAATATTAGTATGAAAATTTTCTAATATACTTTTCCCTTCCGCATGCTTCTGCAATCTACTCGTGCAATCTTGGATGCCCCTTCTCGTCTCTGAAAGAAGTTGGTATGTTGCATAATCATCTTCTAAACCTATTCTGACTATTTACAGGAAAAGGTGATAGTCAGCTGTTAGTTATTACTAAGAAGGAAGTTACTGTAAGTACGGAGTTTGTACAGAGGGTTGGGACAAGGTCAGTGTCCAGTAGGGTACCGTAATTAACGAGTTAGTGAAGGTCAAGCAGATAGAAGACAGCCGTTCAGCCATGCAGGGTGGAATGGAATAGCAGGGAAGAGAGAGAGAGAGAGAGAGAGAGAGAGAGAGAGAGAGAGAGAGAGAGAGAGAGAGAGAGAGAGAGAGAGAGAGGGAGGGAGAAATGTGTCCTACTGTAGAAGTGGACACAAAACTCAATACTGAGGGTTAGCAACTTATGGGTTAGTAAAATAAACACACGTTAGATATGAGTAAACTTGGAGATAGCCGCCTTCAGAACCGTCAGTCTGGCAGACGTAAGGTCCTCACGGATCGTGACATGAGATCCTTTCAAATGCCTTTTCTTTTTGAATTTCTTCTTCCTCGTGTGATAACTTGTCATCTTCACGATAATAGACCGGGGTTTATTACCGATTTTAAGCCCGACTCCTGTCAATATCAGTCAATTTTATGTCGGCACCAATGTCACATGCAACATTTAATACTAAATTGTCCGTGTCCTCATTTGACTCCTCCGGAATGCCAAATATGGGGAGGTTATTTTTACGCTGATATTGTTCCAAATTATCATAATTAGATTTCACTTCCACTTTCAGTTCTGCGAGTTTTGTCTCTCTTGGCGATATGATTCTTTAGGTCCTCACATGCATTTATATTGAACTGCACAGATTCCTCTAGTCTCTTTAACACACACTCCGTAATTGTGTCCACTATGGTACTCACAATTAATTCCACGAATACCTTAGGTTGAAGTCTCTCTTCTATTATTTTCCTCACGGTGTCTTCTGTTGGGTTGGCACTCCTGCACTCGGCGTGCTGTTGATTCTTCTTCGTTCCTGGCGCCATTTCACTATTACACTAATTGCACGGCACTCGAACAAAGAACGAAATAATTGTTAATAGTACTTGATTCCACGATGCAAATAGATTCACTGTGGCAAATTACAGCACCGTCGCAATTGTTTACACCTGCTAAAACATTTAAATTCCACGAGCTTAAACTCAGGCGTGTTACTCGTATGGCATCTCACAGAAGTAATGTGCTGATCATCTAGCTGTGAGGGTTCTTTAAGCAACAAGAATCGGCTTGAAGTAATCTGCTCATTATCTAGATGTTAGGCCCCTTAAGCAACAAGCATGAACTAGAAGTAATGTGCTGATCATCCAGGTGTTAGGGCTCTTTAAGCAACAAGAATCAGCTAGAAGTAATGAGCTCATTACCTAGATGTTAGCTCGCTAAACAACGAGAATCAGCTAGAAGCAATTAGCTCACCACCTAGGTGTTACGCCCCATAAGCAACAAGAATCAGCTAGAAGTAACTTGCTGATCATCTAGATGTTAGGCCCCTTTAAGCAACAAGAATCAGCTAGAGGTAATGTGCTAATCATCTTGATGCTAGGCACCTTAAGCAACAAGCATCAACTAGAAGTAATGTGCTGATCATCTAGATGCTAGCCCCTTAAGCAACAAGCATCAGCTAGAAGTAATGAGCTGATCATCTATAATATCTAGATGTTAGGCCCCTGTAAGCAGCAAGCATCAACTAGAAGTAATGTGCTGATCATCTAGGTGTTAGCTCCCCTAAGCAACAAGCATCAGCTAGAAGTAATGAGCTCATCACCTAGATGTTAGGCCCCCTAAGCAACAAGCATCAGCTAGAAGTAATATGCTCATCACCTAGATGTTAGGCCCCCTAAGCAACAAGCATCAGCTAGAAGTAATGAGCTCATCATGTAGATGTCAGGCCCCTTAAGCAACAAGCATCAGCTAGAAGTAATGAGCTCATCACCTAGATGTTAGGCCCCCTAAGCAACAAGCATCAACTAGAAGTAATGAGCTCATCACCTAGATGTTGGGCCCCCTAAGCAACAAGCATCAACTAGAAGTAATGAGCTCATCACCTAGATGTTAGGCCCCCTAAGCAACAAGCATCAGCTAGAAGTAATGAGCTCATCACCTAGATGTTAGGCCCCTTAAGCAACAAGCATCAGCTAGAAGTTGTGTGCTGGTCACCTAGATGTTAGGCCCCTTAAGCAACAAGCATCAGCTAGAAGTAATGAGCTCATCATGTAGATGTCAGGCCCCTTAAGCAACAAGCATCAGCTAGAAGTAATGAGCTCATCACCTAGATGTTAGGCCCCCTAAGCAACAAGCATCAGCTAGAAGTAATGAGCTCATCATGTAGATGTCAGGCCCCTTAAGCAACAAGCATCAGCTAGAAGTAATGAGCTCATCACCTAGATGTTAGGCCCCATAAGCAACAAGCATCAACTAGAAGTTATGAGCTCATCACCTAGATGTTAGGCCCCATAAGCAACAAGCATCAACTAGAAGTAATGAGCTCATCACCTAGATGTTAGGCCCCATAAGCAACAAGCATCAACTAGAAGTAATGAGCTCATCACCTAGATGTTAGGCCCCTTAAGCAACAAACATCAACTAGAAGTAATGAGCTCATCACCTAGATGTTAGGCCCCTTAAGCAACAAGCATCAGCTAGAAGTTATGTGCTGGTCACCTAGATGTTAGGCCCCTTAAGCAACAAGCATCAACTAGAAGTAATGAGCTCATCACCTAGATGTTAGACCCCTTAAGCAACAAGCATCAGCTAGAAGTAATGAGCTCATCACCTAGATGTTAGGCCCCCTAAGCAACAAGCATCAGCTAGAAGTAATGAGCTCATCACCTAGATGTTAGGCCCCCTAAGCAACAAGCATCAGCTAGAAGTAATGAGCTCATCACCTAGATGTTAGGCCCCCTAAGCAACAAGCATCAACTAGAAGTAATATGCTCATCACCTAGATGTTAGGCCCCATAAGCAACAAGCATCAACTAGAAGTAATGAGCTCATCACCTAGATGTTAGGCCCCTTAAGCAACAAGCATCAGCTAGAAGTTATGTGCTGGTCACCTAGATGTTAGGCCCCTTAAGCAACAAGCATCAGCTAGAAGTTATATGCTGGTCACCTAGATGTTAGGCCCCTTAAGCAACAAGCATCAACTAGAAGTAATATGCTCATCACCTAGATGTTAGGCCCCCTAAGCAACAAGCATCAGCTAGAAGTAATGAGCTCATCACCTAGATGTTAGGCCCCCTAAGCAACAAGCATCAGCTAGAAGTAATGAGCTCATCACCTAGATGTTAGGCCCCCTAAGCAACAAGCATCAACTAGAAGTAATATGCTCATCACCTAGATGTTAGGCCCCTTAAGCAACAAGCATCAACTAGAAGTAATGAGCTCATCACCTAGATGTTAGGTCCCCTAAGCAACAAGCATCAGCTAGAAGTAATGAGCTCATCATGTAGATGTCAGGCCCCTTAAGCAACAAGCATCAGCTAGAAGTAATGAGCTCATCATGTAGATGTCAGGCGCCTTAAGCAACAAGCATCAGCTAGAAGTAATGAGCTCATCACCTAGATGTTAGGCCCCATAAGCAACAAGCATCAGAAGTAATGAGCTCATCACCTAGATGTTAGGCCCCATAAGCAACAAGCATCAACTAGAAGTAATGAGCTCATCACCTAGATGTTAGGCCCCATAAGCAACAAGCATCAACTAGAAGTAATGAGCTCATCACCTAGATGTTAGGCCCCTTAAGCAACAAGCATCAGCTAGAAGTTATGTGCTGGTCACCTAGATGTTAGGCCCCTTAAGCAACAAGCATCAGCTAGAAGTTATGTGCTGGTCACCTAGATGTTAGGCCCCTTAAGCAACAAGCATCAGCTAGAAGTAATGAGCTCATCACCTAGATGTTAGGCCCCTTAAGCAACAAGCATCAGCTAGAAGTAATGAGCTCATCACCTAGATGTTAGGCCCCATAAGCAACAAGCATCAGCTAGAAGTTATGTGCTGGTCACCTAGATGTTAGGCCCCTTAAGCAACAAGCATCAGCTAGAAGTTATGTGCTGGTCACCTAGATGTTAGGCCCCTTAAGCAACAAGCATCAGCTAGAAGTTATGTGCTGGTCACCTAGATGTTAGGCCCCTTAAGCAACAAGCATCAGCTAGAAGTTATGTGCTGGTCACCTAGATGTTAGGCCCCCTAAGCAACAAGCATCAGCTAGAAGTAATGAGCTCATCACCTAGATGTTAGGCCCCTTAAGCAACAAGCATCAGCTAGAAGTAATGAGCTCATCATGTAGATGTCAGGCCCCTTAAGCAACAAGCATCAGCTAGAAGTAATGAGCTCATCATGTAGATGTCAGGCCCCTTAAGCAACAAGCATCAGCTAGAAGTAATGAGCTCATCACCTAGATGTTAGGCCCCCTAAGCAACAAGCATCAGCTAGAAGTAATGAGCTCATCACCTAGATGTTAGGCCCCTTAAGCAACAAGCATCAGCTAGAAGTAATGAGCTCATCACCTAGATGTTAGGCCCCTTAAGCAACAAGCATCAACTAGAAGTAATGAGCTCATCACCTAGATGTTAGGCCCCTTAAGCAACAAGCATCAACTAGAAGTAATGAGCTCATCACCTAGATGTCAGGCCCCTTAAGCAACAAGCATCAGCTAGAAGTAATGAGCTCATCACCTAGATGTTAGGCCCCTTAAGCAACAAGCATCAGCTAGAAGTTATGTGCTGGTCACCTAGATGTTAGGCCCCCTAAGCAACAAGCATCAGCTAGAAGTAATGAGCTCATCACCTAGATGTCAGGCCCCTTAAGCAACAAGCATCAGCTAGAAGTAATGAGCTCATCATGTAGATGTCAGGCCCCTTAAGCAACAAGCATCAGCTAGAAGTAATGAGCTCATCACCTAGATGTTAGGCCCCCTAAGCAACAAGCATCAGCTAGAAGTAATGAGCTCATCATGTAGATGTCAGGCCCCTTAAGCAACAAGCATCAGCTAGAAGTAATGAGCTCATCACCTAGATGTTAGGCCCCTAAGCAACAAGCATCAGCTAGAAGTAATGAGCTCATCACCTAGATGTTAGGCCCCTAAGCAACAAGCATCAGCTAGAAGTAATGAGCTCATCACCTAGATGTTAGGCCCCCTAAGCAACAAGCATCAGCTAGAAGTAATGAGCTCATCATGTAGATGTTAGGCCCCTTAAGCAACAAGCATCAGCTAGAAGTAATGAGCTCATCACCTAGATGTTAGGCCCCCTAAGCAACAAGCATCAACTAGAAGTAATGAGCTCATCACCTAGATGTCAGGCCCCTTAAGCAACAAGCATCAGCTAGAAGTAATGAGCTCATCATGTAGATGTCAGGCCCCTTAAGCAACAAGCATCAGCTAGAAGTAATGAGCTCATCACCTAGATGTTAGGCCCCTTAAGCAACAAGCATAAGCTAGAAGTAATGAGCTCATCACCTAGATGTTAGGCCCCCTAAGCAACAAGCATCAGCTAGAAGTTGTGTGCTGGTCACCTAGATGTTAGGCCCCTTAAGCAACAAGCATCAGCTAGAAGTAATGAGCTCATCATGTAGATGTCAGGCCCCTTAAGCAACAAGCATCAGCTAGAAGTAATGAGCTCATCACCTAGATGTTAGGCCCCCTAAGCAACAAGCATCAGCTAGAAGTTGTGTGCTGGTCACCTAGATGTTAGGCCCCTTAAGCAACAAGCATCAGCTAGAAGTAATGAGCTCATCACCTAGATGTTAGGCCCCCTAAGCAACAAGCATCAGCTAGAAGTAATGAGCTCATCACCTAGATGTTAGGCCCCCTAAGCAACAAGCATCAACTAGAAGTAATGAGCTCATCACCTAGATGTTAGGCCCCCTAAGCAACAAGCATCAGCTAGAAGTAATGAGCTCATCATGTAGATGTCAGGCCCCTTAAGCAACAAGCATCAACTAGAAGTAATGAGCTCATCACCTAGATGTTAGGCCCCTTAAGCAACAAGCATCAGCTAGAAGTAATGAGCTCATCACCTAGATGTTAGGCCCCATAAGCAACAAGCATCAACTAGAAGTAATGAGCTCATCACCCAGATGTTAGGCCCCCTAAGCAACAAGCATCAACTGGAAGTAATGAGCTGATCACCTAGATGTTAGGCCCCTTAAGCAACAAGCATCAACTAGAAGTAATGAGCTCATCATGTAGATGTCAGGCCCCTTAAGCAACAAACATCAACTAGAAGTAATGAGCTCATCACCTAGATGTCAGGCCCCTTAAGCAACAAGCATCAGCTAGAAGTAATGAGCTCATCACCTAGATGTCAGGCCCCTTAAGCAACAAGCATCAGCTAGAAGTAATGAGCTCATCATGTAGATGTTAGGCCCCTTAAGCAACAAGCATCAACTAGAAGTAATGAGCTCATCACCTAGATGTTAGGCCCCCTAAGCAACAAGCATCAACTAGAAGTAATGAGCTCATCACCTAGATGTTAGGCCCCTTAAGCAACAAGCATCAACTAGAAGTAATGAGCTCATCACCTAGATGTTAGGCCCCTTAAGCAACAAGCATCAACTAGAAGTAATGAGCTCATCACCTAGATGTTAGGCCCCTTAAGCAACAAGCATCAACTAGAAGTAATGAGCTCATCATGTAGATGTCAGGCCCCTTAAGCAACAAACATCAACTAGAAGTAATGAGCTCATCACCTAGATGTTAGGCCCCTTAAGCAACAAGCATCAACTAGAAGTAATGAGCTCATCACCTAGATGTTAGGCCCCTTAAGCAACAAGCATCAACTAGTAGTAATGAGCTCATCATGTAGATGTCAGGCCCCTTAAGCAACAAGCATCAGCTAGAAGTTATATGCTGGTCACCTAGATGTTAGGCCCCTTAAGCAACAAGCATCAGCTAGAAGTAATGAGCTCATCATGTAGATGTCAGGCCCCTTAAGCAACAAGCATCAACTAGAAGTAATGAGCTCATCACCTAGATGTTAGGCCCCTTAAGCAACAAGCATCAGCTAGAAGTTATATGCTGGTCACCTAGATGTTAGGCCCCCTAAGCAACAAGCATCAACTAGAAGTAATGAGCTCATCACCTAGATGTTAGGCCCCTTAAGCAACAAGCATCAGCTAGAAGTTATATGCTGGTCACCTAGATGTTAGGCCCCCTAAGCAACAAGCATCAACTAGAAGTAATGAGCTCATCACCTAGATGTTAGGCCCCTTAAGCAACAAGCATCAACTAGAAGTAATGAGCTCATCACCTAGATGTTAGGCCCCCTAAGCAACAAGCATCAGCTAGAAGTAATGAGCTCATCATGTAGATGTTAGGCCCCTTAAGCAACAAGCATCAGCTAGAAGTAATGAGCTCATCACCTAGATGTTAGGCCCCCTAAGCAACAAGCATCAGCTAGAAGTAATATGCTCATCACCTAGATGTTAGGCCCCTTAAGCAACAAGCATCAGCTAGAAGTAATGAGCTCATCATGTAGATGTCAGGCCCCTTAAGCAACAAGCATCAGCTAGAAGTAATGAGCTCATCACCTAGATGTTAGGCCCCCTAAGCAACAAGCATCAGCTAGAAGTAATGAGCTCATCACCTAGATGTTAGGCCCCTAAGCAACAAGCATCAACTAGAAGTAATGAGCTCATCATGTAGATGTCAGGCCCCTTAAGCAACAAGCATCAGCTAGAAGTTATATGCTGGTCACCTAGATGTTAGGCCCCTTAAGCAACAAGCATCAACTAGAAGTAATGAGCTCATCACCTAGATGTTAGGCCCCTTAAGCAACAAGCATCAACTAGAAGTAATGAGCTCATCATGTAGATGTCAGGCCCCTTAAGCAACAAACATCAACTAGAAGTAATGAGCTCATCACCTAGATGTTAGGCCCCTTAAGCAACAAGCATCAGCTAGAAGTAATGAGCTCATCACGTAGATGTTAGGCCCCTTAAGCAACAAGCATCAACTAGAAGTAATGAGCTCATCATGTAGATGTCAGGCCCCTTAAGCAACAAGCATCAGCTAGAAGTTATATGCTGGTCACCTAGATGTTAGGCCCCTTAAGCAACAAGCATCAACTAGAAGTAATGAGCTCATCACCTAGATGTTAGGCCCCTTAAGCAACAAGCATCAACTAGAAGTAATGAGCTCATCATGTAGATGTCAGGCCCCTTAAGCAACAAGCATCAGCTAGAAGTTATATGCTGGTCACCTAGATGTTAGGCCCCTTAAGCAACAAGCATCAACTAGAAGTAATATGCTCATCACCTAGATGTTAGGCCCCCTAAGCAACAAGCATCAGCTAGAAGTAATGAGCTCATCACCTAGATGTTAGGCCCCCTAAGCAACAAGCATCAGCTAGAAGTAATGAGCTCATCACCTAGATGTTAGGCCCCCTAAGCAACAAGCATCAACTAGAAGTAATATGCTCATCACCTAGATGTTAGGCCCCATAAGCAACAAGCATCAACTAGAAGTAATGAGCTCATCACCTAGATGTTAGGTCCCCTAAGCAACAAGCATCAGCTAGAAGTAATGAGCTCATCATGTAGATGTCAGGCCCCTTAAGCAACAAGCATCAGCTAGAAGTAATGAGCTCATCATGTAGATGTCAGGCGCCTTAAGCAACAAGCATCAGCTAGAAGTAATGAGCTCATCACCTAGATGTTAGGCCCCATAAGCAACAAGCATCAGCTAGAAGTAATGAGCTCATCACCTAGATGTTAGGCCCCATAAGCAACAAGCATCAACTAGAAGTAATGAGCTCATCACCTAGATGTTAGGCCCCATAAGCAACAAGCATCAACTAGAAGTAATGAGCTCATCACCTAGATGTTAGGCCCCTTAAGCAACAAGCATCAGCTAGAAGTTATGTGCTGGTCACCTAGATGTTAGGCCCCTTAAGCAACAAGCATCAGCTAGAAGTTATGTGCTGGTCACCTAGATGTTAGGCCCCTTAAGCAACAAGCATCAGCTAGAAGTAATGAGCTCATCACCTAGATGTTAGGCCCCTTAAGCAACAAGCATCAGCTAGAAGTAATGAGCTCATCACCTAGATGTTAGGCCCCATAAGCAACAAGCATCAGCTAGAAGTTATGTGCTGGTCACCTAGATGTTAGGCCCCTTAAGCAACAAGCATCAGCTAGAAGTTATGTGCTGGTCACCTAGATGTTAGGCCCCTTAAGCAACAAGCATCAGCTAGAAGTTATGTGCTGGTCACCTAGATGTTAGGCCCCTTAAGCAACAAGCATCAGCTAGAAGTTATGTGCTGGTCACCTAGATGTTAGGCCCCCTAAGCAACAAGCATCAGCTAGAAGTAATGAGCTCATCACCTAGATGTTAGGCCCCTTAAGCAACAAGCATCAGCTAGAAGTAATGAGCTCATCATGTAGATGTCAGGCCCCTTAAGCAACAAGCATCAGCTAGAAGTAATGAGCTCATCATGTAGATGTCAGGCCCCTTAAGCAACAAGCATCAGCTAGAAGTAATGAGCTCATCACCTAGATGTTAGGCCCCCTAAGCAACAAGCATCAGCTAGAAGTAATGAGCTCATCACCTAGATGTTAGGCCCCTTAAGCAACAAGCATCAGCTAGAAGTAATGAGCTCATCACCTAGATGTTAGGCCCCTTAAGCAACAAGCATCAACTAGAAGTAATGAGCTCATCACCTAGATGTTAGGCCCCTTAAGCAACAAGCATCAACTAGAAGTAATGAGCTCATCACCTAGATGTCAGGCCCCTTAAGCAACAAGCATCAGCTAGAAGTAATGAGCTCATCACCTAGATGTTAGGCCCCTTAAGCAACAAGCATCAGCTAGAAGTTATGTGCTGGTCACCTAGATGTTAGGCCCCCTAAGCAACAAGCATCAGCTAGAAGTAATGAGCTCATCACCTAGATGTCAGGCCCCTTAAGCAACAAGCATCAGCTAGAAGTAATGAGCTCATCATGTAGATGTCAGGCCCCTTAAGCAACAAGCATCAGCTAGAAGTAATGAGCTCATCACCTAGATGTTAGGCCCCCTAAGCAACAAGCATCAGCTAGAAGTAATGAGCTCATCATGTAGATGTCAGGCCCCTTAAGCAACAAGCATCAGCTAGAAGTAATGAGCTCATCACCTAGATGTTAGGCCCCTAAGCAACAAGCATCAGCTAGAAGTAATGAGCTCATCACCTAGATGTTAGGCCCCTAAGCAACAAGCATCAGCTAGAAGTAATGAGCTCATCACCTAGATGTTAGGCCCCCTAAGCAACAAGCATCAGCTAGAAGTAATGAGCTCATCATGTAGATGTTAGGCCCCTTAAGCAACAAGCATCAGCTAGAAGTAATGAGCTCATCACCTAGATGTTAGGCCCCCTAAGCAACAAGCATCAACTAGAAGTAATGAGCTCCTCACCTAGATGTCAGGCCCCTTAAGCAACAAGCATCAGCTAGAAGTAATGAGCTCATCATGTAGATGTCAGGCCCCTTAAGCAACAAGCATCAGCTAGAAGTAATGAGCTCATCACCTAGATGTTAGGCCCCTTAAGCAACAAACATAAGCTAGAAGTAATGAGCTCATCACCTAGATGTTCGGCCCCCTAAGCAACAAGCATCAGCTAGAAGTTGTGTGCTGGTCACCTAGATGTTAGGCCCCTTAAGCAACAAGCATCAGCTAGAAGTAATGAGCTCATCATGTAGATGTCAGGCCCCTTAAGCAACAAGCATCAGCTAGAAGTAATGAGCTCATCACCTAGATGTTAGGCCCCCTAAGCAACAAGCATCAGCTAGAAGTTGTGTGCTGGTCACCTAGATGTTAGGCCCCTTAAGCAACAAGCATCAGCTAGAAGTAATGAGCTCATCACCTAGATGTTAGGCCCCCTAAGCAACAAGCATCAGCTAGAAGTAATGAGCTCATCACCTAGATGTTAGGCCCCCTAAGCAACAAGCATCAACTAGAAGTAATGAGCTCATCACCTAGATGTTAGGCCCCCTAAGCAACAAGCATCAGCTAGAAGTAATGAGCTCATCATGTAGATGTCAGGCCCCTTAAGCAACAAGCATCAACTAGAAGTAATGAGCTCATCACCTAGATGTTAGGCCCCTTAAGCAACAAGCATCAGCTAGAAGTAATGAGCTCATCACCTAGATGTTAGGCCCCATAAGCAACAAGCATCAACTAGAAGTAATGAGCTCATCACCTAGATGTTAGGCCCCCTAAGCAACAAGCATCAACTAGAAGTAATGAGCTGATCACCTAGATGTTAGGCCCCTTAAGCAACAAGCATCAACTAGAAGTAATGAGCTCATCATGTAGATGTCAGGCCCCTTAAGCAACAAACATCAACTAGAAGTAATGAGCTCATCACCTAGATGTCAGGCCCCTTAAGCAACAAGCATCAGCTAGAAGTAATGAGCTCATCACCTAGATGTCAGGCCCCTTAAGCAACAAGCATCAGCTAGAAGTAATGAGCTCATCATGTAGATGTTAGGCCCCTTAAGCAACAAGCATCAACTAGAAGTAATGAGCTCATCACCTAGATGTTAGGCCCCCTAAGCAACAAGCATCAACTAGAAGTAATGAGCTCATCACCTAGATGTTAGGCCCCTTAAGCAACAAGCATCAACTAGAAGTAATGAGCTCATCACCTAGATGTTAGGCCCCTTAAGCAACAAGCATCAACTAGAAGTAATGAGCTCATCACCTAGATGTTAGGCCCCTTAAGCAACAAGCATCAACTAGAAGTAATGAGCTCATCATGTAGATGTCAGGCCCCTTAAGCAACAAACATCAACTAGAAGTAATGAGCTCATCACCTAGATGTTAGGCCCCTTAAGCAACAAGCATCAACTAGAAGTAATGAGCTCATCACCTAGATGTTAGGCCCCTTAAGCAACAAGCATCAACTAGTAGTAATGAGCTCATCATGTAGATGTCAGGCCCTTTAAGCAACAAGCATCAGCTAGAAGTTATATGCTGGTCACCTAGATGTTAGGCCCCTTAAGCAACAAGCATCAGCTAGAAGTTATATGCTGGTCACCTAGATGTTAGGCCCCCTGAGCAACAAGCATCAACTAGAAGTAATGAGCTCATCACCTAGATGTTAGGCCCCTTAAGCAACAAGCATCAACTAGAAGTAATGAGCTCATCACCTAGATGTTAGGCCCCCTAAGCAACAAGCATCAGCTAGAAGTAATGAGCTCATCATGTAGATGTTAGGCCCCTTAAGCAACAAGCATCAGCTAGAAGTAATGAGCTCATCACCTAGATGTTAGGCCCCCTAAGCAACAAGCATCAGCTAGAAGTAATATGCTCATCACCTAGATGTTAGGCCCCTTAAGCAACAAGCATCAGCTAGAAGTAATGAGCTCATCATGTAGATGTCAGGCCCCTTAAGCAACAAGCATCAGCTAGAAGTAATGAGCTCATCACCTAGATGTTAGGCCCCTTAAGCAACAAGCATCAACTAGAAGTAATGAGCTCATCACGTAGATGTTAGGCCCCATAAGCAACAAGCATCAGCTAGAAGTAATGAGCTCATCACCTAGATGTTAGGCCCCATAAGCAACAAGCATCAACTAGAAGTAATGAGCTCATCACCTAGATGTCAGGCCCCTTAAGCAACAAGCATCAACTAGAAGTAATGAGCTCATCATGTAGATGTCAGGCCCCTTAAGCAACAAGCATCAGCTAGAAGTTATATGCTGGTCACCTAGATGTTAGGCCCCTTAAGCAACAAGCATCAACTAGAAGTAATGAGCTCATCACCTAGATGTTAGGCCCCTTAAGCAACAAGCATCAACTAGAAGTAATGAGCTCATCATGTAGATGTCAGGCCCCTTAAGCAACAAACATCAACTAGAAGTAATGAGCTCATCACCTAGATGTTAGGCCCCTTAAGCAACAAGCATCAGCTAGAAGTAATGAGCTCATCACGTAGATGTTAGGCCCCTTAAGCAACAAGCATCAACTAGAAGTAATGAGCTCATCATGTAGATGTCAGGCCCCTTAAGCAACAAGCATCAGCTAGAAGTTATATGCTGGTCACCTAGATGTTAGGCCCCTTAAGCAACAAGCATCAACTAGAAGTAATGAGCTCATCACCTAGATGTTAGGCCCCTTAAGCAACAAGCATCAACTAGAAGTAATGAGCTCATCATGTAGATGTCAGGCCCCTTAAGCAACAAGCATCAGCTAGAAGTTATATGCTGGTCACCTAGGTGTTTGGCCCCTTTAAGCAATAAGCATCAATTAGAACTAATGGGCTCATTATCTAGATGTTAGGCCCTTTAAGCAACAAGCATAAAGTAGAAGTAATTTGCTGATCATCTAGATGTTAGGCCCCTTTAAGCAAAGAGCATCAACTAGAGGTAATAGTAATGGTCAGAAAGACTGATACTAACATGAGTTTCATGGTTACAAATAAGAGAAAATGTTCCTTGACAAATAAAAATGATTGTCACTTTTTGTCAGCAGATACTTCGCTGAGTGGTTTCAGAGATTAACATGGACTAATTTGACGCTGGTTTCCACTCCTTTCTATGCTGTGCATCCTACATCTGCTATATTTAGGCTTGGGTCTACTCCTACCGTTCTTCCTATGTGTGCTTGTTGAAAACTAACTGGATATCCTCGTCGCGCCTCGTCACAATGTTGAGGCGGAAATACTGACCCGCAGCACAAGAGCCAAAGTTCGTTGATACAGTTCATGCAGTACTGAACCTTCCTGGCCAGAGTTCTAAGCTAAAATATAGCCACTTTTCTTTGTACAACGACGATATGTGTTCCCTCTCCTTCTGGCTAGATCTTCTCACAATTATCTTATTTGTGATTTCATCTGTAACACCACATTAGCGGTGTCTCTCTTTCTGCACGTTTCACTGAGCTCCATATGAAAGAGTTCAAAAACTTATTTCACGTTTGAATGCCAGTGTCGAATGGGATAAAATTTCTTTTCTTAGAGTCTTCCTTGCCTGTTCTAGTTCGTACTACTGTAATTTTAAAGCCTTTCAATCTGTCGAAAACACAGAAAATTATCAACAAACCTGTAAAAAACACAGTAATTCACAACGAATGACATGTTTCGTTATATAAGAACATCCTCAGATTTTATCAAATCACTTTGCATCTTGCGTAAACAAGATTGTTCAAACTTGTCAGTGATTGAGAGTTTGTGACAACAGTAGTTCTGCACTCTCACCTTAGTAGCTTACAGCAAGTTTTCTGTACTTCGTTACGTCCAGCGATTACGTTTGGACTGAGGTTGAGCCAGATCTACTCCTGAAGCCATGGTAACTGGATGGGGAGAAAATAAACGGTGGTTGGTACACGTGGATGTTTTGCAGTCTGTTATGTATCAGAAAGAAACAGGGCCTCACTGGTAAATGTTTTATTTTTATTATTATTATTATTATTATTATTATTATTATTATTATTATTATTTCGTATGACAAAATAAGGATACATTGGAAATGTACATATTACAATAAGCTATGTACAGTATTTACAGATCAGGTAAATTAAAATGTAATGTGAATTGTATTCAACAAGTTCACAACTTCATCGGTGGCACTGTGTATATCTTGAATAGCTCCTTCAAATCATCTTCTTTGGCACTCCGTAGCAACGTGCTGGATGGTCTGTGGGAGGTTGTCACAATCGCAGTATGAGTTTTCTGCTTTCCCCACTTGTGAAGTCAGAATTTGCATCTTCCGTGGTTTGTCCTAACTCTGTAGGGGGGCCCTACTGAGTTTTCTAAGTCTTGCAACTTTCATCCGATATTCACCAAATATTGTGAGTTGATTTATGACGCCAAAATTAAGATTATTCTAAAATCTGGACCAATTTGGTACAAAAGTTTTTGATTTACCGCACATTTTAGAGAAATAGTTTGCTTAATTTTAAAACATCCCTTGCAAGCCATCTTTTGAGTTTCATTTGAAACTTTTTGTGATAGTTCTTAGGGGTGTCTGACTAATTATTGGTATCATTAATTGAAAAATCACATTAGTAAACTACTTTTCCTCTCACCTGTTTGCATTTTCTTAGAAATTCTCAAATTCCATATTTGACTAAAGAGATCTCTGTGAGATCATTTTTTAAAATGGATACCAACTTTTATGCATCTCACATGATCATATAGGCATGCCAAGTTTAAATACAATCAGGTAAAAACTGTTGCACTTAGAGGATTTTGAATACTGAAAAATTAAGTTTTGAGAAAAAGCTAATTTTGTAAAAAATATTAGTGTTGTGAATAGCGAAGCTCAAGGGGAGGAGGAAAATGATGTTGGTGAAATTATGCTTGAGGAAGTGGAAAGGATGGTAAATAAATCTCATTGTCATAAGGCAGCAGGAATAGATGAAATTAGACCTGAAATGGTGAAGTATAGTGGGAAGGCAGGGGTGAAATGGCTTCATAGAGTAGTAAAATTAGCGTGGAGTGTTGGTAAGGTACCTTCAGATTGGGCAAAAGCAGTAATTGCACCTATCTATAAGCAAGGGAACAGGAAGGATTGCAACAACTATCGAGGTATCTCACTGATTAGTATACCAGGCAAAGTATTCACTGGCATCTTGGAAGGGAGGGTGCGATCAGTCGTTGAAAGGAAGTTGGATGAAAACCAGTGTGGTTTCAGACCACAGAGAGGCTGTCAGGATCAGATTTTCAGTATGCGCCAGGTAATTGAAAAATGCTACGAGAGGAATAGGCAGTTGTGTTTATGTTTCGTAGATCTAGAGAAAGCATATGACAGGGTACCGAGGGAAAAGATGTTCGCCATACTGGGGGACTATGGAATTAAAGGCAGATTATTAAAAGCAAATAAAGGCATTTATGTTGACAATTGGGTTTCAGTGAGAATTGACGGCAGAATGAGTTCTTGGTTCAGGGTACTTACAGGGGTTAGACAAGGCTGTAATCTTTCACCTTTGCTGTTTGTAGTTTACATGGATCATCTGCTGAAAGGTATAAAATGGCAGAGAGGGATTCAATTAGGTGGAAATGTAGTAAGCAGTCTGGCCTATGCTGACGATTTGGTCCTAATGGCAGATTGTGCCGAAAGCCTACAGTCTAATATCGTGGAACTTGAAAATAGGTGCAATGAGTATGGTATGAAAATTAGCGTCTCGAAGACTAAATTGATGTCAGTAGGTAAGAAATTCAACAGAATTGAATGTCAGATTGGTGATACAAAGCTAGAACAGGTCGATAATTTCAAGTATTTAGGTTGTGTGTTCTCCCAGGATGGTAATATATTAAGTGAGATTGAATCAAGGTGTCGTAAAGCTAATGCAGTGAGCTCGCAGCTGCGATCAACAGTATTCTGTAAGAAGGAAGTCAGCTCCCAGACGAAACTATCTTTACATCGGTCTGTTTTCAGACCAACTTTGCTTTACGGGAGCGAAAGCTGGGTGGACTCAGGCTGTCTTATTCTTCAGTTAGAAGGAACAGACATGAAAGTAGCGACATTGATTCCTGGTACAAACAGGTGGCAACAATGGCAGGAGGGTACTCGGAATGAGGAGATAAAGGCTAATTTAGGAATGAACTCGATGGATGAAGCTGTACGCATAAAGCGGCTTCGGTGGTGGGGTCATGTGAGGCGAATGGAGGAGGATAGGTTACCTAGGAGAATAATGGACTCTGCTATGGAGGGTAAGAGAAGTAGAGGTAGACCAAGACGACGATGGTTAGACTCGGTTTCTAACGATTTAAAGATAAGAGGTATAGAACTAAATGAGGCCACAACACTAGTTGCAAATCGAGGATTGTGGCGACGTTTAGTAAATTCACAGAGGCTTGCAGACTGAACGCTGAAAGGCATAACAGTCTATAATGATAATGTATGTATGTACTGTATGTATGTATGTAATGTACTTATAGGAGCTGCATCAAAACTTCCCAGCACCATACATTTGTCTTGGGCTTTTTCCTATCCTGAGCAATAGTTTTTAGCATTCTACGCTTCTTTCTTGCAGTTTTTCTCTCCACTTTATAATTGATGGCACTTTTCCTCCTTGTTCTGTCCCGCTCCACACATACCCTGTACAAAGTGTCGCACAGTTCTTCCTTCATTTGACATCTTGAGTTTCTTGCAGGCAAGTGCACCTATATTTAATTCACAACTGCCATATCAACTCTGAATTTGGAAACGAAGGTTTCTTATAGAAGCACCACGAGTTGAACAAAGATGACTGAATATAAACATCGTCACGTGCTTCCTGTTAGATTTCCAAGACAACCGATACTCATTGATAAATAAATAATATACCTGAAATATCAACAGTAATTAATCTTCAGTTAATAATAAATATGTAAGTGAGCACAGGATTTATGCACAAAATTGTCACGTGAAAAAGATTTTAATTTGACTATTGTTTCTCTGTCCATATAACTATGGAAACTGTCTACAGATGGCAGCACAGACCAGTACTCAAGGAATAGACAGGAATTCAACAGCGGAAATTTGAAACACATTGAAATTCCGAAAGTATTCATCAAGGTAGTGGGCGTGGCCTTTCGAACGGATGTGCTTGCATCATTTAAATGCCTCCACAGGACATTTAAAAATGGCCGTACACGAAAAAAAAATATCGCCATGTAGTGTAAAATTGTGAATTTCTGTTTTTTCGGACAATTTTGGCTCAAAAACTCAGTAGGGCCATGCCTTTCTAAGTAAATTGAAACCAGGCGGAGCTTTACATGGATCGTTAATTAAACCAGCCGATCAGGGTTTGAAGACCATTCTTCTTTCCAGGTTTGATCAGGATTGCAATGTGATTCAGCAAGTCTTTCTCCTAATTTCGATGATGGGTTCCTTGATTTCAATCTCGCTGGTTTCTGAAATTTGCAGTCCTGATGTAAGGATAGCTGAGGGTTTGCTGCGACACTTCTTCCATTCTCTTATCAGAGCTGCTTCCCTTCGTATACGAGGGGGGAGCGGGATGGATGTGACTTCACAGAGGAAATGAACGTGAGCTTATCGTTGATTAACCCAAATACGTTTTTTTAGCTAAGATGAGATAGAACAAAGAAGCAACCGTGTGGAGTGATGAGTGGCAGTTTAATACCCGCTATTTTTTTGTTACTGAAAGTTATTTTCGAATTTAAGGTGGACATAATTAGCAGCGATGTGCTGCTAACGTGAGCCTGGCTGTGAAATAACTGGTCACATTGAAATGAGAGATCACAGCTGTAAGCTTGCATTCCGCCCACTGTAAGCACCCACGAAGATGGTTTGCCGTCGTTTTCCATTTTCACACCAGGCAAATGCTAGGGGCCGCGGTCACTTCCTTCCCACTCCTAGCCCTTTCCTCGCCACATCGTCTCTCTGTGTCAGTGCGACGTAAAACCAGTTGTGGTGTTGGTGGTAACTGGACAGCCATTCTCTTTTTTAACACTTGTAAATAATCAGTTATAATTACCAGTGGGTGGGAGACTACATCCACGGTTTCCCCTGCCTGTCGTAAGAGGCGACCAAGGGGTGATATTAGAACCATGTGATTACTTGTGATTAGTGCCATTACGCGCGGAACACCGTGGGTCTATGGTACATAAGAACAGTACCATATTGCGAGAAACACTACGGGTCATCGTGTGCATTCCACCGGTCGGATCCGGAGTGGGTCTGCATTACCTGTGAGTAGTATCAGTGTATAAGGAACACCATGCCTGTGATTGGCGGCCGTGATAAGTACCACTGTGAGCAACACCATGAGTATACGTGGCCTGTGATCAGTTCCAAGTGAGAAACTCCACGGGAATGCCGGCGCCCATGATTAGTGCCACTATATGCGTCGGCGTTGTTTGTGAACACTACCGTTATGGATTTGTTACCTGTAAGTGGTGCCATTGTGTGACATACCATGGGTCTACGTTACCTGTGATTAGTGAGGGGCCATTGACCTGAATTTTGGACACCTTTAGATAAGTATATCCCAGTACTTAAAGCCTTTGTGAATTCAATCCGCTCATAGGTTTTGTTTCACGATCATTTACTGCCGTCCAGCCCAACTTCCGTTCGTGGCTACCTGATGCTGGAACACTAGAACCTTCTCGGTGCGGCTACAGAGGGAAGTTTCCCGCCTAGAAAGCCCTCGGGCAAAACCCGAAAGCACAACACAAGGTGGATCCCGGACCTTTCAGGAGGTACGATAGTGAGAGTCTAATACACGGGACGTACAACAGCACTGTGCTCCATCAAGAAGCACTAACTGCTATCGATCGTGTTGCCTAAAACATGAAACTGTCTTCATGCAGCACTTAGGCCTCCACTGAGTGTCAGTTGACCGCTGTTAATTCTCTGCGTTTGATGCGTGAAGCAATGGTAGTCGGTGAAGTGACATCTGGACACAATATTCTTACAGTCTCATGCAATGCTCTATCTACTTCTTTGCAGATGAAAGCAATTTGCTTGTTCAGTAGCACAGAAGCAAAGTTCAAGGGCTGGAATGTCTTCTTCTGCCGTCGTTTCTTCACACAAGATTCGCATCCAGGAGTAAATACTTCACAACGGAGTACCTTCTGATTGGTGACGTGATATCTCCAATGGATTGAGTCGACACTTACATTCCCTTCAATGACACCAAACTTCGACAGTGTCGTGTTGCATGCTACCAGTGTTGATGACCCAGTTTCCATTTTAATAAGCTATGCCATCATCCAAGATAAGGTAAGTTGAATCAGAAGCGGAAAAGATCAGAAAATATGACACAAATTCATAGCACTTCCTACAGGGTAGAGAATGGAATTGTTTTTGTTCTGTTCAGATTCTGTACAACCGTAAACCATGCACAACGTTCAATTATGTACACTGGATTAGTCGTCGGAGCGGTGAACAATCGAAACGATTCCGTGAAATAATAGAGTACATTTCTATGATAGAAGTTCAAATAAAACATGCAGTCACGAAGGTAATATCTAAAACCAATTGAAGAACTCGTGGTTGAAAATTAAATCGGTGTAATGCATAATTTGGACCAGGTAATTATATACTGAATAGTAGAATAAGACAAGTTTAGTTCTATTTGTTTTACAGTATCAGTCCCTGGATTTTCGGGAAACAAATGACATCCTAAGTTGCTTTTGAAGAATTTGTTGCGAAGTAGCAGTCTGTTATCCCGGAAATCTGCGGGGGGCGATCTTAAATAGCGACTGGAATGGTGACTCGGTCTGGATTAGCAGGTAGCACTACTTTACGTAACACTCCTAGTTTTACAACACGAAACAATTTACCAAATTTTCCAAATTATCTGAAATTCTTTATGAAACGATTAGGTAAACAGCCACTTGGGCGACTGCCCTGAATACAGATCAGTGGAGTGTCCGACTCGTTGGCTGAACGGTCAGCGTACTGGCCTTCGGTTCAGGGGGTCCCGGGTTTGATTCCCGGCCGGGTCGGGGATTTTAACCTTGATTGGTTAATTCCAATGGCACGGGGGCTGGGTGTATGTGTTGTCTTCATCATTTCATACTCATCACGACGCGCAGGTCACCTACGGGTGTCAAATAGAAAGACCTGCACCTGGCGAGCCAAACCCGTCCTGGGATATCCCGGCACTAAAAGCCATACGACATTTCATTTCATTTCAGTGGAGAGTGACTGATTGGTCGCTAGCGGCACGTCACGTTCTTCAAATAATGTTATGTGGCTACTTTGATGCTGCGGTGTTTCTCTGCGGTACAAACCCATGTCGTGATAGAATTTGGCTTCGTATTGTAGGCCTACTAAGTTCTTGTGGCCTGAGTTGGATATCAGCCTATCTGCGGGGGGCGATCTTGCACTACAGCGCTCACGTCGACGTTCTGAAATACGGAAACAATGTAATCATAATGCGACAAGGACAAGCTTGAACCATTCACAAGATGATATGACGAATACAGAAATAAAGTATTGGACAGGCGTGTTGTATTCAGCGATTATTGCGATAAGTTGAGTTGTGTGCAACTTCCTGGTGTCACGTTTGATACATTGCGCCGTGCGCGTGGTCGTTGGCCGCTTTATGTGCGTAATAGAAAGAGTGTAAGTTTTATTTCCCCACTAGCCTATTGCATGTTGGTAGGCTATTTATATCTGGTGTCGGCGAACTCTTACAATATTTATCTTGCTATCATCTCAATGGCGTCCTTTCAAATCGGCTTGCTTACTGCGGCGTCTGTTTTCAAACGCTTCCGTCGCTACGAATAGGAGAGATTATGATTTGTGTGTTCAGACTCGTTACGTGGATCTCTGTCTTTATGCTTCCCTTCTTGTTTGTATCAGATAACTCTGTCTTGATAATCTTAAATTAGCCATATCCACCAGTCTTGTGAAACTTTGTCATTATAGATTTCCTTCATATTTGCCTTTTCCCACTGTTGGGGCCGCTCCAGTAGCTTCTGCCTTGCTGTTGTCCAGGTCCTTCCTAACTCAGGCTGTCTTGTTGGTTGGCCTGCCGCTATATGAGCCATATTCTCATCTGGTTGTTGAAGTCATCAAACCATCTTAAACGATGTTCCCTGAATTTCTCGGAGATTGGTGTTACCTACTATCGACAGCTTTCTTTTGAAGCTCAGCATAGGACGGCCGGACGGACAGCAGTTTTATCAGGTGGAATGGAACTTTCACATACAACTCTTGTAGCTGCTCTGCACTTCACCCATCCGTATGTTTGCATTATCCCATACCATGATACCAAACTGGGACACGTCTTGAAAAGATTTCAGACTTTATTACTAATTATGAAGTCCGACTCGTTGGCTGAACGGTCAGCGTACTGGCCTTCGGTTCAGAGAGTCTCGGGTTCGATTCCCGGCCGGGTCGGGGATTTTAAGCTTAATTGGTTGATTCCAATGGCAAAGGGGCTGGGTGTATGTGTTGTATTCATCATTTCATCATCACGACGCGCAGGTCGCCTAAGGGAGTCAAATAGAAAGACCTGCACCTGGCGAGCCGAACCCGTCCTGGGATATCCCGGCACTAAAAGCCATACATTTCATTTCACTAAATATGAAATTACTGCTTGATTCAAGTTATTTTCAGGTTTTATTAATTTAATGTTATATTCTTAAACTGGTATGCATTGTGGTCTCCGGAGAAGCCTGGTGACTCCTATAGGTCACCTGCGTGCCTATGAGCTGTGATGGAAACATCGGAAAGAACAAATTTAGATAAATATGCCTGACCCGTTCGGGAATCGAACCCGGGATCCCTTGGACGAAAGGGAGCCGGACTACCGTGCCACTAAGATCAGTACTGTCTTCAGACCCATTCAACAGAAGCCGAAGAGAGAACGATTGAAAAGTCTTTTCTTCACAGTTTAGCTTCTTAGTGCCGGGCTGAGTGGCTCAGACGGTTAAGGCGCTGGCCTTCTGACCCCAGCTTGGCAGGTTCGATCCTGGCTCAGTCCGGTGGTATTTGAAGGTGCTCAAATACGTCAGCCTCGTGTCGGTAGATTTACTGGCACGTAAAAGAACTCCTGCGGGACTAAATTCCGGCACCTCGGCGTCTCCGAAAACCTTAAGAGTAGGTAGTGGGACGTAACACAAATAACATTATTATTAGCTTCTTAGTTTTCCAGTTATCTACATACACTACTTCATCGAACAACTCATCCATAATTATTCCTGGTTTTAATTTGTTTAGGCGATGTTTCATGTATTGTCATTGGTAAACGATTCTGCTCCACCAAAACTATTTTCTCACAGCTCAATGTAGGAGAGAGATCTTTCTTTTAATATTGACTTTCCTTCTCTTCAAGTATCTTGTTGTACAGATGTACAATCTTGATTGTTTCAGATTTTTAAGCTCGATCAGTCGCACAAACCGTAACTAACCACAAATACAGTTCATTACAATCGTTCTCAAGGACGACTTTTATCAGCACCGGGCAGTGCTCTGGAGCTAACAAGTAATACTTTAATCCGTCATGAATGAGGAGTATTCTGTCAATAGCTGGAAGCAGAGAAAGGAACAGTACAGCCTCAACGAACACGAAGCCAGTTACTCGCAATGCAGTATATTTTAACTACGAGTAGGTAGCGTAAAGTGCCCACAATATTCCTTCAGTAGAATGGTGTTGCCGTTATCGGCAAACTTTTCGCCAAGATCTCCCAAGTTTCACCAGAAACGGACTGTCGTTCCCTTTTCTGGCACAAAGTACCGCACAGCACAATGCTTTCCTCTCGCAAGCATCCGAATTGTGTTCCGTTCATTGCCATTGGTGCAATCACCTCGACTACTTCTTTCTAGGGAGACCAAACTTAAATTATGAAATGGTGTAGGTTACTGTAGTCAAGTTCTAGTTGGTGAACCATGGGCAACGGCTGAATGAGAATCGGGATACCAGTTGCTATGCAATGGGAGTGGACATCTGACATATTCTCCTTATACTCCGGCGGCTAGGACCCGTTAGAAGACAGGTCGTCACTGGGACTATGTGTATCGTGCTTCAGCAAGCCTCGGACCTATCGGAGTAACAGTACCACTCCCATTTGATAGACGAGGGACTCCTTAGAAACAATTTGGCGAACGAAATGGAATTCGATGGGGCTTGTGGAAGAAAGTAGAACTGGCTGAGTCAGCAAAGAGGATGCGTCTGGGTGTGTTAGGAGTTGATACTCGGTTGAGGGGAGATAACGAGGAAGAGTTAGGAGATATAAAGTGTACTTGCTGGGTGTTAAAAAGGGAAGGGCAGAGAATAACAACAGGAACTGCATATATTCCCGTATTGAAATTATAAAAATAGACTATATTATAAGTTATTTGTTTTATGTACCGCTAACTACATTTTTATGGTTTTTGGAGACGCCGAGGTACGGGAATTTTGTCCTGCACGAGTTCTTTTACGTGCCAGTAAATCTACCAACAATAGGCTGACTTATTTGAGCACCTTGAAATACCGCAGGACTGAGCCAGGATCGAACCTGTCATGTTGGGCTCAGAAGGCCAGCGCTCTACCATCTGAGCTACTCAGTCCGGTATATTATATAATAAACAATAATTCAATAAGAGTACTTACCATTATCAACACCCACTTTCTCTGCAACCTTCGACCTTAAGGTGCGTTTTCCAAGGTGCGACTGTAGCCGCAACGACTGGGGTCGCCATATACGTTGACGACGGGCACGTGGGGTGTTGCCTGCGCAGTTCTAAGATGCCAGGTAAGACGGAACACGGAAGAGGACACAGACGCTCCATTTTGCTGTCAGACTTGCGATCAGTTTTCGCTAGTCGTGCACGGATAACGTGTTAGAGGAACTTCTAATTTACACCGCTCGAGCATTAGCTTTGAGATCAAAAGCTAAAAAGAAAAGGGCTTGATCAAAATGGGCAAAAGCTTGGTTACTTAAACGAGATACACTGTCGCATATAAATTTAATGAAAGATTTAACTCTTGAACCAGGTGGCTGGTACAATTATATGAGGATGGACAGTGAAACGTATTTATACCTTCTTCACTTGGTAGCGCCCCATATCAGAAAGTGACAGTGCAATGAGACGGGCAATAACACCGCATGAACGACTCAACGTCACACTTCGTTTCCTAGCAACCGGTAGAAGTTACGAAGATCTGAAATTTTCCGCTGCAATTTCAGGCCAGTCTTTGGGAGTAATTATTCCTGAGACTTGCACTGCAATATATAAGGTGCCCAAGAAACAGTATCTCAAAGTAAGTAAAATTTATTTATAAGTTTCTTGTACAAGGTAAAAGGAAATGTATTTCATTTCAATTTAATATAAAACAAGGTATAATGTATGCTTAGAGTACAATAAGAAAGAATTATATAACGGAGTGTGAAAATAGTCTTCGCCCAACCAACCTAAAAACAAAAAAAATTAATTACATTGGGTTAAATTATATTTTAGTTGCATGATTTAATAATAATAACAATAATAATAATTTTTATTTTATTTTGAATGGATATGTATCGGACAGCAGTTTGAAAGAAAATGGAATTTTCCAAATTGTCTGGGTGCGGTTGATGGAAAACGTAAAAATAACCCTATACCGTGTACTCTTTACTTTTGATTTTCCACAAGTACGGATTACAACGGTATAGCTGTATGAATTCCATTAGAAACGCTCGAGACATGATTCTTAAATCCGACATTATGTCCTACGAGCGAACTGCACTGTAGGAGCAATTGATTAAAACTGACGCTAAGTCTGAAGACCCCACACACGCTCCAACTTGCTCGCCGACTTATCTGTACACGCACAGAAAAATCAGGCGCTGCCAGGTTGACTTCGAGCCAAGCCTAAGACGGTACAGGGAGGAAAATTCTACCACACACGGTCCGTCTTACCTGTCGTCTTAGAACTGCGCAGGTAAGACGGACCGTCTATGGGGCCCTTTGACACGACTCCAGGGCCCCGTTTCATAAAACTAACTAATAATATTAGAACTCATAAAAATAATTATTAGTTAACCAAATTCTGTTTCATAAAGATTTACACATGACTAATAAAATAGCTTCACTAATAATATTAGTTCATTAGTCAGCTGATACAAATGGAGGTTAGAATCGGTTTGTTGCATATGTTCTTGGTTTGGGTTTGTTCCTAGCAGTAGGCTAATGCTTGACTACAAGAGACTATTAATCCACATGTTCAAAAGGCTCACTTGATATTTTCATTGTTGTGAGTTCGATACATACGAAAATAGATAAAAGTGAAAATAATGTGACAGAAGAAAATTTATTTAGGAAGTGATTGAGTTAAAGCGTCAACTATTCGCAGCCTTTTGCACACTACTCCTTGTTCCTTTTACTTTTTCATTTCATGTGCTCTTGAAAATCTCTGTTGAGATGGACTAGTAAAATATTTACTACCTCCTGTTGGTGGGGGCAGTAGAATAACAGCCACGGTATCCCCTGCCTGTCATAAGAGGCGACTAAAAGGGGTGTCAGGGCTCTCAACTTCGGAGCGTGTGTTGGCGAACATGGGGCACTGAGATGAGTCCTACCATTGCTTCAACTTGTGCCAGGCTCATTTTCATCTACCCTTCCGACCTCCCTTGTTTAACTCTTGTTCTTTTCCGACCCTGACAGTATTAGGTTGCGAGGCCGAGAGAGTCTTTCATTTTCACACCCTTCGCGGCCCTTCTCTTTCTTTGGCCAATACCTTCATTTTTCAAAATGTCTGATCCTTTCCATTTTTCTATCTGATTAGTGTAATTATAGATGATGGTTGCCTAGTTGTAGCCTACTTCCTCTTAAAACAATAATCATCACCAGCATCATCTTGGTTTACTGTTGATATAAGCCAAGATTTTAAGATACTGGAGTGTCCGAGCAGAACTGCACTAGAGAAACACAATGATACTGTATATCACTACCAACCGGTAGAGTGAAATGCGAAGCTGCCATTTTAAGGTTATGCTTCATTCCTTGCAGTGGAACGTTCTATTTCCTACCAATCCTATCAAGCAAATACTCAAAAGTTATGTAATCTAGCCTAAATCTCCCATTGTACTGGTATTCATATGTTTTTTACTTGTCAGTACAGGCTGTTTTTGACATAACATTTATTGAACGGTGAATTCCTACACTCGTTCCTTATCACTATTTGAATCAGAGTCGACCATTTCAGTCATCTTCATGAGTTTATGCCAAAATATTAAAATACCGCTCACTTTGGTTTCACTAATAATATGAATTATGAGTCAAAATACACTCATGGAAATAATCCTAATAATATGAGTAACTTTTATTAGTCATGTTGTCTATGAAACAATTTACTAATATTATTAGGAACATCTACTAATAATTTTGACTCATAAACTAATAACTAATATTATTAGCTAATAATTTTATGAAACATAATACTAATATTATTAGTTAATATTATTGGTTTCTTACTAATATTAGTGAAAGATGTTTTATGAAACAGGGCCCAGCCGCTAGTCCCGCAGTCCAGTCCGTCAGAAATGGACGAGAGCACGGGCGATTTCGTTAGTGGCAGGGATTTCCTTGACATTTTAATAGAAGAAGAAGTGTCAATGTGGTATCTCGGCCCGAAAAGAAGGAAAGTCAACAGTATATTTGAATCGCACTATGAGGAAGGACGCTATAACAATTTAATTAACAGGCATCTGTTAAGTGATGAGACAAAGTTCAGGAAGTATTTCAGAGTGAGTGTTTAGTTATATTCTGTAACTTTAAAAAGTGAAATTCTGAAAACCCCGTGCAATCTGTACAAGAAGCTTATCGGCCCAGCTGAGAAACTTGCACTCACTCTCAGGTACGGATATTTTAATCTTATTTTAACAGTGTTTAGCTCAGCTGAATGTGTTTCTACAGTAAGACATAACGATCAGTAAATCTGTGGTCGTAATAGACTTCAAGATTGTTTTGCTAGTGGCTTTATGTCGCACCGACACACACAGGTCCTATGGCGACGATGGCATAGGAAAGGCCTAGGAGCTAGAAGGAAGCGGCCGTGGCTTCATTAAGGTACAGCCCCAGCATTTGCCTGGTGTAAAAATGGAAAATCACGGAAAACCATCTTCAGGACTGTCGATAGTGGGATTCGGTCCCACAGCTAACAGCACAGTCAACTGGCCCGGTAAACTTCAAGTTTAACAAACCCGCAACATAATTGAGTGACACAACATTAATTGCGCCAATATGTCAATTATTTGCACTCCATTCCATCTGTGTAATCTAGGGAATGAAGGAATCAATAAAAACGTATAAAAATGATAATGCAGTGTGGGATTTGCATTTTATTTAAAAGTACATATTACACTGTATATTCATTCCTATAAATTATGACCCAGTAATCTTGACAAGATATGAAGACTGTTTACATCTGAGCACGGCTCGGCTTTTATCAGCCCTTGAATGACAGAGGAGAGTGCTTGCGGAGGAGGTGTTGAGCAATTGTCACTTCCGTCGCAGCGACTGCGGTCGCCAGCACTGCTCACTGCACCAGTGTGGCGGCTCAAGCCGTAATCGCAGCGAGTCGCAGACCAAATTCAAACTGCGCATGCGCGGAGATAGAAGACTGCTGTCGCCGTGCGGCTACAATCGCCGTTGCGTTTGCGTTGTATATCTCGAGAATGATAGCGTTTATCTTCATATTTCATAGTGGTGTTCTTTCACAAACCGCACTTACCACTTATTTTGATGGCAAATGTAGTAATGATAAAAATAATGTTGCATATGACGACGACAGACAACCGGATGCTTGCAGGAACCGTGGAGTACAGGCGACTACACGCGGCAAATCACATTCAAGTGGGATCTGTCGCTTGTCGCCTGTTGTCGGCTATAGTCGCCAGAAGTCTGCTGCTCGATGTCGCTTACAGCGGACGCGGTTCCGTTACGTTCTTTCCATGCAGTGAAAGTCTTGGTGAAAGCGTTCACCGTGTTCTTCACTCACGGCTCCTAAATTTGGCATAAAGAAAGCAATATGAGGAAACAAATAGTGCATTTTCACCGGCATTCTACATCCAAGTACATGATAACTCTGTATAAAATTTTCTATCAGTTTCATGTAATTTTCACTTCTATTGTTTCCCAAGAACTGTTGCACTACCAATCTAAAAGCATTCAAAGCATTTCGTTCATCACGAGTCATTGCATCTCAAGTTCTTTTGATTGTAACATCACACGAATCTGAGGTCCGGTGAAAATTCCACCTTTTATTTTTGCTTCAGATAACTTGGGGGAACATTTGTCTGATGAGGCTCAAGAGCCTCACTATTGCTATCTAAACCTTTGATGAATTGTTTAGCAAGTCCAAGTTTGATATGGAGTGGTGGTAACAGAATCTTCTCCCTGGACACAAGGGGCTCATTTATCACGTCGTGTGCACCTGGAACGAGTTCTTTTCGTGTTGGCCATTCTTTCCTGGTGTAATGCTGATCATCCGCTCTGCTGTCCCACAGGCAGAGGAAGCAAGAATATTTGGTGCAGCCATTTTTAAGCCCCAGAAGTAGTCCCAAAAATCTTAATCACCACAGACATCTCATTTGTAACATCCGTAATTCAGATTTTCCAAGAGCAGCTTCATATTTTCATAAGTCTCCTTAGGTTGTGCTGAATGAGCTACTGGTATGAAAGGAAACTTGTTCCCATTGTGCAGTAGGACAGCTTTGAGACTTCTACTTGAACTATCTATGAATAGACGCCATTGATCGGGTTCATGAGGAATCTCAATGTGTTCAGACTATTATCACTACAAAAACAAAAGAGTTCCGTACATTTGGTAGAAGTATACAAAATCTTCATGCCTTACCTTATATTTTGTTAATTTACAGGATTTATCGAGCAAGTTACATTGCTTCAGACGGGATGCAAGAAGTTCAGCCTTTGATTTAGTTAGTTGCAATTCCCTAATAAGGTCATCCAATTTCGGCTGAGTAAAGAGCTGTGGTTCCAAATTGCTGCCATCACTTGAATTTGTCTCTACGTCCTTTTCACGTGTATTCTGTTTTGGTGGTGATGGAATTGGCAGCTCTTCACTGTGTGGTTGGAGCAATAGATGACGGTATGCTAGGCCTGCTCTTTGTACTTTTGTAATGTGTAATATCCACCATACAATATCAGTCGTCGTGATGATTTGTAGGCTCTCGCCATATTCGGGGAATTGCAAATGGCGAACCCTCTAAAGTGGACAGACAGCTGCCACAAGTGACGTGGGGAGCCTCGAACATGCACACTGAAATAAGCGCGGTACGCCTCACAGAATTTCGTACTGGGCACAATTTTATGTTTCACTTGTTTAGATCCAATGTAATGTCCACAAACATAACAAAACGCGTCTGCTGGCAATTTACGTCTGGATGTTGACATTTTTCGTTAAGGCAGTTCAACGTTACTTATAACCACAGAACTGGATCTACATTCACAAACGACAGGAAGACATTTTGTAAAAAATATCGATATATATCGATACATATAGTTGATTTTTTAATGAAGTCTATATATTGAACCTTTCCAGATTATTAAAATCGACCAAAGGCATTTATATTGACAATTGGGCTGTAGTGAAAATTAGCAGTACAGTGAGTTTTTGATTCAAAATACTTACGGGTGTTAGACAAGGTTGTAATCTTTCACGTGTGTTCTTTTATTGTTCATAGTTCACATAGATCTACTGAAAGGTATAAAGTGGCAGGGAGGGATTCGAGTTAGGTGGATATGCAGTAAGCACTCTGGCCTATCCTGACGACCTGGTCTTAATGGCAGATTGTGCCGAAAGCCTTCAGTTTAATATCTTGGAACTTGAAAGTACTGTATGTGCGATGAGTACGGCATGTCGGTTAGCCTTTCCGAGGTAAGAAATCCAAAAGAATTGAATGCCAGATTGGAGATACAGAGCTGGAGCAGGTAGATAATTTTAAGTATTTAGGATGTGTGTTCTCCCAGGATGGTAATATAGTGAGATTGAATGAAGGTGCAGTAAAGCTAATGCAGTGAGCTCGCGGTTGGGGCGAACAGTATTCTGTAAGAAAGAAGTCGGTTCCTGGACGAAACTATCTTTACATCGGTCTGTTTTCAGGCCAATTTTGCTTTACGGGAGTGGAAGCTGGGTGTAGTCAGGATGTCTTATAAGTTAAAGTAACAAACATGAAAGTAGCGAGAATGATTGCTGGTACAACCATGTGGGAACAATTGCAGGAGGGTATTCGGAATGAGGAGATAAAGGCTAATCAACTCAGTGGATGAAGTTGTACGTATAAACTGGCTTCTTTTTTTTTTACAAGTTAATTTACGTCGTACCGACACAGGTTTTATGGCGATGATGGGACAGGAAAGGGCTAGGAGTGGGGAGGAAGCTACCGTGGCCTTAATGAAGGTACAGCCCCAGCATTTGCCCGGTGTGAAAATTGGAAACCACGGAAAACCATCTTAAGGGCTGCCGACAGTGGGTGAGAAGTAGAGGGAGACAAAGACGATAGTTAGACTCAGTTCCTAACGATTTAAAGATAAGAGGTGAATACATATTATTTTCTTGATTTATTTTGTCTTGAAATGTTACTTTTAGAGCGTATGCAGACTTTGGTGTCTGACTGTATTTCAAACCATATGAAATGGTAACGACGGAACTCGCTGTGATGCCACAGGACTGTGGCGACGTTAAGTTGCAGACTGATGCTGAAGGGCATAACGGTCAGTAATGAAGATGTATACAGTTTCAACGCAAACAAATATTGAGTAAAAAGACTGATTGGTACATAGCTTTCGAGGATCTGTTTTATGAATGGATGAGGCTTTTTCCCCTCCTTCTACAATGCTTGTCGTTATTGAATAGTGTCGTGAAATGTGACCACTCCAGGAAAGACATAGATTGCTTATTAATTTCAGCAGATATATCTCATCTGTCAACACAACTTGAGACATTGTACTAGTCGAAGGTGGAGTTTGGTACACGGTAGTCTGTTGTACTCTTCGTTTCTGTCGGGCACATGAAGTGGTCTGATTGAAATCTAGAATTTTGCTAATGAAAGGACACATTTTGAAAAAAAACATAAGATTTAAAAATTTATCTTCAAGATTTTTTACTAAATTCACATATTCAGATTATGTATCGAATTATTTTTAACTTATTGCAAAAGTTTCAGAAGTCTGAGTCATGTAGGCCTTGTCCGTGACTGAATTAATTGTTTGTGAATAATTAATAATTGCTTATTAATAATAATTACCAGTCACAATGTTTTACATCACAACGCGTTCCGTCGTTACCATTTCATATGTTTTGAAATACAGACACACTAAAGTCTACATACGCCCTAAAAATAACACTTCAAGAAAAAATAAATCAAGAAAATTCATTTTCTGTGTCATAAACGGACATGTCACAAACCGAAAAACAACATATATACTGCATAATTAATAACAGTTGCATATACTGACAACTTGAGCATACAAATGAAACACCGGTGAGGTACAAAAGTCAACATACACTGTGATGTTGCTCACTTTCATGCACAATTTAATATTTTGTATTGCCGTCTTTTGCTTCCATCACAGCTTCCAAACGTCGAAGCATAGATTCTACCAACTTGTGTCCGCAGATACATCTCTTTCACTAAGGCCGCTTTCAGATCATCTCTGCTTTTGCTGTTGTATTTTTTTGTCCTTCGCTTTAGTTCTCCCCAAAGATGTTCAATTGGGTTGATGTCTGGAGACTGGGGAGGCAAATGCAACTGTTTTGTTACATTGTAAAGTAGCCATTCTTTTACGACAAAGGTCGTATGCTTGGGGACATAGTCTTGCTGAAACACCCAGTGTGTTCCTAGTCCCAGTTTTTCCGCAGATCGTTTCAGATTTTCCTTTACGATGGGAAGATGCTTCCATTTATCCATAACGTCCTCAATAAATACTAAATTCCCAACTCCAGCTCCAGACGTGCAATCCCACACAATAATATTTCCACCACCATGCTTCACGAATGGGACAAGATGTTTCTTTATTCCTTTTTCAACCCACCTTTTGTTTTCCAGCACACTGGAAGATTGTCGAACTTACTTTCATCCGTGAAAAGCACTGCATTCCAAAATATGGAATCATTACTTCGATGCAAAGTTGAAAATTCTAGGCACTTCTGTTCCTTACTTATTAACGGTTTGTTCCTTACTGTCAAACTCATGATTGTGCAGATGGGATGAACAATATTGCCACTAGTATCTACCGCCAACTCCGTAGCTGTAATTTTGGGATCGGTATTTACTTTTCTAATGATGTGTTAGTTAATTTTTGTGGTCGTCTACATCTACACGTCCTCGATCATTGTAGTTTCCTATTACGGTTTGGCTCGTTCTAACAATTTCCCCAATTTTTTGCAGTGAAAAGGCCTTTTTACTGAGCTGAATTATATTTTTCCTCTCCTCCACTGGTATTTCTGGTCTGTTTGGGTCCATGTTACGTGATCGAATTGTGTATTGCAATACACGTCTACTGTATCAACACTGTGTTCTCTCCTACAAGTGACGACACTCGAAGTGTATGTTGACTTCTGTACCGCAGTAAACACACACTGTTGCTTGTCGTGCATGACACTGGTCTGACTACCTTAATGATGATGATGATGATGATGCTTGTTGTTTAAAGGGGCTAACATCGAGGTCATCGGCTCCTAATGGTACGAAATGAAATGACTACAGAAAGTTCAAAATCATCCACTGACCAAAATAAAAAAGTCATGAAGAATGAATGGATGGACATGAACCCAAAAAAAAAAAAAAAAAAAAAAAAACAATGGATCCAACTCAGAAAAGGTCATAAATAATATTATTACTGACCAAGGGACCACTTATAAGGCAACATCCTGAATCGAGGATGCTTGTTGTCTAAAGGAGTCCAAAATCCAGGTCTAAGGCCCCTCAGAATGGTACATGTCGCGAGTAAAGTAGAACCATGGTATTTGTCATGTTGGGGTACTAATCAAAAGTAGCGAAGACTCACGGTGTTCCACACAAGATGGTACTACTCAAAGTATTGTACTTCGTACAGGTAACACGGACCTGTGGTGTTTCTCACACAATGGCGCCATTCATAGCCAACGCAAACCGATGAGGTTCCTCACCTAGGTGTACTAGTCACGGGTACCGGTATTCCCGTGGTGTTCCTCACATAGTGGGTGCTAATCATAGGCAACGCCCAGACCCACGGTGTCGCTCACATGTGTACGACGCACGGATACTGGAATCCCACAGGAGAACCCACTCTTTGCTGCTACTAATCACAAACCTATTTGGTACCTAATATAGTGGTACTACTCGCAAGTACAGGCAACTCATGGTGTTCCCCGCGTGATGGTACGAATCAAAAGTAGTTTCATGGTTCTAATTCAATCATCCCTTGGTCGCCCCTTTTAGTCGCCTCTGACGACAGGCAGGGATACCGTGGGTGTATTTTTCGTCTGCGGCCCCCACCCACAGGGGGTAGAGAGAGAGAGAAAAAAGAAACAAGGGATCCACCACTTCGAAAAATGAAGTAATGGACGAAGAAAGGAGAGGGCCACGAAAGGCGTGAAAATGAGACTCCCTAGGCCTCGAATGCTCTAATACCGTTGGGGTCGGAAAAGAACAAGAGTTGACCAAGGGAGGTTGGACAGGATAGACGAAAGTGAGGAGCCTGGCACAAATAAGTGGAAGCAATGCCAAGACTCGGCTAAGGGCCCCGTGGTCGCCAATTCACACTCCCCAGTTGAGAGCCCCTTGGGCCCCTTTTAGTCGCCTCTTACGACAGGCAGGGGATACCGCGAATGTATTCTACAGGGGGTAGTGTGTTTGGTCCGCGAGAGGTATTCTATTTCCCTCAAGTTCGCCGGCAAGCCGGTTAGGACCTCGCTCTCCGCCACCTGGGAGTATCACCTCTCCCCCTGCTTCGCCAGCGTAGTAGGTTCGTGGCTGACTACCTTGGTTATTGTTGTTGTGGTCAGACAGAGTTGCACGCAACATGCTACAAAATGGGGGTGTATGTAGACTTTAGTGTCTCTGTGTATGTCATTTTTCAGTAAAGAAACTTACAATTGGCCTTCAGAGCACAGAAAACCACCGACCATTAGCCTTTTGACAGTTGGCCAACTTAGCCTGCAAATCGGTCTTCTACTGTAAGTGCAATCACTCCACAACTATTTAGTTTTGTCAATTGTAACTGTTTAATTCAGTGTGAATGGGAAGCAGGAAAACCAGCCCGTACAACAGTTTTAATCAGATTCCCATCGAATTTGGCATGATTTATGTTTGAATATTTGGCTGAATGGTCTGTTGAGATTCCCAACTGATTAATTGCGTATTTGTGTTAATTTACATAAAACACACAGTACAAGAAGGCCATCCCTCCACACAGGAAGTGGGCCAAATCCACGTCAAATGGCCAAGAAGGCTGATGGCGGTGTGTGAAATGTGAACCGTTAACGTCGCTCTTACTCGGACATACAAGAGGAGGTAAGTTTCATGTTTATTCATTTTCAGAAGGTTTATATATTAATCACTTTACGTGCGGCACCTTTTCTATTGCCTGACTTTGTGATGTACGTATTTAAGAAAACGTTTACGAAAACAGCTTTGTCTGTACGCCCTACTGGACCGATTACCTGCCGGTGAATCATGAGACATTGATAGGTCTCGAAGTACTTTGAGTAATCATACAATGAAATCAATAAATGAGCCTGCAACGATTGCAGGCGAAGGCTTACCCTAACCGGCAATACATACATTACTTAGTGGCTTGCATGCAGTTAAGGGGCAGATCTCTGTGAAGCTAAGCGACTACAGGCAGACCTGCAATTTCAGCCGAAGATATGACTTCATACTATCTGGAGAGTGAGACACACCTACCACCGCTAGGGAGGGACTGGTATGTAAAAATAATCGAAAATGACATATTGTAACCGTAAAAGCTTAATTTGGCGACTAGCTCTACATAAGACTCGGCCCAGATTGTGACCGGTCACTATCTGAATGGTTACAGGTAAGAGGGAAGCAAATAAGTATAATGAAGCAATAACTGTTTAAAAAAAGTTTATTCATGAAAGAAAATCAGGTTTCAACATCACCTCAGCTCTTCAGTTGTAATGGATACCTCTCCCTGGGGTGGAATTGACTCTGATGCATTGTGGGTCAGAAAGTCGACTTATGGTGCCACCATCTTGCGAGCTGGTCTTGAACCTCTGGAAGGACCTGAGTGTCTCGAAGTCCGGATGGTCGGGGAGCAACTGTAGTTTTAGTTGTAATGTGGCACTGGACAGGAAATAGACCCTAAGTAACTGGCCTGCACAGAGTAGATAATGGTTAGTAGTGGTTTGCACATTTGACTTCACGGTGGGATCCACTAATAAACACAATTATTGCTGATGAACTGAACTGAAAATTACATCTGTAAGGTCTCAACCACGGAAATAAATAAGTCACTTTATCAAACTTAAAGATGAAAATTTCGGTGGAATCGTGACGTAGGAAATACAACATTCCACACAGTTCAAGTCCGAATTAGAAACAAATGAAATCAAAGAATTTATTCTGGGAGGAATTTACTCCCGCTCTCGATAAATGAAGAAACACTGTCTTTTCTAGAACCGTCCTGGGTTCGATACGAAAAATATGAACTATATAAGTTTATTTAACCGCAGTCTTAAGGCTGGAAATAAATCTTAAGTCCAATGGCATTGTTAATTTCAACTACCTGTGTCAGTAGCTTGTAAAAAAAAAAAAACGTATAGTATCACTGTCACTAAATTCAATCACCTGTACTGAATTACGTCTTACTATCGGCACAGGTTTATCACTCGTTAGGACCAAAGACAAAATTATGTAGAGTCGAAGTTTCTCGAACGACAAGGTTCTCTCACCATTAGCAGTCAATGTGAAGTTCAAATACTGTCATTCAATTTCTATCATCACTGGTAATTTAAACTTTAAATTACATTTAAGTACTTGGTAACGTAGTATCGCACTAATTCAAATTGCACTGTTCCTGTAAAGAGTTACACGCTTAAACTGTTCGCGTCTTAACTTGTACGCAACTCCTATTACCACACGCAAATCACACTGTACTTTTTCTAAGTCTTGGAGATGCGTTCGTAGAATCAAAGTCCACGGATGCGCGAACTTGAACTCCCATCGGAAAGTCGAACTGGCGACGAGCATCACGGTGACAGCAGGACCAACAGCCGATCGACCGGCCTCGACTGTGGCACAAGGTACACTGATCTGACGAGCGAAATGCTGGCCTATTTATTCAGTGTTCCCTGGGCGTCGTGAATACCAATATCTGTCGTATCGTTAAACGGATTTCCATAAAATTTAGGGGTTATAACTATAAAAATCAGGCTATGCAGTGATGTTGTTCATTTTTTTTAATACTGAAAGAAATTAATGACGGAAGGAAATGGAACATTCCACCTGACGTAACACGACTCTGGAACATGTTACTCAGTCGTGACGTTTCACTTCCCCGCTACGCGCAGCTGACATGGCCGCAGGGGAACGAGCTTGGCGGGTAGCATAACTCCGCATTCATCGGGACTTTGAACGAGAACCGTGTTACGGGTCTAATATATTAGTGTTGAATCCGTATTCGGAGTCGGTGAGATGAATGAAGACACTCCGAATGGCATTTAAGACAAATTCAGCATCATCGGCATGAGGGTATGAAAAGTGGAGAAAAAAACTGTCCAAAATGGCCGAGGTTGATTGTGTGTGGGTTTTTTTTTTTCTTCAGAATAGCTTTCAGCCGATCTTAATACACATGACTTGCTATCTGCAGTACTTTGGGCAAGGGAGTGACATGTACAAATCATCGGAAACGACCTGTATTAGTGTCGAATCGATAGTTTTTTGGGGGTCGCTGAGATGACTTAAGTTCAGCCTCCATGTGCATGCGGGTAAGAAGAGGTGAGAAAAAATATGTCCAGAATGATAGAGATTAGCGTTGGGGTTTGCTAGGCTGATAGGAGATGGTAGGAATCGTGTAGCGCGATATGTGTGGGCTGCCAAACACAACAATAAGTCTCGTTCAATCAGCGCCACCATAAAGAAATTACTAACAAAAAAACTTCACACATAATTAACAGGTGATACAAATCCTAAATTAAACACTCAAAAAAGTACCAGGGCAAACACGTTATTTATAACGGGCTCTAGTTTAAGAAGGCATTACGGAATGTCAGATATTGTCTTCTCAATTTTCGTTTCGTGATGCAGGGTCGGGATCAAATTTTACGGTCGGATGCCCTTCCTGCCCCCCTCAGTTGGAGTTAATGAAGATGAGGGTGAGGTGGAAGGAGTTGGTTGTCGCCTGGAAGTGAGAATGAGAGTTTGCTCATTATTAGAAATGCACAGCACTTCTCTATTGGTCGTGTCCACAATAATTGTTGTGTATGCCTGTCTGCTCATTACGAGAAAATGGCAGGACAGAATGTAATGAAGAGCTGTGGGTGGTTGACCAGCCCCTTTGCACCCCGCCGCTTTTACTACACTTCTAAAATACAACGGTCTTTCTTCCTGAAGCCGGGCACTCTAACGACATGCGTGTTTAGGGGTTATAAGATAGCAAGAATCGTGAGCGCCAGTATTTATTCCTTATGGGTACCTCGAATGCACCTGTAAAACGAGCACAGATACGAAGAACACGTAGCTTTCCTTACAACAGGAGGTGCACACCCAGACTAGGAAACTGCGCGCTGCATGTCAAGCCTCGCAATAGCTCACTTGGCAGAGTCGCAGTGGGAGTTGTGATAGTGCTCAAAGCTTCGAAACCCTTGCAAGTACTTTTTCATTTTTTTATATTGCCTCCAGTTGCCTGGGATGTAGTAACATTGCATACTTCATCGCTCTCACACATTGGTCTATTTGGCCCTGCAATAGACCGTATGTATCGCGTGCCATAGCGTATTGACCTGGGTTGGACGATGATGCACCTCCTCTTGTAACATACACGTTCTTCCTATCTGTGCTAGTTTTACGGGTTCATTCGGGTTACTCACGATGAATTAATAGTGGCGCTACGATTCCTGCTCGTTTTTAACCCGTAACCACACCTTGTTATATTACGGAGAGGGACCGATCTATTACAGAATTGTAGCAAAAGCGGCGTGATGGATAAAACTATATCGCCAGGGGCTGGTGAATCACCCGGTATCATTTTATTGACGCTGGGTGAAATGGTACTCGAGGGGAAGACCTAAAATTTAATTCTCAAATATGCGTTATTAGTGGTCCTATGGATAAATACTACATAACAAACGTTAGAGAGAAAATGCAGTTTTCAATCCTTATGCAGTTCTACCGTATGAGCTCTGATCACAGGTATATTCATGAAATTAGATATTAACGCCTAACATCGGTAATATGGAAATACATATTGTCGAATCATGTTAACTAGCGGTGGTAGTATGTGTCGTGTAAACTCTTAAGGTGAAAAACAGCGTGGTCATCAGCGCATATCGACAAGGAAAATTGTGAAGTTGACTATCCAAATGAGAGAAGTCGTGAAGAAAGGATCGCTTGAAGAATAAGCGAAGATGGAGCCCCCCTAATATCATTAAATGTGTAGGCGTACAATACGGAAAGCCCATAAACATAGACATGTACATGACGGGAGAAGCCGGGACTGGCCACGGCTACCAACCCTCTCTACTTCTCTTGGCGGCACCGTCTAGGAGGAATGAATAACGTGAAGTATCAGTGCTGGTCTACACTGGTTCTGAGAGGTCAAGTGAACATATATCACACCCTCACACTATAAGTGAGAGATATTATTGTCAGTATTCGATTTATTATTATTTGCATTTCAATTGTATATTTTGTCATTAATATTTGTAAGCTGGGAGGTCTCCACATATGTAGGTATGAGTAATCTGTTTTGTTCAACGGCAGGGAAAACATTGCTATATTGAACTTGGAAACTTTGCATAAGTCATGTATATATCCCAGTCTGGTGAGATGAGCTTGTTGTGCTCGGAAATTTCTGTCTCATGTGAAACACCCCAGAGTTTTTTTTATTTTTTGTCTTGGGAGCAAGAAGAAGTCCAGGTGTGGTCTTGACAAGATGATCTACCATGTTTGGCTGGCCAGGATCAATCTCGGCGTATTATGTGAGAGCCGAGGTCTTTATATACTTCGACATCACAGCGGAAGTCAACTATACCACACACACGATACTGGTGTGAAACTGGATATACGGTACTGGAGTGACACTGCTGCACTATACTGGACTGGACTTCCAACGTTTGTGGAACGTGAAAAGTGACGGACATACAACTAAGTATTGTATCACTTTGTGGCGGCCTGGTATTACATGTTGCTATATCTCAGACTTTCCATAATTTATGTTCAGGAACGACAAGCGTGTGTTGCTCAACAACAAGTGTTAAAGTCGGTGAACACGGTATTACGACGTACAGTATCTGTGTGATTATTATGAGAATCGGCAAGTCGTGTTGATACAAAGACAGTGAAGGGTTCTTGTCTACATATATGTACATTGTTCAACGACTAATCGCAAATGGTGGCTTAGTTCTCGCTTTCGTTTTTCCACTATTTTCTTTGTTGTAAATATGGAGTCTTCCAATAATATTTTGTGTATTATAAGTGTATTTTGATGTGATCATGCACGGATGTTATTGAGAATATAGATAGATATTTTATAATCAGTGGAGTTATTGATGAACCTAGCTGCAGTTCCTACATATTTAGTCGGTTTCAGAAGGTTATGTAAGGCCTGAAGCAGATGTACCAGTACGTAGCATTATGTACACGCCCTGGGAGATAAACAATTATCATGCTCTATCTAAATTTGAGGGATCCATTCTGGTGAACTCTGGCGCCCATACTACGGACATTTCGATTAATTATTATTAATTTAATTTATTTATATATTTTAAATTTATGATATTTATTTATTAGTATTCACAAAAAGTCACAAACTGCGAAGGGCCGCAGAACGCCAGGAAGCGAGTGGAAGCAGAATCTCAGGAGCAACTTCGAGAGGTCGAAATGTAAGACACCATCAGAGGTTCGACACTCGGAAAACTGAAGGTGTTTGCAAAAGAAGAAGAACTGCGGCGAAAACCTAATACAGTCGAGGTCGGGAGGTTTGCTAGGTGCCTGAGGCAATGCCAGACTCAGCTAGGAGAGTTTAGAGCCTCTGGCCCTCTTACGACCCATGTGGACGATATTATGTCAGAGAGAGTAAACATGGCAACATTTGGCTCAGAGACCGCAACCCTCTCGTAATGTCCCCTGTCTTCTCTTGTATGTCCCGAGATATCTACCTGCACATATACGCAGCTACATGGCAGCCTACATGTTACTTACAGGGGGATTAAAATGAAATAAATTCAAGAAAATATAATGTTTAAGACAATGAAATGATCATGACGAGGTACATATCGTTCTCAATGAAGAAACGCATCGTTCGATAGAAAATGCTCCTTTATGAGATCCAGTGAAATGTCAAGTATTGACGTTACATGTATCATTCAACTGCAGACATTTACTTGTGTCGGTCAGCATTCCGTCGCCTAGTGGCTTTCCGATAAGAACCTTTTTTGTCCTATGTCTTTTCCCGTTCTTGCAGGATCGACCTTTCTGGGAAGACGTTTCCGTTTGACTGTCAGAAACATCCTTCTGTCAACTATTTGTCCAAACACTGTTACGACGTTCTTCTGCAAACGCCACACATCCAGCCGAGTGTTTGGCATTGTAAGCTTGATGATGATGATGATGATGATGATGTTTTCCGATTGTTTCAGGAGTTGTGGTGGACAGTGCGTAGGAGTTTCCGCACAAGTTGAAAGGTAAGTCCTTCATTTTATTTTGTAGTTTATCGCATTTTCTAAATATCTTCCTAGATGTTCCACGAGTTCCACTGCAGTTGCTAAACTGTTATCATTAGATTTCTTATGGCAATTTCTTTATTAACATTGGGAATTCTCTTGAAATACACATCTGAGCTCGCAACTGCCTGTTGCTAGCAACTGCTTCTGTGGAGCCAGTAAATTCTGAATCATCAACTTAGTGTATCTGAAACGAATAGTCGAAATGCTGGCAGTCATCATCGTCCTTGCACTTCCCATCACAGCTCGAGCACGTCAAGTTGAAGGCTGGTGTTTGCAGTCGGGTGTTGGTAATGGACTGCCCCCTTCCCGTTCTCTTGTGGCACTCTTACACTTGCTTCGCACAATCTAATAAGGACAACATAGCTAAAAGATCAGGCTTCAAAGAATTATTCATCATATGTCCAGTTCAGTACGAAACAATATTCGAATCCTTTCCGTGTTGAGCAAAATACCCTGCCAGCTTTTCTTCGGGATGGCTTAAATATAAAGCTATAGACGTGGTTTACCTCGATATCTCGAACCTCCATTACTCGAATTCACAATATCTCGAACATCACCTTTAAGAAACTGCAGGTAAATTAACGCGACGTAACGATATATTGCACAAGGTTTGCGGAATGTCTTATTCTACCTCATCGGTGGCTGAATGCTGTGCTGCAGTTTGGCTCAATAGTCCCTATAACCCCTTGGGATCAACTCCACTTTTAATGACTTCCTATCCTCGACAATATTCCTCTACCTTGCCCTCTCAGAGAAGTTATTCTCATCTGGTAGTACATAAGTTGTGGCCATTTTTTAAATTCAAACGAACATCTGCTTCAACTTCTTAAGAAAATCCTACTGAGCAAGATCAGAACTAACTACGGAATCAGTGTTGAACAGTATTCTATCTTCCAAATACGGTAGTTCCGTGCTCCTGGACTGTGTATGACCATACCGTCTCCCAATCTCCCAACCTTGAATTTTTTCCGCGCATCATCGTTCCTAGTAGTCAAGCCAATGGACCACACAGCAACTGTGCTGGCCCGTGTAATATTCTTTTCTTCATGGGGTCTCTAAATATTAGTTCCTAATTACTGTAGATCTCTAAGATGTTTTGCTACCATGTTTTTCCTTCATTTCCTTCATTATTGGATCTTCTTGGATTTTTCCCTCTCTTCACCTGGTAGTCCTAGAGTGCAGAGTATTATTCTACCCAGCGCATCACATTCGAAAAGTATGTGTTCAACTGATTCCTCTGCTTCATTGCATTTCCTACATATATTGTCTCTTATTACTCCAGTTGTCGTAGGTGTTTTTTTTTTTCAGATGACAGTGTCCTGCCAACAGTCCTACTACCCATCTTCTATTTTCTCTGCTGAGTTTCTACAGTTCTTTAGTATGTTTCTTGTTTGGTCCTTTTATCAGTTCCTTTGCAAGCCTGCATTCTAGAGTATTTTTCCAGTTGTCCATTTGTTTCTTTTGTACCCATTTTCCTATGTAGTGTTGGCTTGTCCATAGCAAATCCCGCATACAGGTTCTGGGCCCACAAAATGTGTTTCTGCCCCCTTTCAGCCCAGTTTACCTGCCTTTTCATTTCCTTCTATATCTGCATGCCCTGGTACCCATATTATTTTGACAGTGTTGTACTTTGATAGCTTCAGGAGAAGTGAGTGGCAATACCAGGCAGTTCTGGATATTATCCGGACTGCTTCTCGTGCCTCAATGGCCGCAAGGCTGTCCGTAAAAATGAAAACGTTCTTATTCCTATATTCATTTTCAGATTTTCTTCAAGACATGTTATTATAGCTATCAGTTCAGCTTGAAAGACTGTAGTGTGTTTGTCCAGGCTCATCTGGATTGATCTGTCAGGTCTTCCCCCGTTGATCCCTCCTCCTGTGCCACCCACAGTCTTTGAGCCATCAGTCTACCACACTCTATCTACTTTTTCAGTATTCCATTTGTTGATATCCCAGTTTTTTATTTATTATGTGTTAATACTCTGTTAATTTTACAGTGTCCTAGATTGGGTCTTTGTGCATTCCAGCACTCTGATTATGCCAATCTATATGAACCCATCCTAATCTGTTCTTTTATGAAACTGCATAGTGATGGGAGGTCTAGCAAAGTATTCAAGGCTTCTGTCGGCATAGTTCTCGTAGGCCCAATGCATGTCATTCTCTGTAGGCTATCCAATCTACTGCTGGCTTTTCCTTGACTTACTTTCTGCCACCAGATGATTGCAGCATACGCCACCAACGGTCTAATGGTCATTGTATATATCCGCATTACCACTGATGGTTTTAGGTCCCATGTCTTCTCGACGGTTCTTTTACATGCATACAGCAAGTTCTTGGCCTAGGTTATTTTCCTTTCTATATGTGGATTCCAGGTTAGATTTTTATCTAACACTACACCTAGGTGCAGTGAACTCTTCCCCTCCAATTTTCTCCTTCTTGTAAAAGTGACCAGGGTTATCTTGTTCGGGTTGACTGATAGTTGTTCTTCCCGACACCAGTTCTCCACAAGGTTAAGTGATCTTTGCATGAGGTCCTGGATAACACTCATCACCTTACCTAGGTCATCTGCGTATCCTTGTGTATAGAATAATTAATAATTTCGTGTGGCTATTCCTAGCCGAGTGCAGCCCTTGTAAGGCAGACCCTCCGACGAGGGTGGGCGGCATCTGCCATGTGTAGGTATCTGCGTGTTATTGTGGTGGAGGATAGTGTTATGTGTGGTGTGTGAGTTGGAAGGATGTTGGGGACAGCACAAACAACCAGCCCCCGCGCCATTGGAATTAACCAATGAAGGTTAAAATCCCCGACCCGGCCGGGAATCGAACCCGGGACCCTCTGAACCGAAGGCCAGTACGCTGACCATTCAGCCAACGTTGTTCTTCGAGCATAGCTACGATTTTGTTCACTACGAGGTTTCACAGCAGAGGCGAAAGAACTCCTCCCTGAGCATTACCTCGGGTGGCACCAACCGTCAGCGTTTCTTCAAACGGGGTTGCTTTTATCTTTCTTCCGTCTAACATGGATTTAATCCATTTGACGACGGTTTTACTCACCTTGCTGTTTTCCAATGCTTTGATCATAGTCATAGGCTGTATTGCTGAAGGCTCCTTCTATATCTAGAAATGCCGCCAGTGCAATTTCTTTATATTGTAGGTTCTCCTCTAGTTTACAACCCAACTGATGGAATGCCACTTCAGTGGATCTGCCAGGTATATATGCAAACTGATTTTCATGTAACATTGAGTTCACTTGCACAGTTCTTCTGATATATTTATCTAGAATTTTCTCCATTTCTTTCAGCATGAAGGAGGTTAAACATAATGGTCTGTATGCTTTGGCTTGGGCATAATATGTCCCTCCAAGGTTAGGTATGAATACTGCTTTAGCTTGAGACCATGATTTCGGCACGTACCCTAAAGCTAGACCAGCTCTGAAAAGGTCCCTCAGGGCATTGACGAGTATCTCCCGTCCTTCCTGTACGAGTGTCGGAAGTATCGCATCTGGCCCCGGAGCCTTTGTAGGATGAAACGTGTCGATTGCCCATTTTACATGGCCATGTTTTATTATTCTGTTGGCACAGTTCCAGCCTGCTCTTCGAGCTCTGGTCTCTGTTCCAACTGTTTCTTCTTCTGTCATCTCCTCATCCTCGGCGAAGTGACACGCCATTAGTATCTCCAGCGTGTCCCTCCCCGCCTGAGTAAATGACCCATCTGGTTTCTCCAGTGTCGCCACTTGATTTGTGTGTGTTACTTGCAGAACCTTCTGGAGCCTTGCTGTTTCAGTGTGTGATTCCACGTTCTCACAGAACAGTCTCCAAGATTTTTTTACTTTCCATATCTCTAGGTTATACTCATTAAGTTTCCTATTATATACGTCCCACATACCACTTCTATGTGACATTCTATAGATCCTAACCTCTTTTTTCATTTTGTCTAGTTTGTTATTCCACTACCTTTTTTTGGTGTTTTTCTTTTCTTCGAGACGACGGTTTTCATGGATGAGTCTATAATGGCCTCTTCTAATAGTTCCGCTGCCTCATCCAATTCTTTCTGTCCTCTCACGTTAGTTGGATTTTTTTGTACAGCCTTCCCTAGAACTTCTCTGTATCTGTACCAGTTAGTTCTTTTTGGGTCTCTGTACATCTCGATCCCACATAGTCTCGCACCTATTGCAAATTGGATGTGCTGGTGTTCTGCCAATGATTGTTCCTCCAGCACCTTCCAGTCTTCAATAAAGTTTGCAATATGCGTTGTGCTTATTGTAATGTCTAATACCCCCCTACGATTTATATTTATAAATGTAGGCTTGTTTCCTAGGTTTAGTATCGTCAACTCAGTTCCAATAAACTCTAGTAATGACTCACCTCTTGCATTGCGGCTCGTGCTGCCCCATGCCGTGTTGTGGTGTGATTTTTCATCTGCTCCAAGGACTAGGTGTTCGCCTTTCCTCTTTGCGTTGCAAATTAGGTTCTCAACTTCTTCTGATGGGGGCAGGTTAGTTGAGTCATATGGGAAGTATGCAGAGCGTATGGTTATTTTTCTGGGTCTCTCCCAATTTCCAAGTTTAATCCTGGCCACGGTTAAGTCCCGTAAACAGTGTTCCTGCAACATAAGACATTTTAATTTCCTGTTCACAAGACATGTTCTTGGTATTTCCGATGTTGTATCGTACATCAGCTTACCTCAAGATTCCACCAGTCCTGCTACTCTGCCCTTGACTACCCATGGCTCTTGAATAAGGACCACGTCAATAGCCTCAGACTTGAACTTCCTGGCGAAATTGGCCACAGCCGCTAAAACGACTGTCCTTCCTGTCTTATTGATTGAAGTAGCATTCAGCACTCTCCACTCTTCTGTTAGAAGTTTGGTAGCGTGCTGATTGATTCTGACAGCAGTCTGTTCTTTTGGAGCTTCTGTTGCCATTTCTTGTTTGGAGTCGGCGACAGCCTGCCCATTGGGACCTCTTGTCTCCAGTTTTTCATCTTCTGCTTGCTCCCGGATCTGCTCTACTGCAGCTTCCTTGGCTTCCCTTGATGTCGAAGTTTTTGAAATTGGTTCTTTATAAGCATCCATATTTCAATCAATCATAGGGTTTTTGCCCGTTCTAGGGTCCTGAGCGTCGTTCTCACCATCCGTGGTGAGGCATACAGCCAGACATTGTCCTCACGCTACACGGGCTCTCCGTAGCAGAGACCACGCCCCTGGCCCGAACCTAGCCAGGTTTGTTCGCCCTTCAGTAGGCCTACTCACGTGGTCTCCACTTCGCATTATCATGACTGAGTTCACAGACATGACTTTCCCCCTAGATTGGGATCGCCCCTTTCCCAACCCGCGGCTCGTCCAGGCTACGTAGAGCAAAGTGATGTGTTGGTTCCAGCAGCCCGCACCAGCTCCACTTTTCCTGAACCACCGTATCACCCATGTGGAGGGACCATGGGTGCCTCTCTAGCATGTGTGGACAAGGCCTCCACTTCCAAGCCTTGACTTGGGCTAGTAACAATGACAATGCCTCAAGACGTTTTCTGGGAATACCTGTTTTTGGTCCGCGTGAGGGTATTTTATTTCCCTCAGGCCCTCCAGACAAGCCCGATAGGTGAACAGGTAAGAAAACTCCCACGGGGACCAGTATAATACTGCTGTTTTAATAAGACAAGTATTCAATGAATTAGCGGTCTGCTTCACTGTAAATTATTTATGAAGTGTCAGTGATACCAACTTAGAACAATCCGTTTTGAACACTAGCAGCGTTCAACCTGAACAGACGCCGTAAGCCTTGGGAGAGTTGTATAGTGGTGTTATAACAACCAGGACTGAAGCAGGCATGAAAGGGAACTTAATGCGTTCATCATTATGAGCGACATTGTTACAAATGGTGAGATTAGTGTAACAAACTAAGAATCAGTGATACCAAAAGCTTTCTCGAAATCCCTTTGTGGGGTGATTCTTGAGACTTCTGTGAACTCTATCTTTGAAATTCAATACGAATATTGGAATTAACAAATTTGCTTCGAACTATTTGTTTCTCATGAGTCATGACAATGGAAAATGACCAGTCTACGTAATAAAGAGCAGAACATGGATTGACGATATGGGTTTTCTTAAGCGTAGTCGTAGAAATCCCAAAAAGGATATTCATTCTCAGGACACTTACGGTTTATAGTTAACGAACTGGTAAAGTATCACGTGGTGTCCATAAGTTGAAAGTGAAAGCTCTCATATTAATAGCCCCTCATTACAGAGGGAATTTTCCTCCACACTCCATGTCTGCTTATAATGGGAAAGGCCATGTATTACTAGCGAGTGATCCCCACGTCACGCAGGTGTGTGCTGGCTGAAACAGTTTCACACTAATACCAGGGTAACCACAGCCTACATAATAATCCGAAATGACAATTTACATTAAATTGTCATTGGAATTTTTTGAAACGTTGCATACATACATTATCAGTATAGACTGCTATACCTTTCAGCGTTAAGTCTGCAAGCCTCTGTGAATTTACTAAACGTCGCCACAATCCTCGATTTGCAACTAGTGTTGTGGCCTCATTTAGTTCTATACCTCTTATCTTTAAATCGTTAGAAACTGAGTCTAACCATCGTCGTCTTGGTCTCCCTCTACTTCTCTTACCCTCCATAACAGACTCCATTATTCTCCCAGGTAATCTATCCTCCATTCGCCTCACATGACGCTACCACCGAAGCCTGTTTATGCGTACAGCTTTATCCATCAAGTTCAATACTAAATTAGTCTTTATCGCCTCATTCCGAGTACCCTCCTGCCATTGTTCCCACATGTTCGTACCAACAATCATTCTCGCTACATTCATGTCTGTTACTTCTAACTTATGAATAACACATCTTGAGTCCACCCAGCTTTCGCTTCCGTAAAGCAAAGTTGGTCTGAAAACAGACCGATGTAAAAATAGTTTCGTCTGGGAGCTGACTTCCTCCTTACAGAATACTGCTGATCTCAACTGCGAGCTCACTGCATTAGCTTTACTACACCTTGATTTAATCTCACTATATTACCATCCTGGGAGAACAGAACCTAAATACTTGAAATTATCGACCTGTTCTAGCTTTGTATCACCAATCTGATATTCAATTCTGTTGAATTTCTTACCTGCTGACATCAATTTAGTCTTCGAAAGGCTAATTTTCATACCATACACATTGCACCTATTTTCAAGTTCCAAGATATTAGACTGCAGACTTTCAGCACAATCTGCCATACACATTGCACCCATTTTCAAGTTGCAAGATATTAGACTCCAGGCTTTCAGCACAATCTGCCATTAAGACCAAGTCGTCAGCATAGGCCAGACTGCTTACTACATTTCCACCTAACTTAATCCCTCCCTGCCATGTTATACCTTTCAGCAGATGATCCATGTAAACTACAAACAGCAAAGGTGAAAGATTACAGCCTTGTCTAACCCCTGTAAGTACCCTGAACCTAGAACTCATTCTACCATCAATTCTCACTGAACCAAATTGTCAACATAAATGTCTTTGATTGATTTTAATTATCTACCTTTAATTCCATAGTCCCCCAGTATGGCGAACATCTTTTCTCTCGGTACCCTGTCATATGCTTTCTCTAGATCTACGAAACATAAAACACAACTGCCTATTTCTCTCGTAGCATTTTTCAATTACCTGGCGCATACTGAAAATCTGATCCTGACAGCCTCTCTGTGGTCCGAAACCACACTGGTTTTCATCCAACTTCCTCTCAACGACTGATCGGACCCTCCATTCCAAGATGCCAGTGAATACTTTGTCTGGTACACTAAATCAGTGAGATACCTCGATAGTTTTTGCAATCCTTCCTGTTCCCTTGCTTATAGATTGGTGCAATTACTGCTTTTGTCCAATCTGAAGGAACCTTACCAACACTCCATGCTAATTTTACTACTCTATGAAGGCATTTCATCCCTGCCTTCCCACTACACTTCACCATTTCAGGTCTAATTTCATCTATTCCTGCTGCTTTATGACAATGGAGTTTATTTACCATCCTTTCCACTTCCTCAAACGTAATTTCACCAACATATTTTTCCTCCTCTCCATGAACCTGTTCGCAACACCACCAAGAAGATTTCCTTTTACGTTGAGATGATGTTCAAAATATTCCCTCCACCTCTCCAGTGGTTCCCTTTGATCTATTATGAGTTCACCTGAATTACTCAAAACACTGTTCATTTCCTTTTTCCCTCCCTTCCTAAGATTCTTTATTACTGTCCAGAAAGGTTTCCCTGCTGCTTGACCTAGCCTTTCCAGGTTATTACCAAGATGTTCGCCTTTTCCCATCTTTACACACCGTTGTTCCTAGGCATTCCCTTGCTGTTTCTACTACAGCATCCTTGTACGCCACCCATTCTCTTTCTATATGATGAACCTGCTTACTGTCTGCTTTTCGAAACTTCTCACTAATCATATCCATGCACTTCCGTCTAATTTCCTCGTCCTGGAAATTTTCTACCGTTATCCGTTTGCAGACAGATTTCACTTTCTCTATCCTAGGCCTAGAGATACTTAGTTCACTACAGATCAGATAGTGGTCTGTATCATCGAAAGATCTCCGGAAAACTCGTACATTCGTAACGTATTTCCTGAATTCGAAGCCGGTTAAAATATAGTCTATTATGGATCTGGTACCCCTAGCCTCCCATGTGTAGCGGTGAATAGCCTTATGCTTGAAGAATGTATTCGCAACTGCTAAACCCATACTAGCACAGAAGTCCAGCAAACGCTTCCCATTCCAATTAGCTTCCATATCTTCCCCACATTTACCAATCAGTCTTTCGTATCCTTCAGTTCTATTTCCAACTCTCGCATTGAAATCGCCCATTAGCACTATTCTATCCTTGCTGTTGACCCTGACCCTGATGTAACTCAATGCTTCATAAAACTTGTCAACTTCATCCTCATGTGCATCCGCACATGGTGAATACACTGAGACAATTCACGTCCTAATTCCTCCAACTGCCAATTCTACGCACACCATTCGCTTATTTACGTGCCTAACAGAAATTATGTTGCGTGCAATGGTATTCCTGGTAAACAGTCCTACCCCATACTCTGCCCTTCCCTTTCTAACACCCGTCAAGTACACTTTGTACTCTCCTATCTCTTCCTCGTTATCTCCCCTTACCTGAATATCACTTACTCCTAGCACATCCAGATACATCCTCTTTGCTGACTCAGCCTGTTCTACTTTCTTTCTTCCATAAGCCCCATTAATATTGATAGCTCCCCATCGAATTCCGTTTCGGAGTCCCTCGCCTGTCAAATGGGAGTGGGACTCCATTACTCCCATAGGTCCGAGGCTTGCTTAAAATGTTCTGAGCTCGGTAAATTCATGAAGCAGGATGCTACCCTACTTGCACATAGTCCAAGTGAGGATCTCTCCTCTAACGGGTTATGGACCACCGGTGAATTGTATAGTCCTAGCCGCCTGAGCACAAGGAGGGCCACGACTCAGAATATGTCCGAGATGCCCACTCCCATTCCATAGCAACTGGTATCCCGACTCTCAGGACCACTTACTAGGCCACTCAGCCGTTGCCCATGTTTCACGAACTTGGACGTGACTACAGTAACCCACACCATGAATTATTTATTAATTTTGAGGCAGCTTCCCCCGGATGGATTCTGTTTATTTAGATAACGTTTAGGTTATACAAATGATTTATCATTCATTTGTGTTAAATAATGGTGAAGTGTGTTGCTCAAACAATGATCGTGCTGGCGTTTCCCCGGAACACGTATGGCAAAAATAATTTCGGTATGTATTTTTTTCTGACCCTAAGCCACCCTCAAATGTATTTTACACCAAGCAAAAATTCAATAATAAGTTTTCAGGTGGCAAATAGTTAGGGCGCCGTACACAACGGCGTTCTGTTAATGGAGGGTCGCCACATGTGCGTGCCTGAATTTTGTTGAGATCTATGAGAAGAATACTTGGGCTAAAATTGGTGCTGTTATCTGGTGCGCTACTCTTATTGTACAGCAGGTGAAGGTGAGAACAGGCAGTTTTATCGGTATAACCTAATTAAAGTAAATATTTCATGTTAAAGGAAAGAATATGAAAAATTATTTTTAATTTTGGGACAGGAATCCTGTTACTTTATTCTTATTAAAATAATTTAAAGCGAAATGCACTGCCGGAATAATGCGTGCAGCAATCTCAAGGACAAGGTAATTCTCATCACGAGCGATGTGACAGGTAGTTCATTAATGCAGGAGGATATGAAACACATATATCACAGTAAAGCGCACCAATACACAATGTACCTCCTTCTGGTCGTAGTGCGATTGATCATAAAGGTGCCGAATGGCATCCTGCTATGGATTGTCCCAAGCGTCTTGCATTTTTTGGTCGAATCTGGCAATAGTTCTTGCAGGCTCTGGAGAACGCTTCATCATGTGCCATACGTGTTGATTTGTCGAGAGGTCCGGTGATCTTGCTGGCCAGGGCAGTTGTACACCACGGAGAGCACGTTGCCTCGCAGCAGCTGTATGTGGACGTGGATTGTGGCAGTAGCACGGGGAAACAACCTGTGTAATGTAGCGGGCAGTGAGACTCTTTCACGACACCAGAGTAGCTGTGCTTGGCAATGGCCAGGTGCAACACGTGACCGGATTTCGTTCCTGGATATGATGTTCGGTCGTTCACCGCTGCTCGCACAATGCATCGATCTTGACGTGCGTATGTGCCGGGTGTGGGGATGTTCCGCAGCATGTGCAGCAGTCCGTCGATACGCCTATCCAGCTTCCCGCAGGCGATGCCGTTCAACTGCTAGCTGCGTAGAAGTGTGTGGCTGGTGTCTCAGCTTGACAAGGAGATCGTAGTATGACGTACATTTCGCATTACCAAAACACCCGTCCTAGTAAATTATGACATCCTACACTGACTACCGTGTACACACGCAATAAATATACGTAACATCAAGACTGTTAGTATCAAAATATATTTATATATTTTAGCACTGTACTGAACAGTCTATACAAATTCTTTGCATAGATATATAAAAAAAAGAACTTTAGCAGACTGAATAAGAAGACTGAAAAAATACACGACTAACAAAAATAAATATATGTAAATAAACACATTTGAAATTCAGTCCCTGAAAACAGAAGAAAGCAATATATAGGCCTAGCGGTAGCTAAAAGAAAATGGAACATTCAGGACAGGTACATGTAATTGAAACCTAGGATGTTACAATTTAGCTTTATTGAAAATACGAAGACGGTAGTCTACAACTTTAGTATGATTATAGATTGTGAGAAAAAAGTTGTCTCTCAGCCGACTGGTGAACACAATAATAAATTAAATATTTACAAACTCCTGTACCGATAGCAAGAATTTTCAATATCAACAAAGAGAGAACCTGTGAAATAAAATCTTTATGTGACATCATTCCTCTGATAAGTTGGCCGTGCGGTTAGATGCGTCCGGCTTTGAGCTTGCATCCGGCATATAGTGGATTCGAATCCCACTGTTGGCAGCCCTGAAGATGGTTTTCCGTGGTTTCCCATTTTCACACCAGGCGACGTAAAGCCACTAGCAAAAAAAAAAGGGAATTAGAGCAAATTTTACTTAATTCTGTGAACAGATTGTTTAAAAATTTCATACTGCAGAATTTTTTCTAAAAAAATTAGATACATTTTTATATAATTTTCTGGGTATGAAATGCCTGCCCCGCGGTGTAGGGGTAGTGTGCCTGCCTCTTACCCGGAGGCCCCGGGTTCAATCCCCAGTCAGGTGAGAGATCTTTACCTGGATCTGAGGGCTGGCTCGAGGTCCACTCAGCCAACGTGATTAGAATTGCGGAGCTATCTGACGGTGAGATAACGGCCGAGAATTTGTCGTACTGACCACCTGACACCTCGTAATCTGCAGGCCTTCAGCCTGAGCAGCGGTCGCTTGGTAGGCCAAGGCCTTTCGGATCTGTTATGCCATGTAGTTTGGTTTGGATATGAAATAACGTAATTGGATGAGTAGAACTTAAATGATCATTTCTGTGCTGCCCGACATTCGTTACACTGGTGCTAGCCTGCTTCTGTTGTGTATTTCTTAAAATGAAATGACTGTCCAGGGTTAGTTCGATTTTCTTTGAGTGGTTTAGGCTTAAGTAAGAATGTTATAATTTAAGATGTAAAACCCTCCTCATAATATTATCTTCTTAAATATTACTGCTTTTACAAACTCAAACGGAATTAGCATTATCTGAGCACAAATACAATTTGAAAGTGCGTTCTGGATTTTTTCTCTAATAAGAGCACTGTGATTTACACCAGAAAGAAAATAAATGAAGTTGAATGTAAAGCACATGTAAAAAGACGAATATCATAGATAAACAGTCATTTTGATTAGTATTTTCTAGGATTGACAAGATTCTGTTGAGCTTTATAATTTATATTGTCAGGTTTTTTCTGGAATAGCGTATTAACAGTTGTATTATGTTATTATGAAGCAAGTGTGAAAAAAAAAAAAAAAAAATGGAGACCCTAAGACATACGATACCAATACATCGGTTTTGCAGATGAAAATGAAAACCTGCAATCTGTTTTCCAGTAATGAGCGGGTCAGGGATGGAATGAATGAAGCCCCTATCTTGCGGCGAGGATAGGAATTTTGCCAGCTGCCGAAATCTGTCGCACTCCTGTGGACAAAGATTAATGACTGAGAGATTAAATGGAATGATAGTGGAGTGTTGCTGGAATTAAAGAAGACAGGGAAAACCGGAGTACCCGGAGAAAAACCTCTACCGCCTCCGCTTTGTCCAGCACAAATCTCACACGGAGTGACCGGAATTTGAATCTCGGAACCCAGCGTTGAGAGGCCGACGCGCTGCCGCTTGAACCACGGAGGCTTTACATTTTTCCAGATAATTGATAATAACTTGAAGCAATACTTTACCGTAATATTAAAAGCTTGATCAATATCTTACGGATTCTAGACCCAGGTTTATCAAATTTCAATTACCGGCACACAGTCTGTGTGAAGCATATGTATGTTTTTTTTTAGAACAGCTGTTTGGTTCTAAACAGTTATCTCCTATGAATTGGAAAATGACAAAGGAGAAGAAGCGTAAACGTTCTAAATTTCGTGTCCATACATTCTCCGAATGAACCACCCTATAACCTGTCTAGTTCTCGAGTATGGTAATTGAGTCATTTTATAACAGTTCAATTTCTACTCACATATGAAAAGAAATACCGGATCTTTTCCGGTAGAGATCTGTACAAATAAAGGCTGCACACGAATTCACAGTCTTGAATATCTTTCCATTCCAAACATAAGGCCTAACTGCTAACTTGCTTCACTTTCATATTGCCGATCAAATGTATAAGCTCCCACAATCCTTGAAAGTACAAACCAAACCTAAACCCCATGGCACAACAGCCCCGAAGGGCCATGGACTACCAAGCGACCGCTGCTCAGCCCGGAGGCCTACAGATTACGAGGTGTCGTGTGGTCAGCACGACGAATCCTTTCCGCCGTTATTCTTGGCCTCCTGGTGAGAGGCAGACGCGCTTTCTCTACACCGCGGGGCACACATCATACTACAACAGCTCCACTAACAGGCATAATTGAATTCGAAAACATGCAAGGAACTGTAAACATTACCACGTGCTAGCCATACGTTCGAAGCTGAAGCGCCCACAACATGGCAGTGCGCGTAGTATGAGCGCGCTCTGTGAGTTGGCTGCAGCACGGATTCGTCGGCGGGGTATAGTTGTATCCTCCAACCTCAGCACAGTTACTGCCTGCAGAGTCCAAACAGGCCTCCTGAGCGTCATTTGTCCGTGACAACCCCTCAGTGAGCACATGGCGTACGGCTTTTAGTGGTGCAGGTCTTTGTGATTTGATGGCCGTAGGCGACCTGCGCGTCGTGATGAGGATGAAATGATGAAGCCAGCGGAATTAACCAGTGTTGGTTAAAATTCCCGACCCTGCCTGGAATCGAACCCGGGACCCCTGTGACCAAAGGCCAGCACGTTAACCATTTAGCCATCGAGCCCGACAGCGCATATTATATGCAGGTGCCTTGAGGATGTTGCATTGTAGCTGTCTTACTGTGAGTTAGCGGCCCCAGTCTAGAGAGCCAAGAATTTACGGCTGAGATGAATCGTCGCGCTGAGCACGTGCCACCTCGTAATCCGCATGCGGTCGTCGCTTGTTTAGGGCAAGGTCCGTCAGCGCCATGTCTTTTACACCTCGGTAATTCGGTATGTCAGAACATTTATTAATAGATATACCTGAAAAAGATATCCGTTAATTAAAAACACAAGGTTTCATTCCGGAAATGACATCAGTTTCCATCAAAACAACTTTAAAATAAAAAAATGACTGAATATTAAATGTGAAATCATTCGTTTAAATTCCGTTTATACGCTTCTAATTGTTGAATGCAGGAACTTATTGAAGTCCTCCGTTTGTGCTTCCAGTAAAAAGAAGTCTCGTCGTAATAAAATAATGTTTTTTTCAAAAAAGACATCAGTTCACAGTCAATGACCACAATGATGGTGAATTTTTACAATTTAGACGATGATCACCGGAAGTATGAACATATTGCATACCTGCCAACTTTCCCGATTTAGGCGGGAGACTCCCGATTTTCGACAGTTTTTCCCGCCCCCCGATTATTCTATCTTTTCTCCCGATTTTAGCTTATTTTTAGTGAATTTCAGACATTTGTTTTCAAATCCCGCCATTTCAGCTTTTTTACGCCAGTGGCCGGAAATCCTTCGCCCATTGGCCGCTTTCAAACGAAATATCGATGTTTATTAATGCGAGAAATGTGCGCGAATGTGCGATGTTTATTGAAACCTGTATATCGCGACGCATATATCGACTGTCAATCTCTCGTTCTCGCGTGATATGTTCGTGTTCGTTCACATCAGTCTAGTCGATTCCATCCTCTTTGGTCGATTCTAGAGACTAGTCGCGTTATTAGTAATTTAGTGACATAACTTCAGTGATAACGACTAGTGACTTTTCTAGAGATTTTAGGAGCCATTTGGAGACAATTCTGACTAATTTTAATTTATCTCAATATAAATAAGATAACAGTTTTGCCTGTACATTGCTCAGAATTTAAAAAAAATGATATTTCCGTGCCGGTCGAGACCATAGTAACGTACGTACGCAGGCTCACCACGAGAAAACGGCTGAAGAGAATTTAATGAAAATCGGTATATAATGTCGCGGAACAAGTCGCTACAATCTAGGCCATAAATAATTTTATTCACGCTGAGTGAACTGGTAGTTTAGGGGAAGGCCTAAAATTTAATTCTCAAATATTTGTTATTATTGCCCCCAGCGATAAATACTACATAACTAAAGTTAAACATTATTAAATTTCCTATCATTTAGGTATGATAAATTTTTACTGTACCAGCTACGATAAGACATATTCATGAATATGGAATTTTTTTGCTAAGTCCATATCAGTGCCGAGGTACGAGAAAATGGCGAACAGAATTTTATGTAAAGTCAGGGAATAAGGAACTGCAGTCTATGCTATAAATAGTTTTATTCACTCTGTTCGAAATGGTAGTTTAGGGGAAGATGCCAAAAATTTAATTTTTAATTACCTATCCTAGTGGTCATATTGAAAAGTACTACATAACGAAAGTTACAGAGAATGCAATTTCTGATTATTTATGTCTTAATCAGTTTTACAAGAGACAGTTCTCATGAATGATTCGCATTGAAACTGACTTGAGCAAATTATCACAAAAATAATTCATTCTATTATCACCACCTATTCAATACAAGCCACATACTACGTGGATGAAATTTACATAATACTATATACACTTGTCAGGGACATATTTCGCCCCTTGTTAAGGGCATCATCAGCCTGGAGGTAACCTTAAGGTCAAATGTCTGAAACATTATCTATTCATACATGGATTACAATGAAAAGTATGTTACACATGAATGAGAAAAAAGTCGTGAAGGAACGATCGCTGAATAATAACACAAGAGGGAGTCATGAAAGAAAGAACGAATCACTTTACATTAGATGCTGTAATATCACAGATCGGGAAGAAAACTAAAGTGAAGGCCTCCAATATAGAAAGCCCATAAAATTGATCAACAATAACATTACATTGACCATTGTTGTTGTGATGTGCTTTGTGTATTCTGCTGCCATTTATCTACGATAGATGGAATCACTGCTGCATTTCGAGTATAACAGCCTGCCTGAATATTGGCGGGAAGAAGCTGGGGAGTGGGGAGTTAGATCACTTTCTTTAGCATGGCATTCCTGTAGTTCATTAATTTTCTGATACTACTGGTACGTAACACACTGGATCATCATAGTATTCCACCTATTCGATCCCTACTCCGAGGTAGTGATTTGAATGAGCAATGTGACACTTAAACGGAATAATTACACAGTAGTGTTTACGGCTGTCTGCAGCCTGGTCGTTCTAGCTCTGAAACTTCGAACTGTTAGACCGACACCGTTGTACTTTTCGCTAAAAGTGAGAAAATGTTCTGTTTTCATTTTATCGAATATTTCTTATGAAAGCATTGCTTTTAATCATGATATTCAAACTGGCATCATTGTAATGACATGTTGCCTTCAGTTGGGGAAACTATCAGGACAGTCTTTCTGAGAATTCCATAGGGAAGGAGGGTACATCAGCTAGTTATTTGATCTTCGCATAATCACGCGGGCGCTTGATGCAATATATTAATCTATGCATTTGCTAAGTAATGGCATCTAAGTGCACGACTGATTCACACATGTGGAGCATGAGTTAATACTATTTCCGGTAGGCTTATCAGAGACTGATCATCTCACTCACAAACTTCCTGTGAGGGAATAAAGATGTGTAATTTTTAGCCTTGTATCCTCGTATAGCAACAGTCGGGCTTTGGGACAATAAGTGTTGTAAATATATCGTAGTTCTGTATTGCGCAAGACATGTAGAATAAGCAATTTTGGCCAATTGTATCTCCTGATTTCTCCTGATTTTTACTGATTTTCAAATCAAAATCTCCTGATTTTTGTTTTTGTAAAGTTGGCAGGTATGATATTGTAAAGATAGAAGACATTAAACGATTTATCATTTAGGAGTAGAGTAGTATAATTGGATGGTTCTGCGGCCTCCTCCTCCTCGCGCGGCGCGGGAAATTTGAATTCTGGCGGGAAATTTGATTTTTTGGCGGGAAATTTGAATTTTTGGCGGGAAATTTGAATTTTTGGCGGGAAATTTGAATTCTGGCGGGAAATTTGAATTCTGGCGGGAAATTTGAATTCTGGCGGGAAATTTGAATTTTTGGCGGGAAATTTGAATTTTTGGCGGGAAATTTGAATTTTTGGCGGGAAATTTGAATTTTTGGCGGGAAATTTGAATTTTTGGCGGGAAATTTGAATTTTTGGCGGGAAATATGAATTTTGGCGGGAGATATGAATTTGTAAACAAAGCCACGTGCTTTTTGACAGCTGTCATCGACAACAACGCATCGCTGACCTCAGTACTGCCATCTTGACGGGCCTAAACCTCAGTAGTGCCAACTTAACCTAACTAGCGCGAGATAAACAAATCCACGTGCTTTTTGACAGCCACGTGCTTTTTGACAGATTTGTAAACAAAGCCACGTGCTTTTTGACAGACAACAACGCATCGCTAACCTCAGTACTGCCATCTTGACGGGCCTAAACCTCAGTAGTGCCAACTTAACCTAACTAGTGCGAGGTAAACAAAGCCACGTGTTTTTTTGACAGCCACGTGCTTTTTTTGACAGCTGTCATCCGTCATCTTTAAACTACAAAGCACTGTGCTGCCCTCTTGCGTCACCTGTAATCCGCAGTGCTGCCATCTTGACGGGTCTAAACCTTAGTGCTACCAACTTAACCTAACTAGCGCGAGGTAAACAAAGCCACGTGCAGCTGTCATCCGCCATCTTTAATCTATAGAGCACAGTGCTGCCCTCTTTAGCTACTTACCTTTGAAATGTGGTGGCGGATAATTTGAAAAATGCTTTTGACAGCAGCCATCTTTGTGCACCATGCTGCCCTCTTTAGCTAGATACCTGTGGTGGCAGGCAATTCCACATGACAGCAGCCATCTTCAATCAAGAGAGCACTGTGCTGCCATCTTTAGCTAGATACCTTTGAAATGTGGTGGCGGCAAATTGAAAAATTTCACGTGCTCTTGTTTGGAAACAAACTCACGTGCTTTTTTGACAGCTACCATCCGCCATCTTTAATCAACAGAGCATAGTGCTGCCCTCTTTAGTTTGAAATGTGGTGGCGACAAATTCCACGTGCTCTTGTTTGGAAACAAAGCCATGTGCTTTTTTGACAGCTGTCATCCGCCATATTTAATCAACAGAGCACCGTGCTGCGGGCAATTTCGTCAGCTGTCATCCGCCATCTTTAAACACCGTGCTGCCCTCTTTATGGCTACTACCTTAAGCACGTAGTAGCGGGTAATTTGAAAAGTTCTGTTAGCTATCATCCGCCATCTTTAATCAAGAGAGCACCGTGCTGCCATCTTTAGCTAGATACCTTTGAAATGTGGTGGCGGCAAATTGAAAAATTTAACGTGCTCTTGTTTGGAAACAAACTCACGTGCTTTTTTGACAGCTACCATCCGCCATCTTTAATCAACAGAGCATAGTGCTGCCCTCTTTAGTTTGAAATGTGGTGGCGGCAAATTCCACGTGCTCTTGTTTGGAAACAAAGCCATGTGCAGCTGTCATCCGCCATCTTTAATCCAAAGAGCACAGTGCTGCCCTCTTTACCGTAGTAGATGTAAATTCGTCACCTGTCATCCGCAGTGCTGCCATCTTTAGCTAGATACCTTTGAAATGTGGTGGTGGATAATTTAAAAAGAGAAATTCTACAGCAGCCCTCTCTCGACGCTAATTGCATAAGATGGCGGCTATACATGACTCCTTAAGGGTGCTTACGCAAGATGGCTGCTATACACAGGTTCTTATGAGATGCCCTTGGGATGCTTGCGCAAGATGGCAGTTATACATGGCTCCTTATGAGATGCCCTAGGGATGCTTGCTCAAGATAGAGACTGCTCTTATGGGACGGCTTAAGTGTCCTTGCACAGGATGGCTTGAGACGACCTAAGGATGCTTGCGCAAGATGGCGGACACAAGATGGCGGCTATACACAACTCCTTATGAGACGCTTTAAGGGTGCTTGCGCAAGATGGTTGCTACTCTTATGAAGAAAGCTAGCTTAGAGGCTAACGTGTCGTGCTAGTTCGATTCATTAAATTTACGGCTTAAATGCAAAATGTTAAATATATCGAAAACGGTGCACCGTAGAGCAAAACGGACAAAATTTTTCCGCCTAATACGTAGGTTCGTAGTATCAGGAACAAGAAAAAACATAGTCTAATGATGAGATCAACGGTTCGATTCTTACTTAAGCCCTTTGGCATTGGCAGCTATCTATTTCTACAAGATGGTGGCTGCTCTTATGAGACACAAGATGGCTTGAGACGTCCCAGGGATGCTTACGCAAGATGGCGGACACAAAATGGTGACTATACATAGCCCCTTATGAGACAGCCTAGGGGTGCTCGCACAAGATGGCAGCTACTCTTATGAAGAAAGCTAGCTTAGGGGCTACTGCGCAAGATAACAGCTGCTGTTATGCATGTGGTGGAGGGCAATTTGAAATTCTATGTGCTTAATCAACAGAGCACCCTGCTACCCTCTTTAGCTGAAATGTGGTGGTGGATAATTTGAAAAATTCTTTTGACAGCTATCATCTTTAAACAGTGGCGACTATACATAGGCTGTTAAGGCCTTATCATTCTCCTCCTCCTCCTCCTCCTCCTCCTCCTCCTTCTCTACCTCCTCCTCCGCCTCTTATGTCAAGGCATAGCTTTATATCGAACAAATTTAAACCTGCATCGCGAAGGCAAGCGTGTGCAGCGATAACATCATTATGCATGTTTAGACTTTCGAAACATAAGAAGAGTAGAATCAAACGCTGTACTCGATACGACATGTGATCAGAACATTGATTGATGCGTTCAGAAAACAAAATAAGTGATCAAGAATAGAATCGAACACTGTACTCAATACATCATGTGTTTAGAATATGTCAGGGGATACCCTTGTTCTAAGAAGATAAGATTGAAACATAACAAGGCTAGAATAGAACACTGTAATCGATGTTGCTAACTTCAACATGTGATCAGGACATTGATTGATGTGTTCAGAACACAAAATAAGTGATCATGACTAGAATCGAACACTGTACTCGATACAACATGTGATCAGAACATTGATCGATGTGTTCAGAACACAAAATAAGTGATCAAGACTAGAATCGAACACTGTACTCAATACAACATGTGTTTAGAACATGTTAGGGGGTACCCTTGTTCTAAGATCAGAATGGAACATAACAAGACTAGAATCGAACACTGTAATCGATGTTGTTAACCTCAACATATGATCAGAACATTGTTTGATGTGTTCAGAGCAAAAGTACAATTTTGATGATTTGCTTAGTGTAAAATCAAAAACTATGGAAACACACTGTGCACATATCGCATAGGTAACTCGCTCAGTAAGCAATATTGCAAAACTACAACTTCAATGATTTGCCTAGTGTAAAAAAAAAAACACACTGTACCCATACTGCGCAGCTAACTCGCTCGGTAAACGATATAGCCAAAGTATAACTTCAAATTATTTACCTTCCATCATTCGTCTTGTGTGAAAATCAGTCGAACAAGTTATCGCATAAACATGTAACATGAAATATCAGTCAATCTGTTGGCATGGGTTACAAGCATGTAGCTTATGCGGGAAGTAAAATTAAACAGAACGCTAGTGCTATAAGAAATACTCTGCTTACATTTAAGTCCCTAGCTGTTGAACAAGTTATTACATAAATATGTAACATGAAATATCGGTTCGGAAACATATTGTTTCAAGGATGAAAGGACTCTTCCTCCTCCTTACCGCACATTCCTTAAAGGGCTAATGGGCTAAAGGACTTATGGGCTAAAGGGCTAAAGGGCTGGAGGAGCAACAACCTCATCGATCGCTATCAGCAAGAACGCTTGTACTTTGTTAAGTGTAGAAAATTAATCTTTATTTGTAAATGGTTTCATGTTCAGAACAAGGAATGGAACCTAGGGGTTACGTCTTACCTAATAAAATCCCCGAGGTGCGATGAGTTACGTTTTTCGAACTAGTGTTTGGAACACTGAACTTTTCAAGACGATAGCAGAGAGTTTAGCAATGTTCTGTTGTTGGATTATAAATTCCGCGCTACAACATGCATAAGGTGGCAGCCTTGAGGTTTACTGCCGTAAAGATGACAAGAGTGAGGTTAACAATGTTCCGTTGTTGGATTTAAATTCCGCGCTATAACATGCATAAGGTGGCAGCCTTGAGGTTTACCGCCGTAAAGATGGCAGCAGTGAGGTTAGCGACGCTCTATTGTCCTTCAAAGTGAGGTTAGGGTTCGTCAAGAAGACAGCTGTCAAAAAAGCACGTGGCTATGTTTACCAAACAAGAGCACGTAGTCGTGACGTCACGGTCACGTAATCAATCCTTAGCTCGACGTCGTTAAGAGCAGCATTAGGATTAGCTATGCTCAAAAGTCTTGGGGACAGAGCAGCAGTATGAATTGCCATGTTTCAAAGTGTGTACACATCACCTATCGATTTTACATGCATCGACCATCGAACTAAACTTCATCCGCTAGATCGTGCTGCTATCTTAGCATAACCTATACACATAAAATTAAAGTACAATGAATAGCCATGTTTCAAAGCGTGTACACATTACTTATTGATTTTGCATGCATCGAATCTCATACTGAACTTCTTCCGCTAGATTGTGCTGCTATCTTAGCATAACCTATACCCATGAACTTAAAGTACAATGAATAGTCATGTTTCAAAGCGTGTACACATCAACTATCGAATTTGCATGTATCAACTCTCGTACTAAACTTCTGCAGGTAGATTGTGCTGCTATCTTAGCATAACTAAGACGCATGAACTTAAAGTACAAAGAATAGCTATGTTTCAAAGCGTGTACACATCACCTATCGATTTTGCATTCATCGACTCTCGTACTAAACTTCTTACGCTAGACTGTGCTGCTATCTTAGCATAACCTGTACGCATGAACTTAAAGTACAAAGAATAGCCTTGTTTCAAAGCGTGTACACATTACCTAATGATTTTCCATGAAACGACTATCATACTAAACTTTTTCCAATAGATTGTGCTAAAATCGTGTAAGTGAGCTGCTACCTTAGCAAAACCTATCGATTTTACATGCATCGACTATCGTACTAGACTTCTTCCGCTAGAGCATGTAGCAATCGCTTTTGTGTATCCCTAACCCATGTGCACGAACTTAAAGCACAAAGAAGAGCTATGTTCTAAAGCTTGTACACATCACCTACCGATAATGTATCGAATATCGTACTAAACTTCTCCTACCAGAGCGTACGACTATCGCTTGTGTGTGCACGAACTTAAAGCATAAAGAATAGCAATGTATAAAAATCTTGTAAACAAACCAGAATGTTTACTACGTAGGTGTAGACATTGAACTTTGCATGCTGAGGCAGCATACTACGTGACCGTGACGTCACGACCACGTGCTCTTGTTTAGTAAACATAGCCACGTGCTTTTTTGACAGCTGTCTTCTTGACGAACCCTAACCTCAATTTGAAGGACAATAGAGCGTCGCTAACCTCACTGCTGCCATCTTTACGGCGGTAAACCTCAAGGCTGCACCCTTATGCATGTTATAGCGCGGAATTTAAAATCCAACAACGGAACATTGTTAACCTCACTCTTGTCATCTTTACGGCAGTAAACCTCAAGGCTGCCACCTTATGCATGTTGTAGCGCGGAATTTATAATCCAACAACAGAACATTGCTAAACTCTCTGCTATCATCTTGAAAAGTTCAGTGTTCCAAACACTAGTTCGAAAAACGTAACTCATCGCACCTCGGGGATTTTATTAGGTAAGACGTAACCCCTAGGTTCCATTCCTTGTTCTGAACATGAAACCATTTACAAATAAAGATTAATTTTCTACACTAAACAAAGTACAAGCGTTCTTGCTGATAGCGATCGATGAGGTTGTTGCTCCTTTAGCCCTTTAGCCCTTTAGCCCTTTTGCCCATTAGCCCTTTAGCCCATTAGCCCCTTAGCCCTACAAGGAATGTGCGGTAAGGAGGAGGAAGAGTCCTTTCATCCTTGAAACAATATGTTTCCGAACCGATATTTCATGTTACATATTTATGTAATAACTTGTTCAACAGCTAGGGACTTAAATGTAAGCAGAGTATTTCTTATAGCACTAGCGTTCTGTTTAATTTTACTTCCACCGGGCGAGTTGGCCGTGCGCGTAGAGGCGCGCGGCTGTGAGCTTGCATCCGGGAGATAGTAGGTTCGAATCCCACTATCGGCAGCCCTGAAAATGGTTTTCCGTGGTTTCCCATTTTCACACCAGGCAAATGCTGGGGCTGTACCTTAATTAAGGCCACGGCCGCTTCCTTCCAACTCCTAGGCCTTTCCTATCCCATCGTCGCCATAAGACCTATCTGTGTCGGTGCGACGTAAAGCCCCTAGCAAAAAAAAATTACTTCCCGCATAAGCTACATGCTTGTAACCCATGCCAACAGATTGACTGATATTTCATGTTACATGTTTATGCGATAACTTGTTCGACTGATTTTCACACAAGACGAATGATGAAAGGTAAATAATTTGAAGTTATACTTTGGCTATATCGTTTACCGAGCGAGTTAGCTGCGCAGTATGGGTACAGTGGTTTTTTTTACACTAGGCAAATCATTGAAGTTGTAGTTTTGCAATATTGCTTACTGAGCGAGTTAGCTATGCGATATGTGCACAGTGTGTTTCCATAGTTTTTGATTTTACACTAAGCAAATCATCAAAATTGTACTTTTGCTCTGAACACATCAAACAATGTTCTGATCATATGTTGAGGTTAACAACATCGATTACAGTGTTCGATTCTAGTCTTGTTATGTTTCATTCTGATCTTAGAACAAGGGTACCCCTAACATGTTCTAAACACATGTTGTATTGAGTACAGTGTTCGATTCTAGTCTTGATCACTTATTTTGTGTTCTGAACACATCGATCAATGTTCTGATCACATGTCGTATCGAGTACAGCGTTTGATTCTACTCTTCTTATGTTTCGAAAGTCTAAACATGCATAATAATGTTATCGCTGCACACGCTTGCCTTCGCGATGCAGGTTTAAACTTGTCCGATATAAAGCTATGCCTTGACATAAGAGGCGGAGGAGGAGGTAGAGAAGGAGGAGGAGGAGAATGATAAGGCCTTAACAGCCTATGTATAGTCGCCATTGTTTAAAGATGATAGGTGTCAAAAGAATTTTTCAAATTATCCACCACCACATTTCAGCTAAAGAGGGTAGCAGGGTGCTCTGTTGATTAAGCACATAGAATTTCAAATTGCCCTCCACCACATGCATAACAGCAGCTGTTATCTTGCGCAGTAGCCTCTAGGCTAGCTTTCTTCATAAGAGTAGCTGCCATCTTGTGCGAGCACCCCTAGGCTGTCTCATAAGGAGCTATGTATAGTCACCATTTTGTGTCCGCCATCTTGCGTAAGCATCCCTAGGACGTCTCAAGCCATCTTGTGTCTCATAAGAGCAGCCACCATCTTGTAGAAATAGATAGCTGCCAATGCCAAAGGGCTTAAGTAAGAATCGAACCGTTGATCTCATCATTAGACTATGTTTTTTCTTGTTCCTGATACTACGAACCTACGTATTAGGCGGAAAAATTTTGTCCGTTTTGCTCTACGATGCACCGTTTTCGAGACATTTAACATTTTGCATTTAAGCCTCCAAATTTAATGAATCGAACCAGCACGGTACGTTATACTCTCTACCATAGTAAGATCTGATCATGTTACGAAGACTCGCTTCAATACAAGCTAAAACAGAGCAAATGTCAAAGGGCCTAAGTAGGAACCGAACCGTTGATCCCATCATTAGACTATGGTTTTCTTGTTCCTCATACTGCGAACCTCGGTATTAGGCAGAAAAATTTTGTCCGTTTTACTCTACGGTGCACCGTTTTCGATATATTTAACATTTTGCATTTAAGCCGTAAATTTAATGAATCGAACTAGCACGACACGTTAGCCTCTAAGCTAGCTTTCTTCGTAAGAGTAGCAACCATCTTGCGCAAGCACCCTTAAAGCGTCTCATAAGGAGTTGTGTATAGCCGCCATCTTGTGTCCGCCATCTTGCGCAAGCATCCTTAGGGCGTCTCAAGCCATCTTGTGCAAGGACACTTAAGCCGTCCCATAAGAGCAGTCGCTATCTTGAGCAAGCATCCCTAGGGCGTCTCATAAGGAGCCATGTATAACTGCCATCTTGCGCAAGCATCCCAAGGGCATCTCATAAGAACCTGTGTATAGCAGCCATCTTGCGTAAGCACCCTTAAGGAGTCATGTATAGCCGCCATCTTATGCAATTAGCGTCGAGAGAGGGCTGCTGTAGAATTTCTCTTTTTAAATTATCCACCACCACATTTCAAAGGTATCTAGCTAAAGATGGCAGCACTGCGGATGATAGGTGACGAATTTACATCTACTACGATAAAGAGGGCAGCACGGTGCTCTCTGGATTAAAGATGGCGGATGACAGCTACACATGGCTTTGTTTCCAAACAAGAGCACGTGGAATTTGCCGCCACCACATTTCAAACTAAAGAGGGCAGCACTATGCTCTGTTGATTAAAGATGGCAGATCGTAGCTGTCAATAAAGCACGTGAGTTTGTTTCCAAACAAGAGCACGTGAAATTTTTCAATTTGCCGCCACCATATTTCAAAGGTATCTAGCTAAAGATGGCAGCACAGTGCTCTCTTGATTAAAGATGGCTGCTGTCATGTGGAATTGCCTGCCACCACAGGTATATAGCTAAAGAGGGCAGCATGGTGCACAAAGATGGCTGCTGCCAAAAAGCATTTTTCAAATTATCCGCCACCACATTTCAAAGGAAAGTAGCTAAAGAGGGCAGCACTGTGCTCTATAGATTAAAGATGGCGGATGACAGCTGCACGTGGCTTTGTTTACCTCGCGCTAGTTAGGTTAAGTTGGTAGCACTAAGGTTTATACCCGTCAAGATGGCAGCACTGCGGATGACAGGTGACGCAAGAGGGCAGCACAGTGTTTAAAGATGACGGATGACAGCTGTCAAAAAAACACGTGGCTTTGTTTACCTCGCACTAGTTAGGTTAAGTTGGCACTACTGAGGTTTAGGCCCGTCAAGATGGCAGTACTGAGGTTAGCGATGCGTTGTCTGTCAAAAAGCACGTGGCTGTCAAAAACACGTGGCTTTGTTTACCTCACGCTAGTTAGGTTAAGTTGGTACTAGTGAGGTTTAGGCCCGTCAAGATGGCAGCAGTGAGGTTAGCGATGCGTTGTTGTCGATGACAGCTGTCAAAAAGCACGTGGCTTTGTTTACAAATTCAAATTTCCCGCCAAAATTCAAATTTTCGCTAAAATTCAAATTTCCAGCCAGAATTCAAATTTCCTGCGCCGCGCGAGGAGGAGGAGGAGGAGGAGGCCGCAGAACCATCCAATTACTGAGTAGTATAAGTACTATATTATTTGCCAGTGTCATGTGCTGGATTCCAAGCGTTTGCAACACGTATGCTTCCGAATAGCAGGCCTACGCGAATGTTATTTTCCTGATCAACTTCCTTAGCCAGCGATAAGTCTCTTTCAGACCGGATGGTTGGATCAAGAATGACAGCTGCCAAGTCTGCTGGTGGACCGCGGGGAGCAGATAAACTCCATCGGGCGAGTTGGCCGTGCGGTTAGGGGCGCGCAGCTGTGAGCTTGCATCCGGGAGATAGTGGGTTTGAAACCCTCGAGATAGTTTTCCGTGGTTTCCGATGTTCACACTAACCTAGTGGGGCTGTACCTTAAGTAACGTCACGAACGCTTCCTTCCCTTTCCTATCCCATCATCGCCGTAAGAACTATCTGTGTCGGTGCGACGGACAACAAATTCAAAGGCTAAGGTTGCTCTCACTCAGCGGCAGTGACATTCTCGCCATAGTCTGGAACTGCTCGAACCGCCGAGATGTTGCACATTTGAGAACATTCGCCCATTTCGAGTTTGCTTAAGGTGTTCGACATAAACTCTTTAAAGTGTGATAGCTTTGTTCCCGTAGGAGTTTACGAATTTGCTGCCCAGTCTATGAATTGTTATATCATCAATATCTAACTTCATCTATACTGACTTCCTTTCTGCCCGTAATTCTGCGACAGCGTGAAGGTGATATAACACGCAGAAGATGGCTGCAGATATTGGAGTTTTGTGTAAGAGATTCCCACTTGGCTCTCATACAACCTAAGCCTCGAAAATGCTCTGGAGCATAGATCTTTCTATCTGGTCAGTTATGAGGGAGACCAATAATTTCTTTGACCGCACCTTTTATCAACATCTTCCAGAAACATATTTTTGATTTTGGTTAGTGGAACGCATTGAAGATTGGGCCGTGTATACTGTTTGATCTTTTGATCCGGTTTCAACAAAGGAGAGGTGCATATCTTCGTAATGATTTTCATTATGTCTGCAGTTACAGTTACCTCGGTACATAGAATCTCATCCCTGAAATCAAATCAAAGGTATTTAATACGTTTTTCATTAGATGTCAATGAATGTATAATGGATCCGTCTATAGTGAGGATTTCAGCAGGAGGAAGTATTCCACTTCTAATTTTTAGAATGTATGTGGTTAAGAAAGGAAGATGAAAAGCAATAATATTAACATGACCTACTTCATTTTATAGCGGAAACTACGCTCCTTCTTCCTCCGTACTGTACAGTTTCTCCGCACATGTCAATCGTGGACGCGATGCCAGTTGACGATGATTGTAGATGCCGCATTAAGTGCGAGTGCTTGTGCTTTCCGAATACATCAGTTCCTCACGTATGGGTGACATAAAATTAATACTAAGAAGTATATAAGCAAGAAAAAGTTATGACGTTCGGTGTAATTGTACTTTACAAAACCGTTGTTCCGAATGCGATACATCACAGAACTAGAAGAGAAGTCTGGGTCAGAACTGCTGATGGAAAACCATGGTTTCCGGCAAGAAATACCGGAATTTGCAGTCGTCACTTTGTGAATGCCTCGCCTACAAAAACTCTACAATTCCTGAAAAAGTTGTGCATGAATGTAACACATACTTTTATATTGGGTAAAGAATGCTTCACGCGTAACGAACGTGCAGTTTTATGGTGAAACGTTTTCTGTTTTTATCAGTATAACCTTTTTGAGATCGTACCAAAACCGTCTCGGTTTGTGTCTTTATCACCACCCCACTATGCAATATATAAACAATATTTTAAAAAGTATAGATCAATGATCGCTTATTTACAATACTTACACAGTACATTAATACATATTGTGAACTAATGGTAATGGACATTTCAAACTTGTACCACGAAAGGTTGGTTGGATAAAATCTGCACTATGAGTCTGGTTTTCAGGACAGGCTCAGTCTCGCAGGTTGAAACCTGGCAGAGAGGTATGCCATTTTTGAAAGGCGGAAAAAGTCCAATCGTCACTTGATGGTGGCACAGACATGGATTACAATCTGGTAGGCAGTCTAGATGGGGTTGCTGAGGCCATAACATTAATAATATCGACCAGTTTATGCAAAATTAAGTAACAAATATGTAGTTTATTTCCCTTAACATTCTGCTTTCAATATTATGGCCAGAGCAGTCTGGTTTTTATTTGGCTGTAAAATTTACATTTGGAAAGAGTGGCTGTTTGAAGACTGAAGATAGTTGAGACTGTCAGCAGCCTCTCCTTTAAAATACAATTCCTGACTCTAACTTGTTGTTGAGGGAAAGTTGCTGCATTGCCGACAAGAGTGCACGGTACAGCAATGAGTTTAGTCTGTATAGCATAAATGCTTTAAAACATACAGATCACATAAGTACAGAATATACATATCGTCTGTCTCCTTGTGGACGGTACAGCTCTAATCCCTTCCCATCCTCACCTAAATTACGGATTCACATACACCTGTCCAATAAGCACATAAGTTGATGATAGACGCCCCAAGCCTCCTAAAGGAAGAAATAACGACAGAAAACATACATGATTATCAATGTTACTTTTGTGCTTTCTCATTGCATTCAGTGCTAAATTTAATTCACCTTCATTTCTAACAGCGTAAGATGGTTGGTTTGTACTTTTTTCTCTCATACACATTCCTGATACACTGGCGGGAAAAGTTCAAACACTATGAAATAAGGAATGTAGATTACGGAAAGTTTGTCAATATATTTATCGAGGTAACATTTTTAATTGATTCAAGGTACACGACTACAGGTTAATATCCGCGCGAAAAAACCCCATCGCAATTGTGCCGGTGAATCGCCGGACTGTTGAATGCAGGCATGCAAACGTGCATGCATTGTGTCGTACAGGTGCCGGACGTCAGATTGTGGGATAGAGTTCCATGCCTGTTGCACTTGGTCGGTCAATACAGGGACGTTTAATGCCGGTTGTGGATGACGCTGGAGTTGTCGTCCAATGATGTCCCATATGTGTTCGATTGGGGACAGATCGGGGATCGAGCAGGCCAAGGCAACATGTCGATACTGTGTAGAGCACGTTGGATTACAACAGCGGCGTGGGGGCGTGCACTATCCTGTTGGAAAACACCTCTGGGAATGTTATTAATGAATGGCAGCACAACAGGTCGAATCACAGGAGATGATGCGTGTCATAACCACGAGAGTTATTCTGCTGTCATAGGAAATTGCTCCCCAGACCAGAACTCGAGGTGTAGTTCCAATGTGTCGACGCCGCAGACAGGTGGAATTCAGGCGCTCACCCGGCCTCCTCCTAACCAACACACGGCCATCACTGGCACCAAGGCAAAATCGGCTTTCATCGGGAAACACGACGGACCTGCACTCCCTCCTCCAAGGAGCTCTGTCTTGACACCACTGAAGTCGCAGACGGCAGTGGTTTGGGCTAAGTAGAATGCACGCCGCAGGGCGTCTGGCTCGGAGCTGTACTTAAAGTAACCGATTTCAAACAGTTCGTTGCGTCACTGTGGTGCCAACTGCCGCTCGAATTGCTGCTGTAGACGCAGTCCGCTGCTCCATGAGGGCCTTCTTGCGAACGTACCTTCTAGTGAACACTGCTGCCAGCACGCATGCACAGTGTAACCCTTCCTGCCAAATCGTTCTGCAATGGCGCGGAAGGAAAGTCCCCCTTCACGTAGTCCTATTATACGACGTCGTTCAACCGGAGTGAGCTGTTGATACTGGCCTCTTCGTCGTCATAAAGGCGTCCTGTCTCATAGGTAAGTAACGCTCTCGCACAGTATTTAAAGCAAACGCCATGGGGCCGCTACTAGCGCGATTTGCGGGAAATTTGAATCAGCGTTATCTTTCAGATGTATAAACACGTTCGTTAATCTAACACAACCCCTTCTAGCTGTTTGGATATTTTTTCCGCCGGTAACATTTTTACAATTTTGCTTTACGTCGCACCGACACAGACAGGTCTTATGGCGACGACGGTGTAGGAAAGGGAAGGAAGCGGCCGTGGCTGGTGTGTAAATGGGAAACCACGCGGAAAACATCTTCAGAGCTGTGGACAGTGCGGATCGAACGACCGCTTCCTTCCCACTCCTAGCCCTTTCCGATGTCATCGTCGCCATCTGTGTCGGTGCGACGAAAAGCCAATTATAAAACAGAAAAAAATCTTCCACTAACTTTCCTTTAACGTCTTGCACATGCTCGTTTGCATTTAATTACAATAATTTTTTGGATTCTCTGAAATACGATGAATTCTAATTCATTTTTTGAAATAGCACGTGAATATGCATCGCAGAGTTACCTCTGTACTGTATAGACGCAACACGACATGCTCACTAGCTTGAGTCAACTGGTCGTGGGAAGGCCACGATAACATGTTGTAAACAGATATGGTGTGTAATGTACCTGTCGTCCAGCCAGTGTTTGCATATCCTTTCGATTTGTTAGAATATTTCAGGAAATAGATGTCGAGGATCATGAACTATTTGGTGGTGGATGGCGGCGACTTAACCTAGCTCACTCCGAGCCCTCGGAAAGATCTCGGGATGGAACCGAGCGAACAAGTGCGAGATCACTCAACCCCGGCGAAGAGCATCTGATTGTTAATTTGATGAAAATGGCAGTCCCTCAACAAACAAATGAGTGAAGGGTGCAAATGCACTTTTATCAGAAACCATTGAGTCGCTGAGACACAGTGGTAGACACCACTGAAATCGCAGACGGCGGTGGTTTGCGTTAAGTAGAATGCACGCCGCAGGGCGTCTTGCTCGGAGCTGTACTTCAAGTAAACGATTTCAAACAGTTCGTTGCGTTCTAAGGACCGAGAGAGTTTGCCGTTTCCATGTTAATTGATGCTTTACATTATTTACTGATTCATTTGATGAAATGTACAAATAAAATAATAAAATTACGTTCACTAAAGACAGTTTAGTTATTTGTACCTTAAATTCCTTTCCATAGTCCCTATAAGTTAGGGTACCACTTATCCTATGAGCAATTTGCTTATAGTGAAAGATAAAGGGGTAATCAAGAGTTGTGTAAGTTTTTTGGCGAAGTTCAATACAAGGGAAGGAATAAGCTGAGTTTTATTTGTAACATAATTCTTAATGAAACATAATGTGTTGCAGTAAATATGAAACTGCACTTACGGCCCCTGTAACGTCTTCTCCTCCCACGGATTGAGTTAACATAATTGTATAGTTGTCGTTAAATGCTAGACTGCTACCTGTTCAATCTGATCTAGTAGTGGAATCTGACAACAAACACTCTGTGTCGTCATCGGAACTAGAAAACTCGTAGTCTGGGTCGTCCATGTGCAGTCGTGGAAGTAAAAGGCGAGATCATGCATGTATTGCCCTAAAACACTTACAGCTGATGTAATTTCACTCAGTGGACTGCGTTCTCTGGTGTCACAATTACAGTATTTACTTTTATTTACAATGAAACTCAACCAGAGACTTAAATTTAAAGGGACCAAGAAAGCATCAGTAGACACGCATGAAAAGGAAGAAAAAGAAAACATCCGACCTCTTAAACTTAACCTCGAGTAACTAAAGATCCTTAATTGACATACGAATATTCTGTTCTATGTTTCTTGCTAATAGAATCATAAGTAACAAAGTACAGTGGATTTTTACGTACTTAATGTGTGACATCGCTGCATGTTATTCATATCGTCGAGTTCAACTCGGAGTGCACACTTCCCTTATTTGTGCCTCAATAACATTTTGATTCTTGCAGTTCTAACCAGCTCAGTTGCACGGACGTAAAACACGACCGCGAGTGACAGCGCTTTGAAGTGGCTCCTGTGGGAGTTACCGTTATGCTACTTGTGCGTGCACTCAGTGATATCACTGAGAACCCAACATTTCCTAGCTCTTAGCGGCTCAATTGAACCTCTCGATAAGTTTGTTGCGGCCACGGTGACCACGGGGCCATTAGCTGTGACCTGGCATTGCTACCACTTTCATCTATCCTATCCGACCTCCCTTGGTCAACTCTTCTTCTTTACCGACCCCGATGGTATGAGAACATTCGAGGCCTAGGGAGTCTTTCATTCTCGCGCCTTTAGTGGTCCTCGTCTTTCTTTGGCCGATACCTTCCTTTTTTTCTAAGTATCGGACCCTTTCAATTAGTTTTAATAGAGGATGATTGCTCAGTTGTACTTCCTCTGGAAACAATCACCACCACGCAGATTACTTGTGCTTGTCTATAGACAGCGTCACTTGGGTGCACTCCGGGAATTTTGTTTTATGTCTTTATTTTCATGCTGTGCCCAGACTATTTAGCAGTTCCTTCAAAACTTCTGCAGACAGTCATAGCCGGGTACAGGTGTAAACGAACATCTGGTAATTTGTTCGATCGCACTCTATTTGCTGTTCCAGCTTTTGTAGCCATTCTGTACCCCTCTCCCTTCCTAAGTTCCTTAATGACTGTTCCACTGTATATACATCATAAATAATCAATAGAAGTAGTGGTGTGGAGAGTGCAGGCTGCAGCCCCCTCCTCTCTGTCCTGCTATTTAAGACGGGCATCTTTTATAATTTTTCGTCACAACCTGATCGTTTGGCCATAGTATAAGAGTTCTCCTTCACCAAGTACCTCCTGCTTGTAAGTTGGGTGAGCGGGTAGAGGTTCAGGACATCCTCATATCCTTGGAGTAGGATATTTCCCGTAAAGGCCGAGAGCGTAGGGTGTAGAAGGCAAGCGGAAACCACGACATTAAGGATCCATGTGATTTTGCAATCGGCAGTTATTTATTCATGCGGAAAACGTGCTCTTGTGAAATTGAGTTGACCGAGACACATGGAGTGCTAGTCCTAGGATTGTAAACCATGGAAGATATCTTACAGCTTCTTGAAATTAGTGTCGTCCTCAGTTCATTACGGAACAAAGAGGGATGAGCTTACAGTCTATTGGTCCGTGAAGACTTGTAGCAAAGCTAGCTATTTTCCACAAACTGTTAATACAACTCAGAGATGATGAATGATCCCCTCTTAAAAGTACAGTATTAATTATAGATTATATACAATGACAATATTTACAGGATCTGTTGTACATTATCAAGTGAAACGTGAATCCCTACATATACTCCACCTAGGCCACTACAGTCTCGCACACTCCCACCCTCCCACGTATACCTACTTAAAATTGACACAGATCGAATGGTTTCGTTCTTTTGAGCCCTTTACAAAATTTTGGGACACGAAGTTCTTTTTCTGCTTTAATAAGTAGTTGTTTTTGCAAGTGGAGGGAAAAGTACCACACCTCGATCTCTTCGGACGGAGCGATAATTCAGTTGTAATGGGATCCAGCGAAGGATTGCCAGAACAATATCTACTTGTTTACAAAGGGCTGTTATCGGGGCAGTGACCTGGCTGTTACTCGTTCTTCTCCGCGTTGCTCACTCCAGTTTCGATAATGGTGAGTATTGTTTAAAGGGGCCTAACATCTATACTGAAATTCAACTCAAGAGCTTAGGAAAAGTATTCTTCCGCATGCGAGCACGTCCCCGTCTCCGCCACAGCCAGCTTATCGTGCGTTTATCTGACAAGCACTTCATTCTGATAGTGTTGCCAACTTAGCGGGTTTTCCGCTAAATTTGGCGGAATTAGAACACTGTCGGCGGAGAAATATAACCATTTAGCGGACAGCGGATTTTTTGGCGGAATTCTAGATTTATTATAGCGGAATTCAGCGTTTTATCTATGTTACTTTTTTTTTTAAAAAAAATTACTCCAGTCTGTCTCTGAGCTATTCCATATTTCTTGTCAGGAGCTAGCAGTCACATGAGAAAAACGTGTTATTTGGATTTGATGTTATGAGATCGTGGTTTCATAAATTGGTAATGCGTGGGGAAAGGGTACTTATCTCTTAGTTGACGAATGACGACATATAATGAAACTGCGAGAGAGTCGCATTTATATTTATGCTATGAAGGAAGTCCGTTTAATGAACTCGCGTCTTCTGTGCGTGGTCCTTGAGGTAGGAGATTCACCTAGTTTGCACCCGGCATTAAAACGCCTACAAATTTTAGGTCGCCGGCTCGCAGGCAGGGGGTTAATACTAGTGAAACTCGCAGATCAGGTGAGGACAGACATTTTTTATATTATTATTATTATTATTATTATTATTATTATTATTACTACCGAGCTCGATAGCTGCAGTCGTTTAAGTGCGGCCAGTATCCAGTATTCGGGAGATAGTAGGTTCGAACCCCACTGTCAGCAGCCCTGAAAATGGTTTTCCGTGGTTTCCCATTTTCACACCAGGCAAATGCTGGGGCTGTACTTTAATTAACGCCACGGCCGCTTCCTTTCAACTCCTAGCCCTTTCCTGTCCCATCGTCGCCATAAGACCTATCCGTGTCGGTGCGACGTAAAGCAACTAGCAAAAATTATTATTATTATTATTATTATTATTATTATTATTATTATTATTATTATTATTATTATTATTTATTATGTGCGTATAGACTCAATGGATCACACAAAGCTCTAACGATTCTGTTTTCTAAGTTGCCAAACAGCTCTCATCCTTTTTCCGTGGATCCTTTTTCGTTCTTCTATCCACTTTGCTCCAGTCGTCTTTTGTACTTCGTTCTCTGGTTACACTTTCCATCCATTAATTTTTTTCCTATAGAGGTTTCTGTCCGCGGTGTCATTTGAGTTCATCTGGGCTTTTTCCAGATCCTTCTTCACTTCCAGTACCCATGGAATATTTTTAGATGTTCTATGTAGGTGAGAATCTTGTGTGTTAGTCTACTTGCCGGCAGTCTGCGGACGTGCCCATAAAATTTCAGACGTCTTTTGCGGATGTCTGCTGCAATGTTGGAAAGCTCTTCTGTCACTTTGCGTGCACACAGTCTATATTCATCTTCTGTTTTTCGGGGGCCGAGAATTTTCCTCAGATTATTATTATTGTTATTGTTATTGTTATTGTTATTATTGTTATTGTTATTGTTGTTGTTGTTGCCCATCATTTGAGATCAGATTTCTTGGCGGAATTTTGGCGGATTTTTAGTATTGTTTAGCGGATCTTGAAAATATAAGTTGGTAACACTGTTCTGAAATAGTGAAACATCAAACGAAATCACTTGCTTTCACATAGCTGTACTTTGATTACGTACCATACCTATTTACTCCTTTATTGACCATGTAAAACCTACAGATTACTGACGAACACCGAGGCAAGAGAAGCAAGGTTTATTATTTCATAATGCAATTTGTGTGAGGCACATGGAGACTTACAACATAAGTATACGATTCCGCTCTCGAGCAACGACTGTCAGTGGCAGTTTCTCACGGTTCAAAAAGCTGAAAACCCCACCCGTGAGTGGGATTGCAAAGTATAATGTTTCCAGGAATGTTGTAAATATTGTAGTCTCGTCATTCGGAAGGTAAAAGCGAACTCATGATCCCCTCAAGACAACATTTCTCAAGGTACAGGGCGGTTACGAATATAAAGTACAATTATTATTATTATTATTATTATTATTATTATTATTATTATTATTATTATTATTATTATTATTATTATCATCGAATACATACCGTGTTAAGGCCCTTTCTGTTTTATTTACGGCGAGTGGTGAGCTGACACATCGACCTTTCGCTGGAGCCTTGGATTTTCCGTGGAGTTTAAATTCCCAGCTAGCGGCGTAAACACTGTATACAGAAACGCCGGTCAGCTGCGCGGTCTTTTTCACGTCTTCCACAGTCCACAGCGGATTCTCATCTCGTAGGCTACTGTAAACGTTTAAAACAATTTGGTTTACACTTTCTACTTAATTTTTCTCCACTTTTGTTGGCTTTAAAGTATTTCACAGGGGACTCAAGCGTCACAGCATCGCACACGTCTTGCTCACAGCTGGCAGCCATTATGAATACTGAACATGCTGTTGTAGCCAGTATTGCCAACAGTTTTCTTGGATCCATCTTCAACGTCGCACATATTATGCGAACTTATCAGCAATGGAATGAACTCGAACAAAGCTTGCTAAGTACACAGTGCAATAAGATATCAATATCATATTAAATTATTATTATTTTGCTACATACACCACTGAAAATAACTATTCACTAGCCATCTACGTATGAAATATAAGAGTTGGTAACGAATCCGAATAACATACAACCTGTGTTATATTTTCCATATTTATACAGGGCAGTTTTTTTAATTCGTCAGGTCAGTTCACCAGAATATCTAACCAAACTGAAGATAGCTCCTGACTTAAGAAACAGGTAACAAACCTAGGGAACTATTTGGTGCTGCGGAAGCCTTTTCACCGACCAGGAGTCTAACATCAAAGGGACCGCTAAGGTCTTGAGTTGACTCAGTATAGCTCATCTCCCCTCCCTCTCTACAGAAGCAGTGGGCTGGCTGAAAAGTCTGGGTATTAAGTTTTGAATGCTGGCCTGTAAATTACATACTTATTTAAGAAATATGTATGTATATGTATTTATAATGTATCCTTGTTTTGCCATACGAAATAATTATAATAATAATCTCCCCTCACTCTATATTGTAGAGGGTTGCCAGGAAGGAAGCCTGTACAATGCTCTTGGCCGTTTGTATTGCTTTATTTCAAGGTCCCAATAAAGATTTGGGAATCAATCCTAAGACTCTGTATGCACCGCTCTCAGTTGAACCTCAGGAGGTGAAGCCAGTCTCAGGTGGGACTTGGCAGAGCCAGGGTAAGGTTCTACTTCCCTCAGTCGTGTCAAATTAGAGGGGGATGTCATTTAGGAGAGTGAAGTACCTCTTGTTTAATACGAAGAAACAGGATTGTGGTATGCTATGCCAGCTTCCACTAGGCTCAAGGAACCGGAGTCTCCAGTTAGGAGTCACCAGCAGAGAGATGACGTGCCTTCTGGTAGAGTATCCTTACGATGATTTCCGTTGTCAAGTCCATCCACTTGACCTCCACTGTGCCCCCTTCGTATTGTTAACATCGATTTGGGCAACTGCTCACTTTGGAGCCACGTTCTCATATCCTTCTGCTGAACTCAGACCGTGTTGTTTTTCCGGCAAATACAGGGTGGTGCATGCAATGAAATACTTCGTAACATTCTCTTTTCCTCTGGTAGTCAGCGTTTACAGTGTATCTGAGCTGCCAGGCATTGAGACATTCACTGGAATTTGTCATCTTAATTTTCTAAGAATTGTGTACAAATGTTTTATAGCGGGAGCATTCCTAGAACAATTTTGGACTGTCTTGAAAAGCACGGACCCAGGTCATCTATAAATTCTAAAATCTAAAAAATATGACCGGGGAATTTTCAGTCACAGAATTCTTTGAGCATTCGGGAAAAGGAATACCACTGTTCAACTACAAAAATTACTTGCAAGCGGATTACAAGAATTGGCGGTGAACCTTCCATTTTGAAAACTGGACGATCTTTGTTGCAGATATCTGGGAAGTAAAGATTAATGCGGCCTGTATCCGGTTCTCTGTACTGAAGACATTACAGTGTGCAAGTTCCTATTTCAAAACCTTAGTGTCGTGCGTTTTTAAAAGTAATAGGCAGTTAGATTTAAATGTTGGTATAAATAAAAGACTATGGACTTTACTTAATTTTGGTATTAAATGTCCTGAGGGTGTTCGTGATGCAAGAGCTGGTGATGCCTCCACTTCAAGTCCAGAAAGCGATCTTCAGGACAAGGAAAAGGAGGGGAAAGCTACGTACACACACAAGACTACGTTATACTTAATTATTCATACTTGTTATTTACATAAATGGGAATGGAAACTTATTTACGCGTACTCGTATTGAGATGAGGCCCTTGTTTCACAGGAAAATTATATCCCTGGCCACGGCTTCTCAAAGGACACCTGGGGAGAAGTTGAACACCAAACAGCACACGGAACTTCTTGCGAATCAGTGGTCCATCACCAGATTTGTCGACGAGCCAGCAGTCATTGAGGAACTCAAGGGCAGAATTGTGTTACGGCTAGAGATTGTGGATAAGGTGAAAATAGGCTGCCTTTGTGAGGAAGAATTTGTCAGGAGTGGTGTGCACATTTCTCGCAAACTAGGAAAGTCCGAGACTTGTGCGTCACCCTGTAGTGCCGAGAGAACTTTTCTATTGAGTTTCATTGTCTTATTCTCCCCCTTAACTGTTGCATCAGCATCCTCCAAATTAACTTCTGATTCCTTATGGACTCTAAATTAAAAATCATTTTAGGACACAGGCACCTGTCGTGCATGTTAAATATGTGTATCTGCTCCATTTCGGCCCTGTTCCCCCGCCGCCAGAGTTTCGTGACGTCCTTCTATTGATTCCCGGTTATGTAGCACGCTACTGTGTTGACTGCGGGCTCGCACAGTGCTCTAGGACGGACAGGTCCTTGATGCAGTCGAGAGCAAGGAATTGTGCCGATGAGTTAAATTAGTGTTATTGCCACTTCTTTGACAAACTGTTTCTAACTGCAGTGTAAAGAAAATATATTTTCAGTCTTATAATGAAAATTGTTTGCTTTTATACGATGAGAAACGGATACAAAAATGTCTCTCTCTTTCAACTCATTTCCCAGCAAACCACTAGGCGTACAGTTTAAACGAATACATACACTACCCATGTTGGGTACTACGTACCTGTGCTGTTTTCTAGACATTCACCTCAACAGCTGTCCCAGCCTAACCATTGACCCCCAAATATTGAAAAACTCCAAAGATGATAACGCGCCGAATAAATGCGACAGTTAGGTCAGTATTTAAATGTTAATAGGCTGTAACAGATCTATAGACCTTCTTTAAATATATGTAAGCCTACAAAAATTTTCATAATTTTAGTTGTATTGTTGCGTTGTTATTCCTCACTGAGACGTGAATAAAAATAGTTAATTACGACCTCACCATCCAGTATTGTAATTGGTGCTCCGCGTTCACAACATTCCCAGGAAGGAGCAAACTCGCTGCTGAACCCAGTTGTACAGACCACAAGGACGTGGTGTGCTCTCATATCACACACTGTCCTGGCTGAACTCAGTTGTACAGGTCACAAGGACGAGGTGTACTGTCATATCACACACTGTCCTGGCTGAACTCAGTTGTACAGACCACAAGGACAAGGTGCGCTCTCATATCACACACTGTCCTGGCTGAACTCAGTTGTACAGGTCACAAGGACGTGGTGTACTGTCATATCACACACTGTCGTGACTGAACTCAGTTGTACAGACCACAAGGACAAGGTGCGCTCTCATATCACACACTGTCCTGGCTGAATTCAGTTGTACAGACCACAAGGACAAGGTGCGCTCTCATATCACACTCTGTCCTGGCTGAACTCAGTTGTACAGACCACAAGGACAAGGTGCGCTCTCATATCACACTCTGTCCTGGCTGAACTCAGTTGTACAGACCACAAGGACAAGGTGCGCTCTCATATCACACTCTGTCCTGGTTGAACTCAGTTGTACAGACCACAAGGACAAGGTGCGCTCTCATATCACACACTGTCCTGGCTGAATTCAGTTGTACAGACCACAAGGACAAGGTGCGCTCTCATATCACACACTGTCGTGACTGAACTCAGTTGTACAGGTCACAAGGACAAGGTGCGCTCTCATATCACACTCTGTCCTGGCTGAACTCAGTTGTACAGGTCACAAGGACAAGGTGCGCTCTCATATCACACACTGTCGTGACTGAACTCAGTTGTACAGACCACAAGGACAAGGTGCGCTCTCATATCACACACTGTCCTGGCTGAAATCAGTTGTACAGGTCACAAGGACGAGGTGTACTGTCATATCACACACTGTCCTGGCTGAACTCAGTTGTACAGACCACAAGGACAAGGTGCGCTCTCATATCACACACTGTCCTGGCTGAACTCAATTGTACAGGTCACAAGGACGTGGTGCGCTCTCATATCACACACTGTCCTGGCTGAACAGTTGTACAGGTCACAAGGACAAGGTGCGCTCTCATATCACACACTGTCCTGACTGAACAGTTGTACAGACCACAAGGACAAGGTGCGCTCTCATATCACACACTGTCGTGACTGAACAGTTGTACAGACCACAAGGACAAGGTGCGCTCTCATATCACACTCTGTCCTGGCTGAACTCAGTTGTACAGACCACAAGGACAAGGTGCGCTCTCATATCACACTCTGTCCTGGCTGAATTCAGTTGTACAGGTCACAAGGACAAGGTGCGCTCTCATATCGCACTCTGTCCTGGCTGAACTCAGTTGTACAGGTCACAAGGACAAGGTGCGCTCTCATATCACACACTGTCCTGACTGAACTCAGTTGTACAGGTCACAAGGACGAGGCGTACTGTCATATCACACACTCTCCTGGCTGAACTCAGTTGTACAGACCACAAGGACAAGGTGCGCTCTCATATCACACACTGTCCTGACTGAACTCAGTTGTACAGGTCACAAGGACGAGGTGTACTGTCATATCACACACTGTCCTGGCTGAACAGTTGTACAGACCACAAGGACGTGGTGCGCTCTCATATCGCACACTGTCCTGACTGAATAGGGTACAGGACACAAGGACGAGGTGTGCTGTCATATCACACACTGTCCTGGCTGAACTCAGTTGTACAGGATACAAGGACGAGGTGTGCTGTCATATCACACACTGTCCTGGCTGAACTCAGTTGTACAGGATACAAGGACGAGGTGTGCTGTCATATCACACACCGTGCTTGCTGAACTCACAAGGAAACACATACATCTGTTACACGCGGATCCGGTTGAAATTTGGTAGGAATATTCGTGGGAGGCAGTAGAATGCTAAGGTGAAAACTGCATGTGCTCAACGCGAGTTTAAAGGTCAAAATTTAACAAATAAATAGGCATAAAGTTAAGTGCCGCGGGAGTTTCGGGGTGTGGCGGAGAGTTAGGGAGGAGCGAAGCAGCGGACGTGAGCCAACCGGTCTGTGTCCAGCCGCGCCAGCAGCCAGGCAGCGTATAGTCGGGCTGCTCGCTCGAGTCGAATGAATACCCTCCCCCTTCCGGCCACTCTCCTTTACTGCACCGCTGTTCGCACATATACTCCGATATACCGATACTCACGAGGCACTTTTAAATTTACGACTACTTATTTGTTCAATGTCGGCGTTCAAACTTGCGCTGGGCATATGCAGGTTTCACCTTAGCATTCTAGAGCCTCCCACGAATATTCCTACCCAATTTCAACCGGATCCGAGTGTAACACATGTATGTGTTCTCTCGTCAGTTGTACAGACCACAAGGACCAGGTACGCTCTCATATCACACTGTCCTAGCTGAACTTAATTGTACAGACCACAAGGACGAGGTGCGCTCTCATATCACACACTGTCCTGACTGAACAGTTGTACAGACCACAAGGACAAGGTGTGCTGTCATATTACAGGCTGTCCACATCGAAGTCTTCCGTCAATATTTATGCGTTTATTAAATGACCAGTATGCTTTCAGCTAATTTTTTTCTAGTTGCTTTACGTCACACCGACACATTTGTCTTATGACGACGACGTGATAGGAAAGGCCTAGGAGTTGGAAGGAAGCGGCCGTGGCCTTCATTAACGTACAGCCTGGTGTGAAAATGGGAAACCACGAAAAACCATCTTCACGGCTCTCGACACTGGGATTCGAACCCACTATCTTCCGGATGCAAGCTCACAGCCGCGTGCCCCTGACCGCACGGCCAACTCGCCCGCTTTCGGCTTTTTTGAAACATGTAATACATCACTAGTGCGAACAATATATGGAAAGAACAAAGGAGCAGTGTTTCGCGGCCCGGTTCCAGTTTCTAGTATCCTATATACCGAGCCGCGGGATATTCTTCTGAATTTGTCGTCTTAATTTCCTTGGCATATTACGCGAATACATGCTTAAAAAGGAAACATTCGTAGGAGAGTAAATTTCGTGATTTTATGCAAAATGGCAGACCTAGGTCATTAAAATCTAAATAACATTATACCAGTCCACTTTTTTTAATGATCCTGGATTTGTAAGATAGGATTTTTTCAACATTTCGGAATTGAACGATCTCTAGATTTTAAATTTAAGGCGTGGTCGTGAACGCTAATCTTGCTATTTCTATACGGATCTTAATTTCGAGATCTGGGTTTAAATTTTATTATTATTATTATTATTATTATTATTATTATTATTATTATTATTATTACTATTACCGTGTTTTGGTGGATCAGCAGAGGTGAAAGAAGGTGCGGGCTGGAAAGAGTCTAACTACAAGGCCGAAAGATGAATTAAAATTTCAGTAAAGGTTATATTTTCAAAACTTTACAATTTTTACGAAGAATTCAAATTTTTTTTAACAAGAATGATCAACAGCTATCCAATAATCAGGTACAAGGTATAATTTTACAAACGAAAACCCGAGTTTCGGGTATTAACAAGTTCTGGGCTCCGAGCCCCAAGTTTTGCAAGGTCTGAGCTCTCAGCTCACAAAAACATATTTTAGAAAAGGGCAGAAATTCCCTCAATACAATGGAGCACTTGCTCCCAGCTATCAAATGTCACGCCTCCCAGAGGCACTTTTCAAAATACCAGAAAGAGCTGACCCGCTCTCAATCTTTCAAGCCTATTCAAGGCCATACCATACATTACGATCGCTTGCCATCAAGGCACAACTTACAAGAATAAAACAGGGGTATCTTGTACCCAGCCTACTGGGCCTTCGTGGAAAAGGAACAGATTAATTAAATTGCCCAAAATATCACGATGAATGGAGGCGTGTACTAGCACTCCTACATGAAAGCTTGTTAAAACCTACGTGGCGCTAAGCCGATACACAGGGGCCATTCCCACACTATATAGGTGACTCGTATAAGAAAAATTTTAACATATTAGGTAAGAGTAGAAAATCGGTTACGAAAACATAGTCACCTCAACTCAAAAATGAAGGGGAGCTCGAGAGGGTAAAGCACCATCTATCCCCGATTTACATTTAAAGAGATATGAAGTTTTACAAAGATGGAAAAAGATTTACATGTTTCAAGTTATAGGTTACATATTAAAGGTTTCGGACCTGCCCCGCGGGTTAAACTGCTGAGCTAGCAAGAAAAAAAAGAAAGATGTTAAACGGCCATTACCTTGTTGAAGAGCTGCTGCCCGAAGGAAGAGGCGCTACCCGCCTCCTGCTATACTTCCATACACTAAGCTAGATGTTGTTGAAGTGGCCGGGAGACAAGAAAATCAGCAGTTTTTATACCCTCGTGGAAGATTCGAGACCTTTCATGAATAATTAAGACACACCCACAGACGTTTATTGGTCGTCTGAAAGTTACAGATCAAAAATTGAGGAAGAAGGACACGATTGGTCCAAAATTAAAGAAATTCGGGATTGGCTAAGTTCAAAACTGGCGGAAAGAAAAATGAATATTGCCAACCCACAGATGAAAGAACAAAATTTAGTAAAGACCAAAACTTCTAAATTCAAAATTTCTTCAAAAAAAGTTCCTTCACTTCGCACCCGGGTGCGTGATCATAGTTTTTTGGCAGTGACATCTATAAGAGAATGTCCACACTTCTTGATCAATGAAAAACAAAACAAATCGAAATACACACAGTGACATCTTCTGAGAAACAGTTGAGTTGATTCGGTTGTTAAAGTTCAGAGTTTCTCCAGTAGAGGAGTACTTTAAGGCGGAAAATTCAAATGTGCGGCGTATAGGTGTACCAACCGGTACGATTATTATTATTATTATTATTATTATTATTATTATTATTATTATTATTATTATTATCATCATCATCATCATCATCATCATCATTATTATTGCTAGTGGCTTTACATCGCACCGACACAGATCTTATGGCGACGACGGGATAGGAAAGGCCTATGAGTTAGAAGGAAGCGGCCGTGGCAGGGCTGCCGACAGTGGAATTCGAACCCACTGTCTCCCGGATGCAGGCTCTCAGCCGCGCACTCCTAACCGCACGGCCAACTCGCCCAGTGGGTTTAAATAATCTGATATGCAACAACAAAGGTGTCTAAATTTAACTAGTTGGATTTAATGACCATTAGCTTTCTCTCTTCCTGGACTGAAAGCGGTTAGTCAGTGTACAGACTTTAGTGAAAGAGAAGGGTCTCTTAAGAAGTGTTCGTGATGCTTCCACCTAGAGAAGCTCAGTGGCTGACGTTGGAATCCAGGTCCATCCTGGGTTGTGATTTTCGTGACCCAAGGAACCAAAATGAGCCTGAGTGGCTTCATCTGCCCCATGTGCCAAGTCTGTGTCTTGTACCTATAGAAAAAGAATTTGCGGAACTGCAGTCTGTTTGTGTAAAACTTTTCATCATTTGAGCAAAATAATCCTTCATATATTCAGTATAGTAAATCTGCAAACATCGATAACAAATGTTGAGATGGGCTGTTTAAAAATGTGGCCACTATTTCCTGAATAATTTCTTCCTGAGGTATAACAGTTCATCCTGCGTTGGTCCTCTTCATGCAAACGACCTTTTCTTACTTTTGAGCACCCCCTGTGGGTGCGGGACGTAGATGAAGGATACACCCACGGTATCCCCTGCCCGTTGTAAGAGGCGACTAAAAGGGCGACCAAGGAATGATGAAATTAGAACCAAGAGACTACTTATGATTAGTGCCTTTGCGTGCCGAACACCCTGGGTCGACGCTACTTGCGACTAGTACCACCTTGCGAGGAAAGCCGTGGGTCTACGTTTATGGCAACTGTACCATTATGCGAGGAACGCTGTGTCTGAGTAGAACCATTGGACCCCCCCTTTAGATACGTATCATCTCAGTAATTAAGGCACTGATTGTTTTTGTTTTTCTCATCACCGTTAGTTTTAGATTCTAGTCAGTTGAAGTTTTAATTTTCATTTCGTTGACCTTGCACTATTAGGGGCCAATGAACTAGCTGTTAGGCCCCTTTAAACTACTTTTGAGCAAGTCTAAGAGAATACATTACAGACGGTTATGCCGTTCATTCTGCACAGTCTGCACGCTAACGCATCCCTATTTGTAACCAGCTCCGTGACGTCATTTAGTTCCAAATCAGTAGAAAGTCTTGGTCTCCCTGCACTTCCCTTACCCCACCACCGAATCCGTCGAGTTCATTCGTAAATTAGCATTTCTCCTCATTGCGTGTACCTCACAAGTATATACGTAGATCCTCTGATCTGGATCCGCTTCGAGAGGACGAGCTCTGGAAAACAGCTGAGCAGCCCGAAAGCGCACTGGGCCGAAAGACTCTGTTCTCGTAAGAGCACAGGCTTTGTAATCCTATGTTGGTGAAAACATTTCAGATCACGTCTTATGTAGACGGCCAACAAAGCCCACAAGTGATGTGCGGAACAGCCAGATCACTGTGTGGAGCTCCGTCCTTAGTAAACGCACAGTGCCTCAAGTTGACTTTCCATTTCGTTTGGAGCGCTTGCTTCGGCCCGCACATACTTGACATAATGCTGTCGAGGCTTACCGCAGAGTTCCAAATTGAGACACGTCGTCATACCGGAGGAGTGATTGGCCTGTCAGTCGTCTCCTTCCTTTACGCATCACATTTTAGTGAATTTGAACGTGTTGAGAAAATAAATTAACCTTTACAGACCCTGTTACAATTATTGATTTTGGTCATTGACCGCAAAGGACAGGGGGTGCACTACATTTTACAGGAGTACTTTTCAGCCTCATTCTGTAGTAGTAGTAGTAGTAGTAGTAGTATTCATTCACTATGTTTACATAATTACTGGACTCTTCTAACAACATTAATACTTAAAAAAACAATCATGTAACAATTTCACACATATTATTATTCTCTGAAAGAAGCTGTATCTTGCCCGCTACAAGATGGGTTCAGAGAATTTCAGAAGTCTTTCAAACCAAGTACATTTTCTTACAGTGCTGGCAGTGTTTTCCTTCGTCTTGTTCCGTGAGGAGAGTTGTCACTCGGGTGTGGATAAAGAGGTTAAGTTAAAGTACACAAGAGAATGGAGGTATCAGCCGAAGTTTCCTGATACGTGATTGCTTGACGTCAACCTCAGTTGAGCTGCTGGAATAGGAACTCTCTTGCTATTTGCCTGGAATTGAAAACCATGCTCAGTAACCGGGCTGAGGCGCTGGCCTTCTGACACCAACTTGGCGGGTTCGATCCTGGCTCAGTCCGGTGGTACTTGAAGGTGCTCATATACGTCAGCCTCGTGTCGCTAGATTTACTGGCACGTAAAAGAACTCCTGCGGGACCTCGGCGTCTCCGAAAACCGAAAAAGTAGTTAGTTGGACATAAAGCTGCTATTATTATTATTGTTACCGTGTTTTAGCGGTAGGTAGAGGCGTAAGAAGGTGCGGGCGTGAATGGGTTTCAAGCTACTAAAGAGAAATTAAATTTTAAAATTAACAAGGTTATATTTTCTTTTCAAAATTAGGTAACAACAAATAGAACAGGTACTTAGTAGCCGAAATACAACTTGAAATGTACAATTACAGGGATTAAAGAATTTGGGCTTCGAGCCCTGAAAACACAATTCTTGAGCAACTAGCTCAACTTTACGATATACCAATTTCAACAAAAGGGGCAGAAGACCCCACTCAAACCCTGGAGCCCTTGCTCCAAATTACACAGCAAAGCCTCCTCGAGGCATACAACTCTCAGTTTTAGAAAAGAGCCACTCGCTCTTAAAGCTAAGCCTCTCCCAGGCCACACCAAACTCAACTTTCAAGTTGTCCTCAAAGGACATATACACAGGGGTAAAATACCCAACCTACTGAGGTCTATTAGGTGAGAAAAGATTAATACATGACCTCTAAAATACAACTTGAGAGGAGGCGAACTTGCACTCCTAATACACTTTGCTTTTAAAACCTAATCTGGCTCTGGGCCACTAACGCAAGGGCTAATCCCATACTACAGAGGTGACTTAGAGAAGAACACTTTACATTACATAAACGAAGAATAGCTTGCGAAAATAAGTTCACCTCAAAACAATTGTGAGTGGGAGCTCGAGAGGGTTAGCACTCTCTATCCCAATATGTAGCTTTACAAGAAAAAGATGAAAAGAGTAATTACATTTTAGGAAAAGGTTACATGATGGAAATGCTTCGAACCCGCCGCGAGTGTTAAACTGCCGACCTAGCAAGAAAAGAAGTTATTAATAGGCCATTACCTGGTGTTGAACGGCTGAAGAAGAACGAGGCGCTTCCCGCCTCCTGCTATGTACTTAATACACTGAAAGATGGAACAGAAGTGGCCCGGAGACCCCAAAATCAGCAGTTTATATCCTCTCGCGGAAGATTCTAGGCGTTAGGGGAAATAAAACACCCTCCCACAAAATCTTTATTGGTTCGGGAAAAGAAACCCCTACATAGAGGAAAAAGAAACACATTATTGGTGGAAAATTAATTAAAGAAATTCGGGATTGGCTAGATCCAAACTAAGGGGAAAAAGAGGGGTATACAGCCAACTTAAACAATAACAGAAAGAAATTTAACAAGAAACAAACTTTTGAAATAAAAATTTCTCCAACAAAATAGTTCTTTGATTTCGCACTAGGTTGCACTATTGTAATTCTTCAGTAGTGTCCTCTAGAAGAGAAAGTTCACACTTCTTACTTCAAGCGAAACAAAAACACATCAAAAGTGACACAGTTCAAAAACTCAAAATTTTCCACGTGGTGACATCTTCTGAGAAAGTAGAGAATTAATAGAATAGATAAAGTTCAACCTTCCTCCAGAAGAGGAGTTTCCACTGGCGCAACCTTTAAATAAACGGTGTAGAGGTGTACCGCCCGGTACAGACCTCCCCCCCCAAAAGTTCCTCCAGGGGTGACACATGAAATCAGTTTGAAACAAAGGCCAAGTAATGATGTTGATACGAAGATAGATAGCAGAAGCATTTACAAGATTTCTTAATTCAGTTTCAAAATGTTGTTGTTGCAGGTGAATGAAAGTCTTTATGTTTGTAGAATTTGAATTTCTGAAGATAAACCTTTAATGCTTAAAAGGTGAAGAAAAGTTTTGCAATGTCCACCAAATATTGTTGTTAAATTCCCAAATGTAATTATTGCTTATGGTGACTGTCCATGTAGTTGATGTAGATTGAGTCGGATGGCCAGACCGGCCGTTGCAGCTTGCGTCCAACGGAGGCCGCTCGGACCCCTCAAGTACCCTGAGATACCGCTCGCCCGCACTATGAGGGGAGCAGAGGTGTTGAAGTACGCCGCGCCCGCGGTGAACAGATACAGGTTGCGGGCATGTAGCAGGTCGTGCGCCGCACATCAGCCTTGGCCGGGAGGTGAGCTCCGGCTCGCCGTGCACATGTCGTCCTCGCTGGAGAGGAGGGGGCCCATCCCCCTCCCCAGTCGCTGCACGGCGCTGCGCGGCTGCGGGGGCGCTGAAACATTAAAGCTAGGCGACAGAATTGTGTTGGACAATTATTTTCTTTGAGGGTACAGGCTTGTAGAGAGAGTGAGGGGCCAGCGGCGTGCAGATATTCATGGTATTCATTAAGCCACTGTGTAGAGTGGAGCAGGAGACGGGAGCGTGGTAATGGCCGTGGCAAAGACAGGATGGCAGTTTAATGGGTCGGGGCAGGTTTCACAAACATGCTTACATCTAAAACCAAAATATTACAAAAGGGGCAGAATGCCTTAAAAGTGAAACTCAAAAAAAAAAAATATAACCTTCATATCCTTTCAAAATAATATGGAGCAAGTTAACACAGAAATTACACCGGTTTCACCTGGGACAGGTGAACTCTAAATATCCTCTCGGTGGCTGGATTACTTAGCAATAAGGTAACCGGCGTAAGAAAATCGAGAATGATACAAGGCCCATGAAATCTGGGGGCAAGCTTGCCCGCGGGAACAAAATTTTTGACCATAACCTGGTCACCTACCTTCAAAGTGGTGGGTCTCCGTCCACGATCATACCTTTCCCTAACCTTTTCATGAGACACTTTAAGATTAGCTTTAGCCTTCTTCCAAAGATCTTTAATGTTGTCCGGATCTATTGTCTCGGGCAGAATGTCATTCAGAGACCAGAGGTTAGAGAGCGGCGTGTTGGGAACGAACTTAAACATCAAAGAAGCTGGAGTAAATTTGTGAGATTCATGAACCGCCGAATTCAAAGCAAAAGCTAACCAATGCAGGGACGTGTCCCACCTAGAATGATCTTCATGATGATAGGCAATAAGTGCGGACCTGAGATTGCGGTTAACCCGTTCAGCCAGAGATGGTTGAGGGTAATAAGCAGATGTAGTTACATGAGAGATGGACAAGTCAAAACAGAATTTACGAAACAGATTTGATGTAAAAGCTTTAGCATTATCAGATACAATGTATTGGCACGGACCAAAAGAAGCAAAAATAGAATTTAGGCAAGTAATGGTGGACTGAGCGGTAGCCAGCTTAGTCGGAAATAACCAGGAAAATCTTGTAAAACCATCTACACACACAAAGATGAACTTGTTGGCATTACCCTTTGACTGGGGGAAGGGTCCCACATAATCGATATACAGGCGTTCCATGGGGCGCGACGCTTGATGAGAAGACAAAAGGCCTACTTTAGTGGACATGGTGGGTTTACTGATCAAACAAGATTTACAAGCTTTTACAAGTTCCCGAATTTCACCGTCCATACCTTTCCATATGAACATTTCACGAATCTTTTCACGAGTTTTAAAGATTCCAAGATGCCCCCCCAATGGGGTCTCATGATAGTATTTGAAGATCATAGGTACAAGAACCGCTGGAACAACAACTTTCATCAACTTATCATGCCTCGAAGGGCAACATAGAACACCATTCCTCAGAACATAAGGGACAGCATGTTCCCCAGAAGAAAGGGTTTCCATTATCGGAGCCAGCGTCGGATCTTCACGTTGGTATTTCTCAATATCCCTAAAAAGCATGGGAGCACCTGTTAAGATGGCATTAACACCAGATAGTATGGACTCGGAAGGTGATGAACTATCGACCGGTTCGTGGGTCTCGACGTCGTTATGAAACATACGGCTGAGTCCATCAGCAACAACATTTTCGGTACCTCTGATATGTCGTACATCAAATTGGAAGGCAGAAATACGGATGGCCCAACGGGCTATACGACCAGTACGACGCGGCCTACCTAAGACCCAGCTTAAGGCTTGATTATCTGTCTCCAGGTCGAATTTGACATGTTCCAGATAGAGACGGAACTTTTCTAAGGCGAATAAGACTGCCAACCCTTCGAGCTCATAGATGGAATACTTGGCTTCTTGAACCGATAGAGTCCTAGATGCATAGGCGATGGGACGCCTCCCTAGTTCAGTCTCTTGAAGAAGGACTGCAGCTACAGCTGACGACGACGCGTCCGTTTGGACGATGAATTTCTTCGAGAAATCAGGCATAGCAAGTACAGGGGCATTACAGAGAGCTAATTTAAGATCTTCGAAAGCGGCTTGTTGAGAAGGTCCCCACTCGAATTTGATGCCTTTCCTACGAAGAAGGTTTAAGGGCGCCGCTCTATTAGCGAAGTTAGGAATAAACTTCCTGAAGAAATTCACCATACCAATGAATCTAGCGATACCTTTGACGTCCTTAGGAGGTTTAAAATCACGGATGGCCTGTGTTCTAGAATGATCGACTGCTACACCATCAGGTGACACAATATGCCCTAGGAATGACATAGAGGGCTTAGCAAAGGCAACCTTGGACAACTTAACAGTTAACCCAGCCTTACGAAGGCGATTGAGAACTTCTCGCAAATGATCTAGATGTTCTTCAAAGGTTTCGGAAAATACGACGACATCATCCAAGTAGTGATATAAGTACTCAAATTTGATGTCGGAAAAGACCCTATCTAGTAGCCTAGTGAGCACAGCTGCCCCCGTGGGGAGCCCGAAAGGCACGCGGTTGTATTCATATAAATTCCAGTCCGTGGCAAACGCTGTAAGATGTTTAGACTCTTCGGCAAGGGGAATTTGATTATAGGCCTGATTCAAGTCCAAGATGGTGAAGAACTTGGCCTTACGAAACCATGAAAAGCAAGAATGAAGGTCGGGAAGGGGCACAGATTGCAACACCACCTTCCGATTGAGAGCCCTGTAATCAATGACAGGCCTGAAGCCTCCTTGGGGTTTCGGGACTAGAAAAATAGGCGAAGAATACGCTGACTTAGAGGGCCTAATAATACCATCCTTCAACATCTGATCGATGATTTCTTTCAGAGCCTTCATTTTAGGTGGAGATAGCCTATACGGTGGAAAACGGACAGGAATTGAATCCGTGACCTCAATTTTGTATTCAATAAGGTCAGTAACACCAAGAGTATCAGAGAACACCTCGGGAAACGACTGACACAGTTTCCGAATACTATCAGCCTGCTCCTCAGGTAGATGTCTAAGGTCTAACAACATCTCATCCTGGGTAGGCGAAATAGATGAACATGATACAGAATTACACTTTAACAAGGGAATTCTACAATTGGACGCAAATTTGAATGTGCACGACCTACTCTGGAGATCGAGCACAAGACCAGTGTGAGAAATGAAGTCCGCTCCCAATATGATGGGGCAAGACAAACGCTTGGCCACAAACAATTTGATCTTCCATGTAAACTTAAAAACCCGAATTTTGACATGTAAGGAACCTAGAGTTTCTAATGGAGATGAATTAGCCGAAACATATTTAACAGGAGATGAGTCATAGTCAGGGAGTTTACAAACAGATTTCAATTTAGAATACCAATCAGCCGAAATAATGGAACAAACACTGCCTGAATCTAAGAGAGCTGTTATAGGTTCGTTATTTAACTCAATCTTAAGAAAAGGAACAGGTGCGGGGGTATCCGCCGCAATCCTAAGACACTCTTTAGGGCATTCAAAAGATGAATTTGAAGGCTGGTCGTTCTCTGCATTTACGACCTGTTTACTAGGGGCTAAGTCTCGGGAAGATGGATTAGTCGGCTCAGCCGACGCCACTAGTCACTTTTTATTATTGGAATAGCTGGAATTTGCACCAGAAGTTGAGCAGGAGGGGGTGCTATTTGAGTTTGGGCAATTCTTGGCGATATGTGAGAAGGCCCCACACTTAAAACAGCCTTGTGATGACCCTACTCCATTCCTTGTCCCACTTGACTTGATCAGAGGACACTTATTCCGCAGATGGTCAGGCGACCCACAAGCATAACATTTACGGGGATTGACTGGTCGGCGAGGTGGAGGCCGAGTGTTACTAAAGGAAGGCGGGGGTTCTTTCGCCACACGCAAGGAATCGGCATACCTAACTCCTTCCGCAGAGACGGCTAATGCTTCCAGTTCAGAGAAGGTTTGCGGGCACGCCGCGAAACACAAATATGACCTGTAGGGTGGTGAAATCCCTTCAACAATAGCTTGCACGATCTGATCCTCAGGGAAGTGGAGAGCAAACACCCTAGTATAAAACTTAATATCTTGGATGAAGTCTGCCAGGTTTTCATCCAAGCGCTGTACCCGATAATAGTATTTCTGAATAAGGGAGGACCTGGCCCTAGCCGGGATGAAGTTAGCTAGCAAATGGGCGTGGAAATCCTCAATAGAAGATTGCTCGGCAATGGCTCTAACTATTTTGTCAGATAGAACACCAATAGCATAAGGATAGATAATTTGCAAAATTTGACATGGGGAAAGAGAAAACACCAGGGCATGATCCTGAAATTCCACTAGAAATCTTAAAAATGAAATTACGTCACTGGTGGTATTAACGGAAAACTTGGATATACCTCTGAGCAACATTGCCAATGGATGAGGCAAGCTGCTAAACCCGGGCGACATAGTAGGTAAAGGTTTCAATGGCAAGGAAGTTAATTCAGCACGTACATTGTTCAACGATGTGCGGCGTTCAGACTCGTTGTCCAATGGAGCAGAGATGGTTTGAGCAGCAACGGTTATCCTATTGCCTTCTCCCTTAGCAGGTTCTTCCTCACTACTTACGTTTTCATCAAAAAAGCTGACTACCGATGCTAGCCCAGTAATATTCTCGACAATCGTGGAAAGAGAGTCGTCAATTTCTTTCTCTCCCAAATTGGGGATGGAAATGGGCAAATCAAGGGACTCTCTAAGCTTGTTAGTGTCTATTGCAACCGTGCCTCCAGATTGAACGTTTCTGATAGTTAACTCATATATCAACTCCTCTTTGCGCAAGTAGTTAAGGAGGAGAACATCGCGAGGGCCGGGCATGATGACAGAACAATTTTGAAAAACTCAAAAAATTCCAGCAACTGAGAAAATTGTTAGAGTTCGAATCAAAGCAATGTTTAGCCGTCAAAAGGGGCTAAATTGAGACCCATTCAACCGCGCTCTGCTACCACTTGTTACCGTGTTTTAGCGGTAGGTAGAGGCGTAAGAAGGTGCGGGCGTGAATGGGTTTCAAGCTACTAAAGAGAAATTAAATTTTAAAATTAACAAGGTTATATTTTCTTTTCAAAATTAGGTAACAACAAATAGAACAGGTACTTAGTAGCCGAAATACAACTTGAAATGTACAATTACAGGGATTAAAGAATTTGGGCTTCGAGCCCTGAAAACACAATTCTTGAGCAACTAGCTCAACTTTACGATATACCAATTTCAACAAAAGGGGCAGAAGACCCCACTCAAACCCTGGAGCCCTTGCTCCAAATTACACAGCAAAGCCTCCTCGAGGCATACAACTCTCAGTTTTAGAAAAGAGCCACTCGCTCTTAAAGCTAAGCCTCTCCCAGGCCACACCAAACTCAACTTTCAAGTTGTCCTCAAAGGACATATACACAGGGGTAAAATACCCAACCTACTGAGGTCTATTAGGTGAGAAAAGATTAATACATGACCTCTAAAATACAACTTGAGAGGAGGCGAACTTGCACTCCTAATACACTTTGCTTTTAAAACCTAATCTGGCTCTGGGCCACTAACGCAAGGGCTAATCCCATACTACAGAGGTGACTTAGAGAAGAACACTTTACATTACATAAACGAAGAATAGCTTGCGAAAATAAGTTCACCTCAAAACAATTGTGAGTGGGAGCTCGAGAGGGTTAGCACTCTCTATCCCAATATGTAGCTTTACAAGAAAAAGATGAAAAGAGTAATTACATTTTAGGAAAAGGTTACATGATGGAAATGCTTCGAACCCGCCGCGAGTGTTAAACTGCCGACCTAGCAAGAAAAGAAGTTATTAATAGGCCATTACCTGGTGTTGAACGGCTGAAGAAGAACGAGGCGCTTCCCGCCTCCTGCTATGTACTTAATACACTGAAAGATGGAACAGAAGTGGCCCGGAGACCCCAAAATCAGCAGTTTATATCCTCTCGCGGAAGATTCTAGGCGTTAGGGGAAATAAAACACCCTCCCACAAAATCTTTATTGGTTCGGGAAAAGAAACCCCTACATAGAGGAAAAAGAAACACATTATTGGTGGAAAATTAATTAAAGAAATTCGGGATTGGCTAGATCCAAACTAAGGGGAAAAAGAGGGGTATACAGCCAACTTAAACAATAACAGAAAGAAATTTAACAAGAAACAAACTTTTGAAATAAAAATTTCTCCAACAAAATAGTTCTTTGATTTCGCACTAGGTTGCACTATTGTAATTCTTCAGTAGTGTCCTCTAGAAGAGAAAGTTCACACTTCTTACTTCAAGCGAAACAAAAACACATCAAAAGTGACACAGTTCAAAAACTCAAAATTTTCCACGTGGTGACATCTTCTGAGAAAGTAGAGAATTAATAGAATAGATAAAGTTCAACCTTCCTCCAGAAGAGGAGTTTCCACTGGCGCAACCTTTAAATAAACGGTGTAGAGGTGTACCGCCCGGTACAATTATTATTATTATTATTATTAGGACACCTGAACCAAATTGTCTCCATAGCCGCCACTCGTCTTGGTACCGCCGGGATGACCAAGGGACGTTGTATTCAAAGATTGTGTGAAGAGTAAGCAATCTTGGTCGCTAACCTATACTTCAAATTCGCAGCTTGTAGGATTTCCCGACCTTGAAGGATAAGCAAAGAGAAGGGGTAGAAAATGAATTGAGCTGGTTACTGGTACTAACACAGATATCAGTGTATTTACAACCAGGCATGTTTCGTCACAGGCCTCATCCAAAATCTAAGCACACACCTCGTGACTAAGAGCGCTAACCGTTAGACTACGAAGGTAGAATATGGAGGGGAGGTCTGTCTGAATGGTAAGCCGCTAGGTGGGGTCAACGCTTTGACTACGATGTGATAAGCCAGCTACATCTTGAGATTTTGATTTGTACATTTTTAGCATTTTGTAGAGTTCATGCATTTGTAATATGCTGTTTTGATAATATTAAAATAACTTGAAAATCGCCAACAAGCTTCTGGTAAAACAAAATAGCATGAAGTATAATAAATGTGTACATGTACAGTATTAAAAAACAGATTTACCTATCGTTCGTGTTCTATTGTGTATTGTCCACAATCTTCGAAAGAGGCTGCCAACTTTATTTTCAGGCACAAACTCCTCGTTTCAGATTTCCATAAAAATAATAAATACGCCAGGTTCTACTTGAAATATTATAAATTTCGCAAATATACACCATTTTAGTATACAGTTCGCATTTTGAATGCATTTCACACATCGCCTTTTCAAAACACATTAAAATACGGTTTACAGGTCGTGAAAAATGAACATTCTAAAGTACAAACCTTTATCACCATTCGTAACCAACGTTCAGTGATCCACGACTGACACTGGAAGCGCTCACAGGCCTGTCTCTCGTTCTCCTCCAACACTAATGAGGAGAAACAACAAACTCAGCTTCAGCTTTTCTTTCCATTCTTCTGTAAATATAGCGTGAGGTACTGAACTATAATGGTTCACACTTGTCAGCACTTGCTTTCTTTGGAGTAGTTATCACATTGTTTCTGTCTAAAACAGGATGGCACTTCTCCTGTATGGAATAACCTCGCCACTATTAATTCTGAGGGTATGTCAGGTGCATTCTTCCTGTTTGGGTCTCTCAAAACTCTGTCAATTCTGATCTTAATATTGGGTCTCCCATTTCATCAGCATCAACAGCCTCTTCTTGTTCCAGAACCTTATCTACTTCTTTCTGTGATGCATTTTTTGGATATGTTCTGCCATCTTTCTACCTTGTGTTTCCCTAGAAGTGGTTTTCCGTCTGAGCTCTTAATATTCACAAACCTAGTTTTCCTTTTTCCAAAAGGATGCTGTGTGCAGCATGTACCACGCAGCCTTAAAGCACTTCTTTAAGCCATTCTCCCTTAACTGCCCTACATTTTCCATCTAGTTAATTCTTTAATCGCCTGTATTTTCTGCCCTCCTCATTTTTGTACTTTCGCCGCGTGCCTATCAGGTATAGTATGTCCCGAGGTAATCGACTGATTTTATTTTAACTTGCCTTTCGTCTTTTCAGCAGCCCTACTGATCATATTCTTCACGACTGTTCATATGTTGTTTCCTTCAGCCTTTTCATTTAGTCCTCATACAGAATCCCTCACGCTCTTCTCTTTAAACTTTCCTAGATCCCATCTTCTTGCATTCTTTCATTCCTTCAATTGTACAATTACTCATGCTCATTTTGGACCATATTTTCTGTATAACCTGAGGAAAAAAATAGTTTAACCGGCTAATCAATACACAGTATCAGAATCTAGAGAGAAAAGCGGCTCTTGGAGCGGTCATCAGCGCGCGCGCACACACACACACTTAGCATATAGATGTATGAAACTATTTTAACCTAAATACATCACTCATTCTTACGGAGATAGAGGAAAAGTAAACATGTCTCATCCCGATACTTTGTGATTCACAAGATGTTCAGTCACAGACCTGGTTGAGAATTGACAAAATATTCACTAAAAGTTGGTTTACAACGTAGATGGTGTTTACAATGTGTGTTTGTGTGTGTGTGATATGAAGAAAATCACAAAAGAATGGTCAAAATACAAAAATAAAAACTAATTAAAAACTCAAACAAAAAAAATATGGAGTAGCACTCGGGGTCGGGGCATTCCCTTGCCCTGTGAGGAAAGACCAAATTCCTGCACACTCCTCAGTAACTAATTTCAGGTTTCAACACAATTCCAGAGCCCGTTGGCTTGTTTGATCACAAACGTAGGACGGTTTGCCTCTCCTCGCAGCGTTTAACACTATTTTCTCAACATTACTTCAAGGACATTACTTTAAAAATGAATATAATAAAATTAAAATGTTATATTAACATTTCCCCTTGTGGGTGGATATATCTGTATTCCTTTGTCACCTGTATTTCCTATTATTTTATTAGAAATAAGGCATTGCGAATTAGATCCACTGATTGTTTTCATCTCATAACCATTTTTCATCACCATTTTTTAACTCCAGTCATTGGATACATTTTAAAATTTTAATTATCACATGTCGTCTATCTCGTTTCATTAGGGGCCGATGACCGATGTTAGGCCCTTTAAACAACAAGCATCATCATCATCCTCATCCTCGTGGGTGGGGGTGGTAAAATGACAGGCACCGTGTCGTAAGAGGTAACTAAAAGGGGCCCGAGGGGCTCTGATCTTGTAAGCATGGGTTGGCGACCACGGGGCCCGTGGCATTACTTCCACGTACTTGTACCAGGCTCCCCACTTTCATCTATTCTATCCGACCTCCTTTCCTAAAGTCTTGTTGTTTTTAGACCCCGACGAGGCTTAGGGAGTCTTTCATTTTCACGCCCTTCGTGGCGGTTGTCTTTCTTTGGCTGATACCTTCATTTTTCGAAGTGCCGGACCCTATCACTGTTTTCTCTGATTAGTGTTGATAGAAACATTACAACAGTGTAGGATTGCTACGACTACGTGGCATGTTGTCCACGTCCTCAAAATATAGCTTGGAAGTTCCCAAGATCAGAATACCGATAGTGAAGACCAGGAATATTCTACCGTATGGAAGGTTCGTGCGGTGAGGACATGTGCAAGACGGAGGCGGTTACAGAGTGTACAGTAGATTGGAGGTCGATATTGACATTCGTGCAAAAATACCATGTTCCGCCTGTTTCACGTTTCTTACAAATCCATGTGAAAGGAGAATGAAAAAGAGCGGTAGCAGTGTCAGGCCCTTAGGTGACTGGAGGCACGTCTACCACTCTCTTGTTGATGTTTGGCGAGGTATAAACAGGGTTGACGTCACTTGATAAATAGCGCTGTGTTGACATTCTTGTGTGCAGGTAGATAACGGGTGCTGCAATGTCCGGTAAGACATCCCAGAAATGTTCAGTTCTGGCTGAAGGTGTCTTATTTTTAGCCAACCTTGCTACAAATAACATGTGCACTGCCATTTCCGCCCAGCTGTCTTCTGTACTGCTACTTCAGTAGTACGAAGAAGGGCATCGGGCAAATCCATTCGTGCTTTAATAATAATAATAATAATAATAATAATAATAATAATAATAATAATAATAATAATAATTTATTCAAATTTCCGTTTCGGTCGTTTGTGTACCACATTTGACAATCTTTACAGTGTGTTTAGCCGTCTCTACCATCCTTCATCCTTTCTCCAACTTCCTTCTTCTGCTATTCCGTGTAGGACCTCCCTTTCCTCACTAGCGTTGGAAACCACGGGACGTTTTGACGAGTTATCCGTGATATAATCTTCCGTCGAGTCCAGCCTCACTTCTCAATCTTCCTCTTTCTGAAGAATTCAAAGATTCTCTTCGTCAGTCTGTTACTGTCGTATCTTCAACAAGTGTCCATAGAACTGTAATCTGCTTCTATGATGATTTAGTTCAGTTGGAGGTCTCGCCTCGGGAGCTGTTGTTTCACAGTCACCACCTCGGCTAGCGCGTTAAAGAAGTCGTGAGGAGCAAAATTCCACAACCTGGCGTCTGTGTCTGTTAAGGCTAAGAGGTTAAACGTATGACTTTATCTCGTAGTATGATGGTACAGGGCGATTCCCTCAAGCATTCCCGTACGCCCGTAGATGAATGGGCAATCGAATTGAAAAACTTAAAACAGTAAGTGTCGAAAATGCTCTCATTCAGCCTTGTAATGCATTTCAGCCTCATGATTCTTCAAAAATTCGGTGCGAATTACATTTAAAAATCTGAAGCACACTGTTGAACATTTAACTCAGAAGCCGCGATCACTTACTGCTCTATAAGTAGTTAACGCTGTACGGAAGCTTAGCGCAGACTAGCCAAGACCATGACACTGCCCTCCTTGAGCCGACATTCTTTTGGGAGTTCTTAAACGTCTTCAGAGTTCTGAAATGTTTCTTTCAGACGGTAATTTAAATTGGTGTAGAGTAGCTCCTGTAAAGTGCAGTGTTTGTTTCTGTAGTTTCAGCTGAGTGTTGCCATCCGCTCGAACTATGCTTGTTAAAAACTAAATGTTTCGTTTTGTAATGTATTTGCCGGGATGAGTGGCTGGGTTCGATCCTCGCTCAGTTCGGTGCTATCTGAAGGTGCTCAAATACATCAGCCTCGTGTCGGTAGATTTAGTGGCACATAAAAGAAATCCGCGGGACAAAATTTCGGCACCTCGGCGTCTCCGAAAACCGTCAAAAAGTAGTTAGTGGGACGTAAACAGTATTAACATTATTAAAATGTTTTTCTTGGCCGCACTACTAGTTATTAGGGGCATAACCGTTTAAAATCCCTGCGATTTATGCAACTCTTCCTACTGATCTTACTTGTGCACGAAATGGCCCTTAGAACCGAGGAAGTATAAATGCAGTTGATCTTAAGAGTACTCCCTAAAGCAACATTAATTTTTGATGATATAATTCTCCATGTGCATCATTCCTCTACAGTTCGCAATGTGGGAAAAGCATTGAAATATCGATAATTAAATTAGATATAGTTATGGAAAATCGTTTGTATTATCCATTGTAATTGTATGCGTAGATTATAATTTTCTTGTATAATCACGCGTATTTAATACATTTGAAAGTATATTTTCCTTGTTCTAAAGACTGTTCCTTGGCACTGCAAACATTCTTCTGTAATTCTGGCGACTTTCAGCACATCTCTTGTTTCCCAGTATCGACGTTGTTCCTTATAAAAATAGCGAGACGGAAGTTGAACAAGAATGCGATGATCAGTTCGGATTTTGACCACAAGCGCTCAAAATCTTGCTTCAAAGGAGACCCGAAATAAATGAGGACACATACTGCCTCTATAGATTAAAAATAGTTTGGCGGTGTTTGTTGGAAGTAGAGTAAAATCATGGAAGAAGTTCCACCAGATTCCGAGGAGGACAGAAGAATAATAGTAATGCAGAAAGTCGTAATGAAGCAGAGTAAGACGCGTGAACGAGATGATTGATTACCTGTGGGAGTGTAGTGAAGTCTTCTCTTCGTACGGGTAACCATTTCCTGTAGAGAAAGCTGATTGACGTAACGGCGGAAATGAAGATTACAAAATCAGTTATTTTGTTTATGGTGTTGGTAAAGGTCAGTGAGGTGTTACGGCAGAGCTGGCTGGTTACTTGTGAACTCTTCCATAAAGTTTGTGATCTTCATGCGAAAGTTGCTTGCTCAAACATGGTAAGAAATATCTTGGGATAAACGTCGGAGCTGTTGAAAGGAGGGGTTGTGCTTCGCTGTACGGATGGTAGTTCAAGAGTGACACTACGAACATGTGCTGGTTCGTAACGACTACAGCAGCGTTTCCGAACTTCTTTGGCCACGGATCCCTTTCTGGAGCGAAAGATTCTCGTAGAACCCCAAAAGATGCTAAATGTCTTTACATATTCTGTGAGGCATGTTGCACACGATACATATACGGAAGTATGAATAATTATTTAAATCTACAAAATGATATTGCTGCTACTTAACCAATTTGAAAAATGTTAAAATGTTACCTGCACACTCGAAGTGAAGAATGTACTTGCTTATTGTGGCAGAGTTTGTCAACGTCCCGTGTCACAGAAGTCTGTTGAAGACTCTAACTTCGTCTGCGTCCAAGCGAGCTTGATATTTAGTTTTTGCAGCCGTGTATCTCGAAAAGGCAGTTTTTCAGGGGTACGTAGAACCAAAAGGCAGCAAGAGCAATTTAGATTTCGTGAATCATAGAGTGCGGTAAGTTGTACCAAGATCTTATATACTCAGACCGTAACATAGGAGAAAACATGGCGGCCGTAGAAGTCCGAGGGAAGTTCGGAATTCTTGGAGTGCAGGAGGTGGGAAGAGCGCACAAAATCAGTAGACGATAATGCAAGGAAGGAATCTGGTACGAGTAGAACCAGTGTTGTGTGTGGCTCTGATTCAGCCTCTTTGAGCTGGGGTTTAGCTAAGAAAAGTTACGACACTAGACGTATTTAACGAGTGCCTTATTCGATGAAGTCTCCGTACTTCAGTCCCTGAATTGGCTAAAGTTTGATACTCTACTGCTTTCAGAGAACTTAGTGTTCGGGCTTGAAGAATAAAGTTCCTATCACATCGTATTTCAAAGATGACCTGACATAAGGAAGAGGAAAACTTGTGAGCTACACTGCTACAGTCTGAAGCGAGAGGGGTCCAGGGATTAACGCGCGCGGATAAGCCGAGGGGAAACATCGTAATTGGCCAAATAAACTAAGTTAAGTATGGAGAATCTGAGCGGCACACTGTTTACCAGGTAACGGACTGACGGTTTAGAGGGCTTTCCTGAAACCTAGTTAGGGGCACGCCCGCTCGGCTTCGTTCTTTCAGAGTGAATTTTAGTTTTGAGGAATGACAAAACGCCATGTTCGCCACAAAGTGTTGTCATGGTGAAGGCTCGACACATTCAAAGGTGTCGTGCTTCACCGTCTGACCCTCGGGCAATATTTTCATACCTCTGTGCATTCACGATTCAAAGACGGAGACTGAAATCCAGTGAGTAAAGCCAAGGCAGATGCCACGTCACAACTAAGCGTCCCCCATGTCCAGTTATATGAAGTTATTCATTCGTCAAAACATTGTGATGAGAGGTACAGTATATAGTGCGGGAAGATTCTGTGACGCTGTGCTAACTAGGTTTCTACAAAGAACAAATTAACATATCCAAGTCAAAAACTATCAGATACTGTTCGAAGACTTCGATTTGGTTTACATATTTCTTTTCTCCTTCCCTGCAGCGTAAACAAGTATGTCACATCCTCGATATTTGAAAACATTTACTTCTAAGATGTGGAAGTTCTGGAATAGATTTATCTCGTGTGAATTATTTAATGAAGAAAGTACCTGCATTGAGTGGACACGAAATATATTTTGCTTTAGGGTGAAATTTCTTACGCCTGAAGTAACACACACATGACCGTTTAGCTGTACAACGCTCCAGTGAATCTAGCTACAAGTGTACAACGGGGTTTGCTGCGCGTCTTGAGAATTTAATTAAATTTTCTTAAATTCAAACGCCTCCCCTGCGAACCACGTGACCAGTGAAGCAGATAGTCGAGCCGCAGGCGGCTGTCTGTCGAGAGACCACACTAACGAATGGTTCACCGAAAGGCGGCAGTCTAGATAAAAGTAAACTCGTGTCCTCACACCGAGGTGGTGCAGCTCTTTTCAAGTGGTGGGCTGCATGTACCAGCTCTCCTGCCATTCTTAAATTTATGGCAGTACCGGGAATCGAACCCGGACCCTCGAAGACGGCAGCTAATAACACTAACCGTCACGCTGCGGAGGCGGACGTCAGTCTAGATGATTGACTGATATGGCTTTGTAAGAATACTCAACAAGGCTTAGCTGAAAGCAACGGGAAAGTACAGCCGTAACTAACTCCCGAGGACATGCAGCTCTCTTTTTATGAATGGTGCACTAATGATGGCTTCCTCCCGGATAAAATATTACGGAGGTAAAATAGTCCCCCATTCGGATCCCCGGGTGGGGACTGCACGAGAGGGGGAATCGTCAAGAAGATGGATACTAACATTTTGCGAGTCGGAGCGTGGGATGTTAGAAGTTTGAATCGTTGTGGTAGGTTAGAGAATCGGAAAAGAGAGATGGATAGACTAAAGTTAGATGTAGTTGGTATAAGTGAAGTACGTTGGCAGGAAGAGCAGGATTTTTGGTCAGGCAACTACAGAATCAACACAAAATCAAACAAGGGAAATGAAGGAATTGGTTTAATAATAAGAAAAGAGGGCAGCGGATAAGCTACTACGACCAGCATAGTGAAAGAATTATTGTTGTCAAGATAGACACCAAACTGATGCCCTTCACCTTCTCTGACCAGATGCGCCTCACATACTTTGGTCATGGAGACACGGCAGTAGACGTCCCACGATGAAATTAAGATGCACATTGTAGAGGAAATTCCGTCACGTTCCAGAAGTGTAGGCTGTAACTAAGACGACAAATATTAAAATATGTTCACACACGCTGGATTACTAAATGTTCTCGGGAGAAATAAACTTAACTTGGATCGCCTATGTTGAGATTCACTCCATAAGAGTTGCTAATAAATTTTCACTAATTTTAACAAAGCAGATGTCTGCTTGCATGGCAGAGTTCTCCTTCCACGTGGTTACGTTGAAATGAAATGTTGTATGGCTTTTAGTGCCGGGATATCCCAGGACGGGTTCGGCTCGCCAGGTGCAGGTCTTTCTATATGACACCTGTAGGTGACCTGCGCGTCGTGATGAGGATGAAATGATAATGAACACAACACATACACCCAGCTCCCGTGCCATTGGAATTAACCAATCAAGGTTAAAATCCCCGACCCGGCCGGGAATCGAACCCGGGACCCTCTGAACCGAAGGCCAGTACGCTCACCGTTCAGCCGACGAGTCGAATGTGGTTACGTTGAAAAGTAGCGACAGCAAAGTAGACCAGAATAGCGTAGATCAGAGTAAAGAGCGATTTACTTCGAACATGACATTTTATAGTCTTGACTCGGGAGGCGTGTACTTTTTAAAGACGATCATTGGTTCACGGGGTCTCTTATAATTGGCTACGACTGTTCTCGAAGTTTGCTCGCAGCACAGGTCGTCCGCACGAGACACGCTGGAAACACAGGCTTGTCGCGTGACCTACCTCGCACCCAGTCGAAGACGGATCAATACATCGCCCTTCTGAATGATACAAAAAACTGGTTCGGTGCCCACACACAGCTTTGCAAATGATGAATACAGCTCCCGGTGTACAATAAAACTTTTAATGTTGGCTCGTCTTAAATATTCTAAAGATGGCCAAATTTGAAGGGGACATCATGAATATTAAGAGCTCAGATAGAAGACCACTTCTAGGGAAAGAGGACAAGGCAGGAAGATATCCAACAGTTCTGTCAAGATAAAGAGGAGGCTGTTGATGCTGATGAAATGGGAGACCCAATTTTGAGGTCAGAATTCGACAGAGCTTTGTGAGAGCTAAATAGGAAAATAGCGATTTGTGTGGGTAGGCTTACGATAGACGGTATGTCCTAAGGAGCCGTCCGGTTTCTTTCTTACTAGAACATCCATCCTTTCTTCCTGCAGATTCTCACCACCATCTAGCACAAATAAGGCATCCTCACGACACTCGCCAATAGGCCGAGCCGAATTTGTGAGCCATCAAATATCCAGGTGGAGATGGACACGTTCAAAGTCACGTTCAAGGGTAATGGTTACAGCGATTTCCAGATTCATAGAGCCCCTCATCCCAGAGAAACGATCAAGCAAAGCTCACAGAAGGAAGAAGTGAAGGGAACTGCCTACTTGCCTTCACACCACCACAGTTCGAATTGCCAAGGTCCTCCGCAAACACAATATAAAAACCGTGTTTGTCACCGCCACTAAAATTGCTCACAGTCTGAGTAAAACCAAGGACAAATTGTCCCAACTTTTACATCCTGGGGTATGTGAAATTCCCTGTACTTACGGTAAGGTATACATCGGCCAAACATGCTGGTTCATTGGCACCCGTATCAAGGAACATGAACGTAATATTCGTCTCAACCAGCCCGACAAATCGGCAATAGCGGAGCACGCTCTATCGTCGGGTCATGTATTGTTCAAAGATGCTCGAGCTCTTACCCACACTAGACACTACAGGACCAGGATTATACAGGAAGCTGTGGAAATACGTAGAAATCCTAACAGGCGCACTGGCTATCAATTAAGTAATACCTGGTTGCCATTAAGAATTTATGTAGGTAGTTCCCTTCCCTGCCCCTTCACTATTGTTATTTCGTCTCGGTGTTTTCCCAATTCGTACTTTCCTCATCGCCGGATGTTTCATTCCAGGCTTGTGTCAATGTCATATGTTACGTACACATGCTGTGACCCGCTTAGACTAATTCTGAAGGTTCTGTCAGCTTCCGCTTCGAACGCTAGCGCTGTGCCACGTCCGGGGAGCCATCTGGTGACGAATGAACGTACCATTTCCACTTCTATTATAACGTCTAAATTTCAGAAAGTCGCTATTTAAGAAGCCTTTCTCGTGGACAGTCGTGATTTTCTTCTGATCACGCAGAGCACAGTTCTCTGAGAAATGTCAAGAATTTCACCTTATTTTCTTGAGACGGCATCAGCCCAAAAGCCTATAGAGCATCTGATGGCAAGTCCCTACAAATGAACCATTAGGTTTAGAGTCCTTTGTCGTTTCTTTCCGTTAAGAGTAGCATATCTTGGTTAGGAACCCGGGGACGGTATTATACAATCCCGGGTTGGTCTCATTTCAATAAAGGTGGAGTCGATGACATAATCCACCTTGCCAATAGCTAAATGGTCCCGACCAGAAGTGGTCGTGGTGTTGTCACGAGGATCGTGTTTCAACCCTCGGCAATCAACCACCCAAATGGATGGGTGGTCTACAGTGTCAAATTTATTATGTAAATTTTCAGGAATTATTTTCCAAATTAAGGCAAAATAAGGGTCAACAAACGTTTGTGCGTGTTCCAGAAGATAATTTAAATAAAATGCTCCTTAAGCATTTGCAAGGGAACGGTTCCAAGTTCTTGTAGAATAGTAAACCCTTGGTGACGGTTTAACATATCCGTCCCCTTTGCTAGGACGGAGCCTCCCATTTTCAGTTTGTTCTTTTTTAATGTGATATTTGTTTTTACGATGAACCTTAAAGTTAATAGTTTGAGTGCAGCGTTCAACCCTTCTTTTCTTCATGAGGCCTCCACATATTAGTTCCTAATTAGCGTCGACCTCCAAGATCTTATGCTACCATGTTTTTCCTTCATTCCCACCTAGATATACCTGCTCCCTTCACAAAGCTGCAGGTTCTTATTGGGTCTTCTTGAATTTTTTTTCTCTTCACCTGGTAGTCCTAGAGTGGAGAGTCTTATTCTACCCAGCATCTCACATTCGAAAATTGTGTGTTCAGCTGATTCCTCTGCTTCATTGCATTTCCTACATATGTTGTCTCTTATTACTCCAATTGTATGTAGGTGTTTTTTAGATGACAGTGTCCTGTCAACAGTCCTACTACCTATCTTCTATTTTCTCTAAGTGTCTACAGTTCTTTAGTATGTTTCTTGTTTGGTCCCTTTATCAGTTCCTTTGCAAGCCTGCATCCTAGAGTATTTTTCCAGTTGTCCATTTGTTTCTTTTGTACCCATTTTCCTATGTAGTGTTGGCTTGTCCATAGGAAATCCCGCATACAGGTTCTGGGCCCACAAAATATGTTTCTGCCCCTTTTCAGCCCAGTTTATCTGCCTTTTCATTTCCTTCTATACCTGCATGCCCTGGTAGCCATATTATTTTGACAGTGTTGTACTTTGAGAGCTTCAGGAGAAGTGAGTGGCAATACCAGGCAGTTCTGGATATTATCCGGACTGCTTCTAGTGCCTCAATGGCCGCAAGGCTGTCCGTAAAAATGAAAACGTTCTTATTCCTATATTCCTTTTCAGATTTTCTTCAAGGTATGTTGTGATAGTTATCACTTCAGCTTGAGAGACTGTAGTGTGTTTGTCCAGGCTCATCTGGATTGATCTGTCAGGTCTTCCCCCGTTGATCCCTCCTCCTGTGTCACCCACAGTCTTTGAGCAATCAGTCTACCACACTGTATCTACTTTTTCAGTATTCCATTTGTTGATATCCCAGTTTTTGATTTATTATGTGTTAATACTCTGTTAATTTTACAGTGTCCTAGATTGGGTCTTTGTGCATTCCAGCACTCTGATTATGCCAGTCTATATGAACCCATCCTAATCTGTCCTTTTATGAAACTGCATAGTGATGGGAGGTCTAGCAAAGTATTCAAGGCTTCTGTCGGCGTAGTTCTCGTAGGCCCAATGCATGTCATTCTCTGTAGGCTATCCAATCTACTGCTGGCTTTTCCTTGACTTACTTTCTGCCACCAGATGATTGCAGCATACGCCACCAACGGTCTAATGGTCATTGTATATATCCGCATTACCACTGATGGTTTTAGGTCCCATGTCTTCCCGACGGTTTTTTTACATGCATACAGCAAGTTCTTGGCCCAGGTTATTTTCCTTTCTATATGTGGATTCCAGGTTAGATTTTTATCTAACACTACACCTAGGTGCAGTCCCTGTTCTTCCATATATATATCTTGTCCAAAGAACTCTTTCCCTCTAATTTCCTCCTTCTTGTAAAAGTGACCAGGGTTATCTTGTTCGGGTTGACTGATAGTTGTTCTTCCCGACACCAGTTCTCCACAAGGTTAAGTGATCTTTGCATGAGGTCCTGGATAACACTCATCACCTTACCTAGGTCATCTGCGTATCCTTGTGTATAGAAACCTTGTCCGTTGAGCATAGCTACGATTTTGTTCACTACGAGGTTTCACAGCAGAGGCGAAAGAACTCCTCCCTGAGCATTACCTCGGGTGGCACCAACCGTCAGCGTTTCTTCAAATGGGGTTGCTTTTATCTTTCTTCCGTCTAACATGGATTTAATCCATTTGACGTCGGTTTTACTCACCTTGCTGTTTTCCAATGCTTTGATCATAGTCATAGGTTGTATTGCTGAAGGCTCCTTCTATATCTAGAAATGCCGCCAGTGCAATTTCTTTATATTGTAGGTTCTCCTCTAGTTTCCAAACCAACTGATGGAATGCCACTTCAGTGGATCTGCTAGGTATATATGCAAACTGATTTTCATGTAACGTTGAGTTCACTTGCACAGTTCTTCTGATATATTTATCCAGAATTTTCTCCATTTCTTTCGGCGTAAAGGAGGTTAAACATAATGGTCTGTATGCTTTGGCTTGGGCATAATATGTCCCTCCAGACTTAGGTATGAATACTGCTTTAGCTTCAGACCATGATTTCGGCACGTACCCTAAAGCTAGACTAGCTCTGAAATGGTCCGACAGGGCATTGACGAGTATCTCCCGTCCTTCCTGTAGTAGTATCCGAAGTATCGCATCTGGCCCCGGAGCCTTTATAGGATGAAACTTATCGATTGCTCATTTTACATGGCCATGTTTTATTATTCTGTTGGCACAGTTCCAGTCTGCTCTTCGAGCTCTGGTCTCTGTTCCAACTGTTTCTTCTTCTGTCATCTCCTCATCCTCGGCAAAGTGACACGCCATTAGTATCTCCAGCGTGTCCCTACCCGCCTGAGTAAATGACCCATCTGGTTTCTCCAGTGTCGCCACTTGATATATGTGGGTTGCTTTCAGAACCTTCTGGGGCTTTGCTGTTTCAGTGTATGTTTCCAGTTTTTCACAGAAGTCTTCAAGATTGTCTATCTTGCTTTCCGTATCTCTAGGTTATACTCAGGGAGTTTCCTATGATATACGTCCCACATACCATTTCTAGATGATATTCTGTGCAACATCCTAACCTATTTTTTCATTTTGGCTAGTTTGTTGTTCCACCACCTTACTTTTTTGGTATTTTTCCTTTCTTTGATAATACAGTTTTCATGGAATGAGTCTATAATGGCCTCTTCTAATAGGTCCACTGCCTCTTCCAATTCTTTCTGTCCTCTCACAATAATTGGAAGTTTTTGTACAACCTCCCCCAGAACTTCTCTGTATCTATCCCAGTAGTTCTTTTTGGGTCTCTGTACATCTCAATCCCACATAGTCTCGCATCTATTGCAAATTGAATGTGCTAGTGGTCTGCCAATGATGGTTCATCCAGCACTTTCCAGTCTTTAATAAAGTTTGCAATGTGCATAGTGCTTAGTGTAATGTCTATTGCCTCCCTACGATTTATATTTATAAATGTAGGCTTGTTTCCTAGCTTTTGTATCGTCAACTCAGTTCCAATAAACTCTAATAAAGACTCACCTCTTGCATTGCAGTTCGTGCTGCCCCATGCCGTGTGGTGTGAATTTGCATCTACTCCAAAAACTAGGTGTTCGCCTTCCCTCTTTGCATTGCAAATTAGGTTTTCATATTCTTGTGATGGGGCAGGTTAGTTGAGTCATATGGGAGGTATGCAGAGCCTACGGTTATTTCTCTGGGTCCTTCCCAATTTCTAAATTTAATCTTGGCCACGGTTAAGTCCCTTGAACAGTGTTCCTGCAACATAAAACGTTTGTTTCCTGTTCACAAGAAGACATGTTCTGGGTGTTTCCGATGTTGTATTGTACATCAGCTTACCTCCTGATTCCGCCAGTCCTGCTACTCTGCCCTTGACTACCCATGGCTTTTGAATCAGGGCCACGTCAACAGCCCCGGACTTGAACTTCCTGGCGAAATTGGCAACAGCCGCTTTTTTATGCTGAAGATTGGCCTGAAGGAAATTCAGCACCATCTTTATCAACATTGGGTTTCGTTTTTCCCCTGATGACCTGAAACTTGATCTGCTCAAGTCCGAGCTTAGCCTTAAGGCTTCTCGTTTTGAACTCTTCAAAGTCTCTTTCACCAAGGGCTAAAACTACTGTCCTTCCTGTCTTATCGATTGAAGTGGCATTCAGCACTCTCCACTCTTGCGTTAAAAGTTTGGTATCGTGCTGATTGATTCTGACAAGAACATCCTCCAACTTTCATGTTGTCAAAAGGAGGTGGGAACTCGGTGATGACCTTAGTCGTGTTCAGCACCTTTTTTGCGTCCGCCACCTCTAGTGTCCCCCCTTTCCATGGGTTGCAATTTGATACTGTATAATCCAGCCAACATTTCGTTTCTGGATTTGCACAGATCAGTACCATAGCTCCACTTTCCAGCCTTGGTGACTTAAGGAAGCCTGGCAGACATCCGCCTGACAGCGGCTTCACTTGTGCTATCAGAGCAGATGACAATTCAGTCACGTCTTCCTTCTTGAGTTTTCCATCTGGAAAAGTCTTAGGTATTATATCGTCCTTAACTGAGGATAGTCTTTCCGAAAAGGACATGACTTTTTTCCTTTTGTTTTTGGAGGATTGTTTTGTAGCCGAACTTGATGGCGTGCTTTCCTCCGACCTTGTTCTTTTGGGCGTAGTCATTGGCATAGCGTCTCGCGGATCCCTCTTCCTTGACTTCTCCACCCACGTCCCAGCCGCTCTCTTGGTTTCTTTCCTCGCCTTCTTTTCCTTGTAGTAGACACTTCTGCGAGGTGATCTATCTATATGCATCCTATTTTGTTTCGATGTCGATATCTTCAGATCTTTCTCAGTGAAATCTCCTGTTTTCTTATATCCAGAAGTCTGCTTTCCTGTTGCTTCTTCTGTTTCTTCGGATTTGGATTCAGCCTGTTCTGCAGGGACTTCTGTCTCCATATTCTCCTCTTGGGCCTGCCACTGGACCTGCTCTTCTGGAGCTCCCATAGCTTCCCTTGGTATTTAAGTTTTTCATTTGGAATGTCCATGGTTCCATATGACGTAGGGTTTTTTGCCCCTTCTAGGGTCCTGAGCGGCGTTCTCACCATCCGTGATGAGGCATTCCGCCTGACATTGTCCTCCCGCAACTCGGTCTCTCCGTAGCAGGCGCCACGCCCCTCAGCCGTCCATCCAACAGTCCACCCCTGGCCCGAACCCGATCAGGTTTGTTTCACCTTCAGTAGACCTACTCGCGTGGTTCCCACTTGGCATTCCCATGACTGCTTTCACAGCCATGGGTTCCCCCTAGGTTGGGTTCGGCCCGTTCCCAACCCGCGGCTCGTTCAGGCTACGTAGAGCAAAGTGATGTGTTGGTTCCAGCACACCGCAGAGAGCTTTTACCTCAACCAACAGCACCCACTTTATCTGGACCACCGTATCACCCATGAGGAGGTAACATGGATGCCTCCCTAGCATATGTGGGCGAGTTCTCCACTTCCAAGCCTTGGCTTGGGCTAGTAACAATCATACTGCCTCAAGATGTTTTGTGGCAATACCTGTTTTTGGTCCTCGAGAGGGTATTTTATTTCCCTCAGACCCTCCAGACAAGTCCGGAGGGCCCCCTATCCGCCACCTGGGACGCGCCCGGTAGGCGAACAAGCAAGAAAACCCCCACGAGTGTAGTCTAATTAGATGGCCCCCATATATTTAATTGGAGATGCCGTATCTTTATATTTTGTTGTTTGTTATTTGCGTTAGATTCGAACCGTAAAACCACTGATATAAATGCTGGTTGGGACTCAGGCTTTGAGCGGATGCAATACTGGAAATAGATGAGCATTTATTAACTGCGTTAAAATTTCAGACATGATTTGGAGGCTAGGTTCGGGCAATACTGCCAAATTGAGTGGGACTTACTACAATATTTTAGCTATGCAAGTGATCGAGTATATTATTAGGGGTCAATGACCTCGGGTGCTGACGAGGTGGCTTTGAATCCCCACTGCTCCGCTACTCCTTGGGTCACTGTGGTGCCAACTGCCGCTCGATTTGCTGCTGCAGACGCAGTCCGCTGCCCCAGAGCCATACGCCGATTACGGCGGTCCTCCCTCCGTCGTGCCACGGGGACGTCCGGAGCCCGGTCTTCTTGCGAGCGTATCTTTTCGTGACCACTGCTGCCAGCACGCATGCACAGTGGAGGACACTCCTGCCAAGTCGTTCTGCAATAGCGCGGAAATAAAATCTACCTTGACGTACCCCTACGATACTGGCCTCTTCGTCGTCGTAAAGGCATTGACTCACTCACAGTCACTCCGTCCACAGTACAGCCCGTGCTTAAAGCAAACCTGATGTGAAACGTCATGGGGTCGCTACTAGCGCCACACCACTTGAATCAACGTCATATTTCAGATATGTAAACACGCGTACCAACATTCGTTAATCTAGCACAACCCCTTCTTGGTGTTTGGATATTTTTTCCCGCCAGTGTATGTCCAGAGTCTGTCCAGCTTTCACTCCCGTACACTGAAATTGGTCTGAAAGCAGACCGATGTAAAGATAGTTTCCTCCTGGAGCTTTGCTGCTTGAATCTCACCATTCTGGGAGAACACACATCCTCGTTACCTGACATTCAGTTCGCTTAACATCATTTGTTTCGCAAAGGCTAATTTTCATATAATCTTTGCACCTAATTTCAAGTTCCAATTCAAAGATTGAGTGCCTTCAGTGTAGTGTGCCATTGAGACCAAGTCGCCGGCATACACCAGACACCTAACTGAATCCCTCCATGGCACTTTATACCTTTGAGTAGATGATCCATGTAAATTATGAACAACAAAGGTGAATGATTACACTTTTAGGTACCGCTGTAAGTAAGAAAACTCATTCTACCATCAGCTCCAACTGCAGCCTAGCCATAACACCAGAGTATGGTACTCTGTTCCCTTGCTCATAGATAGGTGCATCGACCAATCAAAAGGTACCGTACTAATACTCCATGCTAATCTTATTACTCATCCCTGCTTTCCCACTGTATTTCGCCTTTTCAGGTCGCTCGTGCCGCTTTATGACGATGGAGTTTTATCATTCCCTCCTCTTCCTCAGAATAATTGCACCGACATTGTCCTCGCCCTCCCCCCATAAGCTCCTTTTATGGTGAGAATATTTTCAAAATATTATTTACACCTGTCCACTGATTCCTTGGAGTTCACCTGTTAAAGGAGTTAAATTCCATGCCCAAAGTGAACGGGAAGTTCGGCAACCGAAGATGATGTACAGTATATCAACAACATAGAGACACCGTATTAATGGATTTCATATACACTGTCCGACTCGTTGGCTGAACGGTCAGCGTACTGGCCTTCGGTTCAGAGGGTCCCGGGTTCGATTCCCGGCCGGGTCGGGGATTTTAACCTTAATTGGTTAATTCCAGTGGCACGGGGGCTGGGTGTATGTGTTGTCTTCATCATCATTTCATCCTCATCACGACGCGCAGGTCACCTACGGGTGTCAAATAGAAAGACCTGCAACTGGCGAGCCGAACCCGTCCTGGGACATCCCGGCACTAAAAGCCATACGACATTTCATATACACTGGCGTAAAATCAAATTTTAACACCAAGGAGGAGTTGTGCTAGATTAACGAAATTCGAGAAGAGTGTCTGCAAGTCCGAAAGATGACGCTTATTATTCAAATTCCTGTGTTAGTCGACGAAGAATGGTGCTTGTAGCGCCATGTCTCACCTTGCAAAGCGAATCATGTTATTTCACGGCTACACTTTACATAGTATTGACCAGAGTTGTACTGTTTTTGTGGCGAATTATCATATCTTACCAATTTTCGAGCCCAATTTTGTGATAACTCGATTTCAACGTCTATGGAGTTACCATGTTTTAGAATTCATGTCAACGGTTATCTTTCTTTATAGAAGATACATTTCTGTTTAAATCGGAACTACAGTAGACTATCGGTTATCCGCGCTAACTGAGGATAGAAAAATTGCGGATAGTCGAAAAAGCATAATATTCCTAAAAGAAGTGAAACATATATTTAAGAAGGATTTTACTACATTAAAATACTCCAAAGTTAAATGGAGCCTGGTGCAAGTCTGTAGGTGACCTGCGCGTCAGTGAGAATGAAGTTCTACATAAGATGATTTCTAATGTTGAAGATAACACGAAAACCCAGTCCTCGAACCAGATGAATTAACCAACGAAAGTTACATTCCCGACGCAGCCAGGACCCCTTGGACTGCAGGTCGGCATGCTAACCATTTAGCCATGTAACCGGACAGTGACTCTACTGGTATATTATGATTGTTTAAATCTCGTTAGCAACCAAACGATGTATTAAATTCGCCTTGAATGCACGAGACTTCGAAAATCGGCCTCTTTGGTGCATATTAAGCTAGATTGTCAAAACCATGCCAACACGGCTTTGTACAGTTCTCTGTAATTGTCATTCTTTCGTGCTTTGACAAACCCTTCTATGAGTGGAAGCTACTCTTTTCTTCCCAATGTACTGGCGAATTGTTTCACCCAGGCCGTAAGTTCAAAATACATATACTGTGTAGAACTGTCTTTGAGTTTATCCAGTCTTCGCAGTTTCTGCTGTATCGTTAACAATACACCTTTGCGTTTTACGGACAGAAACCAATGGATAGTACTGCATTCAGAAGGCAGTCCCTTACTAAACTGAACTGAACCAGAACACGATCAATACGCCTGCTTAGAACTTGTCCAGATCACAGCGGATAACAGAGTCCACTGAAATTCGAAAGATGTACCTCCCACTCTGTCATATGTTAGTTGTTTATTTTCTGTAACTTCCAGTTGTACAGTAGAATTTCAGAAACTGAAGATACTTACCAGACACCAGGCGATACGAAGCTCTATGACGCTGGTACACAGTACAGTTGTAGGAGAACGGCAGTACCCGTACGACTGATACGATAGCCTTTAAAAATAACATCAATGGAGAGAATTTCGATCCTACGGTTCGGTTTGAATTCTGTCACGAAGCAGTGTCGCTATCCACAAATGCGCGTCATCACGACAACCCCCCCTGATTATGAGCGAACTAATCATCGCAACGATTTTTGCCTCCATAATTTATTTCGGCCTTTCCGCAACAACTTTCCCTCTGACTACTTTTCGGCCATGAAACTGGCAGGCATAGAGAAAATTGTAAATCTTGGCACAGATCCTTGTTACACGGCCCATAAGTATGTTTATGGTGAGAAAGAGCGTGTTTGACTGAAGTGCGCAGGGATTGACGAAAACTGAACAAAGACATTCTAGGAAGACACAGAAAACCTTGAAGTCCGTCAAAATTAATAAATGTTTTCAGGACATGTTAATAATATTCCATTCTATCTTATCTTTACAACGGTAAAGGAATTACAGTCTTATATTTAACAGTTTGTTCATAATATTTCTGTAAAATGTTGTTGTCGGAATAATTTGTTATTGTCGTTGTAGTGGACATTTTGTGTAGAGAAGACTCTTGAACGGAGGAAGCCTATATCTCCAAATACTTTATTTTTCGAAGATATAACTTCACCAATTAAAATATCCTTTTTTTCGGTCCGATTACAGGTGAAACACATGTTTGTTACACGATGTTGACTCTCGTCCAGCATCATCTGTGAGCCGGAAATGAAACGCTGATTGGATTACACTGCTAATTGTGTTACCTCCACTGACAGCTTTTTGCGGCAAAAGGCTCTGAGCTAATAACTGTCATCCTAATTATTGCTTCTTTTAATCGACTTTGAAAGGTAAAAGTAAGCTTGATATCGTGATGATAGCCACGCACATACAATCCGAACGACAAGCACATCCTTCGAGAGACAATGCTGCTTCTGTTTGCAATTTGGGCGGAATTTTCAACTTCGTCAGAATGTACGTCTAATTACTATGAATATTTTCACAGCGAATTGGACAGTTTTACAAATCACACCCCAATGTTTTCCAAATTATATATGTACTTAAGGACACTACACGAGAGCTATAATACAGTGGGAAGTAAGGGGACTTCTCTTCGGAGCTAGGGAAACTTCGTTTAAGGAAGGGAGGCTAGCCGGAAGTTAAGGAATGAACTTCGTGACGGAACGTCTGAGGATTGGTGTCTTCTTCCTCACCAAGGCAAAGGAGTAGACGTATAAGCCACACCGTGGATGAATGATAGACCAGGCGAGCGGATATTACCATCGCCATCAACCATAAGGAAAAGAAATGCCTCCTATTGGACCCCACAACAGTCTACGAGGTCAACTCTGAGCAGGCATTGGTGGTGAATGAGGAAAGGAGAGCATCATCCAGGCCGGCTAGAGCTGGGATGGATACAACGCAACCGTTTTATTCGAGAACAACCGTTGTTGAACGAAGCCGTTGCAAGAAAGTAAGAGTTGCCAGTTGCAGTGGCGCTCTGTTGTTGCGTTCTTCACCAGCACCGTCTCACAACTGGTACGTATACAAAGCCGTCGTTTTCCAATATACCTGACAGGTCGAATAGGCCATTCCGCCTGACGTAATCCGGACAGTGCTACGCCAGATTCAACGGTACAGTTACCAGAGTATTTTTTGAATTACTCTCGTTAATTATTTTGATTACACTCAGTCATGAAATACAGAACTAATGGATCTTTAGATGCCATATCATTTGAAACTAATACAAAACACACGACTTCAAATCCGTCTCTGTAATGACACAGTCGCAACGGCGGAACGCTCTCCTTCTGAAGGTGCTCAAATACTTGTCAGTAGATTTATTGGCACGTTAAAGAACTCACGCGGGACAAAATTACGACACCTCTGCGTCTCCGAAAACACGTCATCTGATTGAATCAAAATTTTAATACAATATGATGTTTTATGCATTGTTTATAAATTTCAGAATTATTTTTCCAACGAGAAAAGCTGTTATAAATTTTCTAAGGCTTCTTTTTTTCTTTTTTTTTTTTTCTCTGGGTGGTTGGAAAATGGCGTTCTTGGTCGCATTGGAATCTTTATATATCCAATGGTTATGCTACATGACAAATACGTAAATTAATTCATTTTTTAAATATTAGTTTGCATTTTTATTGGATAGAATCACTGGCTGGCCGGTACAGGAAGAGTCGCGGTTGATGCACTACCTCATGAGGAGGTTATTTTGTCTCAGCCCAACTGTTTCGTCTGACTCGCCAGCCCTTTCCTGGAAGTACCGCAGGGGGTATTCGTGAAATGTGACTGCCTTCTTGGAATTCAGCTGTTAAGTGTCCAAGGACCGACCCATGAGGGACACCCCAACTCTCATTTGCCACTTATACGTTGCCGCCGATTTTCAAGAGGAGAAAAATCCCGAAATGACACTAATGAAAGGTAGTTGTCGAAGCTTTTGCAGTAGTAACCCAGCTGAGGTCTAATGATGTCAGTATAGTCCCGTCCCCGATATCATGTGTCACTCGCAGTAAAGCTATGAAGCCACATTCGAAAGGATTGAAGCACCAATACTTGGCAGTTATTTCGGACGGGTCTAATTAATGCATCTTTCCAAACAAATGCGAACAGATATCTTTACTCACCGACATTGGAATGCCATGACATTAGATGTCAGAGTATTTTACACGTAGTAGTAGTATTTATTCATTCATCATGTCGTTTACATACTTACAGGGCTCTGTTTTATATATACATAACTCTTCTTCATTTGAGCTGACACTTCTTTAATAATATTTTTCTTGCATCCGCTGTTTAAACATGGGCGGTGCATTTTTAGGGAAGGAAATAGTGGCTTATTTTTTGTCCGACTCATTGTCTGAATGGTCAGCATTGAGGCTTTCGGTTCAGGAGATCCAGGGTCGATTCCCGGGTCGGGTTGGGGATTTTAATCGCATCTGATTATTTCGGCTCGGGGACTAGGCTTTTCTGTTTGTCCGAACACTTTCTTGTTCCTATTTAGGCAATAGACTGCAATACCAACCACCACAGAAACACGCGATAGTGATTACATCCTTCCGCATAGGGTTGGCGCCAGGAAGGGCATCCGGCCGTAAAACAGTGCTCAAGTCCATATGTACGACAGTTCGAACTGCGACCCCACAAGTGGGGGAATTGGTCGAAGAAGACGCTATTTTTGGTGATGCGAAATCATTTAGAGCCCCTAGCGAAATCCTTACTCTACGTCTAAACATATCGTACGTAATTTATTTCTTTATCAGCTCCTGAAAGTAGATATACTTAGTCATTATGTGATGTTTGGAAAATTACAGCATGTAATAAATTATTGAACTGTCTAATTAATTGATAATATGTATATATTTAATCACTGATAGGTCATTTTAAATTAATATGTATATATAGGGTTTTAATCATCCATTTCACGTCATTTAATTTCTTTGTATCGCGGCTATAACGTATTCTGAACCAACCACATATTGGGTAAAGTATTTCAACATCATTCATATTAATAGCTTGCAGTAAATTTTCCAATAGCTGTTGTGAGGTGACCAGAGTCAGCAGGCTAATTTCAGCCCATTTCCAGGAAATGTACGTCATCAAGGTTACGAGAGACCTTACCCTCTCCACCTACTGAAGAGACAGTTGAAACACTTTTCGAAGTTCGCTACCTGACGCTTTGATTTCGCGGCAAAGTTCAGCCTATGTGAATGGACGTAATGAAGCAACGTGATGGATTCACAGCAATACATAGGAGAAGGGATGAAACCTCAAATCTGACTTGACCATGTGATATGGCTGATAGAGGGAGACTTTTGAACCGATATACTTCGAAGACAAGAGCTGGAGAGGACATTCTTTTTCTTACTGTTAGACACAGAGACACTCGTGGAAGACACTCTTACTACGATTCTACGCCTGCACATCGGAGAAGATTTAACTTAGTTCACTTCGCATCTGAGTATATACTACTCAAAAGTTACTCTCATTGGGACCTGTAATCTCAGTGACGAGAGGTAGTCAACGGGAGACCGGTTTTGACTAGTATAGGGGAGGAGAGCTTTTATTATGAATTTAGTTACGTTACTGTTCCGTAATACGGAAGAATACAAGTGTATTCTCTCCATGAACATAACCCATAGTGGTTTTGCTTTTAAAATTAGGACTCATTACGACTTTATGTAAGGAGTACAGTAGGAGTGTAAAGGCAGGAAAGTCATATTACAGCTAGTGTATTATGCACGAAGCAAAAGCAGGACTGGAATCAAACAACAGATGACGCAGCCGGTACGAGAGATCCATCATCAATCATCAGCTTCCAGATAACAAAGTCTACAAATGGTGAGCTGTTGGCTTAAATTACTGCAAGTCTACGCGTTACAATTCATGTTCTTAGAGTTCATTTCATTTAATTTTTCTTTTGCTTCCGTAAGTTCAGATTTCGTTAATACGCCGTTACGTCACGTTTTTCATCCTAGTGAATAGCTGCTTTAATTTATAGTTTCTGAAATTATTATTAATGATAGTTAAATTCCAAGTTAGTGTACGTAATGATTTGTGTTCAGTCACCTCACCCCTGGGAGTTTTTTTAGTCTCATTACGTATTATTATTATTATTAAAATAAAATAAATAAATAAATTAGCCGTATGAATCCCCTAAGGGCTATGGCCTCCTGCAATGCAGGGACAGTGCTCAGTTTAGCTCATCAGGTGAGCAGGTCCTGAGAGCATTATTATATTGGTTAATCTGTAGTTTTTCATGATAACGTATTACCGCATATTGTAGACTTGTGTAGTCTCACCCCCGAGTGAATGCAATTGTGTTTTCTGGAACAACAATTCGCGAAAACGCACTGTTGCATTAATGACAGGTGTAAACTTTTATCCCAGGGAGGGTTCAGGTTGTTTCTAGGTAAAAGCGTTAACTTTGCACTCTTCGTTCTTGCATAGCTGCTTCTCCGAATGTTGTAGACGTTTCTTGTAATTTCTTGACCTTATCCTCCGTTGAAATTCTCCTGACATACATTGCAAGTGCATATCCTCCTTCCACTATGTGTTACGTGATGAGTTATCAAATCGCTACTGCATGCAAACGTCTATCTGTTTGACATTCGTCTTGCTATTCTCCCGAGTGCACCGAAGATGACCATCACGGTATCCTCTTCGTCGAAGCGTACAGTTGTATGCTGTATTTTTCGCCTCTATCGCCAACTATCGTTTTCAAGCCATATGCTTGAAGGCTGGCGCCCATGGGATATAGTTTATGGAGAAACAATGAGATATTAGTTATTTATATTTATATTAATATTAAAGTGACCCGCCACGTTATAATTTTGTCACACATCTGTGGGCCGAGTGGGTACGTCACAATTATGGTCGGTTCTGTTTCTCAGAATCGCGTACTGCTCGAAATAATCTGTTCGTCTGTACAATTTGTCACGACTGGTCATAGCTTGGTCGTTAGCCATGCAGAACAATGCCGGGCGATTCTTACCTGTTTATTGTACCAGTAAATTTAATTTCTCGTGTATGTTGTGAAAATTACGCATGCTATTCGAAGGCAAGTCTCTTATTGTGATGTTGGCCTAACGTCACTCTGCACGGAAATGTTTGTCGAAACAGTTAGTTGTTTACAATTTGTACGTAGAGGAATTGGCACTTGGTAATGTAACAGCACAGCCATCTCTCGCTACACGTTCCTCAGAAAAAGCCTGCACTATGCTAGACTTAACTAAAGTTGACAGGTAAGGTTGGAGGGAGGAGCACTGCACGTGCCATTTCACGATGTTGCCACATTCCAGCATTCCTTTCTACATGCTCTTACCCCTCGCTTCCGGCTCACTTGTTCCCTCCTTCATTCTGACCGCTGTGATCTGTTGTAGGCTACCTGGCCAGGCGGTGTCGTCCCATTTGCGATCACTCTTATACAATCAGGTTCTTATCAGTGACAGTGACAGGCTTAGGTTTGGCAACTTCCAGCAAGACGAGCTGCCCTGAAGTTTTATCTCCATGGCAACCGCAGTCGCCGCACCCTCGTTTCCATGGCAACCACACAGTCACTCCCTTTATCCCGCCTCGGCAGGCAGTAAACGGACCTTCCTGTAAGAAATGTCAGACACCAACTCTTATTATTAGCAGTATAGGATAAATTACTTTAAATAATTACAGCAGTGAAAATTGTTACCAAAATATCATATTTCAGTTGGTGTGTAGTGCCCGTGCTCAAATTTAGCTAAACATTTAACTTTACTCCCACATTTATTCGACAAGACTGTATAGTGCCAATACTACGTTGTAAGTAAACTCCGTTTCGAACGAGCTTTCTTTACTTGTGAACTGAGGGGTTTGATACGCTTCAAACTTTATTTGAACTGTTTTTGATTTGATTTTGCCCGTATATTTTGCTGTGCTGTAATCGAATACATTATTATAACCGAGACTTCGGTATAGGTTACAGAATATAGTTCTGTCGTTACTGAAAAATTAAAGTTAAGTATGAACTTGTAAGTGGTGCCGTTAAACCACGAAGGCAGTCGAATACCATCTTGTTCATAAAACTTGACCTGCTGTATCATATTCGTTACACCCTTCATTTGTTATGAGAAGAGATGCGAGGCGCAGGGATCTGTCCGTGCTTAATTACCCTCTCGAGTTGATTAATCACAAGATGATCCATATGACTTACGTAATAAACACGAGGGATAAAATCGCCAGGTTTGTGGCCAGAAATACAATTACAGTCGGTTTTCTGCTTTAAAAGGCCAGACTATAACGTCTTCATATGCCGAGATAAGATTTCGTAATACCTCAAGATCATTAGTCTGCCTTGTTTTAGGAGGCACAGTCTCTATTAATATCTTTATGGCAGTGCAATTCTGCAAGCATTCTTGTCCCAGTGCATTTTTAAGTCTTGTTCAGAAATACAAATGATCTTGCATTTTAGGTCATTTCTGAATACAGTAGGAGCCCGCCAATCATTCTGTCAATACCGTCGTGGTGTAATATCGAGTTCCCGTCAAGGTTAGCTCCCGTTGACGGCCACTCTTTACGCATCCAGCTTTCACCGACTGTTAACTTCAAAAGTAGCCTGTATCTCTTCCAGATGGGTTTATAATGACTGTCCATTTAGGTCTCAACAGTGTGACGACCGCGGTGGCTATTCAGCTGCTATTTCAACACAAGTACCGTTGAAGGCGGCAAGTGGAAGAAGGGGTGTTTCAGGGATTACATCAGGGTTGTGCTTATCAACAAACATCTGGAAGTAAGATGTAGAAAATTAAATTGAATAAGAAGTAAAATTAGCTCTCGTTCATACTATTTCCAGCAAAGTTCTTTATCTGAGCTATCGTGCATATTTGAATTTTACTTCCGTCTTCCCTTGAAACACAAATGCGTCCATCTAGAGACCAGCATTTCTGCAATAGAAGGAAATCCACTGCCAGATTTAGGATAATTTGTACTCTCACTTGTGAGGAATTCAAAGCTCACTTCACACGCTACAGTCGACCAGGATCATGGTACAGTGAGCTGGAGACACTGCGTGCACCAACCCTCCCGATCGGTCCAGCGTCTCTCTTCACCCTTCCAACGCAACGTCGCGTTCAGCTTTAGCAACCGACCCTCACCCAGGCGTGGTCCGTGAAACGCAATGTGCGTTCGAAATATCCATGTTCATGTATCCTGCGTTCTTCATCGACCCACTAGCCGAGTGATCCAGGGTTCTCTTCATTTTTCGATCGTTCTCTCCACGGTGAGTGGACGAGAAACAACCATTTTTATGGGGCTTCTCGTCACAGAGCTAAGAAGTGTTCGCGGTGGGTCCCCTCGTGTTTTCCCCGCTTCACTGAGCGAGGCAGAATGAGAGCCGAAATGGCAGTAATTTACCGGACGACGTCGCAGAGTGTGGTGTGCGCGTGCGATACATTAGCATTTCAAAACTTTCACAAAAGCATTGTAGACGGAGAGCGCCGAACGCGCCACTTGGAAGCCGCGAATTGTGACTTCTTTGTTTTTAAAACGGCGCTCTCTCACTCTTCCTGTTAACATCGTTTCTTGTTTGAGGATCAGCTCCGCCACATGCGAGAACTGTCCTTGATGAAGAAACCATGCGCTATGCATCCTCTCTCTACCTTAGGGGCCGATGACCTCGATGTTAGGCCCCTTTAAACAACAAGCATCATCATCATCAGTGAACAGTACTGGGATGTAAACCCGACACTACAAGAAAGGGGTTTCTGACATTAAAACATCCTGTATGCAATGTAATGCAATGCAATGCAATGCAGATGTATCGCAGAATGTTCAGACATCAATGAACGTATCGGTGAAGGTGAAGGGCTTCACAAACAACTGACATATGGAATTGTTTACAAACACACAGTCTCCCCCACGCAGTAATATTCCTTTAAATAAGTTTCCCTTTGTTATAATATCCCTCTCTTTTCTAAAGCTAATGGAATTCCTTAGACAGGCCTGACCTTTACCGAGCCTGACATTTGGACAAGAGCGAGCGCAGCCTTGACCCTACACGGTGTCGGTGCTTGGTTCGAACCCACACCAGTGTAGAGGGGGGTCATGAATCAATACGAGCACGAGCTGGGGAGGAAAGTACAAGCGCCTAAAAAGCGAATGCTCCTTCCTGCATTTACTACACCTAAAGGTGCGTTTTCCAAGGTGCGATTGTAGCCACACGGCGACAGCAGTCTTCCATCTCCGCGCATGCGCAGTTTGAATTTGGTCTGCGACTCGCTGCGATTACGGCTTGAGCCGCCACACTGGTGCAGTGAGCAGTGCTGGCGGCCGCAGTCGCTGCGACGGAAGTGACAATTGCTCAACACCTCCTCCGCAAGCACTCTCCTCTGTCATTCAAGGGCTGATAAAAGCCGAGCCGTGCTCAGATGTAAACAGTCTTCATATCTTGTCAAGATTACTGGGTCATAATTTATAGGAATGAATATACAGTGTAATACTGTATGTACTTTTAAATAAAATGCAAATCCCACACTGCATTATTATTTTTATACGTTTTTATTGATTCCTTCATTCCCTAGATTACACAGATGGAATGGCATGCAAATAATTGACATATTGGCGCAATTAATGTTGTGTCACTCAATTATGTTGCGGGTTTGTTAAACTTGAAGTTTACCGGGCCAGTTGACTGTGCTGTTAGCTGTGGGACCGAATCCCACTATCGACAGTCCTGAAGATGGTTTTCCGTGATTTTCCATTTTTACACCAGGCAAATGCTGGGGTTTTTCCTTAATGAAGCCACGGCCGCTTCCTTCTAGCTCCTAGGCCTTTCCTATGCCATCGTCGCCATAGGACCTGTGTGTGTCGGTGCGACATAAAGCCACTAGCAAAACAATCTTGAAGTCTATTACGACCACAGATTTACTGATCGTTATGTCTTACTGTAGAAACACATTCAGCTGAGCTAAACACTGTTAAAATAAGATTAAAATATCCGTACCTGAGAGTGAGTGCAAGTTTCTCAGCTGGGCCGATAAGCTTCTTGTACAGATTGCACGGGGTTTTCAGAATTTCACTTTTTAAAGTTACAGAATATAACTAAACACTCAGTCTGAAATACTTCCTGAACTTTGTCTCATCACTTAACAGATGCCTGTTAATTAAATTGTTATAGCGTCCTTCCTCATAGTGCGATTCAAATATACTGTTGACTTTCCTTCTTTTCGGGCCGAGAAACCACATTGACACTTCTTCTTCTTCTATTAAAATGTCAAGGAAATCCCTGCCACTAACGAAATCGCCCGTGCTCTGGACTGCGCGACTGGCGGCTGGAGTCGTGTCCAATAGAAAACACCCCACGTGCCCGTCGTTGCGGCTCTGGCCGCCGTGACGGTTACAGTCGCACCTTTACTGTTGTTCTTGCTTCAGACCAGGCACATTAACTGGAGATGTTGGTGGAGACCGGCTCCGTGGCGTGTGGGCCTTTGGCTCAGGGGGTCCAATCGGGTCTGGAATTTTTTTTAACCTTCCCTGGTTAACCAGTGGTTTGGGAGCTGGTTATGTGTGCCGTCTACAGCAGGTCGCCTGCGCGCATATGCGCATCCGCGAATTGTTAACCGCGGGTATTGTAAATATTTAACTCGAATGTATTAGCTGCCTCTGTGGATCAGTGATAGAGTGTCGGCCTCCGGATCCCAAGATAGCGGGTTCAAACCTGGCAGAGGTAGTCGGATTTTTGAAGGGTGGAAAAAAGTCCATTCGACACTCCATGTCGTACGATGTCGGCATGTAAAAGATCTCTGGTCACACATTTGGTGTTTACCCGACAAATTTCATTAAATCTCAGCCACAAACGCCCAAGAGAGTTTCGGTTTACTCGGTCTGCCATCTAGTGGGCCTAGAGTAAAACGGAACGTCGAAATTGACGAGCAGACAGCCAGATGGTGTCAACTTGAAATGTCTGCACACGGTAGCTGAGGCCATAAGATTATTATTATTATTCCAATGTATTACACCCAAGGTATTGAAACTGGCAGATATGTTAACACAATACCTGGCACCAGAACGCCGACAGTCGCAAGTTAATAAGGGATTTTCTCTTGCGACCACTACCAACGTACTGACCTTTGACCGTTCCTTTCATTAATTGCGGGCAGGAGTCAGGTCAGATTTACGGCTGCATGATATCAAGGCTCTTGATTATTGTTTTCAGACGAAGTACAGCTGGACAACCTACCTCTATTAATACTACGGCTGCGCGCCCACTGCAGGCGACTTCGCGCGTCTGTACTCCATACAGGTCTGTATGAGTTTCTGTAGTAGGCGTTGTCAAGTTATTAAAATTATTAAAGAAGGTAACATCATGCATTATTACATCAGGAGTCACAAACAGAAACCAGGGTGCGCCCACCAAATCTGCTTCACTAGGCGCCGCTTATGGCATCACAGACATACTTCTGTGAACATGTGAACATAATTGAAAATCTTTAGGTACTGTTTCCAAGTAAATGTGTTTTTAAATTGTCTTTTCATTTTAAATTACAACAGGAACTGCACGTTACCGTATTGAAATGATAATAATAATAATAATAATAATAATAATAATAATAATAATAATAATAATAATAATAATAATAATAAGTTATTTGTATTATGTCCCGCTGACTACTTTTTTATGATTTTTGGAGACGCCGAGGTACGGGAATTTTGTCCTGCATGAGTTCTTTTAAAGTACCAGTAAATCTACCGACACGGGACCGACGTATTTGACCACCTTCAAATACCATAGGTCCGAGCTAGGATCGAACCTGTCAAGGTGGGCACAGAAGGCCAGCGATCTACAGTTTGAGTTACTCAGCCCGTCATATTATATAAATAAATTAATTTATTAAGAGTACTTACCATTATCAACACCCACTTCCTCTGCAACTTTCGACCATAGTTTGCGTCGTATATCTTGAGAATGATAGCGTTTATGTTTCATATTCCACAGGGGTGTTCTTTAAAAACCGCACTTATCAACTTAATATCTATATCCATGACAAATGTTGATTTTATAATACTGTAGTAGTAATAAAAATAATGTTGCATATGACGTTGACAGACAACCGGATGCTTGCAGGAACCGTGGAGTACAGGCGACTACAAGCGACAAATCCCATTCGAGTGGGATCCGTCGCCTGTCGCCTGTTGTCGGCTATAGTCGCGTAAAGTCGACTGCTCGAGGTCGCTTGCAGTGGACGTGATTCCGTTACAATGGCACAATCTTCGCTTTGGGATCAGTCGCGCTAGTGCGCACGTAGTCGCCTGATCTCGTAATCGCGTGTAGTCTCTTCCAGTGAACGAGCAGCCTAATGGTGGTGTGATTGTTGTTTTAAGGGGAAGTACAACTGTACAACCATTCTCTATTAACACAAATGGTGGCCTGATTATTGCTTAAAGAAGAAGAGAAGCGCGATATGGAAGAAGAGGATGTGGAAGAACAACTTAACGATACTTCGCCATCTAAGCGTGTTAAGTTTATAATTAATGTTATTGCTGAAACACCTACTACATCAAGACAAGATCTATCTTCTTTGTCAGAGGTTATCACGGCTGAGTATCGTAATCAGTTTAGAACTTTTATTCAAAATACCTATGGATCTCTCTTTGCTCCTTATATAGTAAAACTCTTTACAGGACAAACTAACACCACCTACGGTATTCGCTATGAAGACGACATCGTGTGCAGTAACCTCTGGGCCAGCATTCTCCACAAGAGCCTGTGTATAGCCGCCATCTTGCACAATCGCCCCTAGGCTGGCTCCTTAAGTCCTATGTCTCCCATATGTATAGCCGCTATCTTGCACAGTAACCCCTGATCCAGGTTCCAGGAGTTAGTCTCATAAGAACCTGTGTATAGCAGCCATCTTGTGCAATTCACGCCGGAAGGGCATCTGGCCGTAAAAATAGGGCCCTGTGTAGTTAGGCCCCTCCATGTGATGCTCTCTTATGCGAATCCCCATTACCCTACTACTTAAGATGGCGTCGCGAGAATCCCCATTAGCCTACTACTCAAGATGTGTCGGGAAGGGCATCTAGCCGTTAAAGTGGGGTTAGGCTCCTCCAAGATAGCCGCTGTTAATGTCGGGAAGGGCATCTGCCCGTAAAACTGAGGTTAGGCCACTCAAATATGGCGAGTGTCCGCGTCGGGAAGGGCATCTGACCGTAAAATTGGGGTTAGCGCCTCCAAGATGGCGAGTGTGAGGTTAGGCTTGCTCTCTTATGCAAAATCCACGTCGGAAAGGGCATCTAGGCATAACACTGAGGTTAGGCCCGTCCAATATGGCGGCTGTGAGGTTAGGCTTGCACTCTTATGCAAAATTCACGGATCGGCTTAGCCATACTACTATACTAGGGGTCAAGAACCCGCATAGGTATACTGCTAGGGATCAATGACCTCGGGTGCTGACTCAGAAAAAATGCTGAAGAGGTGGCTTTGAATCTCCACTGCTCCCCTACTGCAACGGATTGTTCGAAATCTGCTACCTGAAGGACAGCTCCGAGCCAGACGCCCTGCAGTGTGCATTCCACTTACCCCAAACCACCACGGTCTGCGACTTCAGAGGTGTCAAGAGATAGTTCATTGGACGATGGAGTGGATGTCCGTTGTTTACCGATGAAAGACGGTTCTGCCTTGGTACCCGTGATGGCCGTGTGTTGGTTAGGAGGAGGCCGGGTGAGCGCCTGCATTCCACCTGTCTACGGCGTCGACACACTGGACCTACACCGGGAGTTCTGGTCTGGGTAGCAATTTCCTATGACAGCAGAACAGCTCTCGTGGTTATCCCACGCACCGTGACTGCAGATGTGTACCTATGTCCGTCTTGTGATTCGACCTGTTGTGCTGCTATTCATGAACAGCATTCCCGAGGGTGTTTTCCAACAGGATAATGCACGCCTCCCATGCTGCTGTTGTAACCCAACCCATCATCGCACGATAACTCCAGCGTCATCTACAACCGGCATTAACCGTCCCTGTCTTTACCGACCAAGTGCAACAGACATGGAACTCTATCCCACAATCTGACGTCCGGCACCTGTACGATACAGTGCAGGCGATTACACCGGCTATTAATGGACCAACATGGGACATTTGCGATGGCTTTTCTTGCGCGGATGTTAGCCTGCATTCTTGTACCTTTAATTAAATATGTTACCTCGACAAATATATTGCCAAAATTTCCTTATTCTGCATTCCTTATTTCAAGGTGTTTGGATATGTTTTTCCGCCAGTGTATTATTCACGAGGTAGAAGTAACACACGTGAAAGTAGAAAGTATGATTGCTGGTGCAAACAGGAGGGAACAATGTCTGGAGGAGATAAAGGCTAAGTTAGTGTAACCGCTACGGATTACACAGCATCAATAATAATAATAATAATAATAATAATAATAATAATAATAATAATAATAATAATAACAAAAGAAAATTTAAACTTCATGAGATTTAATAAAGTTAAATAAAACACACACACACACACACACACACACACGATAAAGACTGTATACATAGCATCGAGATATAAGTACCAGGTTAACCAACATGACTACAAAAAAAAGGAGATGGGAAGCGGGCTGGGAACCATACGAGGTCTGAAAGTAAGTTCGTTGTGAGGAAAACGAGATTAACGGTGATCCCTTTCTGAACACTCAGATTTACTCATTAAGTTATAAATTCAAAATAGCATATTGCAATGTATGTGCTAACGCACAAACGTTACGAAAAACATTTCTATCTTGGTTCTTCTAGAAACAGTATTTACAGTTTACGATGGCAGGGTATTCACCTTTTAAAGAAATGAATCGGCGTTAAAATTACAACCTGCAAATAAGGAGTGGTCCTATTTGAAACATTTACAAACGACACAAAGCAACAAAATAATAAAATTTAACGCAGAGGTCAGTTCAGTTGCAGCCTTTCCTAAACCCTTCAGTAAAAGGCGCATAGCTTCAAACTAGCGTACGTTAAATTGCTACAGAGTTACTGGAGGCATCCCCAAAGGTAATAAAACACATTAAAAACTACTTAAAAGACGTGAGAACAAAGTGGCATTTACATTAGATAAGAATGTTCAAACCAAAACGGGTGATTACCTCCGAAAATAAGGGTGGGGGGGGGTTATAACTAGCCGTGAGGGCTAAGTGATTTGATGTTAAAAATTGGCGAATGGAAGACACCCCGGAAAAACTCCGGCGCACAAAAATATTTAAATTAAGAATTTACATTTAAAATCCAGAACACGAACCAAACAGTGCTCACCTCGGAGGTCCGGTATTCCCATCCACAGGGCAGACAGAGGGGACCTCTGCTCCCTTCGCTGGTCAGAAATCAAAGACGACGGAAACAAGCTTGGCCCTGGCCAAGTCACCAAAAGCGGGAAATGGGGCAATCAAGAGATAGCCAATTAAGGGATGGGAATTACACTCGCGGCTCTTACATTCACCAATAAGAAACTGTTATTCTGGCCTATCACAGAGCGCTTCTAATAAAATCTTTTGCTGAACCAGCATATTCCCGAATATGAAGAAACAACTGGAAAAGACCACTTACACGTGGCAATACACCCTGCCTCACAAGTTATTACCTTAAACCTTAAACATTTTGCACAATAAACAAATTAATTTTGTGGAGTTGCAGAATAATTGAATAACCTTAAATATCTTATACGCATAATTTCAAGTTACATGAATGATTTAGAGTTCACATTCCCAAATTAAAAGACACTGTTCTTGATGTACGGAAAATAAAACAATTTATATAGTATGGCAAATTTCCAAAAGTTCTTTTTTGCCCTCATTCACTGTCAATTTTTTAAGTCAAAACAAAATAAACAAAATTTAAAATATCAAAAGTAAGACGACGACTTTTGTCCTTCGGTAACATTCTAACATTCTTTTTCTTGAGGCTTTCCGAAATTGCATAAAATGGTACACAAAATCTTTCGAAATACCGCTTTATTGTCACCATGACAGTTACGAATGAACATGAACCGGCTCCGATGTGATGTTACCTAGGAGAAGCTTAACGAAGGCATAGAGTATTGTAGTGGCAGCTTCTCACTGTGTATTTAACATTTCATCTTTGATAGCCGTGGTAGAGCAAAATCCAAAACCTGCGGCAATTCGATCTCTGGGGTTAACGAAAAAAATATTAAATATGGAGTCACAAATAGGACACTTGGACACACTGTCTGGCCAACAGGAGAAATTGGTGCACACTTTGTAGAGGACGAAATGGCTATCCAGCATATGGATGTAAGGATACGGATATCAGCCTGCAATTTGGGTGGAATTCTCAGTTTCTTCAGAATGTACGTCTGATTACTGTGAATCTTTTCACAGCAAATTGGACAGTTTTACAAATCGCACCCCGATGTATTCCAAGTTATAGAAGTCCTTAAAGACACTACATGAAATTAAGGAACACAGATAAAAGTGGGCTAAAAACCATTAGCGACGTGCAGGAGGTTTAAAGGTGGACGTCTGTAGTTCATTCTCTTCCTCGAACCTACTACGCTGGCGTAGCAGGGGGACACGAGATACCCCCACGTGGCGGATAGGGGGGTCCTAACCGGATTGCTGGCGGACTTCACCGATATAAAATACCCCTCGCGGACCAAACACACAATTCCCTGTGGGTGAGGGATGCAGACGAAGAATACATCCACGGTATCCCCTGCCTATCGTAAGAGGCGACCAACGGATAATCAAATTAGAACCATGGAACTACTTGTGATTAGTACCACCACGCGGGGAGTAGCAAACGAGAGCACGACGGCTTTTACAGTACCTGTGATTAGTAGCACTATATGAACGACACCATGGTTCTGCTTTGCCTATGCTTAGTACCCTGTGTTTAGTCCATTTATGTGAGGAACGCCATAGGTTTGCGTTGCCTGTAAATAGCGCCGCAGTGTGCGAAACACCATAGGTCTGTGTTACATGTGCGAATTTTATTTCCTGTGAGTAGTACCATAATGTGTGGAATACCGCGAGTCTACGCTACGTTTGATTAGTATCGCAACATGACAAATAGCTTGATTCTATTTTTCTAGCGAAAAGTGTCATTATGAGGGGCCGATGGCCTGGATTTTGGACCCGTTTCGACTACAAGCATCATCGATTCAGTATTGTGATTTAGACGCAGTCCCTTGGTCAGTAATACTATTATTTAACGCTAGTTTCTGGCAATGTGAGGCATTGCGGGTCTGCAAGCATAATTGCATAATTGGTGGCCATACAAATTTTAGCGAAAATGGAAGAGTATGTATAGGTACTTTAAGGCAGAAACAGGTTCCAAGAAGAACATTCCAGGAATCATTAATGAACAAGGGGAGTGTGTATGCGAGGATCTTCAAAAGGCAGAAGTATTCAGAGTATGTGAAGATTGTTGGTTACAAGGATAATGCCCAGATAGAGGAGGTGACTAATAATAAAGAAGTATTAACATTTACCTATGACAGCAATGACATTTACAGTAAGATACAAAAGTTGAAAACTAGAAAAGCACCTGGAATTGATAAGGTTTCGGGGGATATACAAAAGACAATGTGGTTGGGATATAGTACCATATCTGAAGTACTTGTTTGATTATTGTTTGCATGAAGGAACTTTTCCAAATAAATGGAGAGTTGCTATAGTAGCCCCTGTATATAAAGGAAAGGGTGATAGACATAAAGCTGAAAATTACAGGCCAGTCAGTTTGACATGCATTGTATGTAAGGTTTGGGAAAGCGTTCTTTCTGATTATATAAGATACTAGCTGATGTACCCGTGCTTCGCTACGGGATTCTCAGAAAGACTGACTTTGTGGTTTTCTTAACCTGAAATCAACAAAGGTCATTACAAAAACGTAAGTATGAATGTAGCGATTAAAAGCAATGCTATCATATAAAATACTCGATCAAATGGAAAGCCGCACGTTTTATCACTTTTAACGAACAGTGCTGCGGTTGGATTGTGGTGCCAATCTAATAGTCCAAAGTTCCAGAGCTGGGATGACCAGGCTGCAGATTGCCGTGAACACTCATCTGCTATTATTCCGCTAAATATGCACACTGTTCATTCCAATCAATGCCTCAGAGTAGGGATTGAATAGCCCGAATGCTATGACGATCCAGTGTGTTACGTACCAGTAGAATCAGAAAATTTATAAACCAGGGGGATGTCATGCTAAAGAAGAAAGTTATCTAACTCCCCAGCTACTTCCCATCAATATTCAGGCAGGCTGTTATACTCTGTACGACTGGGCGAGTTGACCGTGTGGTTAGCGGTGCGCAGCTGTGAGCTTGCATCCGAGAGATAGTGGATTCGAACGCCATTGTCGGCAGCGCTGATGATGGTATTCCGTTGTTTCCCCACTTTCACACCAGTCAAATGCTGGGCCTGTGCCTTAAATAAGGCCTAAGGCACTCCTAGCCCTTTCCTATCCCATCGTCGCCATAAACCTCTATCTCGGTGCGACGTAAATCAAATAAAAGATACTCTGTACGCAGCAGTAATCCTATCTACCGGAGATGAAGGGCAACAGATGACACAAAGCACATCACGACAAACAATGGTCAAAGTAATGTTATTGTTGATCAATGTTATGAGCTTTCTATATTGTAGGCCTTCACATTTAGTTTTCTTTCGACTCTGTGATTTTTAAAATATTTTATACAATAAACTGTAGTTTCTTATTCTCCGACTTTACATAGCGATTTTCATTAAATACTGTTTACCCATTTCTGGTTACTCGGCGCTGATATGGCCTTAGTAACAAAAATCCAAAATCATTAATATCTTTGTGATCATAGCCAGTACGGTAACAATGTATAAGACATGAATAATAGGAAATTTAATACTATATAACCCTAGTTATGTAGCATTCATCGATTACACCTCTAATAAGAAATATTTGAGAATTACATTTTAGGCCTTCCCCTAAATTACCACTTCACTCAGCGTGAATAAAATAATTTACAGCCTAGACTATAGCGACTTATTTCTTGACTTTGCATACCGATTTTCATCATGATAGTACTACGAATAACAATATTTGAGAATAATATTTTAGGCCTTCCCCTAAACTACCATTTTTCTCAGCGTGAATACAATTATTGATAGCCTAGATTGTAGCAACTTATTCCCCAACTTTGCATACCCATTTTCTTTAAAATACGACCACTAATAACATAAATAGTTGAGAATTCAATTTTAGGCCTTCCCCTAAACTACCATTTCACTCAGCGTGAGTAAAATGATTTATAGCCTATATTGTAGAGGCTCATCCCCTGACTTCGCATACCAATTTTCATTAAATTCCCTTCAACCGTTTTCTCGTGATGCGTGTACATACAGACAGACAGACAGACAGACAGACAGACAGACAGACAGACAGACAGACAGACAGACAGACAGACAGACAGAAATTACGGAAAAGTAAAAAGTGCATTTTCTTGTTACTATGGACGTGATCGATACAGAAATACCATTATTTTCAAATTCTGAGCAATGTACAGACAAAACTCTTATTTTATATATATAGATGTTTGCGAAATTAATAACTAGTTTGATAGAAGGCAGTTTGGTATTAGGAAAGGTTATTCCACTGAAGCTCAACTTGTAGGATTCCAACAAGATATAGCAGATATCCTGGATTGAGAAGGTCAATTGGGCTGTATCGCGATTGACCTGTCTAAGGCATTTGATAGGGTAGATCATGGCAGACTACTGGCAAAAATGAGTGCTATTGGACTTGACAAAAGAGTGACTGAATGGGTGGCTCTGTTTCTAGAAAATAGAACTCAGAATTAGAGTAGGTGAAGCTTTATTTGTCCCTGTAATAATTAAGGGGGAATTCCTCAAGGCAGTATTATTGGACCTTTATGTTTTCTTATATATATCAATGATATGTGTAAAGAAGTGGAATCAGAGATAAGGCTATTCGCAGATGATACTCTGTACAGAGTAATAAATAAGTTAAAAGATCGTGAGCAACTGCAAAATGATCTCGATAATGTTGTGAGATGGACAGTAGGCAATAGTATGATAAAACGGGGATAAAAGTCATGTTGCGAGTTTCACAAATACGAAAAGTTCTCTCAGTTTTAATTACTGCGTTGATGGGGTGAAAGGTCCGTTTGGGGATCATTGCAAATACCTAGGTATTAATATAAGAAAAGATCTTCATTGGGGTAATCGCATAAATATTACTGCAACCCGATGAAGATAAAAACAGGAATGGTAATCAAAACCCATAAATAGCACCAAATGAGCACAAGAAGCAAAATACTTACCATCGAGCAGCGACAGCGTTAAATATACTAGCGTGGAGGGCACAGAACATAAAGGAGAAAGGGAAGGATCATAACTAGCTACTTGAGGTGTTGCCAGGTCAACATTGCTAACTACGAAATGAAAGGAAAATTAAATTTCAATAAATTGACCTTTACTTAAAAATTAGGAAAAATTAAAAAAATGATGAATGAAAACTGAAGAACAAGTAATTGAATTTTAAATAACCTCTTTGAATTATGGATAAAAATCAATTTTTAAAGCAATAAAACTTTGAGTGCGCACTCGGATAACTAAGAAACAGAAAATCTCAGTAAAATAAAAGGAACGGAATAATTTGCCCCTCACCCGCGCATATACCAATTTCCAGAATTACTCCATTAAAATAATTTGGATATAGAACTTTACAAAAATCTCATTAGGTTACATTTTAATAGTTTGAAGATACAATTTATATCATTAAAATGTCAGATGCAGAAGAAATTCTAGTTTAATTTAATGAATAAACGGTGGCCGACATGTCCATAAACTATAGGCCTAATTTCAATTACATTTGCGGAGTAGACACGAAATAATATTAGCGGCGTTGCCGATATTTATATATATATTAGATGTCACATTTTTCTTCTCCAAATAATCCGACAGTAGAACAGCTTCGAAACAGTTAAGATGATACTTGTACTTACATCTTTGGAATCCAATAGTTACGTAGTTAGCTCATGTTGCAAAAGGTACACTCATTCAGATATTCATTCCACAACACAAATACGAAAGAACGATGAATAGAAACTACATTAGATATATAATTACACTACACTATAACTAAGGCAAACGGCCTAATTCCATGGTTATCAGCCTGGAGAATCAGACTCCATTCCACCAACTTTCAGTCGAGTCTTGTACACGACAACTTCTCCAAATGCGTCCATAACGGCGCTCAGCCGGCAACACACTGGCTTCCAGCTAGCGTAAAGCACAGCGCTCAATTCAAAGCAGTAGACCGGGTGCGCGCGCACTTCAACTAGTTTATTGGGCGAATCAGAAAGTTCGAAGTTACCGACGTAACAATAACAAAATATGCATTTTAAATAGGCATAATTCAGGCACATAAATTAACGGCAATTCAAACAGTGGCTGAAAATTTAGATAAAGTCCCCACACACAAATACATATGTCCAACAAATGAGGGTAGCGTAAATTCTTGTCTCAAATATGATTGTAAATAAAGGGTGCAGATCTCTGCACATGGTTATGGGGGTATTTAGGGGTTGTAGTAAGGATGTAAAGGAGAGAGCTTATTTGTCTCTGGTGAGACCCCAACTAGAGTATAGTTCCAGTGTATGGAACCCTCGCCAGGATTACTTGATTCAGGAACTGGGAAAAATCCAAAGAAAAACAGCTCGATTTGTTCTGAGCGATTTCCGACAAAAGAGTAGCGTTACAAAAATATTGCAAAGTTTGGGCTGGGAAGACTTGGGAGAAAGGAGACGAACTGCTCGTCTACGTGGTATGTTCCGAGCTGTCAGTGGAGAGATGGCGTGGAATGACATTAGTAGACGAATAAGTTTGAGTTGTGTCTTTAAAAGTAGGACAGATCACAATATGAAGATAAAGCTGGAATTCAAGAGAACAAATTGGGGCAAATATTCGTGTATAGGAAGGGGAGTTAGGGACTGGAATAACTTACCAAGGGAGATGTTCAATAAATTTCCAATTTCTTTGCAATCATTTAAGAAAAAGCTAGGAAAACAACAGATAGGGAATCTGCCACCTGGGCGACTGCCTAAATGCAGATCAGTAGTGATTGGTTGATTGATTGATTGATTGATTGATTGATTGATTGATTGTTTCAACTTCATATCCTTCTATTCATTCTTCGTCCTCACGTTTTCGAATCTGTTCATTGGAGGATTCTGGATTTTTAAATTGTCATAACATTTCGTCTCATCTCGTACTGTAAGTTTCCTAACTCGTCGACTAGCTTTTGAAACATATATAAATCTGGATTTTACTTGAAAATCTGAATATCTTCATTTAAAATGGAAATTATGAAAATTAACATTCATTAAATAAAATACACACTTGTTGGACCTTGTACTCACACTTACTTGTTACCTGCTTACTTACACATACATTATTTGAAGGGCGCCAGCTGTCACTCAGTACAGCAATAATAGAATGAGACTCTTGACTATCTCTAGGGTGTGGGGTAATAAGCTTACTTTTGACAACATACCATATAAGTTCTGGGAAAAGGAGATTGGCGTTCGGTTTCCCCATTAATTTTGAGGTTAAAATATTTTACTTTCATTGAAATAAAACTATGAATTCGTTTGATAGAACAATATATATTCTTTAAATAATATATCAAAAAAATAGTGAGTCTTGTTGCGATAAAACAGATGAGAATGTGAAATTATGACATTGCAACTGAAAGAAACTAGGCATGAATTTGAATTCTTCTTGACGGGACATTTAACAATTTATACGAAATATTTCCCTCACTGATTCACTTGACTGTACCTTCAACACTTTTAGTGTAATTACGACGTATTCCTTTGATCTGGTGTTTACTGTAGATGTGTCACGCCTAACTTGGTGATACATCCTTGTGACTGCTTCTTCTCCATCTCATCTGACTTCTTTGTAAGTCAATGTGGTATTACCTCTTGGTAGGTCCTGGGTTGCCCTCTCTGACTTCATGGTAAGCCCTTGCGTCCGTGTCTTCCACTAAGTGACGGACCAACCATTTGGTCTCACTCTCTCAATGACCAATAATTAATGGCTCACTGAGTCTTCTCCATCTCTCGTTCACACTCGTTGGCTAACCAACTAAGGCCTCTTGATCTAGTAGACTTCTTCACTGTACTGCATCCGTATAACTAATGACTGACGCTACAATATGCACCCACCTTATATAGACGTTGGTTGACACAGCTACGTAATCTCCAGAAATAACAATGACATACTCCCACCTACGCGACAGACATTACATACAGTGGTGAAATAGCCCGGAGGCGGCTGACTCTCTGAGCGCATATTCTAAATAAATACGATAACGTAGCCATGGCGCGGCGATGACTTGGCAGAATCGCCACTAATCTTGCACAATGTCCCAAAGTCACACCCAATCTCTGATATATACAACAATTCTCACTATACAGGTATTGAGTGTTATTCTACACATACGTATATATGCATACATCTAAGTACAATCTTGCAAGCAACAGGCAATTGCAAAATCGAATTAAATAAGACTGATAATTACAATAATAGTAACAATATCACAGATAACATAATAATAATAATAATACAGATAAAATAATAAAAATACAGATATCATCTTGTAACGGGATTTGAACCGTTACAGTACCATTAGGGGCCGATGACCTAGATGTTAGGCCCCTTTAAACAAGCATCATCATCATCATCATCATCATCATCAGGCCATTTTGTTCAGCCATGCTTACACATGTGACGTCACGATGTCATTCCAACTATCGATATCGGACATCGATTAGGATCGTACTCGGAACAATGGAATAGGAGAATCAGCTGCCGACAGTTCAAGCTTAGCCTTCGTATTTTAGATCACTTTCCTCCAAGAACTCCTGTCCTTTGACAATAATTGAAACGATGCCCAATAGACATGTGAAGGCATCACTCTGAATATCAGGCGGAGGTTACTAGCAACGCCATTAGCATCGTTTAAAATAAGAATAACACCACAACGAAACATGTAAATAAATAAATATCACATAGTTTGCCTAACTGAGCAAGCAGCATTGTTGCTGTTGAACGTGAGCGTATAGGCTATAATCCCAGTGTAGATAGAACATTCAGAAATTGGGTAATGGCATAAGTGCCCTCGTTTTGTAAATTATCTAATGGCAGAATAATAAGTGTCCATAGCTTCCTCTCAATAGCTGTCAAATTTAAAACTTTGATGAGATTCTTACGACCTTATTCTATAAAAGATGAGATATTAGTTAGTTCTTTGTATTGACTGATAGGCTCCTGGATGTGTGTAAGGAATTGTAGCAGTCACTATCAGAAGCTCTGGCGAATACTGTGCATAAGCTGGGTGTAATAATTCCAATATTATTCGAAAACAAACCTCATTTCTTTCTTAATATGGATATCCATATCACTATTAGAACTGAAAGCATCCTCTAATATATTCATGAGAAAAATTACTTGTATGTAAATAGATTCTTTCTTCTTCTTTGTCGTTTAGGCCTACTGAGGACCACGGGGCTCGTGCCTACTCTTCGGTAAAGTTGTTGCTTTCTTCTTCTTCCAATACTCCTTCATTTGCTGACTATGAGCCAGCTTTCTCTCCTCTGTCCACTTGATTCCTGTAATCTTCTTACTTGTAAGGGACGTTGGGAAAACACCGTGTCGGATGGCTTCACGGAACAGTATTACGTCACGAGTTTGTCCCAGTGGGATACCTAGTTGTTCCATATCCGACTTAACTGACGTGATCCATTTGTTCTTAGAAGATTCTTTATTATTATTATTATTATTATTATTATTATTCTAACCCAGACAAATGCAGCCTGATATAAAAACGCAATGTTGTCAATAATAATAATAATAATAATAATAATAATAATAATAATAATAATAATAATAATAATAATAATAATAATGCTGTGGGGGTTTCAGCCTGTTCCCCTATCGGGCGCGTCCCAGGTGGCGAATCGGGAGGCTCGCCGGACTTGTCCGGAGGGTTTGAGGGAAATAAAATACCTCTCGCAAACCAAAAATAGGCACAGCTCGCCAACATCTTCAGCAATCTCTGGAGCTCACTACCATGACACCATGTAACCATGACACCGACGTAGATCGATGTCCCCAATACTTTTAACTTGATAGCATGATGGAATCAACCTACAATATAACTACCCCAGGCCCTAATAGACATACTAGTTTTTCTCGGTTATCGGATTCTGGGGGACCGAGAACATCATGCGGGAATGTATCGGAGCTTCCCAAATCTCTTCGCCCAAAATGCAAAACTTTCTTTGGTAGTCTAAACATCAACACACTTCGGAAAACTGGGAAGTTAAAACAATTAACAGACATGTTAGATAACTTAAACATCCCAATTTTAGCACTTCAGGAAACCAGATACACGGATGAAAATCATTTTGACTCAGGAAATTATAGAATTTACAAAGGCAAGCCAGCAATCTCCCTTCATAAGAGACCATTACAATTTGGCACAGGATTCGCTGTAAGAAGAAACATTGTAAACTCAGTACTTTACTTTTCTTCGCCTTCTGAAAAAATTTCAACACTATCCATTAAATCAGGAAACAAAGCTTATACATTACGTAATGCGCATGCACCCACCAATAACTACAATCGAAAAGATACACAAATGGTGGAAGACTTCTGGGAACTGCTAGAAGAAACTACAGCCACAATTCCAAATCATCACATAAAAATTCTATTAGGAGATTTAAATGCCCAAATTGGTAGAGAAAAGAAATTCAGGACCACTGTAGGACTATACCCAGCGCACAATAGAACTAATAAAAATGGAGAAAGATTAATTGATTTTTGCAAAACTTTTGATCTCAAATTAATGTGAACACATTTCCGGGCGCTTCCACACAAGAAAACAACCTGGAGATCCCCAAATTTTCACTTGGGAGAATTTCGACTAGATCCTGTGGCTATTTCCAAGAAAAATCCAAAATAAATTATGAATGTTAAAGTTAAAAAAGGGATCATTGACTCTGACCACCATCTATCCTTAATCAAGGTCAAATTTCAACCAAACAGGTCCAAACTTAGAATACCAAAAAACCTGAATGTCGATCCGGAATTTCTTAAACAGAACACTAGTACTTTCATTGAAAGTATTCCTACTCACAATCCTTCGAACTGGTTAGAACTCAAAGACATACATTTGAAGGCTTCTTGAAATGTTGGCACACCACCCAGGGAACGCAAACATAGGTAGTGGAATAAAACCTGCGACAAAGCCATAAACTTTAGAACTGAAACTTGGTAGGAATTCTCCAAAATACAGAAACAAACATAAAAAATTATCAGGTCTGAAAAACGCAAATACGAACACTACAGATTGGCAGAAATTGAACAAGATTTTACAAAAAACAATACACGAAACTTCTACACAACTTTCAGAGAAGAATTATCAAATTATCAGGCACCTGGTCTTTGCTTCAAACGCCCAGATGGCACATTGGAAACGAATAATCAAGAGAACTGCAAACTTCTAGCAGTTTATTTCCAGGATCTTTTAAACTGTGAATCCCCTAAAGAGCAACTCACCTTTGAAAAACCGTTATCTAATAAAGATTCAGAACCTCCAACACTCGAAGAAGTCAAAGAAATAATCCATGGACTCAGAAATAACAAAGCCCCGGGAGAAGATGGTATAATTTCCGAAATGCTGAAGATAGGAGGTGACAGCGTAGTCCGGAAAATCCACTCGATTCTAGAGAACATCTAGATCACTGAAGAAATTCCGGAAGATTGTAAATGCGCGCTAATCCATCCACTACACAAGACAGGGGATAAATCGAACATAAATAATTATAGAGGAATTAGCTTGATGGGCCTTGCTCACTAGACTTGAGAAACAAACAGACCATCTAATTGGTGAATACCAGGTAAGTTTCCGAAAAGGAAGATCTTGTACAGAACAAATCGTTAATCTCAAAATTATCCTCCAAATGCGCAAAACCAGACAAACAGTCAGTACTTTTGTAGATTTCAGAAAAGCATATGACTCTATAGACCGTCAAGCACTTTTCAATACTCAAGAAGAATTTCAAGTGGATAAAAAAAACAAGAGAATCAAACAAACATTAACTGGCACTACTTCAAACGTTAAATTCTTAGGCGAAATATCTGAGCCTTTTACTGTTAACACCGGGGTCCGTCAAGGGGATGGTTTATCGCCGTTACTGTTTAGCTTGGTATTTGAGAAAGTAATCAGGACCTGGGAAAAGAAAACTAAAGGAATAACCCTTGGAAGACTACGTAAAGACAGAATTCACGTGATGTCTGGCCTTTGCTGATGACATAGCAATCCTTTCCAATAATAGGCATGAAGCAATTCATTCCATTGAAAAACTGCATTAAATTGTCATCAAAACGGGAATTCAAATTTCTTATGAGAAAACTCGGTACATGGAAGGAGCCTCACGGTACTTATATGGACAACCTATGACAACTAAATTCGGCAAAATTGTTCAAGTAAACCAATTTAAATATTTGAGAGAAATTATTCAGCCCTCTGGTTTAAACCGCGAAGCAAATAAAGAAAGAATTTCCAAATTACAGAAAGCATACAGGATCACTTGGAACAGGTATAAGAAAAAAATCAATATATCGGAATGCAAAACTTAGACACTATAATACAGTGATCAAACCTGAAGCGTTATATGCCTCAGAAACCTTAATCATTGGTGGCGGATCTTTAACCAAAGACATTGAGAAACAAGAAAGGAAAATTTTACGAAAGAATTTTGGCCCTGTTTGTATAGGTGGAATATGGAGAAAAAAATTCATCCCAGGAGATATATTGTCATTCTGAAAAAAATTCTCGCACTTGAAATTTGAAATTTTATGGACACATTATCAGAATGAACACTAACAGGCTAACTAAAAGAATTCTTAACCCGGCCCTTTCGTCTAAAACCAAGAACAGCTGGCTTCGTGAAATTGAAACAGATCTCCAGGAAATCAACATCTCAGAAGACATTGTACAGGACAGATGTAAATTCAGAACCAAAATCGACAATCACCACTTTGAAGACAAACCCAACACCAGAGCTACTATAACTTGGACAGAAGAACGAAGGAAGAAGCTCAGCGAGAGGATGAAGAGATTTTGGGAGGAAAAGAAGACCAACACATCAGCTAAGCAAGTCCAACCGTGCTCCTGAGTAGGGCATAACGATGTAAAAAAAATGCTGTAATAACCGACACTAATTTTATACACAACTTGTGGTTTTGCACAAGTCTCAGAAAGTTTGTGTTCTGAAGTAACAGCTGCTCGACATTTTATATCAGGAATTATTTCGTTTTAATTATAAAAAAACTATCTAGTACAGTACAAAAACTAAGCGTACGATTTTTAAAGCTGCTATTGGACATATGAGGAACGCTGACGGGAAATGTTTTTCATGACCTCGTAGCACAGTTTCTTTGAATGCTAATGACAGGAGGGAACTTTACTGTACATGCGAGGTGTCGACCTGCATCATCCAATAATACAGCACCGGATATATAAAGATCACAAAACGACAACCACCCCGATCCGACGAAAAGTTACCTTACAAAATTGATAATATTTTTGTTGTAAACATTCTGAAATTTATCAAGAATTTAAAAAGCATCTCAATGTATATTGTGTTAACATTTGGATTCGATCGGATGACGGGTTTTGGAGAAACAATGTCTCAAAGCTGACAGGCACATTTTGCGTTCCACTTGCCTATAAAAAAAAATGTTAAAATATACATATAAAACTCGAGACCTAAATGACCTAACGTGAAACGAAACAAGGAAACTGATGGTGCTATTGGATTTTCTGTAGGCTCAAGTGCACACGTAGGCATGTGTCATTGGCCAGTCTCCCAGATGTTAAGGCTTGACCAGTTCATGCCAGTTGTTCTTGTTCCTGCTCAGGCTTTGTTGTTGTTGTTGTTGTTTAACAGGTCATTCGCCTCTTCCCTCTGATTCGTAGTCCGATGATTTTGTCCATCACTAGTTCTTCACTATTCGCTCTATCTCTAAGCCTTCTGCGTGCGTCAGTCAGTCAGTCACGCTTGAACCGCTCTGATCTGTAGTGACCATTCTCCACTTTACACTTAATATTGTCACATGGATTGACGTGTTAGCTAGACTGTAAAATTTTATGGAAGTATAGGAGTAAATGGTTCGTTTTGTGGTCACCACTTTCTTTACTCCCTGAGTGAGTCACGTCCAAGGTTCACATTTGAAAATTAAATTCTTTAATCCACAGCCTGTTTCTAGTCTTTCGACCGGATCAGGGATGGAATGGATGAAGCCCCCATCTAGCGGCGAGGAAGGAATTCTGCCGGCTGCCAAAGCCTGTCGCACTCCTCTGGGGCAATGATTGAGTGACAGATGAAATTAAGTTATATTGGAGTGTGTTGTTGGAATGAATGATGAAAGGGAAAATCAGAGTACCCGGAGAAATAACTGTCCCGCCTCCGCGTTGTCCAGCAGAAATCTCACATATAGTGGATACGGAGACCAGCGGTGAGAAGCTGCCGCCTGAGCCACTCGTCTGAAGGTGCAAGGTGTTCTTTTACGTGCCGTTGTATCTTCAGATACGCTTGGCTCAAATCTGTCACAGTCTCATAGGCCGCAGTCCTGCTCGCGATATGCGGACTGGTTAACCTTGGTGGGTGTGCTGTTCCGTGTTGTCTGGAAGTCAGCTGAACTCCACCTCTACCACGCAAGTTTCACATTTCTCAAGATGTCCCTTCTTACAGTCGAAGATACTAGGGTTCCTGGTTAAATTCTCAATACTTTAGAAATCATTGACGGACTATCGGCGCGTCCCATAAGATACAGCGTTATCGCTGTTTTCCCTCGGAGTTACAGAAGTAATAAATGTAGAAGTGGCTCTTCAGGTTTTTTAGTGGAAGCTTCCTCCTCTAGAGTGACCACTCAACATACACAGCATTCATAAAGAAACGAAAGCTTTCTGGAATTTACTAAATGTGATATGATATGATTATGATAATGCGTTTACGTTCAAATGACTATTGTTAACGCAATTAACGTGCGGTTGTTAAGATCCCTAAACATGCGCAAGAGTTTCAATTTCCTTGAGGCAGCGCTTCTACCTGGCACCGATCTAACTGCTGAAATGTTTGCTGTCATTAACTACCTCACGCCATTCAGTTGGTCTCTAATCCAGCAGTTGGCAGGAGTATATTCGTTGTGTAAACATACACCTTTTCCTTTCTGCTGCAAGTTGCACCACTCTTGGACTCTACTCACTTTTCTGGCGTCAGTTGTTTCTAAGCGAGGATGTTGCAAATTGTCAGATGGAGGGAAATTGAGGGATTGTAGTAAGAATTATTTCTTCTCTCAGATTTCTTGTAACATGGATATAGAGGAAAGTAGCTTATATCGGATACCTTTTTTGTTTCAAGATTATCACAGGTGCGTGTCTATGAATAGTATAGATTGGTTCTGCAACTATTTCTCTACATTATAAAATGTAATTCATGTTCACAAAGTACACATTTCTCATTCTTCTTGTTTCCGAATTTGGCCGCCTATGGACCGCATTGAACCTAAGGCTTTCTCTTATTATTCTTCTCCCAGAACCTCTTCATTCTTTCACTTCTAATCTTCCTTTCTTTCACAGATGACTAATTTGGGTCTACATTTTGATGGTTTCTCCTGGAATGTTTTGATGCTGTCCACTCGGCTTCTAAATTCTTCTCTGTTGTGAATCATATCCGTTGTAAGTCCACTTTCTATTGCACCTCTTTTTACCTCTTCTACCCACTTCGTCGAAGCTTTCAGTCCAGTGATGTACTTGAAAATTTTCTTAGTTAGCCGTTTCTCATCCATTCTTTCTAGAAGCCCATAGAATTTTAGCCTTCGCCTTCGCTTTCGCATGGAGACAGTGATTTTTTCGGTGTATTTGTAGAGTTAATCATTTTTTTCTATTCCTCCACTCCCCATCAGCATTTTTCCATGGTCCTAAAATTTTCCTTAAGATTCTCCTCTCTTTTTTTTTCCGAGATCTTGAAACTCGCCTTTTTATTCATTGTTAGGCTCTCTGAAGCGTAGAGACCCTCTGGCTTTCCCACTGTGCTGTAGTGGCTAAGTTTGGCCGTGTAAGATATTGCTCTTTTGTTGTATCTGTTCTGGGTTAACCTGTAAGCTAATTTTAGTTTTCTAATCCTTGCCCAATTTGCCTCTTTATCCAATCCATTAGGTTCTATCCATTCCCCTAGATATTTAAATTTCTCAGTTCTTTTTACAGTCCCATGCTTCACTTGTAAGTGTCTCTCCCCTCTATGTCCATATTCCATGTACTCCGTCTTCTCATATGAGACTTTGGGGCCCGTTTTCTCAGCAAAGTCATGTAGAGGATTCAGCATAATTTGAACATTTTCTCGGTGGTGAGCCAAGAGGGCAAGGTCATCTGTGAAAGCCAAACATTTAATTTCTAAGTTCTGTCCTTTCCTCCCTAAATGTATTCACTATATTCCTTTTACTTCCAGAGCTTTTTCCCAGGTTCTAATTATATTTTCTAGAACAATGTTAAAGAGAATTGGTGATTAGACTCTCTAATACAGAATTAAACAAGAAAAATATTGATATAACTCATTTTGAAATAGGCCTATCGGTTCATTTGTAGGAAATTTGTTTGGAAGGGCAATAGGAGGTACATTAAGGGAAACGGGGTTATCTAGGGAGCGGTGATTAAGGGTACAGAGATCTGCAAGTCAAGTAGGGATGACATAAAAATGTTAGTGTTGAACTGGAGAAGTATTGTAAAAAAAAAGGAATACAGTTAAGTAATTTAATAGTTACCAGATATTGTAATAGGAGTTGAATAATGGCTGAGAAATGATATATTGGATGCAGAAATTTTCTCACGGAACTGGAGTGTGTATCGTAGAGATAGTATAGGAATGGTGGGAGGGGAAGTATTCTTTCTGGTGAAAGAGGAATTTGTAAGCTACGAAAAAGTTAAAGATGACTAACATGAAATTCTAGGTGTAAGGCTCATTTCTAAAGATAATAGGCAATTTGATGTCTTTGGAGTGTACAGACCGGGAAAGGGTAGTGCTGACACGGATTCAGAATTGTTTGATAAGTTTATCAGCTATGTGGGAAATGACGTGGAAAGGAATGTGATTGTAGCGGGAGATCTGAATTTACCAAATGTCAATTGGGAAGGTAATGCGAACGACAGGAAGCATGACCAGAAAATGACAAATAAGCTAATATGGGAAGGACAGCTGAGTCAGAAAGTGACGGAACCAACTAGATGGGAAAATATCCTGGACGTGGTTTTGATAAAAAGAGGAAAGCTCTATAGAGAAATCGAAGTAATAGACGGATTTAGTGATCATGAAGCTGTTTTTGTCATAGTTAAAAATAAATGTGATAATAAGGAAGCTTTTAAAAGTAGGACTACTAGGCAGTATCATATGGCTGATAAAGCAGGCATGAGGCAGTTTAAAAAAGTAAATATGATCGGTGGAAAACGGTAAATAAGAATGTAAACAGACTCCGGGATGGGTTTAAAGAAATTGCTGAGGAATGTGAAAACAGGTTTGTACCTTTAAGGATGGTAAGGTATGGTAAAGACCCACCTTATTATAAAAGCGAAATAAAGAGACTAAGAAAGAGGTGCAGGTTGGAAAGAAATAGTTAGAAATGGCTATGGAAGTAAGGAGAAATTGAAGGAACTTACTAGGAAATTGAATCTAGCGAAGAAGGCAGCTAAGGATAACATGATGGCAAGCATAATTGACAGTCATTCCAATTTTAATGAAAAATGGAAGGGTATGTATAGGTTTTTTAAGGCAGAAACGGGTTCCAAGAAGGGCAATCCAGGAATAATTAATGAACTAGGGACGTGTGTATGTGAGGATCTTCAAAAGGCAGAGGTATTCAGTCAGCAGTATGTACAGATTGTTGGTTACAAGGATAATGTCCAGATAGAGGAGGTGACTAATGCTAAAGAAGTATTAAAATTTACATATGATAGCAATGATATTTACTAAAAGATACAAAAGTTGAAAACTAGAAAAGCGGCTGGAATTGATAAGATTTCTGGGGATACGCTAAATACAGTGGGTTGGGATATAGTACAGTACCATGTCTGAAGTACTTATTTGATTATTGCTTGATTGAAGGAGCTATACCAAATTAATGGAGAGTTGCTGTAGTAGCCCCTGTGTATAAAGGAAAGGGTGATAGACATAAAGCTGAAAATTACAGGCCAGTAGGTGTGACATGCGTTGCATGTAAGCTATGGGAAGGCATTCTATCTGATTATATTAGACATGTTAGCGAAATTAATAACTGTTTCGATAGAAGGCAGTTTTGTTTTAGGAAAGGTTATTCCACTGAAGCTCATCTCGTAAGATTCCAGCAAGATATAGCAGATATCTTGGATTCAGGAGGTCAAATGGGCTGTATCGCGATTGACCTGTCTAAAGCATTTGACAGGGTAGATCATGGGAGGCTAATGGCAAAAAATGAGTGCAATTGGACTAGACAAAATTACTGAATGGGTTGCTATATATTTCTAGAAAATACATCTCAGAGAATTACAGTAGGCGAAGCTTTATCTGACCCTGTAATAATTAAGAGGGGAATTCCGCAATGCAGTATTATTGGCCCTTTATGTTTTCTTTTATATATACATGATATGAGGGAGTGGAATCAGTGGTAAGGCTTTTTTCGGATGATGTTATTCTGTATAGATTAATAAATAAGTTACAAGATTGTGAGCAACTGCAAAATGACCTCGATAATGTTGTGAGATGGACAGCAGTCATTGGTATGATGATAAACGGGGTTAAAAGTCAGGTTGATAGTTTCACAAATAGGAAAAGTACTCAGTTTTAATTACTGCGTTGATGGGGGTGAAAGTTCCTTTTGGGGATCATTGTACGTATCTGGGTGTTAATATAAGGAAAGATCTTCATTGGGGTATCACATAAATGTGACTGTAAATAAAGGGTACAAATCTCTGCACATGATTATGAGGGTGTTTAGGGGTTGTTATAAGGATGTAAAGGAGAGGGCATGCAAGTCTCTGGTAAGACCCCAACTAGAGTATGGTTCCAGTGTATGGGACCCTCACCAGGATTACCTGATTCAAGAACTGGAAAAAATCCAAAGAAAAGCAGCTCGATTTGTTCTGGGCGATTTCCGACAAAATAGTAGCGTTACAAAACTGTTGCAAAGTTTGGGCTGGGAAGAACTGGGAGAAAGAAGACTAGCTGCTCGACTGAGTGGTATGTTCCGAGCTGTCAGTGGAGAGATGGCGTGGAATGACATTAGTAGACGAATAAGTTTGAGTGGAATTTATAAAAGTAGGAAAGATTACAATATGAAGGCAAAGTTGGAATTCAAGAGGACGAATTGGGGCAAATATTCATTTATAGGAAGTGGAGTTAGAGATTGGAATAATTTACCAAGGGAGAAGTTCAATAAACTTCCAATCTCATTGGAATAATTTAAGAAAAGACTAGAAAAACAGATAGGGAATCTGCCACCTGGGGGACTGCCCTAAATGAAGATCTTGATTGATTGATATTTCAAATGGTTCAGAATTTTCACCGAAAAAATTGACTTTTGATAAAGTTCCTGTTAGGTATTTGTTTTATTAACATTCTTGTTTTCCTGTCAATTCCGAATTCCTCTAGGACGTTAGTCTAATTACAAGTCAGTTTTTTAAAGTATCAAAATTGGATTCCTAATATGAAGTGATGGAGGTTCCTTGCTTTTCTAAGATATACATAAATAACGACAACTGCAGACAATTACTCAAAATAATGCATTTATTGAACAGGATGGATGTGTGCACAGACTCGGCGGTTTGGGTTCAAAATCCGACAAGTTTACATTTTACTGTTCGTGTTTAAGCATTCTTATTTTCTTTTCCCCACGTTTTCTTTCCCTGCACACATTTCGCACAAAAGTGTGTGCCCACTTCAAACATTACCTACACCTTATTCAGGTCATTTCCGGTCAGTCGTTTGAGAAAAGTCCTGTACATCTTCGTCATCCTCATTTTCGGCTCCCCACTCGCTCTTTTCTTTGAGGTGATAGTGGTATTCTTTGATTTCTGCAACGTGAGCTGACCTTTGTACGGCGAACTCGCACGATGTTCTAGCTCTGGACGAACTTTTCTCCCAGTGTGTTTGGCTGTTCAGTCATCGTTGGTACTGTATTTAAATATATATTTAAAAATATTTATTATTATTATTATTATTATTATTATTATTATTATTATTATTATTATTCAGCTAGTAGTCCTTTTTTCACAGTGAATAAACTGAAATCATTCTAGTAACATTCATACCAAAAGGAACAACGCGAGTTTCCTAATATGGGTTGCCCCATAATACGACATCTATCCCATAACAGGGAACTTGCCATATTGAGTTACTTTCAGCTAAAGTAGAATTGCAGTTAGGCCAAGATCTGAAGCAGCAACTGATAGCTTCATGTCTTACCACCACTCAAAAAGAAGATTGTTGCGAACCTTCCTATGGGTGTCGGCAAAGACGTCAGTATCAATAAATGAACTCGAGGAGCCAATTTCTTCCTTTTGGTCTCACGCAACAATGCGGGAGCGCTTTTGTAGTCTCAACGCTACCTCCCGGCTCAGGTATTTAAGTGCCCCGTAAAAGGAATCGCCCCATGTAAGGTCACTTTCCTCTACTCGTCACCTGAGCTTAATAGTACCTTACAGATGTTGATGTGCGCTTCCTAAGTGGCGCAGTGGAGTCCCAACCCCCGTCCTTATTTTTTTCCCTTCACTGTAGACCATTCCATTAGGGATGTCTTCAGATATTTGAATAATTACCTTAACAGCACTTCGTATTAGTATGTGTGTATCAGCAAGGAATACTTTTTCGGAATTTTGTATGGTTTGATAGTTGATGGAGGGTATTTGAGAGATGAGGATATAAACGAGTTTTTATTGTAATTTCTGATCAGGCTGTAATAGTGAAGAAATCAATTTATTTACTTTTTTTTTTTAAGTTCCAGTGTAGGTTGGAAAATTATTTAATTCATAGTGGATGTTCGTTTCGTGTTGCAAACTTGGTATATCATAGCTCTTAAATTCAGCTGGGTCTTCGATTAATTTTTCGCGTTCGATGCAGATTGCAGTAGATTTCATTGGGTTAATATAAAGTCCTATTTCTTGAAATCTCCTTGAATTTTTTCGACAGCTCAAGTGCTGCCGTTCGACTATTGCGTACAAGTCATCAGCGAAACTCATGGTCATTAAAGATGGAAGATGGGGTACTAAAGCGTCTTTGAAATACAATCTGTCCGTAGATTGTAATGACAGGGAGATAAAGCAGACTTTCCGGTTACAGTTTCTATTTTGGTAGTGTTTTCTATTTGGAGATAAACTGTTCATTTCTTCAATTTCTCAGAAATTCCTAATATTCTGAAGGTCTCGAATAAGTACTGATGCCCAACATTGTCAAACTCCTTTCACTATTATATCAGTTTGTTCAACTTCGCAGAATTTAAAACCGAATCGAGAGTAGAAGTATTGATTCATGTACCGGCTGAGGATATAAATCCCCGTTGTGGGTTAAAAGCGACGTTAAGTCTTAGGCGTTTATAGAGAGCTCGCTCGTACGTGGCTAACAGGAAAGATGTGAGCTATGTCACTTTTAATAACTCCAACGATGACAATCAGGTCCAGGTGAAGTGTCCGCGATTCTACTTGTTGCAAGCTGTATTTCATCTTTGGATCATTACCCGTGTCATTGTAAACCGTTTGTGTAACTGCACTAACATCTGCGGGATCATTTTCCCTCACTGAATTATTTTCATGCAAATAGCCATATACATGTTGAGAATAATTTATCAGACATCATTCATTGTTTTCATGAAAGACAGTTCTAACTGCTCTTCTGTGTTGATTGTGGAATTAAAAATTGTGTTAATTGTTATAAATATTTACTCGGCCTTTTTTTTCTCTTTCCCTACTAACCGTCCCTTGGGGATTTAAACTTTGTTTATATTATTTTCTGTATTAACATACGATTTTTTGTGCGTATCGTAAAATTTCGTCGTCGGGTGCTTAGGCCCAAGCAAAAAATGAATAGCAGTGGATAGAAACTTCACAAAGTCTTCTACAAACAAGAAAATTCAGAATCATAGGTATCATGTTTTAGTTTCCCCCTCGAGATCACCGTTTGGTGTTGGTAGTTGTTTCGTTCTATTTAGTTTCAAGATTGCTGTCCTTGTTCTGAAAATGTTCCTAAATTAACTTCAGCACATAGCAGGAGCATCAAACCATCAAGTGAGTATCTGTCTACTCACTAACCTTGTTCGGTGCTCATTCGGATGTGCGTTTGAGATATGAATAGTAACCCCTCGAGTGGACTTCACCCAGTCTGAGGGTGATTACCTTTGTCATAAGCCAAAATGTTTGAGTCCTCCATCTCAGTGCATGAATTGTCAGCAGAGACAGGTAAAGTTCGTATGTAATCACCAGCTGATCATTCGAGTGAGCACTGTAAGTAAACAAACAAATATGGCTTCCCAGACTTTCAACTCGAATAGATCACATAAAAGGTTAATTAAACCAGAGCTATCGTATATAAATAACAATCGCAATCATACTGTGCTGAAAAATACATCACTTAAAATAACTGTTATCCTTGGCTGATAAGTTCTCCACGACCTGAATAAATAAATAAATAAATAAATAAATAAATAAATAAATAAATAAATAAATAAATAAATCTGTAAGAGTATAAATTCAGAGGCTTGCAGACTGAACGCTGAAAGGCATAACAGTCTATAATGATAATGTTATGTATTTATCGAATCCCACTGTCGACAGCCCTGAAAATGGTTTTCCGTGGTTTCTTATTTTCACACCAGGCAAATGCTGGGGCTGTACCTTAATTAAGGCCACGGCCGCTTCCTTCCCACTCCTGGCCCTTCCCTGTCCCATCGTCGCCATAAGACCTATCTGTGTCGGTGCGACGTAAAGCAACTAGCAAAAAAAAAAGTATTATTTATTTATCAAAGTGTGTATAACAGTCTGTTTAGATGTCTTCCGTCCCGTGGGCTACTGTCTTATTAAAGGCACTGCAGTATTTTACGCTGAAAAATCTGTTCACAGCTACGTTATTATCAAATGTTGGTTCTAGAATCACATTGAAGAGAACGTCTAATCTGCTACTCGTTCTCATTGACACTATAAAATATGTAACGCCTGAAATGATCTAGAACAGTGTAATTTTGTGAGGATATTCCTAGTGCAGAAGCTGGGAGACCTCGTCTTTGTGAGGAAATTACACAAGCAGTAATAGGTTGCTGTGAATCTTGATATCGACTGTTGGTCTTTTCGGTGCTGATGATACCGTCTGATCCCATCGAGAGTTGTTACATATTTTTGTGGAATCAGAGATTCTTTCGTTTTGTCTCTCCTTTAATACAGCCATAGACCACGCATGAGAATTAGCAGCCTGCAGTTAGCTCAGATCATATTACACTGATTTACATCTAATATAATTACATCTGACATGTTTACTGTTTCTAGTGCAGTTTTTCATGCTGATATCAAATCCGAAAACCGTTCTGCTCTATCAAGTCATGTTTTGAAGATGTTGACAAAGTTTCATTATTCATGAACAGCGTCCATCTAGAACTGTTTCAATTGATTTTAGTTATTTTTCATACAAAGCCGAACAATCTCATTTGCTCCTTTTTTATTGCCAATGAGAGTGGACATTATGGCGTCCAGAGGTTGCATAAATTTGCCAAGTTTGTTTTGCTACGTGTGAGGCTGTGTAACAAACAAATCCAATATGCGGTACATTTGCACTAACCCTACCTAAGCCATGTTCATTAGTACCTCATGTAGCAGTCAATGCTCTAGTGAAACTTCTGTCTGTGATTTGTTTTCCTTGATACAATGTTAAACATGTGTAAATGTCATTAACGGCGGGTTATAAGAGACAAATGGTTTGCATGTTCTGAATCAACATGTTTGTTGTTTTAGATACAACATTATCCGTAGAAAGTCAGTGTTGTTATTGAAAATGTTTCTGTTTTTAACTTGAGTACAATTGTGTGGATTGAGCTTTAATTTGATCCAGAATCTCGTCCAAACAAGGGATCATTGAATAAGACATTATTCCGATCTTGAATATTTGCAGAGTTATTGTCTCCTTAAAACAACCCCCGCCACCCTGTGTTGAATATTATCTGGACATTTCTCACAGTGAGGATAAGGCGTATTTGTGGTGCTGAGTGCTGAACCGAACACACCTAGGCGCCCCCTAGATCCCTGAGGAAAGTCTGGCAGATCATGTATTTTCTAATTTTAAACAGAGGAGGAGCTTGCATACCAGCTGGAGTCATTCATGAAGTGCTTCAAGTGCCACGCCCAAGGGAACCACTTGTCATGCTCTCCTTCTCTCTCTTTCCAGATGCAGTTAGCTGTGCTCCTTACATTTGAGGATTGAAGGTAAGACCACCGACATTGACTAAACTTTAAAATGGAGGTTATAGCACCAACAAAGATCATGCATTGTGATTCAGCTAAGTTCTGATTCGTTAGAGGTGTAGATATTCTGTTTTCAAATTCTTAAACTGTATTAATGGACTCGTAAAATACTGTCCTGTTCCTCTCGATCATGCACGTAATTACCGCGAAACAGGTAGTAACTTTGTTCTTTTAAATGGAACTATACTACTTTCACCCATTACAAAAACTAAGAATCGAGCGACAAATTCAGTGATTTACTTACTTTGCAAATCAGACGAGTACTTTTGGAGATATTAAAGGATTTCAGATGTGTGGGTATTAGAAAGCAATGCGCCACTCGCTGTCCTCCATACATAGCATATTGTGATGGTATTATGCTTGTCAAAATGTTAAGAGTCGTTCACAACAAACAAAATGGGCGAGTTTTGTTTCATGTTAAATTTTAATGTGTAAATTACAGTAATTCAATTCAATAAGGCTATTCACCGCTACACATGGGAGGATCCATAATAGACTGTCTTAACCGACTTCGAATTCAGGAAATCTATTCGGAATGTACGAGTTTTTCACGGATTTTTCGATGATACAGACCACTATCTGATCTGTAGTGAACTAAGTATCTCTAGGCCTAGGGTAGAGAAAGTGAAATCTGTCTGCAAACGAATAAAGGTACAAAATCTCCAGGACGAGGAAATTAGACGGAAGTACATGGATATGATTAGTGAGAAGTTTCGAACAGTAGACAGTAAGCAGGTTCGGGATATAGAAAGAGAATGGGTGGCATACAGGGATGCTGTAGTAGAAACAGCAAGGAAATGCCTACGAACAACTGTGTGTAATAATGGGAAAAGGAGAACGTCTTGGTGGAATGCTCATGTGAGAGCAGCTTGTAAACGTAAAAAGGCATATCAGAAATGGCTCCAAACAAGGGCTGAGGCAGAAAGGGATTTGTACGTAGATGAAAGAAACAGAGCGAAACAAATAGTTGTTGAATCCAAAAAGAAGTCATGGGAAGATTTTGGTAATAACCTGGAAAGGCTAGGTCAAGCAGCAGGGGAAACCTTTCTGGACAGTAATAAAGAATCTTAGGAAGGGAGGGAAAAAGGAAGTGAGCAGTGTTTTGAGTAATTCAGGTGAACTCATAGATCCCAGCGAATCACTGGAGAGGTGGAGGGAATATTTTGAACATCTTCTCAACGTAAAAGGAAATCATCCTGGTGGTGTTGCAAACAGCCAAGCTCATGGGGAGGAGGAAAGTGTTGGTGAAATTACGCTTGAGGAGATGGAAAGGATGGTAAATAAACTCCATCGTCATAAAGCAGCAGGAATAGATGAAGTTAGTCCTGAAATGTTGAAGTATAGTGGGAATGCAGGGATGAAATGGCTTCATAGGGTAGTAAGATTAGCATGGAATATTGGTAAGGTACCTTCGGATTGGACAAAAGCAGTAATTGCACCTATCTATAAGCAAGGGAACAGAAAGGATTGCAACAACTATCGAGGTATCTCATTGATTAGTATACCAGGCAAAGTATTCACTGGCATCTTGGAAGGAAGGGTGCGATCAGTAGTTGAGAGGAAGTTGGATGAAAACCAGTGTGGTTTCAGACCACAAAGAGCCTGTCAGGATCAGATTTTCAGTATGCGCCAGGTAATTGAAAAATGCTACGAGAGGAATAGGCAGTTGTGTTAATGTTTCGTAGATCTAGAGAAAGCACATAACAGGGTGCCAAGGGAATAGATGTTCGCTATACTGGGGGACTATGGAATTAAAGGTGGATTATTAAAATGAATCAAAGGCATTTATGTTGACAATTGGGCTTCAGTGAGAATTGATGGTAGAATGAGTTCTTGGTTCAGGGTACTTACAGTGGTTAGACAACGCTGTAGTATTTCACCTTAGTAGTTCGTAGTTTACATGGATCATCTGCTGAAAGGTATAAAATGGCAGGGAGGGATTCAGTTAGGTGGAAATTTAGTAAGCAGTTTGGCCTATGCTGACGACTTGGTCTTAATGGCAGATAGTGCCGAAAGCCTGCAGTCAAATATCTTGGAACTTGAAAATAGGTGCAATGAGTATGGTATGGAAAATTAGCCTTTCGAAGACTAAACTGATGTCAGTAGGTAAGAAATTCAACAAAATGGGATGTCATATTGGTGATACAAAGCTGGAACAGGTCGATAATTTCAAGTATTTAGGTTGTGTATTTTCCCAGGATGGTAATATATTAAGTGAGATTGAATCAAGGTGTAGTAAAGCTAATGCAGTGAGCTCGCAGTTGCGATCAACAGTATTCTGTTAGTAGGAAGTCAGCTCCCAGACGAAACTATTTTTACATCGGTCTGTTTTCAGACCAACATTGCTTTATGCCGATGATGTGGTACTTGCACAAGAAACCCGTCCTGAACTCCAGCATCAGGTTCAAACGTGGAAGGACAGACTGGCTGAAAATGGACTGCACCTCAATATCCAGAAGACAGAATACCTGGAATGTGGCCCCCAAACCAGAGGTACCATAAGTATCAGTGAAGAAGACCTGCAGAAGACCATGCAATTTAAGTACTTAGGATCCGTCGTCACCTCAAACTGTGACACCACTCCTGATACTCGGATGAGGGTAAATGCAGCTTGGCTCAAGTGGAGACAGGTCACTGGAGTCCTCTGTGATAAAAAGATGCCTCAATATCTAAAGGCAAAAGTTTATAAGAGTGTGGTACGGCGAGCAGCGATCTATGGGACTGAATGTCGCCCCATGACGAAACAGGAGCAAATGTTGACAACCATGGAGATGAAGATGCTTCGATGGTCCATGGGGCTGACCTGATGTGACCACATAAGGAACACGGACGTCCGGCAAAGGTTTGGTGTCGCGCCCATCATAGACAAAGTGAGGGAAGCCCGTCTCCGCTGGTACGGCCACGTCATGAGAAAACAGGACGACTCAGTTGCCAAAACAGCGCTCCACATCAACCCAGAGGGAACAAGACCACGAGGAAGACCGGCAAAGAGATGGACTGACAACATCAGGGCAGACATGCACAGTGTTGGCTTAACACCAGAAGATGTCAACGACAGACAGAAATGGAGGAGATGTAGCAAAGCAGCAGACCCTGCAAGTCGGGATTAATGCTAAGAGAGAGAGAGAGAGAGATTGCTTTACGGGTGTGAAAGCTGGGTGGACTCAGGATATCTTATTCATAAATTAGAAGTAACAGACATGAAAGTAGCGAGATGGCTGCTGCTCTTATCAAGAAAGCTAGCTTAGAGGCTAACATGTCGTGCTGGTTCAATTCATTAAAATTGGGACTTAAATGCAAAATGTTGAATATCTCGAAAACGGTGCGTCGTAGAGCAAAACAGACAAATTTTTTCTGCCTAGTACCTAGGTTCGCAGTATCAGGAACATGATAGTACAAGAAAAAAGTAGTCTAATGATGAGATCAATGGTTCGGTTCCTACTTAGCCCCTTTGGCATTGGCAGCTATCTAATTCTACAGGATGGCGGCTGCTCTTATGAGACTGCTTATAGGTGGGCCGGCGTAAGGTTGCACATGACAGCTGCGCACTGCAATGGCGCACGAAGCGATGTTGCCGCCGCAACAACAGCTGATTGCAAGACACGTGAGTTTTTAAAAACATGGAAGAAATGTTTTTAATATCATCGCGATGATACACAAAACAAATGAAATCCGCCGACAAAAATCGAACTTTCAACTCACCGGTTATTTATCACACAAAATGATACGAGATAAATATACTACGAAATTCTTATTATCGCGATGTTAAAATACTAAAGAAATCGGCCGACACGAATCTCACTTTGAATACACCAATAAATGTTAGAATAATATATACCGGTACTAACACAAAATATTTCAAGTAAAATCTATAAAATTTACGAAAATTCAGAATCCTTATTTTCATACTTGATTCATACACGTAGAGGCTCGATACCCTCCAGATCACTGTTATCACTACCGTCGCCTTCGTTGTCATTGTCATCATCGTCTAGGCAGATCATCAACTCCTGACAGTCACTGATGATGCCATGTATTGCCATTGTCGAGTTAATGAATGTTGCGACATGGCTAACTTTCTTCATCCACAAAGCCGCATCCATTCGAGCAATACTCTCCCTAAACAGTCCTTCAGTAATTGTGAAGGATTTGTTATTAGTGCGTACCGGTACGTAATGTTTTACTTCACCCCATACCGTACCAATTCATTGAGGTTGAAGTGACAGTGGTACGGCAACAACCTAATAACCTCGTGCCCTTGTTCCTTCGCTATCTCGTCGACTAATTTAGTCATACACATATGCGCTGGGATATTTCTTTACTGCAGCCATTCCACACCAACAGTTCTTTACTGATGCTCGAAGGAGGGGTCTTGTTCATTATTACGGAGTTGTAAGGTACATTGTCCATAACAATGACAGAAGGGACTTTGAGCTGTAATCATCGTACGGTACCGTCTTTTTCTATTGAATCAGCCTGGAAATAATTAATTCCTGTTACAGGAGATAGCTTAATTCGTTTCTTCCCGAAGTGCTGTGAAATAAGTCCCTACTATCAGTCCCGTTTCCGCTACTGCTATGTAGCCTACCCCGGTCCCTTTTTACATCTATTCTTGGAGGCGGACACCTCTCTGAATAACAGTACGCTTTGAAAGCCCTAATGTTTGACGTATGCGTTCCACAACATGATCTGCAGGAACAGAGAGACGGCTGTACAAGCGTACGAATTTCCTCTCCCTCTCATAAAACTCGCGAGTTCTCCGCACTAATTCTAATGCCTGACTATTAAGGGACACACCGCCACGGCGCAAAGAATTATCACTTCGCGTTTCATGACTGTGTTGTCGTTTCCGAGACATCGCACTGCATTCGTTAAAATGAAACTTCACAATTATCTCACAATGAAAACAAAACTTTCATAAACGCGCGAATCACACCTGACCACGTGCTAGCGACGACATACATAACGGCAACACTTCAATGCGGTAGTCAAGCTAGTTATAGATGGCACCACTATACTACCCATATTGCCAACAACAATCAACTGAAAATAGTTCGTATTTATTTTGTGGCTCGCTTAAACCTTATAACATTTATTAAATGCTCATATTTGTGTAAGCAAATAAAAGATTATAAGCACTATACGGAATTAAATAGGAATTAACGTGAATAAAATGCGTAACTCTATCTGACATATAAAAAGTAGTAGATTGGTGATTCTGATTGATGGGTGACGTTCTTCATTTCATTTTTGTAGTGGTGCCAACATGACTTACAACTGTCAAGTGCAACCTTGTGCCGGCCCACATATAAGGGTGCTTGCGCAAGATGGCGGCTATACATAGCTCCTTATGAGACTGCTTAAGGGTGCTTGCACAAGATGACTGCTGCTCTTATCAGACTCCCTAGGGATGCTTGCGCAAGATGGCAGCGACAAGATGGCGGCTATACACAGTTCCTTTGAGACGGCATAGGGGTGCTCGCACAAGATGGCGGTTATACACAGGCTCTTATGAAGAAAGCTAGTACCGAGCTCGATAGCTATAGTCGTTTAAGTGCGGCCAGTATCCAGTATTCGGGAGATAGTAGGTTCGAATCCCACTGTCGGCAGCCCTGAAAATGGTTTTCCGTGGTTTCCCCATTTTCACACCAGGCAAATGCTTAATTAAGGCCACGGCCGCTTCCTTCCCACTCCTAGCCCTTCCCTGTCCCATCGTCGCCATAAGACCTATCTGTGTCGGTGCGACGTAAAGCAAAGCAAAAAAAAAAAAAAAAAAAAAAAAAAGAAAGCTTAGCCTACAAGCTACTGCGCAGGATGGCGGCTGCCGTTATGCATACGGTAGATGGCAATTTGAAATTCCACGTGCTCTTCAAAGCTACGTTCGTTTTGACAGTGGCCATCTTTAATCACCGTGCTGCCACCGTGCTGCCATCTTCAGCTACTACCTTTGAAATGTGGTGGCGGCAATTTGAAAAACATTTTGCGTGGTTTTGATAGCTGTCGACCACCATCTTTAAACAACGGATCGTGCTGCTATCTTTACGACACTAAACCTCATCCTTATACATGTGGTGGTGGGTAATTTAAATTCCATATGCTTTTTTGACAGCTCCCATCTTCAATCGACAGAGCATAGTGCTGCTATCTTTACAGCACTAAACCTCATACGTCTAAAATGTGGTGGCGGGTAATTTAAAAAAGATCTACGTGCTTTTTTGACAGCTGTCATCTTTAAACAATGGGGGCTATACATAGGAAGTTCAAAATCCACGCCTACGTGGTTAGAACTTTGTGTTAAAATCTTGTAAACATAGCATAGTTATTCTTTGCTGAGACCTTCTGCTCGGATAAAAGAACTACCTGCAGAAAATTTTTGTAAAGAGGTAAAAAGGATGTATATATAACGAAATCTTCTGTACAGAACATGATTTTTCTACCGTGTAAATGTTCAGTATGAGTGGGAGGACGAATGAAAGTTTATGGGATCCCGAGAGAGAGAGAGAGAGAGAGAGAGAGAGAGAGAATGCTGAACAGGTCTTGTGAGTATTATGTAAATACGTTAACTGTATATAAGCACACTATGTAGATTTTAATTGTATACTTGAATATTGCAATTTTAAGTGGACATGGAGGCACTTTCATGTATGTGGAGCTCTCCAATCACCATCCCTAAATTGTGCCTACAATTAGTGGAAAATAAATAAATAAATAAATAAATAAATAAATAAATAAATAAATAAATAAATAAATAAATAAATAAATAAATAAATAAATAAAATTGATAATAATAATACACATGATGATGATGCTTGTTGTTTTAAGGGGCCTAACATCGAAGGCCATCCGCCCCTAAATAATACACATTTGAAACCCTTTAATATCTCCAAAAAGTGCTCGTCGGATTTGCACATCACTGAGTTTGTCGCTCTATTCTTAATCGTTTAAGTTGGGTGAAGTTAGTATAGTCCCATTAAAAAACTAAGTTGCTACGGGATTCTCGGTAATTACGTATACGATCGAGAGGAATAGACAGCATTTTATAAGTCCATTAATACAATTTAAGAATTTGAAAACAGAATGTCTATACCTGCAACGAATCAGAAGATATTTGGGGTGGAACACCGTGTATAGGGTGCCTCCGTTAAGACACGAGGATCGTGTAGGGGCATAAGGGTAGGAAATGAAAACCTGCGTTTGTTACGTTAATTAATGTGCCACACAAAACAATTGAAAATAAACTCCATGCATTTGTGAGCTCTTTCAAAAATCGAAAATGGTATGTGTGATATGACAATCGTCGGTGGCAGATGTGAGTTTAAATATATAAAAAACATTAAGTTATTGAAATGTTATATTTAGTATACACTCGCTTATTACCATAAGCTGTTAACTTTAATCAACTTGTTCAACATTCCGTGAAGTAATCCAACCTTATTTATCGTTTAAATATAATAAATTTACTGAAGCATTATTTACCGGGCGAGTTGGCCGTGCGGTTAGGGGCGCGCAGCTGTGAGCTCACATCCGGGAGGTAGTGGGTTCCAGCCCCACTGTCGTCAGCCTGAAGAGTTTTCCGTCGTTTCCCATTTTCACACCAGGCAAATGCTGGGACTGTACCTGAAGACCACGGCCGCTTCCTTCACACTCGTAGGTCTTTCCTATCCCATCGTCGCCGTAAGGCCTTCCTGTGTCAGTGCGACGTAAAGCAACTTGTAAAAAAAGAAAAACGAATATTGTTGTGATCACATTAACTACATACATAATTATAGACCGTAATGCCTTTCAGCGTTCATTCTGCAAGCCTCTGAGAGTCGCCTCGTTTAGTTCTATATCCAAATGCATCCTCTTAGCCAGTTCTACTTTCTTTCTTCCGTAAGCCCCATTAATATTGATAGCTCCCCATCGAATTCCATTTCGTTCGCCGTGTTGTTTCCTGTCAAATGGAAGTGGGACTCTGTTACTCCCATAGGTCCGAGGCTTGCTGAAAACGTTCTGAGCTCGGTGCTACCCTACTTACACATAGTCCAAGTGAGGATCTCCCCTCTAACGGGTTTGTATAGTCCTAGCCGCCTGAACACAAGGAGATGTCCACTCCCTTTTCCGCAGCAACTGGTATCCCGACTCTCAGGACCACTTAGGGCCTGTACTACGACAGCCAGATAAAAGTGCGGTATAAATTTATTTGCCAGTTTGGACATTTATCTGGAAGTTCGGTTGAAACCGCGTACAACGACTTTCGTTTATGTGCAATCTGGGAAAATATTCTCGAGTATAGCTATGCCGAAGTTGGAGAGGCTGTTAACGCTCTCATCGGGGACGCTACCGTAAAGAATCAAGATGGCTACTCATGAAGATTAATCTACATCTGCATGATGCTGTGCGAAATTAAGTTGTTAACAATGTAATTTATGTATATATTTATGAAGTATGTCATGCTTCCTGTCCAGCTATCACAGAATTCTAAATGATTTCCCAAGCTAGAAAGTTGTTGCTACTGAGTATATCAGTAGTACACACGCAGTTCATCGCAAGTTTCATGGGTAGCCGTGGTCGTTAGGGCAGCAAAGTTTGCTGATAAGCAGTTTTTCGTGGGTTCGAGTCCCAATGGTTTAACATTTTTTTACCTTGTAAATTGTAGTCGGTTGGGTACTAGAGGTGATAGCACACATTTCCTAATCATTAAAATGCGTGTCAAAAAGTGTGGGTTCTATTCGAAATCTATCCGCGACGCACATATGGAGTAAAGGTATACGACGTTGTTCATGGCGATTCGTCCGTCGAATGAGGATGTTAAGGAGGTTATATTTCTTTTACTTCATAACAACTTGCTACAAAAGTATTTACGCTAAAGTGAGATAAATGCTTGCCAGTTACTATTCCCACGTTGTATTGAAAAGAAAGAAACTAACTACTTATTCAATGAGCAAACAATTTTTGAATTAATAATAAAATTAATGATCCCACGCTGCATCAATGGCATTAATTACGAATATAAACTTTACTTTCGACGTAACGCGCAACCTCGTAAATAGTACTAGACAAAAAAGATACATAACATGAATCTTAACTTTTGCGTCCAGGTTACATTTATTTTCTATAACAGTTTGTTTCGTTATACAGTTAATTAATTTTAACATTTCTTCGTATGTGTATATTTCAGTCCTAATTCTGTTTTTGACCTGGACTTCCACATTATAGCTTAATAAGTCTGATATTGGACTATTCTAATACAATTTCAAAAGGAATAGAGCTAAACAAGCGAAAACACAAGGGAACACGTGTACCACCGCGCTAAATTTCACTATATTTTCAGTAACCTTATTACCAACCCAATAAAAATGTTACTACATCTTCCGCATTACAATACCGTAGTTGAAATCCGTTGGTAGTACGCAAGAAAATATTTAACTTCTAGTTTGCAAAACTGCAGCCTACGTATCTGGCTGTTTATCTGACAGTCGTAGTACAGGCCCTTACTAGGCCACTCAGCCGTTGCCCATGGTTCACGGACTAGGACGTGACGTGACGTGACGTGACGTGACGTGACGTGACGTGACGTGACGTGACGTGACTACACCAAGAACCATCGCATTAACTTATCTGAAATAATTTAATTCAGCTGAATTTTATATAAACAAACAAATGAACTACATTGACCTTGAAGCTATGTCCATCTAAAGTAAGAGTTTTCTCAGCCTTAAAATTTGGCATTTTCGTGAGATTATTTCTTTGAATTAATTCACAATTCGATTAATATAGTCCTGTTGACAGTCTAAAGAAAACGTGTTTAATTTCAATTGTTGGATTTTCCTAAATCCTAAAGTAATTGCCGGTCTTGTCATAATCATTGGTAGAAAAATATTTACACTATCTGCAATTGGAGTAAGGATAATATAAAGGACGTTGAAACGTTACTCCATTGTGACAGAACGCAAGGATACGTCATAACACAATTATCACAAACATGAGCAAGTCACATTCACAATCAACGCGGCCAAGATACACGCTGTTTACACAGTTATTTTCCACGAGTTATAAATGTCATTATTTTTATGGTCTTCTTTTAAGGCCGAGATATGTTAGGATTTACTAACAGAGCTCGATAGCTGCAGTCGCTTAAGTGCGGCCAGTATCCAGTATTCGGGAGATAGTAGGTTCGAACCCCACTGTCAGCAGCCCTGAAGATGGTTTTCCGTAGTTTCCCATTTTCACACCAGGCAAATGCTGGGGCTGTACCTTAAGGCCACGGCCGCTTCCTTCTCACACCTAGCCCTTCCCTGTCCCATCGTCACCATAAGACCTATCTGTGTCGGTGCGACGTAAAGCAAACCCCCCTGTGGGTGGGGGCGGTAGAATAACACCCACGGTATCCCCTGTCTGTCGTAAGAGGCGACTAAAAGGGGTCTCAGGGGCTCTGAACTTTGGAGCGTGGGTTGGCGACCACGGGGCCCTCAGCTGAGTTTTGGCATTGCTTCCACTTACTTGTGCCAGGCTCCTCACTTTCATCTATCCTATCCGACCTTTCTTGGTCAACTCTTGTTCTTTTCCGACCCCGACGCTATTAGGTTTGCGAGGGCTAGGGAGTCTTTCATTTTCACGCCCTTCGTGGCCCTTGTCTTACTTTGGCCGATATCTTCATTTTTCGAAGTGTTGGACCCCTTCCAATTTTCCCTCTGATTAGTGTTATATAGAGGATGGTTGCCTAGTTGTACTTCCTCTTAAAACAATAATCACCACCACCACCGTAAAGCAAAAAAAAAAAAAAAGGGTTTACTAATTGAGGACCTTATAAATTCTATTCTCCAAAGTCCATTGGAAAATGAAAATCCACACTCTGTTTCCAGTCATTTGACCGGGTCAGGAATGGAATGATTGAAGCTCTCATCTAGCGGCGAGGATGGGAAATATGCTGGCTTGCGAAGCCTGTCGCATTCCTCTGGGGCATTGATAAGTGACTGAAAGATGAAATGTTAATGGAGAGTGTTGCTGGAAAGAAAGATGACAGGGAAAACCGGAGTACCCGGAGAAAAACCACACAAGTTGTGCACACAGCTGCGAATTTCTATTCAAATACCAGCAGCATTATCATCCCGGTGATAAGCATTACCATGCCATGATATCCTCAACGTAATTTAATTCTAGAATAAATGAGAAAGAATTGGAAAATCATTACATTGTACTCATTTGGATGATGGCATGAGGGGTTCCACTCCTAAAATTAGAGCTGCGGTTCCATTGTAGCCGAGTATGCTGGTGAAGTCTTCTTGCAGATTGTTGGACCAACACGCCAGAGTCCACACTCAACACTTGGAAGGTGGAACTAATACAGAAGTGACCCAGGCGTAACACAGCTCACAAATCCTATTGGTTATTACAAACGACTACGTAAAGAGTCACTGGTTAGTATTTTACTGTCTGGACATTCGCACGCAGTCAGTTGCTGGTTACAGCGGCGCTCACTGAATGTGACGGGGCAAGGGGACCACAATGCGCTGCTTTCCGCACTGATATTGTACCATTGATTCTGCGAGTCACGGCCGTAATGGTGGCGGTCTGGGGGACATCTTAGGAGTAGAATTCTACGGTGTGATAGTGCAGGTAACCTATACAGACCTGGCACATTCCATGCCCACCATGCGCCTCGTCCATTCCAGCTAATACCTCATATGTCCACAGGGATTTTGTGTTGTTTTTGAGTGAACTATCCATATCCCTATCACTTCCTCTACAATATATTACCCATTCCAGGAATCGGTTGTCCATGCGGACTAAGATGGCACTTGGATAAGAAAGAACAATTCTCACGCACAAAGACAGCCAGTGCAGAATATAAAGTACGGTAATATTAAGACTCGTCGTTTCAAATGAATGATGCTGAAATTTGTGTAATTTCATAGAATGCTGTAACTGTGTCATACTTGAAAAAATCACTTTCATTCGAGGGAAATCAACTCCTTGCGTAACTTTCGACATTTCTGATCAATATGTAATAATAATAATAATAATAATAATAATAATAATAATAATAATAATTGGGGTGGTCGTGATGTCGTGGTCAGAATTGTCTTGAACACTACAGCTATACGTGCAATTTCTTGCTGTGCACACAAATCAGGCGTCAAAGAAGAAGTTAGCTGCTCATATTCATTGTATTGGTGGTGACCTGAATGGTCATGTTGGAGAAGCGAGAGATGGGTATACACAGTGCCGTGAAGGCCACGGTTATTAGACAGGCAATGATCAGGGATGCAAGATCTTAGTCGCACGTGCATACCAGCCACTAATCAGAGTGCAATGCTCACGTTCAAATTGGGCAGATAAAACCACCTCGGCCTAAGAAATCATGTCCGGAAATAATGAAACGGTGGAAACTGTCCGAAAAGGACATGCTCGTGGCAAATCTTGGTACTTCTAGCGAGAACACTGATCAGTGCGTAGAAACCATGTGGGCTCAAATCACTGACCAGATCACACGGCAGCACCTGACAGTCTCAGAACGAGAAAATGAGGTAAAGTCAAGGGCAACGACTTGACGAAACAAAAGTAGACTACGATCACCTAGACGCAGTGTTGCCGCAACAAAACGCGCCACTGCCAAGGCCTGTACGAGGTACTCGATACGCTAGAGGGGCAAATAAGGTATACCGTCTAGCGAAATCCTGGCACCGAGCAACTCAAGATATTGGCCACGTCCTGCATATTAAAGATTCCAACAACCATCTTCTCAGAGACCCACTAGTTATTTCGGACCATACGAGGGACCACAAGACAATTATATGTTGCCACGCTAACAGAATCCCAGTGGTGACGTCCTGCCAATTAAGATCCAGGAAGTATCACAAGCTGTTAACAACGTAAAGCATGGCACAAAGAAACTAGTTAGACGGTGTACTATCTGACGTTTGATAGATCTGTTGTCCTTGTGGCCCGAACAAGGCTGTCGAGCACTACCGTACAACCCTCTTACTCTCACTCGTTCAAAATCTTTGAGCGATTTATAGTGTGTTGACTACCAACATTGTACAGATCTCTCCAAAGCAGCGTGGCTTTGTCAATGCAGCTCTCCTACTCATCGAGAAACATAGAGAGGAAACGAAACCTCGACATCTGGCCTTTCTGGACCTACATAAAGGTGCCACTTGAACTTATCTAGATGGCACTCCAAGCACATGATCTCCTAGAAGTGTGCGTCCGATGGGTCCAAAATCTGTACCAAGATGCAGTAATTACGGTTCGTTGCCTAGCAGGAACTTCGCCTCCACAAAGTGTCTGCACTTGCCCCTATCTTTTTCATCCTGTGGATGGACTTACATCCAAACACCTCATTCATGAACGATTTTATATGCTGATGATGTGTTTTTGCAGATAAATCCCGTCAGAACTTAGAAGAAAGGACACAGGACTGGAATGATCCGATTAGCGGCTCAGCATTCAGAAAGCAGACTACTTTGAATGTGATCCACAAACGGATGGCACCACCCAATTTAAATAGCTCGGATGGTGAAACACTTGATGCTCGAGCACGAATGAACTGAGCGTGGCAAAGTGGCCGGAGTTCTGTGAGGCAAGAAAATACCCGATTATCTCGAGGGGAAAGTGGCTACAGCAGTTGCATGCAATGAAAATGCTCCGTTGGTACTTACGAACTGGACCATGTCAGACAATGGATTGGAGTTGCACCAATAACGGAGATACGGTACAACCCAGAGGGACCACGCGGCCTTCTAGCGGGCTAATAGACACCAGAATATCCCCACTACAGACAAATTATGGAATAATCACAAAGGTCCCTTCCTTCAAATATCTACGAGAAATCATTGTGCCATCCGAATTGGACAGGAAAGCTAATTTAGAAAGGGTCACCAAACTCCTGAAAGCATACCGAATAACATGGAATCACTACAATAAGAGTGATGTCACGAAATGCAAAACTTCGGCATTACAAGACTATTCTTCTTCTGGAAGCTTTGTATGCCTCAGAAACCACATCTCTAGGAGGCCACTCTAAAATCGATGAAATTAAAAAAAGAACGAAAAATTCTTATGAAAATGTATGGCCCCGTTCATGTAAATGGTATATGAATCAAAAGAATAACTGTAGATTTGTATAAAGCAATCGATAAGTTCACCGATACCGTACGCAGGATACGATTGAAATTCTATGGCCACATCTGTAGAATGGCGACACTAGATATGAAAAAAAAAAAAAAACCGGTATTGGTGTAATTAATGCAAAGGAAGTCAAAATCAGCTGGTTAGAGGAAATAAAGCAGGACTTAAAAAGGAATGAATATCACAGAAGATATCATCAGGGATCGCAAGGCTTTCGGGAATCTGGTTGCAAAGCACATGTTCACGGAAGAGGCTAAAAGAACCACAGGGAAGCAATGGAGGGAGGAACGCAAGAAACAGCTTAGACAGTTCATGAAGAGATTTTGAGAGGAGGAGGGGAAGAAGCAGAAGACGAAGAAGAAGAAGAAGAAGAAGGTAAACCATTATCAAGCTAACAAATTCCGACGGGCTCTGTAAACAGGCATAACGAAGAAAGAATAAATAATAATAATAATAATAATAATAATAATAATAATAATAATAATAATATTTTTTTTTGCTAGGGGCTTTACGTCGCACTGACACAGATAGGTCTTATGGCGACGATGGGATAGGAAAGGCCTAGGAGTTGGAAGGAAGCGGCCGTGGCCTTAATTAAGGTACAGCCCCAGCATTTGCCTGGTGTGAAAATGGGAAACCACGGAAAACCATCTTCAGGGCTGCCGATAGTCGGATTCGAACTTACTATCTCCCGGATGCAAGCTCACAGCCGCGCGCCTCTACGCGCACGGCCAACTCGCCCGGTATAATAAAATTTCACCGGTTTGGTGGTTGCTGAGGTATTGCGGTGAATGAGCATAAGATTGAAACCACGTGAAACGCCTGTACGCCGTCTGCAGGGAAAGATTGGTGGCTAATGACAACCACACATACCCTGTAGCCTACTTCCGGATAGAAATGACTATGTATTTTCACTAGGACCCTTCCACGCACATCATTTGAGGTGTTAATTTCTACAGGCAAGTGAAACAAATCTCGCGGTTTACAAAACTACACTATAGGATGGCATATTCTACTCGCAAGAAGACTCTGTAAGGACTCGTTCACCGATACATTTCGATCTTTCATCGCAGGAATCCGCGGAGATTATTGAATATTGCATTGTTGGCATCCAAGTTGGTGGAAAATCGGAATATCTTAAAAAAAAAAACTGTCTGTTGTGGTTGGTTGTTATGCACGTGCAAGAGATTCTCACTGTTTTGCGGATAATTCCACATGCAGTAGTGGCGGACTCTTGAGTAGAGTAAATAAGAAAAGGGATTAAACATGTATAAGAGCAGTGGTTCATAGTCCGAACAGTGCTTTCTCAGCCGGTATTTAATTTGTAGGTGTCGAGCTCAAAGAGCTAGTTAAGTAGGGTATGAATACTTGATCAAGAGCTGCTCGGCGCAGCGCTAACGAGGTGCCCTCTACATACGCAGGTCCTAGAGTACTCAACGAGTTCGCTATAAATTGTACGAAGTGAGCCTTGAAATAAATATTCAGAACACGAAGAAGAAGATATGCGCAGAGTACGTTTTTTAAAACCTGTAACTTTCGTTATGATCTACAGTAGGATGTGTGCGTGGTAAGGGAATATAAAACTTCCCTACTTCGGTCATCGCGACGGATGCCAGACGAACCATTCAGAAATATTACTCTGAACCAAGAATCGATCTCCAGTTTCTTTATACCCAAATCGCTTACATGGAACCTCTGAAATACTATAGAGCTAATAACCTGTAATAATGTGACAACCCAGCGCGTCACTCCACGATACAGGGTTCGTGTATCTGTGTGGCACAGACGATAAGATAGGTCTTGATACTAGGAAGCCAACCTGCTTACTGTCTACTGTTCGGAACTTCTTACTAATCATATCTATGCACTTCTAATTTCCTCGTCGTGGAGATTTTCTATCCTTATTCGTTTAGACAATTTCACTTCCTCTATCCCAGGCCTAGAGATAGTTCACTACAGATCATATAGTGGTCTGTTTCATAGAAAAATCCCCGTACATTCCTAACAGATTTCCTGAATTGGAAGTCTGTTAAAATAGTCTATTATGGATCTGTATTCGAAACTGTACGTAATGTGCAGAAAACAACACGCTTCAGTCCGGAAAATAAACTAAATAATTCTACACACCGTGGAAGCTTCACCTCTAAGAAGGGATATGTTTTAAAATGCAGAATTCTGGTGCTGTACAACATACAGTAAAAAATTAGTGAAATACTTCTTTCAGACATTATATATATATATATATTTAGACTGCCATAATTAAAAAAAGGAATTCCATGTTTGTTAAAAACTACTTTGAGAATTTAGAATGGCGTATTTTTTTCCACCTAGAATGAATGCAGCGAACCTGCAATGGACATCCTGGAAAAAGAAATTAGAAATTAGTTAAACTGGAATAATATTTGGCTTAACCACACTAGGGTTATAGGAATTGGAATTCTGTAACCTTACCTCAGTTGGCATTGCAGTACAGGGGTAAAAAATATCGTCGGTTTTCGGACAGCACGTTGCAAAACATCGAGAAACTTGTCTCCGCATGAACGGATCTTAACGGTTCGTAATTGAAGCACGTGAGATCTTCCTCTTCAAAAACACATACAAATTTTCTCTTTTCAATATTTCGCTTATCTTGCACATAATTTGATACACCTATTATTTTCAGGTACTAGTTTCATTTTTTCATTTCATTTCATATTCTCTCTTGATTGGGCATTAAAAATGTAGTCCAAAGAAAGTTAAGTTGCAAAAAAAGGCCGTGAAGACCTAAAAAAGGACCAATAAGCCCAAAAACACCGGAAAAGGATTTTCTGGCGTATGATTGGTATACTGTTTATTATGCTGGGCCTCGTTAGTGGACACTCGAGCCCTAGTCATTACCGTAAATTAGCATAACTTACGAAAGTTTTCTTGCTGACACTTACTGGGTGTTACACCGTCTGGCCTCCCTCCGCAGCATGCGGATCCCGGATCGTTTCCTGGGGGATGAGCGCCCACTCTTCCAGTAGTATTGCCCACATTTCGTTGAGGGTGTCAAAGTTGCGACGCCGGACATTTCGACCAAGCATATCCCGCAGTTGTTCTGCGGGACTGAGGTCTGGACTGAGAGCTGGCCAGTCGAGGGTTCGTATCTTAACATCGCGTAGATGTTCCATCAGGTAGCGAGCGGCATGAGAGTGTGCATTATCATGCATCAGAATGGAATTCTCACTAAGGTAACATAGGGGATTACGTGCTCTGCTAATACCTATCTATACAATGTAACGGTGTGCATTCAGGGCACCTCCACCGTTGAAAAGAATTTCCATCCAGGTCTCAAAGCCGATACCGGCCCATACCATGATGGAGCCACCCCCTCTTGAAGATGTTAAAAAGTGAATATCGTGCCGACACCATCTCCACGCTCTCTCTGAAGCATAATCTGTGAGCAGTACCATGGACCACTGCTCCACAGTCCAATTCCGATGTTGACGCGTAAACTGTAATCGAGCTGCTGTGTGCTGGGAGTAAGCTGTGGATCATTTGCAGATCTTCTTGACGTCAGATTGGCTTCTGACAGTCCTCGCCGTCACAGCCAAATTTCTTACTGCCTCGACTCGATTTCTGGCTTGGACACCAGCAGTTTGGCCTTCGCTCAAGACTTCGATGATCAGAAATCTATCGTCCTAGTAGATGCAGACCTCCGACGGCCTAACCCAGGTCGTCTGTGGTATATAGTTCACAAAATAGTCTTAAAACGCGCTGGACGCCTCCATATGATACACCGATGGTATTGGTCGCATAACGAATGCTGCGTCCATCATCCATCAACGCTAGTGGCTAAGAGGCATCTTAACTTGTCAAATGTGAAAGAGAAACTGAAGGAAGACGCTCACAAGATATTGTGATATCAATTGCTTCCGCCCCAGTATCGTGAAACTTCAAAGGTGTTATTACTACTCGATGCAATAAGATTGAGTGTCCAGCACTTAGGGGCGAAAACTGGCCCCTAAAGTTTGTCTGAACATCATATTCCTCTTCAAAAACTGCAGAATACACATTATAAACTGCTGTAATGTAGCGGGCCAAACACACAACCCCCTGTGGGTGGGGGGACAAGGGCGAAGAATACATCCACGGTATCCACTGCAAGTCGTAAGAGGCGACTAAAAGGGGCAAGGGATGATCGAATTACAACCATGACACTACTTGTAATTAGTACCACCACGCGGGGAACACCGTGGGTCGCTTTTACTTGCGCGTGGTACCACTGTGTTAGTTACAGATTAGTAGAGACAGTGTATGAATCAGTGAGTTTTACAGCACCTGTGATTAGTACCACTATATGAGCGACACCATGGGTCTGCCTTGCCTCCACTATGTGAGGAACACTAAGTTTGCGTTGTCTGTAAATGGCGCCACAATGTGAGAAACACCATAGGTCTGTGTTACATGTTACCTGTGAGTAGTACCATAATGTGTGCAATACCGTGAGTCTACGCTACTCTTGATTAGTACCGCAACATGACACATAGCATGGTTCTACTTTCCTACCGTTATGAGGTGCCGATGACCTGGATTTTGGACCCCTTTAGACGACAAGCATCATCGATTGAGGACTGTGCAGTCCCTTGGTCAGTAATACTATTGTTTAGTTCTGGGAATGTGGGGCATTGCGGGTCGGATCCACTTCATATCTATCCATTCATTCTTCGTCATGTTGTGAATTCTGGTCAGGGGATGATTTTGAACTTTTACATTGTCATTACATTTCGTACCATTACAGGCCGATGACCTAGATGTTAAGCCCCTTTAAACAGGCATCGTCATCATGTATTGAACCCTGTTGGGGCCTGCGGTTAGATGCTACCACGTAGATCTTTGACAAACATGTGGCAAAGCCCAGTGCCTGTCTTGATTCCCGGCCTTCCCGGATCTGAAATGTCGTATGGCTTTTAGTGCCGGGATATCCCAGGACGGGTTCGGCTCGCCAGGTGCAGGTCTTTCTATTTGACACCCGTGGGTGACCTGCGCGTTGTGATGAGGATGAAATGGTGATGAACACAGCACACACACCCAGCCTCCGTGCCATTGGAATTAACCTCTGAACCGAAGGCCAGTACGCTGACCGTTCAGCCAACGAGTCGGACTTCCCGCTAGGAAACGCATATCAAACTTAACAGGCTTAAAGGTGTGGAGGAATATTAGGTACGGCAAATGATACTCAAATAAATGAGGGCATAATAACCCTCCAGCAAAAGGAAACATTTCAAATCACGAGATGATTTCGAGCTACTGTCCGGCTCCATCACAGGGGCTCCGAGTTCGACTCCCGGCAGGGTCGGGAATCATTCGCTGGCACGGTGTATGTATCATTTCATCACGACGCGCAGGTCGTATACGGGCGTCAAATTAAAAGATCTGCACCTGGTGAGACGAACATGTCCTCGGACATCCCCTTGTGGGTGGAGGCGGTAGAATAAAACGCATGGTATCCCCTACCTGTCGTAAGAGGCGACTAAAAGGGGCCCCAGGGGCTCTCAACTTGGGAGCGTGGGTTGGCCGAGTCTTGGCATTGCCAATACTTCGGACATGATATAAATATCATCTCGTAGCCTATCTCGCTATGCAGTTCACGTTGATAATGTCTTGAAAACGTATAGTCCATGTTTCATAACCCGAGCACACACAAGAAAAACAAATATTTTAACCTTTAAAAAACCTGTCATTATTTTCAGAAAATGACTTCTCTAAATATAGGGGACAAGAGGAAATGAAAATAACATGTGCTTCCTTTTGGAAGACGCTTGATCTGATTGGTGGGCTGTGTTCGAATCCCGGCGTCCTCATAGTACACCACGCAGCATCAACCAAATAACCTGTGCTACAGAACTCCTACCAGTTTCATTACAAATTGAGTGCTTTCCTGATCCAACGTACAGGTTTCATAAAACATGCTTAAATGAAACTCTACTTGCATGCATCCACCTCATTTACTGTTCTTTCACCTAAGGCACTCATCAACAATCTAGTTTCCTAATCTTGGACTTTCCGTTCGGTACATTCTCACATTAAACTTAAAGATGAATATTATCCAGTAGGCCTAATTAACAATTTTAAGATTTCTAAAGAGACCTCTACTTATGATTTCTACATGACTGAACTAAATTGACTCGAATAGGGTAAATATTACTTCCTATTCTAATAATTATTTACAAGCTACTCATTCATAACTACTTATTATGGTATAATGTACTCATCTGATACTGCATTGTGCTTTCCGTTCGAGCCTCGGGACGGTCCATGTTGAGAGGACTTAGCACTCCATTCCGACGGCTTTTATTCTTTCAGAAGTGTGCCGTCTTCTGCTGGTCCATAGTTCGCGCCTGGGTCTCCAAGCTAGCCACACCGCCACCACATAGTGACGTCTCGCACTGAATTTATCCGCGGTTATCAGCCCACACTAGACTCATTTGGTCGACACTCGGGACGCTCAGACTGAGGTTAATAATCCCGTCTTTACATGCCTGAGGAAATTTACAAAACACGGACGCTATCACACAGATCCGTCGAGAACTGTTTCGAAATAATTTTATGTAGTCATTTCCCGCCTCTTCGGCTTACTGTACAGGTCTGGTTACTCCTGGTAGCACCTTCGTGTTAGTTATAACAGCTTAACGGAACATGTTACTGTTCAACTCACCTCTAACACTCAGCAGACCTGCAGCTAGGAACGGGGGTTCACAACATACCGAAACCAGATTGGACTGCTTAATCACAGAACGGGATCGGCGGGGTACCTCTGATAATTACGTGGCATTCTTCACAACATCTTGGGACTTCCCTGGTTTTGTTTTTTAAGGCATTCGATTGAAATGGCTTTTTATTAGTCCATAAAAGAGGGAATCGGTGATCGATAAATGTCTGTTAAAATGAAAATTTATGAACTAAACAAGGAAAACTCCTTTCATGCAGAATAAGCACTGTCAAACATGGTGAGTATTACATTGTGTAAACGTGAGAAAAAAAGTGCATTTTGGTTAGAAATCTTGACTTTTGTAGTCACTCGACTTCACTGTGGTGAGCTAAAGTTGGCAGGCTTGGTTCAGTGATACGTCGTGGTGGACAGTGGGTCGGTATGTTCCGCCGACGATTGTCTCTCAGTTCTGTGGCTTGATGACCACTGACGCCGGATCAAGGGTTCGACCTGTTCAGGTTTCCATTGTCAGTCCTAGCATATGGAGAACTTCCTTTCCTTTTTCTTAATACTATTAGAGATGTAGCAAGGTTAGCACAGGATAGGGTGGCATGGAGGACTCCAAGCCTGTGGACTGATTACTTAAACAACAATAATATGTGTTGTATTTATTATTCCGAGTTAGACATTGTCACTGTGTAAAGATTGCTCCGCTCTGTACGCACTGCAAACTCGTTGTTTAAATTCTGGAGAGGCGCAAGACCTGCGGGGGTGGGGGGAACGGAAATTGTCCTCGTGACGTCGAGCGTATCATGACACAATCCACATTCATATTGCTCCTTCGTAAATGTGGGCATTATAGCAACAACTCGCTTTGGGTCTTCGGGAACTTTTACAGTACTAGCCGGTGTCATGTCTTACCGCGCGGCAAAACAAACCAAAGTGTGTTCAAAATGTATACCATTACTTGCCACACATTGTTCATAACGTTTCTGAAGATTATTGAACATGAGTCGTCTGTCTTGACAGGGAGCAGGAAGGTAGGCCCATATTGCAGCATACATTGTCGTTGGACGGGTACGTTTCTGCGCAGATGCGGGACGAGGGTAGTATCTGTAGACTTATCTGTGCAGCATCGTCGACGAAATGAGGGTTCAGTATTCCACGACCGCACTCTAAAACATCAGGCCATTGTGTTTTGTTGCTCTTCCCAATAGCTTGTCTACGTCTTCTAGAAAACTCTTTCTGATCTTCGCCAAAGGGGCGCTCTGCCGAGTACCTATATCAGACTGGGCCAGGCTAGGCTCCAATACCGGTGAGGCCTTTCATTACAACTGCCTCATCGAAGACTACGCCGAGGTATCGGATGCGTTCATATTCATTTACCAACGAGTATGTGACATCCGATTCTCAGTCCAATCAGAGCGAGGATATCTTCTGCTAGGAAGATGAGGCTGTTTATACTTCCTTCATCTTTTCCTATCGAGGCGAATGTCAGGCAAGATAGTTTACTCAGTCCATAGGCAACTTCGTGATTAAAGAACTCTTACTATATCATCGATTGCCAGATTAAAGAGGTGGTGACAAGGGGGCGTCTATTTTTAGCTGGATGGTTTTTGTCTTGATACCAGTCTCGATTTGTACATGATTGCCAACTAGTAATTTCACAATTCGGAGACAGTTCCCTTCGCAGACGTGATCATGTGTCGAATACTCTGCTTATAACCAAAAATGCAACACAACAGTAGACCTCATTGAGTTATATTTTGGTTTCTGGTGATGAAACTAAGCCCCTCTGGCTACGACGTGTCTTGCATTATCCGTCTAATGGAGAAAGTCATTCTTTATACCTGTTCTTCCCGTTTTGAACGTTGACGGCACAACACCTAATCTGATCATTGCACTCCCGAGTAACGCAATAACGTCCCTGCTTTATGTTTAAAATCCGTGCTGTGTTAAGTGTTTACGTAGTCTTCTGATATGTGAACTGAACTTGGCAAGTCTGTGCGTGCTTGGACATTTTCGTTTCCAAATATTCTAGTGAAATGGCCTTCAGTTTCATTTAATGGTGTGGGGCATCTGGGAGGCAAAGTAATGTTCGATATTCCTCACGACTCTCTTACTGTTGTTGTATTGTGCTACTCTTCTGTTTTCGACCTACGCGCCGGATTGGAGCGTTGAGAATCCTTGATTCCTTGCCCCTTTATCTCACAGCCGGATGCTGAGCCCAGATAGTGTCATCTGTTTTATCTGGAGTTTGCTCAGCTGCCTGTCCTCCCGTTGCTTCATTTAATTATTTGGATTGTTTGTGCAGTCAGCAGTAGTACTCGCAAAACTCGACGGTATCGTAAGAAGCACCCCTTCCAGACAAATACTTACGATGTTAGTATCCCTGTGTTCCCCTAGGCGAGCCTTGCTGGTGTGAATGTTCAGATTCATAGAACTGTACAAGATTGTTTCCTGTCCAAAGGACTGTGTATGACGCAAGTGAGTGCCACGAAATCCTGGGGGAGATTTCGGTGCAAACTTGTTTAAGGTTTCCTCGGCCATTTATTTATTTATTTATTTATTTATTTATTTATTTATTTGTTTGTTAGAATAGAAGTTCCGAACGGACAAGCACCCAGGACATGGCCAGGTGTTTCGTGTTGTCCTGCTGCCCGCCCGGTAAAGAGCGAACTGCGGCGACGTTAATTGTCATCTTGCTGCTGAACATGACAGGGCATGGTGATCAGATTTCCACTTATTAGCTGGTGTGTATTCCTTAAATAATTGTGATCCTTATGGGGCAGTTCACTCCAGAGTTAAAATTCGCATTCTCGCAATTCGGCACGAACCTTCCTGGTATCAGGAAATTGAGTGTGACTGTTGATGTAGATGATTAGGAGAGTCCTTTCAGTGCCAACTTGATTCTCTGCTTTAAGGTCCCTTGTGCCATTTCTATTAGGGCTGTTCTCTCTACTCAGAACCTGACAGATGTCGAGCTTCGCAAGAGGCGCAGAGATCGGTCGATAGTTGAGTGGTTTTTATTATCTCATCTGCCTGTTGGAGTGATTGAACAGTTTAGAATTTGGAATTTCTGTTCTTCTTGCAACAAAGTTGAGTTAACAAGAATTTCTACACGGTCTCGTAGTTTTTTCAGAGTTGTTTGAGGGTCAAATAACAGTTTGTCGGAGACGTTTGTGGCTAGATAAGGTATTGATTCACCACGGGCTTCTCAGCCATGATTCAATTCCTATTACAACATGTGGTAAATATGTATCTCTTAAACTACCTAATTCTATTCCTTTGTTTAAAATACTTCTACAATTTAACACTTAACAATTTTGTCATCCTTACTTGGCCTGCTTCTTGTACTGTCACCCAGTTGTACTTTCTCTTAAAACTAACTAGCTGGCTGTTTTATCGAGTATGACTGAGACACACTTGGCAGTGAATGAGAACATTTCTGTAATTGGTCTAGCCTATATCACAAGACACTTGGCTCGACTCCAGACAGGTCCGATAAAACTCGCAAAGCACAACACTATGCAAAATCAAGCCTTGCATTTTACTGAATGAAAAACAAGAATTTTACTTTTCTCACTATACATGTTGTCATTCCCATCCCCTGCATGTGTCAAGTCCGTATATTTGTACATTGTAACACGATACTTGTAATGTGTCAGTTTTCTTTGAATGTACAAATAGAGGAAAATAAAACCGTGTATATTAATATTGAGCGCTTTATAATGAAACCGAAATATTTAAAAAATAGTGTACTCCAACATTTCGTTGAATGGTGCGAGATGTCCACTGCTGTGCCGTACCTGCAAGCCTGGCCGCAATAGCGTAACATCGCAAGACGCGTGATCGGCGGTAGGAGGGAAGTTACATTGCAGCCAAGGTGTGTAACTCAATCACTTTGGTGCCAAACGATTCTGTAACCTCAATTGAACAACAATCGGCAAGGAAATTGGAAACATTCGCGGGTCAAGTTGATAGAGAGGTGCATGCTGCGGGGGAGCGTTGAGAGGTGTAGACGGTACTGAGAGCAGAGGAAGCTCAGATGTGTTGATTTGCTCTTGTTTTCTGTTTCAGGTGCAAGTCTGTGCTGTTGGAGGCGGGCAGAGCCTCGTCGGGACAGCTGTATGGCACTGGGCTCCCGGGTGTTCCGAGGCATCATGGTGAAAACCTTCCAGGCCTATCTTCCCAACTGTCACCGCACCTACTCGTGCATCCACTGCCGAGCTCATCTGGCCAACCACGACGAGCTCATATCCAAGGTAAAATAGCTCTTCCACTGGCATCACTATTAGCGCCACACAGCGTTAAGAAACACTCTTGTACTGAGTGATGCGGCTCATGTTGCAGAGACTACCTTGGTGTGAAACCATCTTGGAATGGTATGTACGTACAGCGTCCCGGGGCCCTCAGGCTTCAACTACTGTGTCGTCAACTTTCTACCAGTTCCGAAATTCAGATTTGCTGTTGTCTAACAAAATGGACGCTTCATTTTTTTTTTTTCCTGCTAGTTGCTTTACGTCGCACCGACACAGATAGGTCTTATGGCGACGATGGGACAGGAAAGGGCTAGGAGTTGGAAGGAAGCGACCGTGGCCTTAATTAAGGTACAGCCCCAGCATTTGCCTGGTGTGGAAATGGGAAACCACGGAAAACCATTTTCAGGGCTGCCGACAGTGGGGTTCGAACCTACTATCTCCCGAATACTGGACACTGGCCGCACTTAAGCGACTGCAGCTATCGAGCTCGGTGGACGCTTCTTATGACTGAGTAAATTTGTGTCTGATGACACTGAATGCAGTTAGCATCGAGCCTGCGTACTGAAATAGCTGTTGACCACCACACGCCACGTCCGGCTTTTACTCTCATGTGTGCAAAGAATACAGTGAAATTGGATACAGGAAGACCTTGGTGAATATCGGGTGAACGGAATTAGACTAAAGCGGAGGCAACGCTTTAGTACTTTACTTTGACCGTATTGCACAAGCCCAGTACAGACAATAGTAACACTACTTAGGAACTTAAGCTTTCCCGATGTTGTGTGTGTGTGTCAATAGAAAACAAGGCACGCCCCTGACCCCGCTCAACAACGTATCTGCGAACATGAAGGCTCCTACACACGTACGAACCTGGCTATATACTGTCCCAAAAATTGGTATCCGATTTTGAAATGGCGCTACCTAGTTCAAAAGAAGTCATGTTGTAGCATACGGGTAAAATTTCAGAACAGGCAGTTGCCTTCCATGAACAATCTATTTAAAAAATCCACTGTGAGGCGGAAACCTCTTAGTGAAACTGAGAATACACGTAAACTCCGAACACTAGCCGATAATCGCCGATTAGGTCACCAGAACCACTAACCACTAGCCAGGAGGTGAAGAGATTTTCCGAGCAAAACGATCAGTTAAATGCGGTCCTTAGTCGAGCATAACAAGTAATAATAAAGGCTGCGTGTTCTTTCTCTCTGCCAGTACACCGGAGTTCCATGCCGAGCTCTGCTGTGATATTGGAATAGTTCTCTCCCTGACACAGGGGTTGGAGGTATAAAGTGGTTGCTACAAGTTGCCTCAGAGCATGAGCATGTAGTGTCCTTAATGGCTTCTAGAGCCACATGGACCGCTCCTCCGGTTCGCTAACTTTGTGACGGTCCCGGTACCCTGCACGAGTGTTGTGGTGGAAGTCTGTCTAGAACAAACAGGTCAGCGTAGGTCACTTTGCCGCCACGTGGCTCCATCAAGACCCTGAAACACCACGCATGGAAATATGCCAGATTTTCATTTTCAGTTCTTTGGATGAAACTTTAGAGGTTTTCGTAACAAGTACTACCTTGACCCTGTAAATACACGAGGTTGGTCCCGTATTAAACTATGCCACAAGTTTATGTATAGTCGCTCACAATCAGAATGAGCGCATTCATTGCATTTACTATTTGATCAGAGTTAAATTCACCAGGCAAGTAGTTCCAGCACGAAACAGTGTATTTGACTTGCAGTGTTGTTACAGTGGGAGTCCGTACTTGTTAGTGGATTTTCCACATGGCAATAGTTTTAGTATATTTTAAACTTGTCTGTCACTTCCAACTTGCCTGTTTACTCTTTGTAACAACTTGCCTTTTGCCATTTTTCCCAGCCGTTCTTACCAGATGTCATACTCTGCATACGAACAAATTGTTCTTATTTTAATTTGACGCAGCCACGACGATTGGGTGACACTGCCCGCGTATGCCATGCATTACAGACCATCCAAATGGTTTCAATCTGCCCGGTCATGGACCTCCCCGGAGTGTGATCCATGCATCAATTACATCAGAAACTTAATGACTAAGTTATTGTCTTATTTTTGTATTTTCATTTACAGGATTTGTAGGATCATGTCATGCCGTACGATATCAGACACGGAGTTATATTGTCGTGATGAGGATAAGACACCAGAACAATCACATCCGCTCAACGCAGCGAGCGCCGTTCCGTTTTAGTATTAGCTGAGTGGACATGTTTCAGTGATCGAAGAGTCGTTTGAAAAGCGGTGGAACGCCGAGAGAACGGCTCGGGCCCTGTAGCTGTCAAATGGTGGGTTTGAACCCCACCTTCGGCAGCCTCGTTCTCTCGTTCAAGCCATCGTCGCCATATTGGTGCGACGTGAAATGGGTAATTTAATAAAGAACCAGCTCAAAAGGAAAGTTAACAATTACGACCGTGGAAAATTATATCGTGCAGAGGAAACTCGCTATACCTCGTGCAAAACTATAGGACTTCATCAGGTGACACATGTTGCATGATTTGATGGCTTGATGGTGTATTCAGCACTTCAAAATATAACAAATACAGAAAGTGATTCAGATCTATGTCTTGTCTAGCTGTTGCTTTCCTCACTGGGTGGAGTCTGACGTCGGCACACTCTGAACAATGGTCTTGGGGAGTTTTACCTAACATCCACATTCCCATTCAGGTGCTGAGGTATGTCAGGTGTGGAAAATGTTTATGGATGTTCACAGTGCCCAGGCAGTGGACAGATTGGTGGTGGTGTGCTCTTTTGGCATGAATGACGACGTTTGTACTCAGGGCCAAAGGCTATTTACTTGCTGAATTCAAAATATACTGCATTAGCTTGACAAAAATAAGATGCGAATTGCGTTGTAGAAGGTTTAAAGAACAGAAATGGAAAGCAACGGGACAAGGCCAGATGGAAGTGGAAACTATTGGTGAGATGAGAATAGCAATGTGCCTCTCTGACGTTCGCTTGAACTTGGGCTAAAGCCAAAAAAGAGATGGTGAAGGTGTGCAACAAAACGAGAGGAAGATGTCACTATCAAAAAAGCCATGGAGGCACCTGTGGAGGTGGACATCTTGTTTCTTAATTTTTTCTACTTTCTGACGGGGAATCGAACCCACGTCTTCCCCGGTGACCCGAATACTGGGCTGTGTATTATATGATTACTTCACCTTGGGAAAATTCTCCGTTAATATTAGCTGTATTGAGAAACTGTGAAAAATACAATGTTTGATACACTTTCACCGAACGCTGGAGATGTAGCAAGCCTGAGCCAACCTGGCCTTAACTAGAGTTCCCCCTGCCTATCGTATGAGGCCACTAAACCTTGGGAGCCTGGCTTGGCGACCACGGGGTCCTCAGCTGAGTCTCGTCATTGTTTCCACTTTGTGCCAGGTTCCTCGCTTTCATCTATCATACTCGACCTCCCGTGGTCAACTCTTTTCCGCCCCGACGGTATTAGCCTTTCATGTTCACGCCCTTCATCGCCCTTGGCTTTGTTTAGCCGAAGTGTTGGACACTTTCCACTTTTTCTCTCTGATTAGTGTTAGAGGATGGTTGCCCAATTGTACTTCATCTTACAACAGTAATCACCACCACTCTCCGCTAGAGTCCAAAGAAAATGTTTAAATCAGAAGTCCAGGTTCCAAGTACAATGTCGCACTTATGGTACTCTGTCAACGATTGAATATAAGAAGTCGTAGTTTTGAGATAGTAACTTTTCCCGACTTTTGAAGTGGAGTCCTCAGGTAGAACGCGTCAGCAAGTAACAATGTTGTGAAGATCCTGGATTAGCTGCTGTATATGTACAAAGCAAGCAGTTAGTTAAATAAGTTTTGAGTAACAGAATACACTGGTGTGGTTATGTCACAGCGGGTTCGACCTGGTTCACTGTGCTAGCCTCCATCCAGCACGTACAACAATTCCTGCGTGACTGAACTCCGTCGCCTCAGTGTCTCTGAAAACTGTAAAAGTACTTTTTTAAACTCTATTTGTTCGGGGCGTCGACCTAGAAAGATATTTTCCCCCTGCTTGCACCATATGTTAGGAACCTGCGTGTATTTTGTAAACGGTGGAAGTGTGAAGTGTTGAATGTGAGGAAAGGAACGTTAAAGACGACACTGACATCCAGTCCCCAGGCCAGGGATATTAATCATTTACAATTTAAAAACCCCAGACCCGGCCGGGAATCGAACCCGGGGCCGCCGGGTGATAGGCGGTATTTCTTTGGCACGTGTTAGGAACTGCACTTGATGTCCACAGCAGCTACGAGTTGTGAGCGCCTGGTTTGCCGCAGCACTCGTATCATCAGAGCTCTGCAGGTTGCTGGGCTCGTGGTACACCAAGGAGACAAGGGCCGACCATTGTACAAGTGAAAATGTCGGCGAAGCCCTCCGTTGACGCATTCATCCTTAGAATAGATAGTTTTGCTGCTGGAGAGCAGAGAGCAGAAATGGGTAAGGAGGCAACAGCTACCGTGGTTGTAGAGACGAGGGTGATAGGAACTCTCTCTTGAGCAGGTTTGATATAAAGTGGACAAGAACGCCGCCGTTAGTGAGTGGACCTTGCTACTTTTGTATTGATACACCACAACGGAACAGTTATTGTAATGAAAGATCTACGAGCTAATTTTAGCTTGAGAACGTCTACGTAAGGACCTGATGATTTTGAGGTACAATGCATGATTTGGTTTGCACTAGTAACTCCGAAAGCAAAGAGGTTAAGGTAGAGGCGAGAGGAGGCGAATATGAAGTTCGACTCGTTTTGAAAATTTCTTAGTTTTGACGTCCAACTATCAATCCTATGTCTTCGTGCGGCATGTTGCCTACTACCCTAACCCATTAGTGCATAGCGTCCGAAAAATCCGACGTCATAAAAAAATAAAATGTGTGTTATTTATGCATGGTTTTAAGCCCGCGATACTTCCTTTTGTTTCGGAAACGCTGTAGCTAAGAAGAACTAAGAATGCATCATTCTTCATTCTTATCATTCATTTATTGCGAGCATGACGGCAAGATACTGCAGAGTTTTGAGCAACAGGCAAGATTTTTATTTATGGATTAACAAATATTTCCAATAATTGTAAACTTTGGGACGTCTCGTATTGTTGACACTCCTATGAACCTACCAACATGCAAAGATGTCAATTATGACATTATTGACGTTACAGAGGCTTGTAAATACAGCTGTCCTGAAAATCGGATGCTATGCATTGTCTGACATATGTATTCCCTTACTAGTTTGATGTTGAGTGAAATTTTGGAAGTTTTGAAGGAAGGACAGACTTTGGAGAGGAGCAGCACATCAAACCTCCTGATATCGGATGTGAAACGGTTGATATGATAGATGAGTACGAGCGTAATCTAAATTACCTCGATAGAAATCTACTTCTCAGTAAATGTGAATGACATATTGCTTCAACAGAATACGAAAAGGGAAGGCTAGGTTCTGTGGTGGTCAAAATATTACTGAAAGTTGTATCTGTACAATTTTGAACTGATAAACCAGAAAACCGTGCAAAAGGAAACTGCCACACGAAAATAGGGACTCATACATAAGATTGGGCTTGCACCTCTGTTTCCGATATCCCTGATTGGGTGATAGAAAATTCAAAAGCATTAGTAGGTCGAATTGCAACACACAAGGAGCAGTTCCAAAGTAGACAGGACTACAATCTACATCTCATTGACTGTGCTGTCTCCTGCCCCCTCCCGCCCCCACACACATCAATTGATGCGCAAAATTGTGAAATTCTGCTAGATTTCTCTCTCTGCCAGTGGCTATAGGATACCTTTCCAAGTGTATACAGCAATATAAAACGAAAGTCTGAAAGAATTTGGACTTGGTGGAAGTGTAGTCCTAGCCCTTATTGATGCAGGTGAAACTATCAAACAGGGGGCATACAATATGCTCCATTAGCATGTTTCTCAAATGCAGTGTTTTACTATGCAAATGAGTTGTGTCGACCTCAGTTCAAGGAAAAACTTACGTATTTCCATCGATGCGCTACAGAGCGCAGCACTCTGCATGATGTGTATTGACGATCTTTTCTTTTACGAGACGAGGTTTTATCTTTTGACGCATATCTTTGCCTTGCTTGCTCGAGATATTTTAACAATGAAGCCCAGGCCGTCCGGAATTGCCTTTCTCTGTTTTAGGTGGATTTTTAACTTATTTATAAGAGCCTTTACTACATTCATATCGTAAGTTAAGTGTGGATATGACAGGTATGTGCTTTTAGTTGTTACTTTATTATTACGATGTTTGTAAACTTTATTTTTACAATCCTTGATAACGTGGTCGATGTTCGTCTTTGTACTTCGGTGCGTGTAATGACCTGTGTGAGTGCCACTGCTTGTTATTATGATTACTGTTCATCTGAATTTTGGTTTACGACTCTTCGCATTTTTAGTGCACTTCGTTTTCTTGTACTTCGCCATCTATGAAGCCATGACTTTCGTGTCGACTAAAAGTTTCATTTGGGTCGTACGAAACTCGAGCTTGAAGGGCTTTAGTACGTGGTCCTGCCTGTTTTCCCTGATTATATTGTGCTCCGAGACCTGGGACTGTGTTAAGGTGAGTCATGCGATGTGTATTGGCACCTCGTGTGAATGTTTCGAATGAATGCTGGTGTCCGAACGAAGTGAGAGATGGGCTATCGATTAGTTTATTTAAATTTTAATTTTATATTTGATCTTGTTTCTGTACCTTGGTACAGCTTTGTTTATTTATTTGGCCATGTCTTTACTTTGGGTTCGGCTAGCCGCCTGTCGGCCATGTCTATACTCTAATCATCGCACATGCCTGTAATCCTCTGTTGTTTAATATCTCTGGACCAGAGATGCTGTACTCAGCGCCTTGTTGATATCTTCCTTTATTTCTTGCGTTTTTATGTTGATCTCTCTGGACGTGTGGGCTGACATTCTTTTGTGAGAGGGAGAGTTCTATTGTTGCGCGGATAGCGAAAGGAAAGATATGTGGTGTGAATAATGTAATCTCGTAAAAGAATACTGCTTATATTACCGTGCGCACGGCAATTTGATTGGAATGCTAATTGTAACGAGGTTGTTACTGAATCAGCGAGCTGGTAATAATATATTTTTAGTGTTTCATTATTAATTATGTTGAGCTCACTCCACGGTGTCGAGAGGTAAGCTTGAGAAGGTATGTTCATGTTTTATTTATTGATTTGTCTTGTGCAATTGGCTTCTTTTTCATGCTTCTTGATTCAAATACTACTTTATTAATAAACCCTGTCCTTATGTTTATTCAGTGTTTCATTTATAGTAGTCTTCGATAATCATCCTTGTTCATTAATAACGAGGGCCATCATCAGTTCAGGGCTGTCTTTCTGCCTTCCCCAATCGGGGTCCGCACCTCAATTCTCCCGATATGCGCATCTATTTACATCGCGTTAGATCTCTTGGTGAGGGGATTCGGCACACAACTACTTTACATCCCTAAAATTGGTGAGACATCTGACTTCAAAGGGAATGAGTGCAACAGGGACATTTGAAGAAAACAAGACAGAAGTGGCCTCGTCAAAGAAAGGCGAACAGGAAAAAGAAGGGGATCATATGACTACAGGAGTTTTGGTGGTGCGTCGCTGGTGCGCTGGGAGGACAACAGTCTTGTCACTGCTGGTACGAACTACAAACAGATGGAGATGGTGGTCCGTGTAAAAAAATATGGGAAGTGGGTGTATCGCAATGAAAGGCATCCGAAGAGTGGATCAGCTTGATCAGTTTGGACTTCACCTGAAATGCTTCTGTAGATACATAAACGTAAATAGTATTGTGATAAGTCTGTAGTGGAAATTGTAGGTCCACTTTACAGATAAGTTAACACTGCCTAGCTGCAACATTATTGTACAGTGTAATGCTGAGTAAGTAGTGTTCGTTGTTCTGACCTGAGTGCATAGCCATCGGACATTCTGATAGTTGAAACGTGTTTCTGCAGTTATTAAGAGCAGAAAGGTGTAGATACATTGAAATAAAACACGAAAAATAACTTCATGCACCAGTGGGGACAAGTGGGGTTCAAAAATGTGAGAATTGACTTCATATTGACTTCCGAATGTAATAGAGAAGCCCGACGCGACGACCGCAAGCGCTAGGTGCTCACTTAGTTCATTTAATACCTCCATAGAAATGTAACATTGCCTGTATATTACTAATCTTAGTTTGACAGACCACCATGGAACAGTACATAAGTCTTCCATTTGACGTTTTCTGTTATTAACCACTGCGTCCGAGTACACCCGGCTATCTGGCTCACTAGGTAAGGCGCCGAAGGCCTTGATTCAATTCGAAAACTGTGCGCAGTATTCATGCGGATGAAGGCTCACTGTCTTCTACACGGCAGTAGTGTCACTTTTGAGCGAATTAATATTTGACATGATCGCAGGTAGTCGTTAGTTCGAAACGTCGAAGCGCTATACATTCTAAAGTTGAAACGCGCGAGGGCTCAGATAAAAGTTCTCAGGACACTTCTTAATTTGGAAAATAAAAACTACAAAGTTTTTGAAATTTTGAAAACTTGAACAAAATTGCTTGTTGTATCGAAAACAAGTAGCCACACTGGTCAAGTGTAATGTCTCCAAAAACTAATAGTCTAGTGAAAGTGAACATCAATTTGCTTTGTTTTCTTGTTTCTTATGAACTCCACCAATCTGGTAGCCGTGTGTGTTGGTGACCACGGGGCTCCTTCCGACCCCGACAGTGGAGCTGCGTTTGGACTGTACCCCAATCGTTTACCGAATTCTCTTCTGAAATTATTTCAAAGAGGTCAGAAATGTGTATAGCATTTCGCTTGATAAATTATTCCAGTTCCTAATTTCTCTTCCTATAAACGAATATTTTCTCAATTTGTCCTCTTGAATTCGGACGTTATCTCCATATTCTGACCTTTCCTACTTTTAAAAGCACCGCAAAAAATGATTCGTCTACTAATGTCATTGCATTGTCGATCAGCTCGTCTCCTTTTCGTACCACTACTCTTTTGTCGAAATCGTGCTGCTTTCCTTTGGAAGGTTTTCAGTTCTCTTATGAAATAATAGACTAGTCTAATATGCCCTCTCCTTCACATAGTGTCATGAACCATGTGAAGAGGTTTACAAGCTTCGTGTCCAGTGAAGACAGGGAGGAGCGAGCGCCATATGGCTTGACGTGAGCTTATTATCGCCATGGTTAACTCCACTACAGCATCGAGTGTTATTTCCGTGCAACAACTAGTTCACAAGTGGCGTAACTAATAAGAAAAACAGCGAAAGAGAAGAAAAGAGGTTAGAAGTCAGCAAGTCAGCACGCAATACACGATCTTCCCGAACTCATTCAGCCTGCAGATTTCATTGCAATAGTGTCCAGCGTGCCTGCTTCTTACTCGCAAGGTCTGGTTCCATTCCCGGCCAGGACAGGGCACGTGGGTGTGATGACCCTGTTTCCAACAGGTACCCCTCGAGGTCACTCACCTCTCTGCATATCCCTATCACGTTGTTATCTCTTTACTTCGATTCGGTGTGTTTTTAAAAATAAATCGAGAAGACCACGGATGGGTGTGATGTGGTACACGCGATTTGCAGTTCAGTCACTTTGATTGCTACAGCTGCGAGCTTAAAATTCCTGAAAAGAGTGAAGGTTTCGCCAGATTGCGCGTGACTTCTGTTTGATGTCACTGACAGGTAGGAAACATTTCCCACCCTATCATTTTTGAAACGCCTGCTTGATACGAAATTCCGTTGTCACATCATAATCCATAAGTGTGGCCGCCGGTGGCGTATGCTGGGATCAAGACGTGGGTTACCACGAGGCTTTTCGATGGTTGGTTTTAGTGAACGTCAAGCGTTAATCGTTTTGAGCTGCAGCCAAAAGCCAACGAAGCAGCCTGCTGTGTTGTCAAGGCTGCTTCACAAGCTATTGCCAATACCCAACACATGATCAGTAGATATGCTGGTCTAATGTTTGTGGCTGAAAATGTGGTCTGGTAGCTCCGGTTCAATTGTCAGAATCAACCCCCTCGTAAACCCCTGCTTGGGGACTATTGTTGTTGTTGTTGTTATTATTATTATTATTATTATTATTATTATTATTTGCTAGTGGCTTTACGTCGCACCGACACAGATAGGTCCTATGGCGACGATAGGATAGGAAAGGCCTAGGAGTTCGAAGGAAGCGGCCGTGGCCTTAATTAAGGTAAAGTCTGGTGTGAAAATGGGAAACCACGGAAAACCATTTTCAGGGCTGCCGACAGTGGGATTAGAGCCCACTATCTCCCGGATGCAAACTCACAGCCGTACGCCTCTAACCGCATGGCCAACTCGCCTGGTATTATTATTATTATTATTATTATTATTATTATTATTATTATTATTATTATTATTTGTACTAATGTTTAATTACCAGCGGTCATACCCACCGTTCACTGGCTTATTAGCTTGCTCGGGCGATCAATGGTGGTGTCCGACCCATGGTCACGGGTTAGATTCCAACAAACAAAAGAGAACACTAAACCTAAGAGATTGCATTTCATTTTAGCAGAGTTACCTATAAAAAGAAAACTATATTACTGCTATAAGAGCAGGCCTGCGGTGTCTTCCTACAAGGATTTAGAAGTAAACGGGAGCTCTGTTATAAGGTGAGGAACGCATGGTTGTTCGTTAGCAGTGGCGATCTGATGGAGCGAAGCCTAGAGGCCGGTCTCCACTGATTAACGTTTAACAACAACATGTTAAATGTTAACTGGTGACACCATCAACATGTCAAATGGTGAATACTGTTTCATTTAACATTGTGTCCACACTTAATAAACATGTTAAACTTGACTTCCTTTTTCTATATACAGATACGGTAGTTCATTATATCAGTTTGTGGTAATACATTTAAGTGGTGTCTAGTATTTTCAAACAAGGACAATGGACTCAGATGAATAGGACTGCCGGGCGATTTGTCCGTGTGGTCAGGGGCACGCGACTGTGAGCTTGCATCCGGGAGATAGTGGGTTCGAATCCCACTGTCGGCAGCCCTGAAGATGGTTTTCCGTGGTTTCCCTTTTTCACACCAGACAAATGCTGGGGCTGTGCCTTAAGGGCACGGTCGCTTCGCTTCCTTCCAAACCCTAGGCCTTTCCTGTCCCATCGTCGCCATAAAACCTATCTGTGTCGGTGCGACGTAAAGTCACTAGCAAAAAAAAAAGATGAAAAGGATTTGGCCTTTGTTATTGCCACTGTTGCTTCTTGTTATGATTTAGAAATGCAGTTTTATTTGGCACATTTCCTCCCCTCATCCTCCCCATTGCTTCAAAAGCAAACCACTTTGAAGTATAAAGTTCGTCCGCACCCGCCCCCGACTTCTCTGAACGTTGTACAATACTCGACTGTACTGAGAGCGGAGGGACGCTAGTTTTATTTTTCGATGCACTCGCGGGAACAGTTATAGATAATTTTGAGTTCCCGGAAACTGCCGGCTTTCTTCGCTTTATATCTGCATTCCTTTGACGAGACATCCCGCAAACAAGGCCTTTCTATTGTATCATTGATTTATTAAGTCCAGAGTAAACTCCTTGCTCCACTCCATTTCTGACTATAAATTTTAGTATAGTGCAGAGAGAACGACACATGTGCGCGTATTGTATTTGGGCTTATAACAAAGAGTGCAGAGTGTTGTAACTATAATCCTACTTCACGAGAAACACGTTGAACTCGGGTTCAACCAACACACCTCTAATTGCAACTCAGTCGGCCCAAAAAGCATAAACAGGCAGACGCCTAGTTGACTGTCGCCTCCCCAGAACACCATGTATTCCTTTCTCATCACAGGTGTGGACACCGCCGTCACGGAAAGTCCGGCTACCGAGTCCACGATGTGCGCAGACTCATGGATCGAACAACTTCCCGGCCTTCACGCGACGGAGACGATACAACAGTCCTCGAAGCCTGCGGAGCGAAGATCGACAACAAACAATATGCAGTGCTGCCAACTCCAGAATATATTCTGCAGCAAATGTTCAGTAACCCCAATACCTTTCCCACCGTTAATGAATATCAACCTAACACAATCCAGCAGCCCCACCGCCATTTCGCCCACACCAACTACTACTTCCATCGCTACCACGACCACCCATCCCTCCCCTATAATTACCTCCCAGAGCTCCTCACCACCTAGTCATCTGCAACCCCCTGCCAACCAAACAGATGCAACCAGCGCAGCGCAGCCAGCCTCGAACCGCCGCAACACCAGCACCCCAGCAGCCACCAGTCCACAACAAGAGACATCCTGGAAGAAGGCGTCCCAGTCCTCCGAGCATATCGCATCTACACCAGGAACGGCCCGACATTCATGGTACGGATTCAACTCTCCTCCGAAGAAGCAGCACAACATCGCATAACCACCGGCGTTCGAATTCACAGCCAGCACCACCGAGTAGAACACTCTCGCTCCCCGCCCAACAACCGGCCACTCCCACCACCCACCACACCTCCGCAAGCCATGCACCTACCCATTCCCCAAACTAGCTTCACCCTACCACCCCTCCGTCTTCTAGCCACATCCATCACCAACATTACAACAACCCTCCACTTCCTTACATCCCAACTCTACCCCAGTACCCCTTACCGGCAAACTGTACCAACACTATATGAATTTTTAAACTGTATTGCAAACCCTATATATGTAACTAAATATATGTAACTCGTGTAAAATTCTCAATAAAAAGCACGAGATCAGAGCTACACCCCTTAGCCAAGAGGCCAAACCTTCAGCACAACCCCGAAACACATCACCGTTTTTCCCCTCATGCAACTCCTACAAATCCTCCAAACCCGCCAAATCTCCTGGCCAGATAGAAGGCGTTACCTTCTAGGTGGCCCGCCCCTCCCCTTCGGGCAGGGGAATGAAAACTTCCCCCTTGGTCCTTGGTCGTTTGCGTCGTCTGGCTATCTGTTGACATGGAAACAGCATGGAAGTTGCCGAAGCTGTGTCGACATCTCACGAACACCTGCAGGGCCTGATTCTGCGCCAGGGGGTCTTCCTCCTGGAAGACCTGCGCGCTCCCCTTGTAGGAAAAAACCCCGCCCCCCGGACTACGTGAGGCCCGATTCGTAGGAGAAGTGGAAGAACGCCTGGTTGAAGCAAATATTTAATTAAGTTACCTGATTAAAAACAACCTGAGACTAAAATGAACTATTAAAGGGCCCTCAAGAGAAATATTGATTTGAATATAATGTATTTAATTGTTGAAAAATCCTATTTTAATTTTTCGATACTTTGTGCAAGAACGTACTAAGTGCTTTCACACTGTGATATCGAGATTGCTTCTTCCTAATAGCAAAGCTTGGTTTTCGTTTATACAGTAACATTTACCTGAATATTTTAGGCAGTGTACTAACAATCTCTTGGCGGTCCACATAGCCAGCTCCGAACGTGATGTTGCAGCATGGAAAGCATCTTCTGAAGTGCAGTTGTGCCATCTTCTGATGTCCTTCAATTCGAACTCTGTTGTACACTTTGATCTTTCCAAAACTGTCGGGCATTCTAGTCATAGCAACGTTGAAAGAATCCCCCCCCCCCCCACCGCAGATTCGAATGGAGGAATAGAAACTCCGGATAATTTTACGTTAAACAGAGCCATGCCATGTGAACGTAAAGGGATATCCTTCAGGATATGTAATACAGTGGTTTCCCGTTGCCTTCCGCATCCTAATGCCGTTGACCAGTTGTAGGTTCTGCCGCCTTTTGGGACCATTTCCTGTGCCAAGGACAATAGAGTGGCCTAACCTCTACTCGCACATCCACCCTCAAGGAGACTGTTGGCACTTGGTAGAGGAGATCTTCTTAGACCGGAAGATGCTCGGTCCCTTCATTCCTTAGCCGCCTGCATATAACAAATTGTCATAAACAGTCGTTGCCCCCTCTCTACCGCGGGGAGGTTTTTACCGTCATTGAAACTGACACCATAATGGCTTTTCTCAGTTTCTCTGCCCGTTTGCATTACAAAGTTTACATGTACATAAACTATAAACTGTAATACTCATGACATTTTCTGTTATGTTGGTTAGCGCTTTACCTACAATTCATAAGCGACACACACGGACTACATTGCTCTGCACTACAGGTAATATTTACAGTCTGCACCGCGTTATGCCTTTTACAGCTGTTCGTTATCATACACACGGAAACACATGTTGTATAAACTGTCTCGGATTCGCACAATTTGTATGATTTCATTCCGAAACGTGATCGTTTTCTTGGTATGTATGTATGGATGGTTCACATCAATTGACACTTTGCCGTCAGGGGCATAAGCTTCGGAAAATTTTGCCAACAGATAGACAAATACTGGAGTTATCGTGTACATTTTGGGAGGAATTTGTCCATTATCCACCTCATTGTCAGAGATATGTGAAATTCTGTGGAGGAAAATACAATAATAATAATAATAATAATGTTATTGTCTTTACGTCCCACTAACTACTTTTACAGCCTTCAGAAAAGCTGAGGTGCCAAAATTTAGTTCTTTCGCGTGCCAGTAAATCTACTGACAAGAGACTGACATATTTGAACACCTTCAAATACCACCGGTCTGAGCCAGAAACGAACCTGCCAAGTTGGGGTCACAAGGTCCGGCCAGCGCCTCAACCGTCTGGACCACTCAGCTCGGCGAGAAAAAAATCTCTTGTGTGTTATCAGCTCATGGAAAATACCCGTAGTGGACAATTTATTGCGAGAAATATAGTGTCCTAATTTAGGTTTCTGTACCATCCCCGCGGCAAGAGTATGGCCATAAGATTTATTACGTCCTTATTTGTTCGGACCCGGTCTTGATCTCGACTCCTTCGTTTCATCTTACTAAATTGTGTTTTGTGTGCGATTTCTTGCTGGGCATCATTTGTCTGTTCAGCTATGTTCTGGCATATCTCGACATAAAAAAGTAATTAAAATATTTTGCTCGTATTTGTTTTCCCTTTACATCACGATGAGGATCAATGCGGGACCTTCTTTGTCGATTTTCAGTATAAGTTGACGAAGAACTAGCACTGGTTTGGATTGTAATCAGTATTATTGTCATCACTGGCACTGTCATGATCGAACACGTGTTGTCTTTTTCGCGACTGCTGAACATTCACGTCAGCTATACATTCAAGCCTGCAGGTAAGTTCCTGTCAGTTGCGAATTCCCCTTCGGCACAACTATGATCACATTTCTCTCCACTAAATTCCAACATTTCGTTTATCATGGCCACTAAATTATCTTCCTCTAACGGCGGGGGCCGGTAATTCCTTTTAGACATTTTAGCGGAAAAAAAATTAAGAAAAAGGATCGAATAGAACACTGGTCTCTGCAGTTTGGACGTAAATCATGAATTGAGCCTGTATTACGGATGCGTACGATAATAAATGTTGTGTAACTCGCGGTAAACACACACTGCAGTCTTCAAGGAAGAACACAAGACTGGGGATAATAAATCAGGTTACAGTTCAGAGAGGTCTGTTCAGTATCGCAATCTCTAGAAATACCTCCTACAGCAATGTCATTGCATCCAAGGGACGATTAGACGATGAGCTAAAACTTCAGTGCGAGGCTATTGGGCTCTAGGTTGTTCTTCCCCGGACGTAAGTTATGATGCAACTCGTGGATGACGCAACATAGTTGACTAAATACACATTAGAGGGCAGACTCATGATAAACCTCCGCATGCAGGTAACTGAGATTTTTTTTTGAATCGGCGGATATATCCGCGTTCCCCGCAGAGCAAGCGAATTGTAGCCGCGGATATCGCCGCATCGCCCACCGAACGAGTTAAGATATGCACCGATGACTTCCTGCTATGCTTAACAGTCTTTCTCAGCCTTAAAGAGAATGTTTTGCGATGAGCGGTAAAACATCGCTTGCAGCAGTAGCCCAACACATGGACCTGCCGGACATGTCCCCCTTTTTTCATGCTTGTCCTCTGCTATTAAATGTCCGGCTTTTTGCATATTGTATTCTTAGGCTCCTTTCACACTACGGCTCTTTGCCGTGGAGATGTTGCTTTCACACTACAACGGTTTTTTGCCGTGGAAAGCCCAGTGCATGTCTTGATGCTAGTCATACAAGTGTCATTTTAATAATAGGATGATTTCTTAATATTAGTAGTTCGTGGCTGAACATTAAACTGTGAAATTACCAAACACAGTTTTTTCTTTGTCTTCAATTACATCAAAATCTGGCTTCATTTCTAAGTAAATTCACGCCAGGCATTTCTTGTCGCATTCCGATCTTTATAAATGCAGTAGCGGCGATTAGGGGGCGAGGGGGTGCGGTCGCCCCCGCCCCAATTTGTGGAGAAAACATTACATTATTATTCCGTTTTAGGTGGCTGAAACTAGGACTTATTTTAATTATTTAAAAAAAGCGATTTGTACAAACCCTGTTGTCTTATCAGATAAATATTTCTTTTATTTTCTTTAATTATCAATAACATTATTAGCGGGAATACGCACAAAATGTAGTTTGTCGCGGCTAACCGATTTGTATAGCGCCATACCAAGTAGTGGAGACTTTGTATGTCCTGTGAGGAAGGGTGGCAGGGGTATATTTTATTGCCAAGGTCATGGACACTGAGGTATGATTCACTCGCTTGCCGCGCGCATTCGTGTATCTGGCAATCTCTTTAGTGTGTTAGTTTCGTAGTGTGTAGTCAAATACTAAACGAATTTTAATTGTATTATCACACCGTACTTCTGTTTAATTTTAGTGCATGTGTAAAATTGTTCCTTTGATGAAAGTTTTATTGTATGGCATTGAATCAAAATCTACCGGGCGAGTTGGCCGTGCGCGTAGAGGCGCGCGGCTGTGAGCTTGCATCCGGGAGATAGGGGGTTCGAATCCCACTGTCGGCAGCCCTGAAGATGGTTTTCCGTGGTTTCCCATTTTCACACCAGGCAAATGCTGGGGCTGTACCTTAATTAAGGCCACGGCCGCTTCCTTCCAACTCCTAGGCCTTTCCTATCCTATCGTCGTCATAAGACCTATCTGTGTCGGTGCGACGTAAAGCCCCTAGCAAAGAAAAAAATCTAAATCTAAAAATAAAACTATTACCGCACTTAAGTTGGTAGTCTGACAACTTCTGTCGAAATTAGCCTAGCACTTTGAGCTTTTCTTAAAAGTGTTGGTGTATATACACACCCCCACGCTATACACCACAAACCGATAAATCCTACAAAGCAATGCACTGAACATTTTAATAACAAAGTAAAACAATAAAACAGTACGATACCAATACGTATAACTTGTGTCTAGATACCCTCGCGTTACAGCTGCTCGAGAGCTGCCGTACGGTTAGAAAACCGTGCAGTGTGAAAGCATTCATTTAGCTGCGTGCGCCACTGAGTCAACGGCAGCCGTGCCGTGTAGTGTGAAAGGTCTAAAGCTCTTCTTCACGCCACTAAAGGAATGTCGCCGTACGGTCGAAACCGTGTAGTGTGAAAGGAGCCTTAGTCATTCAGTTTCCTATTGTTTCCTCTGTTACACTTCCTCCATCTCAGTCCATATTCTGGATACGGTACCGCTATCAGACTACGTCATTTACTAATAATAAATCATACGTTTAGTGCTGTCTGAAGGGCCTGTCACACCGCCCGACGTGATCTGAACGTGCTCGGTCGGGGCCGGGGATTCACCAGTCAAGTAATGGTTGTTTTTGTGCTAGTTGGATTCAGACCTTCTGAGTGAGTGGAGTGTTTGTGTTGAACAATATCAGTATATCATCACTCAAAAGTGGCGAGGCACAAAAGAGGAAATGTAAGTTCTCGGAGAACTTAGAGAGGGACGTAACGAAAGTGAGGCGAAATGTTATATTTGTGACAGTTATGTAACTGCTGGAAAGAAAGGTGCAGGTGATCTCGAGAGACATGTTGCTAGTGAAAAGCATAGAAAAACGATTAGAAGCAGTTCTTCTAGCAGTAATATTGTTTCATTTTTCCCGATTAAACATACCCCACTAGACAGGAAAGTTCGGGCAACACAGGCAATATTGACATATCACACTGTTTCTCACCATCAGTCGTATAGATCTATGGACTGCACATCAAAGTTGGATAAAGTGCTGTTTGCAGATTCTGAGATTGCTAACAAAATATCATGCGCTAGAACCGAAACTGAAGCTATCATAAATAATGTAATCGCCGCTCATTCCATTGACATTATCACTAAAACATTATTCCTTTGTTCGGAGTGGCAACCATGGGGCTTTGAAATTTTTTTCCTATTGTTATACACTATTTCGACTATAAAGAAAATGGTATTCATACTAAAGTCTTAGAACTACAAACATGTCCTAATAAAACTTCAGGGACAATATCCAATTATGTTTCTGAGACTTTAAAGAAGCATAATATTTCTGCTAAATGTGTTGCTTTTGGTGGAGACAATGCAAATGTAAATTTTGGAGGGGTTAATCGTAGAGAAGGCAAAAACGTATTTTCAGCACTTAAAAGTAAACTAAACGAACATATGATCGGGGTTGGATGGCCAGCACATGCACTGATGTACTGCCATTTGATGTACAGAGTATAATTTTAAAAGTCTTCAAAGAATTCTGCGAGTTTGTTGAAATAAATTATGAACGGCTTTTGTGTCACAGCAGTTGACTTTGTTTCCTGCAGTAGAAAGAATGCTAAAACTGTTTGCAGCTCTAAAGTCGTACTTTCTTTCTCAGCCCTCAAATTCTGTTCCTGCTTAATTAGGTCCTTTTTCGAAAACTGTGGTTTGTTTATTCCACTATGCAAAGTCAAAAAGTTTCTGAAATCCCTCACTGAAAATGCATTTGTAGATCATGTTGTTGTTTTTTATGAAACGTGCGTTCAATACATGTCAAAGTGGTGTAACGCCATGATGTTTCCAATAGATGAAGCTTCATAGTATGAAAGACATTCAGTTTGAAGGTGTTCTTCCTTGTCTCGAGTATTTGCAGTCTAAAGGTGTGGAGATAGACGATTCTAAACTTTTTGACCAATTTTGCAATGTTCAGAATTACACTAGGAGTTCCGAAATTGATAAACATACAACATTAGATAAGCAGTGGTGCGAGTTTTTCAAATGTAGCCCTGACATTGAAACATTTAGTGAGCTGCTTGAAATTTGTCAATTTTATTTCGCTATTCCAGGTTGCGTCTGATTAATACACAGAGGTCAGAAGAAAGAAACGGTTTGCTGACCGAGTCGGTTAACATGTCATGTGGAGAGTTTTACAATGATTTATTACAAGAAAATAATTCATCTTTGCTGTCGAAAGTGGGTGCAGTCGATAAGTATCGACCGTATTTTATTGCGTAATTCCCCCCCCCCTTTTTTTCTTGAAAACAGTAGGGAGGGAATTATGCGAGTGGTGCTTCAGAAAGGATGGGAAACGATGTATTAGCGGTATGTGAAAAAGTGCTACCTACAGGTATTTATTTTCAATTAACACAAAAGAATACCACGGTTTCATTAGGCTACAATGAAGAGCAGAAATGCGTTGTTTATTTTCTCTCAATATTCTGCGGCCTCACTTTCGTCAGTATCATCACTATTTTCAGGTTCAGATAACACATCATCTTCATTTTCATTATTCCACAACATGTCATCCTCGGGACCGTCAATAGCACAAGAAATTCCAGTTTTTTAAAAACTCTTCTTAACAATATAGACACTAATTTTCTCCCACGCCCGGATTATCCACTCGCGCATCGTCGGTATTGATGGCTTCCTGGAGTCAGCTGATGAGATCCCGCCGCCATCAGATGTGCTTGTACAATGTACCTGTGAATAACGTGGTGCATTTTGATTGAGGAAAAACATATGAGGAAGGCTGACTAGAAGGTAATGGAGCTGCCAAGTTTGTCCACCGCACCATGCAGACATGCTCGTGCTACTGGTGGCCATAGTGCTTAAGGGGAGGATAAAAATTGCTTTTTTAAATGAAATTATTTAGAATTTCCTCCTTAATTTGATGCACGTTTCATAGATGACTACGAGTATTTATAAATGTTTAAAGAATGAAGAAGCCATTTGAAGATACTGTTTATGGCTACACTATCACTGCTGTTTATGTGCTAGAATCAGAGCCGGAAGGTACGCTTGGCAACGCTGTACCTATCTGTCAGGCGGAGGCCGAGAGAATGACTTCGCACATTTTCACTACATTTAGACCAACACGATGATTATAATAAATGTACACTCTTCGTAAAATGATACTAAGAAAGCCACACATCAGTGAATGCATTGAATGACGTTAGAAATGCACATTTTACACGAATAAAAACAAAACGCCTTAAGAACAGTACTCACAAGTTCAGTTATTGTCGAGCGTTGGCAGCTTCCTTCACTTATTGTTTTTATCTTCACTGCTGTTCTTCATCTGCTTTCTGTAATTATTTAAGACGACGATGTAGACAATCTAAATGAGGGCGTTCGAACCAGAACCTCTTCCTAAAGCAGCTCTGGATAGAGAGAAGAGAAATTACTTTTTTAATTTCACAATCCAGATAGCCTACCTAGTCTTCAGATACCACACACAACACAATCTGATGGCACTACTAACCCACCTTTCTGAGTTCTTCAAAATAGGGTTCATCTGTTTCATTACTCTGCCGGAGACCTAAACATTTGTCACAGTTTATCCTTCTGGATATTGTTCTTACCCTATACCCAGAAATGTATATTACCCCTTATAACTCAAAATACTTCACATACCGAGCTCGATAGCTGCAGTCGCTTAAGTGCGGTCAGTATCCACTATTCGGGAGATAGTGGTTTCGAACCCCACTGTTGGCAGCCCTAAAGATGGTTTTCCGTGTTTCCCCATTTTCACACCAGGCAAATGTTGGGCCTGTACCTTAGACCACGGCCGCTTTCTTCCCACTCCTAGCCCTTTCCTGTCCCATCGTCGCCACAAGACATATCTGTGTCGGTGCGACGTAAAACAGTAAAAAACTTCACATGATAAAAGTGAGTCTAAATTGTTCATTACTTCCATATTGGATCATGACATTAAACTGAGTCTACCGAGTGATCGCCCGTATAATTGGTCCCCTTCTACCAAGTGCCAACGGCCTCCTCGGAGGCCGGATGAGCAGGTAGAGGTCCAGGGCACCCTCTTGTCCTTGGGATGAGAAATCATCCCTAAAGGCGAATGAACTGGCTTGATCTGGTCAACGACATTGCGATGCAGAAGGCAACGGGAAACCACAGCACTAAAGATCCTAAGGATATTCCTCGTATAGCAGCCATGCAAAGTTGCGGTAATAGAATTGTAGTTACTAATCATGGAAGTCGAAAGCCAAGATTCGGCAGGAGTGGAGACAGCAGCAAGACCTCTCCGGTCGTCATGCGAAATCCTTGCAAAGAGAACAGTAAGTTCAACTTATGGAATGTGAGAACACTAGGTAAGCTTGGAAAATTGGAAGAAGTAAAGAACTCAATTATCAAGAAAGACGTAGATGTGCTTGGTGTATGTGAAACTAGATGGGCAGGAAATGAAGACTTTCAATCAGGGAATTTCAGGGTAATACACACCGGAAATGATAAAGGTGGAATGAATGGAGTAGCAATAATCCTAAAAGGTAAATGGTGTCAAAATGTGATGAATACCCTTCATATCAGTGACAGGATTATGATGGTTAACATAAAAGCTGACCCTGTTGACGTAGTCATTATTCAAGTATATTTTTCAACGACAGACAGTGAAGACGATGTTGTAGAAGAAATGTATGATTGTATTCAAGAACTCTTTGAGTTAGACACCAGAGAGGAGAAAAATTGCTCGAGTTTTGTGAACAATGTGAACTATTAATAACTAATACATCTTTTGATGTTTATAAAAGACGACGTTATTCATGGAAGGCTCCTGGAGATAGTAGAAGACATCTGTTAGATTACATAATAGTAAGACAGAGATACAGAAACCAAGTGCTTACCAGTCACAGTTACCCAGGGGTTGATGTAGACAGCGATCATATATTAGTTGCAGCGAAGTGCAAACATAAAACATAAAGCGTACGGTTCGAAGAAATGGTGTTTGAATAACTTGCACATTGCAGATTTGGCTTCAAAATTCAAAGAGAAAACTAATCAGCTGAGCAGTGAAAGTACTGGATGGGAAAATGTCAAGAACAGCTTAATGACAGCCGCTTCATAAATATTGAGTAAAAGAAAATTGGAACCAAAGAAGCCTTGGATGACTCAAGAAATTTTAGATCTCATTGAACAGAGGAACAAAACGAGAAGCATGGATTTTGAACAATATAGAGCATTAAAAAATTTAATAACAGACAAGTGTCGCTTAGCAAAAGACAGCTGGATGAATGAAATTGGCGAGGACATTGAAAAAGATTAAAAAACAGGGATATCTGATAAGGCATATTTTAAAATAAAATCATTGCAGAACAAGAAAATAACCAGAAGTAATGCGGTTAAAAACAAAGCCAAAAAGATTCTTTTTGAAAATGAGGAGGTAGGCGATCGCGGGAAGCAATATATTCAATATCTATATCAAGGCCAGGATATGGACAACATTCGGGATTAAGTAGAGGATGAGAGCTTGATTGAGGTAGAAAGGAAAAAGTGAGTTTAATATGGCTCTACACTTATTAAAGGATAAAAAAAGCCGTAGGTGTTGATACCATTTCAGCAGAGCTCCTAAAGAACTGTAGAGACATCATGGAAGAGAGATTGTTTGATATCATTACAAACTGCTATGAAGAAGGAATCATACCACGTGATTTCACAAAGAGCCGGGCAATAACACACCCAAAGAAAGGAAATGCCAAGAACTGTTCAGATTACATCATTCTATCATATGCTCCTAAAATCCTACTGACAATACTTAAAAGGTCGAATCAGCAAGAAAATTGAACAGAATTTAGATGACGACCAATATGGCTTCAGAGCAGGTAAGGGTACTAGAGAAGCAATTCTAGCTCTGCGTCAAATCCTGGAGAGAAAACTGGAAGTTAACAGGAAAAGCATTCGACAAAGTTGACTGGAAGTTATTATTTCAAACTCTGAGAACGTTGGGTCTTGATTGGAAGGACAGATGTTTGCTTTTTAACCTGTATAGAGCCCAAATCACAGAAATAAACATCAATGGAACGACAAGAGAAACAAGAATAAGAAGAGGAGTGCGGCAAGTCTGTCCTTTATCACCTTATCTTTTTAATATCTTCTTAGAATTCGCTATTAGAACAGTAAAAGAAAAAAACGAAAGGTATAAATTTTAATGGTAAACAAATTCATAGTATTCGCTTTGCAGATGATATTGTATTAATAGCTGATTCAGAGCACAGATGCTCGGTATACTAAACACGTTAGAGAAGTTCAGGCTAAAAATAAACACAAAACGAAAATGATCATTCAAAAGAAGATTGAATTGAAAACAAACATTAAATTAGGCTGTGAAAAAATAGATCAAGTTAAAGAATTTTGTTAATCTGGGTAGTGTTATTACCAATGATAATCAGTGTCTGACAGAAGTCAAAAGAAAAATTGCTATGGCAAAACAAGTGTTTCAAAGCAGGAAAAATCTATTGTTAAATAAGCACATATGAATTGAAACCAGGAAGAAATTTGTTAAAACCTTTGTTTGGAGTGTGCTAACTTACGGTTGTGAGACCTGGACTTGAGAAAACAAGCACAATCAATACTAGAAGCTGCGGAAATGTGGTTCTGGAGAAGACTGAGAGGGACGAGTTGGACAGAAAAAGATACTAATATCCAAATCTTGAATGACGTTGATGAGAAACGGACCTTAATTTATTCAATAGTGCGGAGGAAAGCTAAATTTCTTGCACACGTCCTACGACATGACACCTTTCTCCATAATGTCTTCGAAGGAAAGGTCCTAGGGAAGAAGTCGAGAGGAAGACCACGTCTCTCATACCTTGGGAACATAATCACTCAGCTGAGTTTTGCTTCCTATGTTACGATGGAAAGGACTACTGAAGATCGTGGGATGTGGCTTAGCCTTTATATGTCGTGCATTGTTCGAACTTGAGAAGGGTAACCAAGACAGAACAGCATGTGCCTAGCTGCATATGCAGCCAGTATCACGCATGAGTGGAGCGTGTAAGCTAAAATGCCCGAATTTGCTCCAATTCGTTCGACAGGTCATGTTCGGAGCGAAGCTTGCTGACTGGGAAGGATGGCCTTGCTTGCCTTACTGACGTTGCAAGCAATGTGGTTTTTCCAGATATAGGGAATCCCTTGTTTGCATACAGCAAAGCCCGGGAATTCGGAGCTATAAAAGGAAATGCAAAGGGAATGGTTGAGTTACCCTTTTGTTTTGAGCTGAAGTTCACCATGGAACGTGAATCGACGGACTGCATTATGACTAAAATTCAAAGCAGTGAATATAAACTAATCAAGAGAGATGGGCTCAGTTCTGATGTTTGGAAGAAGTTCCTGCTTATGGTCACTGCAGATAGTCAGCAGACATGCTATGTTCCTGTGAAATGTGCAATGCACTTTTAACATAATAAACCCGGTACAACTCATTTAAAAAGAAACACGTTTGCAAATTTAACGCTGGCTTTTCTCGCCAAGTATTGCCCGGCATTACAAAGCAAACCGTAACTAGCGCGTGTGATTTCATGTGTGCCAAAGATTTCCGACCGTTTAACACTGTTGCCGGAGAAGGTTTTAAAGAATTAGGGCAAGAACTGATCAATATCGGTGCTAATTTTGCAAAAGTAGATAATGTTGATGTGTGACCGCATCCTTCAACCATCAGTAGAAATGTCCAAGCAAATGCAGATGAACTACGAAGCGAAATAATGCCGCTGCTTATTTCTGCTATGCACAACAAATGTTGCGCGGCTGCTGTTGATATGTGGACTGACCATTACAACCAAACGCAATGAAGCTGATCAGTAATGTAGTTTTTACTACAAAATTTCCAAATACAAAGAAAACAAGTGCAAGTATATTGAGGAAGTTCACGAGTTAAACATTCCTGTATAAATACAGCACTTGCGCACGTATTCGATGACACGAGATGCTTCAGTATCTGCAAACACAATAAACGCCACAAAGGCAGTAGTTAGGTACCTGAAAAGGCGGTCTTGCTGCCCAGCTTCAAACAACGGTACAACAAGAAGTAATGACGACGTGGAATAGTCTCTATACGATGTTAGTCTGTTTTTAAGCAGGAGGAATACACATGTCCGAACGTGAAATTCATTAACCATTTCTCTGACAGGAGCGATATTTACTACATTATTTTCCAGTATTGCTTACCTATATACACACGAGGCGGGCAGTATATTGTAGAATCACACTCTAAAAATACGAGTTTAATTATTGACAGTTCCATGCTCAGTCATAAGCGAATGTTTCCATAGATAAAGGTGCAGAGTACAGCTAAACAAGAACAGCGAGCGACAGCGCATGAGAAGCGACGCTCGGTCATACCCATACTCGCCAAATATGAACCGAGCATAGAGCGTGTTTTCCACGACACTATTACATAATGGATGGGTGGATTGGGCCTATCAACACCTGTCCAGATGGAATCAGACATTTCTAATTGGCTACAACTAAACTTAACTTTTCCATACCGCAAGCCTAATCCTAATTTTCAACTCACCTTCTAGGACTTAGTGTAGGAACTTCACTAACGGTAAATAATTTGCTTTCACAGTTCGAAACGAAACTTTTTGAGTAACTCGTCTTCCTTTTAGTGCAAAGTTCGAATTGTTCCCGTAAAAATGTGAGGTAAGACAAAGAGTCTGTGCTTTCACTGATTACCTCGCGAAACTCTCTGAGCTTGTCGAATATTTTTATACATTTCTTTGTACACATTCAACACTAACACTACTAGGAGTGGCTCCTATAAAATTTAATAAATATTCATTTTCTCGAGACCACTTACATATTTTACCATCAGCTAAATATGCCATTATTTTTACAGACACCTGATAACTACACTGACTGACAGAGCAAATGCAACACCAAGAAGGAGTGGTCAGAACTTTATGCCAATTGCAGGATAGAGTGACGTCACTGAGGTATGCTCATGATGTGAAATGCGCCGCTGTGCTGCGCACGTAGCGAACGATAAATGGGACACGGCGTTGGCGAATGGCCCACTTCGTACCGTGATTTCTCAGCCGACAGTCATTGTAGAACGTGTTGTCGTGTGCCACAGGACACGTGTATAGCTAAGAATGCCAGGCCGCCGTCAACGGAGGCATTTCCAGCAGACAGACGACTTTACGAGGGGTATGGTGATCGGGCTGAGAAGGGCAGGTTGGTCGCTTCGTCAAATCGCAGCCGATACCCATAGGGATGTGTCCACGGTGCAGCGCCTGTGGCGAAGATGGTTGGCGCAGGGACATGTGGCACGTGCGAGGGGTCCAGGCGCAGCCCGAGTGACGTCAGCACGCGAGGATCGGCGCATCCGCCGCCAAGCGGTGGCAGCCCCGCACGCCACGTCAACCGCCATTCTTCAGCATGTGCAAGACACCCTGGCTGTTCCAATATCGACCAGAACAATTTCCCGTCGATTGGTTGAAGGAGGCCTGCACTCCCGGCGTCCGCTCAGAAGACTACCATTGACTCCACAGCATAGACGTGCACGCCTGGCATGGTGCCGGGCTAGAGCGACTTGGATGAGGGAATGGCGGAACGTCGTGTTCTCCGATGAGTCACGCTTCTGTTCTGTCAGTGATAGTCACCGCAGACGAGTGTGGCGTCGGCGTGGAGAAAGGTCAAATCCGGCAGTAACTGTGGAGCGCCCTACCGCTAGACAACGCGGCATCATGGTTTGGGGCGCTATTGCGTATGAGTCCACGTCACCTCTAGTGCGTATTCAAGGCACGTTAAATGCCCACCGCTACGCGCAGCATGTGCTGCGGCCGGTGGCACTCCCGTACCTTCAGGGGCTGCCCAATGCTCTGTTTCAGCAGGATAATGCCCGCCCACACACTGCTCGCATCTCCCAACAGGCTCTACGAGGTGTACAGATGCTTCCGTGGCCAGTGTACTCTCCGGATCTCTCACCAATCGAACACGTGTGGGATCTCATTGGACGCCGTTTGCAAACTCTGCCCCAGCCTCGTACGGACGACCAACTGTGGCAAATGGCTGACAGAGAATGGAGAACCATCCCTCAGGACACCATCCGCACTCTTATTGACTCTGTACCTCGACGTGTTTCTGCGTGCATCGCCGCTCGCGGTGGTCCTACATCCTACTGAGTCGATGCCGTGCGCATTGTGTAACCTGCATATCGGTTTGAAATAAACATCAATTATTCGTCCGTGCCGTCTCTGTTTTTTCCCCAACTTTCATCCCTTTCGAACCACTCCTTCTTGGTGTTGCATTTGCTCTGTCAGTCAGTATATTAACATACACAGTGACATTCGTATCTTGGTGAAGTTTGAGTAAATCGATTACATTTGGCAAATCTTCTTGTTTTCCCTATTTTTCATTTCCAGTCTCCTGGATTTGACGAATATTTTAGCAAATTTGGAAAAATAATTGGACATGCATCAGGAAAAATCTCGTTAGGTTTAGGTGGTAGTACACTTACGTTGCCTTTCCTATCACAAATTTCATCCCCTGTTTACAAATTTTCGTGTGTAAAATGTTTTATGCACATGACTGAATCTTTCCCAGGTTCCCAATTATCCCGTTTTAATTCCTCGTCTGAAGGAAACGTAAACGAGGCAACAAAACCTCTATTTTAAGCTGTAGTTGCTACGATACTGCGGAACACATTTTCTGGGCGTCTGCAAATACACAGAACGTTTTACTAGTAACCCAAATTCAGTCTGCGCATTCACAAACAATTTAACGTCCCACAAACTACTTTTACGGTTTTTGGAAGGCCCCAAGATGCCGGTAGGAGTTCTTTTACGTGCCAGTAAATCCACCGACACGAGGCTGACGTATTTGAGCACCTTCAAAGACCACCGAACTGAGTTGGGCTCATCCCTGCTGCGCCTTCACGTTATTTCGAGAGTAGGCTCTACGTATGATTATTCAATCACTTATATATACTAGAACATATCCGTGAAAAATAAAAACGCAAGACGAAGTTCACTGCACATCAGCACACACGGATACATGGCTCCGGCTTGTAACGGTAGTCGGCTATGGGTAGAATCCACGTTTTGTAAGTGACATTACACTTACAAGTGTGATTTCTGAAAAACAACTATTTTTGCGAATGTTTCCCTCTTTCTCAGAAACTAGAGCTCTGGCAGTTTTATGTCCCATTAACAGAATTATTATTTCTATATAGATGTACAGTGGTAGAGTACCACACACAGTTTGACGTACAACCTGTTTTCCAGTCATTGACCGGGTCAGGGATGAATGATGGGGTCGCCACTCCCAAAGTGATCATAAATACTTGTATACAATTAAAAACTTGCATTTAAAAAACATATCTTGATTTCTAATAAATATACAACCATGAAATTAGATCGGTAAATTATTAAATATGAATCTGTATCTTATCAATATTTCGTTTTATCATAGTTGCAGAGAAACCGGGATGTCAGTCCGTCACCGTGAGCAGTAGGCTCGTCCTCTCTTGGGCTATATTGAACATTCACAGAAATATAATGCACGCTTTCATTTCTTTACAGTTTTAAATACAGTAACTGTGTTAGGAATTTAGTTATTGATTTTATTAATATTGACAGACGTCTTGAAGTGAACACGTGACAACTGACGCAACAAGTATTGATTTGTCACACGTTAAATTAACAATACGCATTATTATTAAAAAGCCTAGAAAATAAAATCTGATTCAATTTGATATCCTTAAGTATAAGTTGAAAGTCACGAATAGTCTTGGTTTTGAAATTTTTCTACATTAAGTTTTCCTTTTAAAACAAACTTCATCTTTTGACAGACTTGATGTGGAGTACGCATTTTGTAAAGTCGCAAACTGGATATATCACTGTGTCTCCACTTCCTCATACTCACCACTCCACGAGGGCTGGAACTTCATCCTAACAGTGAATGGAGTTGACAGTGACCCTTGCATTCTGTATACAATTTCCTATTTTTCACTACTTGGACGGCATAAATAGAAAATAGCACCTCATAAGAGCGACCTTCTCAAAAGTGAGTGCTCACGAATAAACACCGAGCCTCTTCTGGCCACGCACACCCTCGGTCTTGGGGATTCCTTTTCACATGTCCGAATCATGTTTATCTTCATTCTTCAGTCACATCCAGTACATTCTTCTGTCCACCGTGATTTCCCTGACTGTAGTGTTTCTTACTTTCTTTTCTGCGGCAGGTTGTCCATCTCTCTGTACTTCTCCTACCCTCACAGATATCAGCCTCAGTTATTGATCCCAGATATTTAAATTTACCGACTGTCTTTATTTTCTCATTTTCAGTCGGTAATATTTAGTGAGAAATGCGCACATGTTCCACCATTTTGTATTCGTCGGTTAATTTCCTCACCATATAAGAAGCGTCATGAGAATCTTGGGTCATCTGCAAATAGTAAATGATGTTCCCATATGGCGACATGCAACAACCCTGAGAAGACAGCTTCCAACTTTAATCCGGCACTTATTGAGTGCATTAACCGATGGTTGCCACAGTAGCTTTCTGCGAACACACTGCCCATTTCCTCTCTCTGCCTTTTTTCAAAAGGAGTGTAATCTCCCCTCCGAAAATGGCATTGTTCTTCAATACTCGTTCTCTAAACGTTCTTTTATGACACTGGAAAAGGTTTTCATTATACGATTCATTACAAACATTCGACGATAATTTTGGCTTAATCTCCTGTCTCCTTTCTTGTACTTGTAACTTTGTTTCCTGAAGTATTCATCCCTAAAACGTGTGCTATTAAATTTCTAATATTTTCCATTTACACTATAATTGTTCTCCTTTACAGGAACTAATAAAACATAACTTAATTTCCTGCCACCATTGCTGTTATGAAAACTGCCTTATTAACCATAATCGTCTCTTACTATCTCTCCAAACATTCCGACCACTTGACTATTTAATAATAATGTTATTGGTTTTAACGGTGTTTAGAGACTCCGAGGTGCTAAAATTTAGTCCCGCAGGAACGTGCCAGTAAATATACTGACACGAGGCTGACCTTCAAATAGCACGGGACACTCGCGATGACCAGCGCTCTACCACCTGAGCTACGCAGCCCGGCGACCCATGTCACCCATGAGCACTATCTCTTCTTGGAATATTTTTTCCAGTATCTCGAAGTATATCCCTGTATAGCTATTGAAACAATAATCTCATCGTCGTGATCACCATCATCTGTCGTGTTCCAGGCCAAACGGAGACACTAATACTCAGCAGTTTAACCAGAATAGTTCTTCGCTGCGGAGACTGTGGCCAGAATACATCATTTTTCGACTGAGAAAATGAGAAGGAAGTTCCACAGGGAAATGTCAGAAGGCTTTATTTTTATTCCGAAAAGGAGTAATTTGGGAAGAAGAGAAACAAAGATGGACGTTTTACGGACACCTTAGAGGAACCTAGAACTGGCACATAAAATACTTGGGAAGTCATCCCCGCTGGCTGCAGAGTGCTCAGAGTTCTGCGTGAATGTGGTATAAAATCGGCAGAAATTCAAGACAGACTAATATTTAGAAAGAAAGTTACGTAATTGAGGCATAATCCTGCTCGACGGACGCCTGGAGAACAGGTTAACAAAGAGGTGTATTTGAAATGTCAGTGGGCCGTTAGAGATGGAGATGCCGAGAAATTGAGACCACATGTTCCATTCCCTTAGAGTAGGCTTCAAAATTGCGGAGATATTCTATGGATGAACATGAACACTAGACAAATGCAGTGAATATGGGGCAGTTTGTTGACATGTGACTGCAGCTGCTGTAAACAAACCAGTGCGAGCCACGCGCTGTCCTGTACTTCCATCGAGGATCTCACTCTGTAGTCCAAATGAAGAACAAGAAGTCGTGGATCACGGCCTCCAAGCACCGTGGACAGATGATTGCAGAGTGAAAGGATGGAGTACTGGATGCTGCTTAAAGCCCAGAAATAGATCAATTCGGTACATAGTCAGCCAAAACTAGATATACAATAATAATGAGGGGGACAGTGTGACGTCCGCCCAGCTGTCTGCCCTAGGAATAGACTTGGCACTTGCTGAGGAATGTTACACGGTGTCTCTTGGTGCAATGGACTGTCCTCGCAAGCGTTAGGTCTCTACGCCATCAGCCTGCCTGCACGTCAACATCTCTGCCAGAGATCTCTGTTGGACGATCTGTGACGTGGCGGGCACTCTACTGCCTTCCGAAACTTGGCACAAACTAAGTTTAATTTCAAAATATTGACATGAAAAAATATTTGGTGAAATTCTCTACAATATATCGTGTTAAAAGTAAAAGCGGGATGGTGCCTGCTGTCATCCAGTGTGGCTTCCTCTTCGTACGTTTCCAGCAATGACATGCTGTAAGCGACTGTATTTGGATGATAGAATGTAAAGGAGTATGATATCGAAACAACTATGTTGACTTGGCCCTAACAATAAGTGTTTTAGGCTATATTTCCATTTACAGGGACATAGTTTTTACCAGGCCGCACGACCATTACGGGTTTCTTATTATAGCCATTGAAAAATAGCACAGTAAAGCGTATTAAATTTTTCTCAGGATCGGCATGTTGCTAATACTACGACTAGAACTGAAACTGAGACCACGAATTGATCATGAATGGAGCGAGCACCTCCCCGTATTGATCGAGGCGGCCCACAGTATTTTGGTCTCTACTTTGGCAAGCTGCGAGTAAACAGACTTCTTTCCTCAGACTTAGCAGTCTAGTCCACAATGAGGCATGTTATCACATTTTAGCGGCTTTTATCTACTAACAAACGTAGGCACTTGTTCAGACTTGGCACTGGAACAAATGTTTTAGACAAGTTATCAAGCTTCACAATTATTTTCACTTCAACGACTCTAGAACTAAGATACTCTGAGACCAAACGTGGCTACTGACTCGTGAGGAATACAGACTGTTCTTTCCGCTGTACATTTTCATGAGGTATATCAGAACAGTTTTTTTGTACTTTGTCATAGTTATACGCAAATGGAATCGTTTGCAGTGGCTGATGGTCACGCCTGGCGATAGGCGAGACTATCACTGGTTGTTTGGGTTATACAGGACTCAACAAGTATGACCCTTTTTTCTTGTAAGAGCATGCAGTACTCGGGACATACTAAATAAGTCAACATTGGCAGAAAGGACTTCAGTTTGGTTACATTTGAGGGTGCTCTAGTAATTTTTATGACCCTAATGTTATCCCCAGAATCCCCCTGTGGGCGGGGGCGGTATCCCCTGCCAGTCGTAAGAGGCGACTAAAAGGGGCCCAGGAGCTCTTAACTGGGAAACGTGTGTAGGCGATCACGGGGCCCTTAGCTGAGTCCTTGCATTGCTTCCACTTACTCGTGTCAAGCTCCTCCCTTGTTCTTGTCCTATTAAAACATTCGAGGCCTAAGGAGTCTTTCATTTTCACGCTCTTCGTGGCCAGTACCTTCATTTTCCCCTCTCCTTTTGTCTAAACCCATCTCATTTAGAATTTGGAGGAATCTATGTCGATCTGTAGAATCACGGACTTTTTTTTAAGTCGATGAAGGCAACCACGAACTTTTCATTTCTGAGATCATATAGGAAAGAACAGACTAAGATTCATGATCTGCTCTGCACATGATCATCTTTTCCTAAACCCTCCTTGATATTCACCCACTTGTGAGTAGAATTGCTCTTCTGCCCGAATCGGAAGGGCTTTCGAGAGAATTTTGTATGTTATCGAAAGGAGGAAGATGCCGAGGTAGTTGTTCTGCTTCGTCACCTTTCGTATGAGGGGGATTAAACAGGCTGCTGTCCAGTCGCTTGGACAGACCTCGTGAAGTCCACAGGTGACAAGGCGATTGACACATTTCAGCAATTATCTCATCTTCGCCAGGTGTTTTGTTGTTTTTTAATGACTTGATGATCTGATTTATTTTCTCTTTTGTGGGTGAAGAGGAATCTGGATTGCGACGCATGGTTTCTTCAAAGGCGAATTGTGATTAGGGTTCTTCACAATTGAGAAGAGATAAATATTTTGCCAAGATCTGACAGTTTGCCTTCGTGGTCTTTGAAATGTTGACTTGAAGGGGTGTATTTCGTGAGATCATTATTATCACTTAGTTAAATATTTTTTCTTAGATTTCACTTCGCTGGATAAATGGAAATAAATTATAACTGTTAAACATTTTTATAACGTCATTTTGAATCTTTAAAATTAATGAGCGAAATTCCTCAATTTAATCTCTCGTAAGAACTATGAAACCTAACTTGTTGCCTTAGTTTCGAAGTGGTTGACAGTTTCCAGTGTTCCGCACCCAATGGAAGGAAAGTACGCTACCCCCTGCGGGTGGGGGATGCACATGTAGAATACACCCGCGGTATCCCCTGCCTGTCGTCAGAGGCGACTGAAAGGGGCGACCTAAGCGCGGACATGGATTGCGGTTTGGTACAATGTCTTGGACCTCCTGTGGATGGGAGGGGCTGAATACATTCAAAGGTAATCCTAAAATATGTGACTTGCTTTCCTGTTTCTGTATGCATATGTGCCATACGATAAATAAATAAATAAATAAATAAATAAATAAATAAATAATCCCTGCCTGTCGTAGAAGGCGACTAAAATGGTCATGTGGCCATGGTCCCCTCTTTATTTTTTGTTTTTTAAGGGTTAGTTGTACAACTATTCAAAATTTTTGATGTGCGTGCTGCTCGGAGATGGGCCTCATACGTGTGCGATTACACCCGAAAGCCTGCGTAGTGACCACCCGGGGATCTTGCGGATGGGAGCGCCATGTACCCTTGCAGTAGTATCCGCCTGACAACACAGGTCCCCTCACAGCCGAATGCCAGAAGGACATATCAGTGTTTTTATTTATTTTTTCTCTATATTTAGTGCTCTGTACACGCTATGGGGTACATGCTATTGCGGGTGACGGGAGGGAGTCCTAGTGCTCATTGCCTCAATCATCCCGTATTAGGCATCGTCCAACATCGGACCCCGAGCAGTACCGGCTATGACCAGGTGGGTATTGCCCTGGCAGCTTGGTTCGGCTACACAGACCCCTGATCGGAGTGGGTGGCATTCGGGACATGGCTTCGAAACGTCATCGACCTGCCCAAGGTGGTCGCTACCGAAGTCTGTAACTTTTGCTTCCCTGAGAGGTTCCACTCCCTGGGAACATGCTCAGCGTGAAGGAATGGGATCCAGCTTCCCTAGGTTTCTGGTTGCTACCAGAACAGACGGACACGATTTTAATCTGGTAAAAATCTATCCTTTTTAGTAGACACATTGAAGGAGTCTCCGGCGAACTTGAGGATCTCAAGAAAATGAGCAACGGTAGTTTGCTTTTAAAGACTCGTACATTCACTGCAAGCCGATCAGTTGCTCAGGTGCGACCACTTTGGCGAAATCACCGTCAGATGGGAGGAGCACAAATCCTTCAGTCTGGCTCGCGGAGTCATCTTTCTACGCGACCTCATTTTGAACACTGACGAAGAGTTGATGGACGACATGAAGAACCGTTCCGTGAGACACGTCTGGTGCATTACACGCAAGGTCAGCGGTGAAGACGTTGCCACTAGTGCCTTCATTTTCTCTTTAAAGCTGTCAGTGTTACCAGAGAAAATCAAGGTAACAACTTATCGTTACGATGTGAGGCCGTACATCCCGTCTCCTATCCGATGCTATCAATGCCAGAGATTCGGACATACGGTATCTCATTGTTCGAATCAGTCGGTGTGTGGTAAATGTGGAAGAGTAGCTTACGGCGCGGAGGAGTGCAAATCTCCGTATAAGTGCACTAACTGTCTGGTCTTCATTCTCCTCGGGATCGGAACTGTCCGACATATCTGAGTGAGAAGAAGATCCAGGAGATCAAGAGCCTACCAGGAAGCGCGCCATAAGTTTAATTCCACGAATACACCTGCCCGTACACTCGACTACCGCACGATAGCTCAGTCTCCCAGGTTCGTCTTTTACGACATCGTTACCCGTGATGATCGCTGCGCATACGGCGGCTGTTGCTCCTGAGGGAAAGGTCGCAAAGAGCATAAGCTCGAAGGGGAGGGGGGGCACCCTTCCTTCGACCACCAAGAAGTCTGCGCCGGCTGGCAGTTCTAAGCCGGCACAGAAAGAGGGGAAGGCTAAGGCTCTCCTCCCTTAAGAGGTCGGCGAAAGCCGTGCTCACGCCGGCGGAGGTGGCATCGTCGACCAGGGCTGGGAAATGTCCCAGCCGGTCTAAACTTGAAAAGAAGGCGGAGAAGAGGAACGCCCTTACTGGAGGCTCCCACACTTCTACGAAGGGGAAATCATGCCCTCCATCGGGAGGGCATGAGTTTGCGCCAGCAGGTACGCCTGCTCCGAAACCAGCGCGCTCCCCTCGTAGGGGGACTTCACACCCCCGGAAAGCATCGAAGTTCGTAGCGTCTGGACGTCGAGCTGTCATCTACATCTTCGGATGTAGATGTTGATAGTGTTAAGGTTTGAGAGAGTCTTGTCGCTCATAACCTAACACTCTTTTTATAGTCCACACTATGGCACTGTTACAGTGGAATTGTAATAGGTATGACAGGCATTTTGTTGAGCTGCGTCAGCTCATTAGAGAGTACTCGGCGAGAATAGTCTGTATTCAGGAGACAAACTACAGACCAGGTCAGACTATACTCGACAGAACGATATTATGCTCATCGGGCGTCCCGTGGCCTGGGTATTTTTGTTGGTTCTGATACCTTTAGCGAAGAGGTTCCTCGTAAGAACCCCACTGGAAGTAGTTGCCTGTCATAGCAACAGTGTGCAACGTTTATTTTCCACCAGGCCAGCGTCTTAATATAAATGATGTCACTGACCTTATAGATCAGCTTCCGTCTCCCTCTTTTTGGGAGATTTTAACGCCCATCACCACATATGGGGCTCTGAAACGCCTTGCCCCAGGGGAAGGGATTTGGATTTATGTATCTTGAACACAGGTGAAGCAACTCATTTCAGTGTACGTTACGGCACATATTCTCGCATAGACTTAAGTCTATGCAACCGAACGGTAGTTCCGCTGTTTCGGTGGAATACACACGATGATCTCTGTGTCAGTGACCATTTTCCCATACTCTTCCTTTGTTGAAACAAAAATCCGTCGAGGTTCCTCCTCGATGGATTCTTAAACATGCTGATTGGCCAAAGTTCAAATCACTCGCTGCCTTTAACGAGACCCTGCGGACTGTAGACGGCGATATAACTTACATAACACAAGTTATCCTTGCTGCTGCTGAGCAATCCATCCCCTCCTCCTCAGGGACTTCTCACCGAAAAATCGTTCCTTGGTAGAACGAAGAAATAGCAGCAGCTATCAAAGAACGCCGTCGCGCTCATAAACGTTATCGTAGGCCGCCTACTGTGGCCAACTTGGTAACATTTAAGACTCCGCGCTAAGGCGCGAGTTCTTATTCGCCAAAGTAAGAAAGCTTTGTGGGAGAGATATGTGTCGTCTATGACGTCACGTACTCCATCGTCTCAAGTGTAGACTATACTTCGACGTATTTCGGGTATCCAAGGGTCATCTTCTGTACCGGAAATTTCCATTGCAGGCAGTATCGTCACTGAACCACTCTCGATTGCTAACCATCTAGCTAGCCATTTCGCGGATGTGTCTGACTCCGGGAATTACCTTCTTGATTTCCTCGCTCTGAAGCGGGAGGCAGAACGTCGTCATCTTTGTTTTGCCACTCAAGCTTCAGAGGACTATAATGTGCCCTTTACGGAGTGGGAACTACGCAGCACCTTGGCCTTTTGCAAGGACACGTCCCCTATGCCAGACAATATCCATAACCAGATGTTGAAACACCTTAGTGAGGATAGTCTAATATATCTCCTTCGTGTGTTCAACCGAATCTGGATAGAGGTTGAGTTTCCGTCTCAGTGGTGAGAGGGCATAGTTATTCCTGTTCTCAAACCTGATAAAGATCCTAAGTATGCAAGAAGTTACAAACTGATTTGTCTTAACTGCCTGTGTAAGCTATTTGAGATGATGGTAAATCGCCGACTTGTGTGGTGTCTGGAGAAACAAGAACTTTTGTCCGAGTACCAGTGTGGTTTTCGAGCAGGTCGCTCGACCTCTGACCACTTGGTACGCCTAGAGGGTTCTATCCAGGATGCGTTTCTCCGCAAACATTGTGTGGTGGCTGTTTTCTTTGACTTAGAAAAGGCCTACGAAACCACATGGCGATATGGTATCCTTTCAGTCCTGCATCAATGGAGATTCCAAGGTAACTTGCCGGTATTTATTTGCGAGTTTTTTGTCCCTCTGTCTGTTCCGTGTCCGAGTTGGGGGGGGGGGGCATATTCGCAATACCACGTTCAAGAAAACAGTCCCACAGGGATCGGTTCTTAGTGTTACTCTGCGATTGTCATAAACGGTATTGTCGCTGCTGCTGGTTCAGCATTAATACTGTCGCTATATGTGGACGATTTTGCTCGCGTAACGTGGCAGTCGCAGAGCGACAATTACAGCAAGCTATTCGGAGAGTGAAACAGTGGACCTTATGACATGGCTTTCGGTTTTCGTTCGCAAAGACCTCTGTTGTCCACTTTTGTCGACAACGCAGTCTCCACCCGCATCTTGAGCTTTAAGTAGGAAGTGTTGCTCTTCCTACGACTCTTCCTGTAGTTGACACTTATCGTTTCCTTGGGCTCCTTTTCGATAGAAAATTATCGTCGGAGTCACACGTGCGGCAGTTAAAAGAGCAATGCACCCAGAAACTGAATATCTTGAAGTTCCTTAGCACTATTTGGGGAGCTGACCGCATGGTGCTCCTACGATTCTATCGGGCACATATTTTATCCCGGTTAGACTACGGCAGTGCAGCATATGGCTCAGCAAGAGCAAACGTCCTTGCGAAATTGAACAGCATCCACCACAGCGGGGTTAAGTTGGCGACGGGAGCTTTTCGAACAGATCCCATAGCTAGCCTGCTTACTGAATCTGGTGTGCCACCTTTACACCTGAGGCGCCAGCAAATGCTTCTATCGTATGCTGCAAATTTGCGACAGATGCCACTTCACCCAAGCTGTACGCTGCTTGTCCTCGAGCAACGCGGCCGGTCGGGATACGCTTGGATAGCAGTCACAGATTGTTTCACGTACCTTCGGTTCCTTGCCTTGTCAGACAATTAAGTGGGGTACCTCCATGTGTAGTACGACGTCCTGAAATAATCCTCGATCTGCACACTGGCCCGAAGGAAAACACGGACCTTTCGATTTATCGGAGGCTCTTCCTTTCCGTTGTTGGCCGGTATCCAGACTCAGTCGTCGTCTACACGGATGGCTCGAGAACAGACACGAAAGTGGGCTGTGCGTTTGTTGTCGATACTGATAGGTTTCTTTTTGCTCTCCCGGAAACTTGTAGTGTGTACACAGCTGAGCTCTATGCTACCTGTAAAGCTTTGCGGTACGCACTGTCCGATGAGCGCCGACACTTTCTTCTGTGTACTGACCCGTTGAGCTCGCTAGTCTTGATACCCGTTTCCCTTGGCACCCTCTGGTGCAGCGGATCCAGGACCTGCTGGCCGGGAATCACGTTTATGTGGCTCCCAACCCACATGGGTGTAGAGGGAAACAAGTTAGCAGGTTAGGCTGCCAAGGAGGCAGTAACACTGCCCCCGTTGCCTTACAAGGTTCCAGGAAGTAGCATTCGCTCTCAGCTGAGACATCTGGTTATGTCCCATTGGGAGATGGAGTGGCACTTCCAAATAAGCTGAGAGCGATAAAAGGTACAACGAAGTTATGGCGGACTTCTCTTCGGGCTTCTCGGAGGGAAGCAGTGGTATTAGGTCGTCTTAGGATCGGCCACGGTATCCCAACGCACTCCCATCTATTGAAAGGAGAACCCCTCCGGTGTGTACTTGCGGCGATCATCTTACCGTGGTACACATCCTTACGGAATGTGTGGACCTGGTCGATCTGCACCGTAGGCTTAACCTCCCGAGTACCATCTCCCCCATCCTGCGAGATGACCGAGCAGTCAGTAGACCTCGTCATCCGCATTATGAGGGATAGTGGTCTCTTTTTATCGTGTGTAATGACGTCCTTTGTCTTAGTGCATTTGTGTTGACTGCGCTTTTATCCCTTTGACTCTATTTTAGTTCGTGTTTGCGTATGTTAATGTGTTATTTTAACTTCTGACATGAATTATATACACTGACTGACAGAGCAAATGCAACACCAAGAAGGAGTGGTTCGAAAGGGATGAAAGTTGGGGAAAAAACAGAGACGGCACGGACGAATAATTGATGTTTATTTCAAACCGATATGCAGGTTACACAATGCGCACGGCATCGACTCAGTAGGATGTAGGACCACCGCGAGCGGCGATGCACGCAGAAACACGTCGAGGTACAGAGTCAATAAGAGTGCGGATGTTGTCCTGAGGGATGGTTCTCCATTCTCTGTCAACCATTTGCCACAGTTGGTCGTCCATACGAGGCTGGGGCAGAGTTTGCAAACGGCGTCAATGAGATCCCACACGCGTTCTATTGGTGAGAGATCCGGAGAGTACGCTGGCCACGGAAGCATCTGTACACCTCGTAGAGCCTGTTGGGAGATGCGAGTAGTGTATGGGCGGGCATTATCCTGCTGAAACAGAGCATTGGGCAGCCCCTGAAGGTACGGGAGTGCCACCGGCCGCAGCACATGCTGCACGTAGCGGTGGGCATTTAACGTGCCTTAAATACGCACTAGAGGTGACGTGGAATCATACGCAATAGCGCCCCAAACCATGATGCCGCGTTGTCTAGCGGTAGGGCGCTCCACAGTTACTGCCGGATTTGACCTTTCTCCACGCCGACGCCACACTCGTCTGCGGTGACTATCACTGACGGAACAGAAGCGTGACTCATCGGAGAACACGACGTTCCACCATTCCCTCATCCAAGTCGCTCTAGCCCGGCACCATGCCAGGCGTGCACGTCTATGCTGTGGAGTCAATGGTAGTCTTCTGAGCGGACGCCGGGAGTGCAGGCCTCCTTCAACCAATCGACGGGAAATTGTTCTGGTCGATATTGGAACAGCCAGGGTGTCTTGCACATGCTGAAGAATGGCGGTTGACGTGGCGTGCGGTGCTGCCACCGCTTGGCGGCGGATGCGCCGATCCTCGCGTGCTGACGTCACTCGGGCTGCGCCTGGACCCCTCGCACGTGCCACATGTCCCTGCGCCAACCATCTTCGCCACAGGCGCTGCACCGTGGACACATCCCTATGGGTATCGGCTGCGATTTGACGAAGCGAGCAACCTGCCCTTCTCAGCCCGATCACCATATCCCTCGTAAAGTTGTCTGTCTGCTGGAAATGCCTCCGTTGACGGCGGCCTGGCATTCTTAGCTATACACGTGTCCTGTGGCACACGACAACACGTTCTACAATGACTGTCGGCTGAGAAATCACGGTACGAAGTGGGCCATTCGCCAACGCCGTGTCCCATTTATCGTTCGCTACGTGCGCAGCACAGCGGCGCATTTCACATCATGAGCATACCTCAGTGACGTCAGTCTACCCTGCAATTGGCATAAAGTTCTGACCACTCCTTCTTGGTGTTGCATTTGCTCTGTCTGTCAGTGTACATTCTGTCTGTACTTCCAGGCAATTCCTTATTCCATCATCACCTCTATTTTCTATACTTTTATTAGAAAATAAGGCGTTGCGAATTAGATCCACTGATTGTTTTAATCTCATAATGATTTTGCAGTCAGTTGATACATTTTAACATTTTAATTATCTCATGTCGTCCATCTCGTACCATTAGGGGTCGATGACTTTGGATGTTAGGCCCCTTTAAACAACAAGCATCATCATCATCATCAGGAAAATACGCTATCCGAATTAACGGCTCTGGTGATGCTAAGCAGAAAGAGAGCGTTTGAGCAGCTCCTCGCACAATGATGGTAAACTCTAACCACAGCATGAGTCGGAAGACGTTGGTTTTCTAAAACCCTTCATTGCAAATCCAGCTAATCCCTCCAAGTCACTGTTACAGTGTACATTCATCACTTTAGTTATCCATTCAGAGATGCATATTTATCACTGTAATTGCCAAAACAACTCATAAAATTCTTCAGCTTACTCCGTCACACTGACATGTTTTGTTACACTCAACGATCCACCCAAATTTTTCAGCAAGCAAGCACAGTGTCTTGTAAAAAGCACAATTTACAATTAGAAAAAGAAGTCTTCCCTAACCTTAGTCGTATTCTCAAAATAATACACGCGCACTACTGTTTTGTCACCGGCTCAGTCTGGTGCTATTTGAAGGTGCTCAAATACGTCAGCCTCGTGTCGGCACGTAAAAGATCTGCTGTGGGACAAAATTCCGGCACCTCGGCGTCTCCTAAAACCGTAAAAGAGTAGTTAGTGGGACGTAAAGCAAATAACATTATCAAACTAGTCACGATGTATATTCCTAATCCACTCCTATCTTAATATGTTATTCCTTGTTATTATTATTATTATTATTATTATTATTATTATTATTATTTAATCTCCAAAGTGCTGTGAACCCTTTTTTACCATAAGGTATGTTAGAGTTGTTGTTTATACAGAATATACAATTTCTCTGATAAAATTCAATAGCCTACATAAACAGCAAAACTAGACATGAACAGAAATGGAAAGATAAAAGTATGATATATACAATCCTTAATACTAGAGTACTAATATTTAAATTACCAGATCGTAATATATACAATACATATATTAAACAGCTAATAAGCAGGCAATATCAAATTATACATGTTTAAATTCTGAAAATTGAAAAGTGACCCATTTTATATAAAATATGAAATGTAGTGGTTTTTCGAAATAGCAACTGCAAGTTAAGTTCAAAACGTGCTCTCTCAAAAGCAGGACAGTTGAACAGAATGTGTTCTACAGTTCGAATGTCTTCAGTGCAGAAGCACAGTGAGTCATTTTGTGTTGGAATTTTGAGTTGCTCGAAGTAAGCATTGAGTTTACCATGACCTGATTGCACTTGAGTTAAATATATAGTGTGCAACTTTCATTACATCCCAGCCTACTATATACATTTGGAAAAAACAAGTGTTTGGTTACTAAGCCATTTTTACTTGCTAACCACAGTTCATTACAGTAAAATGAAAATGTAATCCCAGTTCAATTCGGAACAAAATGAAGTTTCTAACTTTCAACCACAGTTCATTCCAACGAGAGAGCATTTCATCCTTTACGGTTCTTTTGACAAAAGAAATTGGGCATTTAGTATAACTCTCTGACAAGTTAGAATTACAAGCTTCTTTGGCCAATTGGTCAACTCATTCGTTCCCTTTTACGGCGGAATGACCTCGCACCCAAACGAAACATATATGTTTATTGTACTTTGATATATATTCTCTTACATGTACTGCCAAATTGTGTAAGTTGTATTTATCTTTTATGGAGTTCAGCGCCGCTTGTGAGTCACCGAGTATAGTCGCACACGTATTTTTGTTTATGCACCACTCGACTGCTTTCAGTATTGCAAGCAGCTCGGCTTGAAACACGGAACAGTATTCCTTTAGTTTTATTTTCTCAGAATGAACTTCGTCTTCACCCTCATATAGCACGAAAGCGCAGCCCATTAGTGTTCCGCTGCTGGAAATGCGAGAACCATCTGTGTATATTGAATGGCTGTGATCTCTGGTACATGGTTGAACAAATACAGATCTGCTGGATGTCCGGCGGCAGTTTGATGTGCAGGAAGTTCAAGTTCCACTCCTTCCAAATCCCGCGGATGTATTCTGTTCTTCTTACAGTTGACAGAAGTTGACAAGCTGAGTCCTGTGAGATGCAGAGGTTCTATACCAGAAATAAGGGCAGCGTCTGTCGATATTGTACGGTAAGCGCGTGTGATGCGTAACACGAAACCTCTTTGAATTTGAGACAATTTCTGTTGCGCCCATTTTTTTAAATGCAAAACATGTTCGAAAGCAGTGATACAATAAAGCACCATTGGTTCAACAGCTCCACGATATATAATCTTCAACATTTCCGAGTTTAGTCCCCAGGTGGGCCGTGCTACCATTGTCAGGCTCCTATACAATTTGGCCGCTTTGGTTTCCAAATGTTAAGTGTTATTCCTTAGAAAACTTAATGTATATTTTGGGTTTATGTCGTGTAATGAACTATATACTAATCACACTCAACGCGTTTCAGAAGGAACCTTGCCTTTCTTCATCAGGGAAAAACAGAAAAAGGAAACAAGACATATCAAAGGTTGCTAAGAGAAAGCAACAAAGAACTTAAAATGGTGCCCTAAGATTTAACAGGGAGGCCCTTGCTAGGGACAACGAATGGCAACAGTATAGCATCATTTTCTGATGGTTCTGATAATACGTAGCTATGATTCACTGAGGTTTGAACCACCTCGCTGATGATTCTGGGCCGATATTGTTTTATACGGGCAAGAACATCCACTCCTTGGAACATTACATCATGATCAGCAACGGTTGGTTGAGTCTGATACACCTGTTATGTTTCTTAATACGAGTACATTGGCCAATATAAGGCTTACCTCAAGTACAGGGAACACTGTAGATACCAGGATGTTGCAATTTCTGCAAACTGTCCCTCGGATGGTCGAAGGAGTTGCGTAATCTTAATTGAAGTTCCAAATACAGTTTGTACATTGTACTTCTGTAAGATTTTCGCTATAAGATCCGTCATGTTACGTATGTAAGGTAGGTAAGCACTTCCTTTCACATTTTTTTTCTTAACAGACCTCTGATTATGGGTCGGTTTCAGAACCATAGAGATCACAGCTTTGCTGTAACCGTTGGTCTCAAAGGTGTAGAGCAGACACTTCACAAATCGTCCTAGCCTTGTTTCTGGGCAGGGTGATGGTGAGAATCTGCGTGGAGATATAAATATTGGTGTGTCTTGGTGACGAGAACATTTAAAAATGGTATTTTGCAGTCACATTCCATTTCCATGGTGAAACAAATGGAAGGGTGCAGGAAAATGACCAAGATTGTCTTCACCTTCCGTCCACATATCGCCACCAGATCTTCGGTTTGGACGACAGAGGAATTAACCACAACAGGAGAGAGAGGACTGTTCATAGCATTTCCCATTCCATAAAAAGTGTCAGGTCATGCAATGATAACCTAAGGATAGTTGTATTTCGACTTAAATCCGGTTCACAACACACACATTCTCACATTACTGCGTACACCGGCTCATATAAATACACTCGCACACTTATATTCTACAAAGAAACTAATATTTATAATCAATGTTTCGAACATGCCCGGCTACTCTATTCGTCATGATCGAGAGTTGCATTAAGGTTTGAGAATTGGAGTCTGTTGCGATGATAGATTGCGCTGCGATTGTTGTTTATATCGATCTTTAACTGATGTCCACTATTTTTTGGTCATGGAGACTCCACTTCCGATATTACTCTTCATTGATTTTGTACTTATCTGAAGCGATTTTGACGGTTTCGTGAACCTTGACTCTCCTTCTGACCTTTCCTGACCGTAAGCTTTTTTTTTTAAATTTGCAGCAGTCTTATTGTCCAAAAACGAATCTCCCTGTGATTAAAAAAATACTTTCACCAGAATCACACGTTGCTGCTAGCCATTTCAGAATAACTACATAATCATGCATACTTTCATTTGCGAGTTTATGCGACAACCAAGCGCGTATTTCAGACTTTGTCAAAAGGCAAGTTTTTAGGCTTCTTAGGTTATACGATGTTTGCATGTTCGGTTCGGTCACACGATTATAAAGACACTTTTTACCCCTCTAAAGTTTCATTTTAACTGGAATGCTTGAAAACGATCTAAATAATTCTCGAATGGTTCAGAGGCTGGAATATACGGACCTATATCTACATATATATAAAGAACATGTCCTGACTGACTGACTGACTGACTGACTGACTGACTGACTGATCATCGTCGAGCCAAAACTACTGAACATAAAGAAATGAAATTTAAGGGCACATTTATATTACGATGTAGGTGATCGCTAAGGTAGGATTTTTGGATATCTCGTCGCTAAAGGGGGTGAAAAGGTGGGTGAATTTTTAAAACGAGTGTATATCTCAAAACATTAAAAGTTTACAGATGTAAAAATTGGTATTTAGAATCCCCTTTAAAAGTAAAGAGACGCGTATTTTTTGTTTTCGGAAAATCCCACTAGAAAAGGTGAAAAGGGTGAAAAAGGGGTTGAATTCCTTTAATGAGGATACTTACATCTCAGGAACTGAAGCTATTACAGACCTGAAAATTGGTATTTGGAATCTCCTTTAAAAACAAGAAAAACGCATTTTGTGAGGAAAATCTTGAGGGGGGGGGGGGGTGAAAAGGATTTGATTTCTTTTCATGAGGACACATATCTCAATAACTCAAGATGTTACAGTCGTGATAATTGGTATTTAGCAGATCCTTTACTAATAAAGAAACAAGTATTTTCTTCAGGAAAATTCACTTAAGGGGGAGTGTGAAAGGGAGTGGAAAAAAGTGAATTCTTTTTAAGGGGATTCTTATATCTCAAAACTGAAGGTAACAGACGTGAACATTTGTATTTGGAATCTCCTTTAAACATAAAGAAACAAGCCTTTGGGGGGCAAATCAACTTAACGGCGGTGGGGTGAAAAAGGAGTTGAGACCAATTGATTTTACTGTTCATAATGTACGAGGGCAGATCAGAAAATAATTTGCACTTTCCAGTTATGGCCATTTATTACACCACCTATAGAACAGCAACACGACTATAACGACATATATTGTAACGTCACTTTTCCACAGTGTCCAAGAGACTCCAAACATTTCTGCGAACTCACAACCAACTTGTCGATGCCGGATGCATAGAAATTTTATCCAGCGTTCTGCAACCACTCGGAGACAGCGGCCTTCAACTCCTCATCGGTCTGGAAACGTCGACCACCGAGCTCCGTTTTGGCTTACCGAACAGATGAAAGTCACATGGCGCTAGGTCGGGACTGTAGGGTGGATGTTGCCAGACCTCCCACTTGAAACGCTGCAGCAGTTCCCTCGTTTGGCGGGCCTTGTGAGATGTTGCGTTATCGTGCAAAAAAAAAAAAAAAAAAAAAAAATCACACCGGTCCTCAATTTCCGCCGGCGCTTCTCTTTAATCCCTCTACGCAACCGGTGCAACGTTTGACAATACGACGCCGCGTTGATCGTCGTTCCTTTCGGCATGAATTCCACGTGCAGCAAACCCTCCATGTCAAAGAACACTGTCGCCATAACCTTACCGGCTAAAGGTTGAACCTTGGCCTTCTTTCGTTGTGGTGATGAGGGGTGCACCCATTCCATTGATGTTCGCCTCGTTTCGGGGAGGATTGGAAAAGTTGTCCCTTGTGCTCATCGGTGAGAAGATGTGGGATCCATCCACGCGAACCAACCACCGTTTATTTTACGTGGGCCCTCCCCATCACATTACCACAGGCTTCAGGAGTACCTCTGGCTCAACCTCAAAGACATTACCGACCTACGGTTCTGCAAGTTATACTTGCGCCTTGCAGTACGTACCCATGGCCAGTAGGTAGTAATGTTCGGTCTTTGAATGTTAAAAGCTTAGCGTAAAATCGTGAAAAATCGTATATATATTCAACTATGGCAATTCACATCACATATGAGTGTTACGCTATTAGCCCCAGTTAAGAATTGCTGGTACATCTAATACACTGAACGTATGATGAACATTAAAGCTTGAAATTTTCTTCACCAAACGAAAACGAAAAATAATTCATGCAGTAGAGGGTTAATAATGCACGGAAGTACAATCATTCGTATCGCCAGCAATCCCGCGCATTTGCCTACGCGCGACAATGGTGCTGTTCACATTGTCAGCAATGACAATGGCAGCAGATGTAATTTACCGCCAAGTAGTGGTCTTGCATCTAATAATAATAATAATAATAATAATAATAATAATAATAATAATAATAATAATAATAGGATGGGTGATATTAGTTGAATTTAGTCTATTATTATTATTATTATTATTGTCTTTGTTGTTGTTGTTACCAGGATTTCGTGGATCACAGAGAGAGGTAAAGGAAGGTGTGGGCTTGAATGGGTCTAACTATATCAAAAATGAATCTAAAACTTTAAATTAAGGTTATATTTCTTTTCAAATTTCAAACTTAACAAGCTTCTTCACTGGGCGAAGAATAAAAGGTCAGGTACAATAACAATTTTGATACAAGAATTAGAAAATCCCAGAATAGGGAATTTAACAGTTTTAGGCTTCAAGCTCCTAATTTACAAGTTTACAATGACGCCGATGTAGCGTTTAATTAAACACAAAATTCCAGAGCACTTTGCTCCAACCGTTACAAATTTACGGCCTTCCAAAGGCACCACTACTATCACACAAAAACCAGAATGAGTTTACAAGCTCTCCGTATTCAACAAGAGACTGGCTCCCCAACTCAAGGTAACATTACAATCTCTGGCCTCTCTAGGCCCAACCTACAGTTTACAATACCCAGACACTGGGCCTTGGTAAAAAGGAAGAACAGGTTAATATTACTGGCCCAAACTCAAAATGGATGGAGGCGTATACTTGCGCTCCTTGAAAACCAAGTATAAAACCCTAATTGGGCTCGCGGCCCGATGATACAGAGGCTAATCCCAAGCTACTCAGTTGACTAGAATGAAAGGTTAATTTAATGCATTACAGGAAGAGAAACAATTACAAAATCCTGGTCACCTCAAGATAAATTGAAGGGGAACTCGAGAGGGTAACGCGCTCTCTATCCCCGATTTATAGTTTAAGTCTTTATGAAATTTTACATTAGCAGGAAGAAAGTTTACATTTTAGAAAACAGATAGTTACATAGTCGAAGATTAGGACCTTCCCCTCGGGTAAGTTTGCGGAGCCAGCTACAGAGATAGAAAACTGGTGGCCATTACCTGGGCTGATGTACTGCCTGGAGAAGGATGAGGCATCTCGCCTCCTGTCTTAACACACACACTCAGTACTCCAACGATCAATATGACCAGGCAGCCTGAAAAAGCCGCAGCTTATATACCCGAGGGGATGATTCGAGAAGGCCATTTCGTTTTTATTGGCCGAAAAAATCTACAAGAAGCCTGTGATATGCTGAAAAATAAATACAAAAATTTCTAATTGGCCAGATTCAAGAGCTGGCAGGGTGAGAAGGATGTATTGCAAACCTTGAAATAATAAAATAAATGAACTCTGATTTAGTTATGAAAACCTAGAAACACAAAACTTCTTTAAATCACAAATTCTTCCACCTTGCACCAGAGTGCATGACCTCAGTTTTTTGTAAGGACGTCTATGGAGAAAGGTTCAGACTACTTGCTGTACACCAAAACAAACCAAATAAATCCAGCCAGTTTAGGAAACTTTAAAATAACACAATTCTCTGTTACTTATGAGTGACATCTTCCGAGTAATGTCCCAACTTCATGCAGTAGCTGTTTCACGTTTTGTTTGAGAGATAGCGTTCCTTAAAGCGCTTCGTTTAAATGTGCGTAGTTGAGGTGTACCTCCCGGTACAATTATTATTAATGTTCTGGACCGTCGTCAAAATGTGCAGACCGCGCTGGAAACGGGCCGTGGCCGGGTAATGACTACGAATGCAGTCCGGCCACGGGTTCAGTACCGCCAAGGCACCCATGACGACACCACGCCGGATCTCCTCAAGGATTTGATCCATATTAAACATGCTTATAGGAAAAGATGGCAAAGATTTATGGACCCAACTGACCGGGCGAATACCTGGAGCTAGTTCGGGAAGTCCAAAATCGATTACTGGGAAGAAAGATTGAAAAGTAGGAGGAACTTTGCCGTAATCCCTCAGAAAACGAGTCAGATCGTGAATTTTGGCGGATTATATATAAAACGTTAAGCATTCAATTATAATTTTCAGTATAATACCGTAGCGAAGCACGGGTATCTTGCTAGTAACAAATTAAAACATTTCCGACGATTATTGTCCATTCTAGCCATTGCTGAGTCGCCAATAAATGTTATGTCTTAGAAATACTGTATAGACTTGAGGCACTCGCGAAGTACACGAGAAGTTGATTCCACGCAGGACATTAGTGGTTCTTGTGCAGAAATTAGTCGCACAACATTCGGACTGCATCTTTCACTGGACGACGAATTACAAAGCGATAATGCTGTATCTTGTGACACATTCGACTGACTGCTCGATATATAAATCATACAACATGGTTGTCGGTCAGTGAGTATTTAACCCACCAAGATTCGATTATCTTATTGGAAACATTGTGCCTGGCTAAGTGAATGCCATATCTTCAATTAAATAGGGTTTAATTATTGTATTAACGTTTAGTGCATTTTTTAGCTACTGTATAAATGTTAGCTTTTTAACATTTAGCTGAAGTAATTGTGCGATCGAAACATTGCAAGGAGGAAATCTCTCATTTGTCAAAATCGTTGTTTCTTCTTTACCAGCAGTTCACGGCCTCACTATTACCGATATTTCCAGATTTTTCTCAGCTTTCATCGTCTATCATAAAGGTCGAATTCTTTCCTCTCCCTCGAGATGTTTACAACTTGATTACTAGCGTGCATTTCAAGAATTTTCATACAAACGTGCACACTGGAAAAAATGACCTTTGGATGATAGGATCATACGGCCCGAAAAACACTAGTTACATGTGAACGCAATAATAAACTTCAATGTCATAATTGAAATAAATATCCAGTAATAGCAAATACACACGCATTTCATACTTGAATGCACGACGACAGTTGAATATCTCGCTGTCGCTCGGTCTTACCAAACCAGCGGAGCAGCCTAAAATGTGTGTTTATAACTGTCTTCCAAGAGGAAAAATAAACACGAACATTGTGTAGGTAAATCGTTGTGCTGTGTGTTCAAGCAGCAACATCATTGACTTGCACATTTTTGTCTTAGGAGGGTATTCCTTGATTTTCTCTCAAAACGAGTTAAAAATGTCGTTACACTTGATGCTTTCTGTCCTCTAATTCCTTGTCTCTTTTTCTTACAGTCTTTCCAAGGAAGTCAAGGAAGAGCATACCTTTTCAATTCCGTGTAAGTATAATTATCTATGTAATGTGTCATGATATATCAGCCAGTAATATGGGAGTTCATGTGAGTGAATGTTGGCCGTAGTTTCCTTGCAGTGATGTCATATCTTCTTGAAAACTGAGCCTGTAAATAATAATGCTTGTAATGAGATCATGGGAGACTGTTTTACTTTTGTACCATTTTAGTGAAATATATATAATGAATTTAATAATCAGCACTTTGAATTGTTAACATAATTGTGGGTTATCATGTGGGACGATTTTTGTTTCTGTTAGTGATGCTCTTTGGTCCATAACCTGGCCACACCTAGTGCATCCTGTTCCATGCCATAGAACTACTCCACAGCTGCAGCCTGTCCTTTTCAGCTGGGATCGTAAGTTACTCCGATATTCTTAAAAAGCTCTTCCTGGACTAAAGTATTTGCACGGGTGGGTACCTTTCTTCCTTTGTTCGCTACTAGAGAGAGTGGGGGAGAATAAAATAGCTTGTGGTTGAGTCGTGCAGTGTCCTAGTAACCTCTCAACAGTGTTCCTCCTCATCCATCCTCTGGCTTGCTGGACCAATTAAGTGCCATTGAAAGTCAGGGCATGTAATTTAGTGGACCTAACCTCATCCGTAATACATCTTGTTATGGTTGCCATGTTTGCTCCACAGATTAGACCATCGATATGACAATGGTTGAAATCGTAAGGAAGTGACATTTGTACCTTCCATGACCCTTAATCAACATAACATGGCTTAGTAACTGATGAACTCATGCTTGTTCAGCTGTTGCCCAGTCCAGTGTAGCATTCTTTCCTCTGATAAGGAGGTACCTTTGTTCTTAGAGAAATTTTCCTGAAAACTACGGTACTATTCAGAATCTGTCTCGGAGCCTGTCTGATTTGCAAGTCGTCCTCGGTCTGTGGCGAGATTGTTCGATCTTTCTTGTTTTGCCAGAAGGTTAACAAGCGTTTGGTCAATCTGTTGGGAGGGAATCTTGACACATGACTATAGAAAGCTGGTATGGTCAGAGAACTTCTGGAAGTAGAGATCTGAATAGTGATGCCTGCAGTATTCCCCCATCTTCCAGTACCAGGAGTAGGATTTTTCCGAGAATTCTTCTTTCCCTAGCTTCCAGTATTTCCATCAAGCCTGTCCTGTTTAGTGGCATACACTCCATGGCATACAGAGCGTCTAGGCTGTTGTGTAGTTTTAGCTTCAGATTTAGTGAAAGGCCAGTTCCAGCTTGTTAATGTTCGCGGAAAAGGCTGCTTTCTCTGACAGGTTGGTTTCACTGATATACTTACTTCTGCATTCGCTTGTTTTTACGCTGTTCAAGGGACAGCTCTCTGTTACCCTCAGCACTCTTTTTTCTCCAGTAACTCTTTGGCCATCTGTCTTCTTAGACAGTTGATCTGGACCTCGACTATTTGCCAAAGACTCTGCAGTCCACTGTCAGCCCTTTCCTCTTGTGATTCAGGTGAACACTCAAGTTGCACAATTCTCTCACCACATATTCAAGGACACAGTTGAAGGGGAGTGGGGAAACTTCATTACGTTTTGATCTTGAAGCTTTCTGAGATCTTGGCTCTGAAGTTAAGTTTGGAGTGTGAGTCGGTCAGGGTTTGTAGAAAATGTCTGCAGGTTTTGTTGTCTAAGCCAAGTTGTTTGCGCATTTTACTGAGGTCCGATTGCAGAAACGGTGTTTAGACTATGTTTACGGTTAAACAATGTCTTAAGTATGCCTTATACACTAAAACCGATGTTCAACCGGTCATGTTTAAATACTGCTGAGAACACATTTTAACCTCAAATTTTAGGAGTAAAGCACAGTTAGAGGTTATGCGCCAAATATTCGGACGATTCCACGTAGAAAGGTTAGCTAATTAGAAATAGGAAAGGATTTCCACCTATCAATACTTATTTATTGCATTTATCATGCTACAGGACTGGTTTCGACCCCTTTACATAGGGTCATCTTCAGCTGAACCATACATTTATATCTATGTCATGAGGTATAATTAAGATACATTGTCTAGGGAAAGCAATATGATAATAAACATTGGGTCCCATCCAAATAGGGCATGTCAAACGGGAACTGGCGTGTATGTCACTGTCCGACAATACGTCTGAAATGATGTATGTCTTAAAATTAGTTTGTAAAACACACTTCTACTTAAAACTAACTTTATATATATATATATATATATATATAAAGATGAATACAATGTATATAGGAACACTTCATGCACATGAACGTTCGTGTCTTGCGTGTTGTTCAATTCATCAGTTGACTTATGGTGCACTTGGTTGCTGTTCCTGGAGTTTAAATGATACGATTTGCTTGTAAAATTGTCACATTGTATGAATAAAAGATTTTTTCTTGTCTTCATGTATATATATATGTGTGTGTTAGTTTTAAGTAGAAGTGTGTTTTACAAACTAATTTTAAGACATATATAATTTTAGACATACAACCACATTGTCGCACAGTGACATACACGCCAGTTCCCGTTTGACATGCCCTATTTGGATGTGACCCGATGTTTATTATCATATGGCTTTCCCTAGACAATGTATCTTAATTATGCCTCATGACATAGATATAAATGTATGGTTCAGCTGAAGATGACCCTATGTAAAGGGGTTGAAACCAGTCCTGTAGCATGATAAGTGCAATAAATAAGTATCGATAGGTGGAAATCCTTTCCTATTTCTAATTGTGTAATTCGTCAATACGGAAATGAAGATTATAGATTACGAAAGGTTAGCTAGACGGCCTCTCCGTACTTCGCCTGCTATGAAATCACTGCAAACCATTCGAAATGAACGGGGAAGTAAAATTTTTAAACACATACGATTCGCTTTTCAAGAGATAATATAAGGGAATTATTTCTTGAGTCTGACACAAGGGACAGTCTGGTAACTGTCAGCTTGACTAGGGTTCTTGGCAACATATATATTCATGTTCATAATATATTTAAAAAAACCCACCTTGAAAGTTCATATTCACAGGACAGGTTCATTAGTACGTTCTACAGAAACGATTAGCATTTCAGTCACCTAGGTTCACCATGTGTCCTGTTACCTAGTAGGCACTGGCTCCTCCATGGGCACTGATAACTTGTCCATGTGTGACGGTATCGACGTGTATAAGACGCGAATGGCGTCCTGCGGTACAGCTATCCACACTACATTCACTGGGTTCCACAGTTAATCTTTGCTGGTTGTTACTAGGTCACAGCGACGCCCCCTCGTTTCACCATATCCCACACATTCTCGATTGGCAGCAAGTCCGGTGATCGGGCAACAGTCTGACATCCTGTGACATGTCCTGCTGAAATATGGCGTCTGGGGTGTCGTGCAGAAAGGGTATGGCTACGGGTTGCACGATGTCACTGTGATTTGTGGTTGTACCCAGTAGCACACCACACCTTAAGATGCTGTATGTCTTGTGCGAAGGAACTCAATTCCTCCTGTCTGCGGCGAACCAAAATGCGGCCATTATTTTCAAACAAACATAACCTGGATTCGTCCGAAAACATTATCTCCTGCCATTCTTGTACCCAGTAATGTCGTTCCATACAGCCATTGCAGTCTAACATGTTTATGTACATTAGTCGAAGGTAGGTGGAGAAGTGGACGACGCACCGGTAACCCAGACCGTAATAAACAGCAACAGACTGTTACTCCTGATAGTGTATGATGTGTTACACTGTTACGCCAGACCCGAGAAGGACGCAGATCTGTCCTACAATGCCATTCGGATGAGGTGGCGATCTTCTCGGGGGGTGGTCTGGGTGGTGCGACCAGACCCATCTCGTCGTGTACTACGGCCTTCTGTGAACCATTCTGCACACACCCGTTGCACTGCCGACACACTTCGTCCCACACGAGCAGCAATTTCCCAGATGGATGCATGCATCACGTTCTCTCATGCCAAGAAGGCGCCCTCTTTGAAACTCACTCATTTGACGGTACGGTTCTCGCATACGTTTGCGAGGCATCCTGCACGTATGCTCAAGTCACACTGATCCATTACCTTCTGTTTATAGCGACAACGAGAGCCGCAGGCACATTTTACCAGTCAGTGGTGGTGCGCCGACCTTGAGCCTGAGGGTCAACATAGTTCAAATGATAATCATTTCTTCAGAACATAGTAATGCACATGCCCTGTGAATATGAACTTCCTGTCTCTAGTCTTTCAAGGTGTTGTTTTTTATGAACATGAGTGTATTTTATTATACATGGGATAATTTCCCTGGAATTATAGGTCACTCCGACTGCATCCATATCAGAATAACTTGTCCCGATCGTCAGATGGCTGTCGCATACATCAACCGGAAGGGATTCGCTTATATTTACTGCCAAGTAAGCACACATAAGTGACGCTAAAAAGTAAGCTGCATGTATGCGTGAGGTATTTTTTGCGGATAATCGTCACACTAATTCAGATAAGTTTTCGGTAACTATGAGGTAGGAAAAGCCAAGGACTGGGAAGGAAGAACTGTGGCTTTAAATACAGACCCAGCATTTGTCTGGGATAAAAATGAGGGAACTACGGAAAATAATTTTCAGGGTTGCCGGTGGTGCATATATCATCATTTCCCAACTCCAATTTCCCGGGTGTGGTGTACAAGCATTCGCAGTCTCCTTCTGTCTCCATACATCTTCTGTTCCAGTACACCCTCCCATTTGTGTCCTCTCTCCTCCACATCTGATCTTACAGTCACTATCCAGCGTTTCCTTGGTCTTCCCTGTGGTCTTCTTCCTATGAGATTAAGGTCAAAATATTTTCTGGCAGGTCTTTCCTTGTTCATTCTCATTATGTGCCCACACCATGAAGTCTGAGTTTCTTTATGACACTGGTAATAGGAACCTCAATACCAGCTACTTTGCTATTCACTTCATTTCTGATCTTGTCCTTTCTGGTAGTTTGGTTCGTGGTTCTAATGAATCTCTTTTCAGTTGTTTGGATTCTGTTGAAGTCTTTGTTTAGTAGGGTACATGTCTCTAAACCGTACATGAGAATTGGTACAAAGTAAGTGTGGTACATGATTGTTTTTGCTTTTTGTGGTATTTTGCAGTCCCAGAGAAGATTTCTGACTTGAGTGTATAAGTTTGATGCTTTCTGTGTTCTGCTGAATGTTTTCTGCCTAACAGTGTTGTTTTTCGAGTTGTGCTTCCGAGGTACTTAAAGTGGAAAGCTGATTCGATTTTTACTCCTTCTAGAAATATATTTGAGCTTGTTCCTTCCCTATTGATGGTCATTTCCACTGTCTTTGTTTTGCTCATCTTCGGTCCAAAATTATTGAATGTATTGTTCCATTCATTAAGTTTCTTCTGAACTTCAGCTTCTGTCTCCCCCCATAAAAGCACATCAGCAAATAGCAGGGAGTTTGGTTCACTGTCCATTTTCTTGTTTGATTTTATGACCTTATCCATTACTATTACGAACAGGGGTGGTGATAGGGCACTTCCTTCTTGGAATACCTCTCTTGGTTTCAAACCATTTTGATATATGGCCCATATAACTAATTTGGTTACACAGTACTATAGTTTCATCTTCCTTTTGTTGAAACTCACCATAACACTGCAATCATAGCTACACTTGCTCATACGTCTAGATAATAATGGGATTTCATTTCCACCTAGTCAGACTCGTTGGCTGAATGGTCAGCATACTGGCCTTCGGTTCTGAGGTTCCCGGGTTCGATTTCCGGTCGGATCGGGGATTTTAACCTTTATTGGTAATTCCATTGTCTCGGGGGCTGGGTGTTTGTGTTGTTCCCAACATCCCTGCAACTCACACACAACACTATCGTCCACCACAATAACATGCAGTTAGATGCTGCCCACCCTCATACAAGGGCTGCACCTGGCTAGTAATAGCCACACGAAATTATTATTATTCCCACCGAAAACGATATTCTTATCTGCGGGCAAGTCGTGCTTATGCTTAGCCACGCTTGAGTAATGTGTAGGAAGACGACAGCTATTGTTTGGCGCTCGCATCGGTGCCACAAGCAAAGAGTTGCATGGAAGATACTTCTATTTCAATTTTCGAACCAATATTGAAACTTTAAAAGACGTCTAGCTAAACACAGGCTGAACATTGTTCATGCAATGGAAGATCGTGATAGACATCGTTTAGGTAGACGTTGTTTGAGGCTTAAAACTAGTCATCGTTTTTGCAATTGGCTCTAAGAGTTTCTCTCTCCACGGAGTCGTAGGTGACTGCCACCGTGCTGGAGTTCTGAAGTTGGGAACTTGCTCAGCTCTTCCTGAGCCTCCCTGGTGTTCCGTCAATGGGCTGTCCTTAGGCAAGACTTTGTACATTCCTGGGGAGGAGAGTTGTTCACACCTGTAAGTTGACGCTACTCTGTTTCCTGTATGATGTTCTGAATATTATCGGCGGGATTGCTCTCTGCCTTGCTCCCGGGGCTCTTCCAAAGTTTGGCCACGATGAGTATTTTTCCAGCTGCCTTGTTGTTCTACTGAAGGAAATGGTGAGTTTGAGTTTCGTGCCGTTTGCTGTAGTTTGCTGTGGTTCTTAAAGTGCTCCACCATGGGGTGGAAGTTTTCCTTGTTGTAAACTAACCTGGCCTGCAAGTCCCTGGAGAGAAGATTCCATGAAGTATATTTACTGGAATTCTGTTTGAAAGTTCTGTAAAATCTTTGTCGTTATTGTTAGTGAACGTCGGCCAGTTGGTTGTGTAAAGGTTCATTCGATTTTCTTGGCCGTGGACTATCTGTTCAAGAATTGCACCAGTTTTCAAGTCAACTGTTTTCCAAGAACTTAGCAAGATCACAAGTTCTCATTCAATTATACTGATTTGCGTCGTATATTTTTTATATACATACTTAACTTCCCGCAGCCGAGACAAATATTGGACCTTCAAGACATTCTCCACTCTACTTTGGCGTTCGAGACCGCAGCGCATGACCTTGAATGTGCCGCGCTGATCACCGGGAACTGGCAGTTTGCTTCTACAAATCTATTCGTCTGCGACTTCAAGTTTATTTATAATCTTCATATATTATTTGATAGTGTTGTGACTTTGTGCCTGACAGAGTGTGAAACTGACCCATTTCTCCAATATTCATAAACATTGTGTGATTTCGCCTACTTGTTTTTACGGCCGACGATGACCTGGACTAGGGTCGAAACCGGTCCCATTTAAATAAGAATGTAATTACTACATTTCTTTCTTTTATGTATTGAATTGGTTGAACTTCAATTATTTAATTTTTAATGTAGTAGAAATTCGCAAATTCATCCCATCCTGCCCGCTTTATATGATGCTTCCCATCGCATCCTGTTGTGATACTTCCTGTCCTGCCCCTGCTACACTGCTCCGATCCTGCTTTTCATGCGTGTTTTTACAGTCGGGACAAACGGATATTATCGAGGCGTGGAGAGATCTGTACAACTGTATACGAAGATATGAAGGGAAAGGACTCGGTTTCTTGTACACGTTACTTGAACCCATCCGTTTATAATGTTTAAAAGTTTTGAAAATGAATACTTCCATTGTGGTCTTGAGTATCCCCAGTATTGGTCCTGCTCTTCACGAGGAGTGTGAGCGGGCAGCACCATAAGGGAGCTTCTTGCACATCTGCGTTGTTGAACCTCTGTGTCCTAGGGACTGTATGCTGTATCTGATCTTTGAGAGGTAGCGCCTCTCAGTATCTCTCTTGAGGTAGCAACAGTGTGTGAAGGCTCCACCAATAGTTGTACGTTAGCTCGCTTGCTCATTGGGCATTGACATCTATTAATATTACTATGGTGATATGTATCTTCCCAGAATGTGTGGGTTTTCTGTTTTTATCGCTGATTTGGGACGGGAACGTTGTCTTAAATTTAGCCCTTGTTAGTGAACTTGTGTGAGAGGATGGATATAAATCTCGTACCTAAGTGGGGATTGAGTATTGGATTTAGCATGTTCTCCGCTTGGTTTCCTGTCAGGGTATACCTGTATGATATGAAAAGGAAATATAGCATGCCATAGAAACGAGTCGCAGATCATCATAACCAACTGCTTTCCCAATCTTTCAAATCAGCCACCACTTCGACAAAGTCTTCCCTTTTAATCTGATCTCTTTGTCATCTTGCAGTACTAACTCTTCACTGTCTGTTAAATCATCAAGTGAAATACCATATAAACCTTTTAGGTATTCTTTCCATCGTCTCCAATCATCCACACAGTCAAACATCACATTATAGACTAGCCCTATAAGCAGAGTCCATTCGTAAATTTTTCATGTCGGCTTCTACATTTTGGCAAAGTTCCTCCAAATATTTTCCTATTGCCTTCCTAGAATATTTATTTGGTTGTTTATTTATTTATTTATTAATTAATTTATAGCCTCATTTCCTTCACATGGTGGTAAATGTCTGCTCTGCTCCCAGCACATGCCAACATAAACAGAAGAAGAGACAAATTCAGTCACTTTGATTGTGCAAACTATTTTTATTTACTTATTTCATGTCAGGAGCATAGGTACATGTAAAGATGTACAACAAATGCCTAGAGAAAAAAATGAAAGTAAATTGTGCACCAAAGGTTCAGACTAGTGCACCAGAAATTAGCAACGTCGAGTGCATTTCTTGTCTCCTCGGGCAGCTCTTTCTCAGTACATGTGGCAGCAGTCTGCACTTCATCACAGCCTCACAAAACAGAATCCCCACTTGTGCGGATTGGTCTTGCACCTGCTAATTATATTAAGACCTAGGTATTTACAATGATCCCCAAAAGGAACTTTCACGCTGTCAATGCAGGAATTAAAACTGAGAGGACTTTTCCTATTTGTGAAACTCACAACCTGACTTTTAACCCTGTTTATCATCATACCATTGCCTACTGTCCATCTCACAACATTATCGAGGTCATTTTGCCACTCTCACAATCTTGTAACTTATTTATTACTCTGTTTAGAATAACATCTGATTCCACTTCTTTACACATATCATTGATATATATGAGAAAATATAAAGGTCCAATAATACTGCCTTAAGGAATTCCCCTCTTAATTATTACAGGGACAGATAAAGCTTCACCTAGTCTAATTCTCTGAGTTCTGTTTTCTGGAAACAGAGCAACCCATTCACTCACTCTTTTGTCAAGTCCAATTGCACTCATTTTTGCCAGTAGTCTCCCATGATCTCCAGTATCAAATGCCTTAGATAGGTCAATCGCGATAGTCCATTTGACCTCCTGAATCCAGGATATCTGCTATATCTTGCTGGAATCTTACAAGTTGAGCTTCAGTGAAATAACGTTTCCTAAACCCAAACTGCTATCAAACCAGTTATTCATTTTGCAAACATGTCTAATATATATGTTTCCTATCTTACGTTCTCAGTTCAATACGGACAGAAAATGAAATTCTTAGATTTAAATGTTTAATATAATCAGAAAGAATGCCTTCCCAAAGCTTACATGCAATGCATGTCAAACTGACTGGCCTGTAATTTTCAGCCTTATGTCTATCACCCTTTCCTTTATACACAGAGGCTACTATAGCAACTCTCCATTCATTTGGTATAGCTCCTTCATGCAAACAATAATCAAATAAGTACTTCAGATATGGTACTATATCTCAACCCATTGTCTTTAGTATATCCCCCGAAACCTTATCAATTCCAGCTGCTTTTCTAGTTTTCAACTTTTGTATCTTACTGTAAATGTCATTGTTGTCATAGGTATATTTCAATACTTCCTTAGTATTAGTCGCCTCCTCTATCTGGACATTATCCTTGTAACCAACAATCTTTACATACTGCTGACTGAATACTTCTGCCTTTTGAAGATCTTCGCATACACACTCCCCTTGTTCATTAATGATTCCTGGAATGTCCTTCTTGGAACCTGTTTCTGCCTTAAAGTACCTATACATACCATTCCGTTTTTTCACTAAAATTTGTATGACTGCCAATTATGCTTGCGATCATGTTATCCTTAGCTGCCTTCTTTGCTAGATTCTATTTCCTAGTAAGTTCCTTCAATTACTTCTTACTTCCACAGCCATTTCTAACTCTATTTCTTTCCAACCTGCACCTCCTTCTTAGTCTCTTTACTTCTCTGTTATAATATGGTGAGTCTTTACCAATCCCTAGCACCCTTCCTTCAGCCAGTTCTTTCATTCTTTGAAACGTCGTACCTGTTTTGATTTGGGTTGCGAGAGTGTGTCTATTTTGTACTTACACTTTACATGACCTGTGTATGTTGTGTATGTTGAGAGGGTTTCCTGGGTAAGTTTATGAATGAGGATGAGGATTCTGAATGAGGATGGTAGAGCAGAGAAACTATCGCTCAAAGTGGCTGTCTTTAGCGGTGGTTTCTCTGTCGTTGGAAAGGGTTCATTGCACTGAAGACTATGGTGTTTGCAGGGTGAATGTGGGCTGTGGACCGGCTGAAGAACGTGTGCTGCTCACGGGCCTGCACGCCGTGGCGGACATCTACTGCGAGTGCTGCAAGACCACCCTCGGATGGAAATATGTATGTTGAGTATGCTTCACATTTCTCTAACTCTCACATTTCACTTTTCCATCAAGTAAATGAAGATGCAAGGGGCAGCAGAGAGAGCTCAGAGCAGGAAAGAAATGAACTATGTTAACTCTTTTTCATAGCAGCGGCCCTGTAACAAAAATACAGGGCAACATTTTTGGAATAGATTCCTCAAATGTAGGGAAGAAATGGTTGTACGTTCACTGGTTGTTGGTAGGTGAGGTGGTGGTGTTATATCACCAGATCGCGACCGGTTCCATACCTCTCCGCAGTGTTTGTATGTAGCGAACTTAACGTTTCCTCAGACATTCCCGACCTTAAAAGCCATCAGATGTAAGGCTTTTCAGGCGTTTGCTTCTATTAACCAGAGTTTCGTCTTAGGTCTGACACTGGACTCATCAGAGTGGGATGTGTCAGACCCTACCCACTGATGCTGGGGTGTCATCTGATCTGTTTTTTTTTGACATGGTCTATTGGTGGAAAAATATCTAATTCCCTCCTTGGGAACTTACAATTTCCACACTAAAAGCCATACCATAAATATATGCTATAGGGGTTATATTGAAGAGCTATTGGTCACTTTTATTTCCTCTAAGTTATACAAATAGATTTTTAACATCACTGGTGAAAAGGAGGCGAATTTATCTGAAATCCTGTGTAAGGTAAATGATTGAAGTTTCTGCAGCAAAATACACGAGTTATTGGTTCATTTAATGATAAAGAAAGCACAGTATGGGCTGGAATGTGACTCGGGTATGAGCGAAGCTAGGGGCTGATTGGTGAATATGTGTAAGTGGACTTGTGAGAAAAGCAACGGGGAAACTGCCTTACTCCTCGTTTCACTACTAAGCCGCTTCATAGATTCTGAGGTCATTTATGACAGCTGGAATGCTGAGGATCCAACCAACCTTTGGGTGGAGTAGTCTGCAGTTGCTGAGGACGACTGTTTGTTACATAGCATACTCTTACTAACAAACCTGGACAATTATAATTACTGTTGACAATGTGCCTGGCTCCTGGCACAAGCTTCATTTAAATATAATTACTGTATATTTAATTATGTAAATTACATAACATGACCTTTAAGGTGTATTATGTTTTTGTTCAGGTTGATTCAGAGAATTTATTTCTGACAATCAGAATTGCTAACTTTGATGACTTCAGCCTGCAATATCCTCTTAAAAAAATCACTCAACAGGTCAAGGAGTTATAAATACATTTTATGTACATGATCCATCACCATATGCAGGGAGACAATGATCAATCAGTTCCAGACAAGGTGTTCACAGGCATTTTAGGAAAGATGGCGGAGAGCAAGTTGGTGCCGTTTAAGACTACTGCCTCGTCACGTAACTGAAAAATGTTACGTCTATATAAAAAGTTAAGTATACAAAAAGAAACCTTAACTGGCTTTCAACAATTCCTAATGTTAAAGTGTTTGAACTCCTTAGTTCTTGTGATTTGTGAAAGCACCAGCATTTCGCCCCAGCATGGCACCGCAAGCCTGCTTTATAGGCTTTTATATCAATCTATCTACATACTGTGCGTATATATATACACAGGGTTATTCATCTAACATGTTACATGGAAATAACTTTAAAACCATTAAAGATATCGGCATTCTGTTTTCATATTCGTAAATGGTACCCGGGGTCTTGTAAAATAACGTGCTACTTAGTCTCGTGGGGTAATTAATAACCGAGATATTGATACGGACTCCATATTTTGAAATAGAATGGCACAAATTTATTCAGCTGGCCTAAAAGTTCAACTGCGTACAAGTTCAAATATGTATGTATTTTCAAAATTGGACAATTACTTTTGAGATATAAATAGAACAGCATGCACGGTTTTGCTTGCTGCATCAGACGGCGTGGACATATTGACACGCAAGTGGTTTCCTGGGAGTGAGTTCAGCCACAGAATAGATACCAGGCATGTAAGGACCTTGTACACATGTGATGGGTTTGCAAAGTGTGTATGACAGGCGAACTCATGACAGGACAGAGAAGGTTGATGTGTTTAGAAGGAATGAAATAAATACTTTGCCTTGAAAGGAACATAATGAAAGCTATAATTGTCACTGGATTTAGTGTACAGTACATACTACAGTATGAGTTGAGAAATAAACATAACTCAAAACACCGGGAGAACTCCTCCTAGAAAAGCAAATGAATAATGTCCGAGGTAGACTTCATTGGAAATGATCCTAAGGGCATAGGCACAGGAACATAACGTCTCATCAGTGTAATTGGTATGATGCGGACATTTTGTATGTAGAGACTGTGTTGGCAACGAGTTCAGTACTTTATGTGGCAAAGCCACTCGTGGCCAGTCGTTCATTGACTGGAGGCTGAATTAACACAACAATAAAGATACGAGGTGGGTGATGTTTGAGAACGTGTGTTTCAGTGATCTGCATACACAATGTGTGTGTTTAATTATGTACTCGAAATGTTGACCATCAACGGCAATGCACATTTGCAGTTGTGTCGCGAGGGATGATGTCACAGACCAGAGAGTTTCCCTTGATATTGCAGCACATGCTGCAATGATACGTCGCTTGAGATCCTGTGGTGTTGTTGGAGCTTGTGCGTAGACTATGTCCTTGCACGTACACCAGAGGAAAACGTCCAGTTGTGTCAAATCAGGTGACCATGCTGGCCATCTGATAGCACCTCCACGTCCGATCCATCGACCGGGGAATATCTCGTTTAAGACTTGCCGGGCCACAAGCGAATAGTGGACAGGAGACCCGTCGTGCTGGAACCACATATCCTGTCGTATGTTAAGGTCACTTCATCAGTGAAGAGAAGTCTGCAGGAAGTTCATGTCGTCCCGTACTCGCAAAAGAACAGCACGGTAGAAATCCACACGTTGTCTATAATCTGGCTCATCAGGTTGTTGATACAAAGATACGCGATAGGAATGAAACTTGTGTCGCTGTAAAATGCAAATGACACTTGCCTGGCTCATCCTGGCATCACGCGCATGTGGATTATGGGCGACGGCCGCCAGAACATCTATTGCCTTCTCTTTCCCTGTCGCTAGTATGCTCCTGTTTCTCTTCGCCTGATTATTCCAGTGTCCGTTCTGCAACAACTTGCGGCAAAGGCATTGTATTGTCATGTGACGGATGACTCGGGCGGGATTCCTCTCGGCATACAGTTGCGAAGCTCTCCTAGAAACTCCTTCCACACGTGCCGTACGGGAGAAGCGTGTCCAGTTTCTCTTGGTTTGTGTAGGGTATTGTGTAAGTACTCCAGACGTACTCCAAAACTGTACTGTACGTAACATGAGGCCCGTGAGACACAAGGCGGATAAGACCTTCTCCTACGCCCTCTAATAGCAGCTACACTACCTTACCTTGCTATTTCCATTTGTTTGCAGGACGTGCGTCGTTCACACTGCGATTGCATGGCAACATCCACATTTTCAAACACTAAGTCTACTCCAGAACAGGAATGCTTATACGGTCGCACTTCCAGTAATACATCTTATTGTTCGGATTCCTCTCCAGACGTACGTAATTAAGACACTCGAAGGGGTACAGAGAATAGTTGCTGTTATTTCAGTTCCGGGGCTTGGACACTGTAGTCGTGTAACTACGCGCGCGCGTGTGTGTGTGTGTGTGATATATATATATATATTCAGGTGAGGAATTGAGTCAGAGGCGGCCGTTGTCATAAGTAAGGAACCATCCAGACATTTGCCTGGAGTAATGGTGAGAAACCACGGAAACACTTCCAGGATAGCTGAGATGGATACCGAACCCACCTCTTCTCCGTTTTGCCTCACGAGGCTGAGTGTACCCTGTTCCAGCCCTCCAACCATAATTAAATTTGCTTATCAGAGCCGGGAATTGAAACTGAATCACCGCGGCGACAGTTACGAATGCTAGCCGCTACATGTGACTAAGAAACTCGACAGGCTGCGGAGAGGAGTGGCTGTTTGTTATGTCATTTCCAGGGCTTTGACAGCGTGGTCATGTAGCCCTGTTTTCTTGGGTGTGTGTGTGTGTGTACAGTACAAAGCACACCTCGTTTTTTCAGGCGAAGGAGCAGTGTTACCAATGCTGGATTATTTGGGTTGGGATTGGTTAGACATTAGGAGACAAACGGCTCGACTTATTATGTGGGATGTTCCAAGCTGATCGTGGTGAGATGGCAGCAACATTATAATTTATTTATTTTACATGCGGAGCTCAAACGCGACTAGTGGCGTGCATTCGTGAGAGCGCAGGATTCGATTCCTGCCTCGCCCAACATGAAAGTGATTTTCATGGTGTCCCATGTTCAACACGAGGCAAATGCCGGATAGGTACCTTTGGGATAGGCCACGGCTGACTTCCTTTCTAAATCCTTCCCATTCCCATCCGTGAGAAAAGACGCTAATCTGAGCGCAACCTATTACACATCAATGTCAAAACAAAACAACTTTAATCTCCCTTCCCAGTTGTGTGTTTGCCAGTCATATAATAACACACCCAGGGTATGTTACAGTACATCAGGTTATGTTTACAGTTCATGTCTGCTATCCGTGCTGTGGCTGAACTCACTCCCAGGAAACTGCTTGCGCGTCAGTATGTCTTTGCCAGGCGGCATGCCAGACTTCACGCCGTCTCATGCGGCATGCAAAACCACGCATGCTGTTCTTATTTATATCTCAAAAAGTAATTGTCTGATTTTGAAAATACTTACATGTTTGAACTTGTACACAGTTGAACTTTTAGGCCAGCTGAATGAATTTGTGCCATTCCATTTAAAAATATGGAGTTGGTATCAATATCTCGGTTATTAATCACCCCTTGACACTAAGTAGCACGTTATTTTACAAGACCCTGGGTACTATTTACGAATATGAAAACAGAATGCCAATATCTTTAACCCGTATACTGGGGAGCGTGACTTAAGTCGCTCGAGGAAATAACCAGCCAGGTGGGGAGAGTGACTTCAGTCGTACGCTGCTATTTTATTTTTTTCCTCGACTCTCAGCTTAGCCAGAGTTATGAAATTCAGTCCTCGTTATCTGCATACCCCTGTCATCAAGTGGTATTTTTAGTAAGTACTTCCGCTTAACAGAAACAGATCAGAGAGAGATGTATATCATTCAACATAATTCGCTTCCGTGCAAAAGCGCGCTATGTGTTCGCCTTGCACGGGAACTAGGCTAATCAACTGCGTCCTTGCTATGTGCTTACTCGAAAACTTTAGTGTTTTATGAGACTGGGAACTGTATAGTACATCAGTGTGAAAAGGAGTACTGTAATTTCGGGGAGGAGTGAATTTGAACCTATAGGTGCGTTGCACTTCTGTTGTTTCATAAGAGTACTTTTCATTCATAATTATGTCTTCTAAACGACATCGAGTTGAAGAATTACGTGATGACAGCTTGCGTTCACTTGTACATGAAATGTTGGAGTTTAGCAACGAGGACGATGACTTCAGTGACTTCCATTCAGATAGTGAAGATAATTCGTGCTCTGGAGAAGGAGGCACATGTGGTACAGGACAGCATTCTGGTGCTATCACAGCGAATGGTCGCGGGTTTGAAAGTAACACCTCGGGTGACGACAGTGACGATGGAGAGATACAGGCAGATTCAAACTGCAGTTATATGTCAGGACCTATTACGTGGGTAGAAGATGGACAGAAAAGAAGTAGATTTCCAACAAAGTTCATTCCGGGAGTAAAAGGACAGTTTATGGATGTAAAGACTCCAGAGGATATTTACGAACTGTTTGTGGACGATACTATCTGTCAGTATATTGCTGAGCAAACTAATATTTATGCGCAACAGAAAATTCGTGGGAAAACGCCTACAAATAAGGATGAAATAAAACTTTTATTCTGACTTTTGCTTCTTCAAGGGATTATCCACAAACCTACAATGGGGCATTATTTTTCTCGTAACAAGTTACTGGCCACGCCCATATTTTACGAGACCATGACGGAAAAGAGGTTTTTCCTTCTCTTGAAATTTCTCCATTTTTCTGACAATGAGGCCTACGATGGGCAGATGCCTCCTAAACTATACAAGGTAAAGCCAGTCTTCGATCACTTTGTGAAAATGTTTCAACAGGCTTACATCCCGGATGACCAGCTATCCATAGACGAAAGTCTTCTTCTATAGAAAGGTCACCTTGGTTGGAAGGTATACATTCCAAAGAAAAGGTCCCGGTTCGGAATGGAATCTTACAAAATTTGCGAAGCGAAAACTGGTTACGTGTGGAATATGTTGTGGTACACGGGAAAATCAACAGAACTCAAGAGTGAAGTCCATGGCATCGATCTATCACAGTCTTCCAAGCAGACGAGAACTGTGTGTACTCTGGCAGATAATCTACTGAAACAAGGATACCTGATAGGAATGGACAACTACTATAGCAGCCCTGAATTATACGACCGGCTAAATGACCTCAATACTGACGCAGTGGGTACAGTAAGAACCAACCGGAAAAATCTCCCTAAGGAACTTATGAGTAAAAAGCTGAAGAAAGGAGAGGTAACGGCTGCTTACCGAAAGAAACTCATGGTTCTAAAATGGAAGGACAAGAGAGATGTTTGCATGCTCAGTAGTATCCACGATGCTGAAATGCGAACTGTCCCTATCAGAGGAAAGGACGAAACCAAAGAGAAACCTGTAGTTTGCATAGACTACAATGATTCTATGGGGGGAGTTGACCTTTCCGATCAGTACGTCATTATGTACTTCACAGCAAGGAAGCGAATGAAGAAATATTACCAGAAAATTTTCCGGCATCTTCTGGACCTCGTGGTATTCAATTCATTCATCATTTTCCAGCAACATGGAGGAAAATGCAATCACCTGCAGTTCAGAAGTCACCTCATCGATAAAATCCTCGAAAAGTACACAGGTTCAACCCCCGCTGAAGCAATGCCTGTCCTTTCAGTTAGACCACTTCCCGCTGCTCCCACAGAAAGATTCAGCGGTAGGCATTTTTCTGATGTGAATCCACCATCGGGAAGAAGGCAGCATGGTGTGAAGAGGTGCGTGGTGTGTCTGGCGAAAAGAGAGACACGTGAAACAATCTACAGGTGCAGTGACTGCGACGTCGCTGTCTGTGCAGCTCCGTGTTTCCGTGTTTATCACATGCAAGATGTGTAAAAACAGTGCGTGAGATGTAAACTGTGTGACTAGTGTAAATAATATAATTAGTGAAATCAATCCTGATGTGTAAATTCATTTCGATAAAGAAGTAATTATTGTGAGAAGACGATTAGAACCAGGCTACCACTGTAAGTACTTACTCTCAACTTATTACTGCGATTGCAAACCCTGAATGAAATGTATTTCTCTCAACTGCGGTATTTATTTCAGAAATTGTAGATTAGTTAATGATAAAGTGTATTTGCAGTGTATAGGCTTTTAATTTTCCTGAAATTAATATGAAAATATAGATATTCCGAAAAGAAATTTATATTTGTAATATACAGAAGTTAGTACGAGACTTAGGTCGTTTTTGCTCCAAAACTATAACACCCACAAATATTAACAAATAGGCAAAAAATCACTTTCTATATCAGAATTAGGATATACGTAGCATTTTATTATCAAGTATATCAACATTTGGAAGGTTTCTTGAATTTATTTGATTATTTTTCGAGTTACGAAAATTCGTCCCCACCAGAACAGTTACCGTATCGCGCGCTCCCCAGTTAACGGGTTAATGGGTTTGAAGTTATTTCTGTGTAACATGTAAGGTGAATAACCCTGTATATAAAAGAGTTTGTTTTTCCTAGCATAGCTCTGGTGCAGTAAGGATAGCAGAATTTATTTATTTAAACATCGAACATTACAGGCTTTTCGCCCAAATTACATGTTCCCAAAACTAATAAACTTAACAATTTTAACCAGAATACAAACACAAATACTACTGTGTGGCCTCTCTCACATGAACGAATGACCAATCTAACATGAGAGATGCCACCCTATATACCTATACCTATTGAGTGACCCCGCACACAGGCGGAAAACCAGACCACATGCAAGAAGTCGCCAGTCTTAACAAACACTACTGTGCGGCCACTTATATGGGCGGAAAGCCGGACCACGTATAAGCCTGCCCCTACAACTAACTTAACTCTATAATCTAACTTAATTTGTGACTCCTTCCACGGGCGGAAAACCAGTCCACATGCAAATCCAAGGGACACCCCTATAACTACTGCCCAGCCGTGTTAACCCCCCCCCCCTTCCCTGGTGAGAAAAAGAGCCACCCTCCCAGGGATAACAGGCCCGGTCCTTTCTCATGGGGCCCAAAAGGAAGACTCGACCTACCCTAGCAGCTGTCAAACGCTAATTTCTCACCATTCCATATTTCAGCAGGACACATGTAAGCGGAAATCCTGTTCCCCATGTGCCACCCCCCCCTCCTCCCTCTCTTCTATCTCAACATTTTTCTCTGCTGCATTTGCTGACATTGTACCCCATTCATTTGGGGTAGGCCCGTCCTATCCTGTCCTCCCTCGGTTATGTACTGCCCCCCTACCTCCCATTTCTCTGATATTTAGAAATTCCATGATCCGTATTGAAGTGGGATTACAATAATTGAAATTATTAGGGGTCCTCCTGTTCAATACAAAGACATTTCTTGATCTGAATTGATCACATGTCGTACACATGGTACTAGTTTCAGCACTTAACTCCCATTTCTCCCCCGCCCTATAACCCTACTTAATTACTAATTAACAACCACTCTCACTCTATCAGCCCACGTTACTAAAAAAGTCTAGCCTTCCATCTCTCTCATTCCATCTTGAGTTAGCCTCTAGGGCCGTGTGCATCCTCACTGATTACACACGACTCCTAATAAGGCCAGTCACAATGATGGTGGTGGTGATGATGCTTGTTGTTTAAAGGGGCCTAACATCAAAGGTCATTGGCTCACCGGCACTATTATCTCCAGCCTGGCTGAGTCAGCTGGCATACTAAAAACACTTCCTACCTGACCTATTCTCCTATGTCGGCTGGCTCAGCCTTGACTGACCTACTGTTGCTGCTAGCGTGATCACATTCTTCTTGTTTCATAACTTATAGTCAACACATAACCTTCTTACAATGCACTATATTACCAAATCTCAACTTGCTAGTCTTTTATATTCATGACCACTCGTAAGACCACAGTCTTTTAGCTTTTACACAACCTTATATGTTTATGTACTTCCTTCTTTTAACTTTAATTCACATATTCTCCTTACCGCACATAAATACCTGTTAAACTCCCCTCCGTTTTCCCATTCTTTGGCAACCCACCCTAGGATTATTTTTTTCATCCTTCTTATAACAACTCCCGCTTGTTGGCACTCAAAAGTTTATTTCTTACCTCTCCCTTGTCTTTACAATTACTTATTAAGTGTATATCATTACACTTTATCCCACTTAATATGCATAGTGACTTGTCCTTTCCCTTTAACCACCCCTTATTCTTATATAACCCCATAAGCCACCACAGTAAACCTCCTCTCTTCAATCTATCTACATTTTAAATATTTTACACTGTCACTTCCATTACTTTATTAAAAGCACTAGGGGATCCTCTAATCCTACAATCCTCTAACATTCTCTGTCTTTGAATATCTCTAATCCTCCTTAAAAGCACTCTCTGACCCCTCATATCATTCTTATTCCATACCTCTGCCCACACGTACCCCATCCCCACCCTCTCAAGGTGTAGTTTAATTTTCGCTAGCCAGCACCCCTCATACTTGCTTTTCTTTTGGTGTTTGTACGACCGCCTGAAGCACCCCTCCTCCCAACCCTTTTTTCATATGCATCCAATATTTGATTACTCTTTTTACACACTCCCCCTCAATATCTTCCCCGCACATTAATACCACCCTAACATTCGCAGCGCGTTGAGGAAGTCCCATCACTGCCTCATTTGTCCTGATATGACCCTCTCTTCCTCCAGTCCCCATACATTACTCTGCCTAAGACTACTGACCTTAAGACTAACCTCAGAATTTTATAGCTTATTCCCAGGAATTTTGACACTAAAATTTCGACTACTGGTAGGGCAGCCAACCCCTTCCTCCTTGCTCTCCTAATTTGGTCATCCCATCTCCCTCTACTGTTTAAAATCACTCCTAAATATTCCAACTTATTTACCTGTTCTCTCCTCTCGCTCTGTAATTATAATCTAACCTTTTAGGTGGAACCACAATATATTATTAATTTAACTGTGCCATCCATTTTTACATATGTTTTTATCCCTTTATGTTTCTGCATTACTATTATCTTCAATTTACTCTACTTAATTTTCAGGGCATATTCTTGGCATATTCCAACACCACATTTAGACTGCTGCATCCCTCCTCCCATTAACGTAAACAAAACCACATCATCCCCAAAAATCAGTTCTGGGATCTTCATCCCAATTAGAACCGGTCCCGCCCAATTATTCCGCCATGCCCATCTAAAATATTGTTAATGAATAAAATAAACAATATCAGAGATAATTTACAACCGTGTTTTAAACCCATCTTACAAACTAATGGCCTACTTAACATATTTTCCTCCAGCTTAATACAGCACCTGACTTTCTTATATATTGCCTCCACTGCACGGACCCGAAACCCCCAACCTACCCAATTTTTCTACTAACGCTCTTCTGCTTACCGTATCAAATGCTTTTTCAACATACACTTTGCCTCTTCCCATATTCATGTATTTTTCTAGAATCATTTTCACTATCATTATATTGATTGTTAGTAGCCGAAGTCAAGGCTTGGAAGTGGAGACCTCGCCCACATATGCTAGAGTCATCCATGGTTCCTCCACATGGGTGATAAGGTGGTTCAGATGAAGTGGGGCTGCTGATTGAGGTGAAGGCTCACTGCGGGGTGCTGGAACCAACACATCACTTTGCTCTGTGTAGCCTGGATGAGCCTCGGGTTGGGAAAGGAACGATCCCAATCTAGGCGGAGAGTCATGGCTGTGAACTCAGTCATAATAATGTCAAGTGCAGACCACTTGGGTAGGCCTACTGAAGGGCGAACAAACCTGGCTAGGTTCAGGCCAGGGACAGAACGCTGGATGGACGACTGAGGGGCGTGCTACAGAGAGCCTGAGTTGAGGAAGGATAATGTGTGGCTGTGTGCCTCACCACGGATGGTGAGAACAACGCTCAGGACCCTAAAAGAGCAAAAACTCTATGATTGATTGAAATATGGATGCTTATAAAGAACCAATTTCAAAAACTTCACCATCAAGGGAAGCCATTGAAACTCCAGTAGAGCAGATCCGGAGCAAGCCCAAGATGAAAAAATGGAGACAGAAGTCCCAATTGGACAGGCTGTCGCAGACTCAAAACAAGAAATGGCAACATAAGCTCCAGTAGAGCAGACTGCTACCACAAGCAAACCAGAAACATCCGTAGAGACAGAACTGAAGATTTCTGCATCGAAAATCAACAAATTTCATATCGACAGACCACCTCGCAACAGTGCATATTACAAGGAAAGGAAGAGAGCGAGGAAGGAAGCCAAAATAGTGGCTGGAACTTGGGCGGAGAAGAAGCCAAGGAACAGGGATCGGCGAGAGGCTATCCCTCCGATAACGCCGAAAAGGAGGAGGTCAGGAGATAGTACGCCATCAAGTTCGGCAACAGAAGCGCCCTCCAAGAAACAGAAAGAAGAGACGGCATTGTCCTTTTCGGAAAGACTAACTTCAATGAAGGTAGCAATAATACCTAAAATCTATCCAGACGGGAAACTGAAGGAGGAAGACTTGAAGGAACTTCCATCTGCTCTGATGGCGCAAATGAAACCGCTGTCGGACGAATGCCTTCCAGGCTTCTTCGAATCTCCAAGGCTGAAAAGTGGAGCAATGGTACTGATCTGTGCAAATCCAGAAACTAAAAGTTGGCTAAAACAGACAGTGGCCAATTGCAACCCCTGGAAAGGGAAGAATTTGAAGGTGGCAGAAGCCAAGAAGGTGCTGAATACTACAAAGGTCATCACCAAGTTTCCTCCTCCATTTGACAAGATGAAGGTTGATGATGTTCATGTCAGGATACATCAGCACGACACCAAACTTCAGATGAAGAGTGGAGAGTGCTGAATGCAACAGCTACTGATGACACAGGAAGAACAATAGTTTTGGCTCGTAATGAAAGAGATTTTGAAGAACTCAAGCAGAGAGGCCTTAGGGCCAAGCTTGTACTTGGGCAATCAAATTTCAAGTAATTAAGGAAAAAACAAAACCTAGCGTTGGCAAGGATGGTACTGAAAGTTCTACAGGCCAACCTACGACATAAAAGATCAACTGTGCCCAATTTTGTCAGGAAGTTAAAGTCCGAGGCTATCGATGTGGCTCTTATACAAGAGCCATGACTGGCGGAATCTGCAGGTAAGCTAATGTACGATATTACATCGAATATGCCTAGAACATGTTTACTTGTGAGCAGAAAACTAAAATACCTTCTGTTGCAGGAACATTGTTCAAAGGACTTAGTGGCGGCCAAGATAAAACTTGAAAATTAGGAAGGTCCCAGAGAAATAACCATAGCCTCTGCATATGTCCCATATGACTCAACTAACCTGCCCCCATCAGAAGAAGTTGAGAACCTAATTTGCAACGCAAAGAGGAAAGGCGAACACCTAGTCCTTGGAGCAGATGCAAAATCACACTACACGGCATGGGGCAGCACGAGCCGCAATGCAAGAGGCGAGTCTTTACTAGAGTTTATTATTGGAACTGAGTTAATGATACTAAACCTAGGAAACAAGCCTACATTTTTAAATAAAAATCGTAGGGAGGTAATAGACATTACACTAAGCACTACGCATATTGCAAACTTTATTAAAGACTTGACGATGCTGGAGGAACCATCATTGGCAGACCAGCAGCACATCCAATTTGCAATAGATGCGAGACTGTGCGATTGAGATGCACAGAGACCCAAAAAGAACTGGGATAGATACAGAGAAGTTCTAGGGAAGGCTGTACAAAAAATTCCAATTAACGTAAGAGGACAGAAAGAATTGGATGAGGCAATGGAACTATTAGAAGAGGCCATTATAGACTCATTCCATGACAACTGTCCTCTCAAATAAAAGAAAAACACCAAAAACGTAAGGTGGTGGAACAACAAACTAGCCACAATGAAAAAAGAGGTTAGGATGTTGTATAGAATATCATCTAGAAATGGTATGTGAGACATATATCATAGGGAACTCGCTGAATATAACCTAGAGATACGGAAAGCAAAAAGAAAATTTTGGAGACTATTCTGTGAGAAAGTGGAATCACACACTGAAACAGCAAGGCTTCTGAAGGTTCTGAAAGCAACCCATATAAATCAGGTGGGGACACTGGAGAAACCACATGGGTCGTTTACTCAGGTGGGGAAGGACACGCTGGAGATGCTAATGGCGTGTCACTTTCCTGAGACTGAGGAGATGACAGAAGAAGAAACTGTTGGAACAGAGACCGGAGCTCGACGAGCAGACTGGAACTGTGCCAACAGAGTAATAAAACACAACCATGTAAAATGGGCAATCCACGAACCTACTAACGCTGGCGTAGCAGGGGAAAAGGTAATGCTCCCACATGGCGCGTCCCAGGTGATGGATAGGGGGGTCCTAACCGGTGGACTTTAGGGAAATAAAATACCTCTCGCGGACCAAACACACAACCTCCCTGTGGGTGGGGGATGCAGACAACGAATACACCCACAGTATCCCCTGCCTTGTTGTAAGAGGCAACTAAAAGGGGCGACCAAGGGATGATCAAATTAGAACCATGAGACTACTTCTGATTAGTACCACCACGCGGAGAACACCATGGGTCGCTATTACTTGCACGTAGTACCACTATGTTAGGTACTAAATGGTTTGTGATTAGTAGCAATAGAGTACGTTGGCAGCCTCTACAGTACCTGTGATTCATACCCCTATATGAGCAACACCATAGGATGAGCGACACCATGGTTCTGCTTTGCCTATGCTTAGTACACATTATGTGAGGAACACCACGGGATAGTGCGGGTCCCTGTGGTTAGTCCATTTATGTGAGGAACGCCATACGTTTGTGTTTCCTGTATAGGTTTGTGTTGCTTGTAAATAGCGCCGCAGTGTGCGATACACCATAGGTCTGTGTTACATGTGCAAATTTCATTACCTGTGAGTAGTACCATAATATGTGGAATACCGCGAGCCTACGCTACTTTTGATTAGTACTGCAACATGACAAATACCAGGTTCTATTTTCCTAGCAATAAGTAGCATTATGAGGGGCCGATGACCTGGATTGGACCCATTTCGACTACAAGCATCACTGATTCAGTGTTGTGCTTTAGACGCATCCCTTGGTCAGTAATACTATTATTTAACGCTAGATTCTGGGAATGTAGGGCACTGCGGGTTGGATGCACTGATTATTTTAACTTCATATCCATTAATTCTTTCTTTTGTCCTCGCATTTTCGAATCTGGTCAGTGAAGGATTCTGTTTTTTTTTTAGTTGTAACATTTCGTCTCATTTCGTACCATTAGGGGCCGATGACCGTAGAGGCCCGTTTAAACAACAAGCATCATCATGAAAATGGGCATTCGACACGTTTCACCCTATAAAGGCTCCGAGGCCAGATAAGATACTTACAATACTCCTACAGGAAGGACGAGAGGTACTCATCGCCCTGACGGACCTCTTCAGCTTTAGGGTACGTGCAGAAATTGTGGTCTGAAGCTAAAGCAGTATTCATACCTAAACCTGGAAGGGCAAACTATGCCCAAGCCAAAGTATACAGACCATTATGTTTAACGTTCTTCATGCTGAAAACAGTGGAGAAGATTCTGGGTAAATATATGAAAAACAGTGCAACTGAACTCAGTGCTACATGAAAATCGGTTTGCATATAGACCTGGCAGATCCACTGAAGTAGCACTCCCACCAGTTCGTTTGTAAACTAGAGGAAAGCCTAGAATATAAAGAAATTACACTGGCGGCATTTCTAGATTAGAAGGAGCCTTCAGCAATACAACCTATGAATCTATGATCAAAGCATTGGAAAAGAGCAAGGCGAGTAAAACAGTCGTCAAATGGATTAAATCCATGTTATAATACCAATATAAATGGTCCGTTATTGGACATTATAAATTTTCCAGCTAACTCATTCCTGGTTGCCAGCGTTTCGCCCTCGTGTGCTAGGCTGGGCTCATCAGAGGTATGCACTAGCTGGTGTCTTGGTAGGTGTGCTAGGTACCAACTGATGAGCCCAGCCTAGCACACGAGGGCGAAACGCTGGCAACCAGGAATGAGTTAGCTGGAAAATTTATAATGTCCAATAACGGACCATTTATATTGGTATTATAAATTTACTCATTCGGAACAAATATTTCAGATTCCCTATGGGAATCAACATCTATATCATAAATCCATGTTAGACGGAAGGAAGATAAAAGCAACCCCGTTTGAAGAAACGCCAGAGGTGCCAACTATTACGGATTGTCCGTAATGATTACGGATTTCACTTCGCGATTACGGCATTACGATCGAAGGGGAAATTATTATGGAAAAGCAACATTGTCACGATAAAAATTAATTTCTGTGAAGAAAAGGAAAGAATGTTCAATCCCTTGGAGCATCACTGGTCAACCCTCCTCGTTTCAGTGTTTGTAAGATGGCAACTAAACATATTTGGCAGTTATTTGGTCGTCACTTCATTTTGTGTCCCGCGAGCGTTGTGAAATCATGGCGAGCTACATAGATTTACTCTGCTGTCTTAGCTGGAATGACGTATCAAGTCGGCCGTGAGGTAGGTTCTACTCCTTGCTCTGCTGTTCTCGAGTGCGTGGTTTGTTGTGTGCGTAGAACGAGCGGTATATTTAGCGCATTTCAATTCTAAACATCCTAGACGTTGATTCGAAAAGTAGTGATAGGTTTTGTGAAATGAAGCGGAGCAATTGTCAAATTGCATCTTCTTCTAAGAAGACAGCAGTGTTACAGAAATATCGAGACGGTTACACAAAGGAATGGCCGTGCTTACTTGCCTCACGTGTTAGTGAAAACCACGTGTTCTGCAGTGTGTGTTCGTGTGATTTCTCTGTGGCTCACGCTGGACGAGATGATTGCAGAAGACGCATAGAATCCTAGAAACATCACACCTACGGTGAATCAAAATTACGAAACCAGTCTGTTTCATCGTTCTTCGTAAAAAGTAATGAAACTGCGGTGACAAATGCTGAATTATTGTTCACATTTCTTTTGGAGCATAATATTCCGTTATCAGTTTCAGACCACGCTCGAAATTTGTTTAGATCAATGTTCTCAGACTCTTAAGATATCTCAGAAATATGGTTGTGCAAGAACTAAAACCTCTGCTTTGGTTCAATACACGGCATCTGAGGCAAAAAAGGAAATAAGTGAACTTTTGCAAATAACGCCTTTTTCTTTGGCTACTGATGGTAGTATGGATTGAAATGCAGTTAAACTTTATTCTATAGTTTTATCTTTCTTTAATGCTCAGAGAGACCAAATATCTAGTCTTCTATTGTCATTGTTAGAGAGTACCGACAATAAAGTTGAAGGAATTTTCTCTGTTATTAACAGTGAATTGTCTTCTTTAGCCATTCCATGGGAAAATTGCATTTCTTTTTCATCTGACAATGCATACACAATGATAGGGGCAAATAAAGGTGTTGCCAAATTTGTGAAGGACAGGCATTCTTCTGTATATGTCCCGGCTTGTTCATGTCGTCTCATACACATCTGTGCGCAAAAAGCATCAGCCCAATTGCCAGTCAATGTAGAGAACTTTTGGTTCAGTTATATTACTATCTTGATAAGAGTTCTAAAAGGCAAAACACGTTGAAAGGTTATCAGGCTGTTTGTGGCACAGAGGGTCACAAAATTTTGAAATATGTTAGTACCCGTTGGCTCTCGCTTCTTCAATCTATTGATAGAGTTCTTGAGCAGTGGGAAGCTTTGACACTCATGTTTTGTAGTGAGACCCACCATAAAAATGATACCACCAAGCAGTTTGAAACTGTGAAATCTTTCGTACAAGACCCACACACAAAACTGTTCTGCTACTTTCTTCAGAGTTCACTTCCTGTTTTTAACTCTGTGAATATATTTCTGCAACAAGATGCTTCAGCCATACATCTTCTTAGGAGGAAACTTACTGGTCTTTTAACTGACCTGTTGGTCAGATTTGTTCAGCCGTGTTCTCTTCAGTCAGAATCTACCTCCCTTTTGAGTGTTGAATTCAAGAGGAGGAAATACTAGAAAGCCAATGAGGACTTGGTAATTGGAGCAAAAGCTAGCGCATACTCGAAAGATAATGACTGTGATAAAGAGATGTTTCATAATTCTGTCAGTTTTATATGGCAGCTTGCAGTTACATTACCAGGAAATTCCCCCTTGATGATGAATTTCATCATCATTCCGAAGTTCTAGACATCTCTCTCAGAATGAAGGTTTCCTATTCATCTCTAGAATATTTTGTACGAAGATTCCCAACTTTGGTCAAGGAAAGTGAACATGACAAACTTGAAGAGGAATTTGCAGTTTACCAGTGTGATACTTTCCCTGAATACATTGTACATGGACCTAGCATTGATGTGAATTGGGGCAACATTGCAGAGCTTAAAAATGAAAATGGACAAATTAAGTATAAAACCTTAAGTAATGTTGTATTTGCAGTACTAAGTGTACCTCATGGTAACTCTCCTACAGAAAAAGTTTTCAGTGTTGGGAAAAATTAGACAGAATTCAGGCCTACGTTAAGTACTTCTACACTGGAATCACGGTTCTGAAGACGAAAATGTCATCTCAGGGGGAAGTATGTTTCAAGAAAACCTACACCAAAAAGCAGCTGCTGGGTGCGAAACAAGCTACAAAGAATTTTTTATCGCAGAACTAACAGGTAATGAGCAAATTTTATTGTGTAATATGATATACTTTAGAATAGATTGCTGTAGGAAAGGGCAAACGGCGTGCTTTGTATTTAACTCGTAAACGTTTTGTCGGGGGAGGGAGTAAAAAATGGGATTACTGATAACCCACTTCAAAGGTTGGCACCTCTGAAACGCTGACGGTTGGTGCCACCCGAGGCTGTGCTCAGGGAGGAGTTCTTTTGCCTCTGCTATGGAACCTCGTAGTGAAAAAAATCATAGCTATGCTCAACGAACAGGGTATCTATAAACAAGGACACGCAGATGATCTAGTGATTGTGGTACGAGGTAAGGTGATGAATATTATCCAGGACCTCATGCAAAGATCACTAAACCTTGTGGATAACTAGTGTCGGGAAGAACAACTATCAGTAAACCCGAACAAGATAACTCTGGTCCCGTTTACAAAAAAAGGAGAAAATGAGAGGGGAATAGATCACTTAAGCTCTTTGGGCAAGATATATATATATATATTGTACCGGGGAAAATGTCTGTCTTCGGGGCGCTGACACTAGCTTGAAGAGCATGGACTATTTCTAAGGGTATGGCATAAAAACAATGGAGTTGGTACAGAGAGGGGTATTAGTTCATCGAACTTTGATTTTTTTGAGAATCTGATTTTATTGTTCATTGAAAACAAAATCATATCACCTTTCATACAAGTTGAGTTGAAGCGTTGTAGCAGGCTGGAATCTCTGTACTCCGGGATGGTTGCTGGGCACGGCCGGGACAGGACCCACGCCGTCCTGGATGTGAAGTTCTTGACGTTCTAGAATTTCTCTAAGTTCTCGAGGATCTGGGAGTTGGTAATACTAAATTCCCATGAAGGGAATTAGATATTTTTCCACCAATAGAGCATATCAAAGATCAGATCAAAAATTGGATGTATGGCTTTTCAGGCGTTTGCTCTATTAACCAGCATTTCGTCTTAGGTCTGACACTAGACTCGTCAGAGTGGGATGTGTCAGACCCTACCCACTGATGCTGGGGTGTATGCAGGTGAACTTATCAGAAGCCTCTTATGTGGCACAGTCTGATAACTGCATACGGGAGATAAAACTCCACAATGGAATTAATGCCCGCCTAGCAATTCCAAATGGTAATACTAAATTCCCATGAAGGGAATTAGATATTTTTCCACCAATAGAGCATATCAAAGATCAGATCAAAAATTGGATGTATGGCTTTTCAGGCGTTTGCTCTATTAACCAGCATTTCGTCTTAGGTCTGAAATGCTGGTTAATAGAGCAAACGCCTGAAAAGCCATACATCCAATTTTTGATCTGATCTGGGAGTTCTCGACTCTCTAGGTGCACACGTTGCGGGGTTCGATCTCACACGGCAATGTTGATGAACGGTGAGGCGTGATTGACACACAGGTCCCCTGACTTACTTGTGGCACTGTTAAATAAATTTACCTTCAAATTATTGTGTTCACTCATTGCAAATGGAAAATATCAAATGTTAATGAAATTGACACTGAAATTTTGATACAAACACCTGGCAGACTGGAATGTTCTATTGGGTCACTAATCATTGTCATCACAGTTCCTAACTCACTGATCTCGTCAGTTATGATTAGAACACAATATTAAGCACAAGATGCACAGTTTATGCAAGTTCACGACACATCAGTACATTCGTAATAAATTAAGCAAATTAAATGTTACTCGGAAATGTCTTATTCCGTCTATAAACAAAACTACGTGTACCTGAAGACTGTTAAGCAATGTCATTAAGTGATCATTTAAGTAAAATTGCACTTGGAAAGAGTCGGAATACTGTCCATGAAAAATGATTACGAAGTATAAATTATAAATTCAATTATGACACTGGAAAGTTCTATGTTCCCTCGGAACTTCACGAGAGGGAAACACAAACTCAGATATGGCATGGGTACTCTGCTTCCACAGTCTGTTACGATGGCACAAGTTTAAACACAAGTCCAGATGTGGCACTCGAAAAATATTTCATGTTCCCACAATTTGTTATGAAACATAAGTTCGAACGAAATACTCTGAAATAATCTAGGTTTCCACAGTTCGTCATGAAACACAAGTTCAATGTGGTACTTGAAAAAATGCATCACTCATAAGAAAAGTTTTATGTTTCCACAGCTTGTCGCAAAACACAAGTTCACATGAGACACTCGGAAAATTTCTATGTTCCCAAAGTCCGTTTACGAAATACAAGTTCAAAATGCAAGTTCAAATGTAGCACTTGGAAAAGTTACAACACTCACGAGAGAAATTCTAAGTTCCTTCAGTTAGTCACTGAAACACAAGTCCTAACATGGCACTTGAAGAAAATAAAGTTCCAGCTCCGCTCTGGAACCGAACACTCGAAATGCAAAGACTCGTCCGACCATAGGTTTGGTCCGCAATTGTAGAGCTCCACCCGTCACCCGTGTCGCAGAGACGGTGGAGTAACGCACGTTGAATCTGTAGTCCGAATCGCCCTCCTTTTATACCAGATTGTGACGAAGCATCTCGAACGTGGGTATTATCCACCCCTATAACTCCCAAAGTACATGGTGGATTTTCCTAACAATTTGACAGGTTGCATCTATTACGATGGCTTCCACGTTGGCGATGTCAAAACAACAATATTCTAACGCTAAATGGACTTTTACACATGGGCCAGGACATTACCATATATGGTCACACTTGGCTGTGTGGAGCTCACTTGAAGCGGCTACTTCACGGCTGAGTACGTCAGCTAGTTCGGCGGGCTGCCTATCTTCCACCTCGCGCGAAGTTCAACATACATACTTTGAACTTCTTTCATGTAGCGGCGTTTCCGGTACAGTGTATATATATATGGAAGAACAGGGACTGCACCTAGGTGTAGTGTTAGATAAAAATCTAACCTGGAATCCACATATAGAAAGGAAAATAACCTGGGCCAAGAACTTGCTGTATGCATGTAAAAAAACCGTCGGGAAGACATGGGACCTAAAACCATCAGTGGTAATGCGGATATATACAATGACCATTAGACCGTTGGTGGCGTATGCTGCAATCATCTGGTGGCAGAAAGTAAGTCAAGGAAAAGCCAGCAGTAGATTGGATAGCCTACAGAGAATGACATGCATTGGGCCTACGAGAACTATGCCGACAGAAGCCTTGAATACTTTGCTAGACCTCCCATCACTATGCAGTTTCATAAAAGAACAGATTAGGATGGGTTCATATAGATTGGCATAATCAGTGTGCTGGAATGCACAAAGACCCAATCTAGGACACTGTAAAATTAACAGAGTATTAACACATAATAAATAAAAAACTGGGATATCAACAAATGGAATACTGAAAAAGTAGATAGAGTGTGGTAGACTGATGGCTCAAAGACTGTGGGTGGCACAGGAGGAGGGATCAACGGGGGAAGACCTGACAGATCAATCCAGATGAGCCTGGACAAACACACTACAGTCTTTCAAGCTGAACTGATAGCTATAATAACATGTCTTGAAGAAAATCTGAAAATGAACTATAGGAATAAGAACGTTTTCATTTTTACGGACAGCCTTGCGGCCATTGAGGCACGAGAAGCAGTCCAGATAATATCCAGAACTGCCTGGTATTGCCACTCACTTCTCCTGAAGCTCTCAAAGTACAACACTGTCAAAATAATATGGCTACCAGGGCATGCAGGTATAGAAGGAAATGAAAAGGCAGATAAACTGGGCTGAAAAGGGGCAGAAACACATTTTGTGGGCCCAGAACCTGTATGCGGGATTTCCTATGGACAAGCCAACACTACATAGGAAAATGGGTACAAAAGAAACAAATGGACAACTGGAAAAATACTCTAGGATGCAGGCTTGCAAAGGAACTGATAAAAGGACCAAACAAGAAACATACTAAAGAACTGTAGAAACTCAGAGAAAATAGAAGATGGGTAGTAGGACTGTTGGCAGGACACTGTCATCTGAAAAAAAACACCTACGACAATTGGAGTAATAAGAGACAATATATGTAGGAAATGCAATGAAGCAGACGAATCAGTTGAACACATACTTTTCGAATGTGAGGCGCTGGGTAGAATAATACTCTGCACTCTAGGACTACCAGGTGAAGAGAGGGAAAAATCCAAGACCCAATAAGAACAACCTACAGCTTTGTGAAGGGAGCAGGTATATTAAGGTGGGAATGAAGGAAAAACATGGCAGCAAAAGATCTTAGATGTCGACGCTAATTAGGAACTAATATTAAAAGGTCCCAAGAAGTAGAAGAAGAATAGGAATAAGTGATTAACCCATTGAAGATATTTCCTTATATTAACACCTAGGCATTTACAATGATCCCCAAAGGGAACTGTTACCCCATCAACCTAGTAATTAAAACTGAGAGGACTTTTCCTATTTGTGAAACTCACAACCTGACTTTTAACCCTGTTTATCATCATACCATTGCCTACTGTCCATCTCACAACATTATCGAGGTCATTTTGCCACTCTCACAATCTTGTAACTTATTTATTACTCTGTTTAGAATAACATCTGATTCCACTTCTTTACACATATCATTGATATATATGAGAAAATGTAAAGGTCCAATAATACTGCCTTGAGGAATTCCCCTCTTAATTATTACAGGGACAGATAAAGCTTCACCTAGTCTAATTCTCTGAGTTCTATTTTCTAGAAACAGAGCCACCCATTCAGTTATTCTTTTGTCAAGTCAAATTGCACTCATTTGTGCCAGCAGTCTCCCATGATCCACCCTATCAAATGCCTTAGACAGGTCAATCGCGATACAGTCGAATTGACCTCCTGAATCCAGGATATCTGCTATATCTTGCTGGAATCCTACAAGTTGAGCTTCAGTGGAATAAACTTCCCTAAACCCAAACTGCCTTCTATCAAACCAGTTAATAATTTTGCAAACATGTCTAATATAATCAGAAAGAATGCTTTCCCAAAGCTTACATGCAATGCATTTTAAACTGACTGGCCTGTAATTTTCAGCTTTATGTCTATCACCCTTTCCTTTTTTCACCAGGGCTACTATAGCAACTCTCCATTATATAGCTCCTTCATGCAAAGAATAATCAAATAAGTACTTCAGATATGGTACTATATCTCAACCCACTGTCTTTAGTATATCCCCCGAAACCTTATCAATTCCAGCTGCTTTTCTGGTTTTCAACTTTTTTATCTTACTGTAAATGTCATTGTTATTGAACCGTGTGTTTGGTCTCCTCCCGCCTTAAAGGACTTGGTTCCTGTGCTGTGCTCCTAGCGAGCTCATTGAAAATTTACTACCATCATTGTGCATATTTCTGAATGTCCTAGGCATTCATTGTGTAATAAATGTGTCTCTCCCTGTTCCTCACTTATGGCTCCATGGACAAGGAATTCTTTCCGTCCTGGGGCGTCCCTCCGTATTTGCATTTCTTTCGTATGTCGATCGTCTGCCATGCTCCCTCGCGTGTACTTACCCCCTCCCGGCTTCTCCGAGAGAGGGGCGTGATGACGTTGGTATCGGGACCTACCCCTCCCGGCGAGCCAGTGTGCCTCGCCGGGCGGTGGTCCGTCTCACTTACCTGCTGCTCTTGGTGGAGAGCACTACTCTTGGGTCGAACCGAGCACCGTGAGAGGGGCATGGGAGGTAAGATCTACTGGCTTGCTATGTGTTGGTAGGATGATGGGAGGAACTAGGAACTTGTACAGTTATGTAACGCCATGTATCTGGTTGTAATTGATCAGGAACGGCTTGGTGCCGAGATATTTTGTGAAAGTAACGTAAAGTAACTTAAGGTGTTGTACGTTTCTTGTAACATGAAAGAAAGATTCCAGAATGTTCTGGACGTGTAGTTGGGAAGTATGCGTGTCATTGTGAGTTCACTGATAGAAGAGTTTTCCTTACCTTGTAACTGGCGAGCTGTATATACGTTGTAGCGCTGTAGTGATTAGTAAGACATTTATTTGGTACCAAGGTGCGCAGCTTACGTTATGTTAAACCTTTTATTAGAGGAGTGGATTTCCTCTTATATTTTACAAGGATGAGAAATGGAAACGGGTTAAAACCCTTCTTTAGTTATCTTATGTTGATTTTCGTGCGCTTCCGAATTGGTTTGTTTTACATTGTCTATGAATAAAGTTGTTGTCAAGCTGTTTGAATTGGGACTTGACATTATCCTCTGGGTTGGACCTTACTTTTATATCCAGATCCCTGGCCCGCTCTCCTTTGGGTCATCCTGCCGGGGGTACGGCACAGTGGTGGCAGCCAGGAGCGTGGTTCGATCTGGATTTCCTTTTTTTTCATTTACTTGCGAAATTTGAGCTCCCAGAGCTCTCTCGTCTCGGTGCTTGTAATTTTGCCTTATGTGTTGTATCATTTACACGATGTCTGCTCGCGACATTATTTATCCGGGAGCTTTGCGGAAGGAGGAATTGCTGTATGAGTTAGCAATACGTAATTTGGAATCGAAAGGGACAGTTAAGGCCGATGAACTCTTGTTGAGGAACAATTTACATCGGAATGTCTCAGCGCCCTGTTATACCGAAAGCGAGGTCACGAGTTCGGTATCCCTTATTGAGACTAACCTCTCTGATATCGCCTCAGTGATGGATTTTCTGGAGAGCGACGTCGCTTCGCCCCATCAACTTAAGAGAGTGCAGGGTCGTTTGATGCATTATGTTCATCGTGTAGGTGATTTGCTGTCATTAGACTTAAAGGAGGAGGTGTTAAATCAGGTTCAGGATTTACAGGTCAAATCTTCTACGCTTTTAGAGAAAGTTGAGACTTGGCTAGCTGACCCGTCCATCAAGACTAAGCCAGTGTTACCTTCCACTGCGGCGGTGGTAGGCGAGTTAAACCAACCCACTCCTGACCTTGGGCCTGACGGGCAGCGAACTTCCCTCGAGCCGCATTTCTCATCTTTAGAGCGTTCTTCAAAACAGACTACGAGGCAACAGCCACCTTTGTCGCCGCAGGTTTCACCATTTTCGAGTATTCCTCACCCATTGAATAACATGCTGAAGGACAGCCCGCGCTACTCAGTGAATTCGGCGAGCGATGTGGTTGCATTTCTTCGTTTTCTTGTCGAATTCTTGGATCACGCTCAAGTATTTGGGTTGACGCATGCACAAATTTTACAGGTGATCTATCCGCATACTGTTGGAGTTCTTTCTGATAAGATTGTCAATGCTATATCGGAACAATTATCGTTGCATCAGTTTCATGCCCATATACTAACTCACTTTATCCCCGCTAGGGCTCTTAATTCTTTGGTGCAACAATTCTACTTTCGTGTGCAACGTTTAAATGAGACCTTATCAGAATTTATTTCTGACATTAAATTTTATGCCAGGGTATTCGCACTTGATTATACGGAGGAGCAGGTGGTTTCGACTATCGTGGAAGGAATTACTCCGTCGTATCGTTCTTGCTTGTGTTTTGTGTCTCAGCCTCGTAACTTTGCCGAGTTGGAAGCTATGGTCGTCTCGGCGGAGGGCATTCGACATGCCGACTCGCTTCGCGATCCTGGTCTTTCTTCTGGCCGGGGTGTATCTGAGCGTGCTGTTACTCGTAAACCCGCCCCGTTAAAAATATGTTTTGGCTGCGGCGCGTCTGATCATCTCCGTAATAAGTGCCCTTCTCGATCTCTTCAGGCACAAGGGCCTAGCCGTGGTTCGAGTACCGAGGGGCCGCCTAGGGTTTCGAAGGTTGTATGTTTTCGCTGTGGGACCCCGGGTCATGTAGCGAGGGATTGCACGAAAGGGCCGAAAGGTATCTGACTAGACCGGCAAAAGGCCAGGGACAGGCTCATTAATTCGCCGTCGCCTAGTCAAAATCATCGTACGACTCCAGGTGAACGTTTGTCATCCTGTCCTGCCGAATGTTTGCAGATAACGACCGAGAATAAGGGGGTAGCTCCATTTGTCAAGGCCGAGATTAATAATGAGCCAGTGACGGCACTCTTAGATACTGGAAGTGTTGTTTCCTTTGTAAGCGAGAAGTGGTTTGGTCTGCATAAATCTGTGTGTAAATTTCCCGTCGTCCACCCGGTTTCCTTTTCCTGTGTGGCTGCTAATTCTTCTAGAGTTGAAGTCTTGGGAGTTGTGAAGTGTAAGATTCGTGTTGCTAATTTTTCGTGGAAATTTCCGTTGTATGTGGCCAAAGATTTACCGTGTCCTGTAATCTTTGGATCTGATTTTTTCGCTTACTCAGGCTTGGTTTTGGATGTACAGGAAGGGTCCTGCTGGTTCAAATTTTGTCGTGATGTTCGGATTCCTGTATTGCGGTCTAACTCGAGTTCTTCTTTTGCCGTGGTGCCCTCTGAGGACGAAAAGGGCTCCGATCTTAGCCATTTGCCCGAGGATCAGGCCAAGAGCATTAGGGAGTTGTGTGATGCCTTTCCCGAGGTTCTGACGGAAAAATTGGGGATGACTAACTTGTTGGAGTACAAGATAGAGGTCTCAGATTCTATTCCTGTTAGGAGTCCGCCCTATCGTCTTTCTCCCCCAAAAATGCGAGCATTGAAGGAGATCATCGATAACATGTTGCAGGAGGGAATAATTCGGCCTTCCACGTCAGCTTACTCCTCACCCATATTTCTCGTGCCTAAGCCTCAGGGAGGTTACCGTCCAGTTTTGGATTACAGGTCATTGAATAAGAAGGTGATATTGCAATCTGTTCCGCTCCCAGACTTGCATTCCTGTTTTTCGTGGTTCAGAAAGGCTAGGTATTTTACCGTCCTGGATTTAAACCAGGCATATTATCAAATCCCTTTGGCAGAGGAGTCCCGTCATTTGACAGCCTTCGCAACCGACTGGAACCTCTACGAATTTTGTCGATTGCCCTTTGGCATTTCCACTGGCGCTGCGGTGCTTAGTAGGCTTCTAGATCAGTTGTTTTCGGATATTAAATTCAGTTATCTTTATCATTACCTCGACGATGTCGTCATCTATTCGGAAACCTTTGAGGAGCACCTTGCCCACCTGCGCGAAGTGTTGTCTAGACTGCGTAACGCTGGCCTGACGGTTAAATTGTCGAAGGTTTCCTTTGCAAAGCCGCAGATGTCCTTTTTAGGCCATATAGTGTCATCTAATGGAGTTTCAGTCGACCAGTCTCGCACCCGGGCCATTGATGAGTTCAGACCCCCACAGGACGTTAAAGGCGTCGCCCGCTTCATCGGGATGGTAAACTTCTTCCGTAAGTTTATCCCTAACCTTGCTAAGCGTGCTGGGCCTCTTAACGCCCTCCGGCGTAAAGGGGTGAAGTTTGAATGGGGTACTTCACAACAAGCAGCCTTCGAGGATCTGAAGTTGGCTATAACTAATGCTCCCATACTTGCGATGCCCGATTTTTCCAAAACCTTCATTGTTCAGACCGATGCTTCAGCCTCGGCGGTTGCAGCTGTCTTAATGCAAGAATCCGACCTGGGCCGGCGACCTGTTGCTTACGCTTCCAGGACCTTGACTCCTCTTGAAAGTAAATATTCAGTCTATGAGTTAGAGGGTTTGGCTGTGTTGTTTGCCCTAGAGAGGTTTCGAATGTATTTAGAACATGTAAAATTCGAGCTTGAAACCGATAACCAAGCGTTGAGCTGGGTCCTGGGTAAACCTAGGAAAACGGGCCGTCTAGCTCGGTGGGCCATAAGAATATCGGCGTTTCAGTTCGATGTACGGCACATTCGAGGCTCGGACAATGTTGTGGCCGATTCGCTTAGCCGCATGTTCACTGGTCAGCCTATTCAGGATGATGACTCTTCTGACCCTGAGGTCCTAATTTCTTTACCCCTGGCTGGAGCGATCTTGACTGATGCCCCGTTGTTATACCATGATCTTGCTAAATTCCAAGTGGAAGATCCTATCTTAGGGCCTATTGTCCAGCAATTGAAAGAAGGCAAGATTGTTAACCCATATGTGTTAAGAAATGGTGTCCTTTGCTGTCCCTCCCGCTCTGATCACAAGATGAAAGTTGTTGTTCCATCGGTATTAGTACCTATGATATTTAAATATTTCCATGAAACTCCTTTGGCTGGTCATCTGGGAGTGTTTAAGACCAGGGAGAAAATTCGCGAAAACTTTATTTGGAAGGGGCTGGATGCTGAAGTCCGTGAGATGGTCAAAGCGTGTAAGATTTGTAGGATGAGCAAGCCTGCCCTTAATACTCGGGTCGGCCTGTTGTCTTCTACCCAGGCTACGCGACCCATGCAACGTCTATTTATAGATTATGTGGGACCCCTCCCCAAGTCAAGGACGGATGGCAATAGATTTATATTTGTTTGTGTCGACGGCTTCACTCGTTTTTCTTGGTTTTTTCCGACGAGGTTAGCCACGGCAGAGTCCACCATAAGGTGTTTAAAAACCATATTTTCTTCCTTTGGTCCGAGCCAGTACTTGGTGTCCGATAATGCGAGGGCGTTCACGTCGAATTTGTTCAGAAAGTTTTGCTTTAGCCTGTCCATTACGCATGTGACAACGTCCCCGTACCACCCCCAACCCTCTTATGCAGAGAGAGTCAACCGCAATTTGCGGGCCGCTCTCATCGCCTTCCATCATGATGATGTTTTGAGATGGGACACTTCGTTGCCATGGCTGGCTTTCGCATTTAATTCTGCTGTACATGAAGCGCATCAGTTTTCTCCTGTGTCTCTTATGTTCTCCTTCGTTCCCAACTCTCCACTCAGTAATCTCTGGAACATTGATGAACTGTTACCAGAGAGGATTGACCCCCTTAACATCAGGGCAATTTGGAAAAAGGCTAAGGAAAACCTCAAGGTGTCCTATGAGAAGAAGAGAGAACGTTACAATGAGGGGCGCCGACCGACCGATCTCGCTGTAGGAGATAATGTTTTTGTTAAGAATTTCGTGCCTTCCGGGAAGCTCGCTCCTAGATTCCGAGGACCGTATGAAATTATTGATTTCTTAACGCCGGTCACCTTGTTGGTAAAGGATCCGGAGACGGAGAGAGTCTTCCGAGTTCATCTTTCGCAAGTAAAGCCTGCTTAGCGTTTCAGCTACGGGTACCTTGGTTTCATGTGGTATGAAGCTTTAACTTGGTTATCCGGAGAGTTTTGACTCATTTCCATTCTTGTCGGAGATATGCTCTTCCCTTAGTTAGTTTAAGTTTGTTCTTCCCTTTTTAAGAAAAACAAATCTGGATGTATTATTTATTTATTATGAATGATTTAATGTAAGTCCTCCCGGAGTCCTATCGCACCCGTACTGCTCCCATGCCCCCCGGTCCGGTCCCCTACACTGCATTGGCCCCCTGTACCCTGTACCGGTGGATGGATATCTTTCGACATCTTTGCTGGCCTTCTGCTTTATTTTACAGTGGACTGGAGTATCCACCTACGCCCACTGCTCCATGAGAAGGGCCCCTCGTGGCTGCGATTCCTGGCGATCATTGACTCCAGCCGCCGTGTCTTACGGCTACCGAGTTCAGAAGGATGGGGATTTCCAGCGTCTGAGTTGCCTACGGAGGCTCCGAGACGGTCAGCTACTGTGGCCGTTGTCCTGCATGCATGCCGCTCAAGGTTTGGTTGGGTTGTATCCCAGCTATGATGGTTGCCGGCCCTGATGGCCCACCTTTCCCCTGGCGATTGCTGGGGACATCTTCATTGAACTGAATGTTGCCATATCCCGGGATATACTTGTCAAAGACTCGCTACTTCATTGTGGTGTACAGTAAGAAACTAATTTTTTGATACAGCAAGAATGTAAGGTCAGGGATAGGCTTGGCAAAGACTCGCTACTTCATTATGGTGTATAGTAAGAAAGTAATTTCAGTGCTAATCTTGGCAAGAACTCGCTATTTCATTTAATGTACAGCAAGAATGTAAATTCAGAGATAATCTTGGACTCACTACGTCATTTTGGTGAACAGCAAGAGTATTAATTTTATATATTATCTGGGCAAAGACTTGTTTCTTCATTTTTATGTGCAGCAAGATGTTACTTTTGTATATAGTTATTTATTGTAAAGCAAGAACACTATTGTATATCCAGCAAGTATTCAAGATAATGAACTTTATGCGGCTGATCTTTATGGAAGGAAAACACTTTGGTCAACCCTGGGTTGGTGTTTTGGGGGGGAGGTCTGAACCGTGTGTTTGGTCTCCTCCCGCCTTAAAGGACTTGGTTCCTGTGCTGTGCTCCTAGCGAGCTCATTGAAAATTTACTACCATCATTGTGCATATTTCTGAATGTCCTAGGCATTCATTGTGTAATAAATGTGTCTCTCCCTGTTCCTCACTTATGGCTCCATGGACAAGGAATTCTTTCCGTCCTGGGGCGTCCCTCCGTATTTGCATTTCTTTCGTATGTCGATCGTCTGCCATGCTCCCTCGCGTGTACTTACCCCCTCCCGGCTTCTCCGAGAGAGGGGCGTGATGACGTTGGTATCGGGACCTACCCCTCCCGGCGAGCCAGTGTGCCTCGCCGGGCGGTGGTCCGTCTCACTTACCTGCTGCTCTTGGTGGAGAGCACTACTCTTGGGTCGAACCGAGCACCGTGAGAGGGGCATGGGAGGTAAGATCTACTGGCTTGCTATGTGTTGGTAGGATGATGGGAGGAACTAGGAACTTGTACAGTTATGTAACGCCATGTATCTGGTTGTAATTGATCAGGAACGGCTTGGTGCCGAGATATTTTGTGAAAGTAACGTAAAGTAACTTAAGGTGTTGTACGTTTCTTGTAACATGAAAGAAAGATTCCAGAATGTTCTGGACGTGTAGTTGGGAAGTATGCGTGTCATTGTGAGTTCACTGATAGAAGAGTTTTCCTTACCTTGTAACTGGCGAGCTGTATATACGTTGTAGCGCTGTAGTGATTAGTAAGACATTTATTTGGTACCAAGGTGCGCAGCTTACGTTATGTTAAACCTTTTATTAGAGGAGTGGATTTCCTCTTATATTTTACAAGGATGAGAAATGGAAACGGGTTAAAACCCTTCTTTAGTTATCTTATGTTGATTTTCGTGCGCTTCCGAATTGGTTTGTTTTACATTGTCTATGAATAAAGTTGTTGTCAAGCTGTTTGAATTGGGACTTGACATTATCCTCTGGGTTGGACCTTACTTTTATATCCAGATCCCTGGCCCGCTCTCCTTTGGGTCATCCTGCCGGGGGTACGGCACAGTTATCATAGGTAAATGTTAATACTTCATTAGTATTAGTCACCTCCTCTATCCGGACATTATCCTTGTAACCAACAATCCTCACATACTGCTGACTGAATATTTCTACCTTTTGAAGATCCTTGCATACACACTCCCCTTGTTCATTAATGATTCCTGGAAAAATCCTTCTTGGAATCTGTTTCTGCCTTAAAGTACCTATACTCTTCCATTTTTCACTAAAATTTGTATAACCGCCAATTTTGCTTGCCATCACGTTATCCTTAGCTGACTTCTTTGCTAGTAGCTCCACTCTGATTGGGCTACGACCTTTCCCTTTACCCACTCTTTCTATGTCATCTATGTGTCCTTCACTAAAATTTATTTTCATCTAGTTCTGTATGACCTCAACCACTTTGCATATTACGTCTACTTGTTTTCTTTCGTATCTTCCTGAACACTGTACAAAAATATGCATTTCTTCATCTTCTCTTGATTGCTGATTTCCACTTCTTTCTTCAGCTTTAGCACCTCCTCTTCTAGATTTTTTTTTTACTTTCACTCTTAGCTGCCCTAATTTTTTCTCATTGCTACACATTTTGGTCATAGTTTCATCAATCTTTTCTTGAAGGCATTGCCTCATATCCCAATCTCCTTCAATTGTTCTCTCATCATTTCCTTGATCTGGTCCCATGGGCAGGTTTCTTTTATAACCTCTTTCACCAAGTCCTTAATCACCCTCCAAGTCTTCCCCGCTGAATTTGCCACCGGTACTTGTGATGGGGTTCAATTTCCCCTCCACACACACACACACACACACACACACACAATGACAGAAGCACAGCTAACACCGCCCTCTCCCATCTTTCCCAGATCTTCCTTCTTCTCTAAACAGTTCTTTGCATTCTCCCCCCAGCCCCCACCCAATCGCGGCCCGATACTGCTAGACTCCTACCATACTTTACGGCACGCACTACGCAGCACGTCCTCACTCTCCACTTGCTCAAGCTAGACTGTGGCATGGTGCAGTATCGCCCAAACTTTGTATACACATGACTTACATCTGGGGAAAAAACACTGTGGGGATAAAACACCCCTAGGCAAGGGGTGACATGTTAAAATAATTGGATACGACGGACATTAGTGTCAAATCCATAGTTGTCCGGTTCGTTGAGACGTCTTGCCTGGCTGGTTGAGACGGATTTTTCTTTGGTGTTCTTTGATGAGAGTCCCAATGGACTGGCATGTTCGACCAATGTATACCTTGCTGTATGTACAGGGAATTTTGTACACCCCAGGGTGTAATAGTGAGGACAATTTGTTCTTGCTTTTAGCTCTTACCCACACTAAACACTACAGGTCTAGGATTATACGGGAAGCTGTGGAAATACATAAAAATCCTAACAGTTTCGAGTACTTCGTGGTTGCCAGCCATTGGCAATTTACGTAAGTAGTTCTCTTTTCTGTCCTTTCTATATTGTTATTTTGTCTTGGTGTTTTCCAAATTCGTAGATTCATCACCAGTTGGTTCATTCCAAGCTGTGTGTTGTATTAATTTCATACTTTCATAACGTGTGTACGATTATGCCCTCTGTTATTGTATATCAAATGTTATTGCGTATCGCAATATTTGCTAATCAGAGTGCAGCACTCTCCTCCAGTTGTGTGTTCTCGGGGAGGGGCTGGGGGTGACTTCCGGTAGAGAGAAGCTTGTGTAAGACAACAGGGTGTGATAGACTCGTGATGTTAAGATTCCTCACGAACATCAAGCTCCATAGTTATGTGGAGTCTCGGTTTTATCATGTAGTTCAATTGTTAAGTGTTTCAGTGTATATAATCAGTCTTTATAAACCAATATGAATTATATTTCATGCATTGTTAAAATCAGAGTGATTTGTACCAGCTCAACTCTCAGTGAGTAACTTGTACCAGACCACAGCAACACCCTCCCCCTCATACAGTCTTGCATCATCATCCTCCTCCTCTGGTCTTTCTCCACATACTTTCTTACCATTCTTCAGCTCTGTTCTATTATATCCTTGTGTCTTTCATTGCATTTATTTTATTAGTTTTTAATATCTTCTACCACATTCGCCTCTGATACTACTCATGCACACACACACAAGCACGCACGCTTAACGTTGTCGTCAGCTCCCACTTGGAGCGCTCTGCCAGCCACCTGGCCACTACAGCTGTAACGGTTAGGCTTTCTTAAATTCAAACCCTCAAACCCTCGGGAACAGCTGAAGACGCGGAGCAAAGTTTCCTTGACATGACATATGGGCTGTGAAAGCTTCAGTGTTAAACAACGTACTCTTATTACTTACTTTTATTATATACTAGCAAGTACCTGCGTTAATTCAGCCGTCAGATTGTTTCTGGTACATTTATTTAAAAGTAAAATTTAAAAAAAACATTAAGACACAGCATTTTTTTGCACAAGTTACATGAATTGTTTGTCCAACCCTTGTCCCGTTTCCCCACGGGGTCGGGTATGAGGTGAGATGAATTTGTCGTGGCGGTTTTTTATGACCGGATGCCCTTCCTGACGTCAACCTCATCAGAGGAGTTAATGAGAGATGAAATGAATGACGTGATATATGAGAGTAGGGAGAGGGTGAAACCCGGTGCCGGCACATAGCCTACTCCTGTCGAATAGCACCAAGGGGTCTGCTCAAGGCTTAACGTCCCCATCCGACGGACGAATCACTGTCAACAGCGTCATATGCCCTCACTCCATATGAGCACTGCGGAGAGGTTTGGAATTTAATCCAGGCTTTTGGCACGCAATCTAGTGATTAGAAATTGTATACCACCACCTCCCCTACCCTGCCGGCCAACATTCTGAAGGTGAAAATTTTTTCGACCAACGGGACTCGAACCTCGGTGTTAGACCGTTTTTAGACTTCAGCGCCTTAACGATCATGGCCACCAGGCGGGCTACATGAATTACACGATTTTATTTTTAATTATATTACTACTCTCAGTGCTTAGGACAATGGTTGGTACAAAGAATACTAAAACAATATAAAAGACCATATTATATAAAAGCAAACTAATTTTTCCTTATAGAGCGTTTGCCTTTCCAACTCTAGAACAGCCCACGTACAGTTGACCATGGGAGACTTGTCCTCGTGCCTTGTTGATGCACATAGCAAAACTCAGTGGGATTGTATAAATCTGAGGAATGTATACCCGTGGCATGTCCAGTCATGATGATGGCTTGACTGACAGTAGTGTTCCATTGCAGTGGAAGGGAGGATCATCCACTCCAAGATGTTCAAGGGTACTCCAGGTGACTCCAAGTTGTTCAAAAGTCTCATCTATATTATGTGCCTTGTCAAGAGTCTTGAACATTTGTAGAACACTGCGTAATTCTTTTAAAAGTTGCTTGTTGGTGACGTTGACAGCTTCATTTCTTTGGGCAAGAATCGCTCTTTGACACAGCAATGCACGATCATTGAAATGCTGTGGGCGCAGACCTCTGCTTGAGTAGATTTGGCTGGGCATCACACGCATACACCCAGACAAACACTTCTGGTTATCGAGGACCGTATATGGCTCGACAGTGGCTTCCTCTGGCATGTGACTTGTATTACCCATCTTATGTATGTTGTCTAGCAACAGTGAATCTATACATTTTATCATGGTGATAACAGTATGCTGGATTGTCATATCCCAACACACGTTTCAGCCAATTTATCGTTCAGAACTCCCCACACCACGAATGCAAAAATAAAAAATATGGCTTCGAGATGCATTTGTACCCCTTTCCATCCGCCTATGTTAAAAGTTTCGGATCTCTGCATGCCATAGATACACACTCGGACACTTCCTTTTATTATTCTGGATTTGACATGATCGACTACTTCCCAGGCAATTTGGGCTGCCAGGACAAATTTTAATACAAAACAGAATACAAAACTAAAAGGGAAATTATCAAACAATAACTCTAAAATATCACCTAACGTCACAATAAAGAAAGCTACAAAACTTGACTTAGTAATACAAATGTGCCAGGTACTACAGCTAGTATAAAGGCAGGCGATGTGTGTTATCCTACAAGGAGGCTTGCAGTGGTCTGTCGATAGTGCACGTTAGCTGTTAGCTGCTTGCCAATCCAATTTACGAACCCTCTGCAAAACTGGGGCGAAGCACTGGCAAATTCATGATTGAGAAGGCCTAAAATGTTACGTTTTGTACATCCAGAGAAGGCATGTGATGGGAGTGCCAAGAGCTGTATTGGGGGTTGGTTGTTCCAAGTAATCAAAGGGGTCGCAGTGAGACTTCCAGTGGTTACCTACCTTTGTTGTATAAAGGAAATGTAGTAAGCAGTTTGGCCTATGTTGATGACTTGGTCTTAATGCCACGTTGTGCTGAAAGCCTGGAACTTGAAAATAGGTACAGCAAGTGAAGAAAAGAAAAATGAAAATTAGCCTTTCCAAGACTAAATGTTGTCAGGTTAAGAATACAAAGCTGGAACTGGTAGATCATTTCCAGTGTTTACGATGCGTGTCCTCTCGTGATGTTAGTAGAGTGAGATTGAATCGAGATGCAGCCATGTTGACGCAGGTGATTGACAGTGTTTCTGATGACTTCATGGAGAGTGAACTGGGTGGTGGCTTAAGTGGACTAATCTCATCAGAATGCAGCAGGCTTCAACATTTCTTAACATAGACAGAATACTCATAGACTTCTGGGCTTATGCCGTGTCAAGAAAATAAGGTGAAATTCTTTACGTTTCGCAGAGAACTGTGCTCTGCGTCATCAGAAGAAAATCTTGACTGTCCACGAGAAAGGTTTTAAAGCAGTTCTCTGTGAAACATAAAGAATTTCATCTTATTTTCTTGACACGGCATAAGCCCAAAAGCCTATACAGTATCGTGTCTATAAGTAGGGGCCGTGAAAGCATCAGTGGCAACATTTCCTAACATGATTGCGGTGATCACAAATAGACTGGGATGTGCTCTTGATACATTTTGAGAAAGGAAGTAGATACTTTTTTACATTTTTTAAATATTTTTTTTAGTGTATGGTAGAATGTCTTTGAGACGAACATTCATTTCATGGTGATCAGGTAAAATTTTCAAGGAAATTACTTAAAAGTTGAGAGAGTTGTAGGCCTGCTGCATGCTGGGGTGTTTTTACCAGCAGGATCACAGGCTGGCACTAACAACTATTTCATTTAAACTTTCGGAATCAAAAGTAAACAGATAAGAGCATCGTCAGCCTTCCCTACGTGCCAGCCCCTTCCACTTGTACATGTCCTTTTTATCTTTCTTTACAGAACATAAATGTGAAAGGTGAGACAATAGGGCACCTGAAACCACTGTCCACTAGAGTTGCCAGCAAGTAAGGAGCCTACAACACGTAGAATTGTAAGATTGTTATCTCTGGTTTCAGGAGCACGCGTTCGAGTCCAGTCAGAAGTACAAGGAGGGCAAGTACATCATTGAGCTGGCCCATATGATCAAGGAGAACGGTTGGGACTGAGAATAGACTCGGCCCAGCTCGCCGACGATCGTGTCCGCCCACTGGGCCGAGTGACTGCAGTGGGACGCAAATAAAAGAGGACTTTATTTTTTCATAACTAAAAGAATATTATAGGTAACTCTGTCTTGTGATTACGATTCCTCGCCTGTGCTAACGGGGTCTGGTTTGCATGCTGTGACAAATCATCAAAACTTGTGTGCGGAAAAAGAAAGCAACCATGACATGAAGAAACCTTGAAGTGGACAAAGATCTGTGTAGTACTAAACTAAATGTGTGCATGTCGCCGTGTGAATGGGTTTACGCGCCAACGAGCACTATTACTATTAGGCGTTAGAGAGAACATACTTAGTTGGCACCAGTTATTCTTTTATATTAAGTGTTTGATGTGAAGAAGACACGATGTGTACTTACACTGTGCCAAGCTGAACGAATCGTGTGTCGATCGATTTGCTGCTATGTGCACCGGCTGGTTCTTCGTACTGTATCGTAGGTTGGCTTGATATTTGAGCTTGGGCTATGAAGTACCACACACAGTAGCTAGCAAAGAGAAAAGATTTTTAAATTCTGATTGTTTTAAAATCTTGAGTCTGTTGAGAAGGCTTGTGTTGATGACTGTATTGTTCAATCAAGCTTTTGCGTGTTGTGATAGAAGATGGCTAATTCTCATGTGTGTTAAGTTTTCTCTACAGCAGAATTTTATTTTTGTCTTCTTTCTTCTGTAAATGTTTCTCCTTAAAGAAAAAGAACTATTTTTATATGAAGGTTATAACATAGCCTGTACTTAATTTAATAATATTTTTATTGTTCTTGTATTTCTTGTTTTTAAAATTTGGTGAGTTATGTATTTGCAAGATTATCTTTTAAATCTATTGGTAATGATCACCCCACTGTGATAGACGAAATGTTAGCTTTTACTGCTTGCTAACAGGTCCTTCTTCATTTTATTTTTGCTCCTTGACAATGCAGTAAACTAATGTCTTCCTCTCTTGTTTTATTCCTTGGGTGTACTGTACCAACACACAGCACTACATCAACTATGTCCAGAAATATAATTTTACAAGTTATTCACAAACTGTGTTTCGATAGTTTTAAAACATTTAGCAGATATTTTTTGCATCTAATCGTCTTGTTTGTGTAGTGGCATGTAAGATTATCAAAAAGCACAAGGTCCAAAAGTATCTCCTTAAGCTTTAATTATGAAGGAAAGATGGTATAGACTGTGATAAGAAACTTGAGTGTAAATTATGGAAAACTTTAAATCAGATAATTGAAATAATTGCAAGAAGTATATTAAAGTTATTGTTATGTTCTGTCAAGGGAATCCCAAATTCTCATTGCTTTTTAATAAACTTGTCTATGGTAAATCTAAAATTCCAAAGAGATTTTACACATCAACTCAACATTCCTGAAATTTTTTCTAGTTCCTGGTGGGTTTTCTTGTGTTGTATCCTAGGAATACATTGTTCTCAGTCCGTTTCTTCTGGACGTCTACTGAGGGACAAGAAGTCGACAGTTGTAATCTGACCTGCGGCTGTTCAATGGTTTGTAGAATTCGCTAATCACGATGGTCAACTCGCTGATATTTACATTCTGAGTAATGTCCCATAATTTCCTGACAGTATTAAATGGAAAATAATTTGTTTTGTATTTTTGTTCCTTGTCAGCAGTGTTAGAATGATACAATGTTTTCGATTTCAGAGTCTTCTGATATTTCTTTGAGTGTCCTAAAAGCAGAATTGTTTGTTGGTCAGCTGGTGAGCACAACTTCTGGGAAACCATTAGATTCATCTGTGCCTTTATTGTTGCTCGCCGCAGGGCAAGAGAAGGGGAGGGATCTCCCTCAGTCTTGATCAGCAACTAACACAGAAGTTATGTTGCCTAATTAATCTTCAATGAAGCCAATGTTCAGTTAGCCAGTCGGTACTTTTCATTCGTATTAATTTTGCAGCATCTTCAGTGTATTATTAAGATTCTTTATATTGTGTTATCATTGAATAATATTTTTAATGTTCTAAAGAAAAACACACGAGTTGAGTAAAGTTGAGTAAAAGTTGTAGTCTTCTCTTTAAAACAACATCTTTGACATTTGGAGCTTTGTTTTATTTTACTACTTCTGTGACACTGTTTGATGGTGTGTGGACTCAGCTTTAGACCTAGTGGTAACAAGGATATTTTTGAAAGTGATCTTACCATTCTTGATAAACTCTTGCATGCCATTTTGTATCTTTCCCTGCGAACAATTCTGCTGTAAAGGAGATGTGCCATCGCAAGAAGCTCCTTTTTGGTAATCCATTCTAGTCTTTCAGTCTGTGCATTAATTATTTGTTTTCCCTATTTGTACAAACTGCCTTCGTTACTTTGTAAAGGCTATCTCATTTTAAGTTAAGATGTAATATTTCATACAAGACTTGGTTGATGTGTTCTCTTGCTGTCTGCACGTCGTGGGCTGTTGGACGTACTCTCATGCCTTTGTTCCCTAAATGAGTTGCATAAACCTGCTGATGAACTTGCACTTATTAAGACCTAAAGTAAGTTTTGCCTGCTACATACATGTTTATTTGTGATCTCATAAATAGTTGGCCCCTGTCATTAACAAAGCAGGCTAGATATAAATTCCAGCAGTGGTGCCATGAGCAGAAATAATCCAGAAAGGCATTTTCTCACAGCATGTTCGAAATTCAGTTTGAATTTAGTCTACCATCTTAAATCTTTGCCCCTTCCGCTGCCGTTTACAGTTTTGAAAATGGGAAGAAGTCAGATGGTGTAAGTGGGGGGGAGGAGGAGGGGGGATGGCACGAGCATCGTGTTGTTCTTGGCCAGAAACCGAGTCAGGAGAGCATTGTCTTGGAGAATGAGCCACTCTCTTGCATCCCCACCCCCGTAGATGTTTCAAAAGTTTGATGTAGAAAGCAGTGGATAATCTGGCACTTTTGCGATCATTTTTGGTTGACCAGGTTGCATGTTATCGATCAGTGTTTGGGAGCATATCATAGCCTGCTCCTGAAAAGCAGTTTTCTGGATTTCATAAGATTCTATAGCTATTTTTCTTAGCTTGAAGCAGAATTTGATGTAAACATGCTGTAAATTTTCAATTTCACTATTAGCAGAGAATTAGCATGGCGGTCCCATACAAGTGCAGGAATTAGCTCGTAGTGCTGCAGAGACCCAACAGCCCACATTGTTTGATTATTGTATATAAAAGTTTGTATAGTAGTTGTGTTAAAGAATTGGCTCATATTGAGTTAGATATGACACACATGTTGTTTTACCTGTGCACTCATCACTTGGCATATGCAGTTGGAAAAATGAAAGACTTGGGGACCATGAGACAATGAAGTGTCTCAAAAATATCAGTGCTGCATGTTGTAAGACGGCAAACCTTGTTAACTTTCTTGTCAGGGCAGTGTCAACATTACGAGGTTTGTTTTCCCGTATGAGAGGAGCCACTGGTGTAAGAAAGTAAGTTTTAAAAGCATTATTTAGTTATTGTATCTCTCTCATTGGGCATTGCCATGGACAAGTATACCAAGTTTTAAACCTAGTGACAATGTGAATAAAATGACGGAAATTAAATTACAAGCGAAATGAAGGAAAAATGAGTATAAATCTTATCAATATTGGAATCTTGTGAAACATGTAAATTATCTTCTGAAATTTGTGTGTAGTGAAAACAGCAGTCTGAGGAGCTAAATGCTTGTCGAGGTCTTTCACTTCAAGACTATGCACATTGTCAGTGAACTGAACAATGTTATTGTAATTATCTAACTTTTCATCTGGTTTTGCTACTCACCCCAGAATTTCAGGAATGATGGTATTGAAGCCGTGGGTAATCTCTCCTTTAGAATCCTCAACAAATCGCTGCTCTTTTTCCTTTACAAAAGACCACAGCCAACTGGTGCTTATCGTCAAGTTGTTATTGTGGGAGGTTCATCTCTTCCAAACCACACCAGGAACAACTATAGGAAAACAGTGAATTATGTCCACTCCACTCATAAAAAATTCATCATGTCACTATAAATAGTAAGAATCATGACTTTTGGCCCACAGTGAACCTGTTTGGAAACTGGTTCACAACTTGAAATGCCTTGATACTGTCATATAAAGACTTCACTACCACGAGTGTGACATTAGTGTTCGTATCAAGATAGTGAAATATTGTAGCTAATGTCAACCAGCACAACGAAAGCTTTTGCCATCTTACAAGAGTTGAACTGTACACTTGTAAAACTCAGATGTAGGGTAAAAGATGGAAATTAAGTAGTTGAGGTTATGTGTAGCAAGAGGGCACGTGTTTGTTGGATGCAACCTCAAGTCACTAGTTCCATTTTCAGGCAGTTGTGATGTTGGCAGAGACCATGATGGCAGTTTCTCTCCAAACATCACTTTTCTCAGTGCTTGAAATGGAACATCCTTTCAGACTTTTTGAAACTTCTCCTTTTTATCATTCACGCTTCCTTAATGTTGTTGGCTGCTGACAGGACGTTGTGTGTACTATGCAGTGAACTATTAAATTGAGGTAATGTCCAATAAAAGAGGGAGGTACGGAGGCTCCTTGTATGAAATACCACATCTCGAGACCTAGAAAGGTGTGGCAACATATTTCTTTAGACTAAGGTATTTGCTTCAATCGAGTAATTTGGTTTTAATGATTGATTTCGTGTAAACATTTTTTTACAAATTTATAATATTAAAAAAGTAATAAATTAACCAGGACTGGTAAAGTACTTGTTGTCTTTGATGTAACCCGTCCTCTTCCTTCTTCCTTGTTTGACAGGTGTGTGTCGCTGGTTCCACTCGGTCTCCATCAGGCAGCTTCTCTATCCGTATTGTCCAGGGACAGGTCAGTGTGTGATAAAGAGTAGGAACACGTTTCACCATTAACGCTTTCATAACATGGACATGTTATATTATACAAGAATAGAACATTTTAAAAAAATACCTACTATTATATTAAGACTCATTCGCGGTTTCTACATTTCTGCAACGTTTTTAGACTAGGCAGAACTTTTCTCTTTTAAGATTTTAATTCTTAAAATCCATTCTGCTGTATCATATAAAATGTCTGTTATGATAATGTCTACACATTTGCGAGTGTTGTAAGTTCACTGGCTACGTCTCTGCTGTAGCTTCGCCATCCCGGGGCACATTTGAAACATAAACCGGTGATGATCTTCACTTGTGGTCTGCTACCTTCAACCTTCTCTAACTTGTCTAGATTTACTTGAGGTTGTCTCGCAATGTGCAGCCCTGTTCTCTTTCTCTCAAGTTGCTTCATCAGATTTTTGAGATTTTGGGTGCTTGGGGAGAGAGAGAGAGATTCCCATCCCAAGAGAATGCTACTATGTCATTCTTCACAAGGCTGTGGTTTCAGAAATATCCTTCAATGGATATTTTCTGATGTGTTACATTGAACAATGATGTGCGCATTTATTCCACAGACATCCAGCAAAGTAAAAAAATATGCAAAGGTGCCATTGGTATCAATCCCTTGCCACTGAATACTGGCCTTTCAGTTTGTTTAACAGGTCCACCCCAACTTTTGTGGGCTAATAAAACTTGTTAAATAATTGTTTATTTAGACAGTTCTTTTGAATCTTGCATGCATTATTTTACCTTTATTGGAACATAGGATACTAACATTACATCGTTACTGTTATGGGGATTTCTGTTGAGCTTAGAGGTGTAAGAAGGTGTGGGCGTGAATGGGTGGATAGAGAAAAGATCAAATCTTCATCAAAAACTCTAAATTTTGAAATTTTATTTCTTTCCCTTTTTTTCTTCTTTTCTGAATTTCAAATCCAGATGAACAACATCAAATAAGAATTGGATAGACGAGGTGAGCTTGAAGCTCCACTGCTCTAGGAGGCTACTCGCAACACTGTCTTACCCGCTCGACAGTCTGATTTACACTTAAATAGGAACAGTTAAAATTGCCTCTTTTACGTGGCCTTAGTGAAAAAAGAAAAATTTAAAGGTCTTGGCCATAAATCAAAATGCTTGGGGGTGAACAGTTGCACTCCTCTCTCTCTATTCGTTTAGTCGATTCCAACTCTCTGTGACCCCATGAACTAAAATACGCCAATATCTTCTGTCCTGCACTGCCTCCCAAAGATTTTTCAAGCTGGAATTTTGTACTTCTGTGATGCCATCAATCCATCTCATTCTTTGCCGCCCTCTTCTCCTTGTGCCTTCGATCTTCCTCAGCATTAAGGTCTTTTCTAAAGAATTGTTTCTTCTCATGATGTGTCCAAAGTAGCGTAGTTTTTTTGTTTCAGGACCGAGCTCAATAGCTGCAGTCGCCGGTATTCGGGAGATAGTGGGTTCAAGTCCCACCGTCGGCAGCCCTGAGGATGGTTTTCCGTGGTTTCCCATTTTCACACCAGTCAACTGCTGGGGCTGTACCTTGATTAAAGCCACGGCCGTTTCCTTCCCACTGCTAGCCCTTTCCTATCTCATGGTCGCCATAAGACCTATCTGTGTCGGTGCGACGTAAAACAAGTTGTAAAAAAAAAGTTTGTTTCAGGATTAGGCCATCCAAGGAACACTGGTTTTATTTGCTGTTCTCTTCGCAGTCCATGGGATTCTAAGGATTTTCCTCCAACACCACAATTCAAAGGAATCTATTCTGCGGCATTCAGCTTTTCTTATGGTCCAGGTCTCACAACTGGAAAAACCATAGCCCTTACCATACGGATCTTTGTTGTTATTGTTATGTCTCTACTCAAGATTGGTCATTGCCAGTAGCTGCAGTCTGAAACACTTAAAACACCACTACCGAGGTGACTAGATGGAGAAAAGTTGAGTTCCAAGAAAAAGATTAAGTTTAAATTTTACGAAATCGTAGTCGCCCCAATACCAAGCTGAAAGAGGGTTAACACTCTTTATTCCCTAACATCCTTAGACTTGCTTACAAATTTACAATGAAAAGATGAAACCTTCCCCTCAAGTCACTATCACATGATGTCTGCCATTACCTTCCAGCTTCCAACACACTCTAAACCTCTTGACTAGAGGTCCCAGCTTTCATAGTTCCATAACTCTCTGTATGCACCCTCAATTTTGATCGGCTAATTTAATAAATATCCAAAATTTCTGATTGGTTCATAAATGAGATAAAGAAGGAAAGGATAGCAGTGCTAGTAACCATAGAACACAACAACAATCTACAAACATTTCAGTTTAGAAAACCTCGAAATACCAAAATTCCTATGAAAATTGTCCATTCTCCCACCAGAGGGGGCACATAAGTTGATAGTACACACACTGAAGCTTCTTCTGATAGACAATTCAGTGTTCAAATTACAGATGGCCTTCTAAAAGGCACTCAAATGTATGGAGTAAGTGTACCTCCCGTATATTTACCAAAAGTGAACTAGCTTTATGTCGTGAGTTCACACACGCTTATTATTCCTTAAAGTACAAACCATCATTGCACAAGCTCGTTAGCAAGGTCAGTAGAAGAAAACAAATTGCTCACTGTAACAGTGTAAGGTACGATAAGTGTTTAAACAGACTTAGTGGCTTAGAGTAAAGTGTGTAGAATCTGCAAATAAATGTGGTGTTTGAAAATAGTCCTTCGTTGTGTAGTTGATTTTCAAAACGGCCCTTATTTAAAAAGCACGTCTCGTAGTACTCGTAAAAGAAATCTAAAAAAGAAGAAAAGAGAAAAAAGAAACAATACGAGATTCGTCGTCATTTCCCCTTTTTGAGCTGACATGAGGTGGGGTCAAATACAGTTCCTCTCCATCATCTTGTCTCTTCACCATTCCTCATCCAACATCCACTTTCCATTGTCCTATGTTGTTCCTCACAGAGTCTATCCTTTGTAATCTTGGTCGCTTTTGTCGTCTCTTCCCTGTCATCTGTCTTTTCAGTACTTGTATTGGCAGTCTTTCTTCTTTCATCCACTTAACTTGTCCAAACCACCTCAATCAGTTCTGTTCCACTTTGTCATTTAGTTTTTGCACATTTAGCTCTTCTTCTGGGTCTTCCTGCCTGTACTCTCCTCGCATCTCTCTTAGTTGGTCCAGGTTTCTCTGCATATGTAATATCCCTTCTACATTGGTGCATCTTTATTCCATATTAATCTCCGTACCTAGCACTAAAAAGCACTCCTCAGTTGTATCCTTCCACTAATTTTCATCTCGAGTCAGTTCACTTCCCAAGTGTCCAACTCGTTGGCTGAATGGTCAGCTAACCTTCATTGGTTAATTCCAGTGGCCCGGGGGCTGGGTGTATGTGCTGTCCCGAACATCCCTGCAACTCACACACCACAATAATACGCAGTTACCTACACACGGTAGATGCCGCCCACCCTCATCAGAGGCTGCATTCGGCTAGAAATAGCCACACGAAATTAGATATATATATACTTCCCAAGTATTTGAAGTGTTCTTCTCTCTCCAATGTTGACTTGTTTACTTCGTCCTCTCTTCGTCCTCCACCACATCTTCTCCCCAGATCACATCATCTGCAAACATCGTTAATCACATTCACTTTTTCCCCTCTGTAACCTTCCCTTGCTACCTTTACAATGTCATCCATCACCATTCTGAACAGAAAAAGTGACAACACACTCCCTTATTTAGCCCAATGTCTGTTCTACCCATTGTTATCTACAAACGGTTTTTATCATTGTTGTCAATTCCTTGACAATGCCCCTATGTGTCAGGCTTTCCCGAACTCTTGTTCTCGGGATCCTGTTGTATGCCTTTTCTAAGTCTATAAAAGTCATTACCACATCCTTCTCTTTCTTTTCCATGACCTGTCTCAAATGAAAATGGGTTCTACTGTTGACCTTCCAAAATGTTTCCCTTGTAACTGACTTTCCACCTTTTCTCTAATTCTTCTTTCCAATATCCTTTCCATTATCTTCGCAAGATGGGGGAGGATGGTGATTCCTCGGTAGTTACCACACATATTCTTATCTCCTTTCTTGAATATCAGTATTATAACCCCCTTTTTCTAATACTCGGTCACTTTTTCTCTCTCTATCCATACACACACTAGTATTCTGTAAGTCCACTGGAGTTCTGCTGGTCATGCAGTCTTGAATTTCTATGGATACTTCATCTCTTCCCACCTTCATCGTTTTAACTCCCCATTCGACCTGTCATTGTTATGTCTGATTCCTTCCCTGTTACATCATCTTTTGTTCCTGCTGCCTGGATACCTTCTCGACATGTCTGGTTTCTCACATTTACCAGTTCACTGAAATATTCTTTCCATCTGTTCATTATCGCTTCTTGTTTACTCAGTGTTACTCCTTCTTTATTCTTCACAAACCCTGTTTTCACCATTTCATTCTTAAAGTTTCTTATAATTCCAAGCAATTTTTTCACACAGTTCAAATCTTCCTTTACTTCCTGGTAAATGTTTCTCAACTTTTCTTCAGCTACTACATTTTTGTAAAATCTTTTTGCTTCCCTGTGTCTGCTCTTTTGTGTTTTCTATTCCTTCCAAGTTTTCTTCTTTCTCTTTAGTTTATATTTTACTCTAACATTCCACCATGTTACCTTTCCTGATATTCTGTCACATGTTTTCTCTGCACACCTTACAAGTGCACTGTTAAAATTATCCCATTTCTTTTCAACATGACTAACATCTGTCCTTCGTATTAGTTTTTGTAATTCTTTCCCGACCTCCTTTTCCTTCAATCTCCACAGCCTAACCTTTCTTCTTTTTTTCTTGTAGTTTTGAGACCTTGTTTATGGCACCCCCCAAAGGCTTCCTCAGGCATAGCTGCAACATCCATATGTTCTTTTTCCACTAAAATCTAAACAATCACATGGTTCTTCTTCTGTCTCTTCATCTGTACCTGGTAATCTTCTGGCTATTTTACTTCCTGAACGATGAGTTTCTTATTAGTTGGTTCCTCTGGTAGAATTCCATCTTCTTGATATGACCGCACAATCTTCCCACTTGTGTATTCAGATCTCCCAGTGTAAGAACTTCCTTGTCTTCTACCTATTTCTCCATTTCTTAAAGAAATTGTTATTAATTCTTTTCTTTATTCCCAGTTTGTTAAGCATATACTAGGAAAGATCTTATGTTCCTGTCTCAGGTATATCCTTGCTTTGATCATTCTGTCATTGACCTTCTTTACCTCCTCCACACATTCCAGGACATGCTTTCATTCCTACTCTGTTTACTACATCCTGTCCTGTATCCTTCCTTTGGTTCTCTTTCCCATCTTCCCTTCCATTTTGTCTCACTAAGACCAAGGATGGCTTTGTCCTTCTCTTTCATGAACTCTTATCAGCTCATTGGTCTTATCTGCTAGGGTTAAGATGTTGACCGTCCCAATTCGGATTTATTGTTGCATTGGTCATCCACTTTTCACAGCTCCCCCAGTACCTGAAAAACTGCGCATCCCCTGCAGGGGGCGCCCTAGCATTATCGAAGGCCCCACTCATTTCAGGCTTTTATTACGATGGGTTTGTCACTCCCAAAGGCCAGCTGGTGATAAGGCCGCTCCTAACATAAGAGTACAGATGCCTTCTGCAGCTGCCACTAACCTGGGGACAGATGCTGCTTCGTGAGTTTGAGTGTTGTTTCCTACATCCAGGGTCTACTCTATTACCGTAGTGGACAGAATGATAGACTGTGTAAACCAGTATAATCATACTTGATCGGATGGTTTACAGAGAAGACCGCATTAACCTACTCGGCTGGGAGGGCGAGACGGTAATTGCCTGATCAGTCTATGGTGATATAAAGGGTATTTTCAAAGATCATGTGGTTAATTATTATGCTAGATCTCGTGATTTAAGTTCCTGCGATTATTACCTGTCGGGGGATGCTGAAGGGAAAAGTGTATTTGAGCAACCCTCACGCAAGGAAACATGCACAAATTATTTTGAACATCACACAGGCTGAGATTTGGTGAGTGTCTGCAATCTTGTTTACGAAGTGTCAGGGACATTTGACAACATTTTGAACATCAAAAGTAATGCCAGGTAGGTTCTTATAAATGTGAATTGCCACGATCTAGTGGGGGGAAAGGTACGCTTTATACCGGCTAGCGGTGAGTGTCATTGCGTCAGCTGTACCATGCTCAGAGTGGTGCTGCAACCGAAGCTTTTAAAAAAAAAGCCTGTATTAAGTTAGTATATATTTAAGATGTAGTTCTCATGAACTGGTACCAGTACTATGTAAAGGGGCTGATTAGCCTGAGCAGTCAGTGCTGTGTTATTGCATACACACATCTTAGCAATAATGGCACTTCATCAACCCATGAGTTGAGCAGACACTTATTTTATAGCAATATAGATTAAAAGTACTTACATTTTCATGACCTTTTCTATTCATTCTTAAGTCTTCAAAAAACAAATATATATATATATATACACGCACACACAACACACAATAATTATATGACTCTTCCTTGTCCCCTATTGTCCGGCCCCGCGGTGTAGGGGGCAACGCGTCCGCCTGTCACCGAGCGGCCCTGGGTTTGATTCCCAACCGGGTTGGGTTTTAAATTGTAAATAATTAATATCCCTGGTCTGGGGACTGGGTGTTTGTGTCGTCCTTAATGTTCCTTACCTCACATTCAACACTATTACAGCTACAAGAGATCATTAATAGCATAACATCTTCAATAGGTCATTTTCCACCGGGTGAGTTGGCCGTGCGGTTAGAGGCACGCAGCTATGAGCTTGCATCCAGGAGGTAGCGGGTTCAAACCTCACTGTCGCTTGCTCGTGGTTTCCCATTGTCACACCAGGCAAATGCTGGGGCTGTACCTTAAGGCCACGGCCACTTCCCTCCCACTCCTAGCCCTTTCCTATCCCATCGTAGCGAAAAGACCTATCTGTATCGATCTGATGTAAAGAAAATTTAAAAAGATCTTCCAGTTGGGAGAGTTGCAAAATTTAAACAATATATATTTTAATTGGCATCTCTATTGTGCTCATTTTAATTGTGTCATCTTTAAATTATGCACATTTCAATGTCAAGGACTGAACATTTGCACCATAGCTACATTTAAAATAAGAACACTGTGTATCTTTATGAATATTGTGTATATTTACAGCTTGTGTTAGTATAGAATGGCATAAATAAATAATGTTAATTACACTTTCACTTTTAGACTTACTTCTCTAACTTCTCTGAATACAGCTGAACAAGCAAGAGACCTCCTGAGTTTCATATTACTCTGAGAAATATCATCTGGACTACACAGAGGAGCAAGAGGCACCATTACTCACACGTGTCACTGTTTTTACAAGAAATTTAATTTGGGTAAACATTAGGTTGGCAGACAAGCAGACCCAGAGGCTCATTAACAGGAGTTCCTCGTAGCTTTCAAAATATTGATTGATCCAGTTTTTACTGAACAGACTAATCCTTTAGAGACGTTACTGTATATTTTGTAGTTGTCAATACACATGTTGTGTAAGCTTTGCCTCCAAATGGAGGAAGCAGATTTCACTCATCTCTAGCCTCTCTCTTCTCAACTCCAAAGTTTGTTGTAATTATACACAAGGCAATGTCCCTGCTTTTATCCCAGCCTATTTTCAATGTCTGCCTCAAAAGGCACATTTCTGTTCTGTCCTCCAAACAAACATTTCTAGCATTTCCTCTTGTCGAAAATCTCCCGTGAAAATGTGGGAATGAATAAATTCACAAACTGTACAGAAGGAAATACCATAATTACTTCCCTCCCCCCACTAAATTTCAACTTCAAAAATAGGGAAGGGTATAATATAGGTTAAGAAACATTTCCACTTCGTAAGGTGCACATGGCCTTGAGGCTCAAGTACCAGGGCCGCAGATTGCCGACGTTACGGATAGTGGAAGCCTTTCCCAGAGCCTCCACAGCCTGTACGGAAATGACTTTGCGTATAATATGTATCTGAAATTTTGCTCTAATTGTCTTTAGTTTGGCTCTATGGAGTCGTGTGCTCACCAGCCGCTAGATGGCACCTCGTCTACGTCTGTAGTAGGATTCAGTGTTATCAAATCAGTACAGCTTGTGCTGTTAAGAACAGCGTTCTATAATCTGTTTTTTGTGGTCTGAGGGTGTACTAGGAGCGGAAATTCATAGAAGACTTTCAGCACAATACAAGAACAATGTTTGCCACAACATTGAACAGTTCAAAAGGGGTCGCACGAGCCTGAAGGACGAGGATAGATCCGGGCGAACATCCGCGGCCGTAACTGATGCCAGCATTGAACAAGTGCGTGATATGATCCTGAATAACAGACCAGTGACTGTTGATGACATATACATATTAGCCACGATTCAGCTCCGATCAACAGGTGAAGGAACTGTGGAACCAAAAACCTTTTTTGCAGAGGGTATCAGAAAGATTGTGAAACAGTGGACCATGTGCAGGGTGACTATGTTGAAAAATGATATTAATAAAATGTGTGTAATTTTTTGTAATGAATTATAAAAATTGATTGCAGATACTTATTGAGTCGCCCTTGTGGGTTAGGTTGGCAAAGGAACATGTAATGTCTTTAAAAATCAACGCCCAAAATAATTATTAAATCTGTACTTTATTTACACAAAATGCGATATGAGCACATTTAAGCAGTTTTGACTGGTCACATGACTAAACTCTGCACCGCATGGAGTTCAAGGTTGTACAACATTGCAATGTCTTACAGCAAAGCATTGAAATTCAATCACTTAGTCGGTACAGTATGATGGAAGATGCTTTTCTCCACAAACTTAGTAAAGTGTTCTGACCAACATCTTGCTTGCTTTAAACTCATTCCCTGCAATGCATTTCCACACGCTTTAAACGGCCTTTTGCTTCTCTGACCCACTCCACAATTTGCTTTCTTCATGCCACAGAAGGAATTAGATGTTCTGTTTGTCTCTCTGATTACACCAGTAATGGTACGAACCTAGTGTAGGCATTCCAGCATATAACATACAAGTTCGCGAGGAAATCTTAGCTTAAAATCCTTTTAGAAGAGAGATGTGTTCCATCGAGCCCACCTGAAAAGGTACATTTACTTTTATAACCTAATTAAACATTTGACGCACCATTGTCCATTAGTACGCCACGTATTAGCACTGCCATTGGCCGACATGATATTGTTCCCAAAATTGATAATGCGCAACTTCCGTTACCAACCTGCGCAGAATAAAAACACAAGAAAAGGCTGTTAGTGGTTGTAACTTACCTTTGCAAATCCAGGCCAATCTCGATCATGAGAACAGTGGCCCCACTGAGCAAGTTGGTCATGTGAACTGCATTTGCGAGATAGTGGGTTCGAATCCCACTGTTGGCAGCCCTGAAAATGGTTTTCCGTGGTTTCCCATTTTCACAACAGGCTGTACCTTAATTAAGGCCACGGCCATTTCCTATCCCATTGTCGCCATAAGACCTGTCTGTGTTGGTACAACGTAAAGCCAGTTGGGAAAAAAATTAGTGCGCACTCGCTCCGGGAGGCTTTTTCTATTACGGCACGGCAAGGGTAGCTGTAACCTATCTTTGCAAATCCAGGCCAATCTTCGTAACAGTTTGTAGCTCATACAGACGCCGAGTCTGAGTGGAGTGCCTTGGCTAGGCTTGTGCTCCATGGCTGCACTTCGTACTCACTCGACTTTCTAAGCATGTTCGAACACATTAAACTTGAAGGTTGCCCTAAAACTTGTTCTCACTCCTGTCTGTGTACTGGTCGCAGCTGCTCGGAGAAATCTAGGGGAGTGGGAGAGAGCTGCCTGGTTACTTGAAAGATGTCTTAGATTAAAGTGGGGATAAGGTGAGTAAATACGGTGAATCTGGAAGAGAAAGTGAGAGGAAGTCAACAGAGCTTCTGTGGAGCTCACACAAGCAATAACTTGAAGAGTTCTGTGATGCAGTTGTTCTAAAGGTTGCCTCGTTTAGCCTGCTCCATCTCGATGGCCTCAAACAGTGCTTTGAAGTTGCCTGCTCCAAAACCCTGTAACAAGGAAACTTACATGTAATGTCCTCACTCGTGGATAGAAGACGTACACTGTTCTCAGCGTTTCGCCCCAGAACAGTAACGTACTGATGGCCGTGACTCTACTGCAAGCCAACGAGTAATTTGCAGTGTCTTTCAAAGGTTTGAGTTTAGCAACCAAGAGATGAAAATCAGCAATAATTCAACAATGTTTTGTACTTTTAGGAACTTCAGATTCTATCGTACTGTATAACCACTAAAGTAGTATAAATTAAATAAAATAAAATGATATGGTAACTTAAGGAATTTTTTCAAGAACTTCCCACCAAAATGAAAGTGTGAAAAAGACATATAAACGCAAAACTATTAATGTTTTACTGTTCACTTTCCAAGAGTCTTCTGTGTCGTGTGATTAGTTTCATTTTCTATATTGATGTTTTCTAGAGTTCAAGCTACAGTGTAATTGTGAGAAGAGTCTCTCTTATCAACCCAGACCTACGCAGCTGTACGGGAGACAGTAATCACTGTATTTCAAGTAAGAGTCGGCTTGACAGGGACGTGATGTATTTCCTGCTGAAGTGCCACTTTTACGAGCACAGATAAATTTGAAACTCCTAGCTCAGTGCTCAATATAAAAACATGCATGCACACAAACAATTTCAACAGAGGGAAAGCTAGATGACATTGGTGCGAATCTCGATCGCTCACAAAATTAGTACAACAAGTAGAGGTTTCGGTTTCTTCTGCACACAGCTACAACACGGGCCGACTGTTTAAAACCCATGGAGGGAATTAGATATTTTTCCACCAATAGAGCATATCATAATCAGATCAAAAATTAGATGTATGGCTTTTCAGGCGTTTGCTCTATTAACCAGCATTTCATCTTAGGTTCAACACCAGACTCGTCAGAGTGGGATGTGTCAGACCCTACCCACTGATGCTGGGGTGTATGCAGCTGAACTTATCAGAAGCCTTTTATGAGGCACAGTCTGATAACTGCATACAGGAGATAAGACTCCACAATGGAATTAATGCCCGCCTAGCAATTCCAAATTCCGATCCAGCCACAAGAGTGAGATACTGTGAGTGGTATCTTGCATCATTGAATGGTCGTTTATTTGACCCATAGGTTGTGTTCTTGTCGGATGAGGCCTGCTTTCATCTTAATGCTCATGTCAACAGTCATAACTCTCACTATTGCTGTACAGAAAATCCTAATGGTGTTTATAAAGTCCCTCATTATATAGGACGACACTTCCAGCATCTTTTATAGGTAAGATTGTGTACACGCTGAAAGAAGAGACTGAGGCAGCTGCTGTACGGTCTGAGTTTATAAGAGAAACCCTGGAAAAGTGGCAAATATTGAACAAAACAATCACGTGTGGAGGATGCAGCTCAATAGATTACCGAAGAGCAATAGAAGTTTCCTAATGGGTTAGGGGATCTGCCCCCACTCGCACTAGCCGAAATGATCCCAGCTTAAAATGAATAGATTAAATAATTAGTATGCTTTGGCATCCCTGGTTCAAAGGTAAATCACTGACATTTAGTCCTTTCAATATAATTTTATTAATACATTATTTACAAAGAAATGAAAACTTTTCTAACACAAATGGTTTATCTACCCTCTGGGTTTCATTGCTAGTCCAAATGCCATTCGGTTGATCTGTCCTTTCAGATATGCTCTGAGGTACTCACTTATGCAGTAGTTACTGTCAATCACAAGCATCTTTAAGAGACTTTTTATCGAAGGAAATATATTTCCATCACATTCATCAAGGACTGTGCCATCACACAGTCATATTCCACATTTTTGGCAACCAGTTCATCTGCTTTGTAAAAGTTTACTAGGTCTTTAATTCCTTGAACTTATTCTTGAATTATTTGGACATAGTTTACTGTTGTCATTACCAAACAAGCAAAGCTGCCGAGTATTCGCCTATGGTTCAAAACTCGGTTCGTGACATCACTAAGGAAGCTCTGCATTTTGTCTTGCAAGGCTCCACTTTTCTAGTCTCTATTGGGAATTGTATCTCTCAATCCAACTAGCCTAGCCTTTTTAGCTCAGGCAGTAGACACCGGCTTTCTGAGAACAAAGTCGATGGTTTTGAACCCGACTCAGACTCGTGCTGCTCAATTATGGTAGATTTACAGGTCCATAAAAGAAATCCTGTGGGACAAAATTCTAGCACTTCAGCATTTCCAAAAAGACAACAAAACCAAATAGCAGGATGTAAAGCCAGTATGCATGATTTAACTGATGTCGTTGCCTTCATCTTCTCACCGTGGCTTTTCTTGCCATCTTCTGACCAGGTTTTGTTGGCGGTGTGTAAAGTGGTGATTGTCGACTAATTTTCAGAACTTAGATCTGTCTAACACAAGGTCATCTGTGATGCCTATTTCCTGAAGATCTTTTCCAACTTTGAACAGCCAGTTGGTTTTTTACTTTCATTGATAGGGAAAGCTTCATAATTCTCCTGAGTATGTCCATAGAATTTCAAACATCTTTTCCTAAATGTGTCTGAGATTTTCTCTGAGTGTTGGTACAGATTATGAGATTTCCTTATCATACAGATTTCCCCTATAAAGACTAGGCCAAAAATTTTCCTTAACCTTTATCTTTCTGGCTTTCCTACATCTTTAATCAATGATCTGCCCCCGCTGGTCCATGTTTCAGATGCGTACAGTGCTTTAGGCTGGATTACAGTGTTTTAATGCCTTAATTTTGCATTTCGGGATATGGATTTTTTATTTTATCTGCTCCAACTGAGTGTGTACACTCTTTGTAGTTTATTATTATGACTAGTACGTAAGCCTGTCGTTGGCAGTCAAAATTACTATCTACTAAGTAACTGGAAATTCTAAATGGACTATTGCCATATCTTATGAATAAGTTACACTTTCCAGGTTTTATTCCGCATTTGAATGGAATCAAAACTGGTTCTGTAGCATTTCCTATACGGAGTGCAGTTGTAGCTCGGAGTTCTACTTTGACGTCTGTGGACCTGCGTAAGCTGCATACAACTGTCCATAATGAATCACCGTCACAAGCATCAGATGCCCTCGCCATGCCGGCCAATATTCTGATGGTAAAGTGGGACTTGAACCGGTTAACGATGGTGTCAGACCATGGGCACCATGTATCGCATGCTTATCAATGGAGATAAACTCCAAAATTGGAAAAGAAAATTAATTCATTTCATTCAAAGATAGTATTTTTCTCTGAGCAGTTCCAGCACGATGGTCATCATTGTAACTGATACCAGGTCAAGAAGCCAGGGTGTTTTATGTTGTCGTGATGACTTCGCTGATAGAAGTCATGTATTTTCCTTGTAAAGAAGACATAACAATCTTAAAACCTTCTCGTTTACTCAATATCGCGTATGTGCGAACAAACATTCGCTATATATTGAGAAAAACAGCAAAGAGATGATTGTTGACCGCGGGACATGGCTACGCGAGAGAATGTAACGTAGACTTTTGTTCCGTAAACCAACAGGTTAGAAGTGCATGTGCTCACTTATTCGCACATAATGTATGCATACAGAGGAGAATAGTGTTATTAAAGTTTTAGCCTAATTATAATGATTTGGTGCGTACAACATCTTTCCACTCACTGGGGTCACTTTTCCTTTTCCTGCATCTCTTTTTCGTCAACTTGTGAACACTGCTTGGGGACAACAGTACATTAACAACCACCACTATCATCTGATTGCAGGACTATGGTGTCGATTAGTAACTAAATAAACTCGGTAATATAAGACTGAACAATCTCTGCACTAGAATGTGTTCATTACGTTGCATTCACTTCGTGACATTGTCGAGAACTCGCGCGGGAAACGATGTAACATAGACTTTTGTTCCATTATTTTTCAAGTGCATTTCTCTTCACAATTTCCGGAATACTATAGCCATCTGTTGAGATGTGCTCAAACTACCTGCGAATACAGATCCAGGATGCAACATAGATGTTTGTTCCGTCAATATGTCATATGCCACAAAAATGTAACATAGACGTTTGTTCCCGCATACGACTCGTATAGAGAAACTTCAGTTTAATATTTTCTCCTAGAACTGTCATCTGTTTTGCTGTTCCATTGAAATTTTGGATTAATTCAAGTGAGCAGCAACCACAAATGGCAAAGTTCAAACTATGAGAGTGAACTTGGATAGCACTCAGGGTTCAAGTCCTATCAAGATGCAGGAGAGGGTGTGTCTCTTTAAGATCAACAAGCTCACCGCCTACAGAGTCTCTCATATAAAATAAGACTGAACTACAGCAGCTTTAAGTGTGTATTCAATCTTATATGAAGTCTCACCTTATAGAAGTGTCCTCCTTCCTGGGTTATCTGGTAACCACATTTTGGCTGACGCAATTTAATTCGTAATGTTTTCTTTCAGTTCCTCCAATGTGTGAGGATTTGTTCGATACATTTTTTGTTTACACCACAAGTAAAAATCACACACTGTTAGATCTGGAGAATGAGGGGGAAATAGACCAGCACTGATCACTCTGTCTGCAAACACTTCCGAGATTATAAGGAGGGAATCTTCTGCTGTATGAACAGGGGCTGAATCTTGTTGAAACCACCCACGCAATTTTTCTTCTTCCGTTAACTGATGGAAGAACAGCTTCAAAATGCCATCTTGGTGCCTCTCTGCATTTACTGTCGTCTCAAATGAAATAGGCCCAATTATTCGTCTTGCGCTATCAGCACACCAAACATCAATCTTGCTACCATAATGAGGGACTTCATAAACACCATTAGGACTTTCTCCACACCAATAGCGAGAGTTATGACTGTTCACACGAACTTTAAGATAAAACCAGAACTTTTACATACGAAAATACAGTGTCACAATGATAACTGTCTCACCATGTTAACAGTTGAAATTCAGACTGGCGGCCAGGTCGAACATGTGCGTGCCTCCCGTACTGCAGCTTACATCTTGGAGAGTAAAAATGCTGCTTTGACGGTCTTAGTTTATGTGCCACCCTAGAGTGTCATGGGAATGGCATGTTTCCTGCTCTGTGTTTTGACAGTTTTTTAACATGAAAGACAATCTAATGAAGTGGATTTGAAGGGGAAGTTCTCCTACTCCCACTCCCTCCCAAGCTATGCCCCTGCTGAACGGAATGTTTGACCACATTACATGTTATAATTCTCATGTTAGGTCCGTATTGAAATGTACGTAAATACAAAGTATGTTACAAGTGTTTATTTTTATATCCACCTATTCAATACAAAGAGATCTTTTTAGAAATTAAATATTATTATAAAATGTTAAGGGACATGTTTCGCCCATATTAAGGGCATCATCAGCCTCAAATTCAAACCTGTATGGTGAGAAATCAGGATCCTGATTGCTCTTACAAGCCATAAAAAGAGGATATCATTATAGGTGTCAGTCTAAACATACAAAATATTAGAATGTCCTTGGCTAAAATTGCAGTATCAAGCTGCATGTCATAAGTTCACATGAATATACTTTCTGGAGCGTTGAAAAACTTGTTGGGGTAGGGCAGTAAACAGCTCAGTCTTTATAATGAAACAGAAATGTGCCTCCTTAAAGATGATATGAAAAAGCAAAGCTGATACACTGTTACAGATGTCAATATCGTATGTTGTGATAAGACAACAGATCTCTTAAATGGCTGTTCAGCTGCCTATAGTCTATTTAACTGGCTGAAGGAGTGAAAGTCGAATGTGTTATGATAAGATAACAGTCTTCCTTACGTAGTTGTGGGAGCAAGGAAAAAGCATTCGGTTGTCTATAGATGTATTTATCTTATTTGAAGGACGAAAGTCGAAGGTTTATCGACGTTGATATAGCTCTTTGGTGTGAAGTCTGTAACAAGAGGAGAGTGAATGCTTAGGAAGGTATTTTTGAAGAGAATGTGGGTTTAAAGAAAGGTAAAACATGGAAAATGTACAAAAACACTTACCCTTTCGTCTGTGAAGATGTAAATCAGTTATGGAAAGGTTAGTTGAAGAAAAATAACGTTATGTGTAGGTTAATTTATTTCTTTGACTGTTAATGCAGTTGTTATGGTAGCGTTGAATGACTGACACTTGTACTTCTGGTATTGTATCGATGTGAGATTGGCGGAGGAGGGTGTGGTTGAGGGGAGGGGGTAGGCGGAGCGTTAAGTTTATGTGTTGTTGGTTGCGAGAGATTTACATGGTCGGACAGGGAGGGAGTCGTGTTGGGTTGCGGGAGAATTGTGGGGGCGGGCATGAAGGGAGTCAAGTTAGTTAAAGTAGTGGAGGTTCTAGAAGATGTTAACTTAAGATTTTTAAGAATGTAGTTATGTTTTGAATTTAGAGTTTGCAATAATTTGGGTAAACTTTCGTATAATGGATTCTTGACTTCAATTAAATCATTGAGGTTTAGATTTTTGTTGTAGTGTTGGTCCAAAAATATATAGATGGTTTCAAGTTCATTCATCAACTTTCCTTTGTCTACTCTTTTGATAATTGTGAGGTCTCTATTGTTGTGAAGTGATGTCCTATTTTTGGACCAACACTACAACAAAAATCTAAACCTCAATGATTTAATTGAAGTCAAGAATCCATTATACGAAAGTTTACCCAAATTATTGCAAACTCTAAATTCAAAACATAACTACATTCTTAAAAATCTTAAGTTAACATCTTCTAGAACCTCCACTACTTTAACTAACTTGACTCCCTTCATGCCCGCCCCCACAATTCTCCCGCAACCCAACACGACTCCCTCCCTGTCCGACCATGTAAATCTCTCGCAACCAACAACACATAAACTTAACGCTCCGCCTACCCCCTCCCCTCAACCACACCCTCCTCCGCCAATCTCACATCGATACAATACCAGAAGTACAAGTGTCAGTCATTCAACGCTACCATAACAACTGCATTAACAGTCAAAGAAATAAATTAACCTACACATAACGTTATTTTTCTTCAACTAACCTTTCCATAACTGATTTACATCTTCACAGACGAAAGGGTAAGTGTTTTTGTACATTTTCCATGTTTTACCTTTCTTTAAACCCACATTCTCTTCAAAAATACCTTCCTAAGCATTCACTCTCCTCTTGTTACAGACTTCACACCAAAGAGCTATATCAACGTCGATAAACCTTCGACTTTCGTCCTTCAAATAAGATAAATACATCTATAGACAACCGAATGCTTTTTCCTTGCTCCCACAACTACGTAAGGAAGACTGTTATCTTATCATAACACATTCGACTTTCACTCCTTCAGCCAGTTAAATAGACTATAGGCAGCTGAACAGCCATTTAAGAGATCTGTTGTCTTATCACAACATACGATATTGACATCTGTAACAGTGTATCGGCTTTGCTTTTTCTTATCATCTTCAAGGAGGCACATTTCTGTTTCATTATGAAGACTGAGCTGTTTACTGCCCTACCCCAACAAGTTTTTCAACGCTCCAGAAAGTATATTCATGTGAACTTATGACATGCAGCTTGATACTGCAATTTTAGCCAAGGACATTCTAATATTTTGTATGTTTAGACTGACACCTATAATGATATCCTCTTTTTATGGCTTGTAAGAGCAATCAGGATCCTGATTTCTCACCATACAGGTTTGAATTTGAGGCTGATGATGCCCTTAATATGGGCGAAACATGTCCCTTAACATTTTATAATAATATTTAATTTCTAAAAAGATCTCTTTGTATTGAATAGGTGGATATATAAATAAACACTTGTAACATACTTTGTATTTATGTTTGACCCCAGCGCGAAAACAAGATGGGGTGGGCAATACGAGGAGAAAAGATGATGTGTTTTCATGTCTATGTTCAGTTAAGGACAAGACTAATACTTACGTTGTGGTTGTGCCTCTGAATGACTTCTAGGAACAGGGTTGGTCTGTCTTGCATGTTCTTGGTGAAGATCTGCAGGAGGTAGCCATTCTCGTCATAGTCAATGAGGATCTTCAGTTCCTGTACACCAGACGTTACTTGTTCATTACAGTTTTGCAAACAGAAGGTTCATTCTAAATCAAAAGGTTAAGAGTTCTTATATAAGGTTGCCATATACCATTTTAAAACAGTTTGCTTAGATTTTTCTTGTGCATAGCCACCAACTTGAAAGGGAGGAATTTTCCCTATGGGAAATAGTTTTTGAGTTGAAGAAAATTATGGAGTGGCCTTTACAGAGCAGACAGCAGCCTGTGATTGGCTGCTGGTAAGCCATCAACAATTAACCAATTTTATTTGCATTCTTGTAATGCATATTTTACTTTGATGGGACTACTAATAGACAATGGCTTTTTAAGTCATCTTTAGTTCGACATAAGTGCAGTTTCGAAATCATTTCAAGTGTCATCAATCTTGTGACGTACTAGTTTTTATTCCAAGTCTGCTTGACCTTTTATCAAATATCTAATGTGTGGATTTTTAAATGTGTACATTAGTCCTTTTTGCGTGTTTAACTGTTTGAGAGTAAACTGTATTCAAGTTTAAAAACTTCATGTTTATTCCGTATTGAACTGAGAATCTAATGGAAACAAGAGAGGTCCACCTATCCAATACCATATAATGTTATAAGAAAAATTATAACATTTTATTATACTCGGTACCGGTTTCATCATCATCAGCCAAAAATAAGAAAAATATACAAAGTTACAATAAACAATGCATAAAGTACATACAAATTTTACAAAACTGGCAAACCTAATTAAAAACGGGATCCATAAACATTAACCTATGACTTAAACTTATAAATAGCACCAACTGTCTTAAAACTATGAATATACGTCCTCTTGATAAAAGTCCTCTGAATCTAAAAACACTGCACCATGTGTGAACAAAAACCAATGTTTCACTATCATAAAAGTCCATCTATTGGTTAAAAATGGCTGTTATTAAAATAACACAACCAGTCAAAAGACGTAAATTCCTATTTTACGTGATAAAACACGTGTCTTCTCTAACATAGCGGCTTTCTTTAAGTATTAGATAACAAGATCTTTTGATGAAAAACATTGGCGGACGCAGTGTTTCCAGGGTACTGTTCTCGGTTCAAACTAGGACCTAAAGCAAGTAAAAAAGAAAATATCAAGAAAGGCTTTTTTTTTTTTTTTTTTTTAATCTTGTCTTAAAAATTTTACGTGAATAAGAGACTCACCTCTGGGAGCGTAATTATTACGTGTTATTAGACGTTAGGGAAGACACTGAGAGCCGCAAGACACCGTGACCAATGCACCCGCGTTGGAGGGGAAGGGAGGGGGAAGCAAAACAGGGGAGGCACTGAGAAGGAGTAGGAGGGGCCCGGAGCCAATGGCAATGAAGGAAGGAGGGAAGAGGGAGGGGAATTATGCAGGGCAATGCGGCGAGAGGGCGTGGCGTGAGAATGTTTTTTGTATGTTATGAAAAACTAATTTACTATTGGACGCTTTTCTAAGTCTGAAAAACGCTATCAAAAAGTCAAACAATACTCTTGGTTTCTCAGAAATGTCATTAAGATTCAAACCTGCATTAAAGTATTGGTCCAAGTGAATAAAACAGCTCTCAGTGATGTCAAGTAAAGTACTTTTATTAATAACCTGTAAAACTGTAAGATCCTGATCAATGCTAGTAAAATTATGTTGAAAATCTTTCATATGCTGCCCCATTGCTGAAAACTTACTGTACCTAACGGCATTAACGTGTTCCGCGTATCTAATTTTAAAGTTACGCCCTGTTTGTCCAAGATAAGAACTTCTGCAGTCATGGCAGCATAATCTGTATACTCCAGAACTATGAAAAACATTATTTCTATTTAATGAAGTGGAATTATGCAGGATGTCAATACTTCTATTATTAGTTCTGTAAGAAATCTTAGTGTTATGTTTTTTGAAGACGTTGGTGATGCTGTGTATTTTATTTGTAAAGGTAAAAGTCGAAAAATTATTAACTTTGGGTTTTTCTCTCGAAAGGGTGGTATTAGGACGGTACTTAAACTTGTTAACAATTCTATCAATGAAAGCATTCTTAAAACCATTGTTTCTAGCTATTGCCCGGATTAAATTTAATTCTTTATTCAGATTCTTTTTCGACATAGGAACTCTAAAGGCTCTGTCAACCAGACTATTATATGTGGCATTTTTTTGGGCCTGAGGATGGGAAGAATCGTTCCTGATGGTGATAGCAGTCTGAGTAGGCTTTCTATAGATATTATATGAAAAGGAAGAAGATGAACGAGTAACCGTTAGGTCCAAAAAATTTAAACGATTATTATTCTCGGATTCTAAGGTAAACTTTATATTCTGATCTAAACTGTTCAGATTGTCAAGAGTAGCTTTTGCATCTGTGGACCGTTCATCTAGAATTACGAAGGTATCGTTGACAAATCTAGCCCAGAAATAAATATTACTGAAGGTTAAATTTTTGCTTATAGCATTATTTTCTAAGTGGTCTAAGTAAATCTCTGCCAAAATCCCGGAGGCCGGTGACCCCATTGCCAGACCATTCTGCTTATAAATAGTATTATCAAAAGTAAAGTAATTATTATTAATTAGCAAGTTAAGAAGTCTCATAAAATTTAAAACTTCCAGTTCACTTAGTTGACTATTGGCAAGAAGATTCTTCTTGATGATAGGAAGAAGCTCCTTTGTACTTATACTGGGAAACATGTTAACTATATCGAAAGAATGCATAGTGTGATAAGGACGAAGAACAAAACTATCCAATTTATTAATTAATTCCGTGGTGTTCTTAATCGAGTTGTTCGAAGAAAACTTATAATTTTTAGCAAGAAACGTTTGAATAAACTGCGCTAGCTTGTAAAGAGGACTGGGCCTGTAATTTATAATAGGTCAAATGGGGACACCGGCCTTGTGAATCTTAGGAAGTGATCTCGCTGTCGGCAAACTCGGGTTCATGGTTATTTGCTTTTGTTTTTCTTGTTCCGTAAAAAGGAAGGAGGAATCCTTCAGGATTTGTTTTAGCTGTCTTTGAATGATTTGTGTAGGGTCCTTCTTTATAATTGAAAAAGAATCATTATTAAAAAAGGCTTTGGTTTTCTGTGTATACTCCGTTTTATCCATAACTACGGTAGTATTGCCCTTATCAGCCTTTGTGATGATAAGGTTATTAGCAGATACCTTCCTCTTGAGGTCCTGAATTTTCTTATTTACTTTATAAGGATCCGTATTATTATTATTATTATTATTATTATTATTATTATTATTATTATTATTATTATTATTATTATTATTATTATTATTATTGTTGTTAGGGGCTAATGCACGTTTATCAGAAAGAAAAGTTTTTTCAAGTTGCTTTTTAACATCAAATCTGACTTCCTCTTGGAGGTCATGTGGCATTTTACTAATAGCCATTTCTGACTCGATGACAAGTTTTGTAACTGTATTGACGGGATTTAGACATGGCCAGTTGTGCTTAGGACCTTTTTCGAGAATAGCCTTTCATCCTCATCCAAGGTTATGTTGGAGAGATTAATCAAAGGAGGATGGAACTGAGCCAAAAGATCGTTTTTAGGTTCTCGATTTCCAGTCTGTTTGACTGAATTAGCTTTGTCTAACAGTACTTCAAGTTTTTTGTCCAATGTGGACTGTTTTGTGGCTAGTATATCTGATAACTTAACAAAAACTTGTTCTTGAAATAAGTTCCACTGGGCTTCAGTAAGTAAAACAGTAGCTCTGAGGTGAGACTCATATAAACGGTAATTGAGAAAAGCTTTCTTCCGATACAAAAATTTTAGTTCGTTTCTTAACCAAAGTTTATTAGTCCTAAAGTAAAGATTACGCCGATGAAAGGGTAAGAGGCTTGGTTTTAATGTATTCCTTAAAAAATTAGGGGTAAGATTAAGCCTTATACATTGCTTAATGAATACAATGTCCTTGCCTGTTTTTCCAATTTTAATCTTTAAACCCATATATTGATGGGCTGTAACTTTTGCCTGGTTGGCTGTTTCATTCAAGTTTAAAAACTTCATGTTTATTCCGTATTGAACCGAGAATCTAATGGAAACAGGAGAGGTCCACCTATTCAACACCACATAACGTTATAAGAAAAATGATAACATTTTATTATACTCGGTACCGGTTTCATCATCATCAGCCAAAAATAAGAAAAGAAATAACACATAATAATTACGCTCCCAGAGGTGAGTCTCTTATTCACGTAAAATTTTTAAGACAAGATTTAAAAAAAAAAAGCCTTTCTTGATATTTTCTTTTTTACTTGCTTTAGGTCCTAGTTTGAACCAAAAACAGTACCCTGGAAACACAGCGTCCGCCAATGTTTTTCATCAAAAAGATCTTGTTATCTAATACTTAAAGAAAGCCGCTATGTTAGAGAAGACATGTGTTTTATCACGTAAAATAGGAATTTACGTCTTTTGACTGGTTGTGTTATTTTAATAACAGCCATTTTTAACCAATAGATGGACTTTTATGATAGTGAAACATTGGTTTTTGTTCGCACATGGTGCAGTGTTTTTAGATTCAGAGGACTTTTATCAAGAGGACGTATATTCATAGTTTTAAGACAGTTGGTGCTATTTATAAGTTTAAGTCATAGGTTAATGTTTATGGATCCCGTTTTTAATTAGGTCTTGCCAGTTCTGTAAAATTTGTATGTACTTTATGCATTGTTTATTGTAACTTTGTATATTTTTCTTATTTTTGGCTGATGATGATGAAACCGGTACCGAGTATAATAAAATGTTATAATTTTTCTTATAACATTATATGGTATTGAATAGGTGGACCTCTCTTGTTTCCATTAGACTGTATTGATTAGCTGGGTAAAGTTGGTCATATCCATCAATACGGGCCTAACCTGAAATTTATTGCTTATATGCAGAAGATATGTCATTACAGAATATAAATCTCATGTTACATCCATATTGACGGTTGTACTTCTTACAAATTGTTTACAAAATTGGTTCCTCAAAGTCAGTACTCAATATTACATCCAATTAAGATGAAATTTTAAACAGACATGTTTCGTGCCAGCATAGGGTCATTCTCAGTAAAATATATATCACACACTAAAAACAATAGAGACACAATATGAAGTGCTTGTTAAAAGGTTTTTCCTTTAAAAACATGATGAAAGTTAGAGATGTAAGTGGTGGTCGTTAAAACAGTTTTCAAGCTGGAGGCTTTGTTGTTATTTCCTGATGCAGTTCAACTGATATCTGTACACTGTTGAGTTCAGTCACAGGCTGACACTGACTTGACTTATGGAACATAGGGCCTCGACAAAATTTCTCCAGCTTGTTCTATCCGCCGCCAATGATTTCACCTCCCTCCAGCAATCTCCCTGTTTATAGTTCTTTTCCAGGTAATTCTCGGTTTGCCTTGCCTGCAACTACCTTTTGAATTCCAGCTCAGTGCCTGCCTTGTGATACTTTCTTGTGGTCTTCTCAGGGTGTGCCCAATCCATCTACATTTTGTTCTAATTATCTGTTCCTGTACGGGACTTTGACTTGTGGTCTGCCAAAGGTCTTTGTTTGAGATGGTCTTTGGCCACTATATTCTCATAATGTAACTCAAACATTGATTTATAAAAGTCTGTAACCTTGTGGTAATGTCTTTAGTCACTTCCCAGGTCTCACTTCCATACAGGAACACATATTTAACATTTGAGTTGAATATCTTTAGCTTCGTTTTTATACGAATGTGAGGGTATCTCCATATTGGTCGTAACTGTGCAAAAGCTCCTTTGGCTTTATTTATTACAACTCACCACATCTCTAAAAGCACCTCCATCTTGGTTTACGATGCTTCTTAAGTAGCAAAATTCCTCAACCCTCTCTCTACCCATTCTATCTAGAGTCAAGCTAGAATTGTTATGATGGTTTATGCGCATTTCCTTAGTCTTTTAATTTCTAAGCCTACTTCTTTAGCTTCTATTTTTAAGTAATTCAGTTTAATTTCCATGTCCTGAAAACATTTTGCAAGAAGAAAGAGATCATCCGCATAATCCAGTTCTTCCAATCGGTTATTTAAGCCCCGCTGAATGCCACACTTTCTATTTGTTGCCTCTCTTAGCATACAATCCATTGTCATGTTAAACAAGATTGGGAACAGTAGACATCCTTGTCTTACTCCAGATTTTACCAGGTTGACAATATAAGCTGTTATTGAAGTTGTTTTTAGTGTTACAAGTCACATGGTTTTAACTCTTAGAGGGCGGAACATGTTGTTATTTGCAGATGATATTGTGATTTGGAAAGAAGAGGACATGAATGGGAAGATCAAAGAATGTGAATTGGAAATAAGTGTAGAAAACAGTAAAGCTCTTGTTATGACTAGAGGGGAGAAATAAGGGAAAGGTCAGATTAGACCTGGAAGTAGTGGAGACGTTCAAATACCTGGGGAGTGAATTAATGGAGAATGCTCGACAGGATGCTGAAATTAGTAAGAGGATTCAAGCTGGAAGTTGTTTCTATCATAGTGTAAGAAACATGTTATGGGACAAAGATGTGCCAATGGAAGCAAAGGAAACTATGTACAAGATGTATTACGTACCCATAACAACTTACGGAGCAGAAACTTGGACAATGACAAAGAAGGATGAGAGTCGAATACAGGCAGCCGAAATGAAGTTCTTGAGGAATGAGAAAACCCAGGAACTAATTGGAAGGAAAAAATGAATGATAGAATAGAGAAGAGCCGACTAAGATGGTTTGGGCACATAAAGCGAATGAGTGATGGAAGAATGCCAAAAAGATGATGGAAATGGAAATGCATGGAAGGAGAGGCTGCGGACGACCACGGTTGAGATGGAAGGACACAATCCAAGAAGAAACCTGGACTGGGACACAGTGTTGGAGGAGGAGTGGGGGAAAGATCGAAGAAAGTTGACAGGAACCATGTTTTCCCCTACCCAGCTACAGATGGATAAAGGGAAATGATGATGATGATGAGGAGGGTGGAATTTAATGTATTAAATGGTTAGAGATCCAGCGTCACCAGCGCATGTAGTAATAAAAAAACACAACAGATGGCAATAAATGACACTTACAGGTCTGGCTGAAGGGAGAATACTGGAATAGAGTTGCGTTATTTCCCTGCTAGCTCTTTACAAGCTGTGAGAGGCTATCGTGTTCAGTCAAGCATGCATCGTGAATTTTGAGACTGGCTTTTTGCAACATGGTTAGTGAGAAGAGTTAGTAAGCAATAGATTGCTTCAATTTTGGATGCTATGGATGTAGATGAAAGTGATTTGGAGAGTCTGAAGACTGAAATTCAAGTAATGTCTTTTCTCAGTGCAAGAGCGACATGAGTAACTTGGACCCAGAATCTTCAAGTACCATTCTGATATATAATATTCATCATGGACCAATTTTACACTCATATTTTGACATGGCAACTGAGCCTAAAGAGCTCTTTTCACTATTTTTTGATAATGAAATTTTGACATAATTCACCAGGGACAGTAAAAGAGGGAAACAACAGGCAACATCTCCACTAGAAGTTGCAGAATCAAAGACTGGTCATCTCCAACACTATCTGATATAAGGGGGCGTGATAACATATTTGTTGAATGAGTCTTGTGCCCTTTTTTGAGCTAACATGCTGCCGCAAAGAAATTTGATAATATCCTATGGACCTCTGTGATGGAGTAGATCCAATATTCAAGGTAAGTAATTAATATTACCTACATAATTGTGGACGAGTTTTAATTTGCCATATTTTGGGTCCGCGTAGGGTTAAGGATTGGGAATCTTCAAAATCTCCCTGTTGCGAAGTTCAATCCATCGCACAAAGAACACCGCCTTGCAAAGAAATATTTAAACCACTCATACGGTTTGCAGTATCCATGTGACAGCGACAGACACTGACCTGGATCTCAGCTTTAACTGTAGAGAGGTGTGTGAGTGAATATTTAGTTTAAAGCTGAAATCGCAGCAGAACAGCACACAAGAAGGCTTTTTGCGGATGATGTTATTCTGTAGAGAGTAATAAATAAGTTACAAGATTGTGAGAAACTGCAAAATGACCTCGATAATGTTGCGAGGTGGACAGTAGGCAATAGTATGACGATAAACGGAGTTCAAAGTCAAGTTGTGAGTTTCACAAATAGGAAAAGTCCTCCGAGTTTTAATTGCTGCGTTGAGGAGTGAAAGATCCTTTTGGGGATCATTCTAAGTACCTAGGTGTTAATATAAGGAAAGATCTTCATTGAGTAATCACATCAGTGGGATTGTAAATAAAGAGTACAGATCTCTGCACATGATAATGAGGGTATTTAGGGGTTGTAGTAAGGATGTAAAGGAGAGGGCATATAAGTCTCTGGCAAGACCCCAACTAGAGTACGATTCCAGTGTATGGGACCCTCACCAGGATTACTTGATTCAAGAACTGGAAAAAATCCAAAGAAAAACAACTCGACTTGTTCTGGGTGATTTCCAACAAAAGAGTAGCATTACCAAAATGTTGCAAAGTTTGGGCTGGGAAGACTTGGGTGAAAGAAGACGAGCTGCTTGACTAAGTGGTATGTTATTGAACATTATAAATTTTCCAGCTAACTCGTTCCTGGTTGCCATCATACCCTATGGGAATCAACATCTTTATCATAAGTGGTATGTTCCGAGCTGCCAGTGGTGAGATGGCGTAGAGTGGCATTAGTAGATGAATAAGTTTGAGTGGTTTCTTTAAAAGTAGGAAATATCACAATATGAAGATAAAGTTGGAATTCAAGAGTACAAATTAGGGCAAATATTCATTTGTAGGAAGGGGTATTAGAGATTGGAATAACTTACCAAGGGAGATGTTCAATTAATTTCCAATTTCTTTGTAATCATTTAAGAAAAGGCTAGGAAAAAACAGATAGGGAATCTGCCACCTCAGAGACTGCCCTAAATGCAGATCAGCATTCGTTTTTCGATCGGTCAGTCGGTAATACAAATTAGAAGAGTATTGAAAGCTAAATATTAATCGTTGTACTCATCATTATTATATTTGTTACAAAACTCCAAGTCGACTGGTGAAAAGGCATTGAGAACAAGATGTGATGTTCTTTCTTTTACCCTTTAATTCAAGTAAGGAAATTCAAGAATTTTGGTTAGTGTTCTGTATCACTGAGCTGAGAGTTTGTCAGTACCTGTAGGATGTCCAAGTCTTCAATGATGTTAATCTTGTCCTGCTTGAGGCGCTCTCGCAGCGTGTCGTAGTAGGTGTCCGGAACGCTGAGGAACTCCATGCCTCTGGCTCTCAAATTCCGGATCTACAAAGGACATGACATTAAATTCACATGTAATGACAGGCAGGATGCGGAAGTCGGTCAAGTGTGGCTGAACTGGGGATGCTAGCAACAGAGCACAGCTGTTTGTGTGTAGATCCTCCACAAAAACTTACTCTATGTTAAAATAACATTTTAGATGCTTAAATAGGCATTTATCACAAAATATATGCATATATATGGACGTCAGAGATAGACTATTGCAAATGCAAAAAGTACGATTGTGAGATTTAGACTTGTTTGGTCATGTCTTTTTATGTATACACTAATGTATGTTTTGCAGGAATGAAGATGAAGTGTTGTATGTGCAACGAGAAGTCAGCGATAAACAATGGTCAGGTTTATGCCGTCTGCCCCACTCTGCATCGTATTGGTTCTTACGATAGTTTAAGAGGTCAGAACTTGCCTTAAAGGTAGGAAAATGTGCGCCTCAGCAGGTCTCCTGTAAAGTTGGTGAAATTCTCAGCTCTGACATCCAGACACAGGCACTAACAATACACTGTTAATAGAAAGGAGATGGTGTCTTATCTGTTTGATGAGCTCGGAAACTACATGACCAATTGAGCTAATATTTCGTAAGGAAATCCCGAGTCATGCAAGGGACACTTTTGAATTTGACACTGTTTTGAAGTAGTTGGAGTTTTACGAGCATATGTCCCAAATATGGGTGATTTTTGCTCCACATCAACTAAAATAAGCAGTAAACAGTTGTTCTTATCGATAATTAAAGTGCACTGTGTGGCCTTGAAATTAAATTGCCCACAAGAAATGTTGCATATGTTTCTTTTTTTACTTTAACGGTTGTTGAGAAAATCCATCTTTCTTGTGTTTTTGGCTATCATTGTTTTCTTTATTAAGAGGCCATCTGAAAAATGAGCACGCCATTTTACGAAAAGTGTATAGTTGATCTCCCTGTGGATACACCCACGATATACTCTGCCTCTCGTAAGAGGTGAATCTCAACTTGGGAGAGTGGGTTGGCGGCCATAGGATCCTGAGATGAGTCCCGGCATTGCTTCCACTTACTTATGCCAGGCTCCTCGCTTTCATGTGTCCTATCTGACCTCCCTGCGTCAACTCTTGTTCTTTTCTGACCCCAATGGTATTAGAGCACTCGAGGCCTAGAGAGTCTCACATTTTCCTGCCCTTCGCAGCCCTTCTTTTCCTTTGGCCAATACCTTTATTTTTGAAGTGTCAAATCCCTTCCAATTTTTCTCTCTGGTTGCCTAGTTGTATTTCCTCTTAAAACAATAATCATCACCATCTTCAGTTGATTCATTGAGAGTGCTGAGGGCTGTATTTTATTTATTTAGCCATTCTCATTATCATCATATGTATATTCTTTGTTTCTATCTTTGTAATATTGTCTAGGTTTAGGATTAATATTTAGTGGGTTTATAATTCATATTTCAGGAAGTGTATTGACCTAGATAACCAGTTTTATGTGGCGTGCTCTCGAGTGTCGAGGGGGGTATATATATTTACGTACCCGATGAGAAAGTCGTAAATTTTGTCTACGAGAGCGTGTTGTGGGACACTCATATAGTGTACTTGTGGGGTTCTTTAATCGTTGCTCATAAATCTTTACGAAGAACGGGTTTGTGATAAGTAGGAGGCGAATTTCTATGACAAGTATTTTTTTCCTTAACATTATATCGTAGTCCTGGATTTTCAACACGTTTCCAGGTATGATAATCGAAATGAAACAGGTTTAAATTGGCCATCCACAGGAGTGCGACAAGCTTCAGCAGTCGGCACAATGATTCATACCATTGCAGTTCAAGCCCCCGGCATAGTTTTGACAGAAATTATTGTAGACAACCTCCTATTTTTCAGCACTTAAGGACACTTTTATTCTCTGTCCCACGTAGTAGGGGAAATAATAATAATCGACCAGTGGTAAAACTCATATAACCACATTTCAGTTGAGAATTGTAGTGTAGATACGGTATATTTATATAGTACCGTGTCTTGCCTGCTATATTCGTGTGTATCTATTAGAGCATAGTACTAATAATAACCTGTCTAAGCATTTAGCTTTGTTGATAATCTTTGAGTAATCATAGGATATAAACTTCATGGTTTTGATCCGTATTGAATTGTGATCAAAATAATAATTATTAAATTAATGTCATATGGTCCACCTTTTTCAATATTATTATTATTATTATTATTATTGTGCTTTTATGGCCGCATTGGACCACTGTAGTCGATTTCTGTCTGGTCTTCTATGATGTTGTATGTTTTTGTCTTCTCTGTTCTTCCAGTATTTCTTCATTCTATGTGATCTTCGTTGTCGTTCTTCTTCTGAAAATACCCTTTTAGTTGTTTCTCTTTTGTCACATTTTGGTAGGAGTCTAATTTCACTATTCTATATTACATTATACTATATTATGCAGTATTATTGAATTACATAACTAAACTAGGGACTAGTGAGATGGCCTTGGTGGCTGTCTTCAGCCTTAATGTAAGACATCTAATAACTAAACTAATGTAAAAAACACACAATTAACATTAAAATCTGGGATGAACTAAGTGTAAAATCTGAAGCTTAAATTAGACTCTAAATTCTTAGCATCTGGAGTATGCTCATCATCCAGACTCTTTCTTGTATTGATATTCATAGAACTGTTAGTTCCATCACTGCTGCTAATCATTACAATTTCATTTGTAAAACAGGAACTGGTAAATGTTGATTCTATGGTCAGATCATCAATCACCAAATCTACTTGAGTGGTGTTAGCAGTATGCAAGCCACTGGATGCCACTGTAAATAACAACCAGTTGATGCAGAACTGCTAGATGATGTTTCACATCGACCAACGTAAATAAAATGAAATGTTCCCGTGGTGCTTGTTAAAATCATGCTGAAATGCTGTTGGACATTGTCAGGACGGCACATGAAGATATGGTTAAAACTGACACATTCTTAATTTGTGGCTGGTAAAAATTCGCAATTCATTGCGGTGCCCATGAAGTTAACTTGAATAAATGCTAGATAAAATTAGATAAAATTAATGAATAAAAGGAGAGAGAGAAAGAGCGTGTTAGTCAAATGGCATAGGTTATACGAGACTTACCTCTCATTGCGGTACGTTGTGTGCCTCATACTAACGGTTGAGAGATTCAAAGGAAAAGGAAGGGTGGGGCAAGGAGAGAGAGGCGGGGCAATGGGCGAGGTTGTGGAAAGGAGAGAGGGTGGTGGAAGGGAAGGGAGGAAATTAAGGTGGGGCCAAAGGATGTGGGAAAAGAGATGGCTGCTGTGGAAAGGTGCTGTGAATATTATGAAAAACTGAATTATGACTTGTTGGTTTGACATTTCTAAAAATGGGAATTAGAAGGTCAAATTGGATATTTGGCTGTTCTGAAATGACATTAAGATTATGATTCGGGTTAAAATATTGATCTATATGTATGAAGCAGTTTTCAGTAATGTTAGAGAGGGGTCCTTTGTTGATGATTTTGAGAATTTCCATATCTTGTTTTATGTCTGTGAATTTGTGATTATAGTCATGCATATGCTGCCCTACAGCTGAAAATGTATTGTACTTCAGGACATTGACGTGTTCCGAGTACCTTTTATTAACTCTCTTGGTGCCAGGCAGTAGTACGAGCACCCGCCCTTTAAATTGCCAGAACCGATCTGGTCGGCCTTTAACAATCCAGTCGGAAGTTGCCAGAGCCGATTACATCGGCCGGCTTAAAATTCTGTGATGTACATAATTTTGAGGCAACCTATAGTAACGTGCATACTTTTGTTACAACCTGTAGTAAATGGGTTACATGTTATTGTGTGCCTGGCCTTGCTTTGGCAGTTCTAACCGGTGTTATACCTTTCATAAGAGTCATTTCCTGTGTTTACAAATACCGCTAACCAGTCAGTAAGAGATTGCTCCTTGCAGTGAGTGGATTTGTGACAGGAAAATGGCATGTTGCTCATGTGATACTTTTTCAGCAGGTATTGATGACAATAAATTAATGTAGTATTTGGAACAGTGTGATGTTAACACGGATTATTTATTGGGTAGTGATAGGGAATTTAGTTCAGAGAGTAGCGACTAAATTTTCCTGGACACGTCCACGGAATCACCGCAGCTAAAGAAGAGACGTTTAATTGTGTCTAACAGCACTACTCTAAATATAGTGGTAGATGAAGCTAGTGATAACGAATATGATGATGTCTCTGGAGAACATTTTGTGGAAATTTGTCCCAATGAACCCGACAACATTCCTCAACCTCCTGTCTCTTTCAAGGAAGTTCTTGGACATAAACATGTCCTACAGTCTGATTCTCCGCGCATATCATACTTCAATTTGCTTTTCACTTACTCTCTGCTAAACCTTATAGCCAAGAGTAGCGTGCCTGCCTCTCACCCGGAAGTCATGGGTTCGATTCCCCCACCTCAGGTCAAGAAATTTTGCCTGGTCCTGAGGGTTGGTTCGAGGTTCACTCAATGTAAATGACCCTAAGTGATTGCAATTGAGGAGATATCTGAGGGTGAGAGGGCGATCCCGGTCTGCAAAACCAAGAATAATTACTGAGAGGATCCGTCTCACTGACCATGATTCACCTCTTAAACTGCAGATACTGAACTGAGCAGCAGTCGCTTAGTAGGTCAAAGCAAATTACGGCTTTAGTGCCATACATTTCTTAATTTCGTAAATTATGTTGTATTGTAAAATTATTTTTCTAATATATACTACAACCGAAAACGAGAAAATATTTTTCTGAAAAAACTGTAATATCAACTATTATTTTTTTACTTATTTAATAATTCAGAATTATTTTAATGCTGTGTTGTCCACACGTAGAACATTTGTTGTCAGTATATGCCAAACATCGATACATACACGCAAATTTTATCGGTGAGTAAAATTGCCTTGTTTTTACTAGTGACATGTTTAAATTGTTATTTTTTATGTTTTTTTTTCTCGTTCAAATTAGTTATTCTGTAGAATTGTATTTAGAAATACATTATACATAATTACGTATATTCTTTTGTATCGTAAATTATTTTTTCAAAGCAGATATTGAGAGAGAAAGTGCGAAAATGTTTTTCTCTTCCTAAAAACAAACGTTATCGACAACTATAAATCAACAATAAAACGTTTTTGGCTCTTTATAACACTCCAAACCAGTTTCTTATTCTACGAAGTCGATATGTAGAAAATTTCATGCCGGTATTTGCTATACATCGGTAGATATACGCGAATTTTAAAATACATGTATTTCCACTGAAAACGGCCTGGCAATTTACAGTAGTAGAGGGGAGGTGGAGCTCTGGCCTCTTCCAGCTGATGGGGAGCGGCCGACCAGATCGGCTCTTGGCTCCAAGAGGGTTAAAATATCTCCCTGTCTATCCAACGTAAGAAGAATTACAACTGTTGCAAATAATCCTGTATACTCCTGATTTTGAAAAACTATTGAGCTTGTTTATAGATGTGGCATTATGTAAGACTTGTGCATTCTTATTGTTGGTTTTGAAAACTACTTTTACGTCGTGCTTTCTAAAGATGTTGGTGACTTTGTAAACTTGTTCGTTGAACATAAAGACAGAAAGGGAGGAGTTGTTTTGCTTATCTTTTTTCAAAGTGGTAGAGGGGCGATAATTATATTTATTGATTATTTTTTCAATAAAGAAACTGTTGTATCCATTAGATTTAGCTATATTACGAATGGTGTTCAACTCATTTCTGAGGTCTCTTTTAGACATTGTAACACTGAAGGCTTGGTACACCATGCTGTTGTACACTGCTCGTTTGTGAATTTTGGGGTGTGAAGAATCCTGATGGATTGTAGTGATTCTTTGGGTGGGTTTTCTGAAAATCTTATATTTTAAGTAGCTTGGGTGCCTGAAAATAGTTAAGTTTAAACATTTAATTTTCAGTTCAATTTCAGATTCAAGTGTGAATTTTACATGCGGGTCAATGTTATTTAGATTAATGAGAGTGGTATCAGCGTCTGTGATGCTCTCATCCATAATTACTATCGTATCATCTACATATCTTGCGCAGAAAAGGACGTTGTCAAAGTTATTATTATTATCAATTTTGGTGTGTTCCAAAAAATCCAACATCGTGCGAGTTAATCGTGTGGTCAGAGGTGCGCAGCTGTGAGCTTGCATCTGGGGGATAGTGGGTTCGAATCCCACTGTCGGCAGCCCTGAAGATGGTTTTCCGTGGTTTCCCATTTTCACACCAGGCAAATGCTGGGGCTGTACCTTAATTAAGGCCACGGCCCCATCCTTCCAACTCCTAGGCCTTTTCTATCCCATCGTCGCCATAAGACCTATCAGTGTCGGCGTGATGTAAAGCCACTTGCAAAATAAAAAAATCTAAGTAAATATCGGACAAGATACCCGAGGCCAGCGATCCCATAGTCAATGCTTCTTGTTGATAAATAACATTATCGAAAGAGAAATAATTGTTGCTTATAACTAATTTAATGTTAGTGTTGAACTGTAGAAGTATTACAAAGAAAGGAATATAAATTAAGTAATTTAATAGATATATACGTACCAGATATTGTAATAGGAGTTGAAACATGGCTGAGAAATGATATAATGGATGCAGAAATTTTCTCACGGAACAGGAGTGTGTATTTTAGAGATAGAATAGGAATGGTGGGAGGGGGAGTATTCATTCTGGTGAAAAAGAATTTGTAAGCTACAAAAAAGTTAAAGATGACAAACATGAAATTCTAGGTGTAAGGTTCACTTCTAAAGATAATAGGCAACTTGATGTCTTTGGAGTGTATAGACTGGGAAAGGGTAGTGCTGATGCTGATTCAGAATTATTTGATAAGATAACCAGGTATGTGGGAAACAACATGGAAAGGAATGTAATTTTAGTGGGAGATCTGAATTTACCAAATGTCAATTGGGAAGGTAATGCAAATGACAGGAAGCATGACCAACAAATGGCAAATAAGGTAATATGGGAAGGACAGCTGATTCAGAAAGTGATGGAACCAACTAGAGGGAAAAATATCCTGGACGTGGTGCTGATAAAACCAGATGAGCTCTATCTTAGAGGTGAAGCTTCCATGGTGTGTAGAACTATTTAGTGATTGCTGCCTGGAAGACCGATTACCTCGGATCGTGTAGGGGTATTTCAATTGCCTTGACAAAGAATACTGCAATGTATTTGAAGCGTCGGCAAACTGTACGTGATGTACAGATAACAACACGGTTCAACCCAGAAAATAAACGAAACAGATGAACTCTATAGAGAAACCGAAGTAATAAATGGTATTGGTGATCATGAAGCTGTTTTTGTCGTCAAAAATAAATTTCATAGATAGGAAGGCCTTAAAATTTGGACTATTAGGCTGTACCATATGACTGATAAAGCAGGCATGAGGGAGTTTTTAAAAAGTAACTATAATCGGTGGAAAACGGTAAATAAAAATTTAAACAGAATCTGGGATGGGTTTTTGGCTATTGGCTTTATGTTGCACCAACACAGATAGGTCTTATGGTGACAATGGGACAGGAAAGGGGTAGGACTGAGAAGGAAGCGGCTGTGGCCTTAATTAAGGTACAGCCCCAGCATTTTCCTGGTGTGAAAATGGGAAACCACGGAAAACCATCTTCAGGGCTGCCAATAGTGGAGTTCGAACCCACTATCTCCCGAGAACTGGATACTGGCCGCACTTAAGCAGATATCGAACTCGGTGGGATGGGTTTAAAGCAATTGTTGAGGAATGTGAAAATAGGTTTGTACCTTTAAAGGTGGTAAGGAATAGTAAAGACCCACCTTATTGTAATAGAGAAATAAAGAGTCTAAGAAGGAGGTGCAGATTGGAAAGAAATAGAATTAGAAATGGCTGTGGAAGAAAGGAGAAATTGAAGGAACTTGTTAGGAAATTGAATCTAGCAAAGAAGTCAGCTAAGGATAACATGATGGCAAGCATAATTGGCAGTCATACAAATTTTAGTGAAAAATGTAAGGGTATGTATAGTTACTTTGAGGCAGAAACATGTTCCAAGAAGGACATTCCAGGAATCATTAATGAACAAGGGGAGTAGGGTATGTATGTGAGGATCTTCAAAAGGCAGAAGTATTCAGTCAGCAGATATGTAAAGATTGTTGGTTACAAGGATAATGTCCAGATAGAGGAGGTGACTAATGCTAAAGAAGTATTAAAATTTACATATGATATGGTAACAATGACATTTACAATAAGGTACAAAAGTTGAAAACTAGAAAATCAGCTGGAATTGATAAGATTTCTGGGGATATAATAAAGGCAATGGGTTGGGATATAGTATCATATCTGAAGTACTTATTTGATTATTGTTTGCATGAAGGAGCTATACCAAATGAATGGAGAGTTGCTATAATAGCCCCTGTGTATGAAGGAAAGGGTAATAGACATAAAGCTGAAAATTTCTGGCCAGTAAGTTTGACATGCGTTGCATGTAAGCTTTGGGAAGGTATTCTTTCTGATTATATCAGACATGTTTGCAAAATTAATAACTGGTTCGATAGAAGGCAGTTTGGGTTTAGGAAAAGTTATTCCACTGAAGCTCAACTGTACGATTCCAGCAAGATATAGCAGATATCGTGGATTCAGGAGGTCAATTGGATTGTATCATGATTGACCTGTCTAAAGCATTTGATAGGGTAGATCATGGGAGACTACTGGCATAAATGAGTGCAATTGGACTAGATAAAAGAGTAACTGAATGGGTTGCTATATTTCTAGAAAATAGATCTCAGAAAATTAGAGTAGGCGAGGCTTTATCTGACCCTGTAATAATTAAGAGGGGAATTTGTCAAGGCAGTATTATTGGACCTTTATGTTTTCTTACATATATATAAACGATACGAGGACGGTTTGAAAAGTTCTCAGAATCACCACTAGATGTCAGTGCTAGAGCAACAAGGTTCCCGCGCAATAATCACACATCCTTTGTGAGTGAACATGTGGCGCGTCAGTGCTCTAGCTGCAGGAGTGTGGTAGTGACGGCTCTTTGTTGTTGTTCCCGCATAGTGATTTGTGAGGATGGAAAAAACTGAGATTCGAGCAGTGATTAAATACATTGTAAAGAAATGTATAAAAGCAAAGGAAATTCATGCCAACTTTCAGAACACACTGGGGGACTCTGCTCCTTTATTTTCAACTGTTGCCAAGTGGACCAGCGAGTTTAAATTTGGTCAAGAGTGCTTGGATGATGATCCGCGTAGTGGACAGCCAAAAAGTGTTACGACACCAGAATTTATCGCAAAAGTGCACAAAATGGTCATGGAGGATCGTCGACTGAAAGTGCAGGAGATTGCTGAAGCTGTAGGGATGTCTTCTGAATGGGTATATTATATTTTAACCAAAGAATTGGGTATGAAAAAATTATCCGCAAGATGGGTGCCCCGGCTCTTGACATTGGACAATAAACGCACCAGATTGGAAATGTCCGAACAAAGTCTGGCCCGTTTTCAGTGCAGCCAACAAGATTTCTTGTGCCGGTTTGTGACTACAGATGAAACTTGGGTCCACTACTGTACCCCAGAGACAAAACAGCAGTCAAAGCAGTGGAAACATGCTGACTCACCACCACTAAAGAAAGCAAAGGCAGTGCGTTTGGCCGGAAAGATCATGGCCTCAGTTTTCTGGGATGCAAAATGCATTCTGCTGATAGATTATCTTCCTACTGGCCAAACAATTACGGGGCAATACTATATAAACCTCCTAGACCAACTACAGGAAAAGATACGGGAAACAAGGCCTGGTTTGGCAAGGAAAAAGGTCATCTTTTGTCAGGACAACGCCCCGCCTCACACGAGTGTTATTGCCATGGCAAAACTTCATGAACAGTGGTACGAATTGTTGCCACATCCACCTTATTCACCTGATTTGGCACCATCAGATTTTCATCTATTCCCCAAGCTGAAAATTTTCCTCGGTGGACAGAGATTTTCTACAAGGGAAGAACTGACAGCCGAATTGGAGAGGTATTTTGCAGGCCTGGAGGAATCTCATTTTCGAGATGGGATCAAGGTATTGGAACATCGGTGGATCAAATGCATTAGTCTACAGGGAGACTATGTTGAAAAATAAAAGCAGTTCCACCGAGGTAAGATACTTAATTCTAGTGCATTCCGAGAACTTTTCAAACCACCTACGTATGAGTAAAGAAGTGGAATCAGAGGTAAGACTTTTTGCGGATGATGTTATTCTGTAGAGAGTAATAAATAAGTTACAAGATTGTGAGAAACTGCAAAATGACCTCGATAATCTTGTGAGATGGACAGCAGGCAGTGGTATGATGATAAACGGGGTTAAAAGCCAGGTTGTGAGTTTCACAAATAGGAAAAGTTCTCTCAGTTTTAATTACTGTGTTGATGGGGTGAAAGTTCCTTTTGGGGATCATTGTAAGTATCTAGGTGTTAATATAAGGAAAGATCTTCATTGAGTAATCACATCAGTGGGATTGTAAATAAAGAGTACAGATCTCTGCACATGGTAATGAGGGTGTTTAGGGGTTGTAGTAAGGATGTAAAAGAGAGGGCATATAACTCTCTGGTAAGACCCCAACTAGAGTATGATTCCAGTGTATGGGACCCTCACCAGGATTACTTGATTCATGAACGGCAAAAAATCCAAAGAAAAGCAGCTCGAATTGTTCTGGGCAATTTCCAACAAAAGAGTAGCGTTACATAAATGTTGCGAAGTTTGGGCTGGGAAGACTTGGGAGAAAGAAGACGAGCTGCTCGACTAAGTGGTACGTTAAAATTTTACAATTAGTATGTTCCAAGCTGTGAGCGGAGAGATGGCATGGGATGACATTAGTTGACGAATACGTTTGAGTGGTGTCTTTAAAAGTAGGAAATATCACAATATGAAGATAAAGTTGGAATTCAAGAGGACAAACTGTGGCAAATATTCATTTATAGGAAGGGGAGTTAGGGATTGGAATAACTTACCAAGAGAGATGTTCAATGAGTGTCCAATTTCTTTGAAATCATTTAAGAAAAGGCCAGGAAAAAACAGATAGGGAATCTGCCACCTGGGCAACTGCCCTAAATGCAGATCAGCATTGATTGATTGATTGACTGACCTGGTCGAATGACTGGAAACAGGCTGCGGATTTTCATTTTAATTTTCATATAAAGGCATATTTAGACCCCTTTTTTTGTTTTGTAGCATATTTTGAACATAATATCATTATTTTGACATATTTTAAGTACTGGGAGGACCGCGAAGCCCGAACAATCCCTGAACGATGGACTGACTAAAGTGATCCTATGTGGTCATAAAAGAAGAAGAATGACATACTGTATTTTAGTAATTTCCATTTGAATTACTTTTGTAAACATCAGAGTAAGCTCTAAAATTATTTTTCAGGATAGAGCGGAATATACTTCTACTAAAGAACCACTGGAAAGTAATGTATGGAATGTTTATAGCAGGTAAGAGCTATTGTTTACACGGAAGCAATGTTCATATCCCTTCCCTCTTTCTCCTTGACTGTTGAGGGGGTTTTAGTCATTCAGTTGCGTAAAACGAAAGTCTCAGTTGTTGAGAAGTTGCAAAGTTTTGTTCGTGAGTTCGGTGAAAACATACTCGGTAAAAATGGAGTGATGGTCTGTAAATTGCGTGAGGATGCAAAAGGAATGGTACCATTTAGGGTGTGTAGAAAATTGTACTGGAAAATAATAGCAGGCTTTTGTACCACCCTTCATCTGCAAGTGATTTAACTCTATTCAAGTACGCTTCCGTTACATCGTGCCATGTCGAAAGACGTTTTTCTTGCACAAGACGATACTCAGCGAGAACAGGACAGTACTCTCATTCAACAATCTTAAGATGCATGTGGTCATAAATTGAAACAATCCTGATAATGGAGGTATGGAAGCTTCATTCACATAACACGTATTTTGTGTATAATGTAAACTGAATGAGAGTAACTGTTGTGTTTATGTCTTCCACAGACTCCGTCCTTGCCTAGAAGTATGCGATGTAATGACTTCATGAGTAGTTGAGGTTAAAGATTAAAAATATCTTAACTCTACATTAATTGGAGCCTGTAGCAATCGCAATAAAAGTGTTCCTGTATGTAATGTAGATGCTATTCATCAAGTCATACCTTGAATTTTATAGGTCATATATTTATGTTTTTACATCATAAATGCATATATTTTTAGGTGCTAGAAATCTGCCTCCTAGTGATAAGTATTACATCTGACTCATGTTGCAAAAAGGATGCCAACATGTATACAACCATTATGCACTTTATGGAGGAATTGGCCTGTGATGAGGTAAAGAGTCTTGGAAGAAAGAGGAGGAGGTACTCACAGCTCCTATGATGTCCTGCGTGTTGAGAGCGATGTGCTGGACTCCTGCTCCTCCGTAGTAATCGACGTACTCTGCGATCTGGCTCTTCCTCTTACCGTTGGCAGGCTCGTTGATCGGCATCTGTTGCAAAAGAGCGAGGGACCTAAGATGATTGTCTGAGGACATTAAAACCGAGCAAAAGAGTTACGTCAGGCCACTGACCTTGATGGTTTCCTCCCAGTTGGTCATCACAATGGATCGCAGTGCAGAGTACTGGGTGTGTATCTGGGAGTCGTCTACGGACCAGAATCTGTGGAACATGAGGTTCCTCTCGTACCTGTTGAGAGAAACGTTATCGCTGTACAAGAATTGCTACGTGAAGTAAGATGACAGATGTGTATGTCAACATTTTCTTGACAGAGATCACAATAAGCAGAAGACGTGTGCCACTTCACAGAATTAAACCAGCTTTCACCATTTCTAAAGTCTTACTGTCCTGAGAGGACTTAGAAACTCTCCTTTGTCTGTGTGAACATCTTCTGACTGGCAACGATGAGGACTGTATTATATGGTTAGGTCTGTGCCATTTAAGAAGAGATGTCATGAGTTGCTGCATGGTACAGAGTGTGCGGTCAGGAGATCATAGGTTTGAACACCATCTTCGGGAATCCTGGAGGTGGTTTGCCATGGTTTCCTATTTGCACATCAGGTGGGGCTGTACCTTAATTAAGGACACAGCTGCCTCCTGCTTACTCCTGGCCCATTCCTAACCTATCATTATGAAAACCTATCCATGTTTGGGCCTTGTTAAATCACTTGTAAAGAAAGGAAGATGCAAACACTCCAGTGGTACCAGTTCATTCATGGTGAACAATAAACTGTATAATATCGGAGTTTCCTTTTGTTGTTGTCAGAGCAGGACATGATTTGATTTAGCTTATTCTTCAAAATACTGCAAACTCTTGAAATAAGCAGGACACAGAAGAAAAAAAACACCTTTGCACCAATTTGAGTTCCTCTGAACTAGGGTTGCAAGATTTCCCAGTTTTGGTAGGGTTGACAGATATTTGTGACACAGTTCCCCACCAAAAACAGATATTTCCTAAGTTTATGATGAATAGACATCGGATATGTACGCAAATGCGTATTTTGTTTGCCGACCTCCAAAACCAACAAGGCAGTGCATTTGAAGGTGAAATTGGGTGAATTATTACTACATGGATATATATATATATTGTACAAGAAATGCTGGTCCAAAACAGAGTTCCCAATGTTTAAAGTCAAGTTCCGTGCCATGCACTAACACCGAGCCGGCTACTAGCACATCAGCTGCGAGCAACGTGGAGTGTGTGACGTCACGTCCTGCATCTCGCTCAAGGCTAAATTACGTCAGCTGGGAGAACATTCTAAATGTTCTATCATTAATAACTCTTGTTTGGACTAGAGTACGATTAAATGAATAATGTCATCGTGTTGACCAATTTTTTGCCATCATCGTCCTTAAGTTTGAAGGAAATCCAACAAAGATTAAGGGAGATATTTAATAAAATAGAATACCCTCAAATCTCCCGAATCTTGCATAAGAGGGGAGCATATTTGCATGTCAAGTCAGTCAACTATGTGCCACAGTCGAGACCGGATGGTCGGCTGATGGTTTTATACCGCCATGATGTGAGTTACGAGTTTGATTCTCGTCGAGTGTTTGAAAGTCTGCACGACAAGAACTTTAACTTTACAATGCTTCGTATCGGACTTGGAAATTTCAACACCGTTCACGTGTGATAGAGAAGTTCGACTGTGAATTAAGACATGTTCATTTTACATGTATTCCAAGTGATTAACTATTTAGTGACAAGCTCAAGTATAATGAGAACTTGTATTTATTTCTCTCACGAGTGCAACGTTTTCCCAAGTGATTGAATACAACTCAGTGTACAAATCCAAAGGTGATAGGAATTTTCTGACAGTGAATTTCTCAAGTGAATTGAATTCTAAATGTTCTATCATTAATAACTCTTGTTTGGACTAGAGTACGATTAAGTGAATAATGCCATCGTGTTGACCATTTTTTTGCCATCATCATCCTTAAGTTAAAAGGAAATCCAACAAAGATTAAGGGAGATATTTAATAAAATAGAATACTTCTGATTCCTTAAATCTGTGTTTCACATACAAAAAACATTTCTCGCATTCTTAAGATAGAACTTGTAGATCAAACCCAGGACTGTTCTCGAACAGACTATGCTTGCATTACAACATTAGTGTTTATAACCAAGTGAAGTGAACGGGACTAAATTCACAAGATGAAAGCTTTATTTACAATTTATTACAGTGATTAACACCAATTAAAACCTGTGTAAACTTACACGAGTGGAGTACTTTATTCTGACATTATTCTTCAGTCTGTTTTGAAACTTTTGACAGTGAAAAGTGACATACTTTCTGTTCTTTCCTAAGTGGCTGATTGCATCACAAGTTCAATTATATTTTACATTACGAGTTCGATCCCATTACACGTTCGATTCGACCTGACATTTTCAACTGTGAAATGTATTTGTGTGTTCAACTTTAATAACATTTACTCTAAGAGTTTTCAAGTGCGATCACATTTCAGTGACATTCTGTCGTAATTAGTGATTTACAGTACTACTGATAACTCTGTCCGTGCAGAACTCAAACGAGTACATTTCGGTCATAAGTGCATTGTTGTGTTCTATTTCCACATCTACAAGAGCTTCTGGACCTTCTAGAATTTCGGGAACTTCAAGATCTTCCAGAATTTTGAGAACTTCCAGACCTCCATCGGAAGATGATGCAGGGGTGAACGAGCAATAACAGAACCGCAGTGTACAGTATCAGCCCAGACCAAAGAGGACACTCACAAAAGCTTCTGTACCAAGGTGATGTGGAATTTAACATTTATCTTGTGAATAAACTCTCGACCATTTAAAAAGATTCCATTATACTTATTTCATGCTAACCTCTCCTCTCTGTAACGCTTCAGATAGGGACCAGACACGCCCTGTGTCAATCTTATGCTCAGCTAGCCGACTTGAACAATAATTACGGTTACAATATGCATATTTGCAAACGTTTGAGATTAGTGCATATATTTCAAATGTCAGATTTAATGTGCAGGTTTTCAACTTGTTTTATGTATATTTTAACACGTTTTACAAGCAGTCTTCGAGAAATGTAAAGTAATTAATGCCTTGAACTCTTGCGGAATGAGTGGCCTTGTGCTGAATTAACGTTACAGCTGTGGTACCATTTCAAGGAAAATAACACAACGTGTGCTCCGGAATTAAAGTACTGTCCTGTAACGTCCGTGGATGTATAGAGATCATTCTCCACAGTGAAACTAATTTTAGCAGACAAACGCCACAGATTTTTACAAGAAAGATTGTTGTAGTGTATTACAAAGCAAATTATGGACGGGAAAAGTATGAATGTGTGTTTGTATTTTCTTAAAACCTTACTAATTGATTAATCACATGTATTAATGAACACACCTAGGAGACTTGTCTCGCGAGCTGTGCACGGGTTGTTTGTACTCGTGGGACAGCCGCAACTGTAAGTAGACCACGATTGATGATGATTGTATGTACTGGTCTGAGTGAATCGCATCAGTCTAGTAAAGGAATGTTACGTTTGTATTTATAAAAGTGTTTAATAGCATGAAAATAAGTGCAGCATAGTTGCAAGCTTATATTGGTTATTTATACAACATGTCTACACATTAAGAAAATTAATAGTCAGCAGTTTACTTTTACATGACATAATTCTTTCGTGTTATATCGGGGGCTCATAGTTCAAGTCAGTGGTTTTATTTTCAACTGTTAGCAGAAGAAAACGTCTTCTTATTCATCATCTTCTTCTTATTTTCCTACCGCTTTTCCCACACCTGACGGGTCGCAGGTGTAAATTGTGTCGCACAAGCGGATTTGGCCCTGTTTTACGGCCGGATGCCCTTCCTGACTTACAACCCTACGTGGAGGGGTGTAATCACTATTGCGTATTTCTGTGGTGTGTTGTGTGAATATGAAGAGGAGAGTGTTGGGAATAACACAAACACCCAGTGCCCCAGACAGAAGAATTAATCAGAAGCGATTAAAATCCCCAACCCGGCCGGGAATTGAACCCCGGACCCTCTGAACCGAAGGCCAGTACACTGACCATTCAGCCAACGAGGCGGACTGTTAGCAGAAGAAAACGATTATTAAAAATTGAAAATACAATTTTCTGAAATATATTGATGTATTCATTTCAAACTTATGTTCTGAAATGCAGGTACTTCAGCCCTGGCACGAAAGACCGATGTCGTAACTTCCTAGACAACTGTTGAACTCGAGTTTGGAGCTTGTTTATGAAATAACCAATTGGCCTACAGAAAATTCAGTAACACCACCATTTTCCTCATTTCATTTCATGGTAGGTCATGTATATTTGGAATTTTTAATTTATACTTTAATATTTTTATCGCAGATGGAACACAAAAGTGCCCATTTTTAAACGTGTTCCAATCATCATATCATCATAATTATTATCTAATGGCGCGGCTACAAGAGCGAGAAGCAAGGCAATCGTCCGTCTTCACGCACTCAAGATCTGTACGTTTACGGCTGTACCATCGTAATATCTATGTACTGGCTTTTCACCTTAACAGTCAACAAACAAGGTCAACTCCACAACACACTGTCAGGTTGTCATTTCCAGCTTCTGTAACCCTTCAAGACTGTATATTAACTCTAAACTGGCCCCAATATATAGCATTTTGTAAAATGAATGTTAGACCGTGCATTTTAACTTTCGTGAAATCTCAACGGCAAGCAGTGTATCTACTCTAACAACCTCACAGGATCACGAATACCCCCACAGACAATTCCAAAAATTCTGTTCAAGCACACATTAGCCATTTTAAGACGGTATTTAATCTAATGAAGCTTTAATCCAGACAATTTCAATTTCAAGAAAACTGTTTTTAATATGAGGGGCGTACTATATTGCTGTACACTTTATTTTTTGTACGTTCGGTTATCGTTCACATTTCACTTTTGAAGGTGGTGACGTGTAACTAGCATCTTGTTCCACCGTTTGGTAGCAGCACACGCACAGGGGCCAACGAATTCACTCGTCATAGCCGTTTCATAACAACACTGTCAGCGAAGGAGCAGGCAACATGGGAAGCAACCGTCAGGGACAGCGCTGTACAACTTGGTTCCTATGGAAAGAAGGCGTGACCACTGCAGTGGTGGCAGTCTGTGGAGAACGTGCGCCGTCACGGAAAACTGTTTACAACTGGGTGGAAGGTTGGAAAACAGGGCGCACATCGGTGGACAAGGGAACCATTTCGGAAGGATAGTGACAGCGTCAACACCAGACAACATTGTCCGGATGGAACAGGCCATCCAAGGAAACAAATGCATCACATTTATGGAAATGGAGGCAGCCACACCCTGAAGCAGATCGTGCATGGCCACTTACAGTTCGGGAAGGTGTCATCCACGTGGGTGCCTTGACTGCAGACAAAAAGCAGAGGCGGGTGGACGTGTGCAGAGAACTTTTACAATGCCATGATCAAGATCAAGCTGACTTCATGGCTAGGCTTGTGACTGGTGATGAGACATGGCTCCATTACCATGAGCCACAAACAACAGAACAATGGATGCAATGGAAGCTAAAGAAATGTCGAACATGTGATTATCACCTGTTCGGGAACATCCGCTGTTTTGCAGATTTTGCAGAACTGGACACAGTAGTCAAGGCATGGGTACACAACACTCTGAAAGAATGGCTTCAGGAAGGTCTGGAGAGACTGACACATCGGTGGCAAAAGTGCATACAGTTACAAGAAGATTATGTTGAAAAGGTGGACGTAACAACCGATGTGTAAAGTACTTCATTTGGCTAGAAATAAATAAAGTGTAAAACAATACAGTACACCCTTTGTATGTTTATAAGACACAAACTTTTGTGAAGTTAAACTGAACTTACTTTTAGGTATATCTTTCGTAATGTGTGTTTTAATCTTAACTTCTTCTTCTTCTTCTTCTCCACGGTGTGTAGAATTATTTAGTTCTTTCTCTGACTTGTCAGGGCATCTGAAAAACCCCTACTTGACCCAAGGTAATCAATCTCTCAGCCAGCAATCACACTACAAGAGTGGTTCTTGATCTTGGCCTTATATTGTACCGGGAACAGTGGTGCAGAACTAAGTCCCCGCAATTAAAACTTAAGCTTCGCGCTGTGCGCTGGATCAACAGCAGACAACAGCCAGAGACAGCGAGCAACTGGTGTGTGTGACGTTGAGCGGGTTGACGTCACAGCCTGGCTCCCCGTGACAGAGAGAGCCTACGTCAGCACGGAATATGCAAAATGTTCTTCAATTAATAACTTCTCTCACAGCAATAGTTGGATGAAATCAATAACATCATCACGTAGCCACATATTTTACCTCCATTTCTACAAAGTTTGGTAGAAATCCGGCAAGAGACAACGAAGTTATTAAGCGAAATGTAAAGATAGATCTTGGCTTGCTTTGAGTATAAATTGAGAGCCATTTCCCTAAGCAAAGCAGTATGTGTGTGGAGTTTGTACGGCAAGCAGCGGGTGAGAAGGCGGATCTTCTATGCCACAGTTGAACCCGTCGGTCGGCTCGTGGGGACCGCAACGCTACGCGAGTGATAGCCTCATTTCGCCGAGTTCAAGACTTAAACTCCATAGTACCAAGTTTGAACTTATAAATATTTCAGCAGTTCACAAGTGATAGTCTTATTTCGGCGAGTTTCAGACTTAAACTTGGTGACACTGTGTGTGGACTTGTAAATTTTCCATGATTCACGAGTGTTAGAATCTAGCCTCAATTAGGAGCGGTTTAAACTTTAATGTGCCACAGATTTTCAGGTGATTTATTTGAACAAATGTTTCAAACTCACATTTCTTTTCAAGTGTGTATAACTCAAGGTTGATGAAACCATTCGAACAGTGATGGATTGCGAACGATATTCGCCTTGCCAAGTAATTGAAATAACTTTGAGAATTTTATTATTTCAAACTTAGAATTTCTCAGACTGTGACAAGTAACTGATTAATGGATTAATTTCAATTTATGACTGTGTCATCGAACTTATAGAGGTCGTGTGATTTTCGAATATCTTGTAGCCATTGGACTGTGATTTATGAACTACGTATTAGGTCTGTGCGTTCTTCGTAGGCGTTAATGATAGACTGTGAGTTACGTATCATGGCAGACATTGGACTGTGTTTAATACACACATATACAATAAAAAATGAACCATGATGAGTGCATTAGACAGTGTATTTTTGTATAATCAAGTACAGACTATGAAGGAATAGGATCCATTTAATTTAATTTCAACTTAATGAACCAAATCGGTTTACAAATGAAAGACTTTTCTTTTCAAGTGATTGAGATGAAATTGCACAGAAACTTAAAAGAATATTTCATGTGTGATAATTTCAAACTGTTTCAAGTGTCACAAATCTTTAGTCAATTTTATTGACATTTGACGACACTAAATTACGAGTGATTTTTAGTTCAACATTCAAATCTGTTGATTTATATTCAAGAAACTGTTTCCGTGTCCCAGGTGTTAATGTGTACAGTCATAAGCAAACAAATCTCAACACTCACATTACTACGTCATCTCAATCTTCTAGACGTCGTATGGATGTTGCAGAACTTCTAGAATTTCCATCGTAGGAGGAATCGTGGTCCCATGGTGCAGAGAGAAGACTGATGGCAGGAAGATAGGAAAACTTAAAGGGTCCACCTTTTCAATACAAAAAATGTTATAGTTTATTTATAACATGTATTTGCACTTGGAACCAGTTTCGACGCTGTTTGGCGTCATCATCAGCCAAAATGTGGGAAATAGGCAAGCATGTAGGCATTTATATTACACAAGGCGTTACATTAAACAATACACATCTTACAAGGAGATAAAAGCAGGGACGAATATAGAAACAAATGAATCGTTGAGAAAGCAAAAGTTATACATATTAAAAATAAGCTTAACCACACATCTTGCAGTGCGAAAGTAATCTTCTTGAATGATTCCTGAATATGAAACACACGCGCACACATTTCTGGAGAGCCAGCAGGCAGGACAAAGTAAAGTGAAACCTTAAGAGTTCTTCTGAGAAGAGTTCATCATTTTTTCTATGTTCCGACTAACTAATGAAGTCTCCCTTGAGTTCCTGATAAACATACACAACAGAAAATTCTCCTTCATTCTCAACAATAGCTATAAAGACCAATGGTAAATTTCATTTTAAATATTGTGCAGAGACGTGAAAGCATGAACTTGAACATGATATAACTCCTTCATTTAAACCAATTTTTTACACAAGGTGTTACATTAAATAATACACATCTTACGAGGAGATATAAACAGGGACGAATGTAGAAACACATGCATCGTTGAGAAAGCAAGTTATACATATTAAAAATAAGCTTAACCACACAACTTGCAGTCCAAAAATATTTGCCTTGAATGATTCCTGAATACAAAACGCACGCGCACACACTTCTAAAGAGCCAGCAGGCAGGAAAAAGTAAGGTGAAACCTTAAGAGCTTCACGCACAGAGCTCTCTTAAGGTTTCACCTTACTTTTTCCTGCCTGCTGGCTCTCCAGAAATGTGTGCGCGTGTGTTTCATATTCAGGAATCATTCAAGAAGAATACTTTCGCACTGCAAGATGTGTGGTTAAGGTTATTTTTAATATGTATAACTTTTGCTTTCTCAACGATTCATTTGTTTCTATATTCGTCCCTGTTTTTATCTCCTTGTAAGATGTGTATTGTTTAATGTAACGCCTTGTGTAATATAAATGCCTACATGCTTGCCTATTTCCCACATTTTGGCTGATGATGACGCCAGACAGCGTCGAAACTAGTTCCAAGTGCAAATACATGTTATAAATAAACTATAACATTTTTTGTATTGAAAAGGTGGACCCTTTAAGTTTTCCTATCTTCCATTCTCAGTTCAATATGGACAAAAATGAAATTCTTAGGTTTAAATGACTGATGGCAGTACGAGGAGAGCAGCCGGATTTCGAGTACATCACCAGCATGGATGAGGAAAGAACCTTTACCTGTTTATCTGCTGTGTGAAGGTGATATAACTTTGATCTTTAAATTGAGAATTTTAAGAAACTTAAAAATCATTTCAAGAAAACCTCTCTTCCTCTGTAAGCAATTCAATCAGAAACTGTACACGCCTTGCGTCTAGTTTCATGCTCGTCAAAGTACTGTATTTACTGTTACAATATATCCTACCGTCTGTGGCTGACGTAACGTGAGAATTCTGGAACTGCGCTGTTATGTAATTAGAGGTTCATCCTGCGGGTTTATGTTGAGGTCTGTATCTCTTAACCCGTAGAGAGCCAGACAACGATATATCGTTTCGTATATATGCGTAAAGTGCCAACCACGATATATCGTTGTTTGGATAGTGCGCAATTCTATACGAGTTTGTACAACTTGGGCCGTCAAATTACAACATTTTATGTGTTGAGTCTATAGAGAATTGTCATTAGATTTTAACTACGTTGCTAAATAGTGTGTAAATTCATTCATTATCATGCATTGAATTTCTAAAATCCGTGTTCATCTACGACGTATGATCTCTAAGCCACGTGAGTAAAATGTCAACTAGCGGGAGAAGTTATTTTGTTAACGATGACGAACTAGCTGTATATCTTAATAATTTTTAGTAAAGAAGGGGATGATGAAGACTCGGATAAGGAATTCACTCTTCCAACAAGTGAGGAAGGGTAAAGTGAAAGTGTTATTGGGACTGATAACGGCGAGTTTTCTGTAAACACTCAACCACGTGCTCATTGTCTGAATGACAGTACTGATGATGATGACGGCTGTAACAATACCCAACAGCAATAATTTCATGTTTTCCGTGAAATTCAATTTGGTCAAGATGCAAAATACCAACCCCCACGTGTTTATTATGATACTCCTGGCCCAAGACGCCCCTTCGTCAGGCGCAAACCTGTAGCGTACTTTTATTTTATTTTTCACGGCTCAGTTATGGAACCTCATAGCTACAGAGACAAACAGATATGAGAAATCATGTCTTGTCACCACATGCCAAAGCACAGCAGTGGCGCCCAGTTACATTGACTGAAATGAAGGCTTTCGTTGCTGTTTTGTTGCTAGAAGGCCGAGCATATTTTCTTATTGGGTAAAAAACTCGCGTTATATTCCATGGTTTGGAAATATGTTCTCAAGAAACAGATTCCAACTGATCTTGAGATTCTTTTGTCTTGTGGACAATGATACCACTGTACGTAACTATTAAAATACTCAAGATAAAAATGTGAAACTTTACATGTTTATTCATCTGAAATACCCCGAGGGCATTTTAGTGTTTTAATTTAGTTCAGCAGTAAGAGTGTCTTCTTGTTAACATTCAATAAAAATGTCAAGTCATAGTCCAGAGAGTGTCTGTGTGGCACTAAGAGGATAGGTGTTGCACCAAAACGTTCATTGCAACTCTATTATTGCTAAGTAATGAGGCTAATTATAACTACAGTTGAATTGAAAATTTGGCATCCTGTTTTTTATTGACACAAAATTTTGGTAATATTATTGGTTGTCTGGTATGGCATACGCTAGTGGCACGGAAAAGAAATTACCATTGCAAGAGGATGGTCATCTCTGCAGAATGTTGCAATCTAAAGGAGACCTTTGTAATTGTTTCAGGATAGGTCTGGTCTCCTACAACACCCAAGGACCAATACTGGTGGGCGTGCTACCTGATGCTACGTACAGACTTAAGCTCGTCCCTGCTCAAACCACATCGTGCCATGCCGATCGCTTGGGAGTTGCCACAGGAAAGCGAACCCCCTGAGTTCGATTCGAACCCGACAGCATTTATTGGTCCGTTACGAAACATTAGTACATCGAAAAACCAAAGATGGTTGATTTTAACAGATTTTGGAATATAAGTTAGGTTTATTAAATTAAAAAATAGAAAAAAAGATGACAAATGAAATGTTGTACAATACTGCAAAAATACCACGCACCATAGAATGAATGTATGGTCTATGAAATACTCTTACCAGTCTGCAGCAGATTCCATCTCCAATTCCGGCTGGTTTCCCACAACGTGGTCAATAAAATCAAGTTTTGCTGGAGGCCTGGAATAGAAATCACAAACTCAGCTGATCACTGCACAGTTTTATTCATAGTGGGAGAACATCAAAGGGCAGTATCGCACCAAAAGCAATCTCATGGCATCCAGCTACCAGAAACTGCCAGCTTCAACGTCAATTCAGCAAACAGCAGTTTTAAGAGAGCAGTAATTAACTGTGTATGTGTGATTTTGCAAACCAAAAAAATAAAATGAAATTGTGGGCGCATCCTTTTGTAGCTGACAGTCCTACAACAGGAGACTCTGAATGTGATGTTAATAATGAGTTGCTCCTCAAAATGGCAGCAGTATGGCGAGGCATCGACTCTACAAGGTGTAGGAGGCATCTGGACCCACCCATCTTACACTGCTACCCAAACTTGGTCTAATGTAATTGGTGCGGGGTTCTTGGAGGGTACGCCAGCATCGACAACATCCCATAAATGCTCAATTGGATTAAGTTTGGGAGAATCTGGAGGGCCAATGCATGGTCATAACTTCACTGGAGTGCTCCTCCAACCACCTGCGTGCCACCACAGAGCGGTGAAATGGCTCATTGTCCTGTTGAAACATGGCATCTCCATCAGGGTACTCTAGGGCCAGAAAGTGATGCAGATGATCTGAAAGAATGCCCATATTACCTGCACCTGTCAGCGCTTCCTGCAGCTGGACAATGGAACCTAATGGCAGCCATAATAACGACGCCCAGACCTAACTAAGCCAACTCCCGCCTGGACACAACCTTGTTGACACGCAAGATCCATAGCTTCATGGCCCAAACACCACATTCTCACGTGCCCATCAGGTCGATACAACTGGAATCCGGATTCATCGGACCGCAGCACACGGCACCACCGTTCCATGGACCATTGCCCACGTTCGCGGGCCCATGCAAGACGTGGAGCTCTGTGTCAAGGTGTCAGCAAAGGGACACGAGTTGGTCGTCGGCTGGTGACGCCTATGCGGTGCAGTTGCCTCCTTACAGTCCTGTTAGAAATGGGTTCCTGGTTCCCAACATTCAACCGGGCAGCGATCTGACTCATGGCAGCCCGCCGAGCACCCAGCACGGTTCCGTGGAGGCGACGTGATGTCCGTTCGTTAAACAGCTGTAGTCTTCTCATGTGCCAGTTTATGCGGGTGGTAACATTCTCTCTGCTACATGGAAGATCCACTGTCAACGCTGTTGACCTCGGAATTTGCGTGTAATCCCCACAATGCTACGACCTGTGCGCCCACGATCATCGCACGTTCGTAGTCGGTTAACTCGCAACATACAGAGTGCTCGGCTACGCCGCAGCTTGCCACAATGCTCAGGGGTCATACACACCCCTTCCGGTGACTTCTGGCCGCTTGGTGTATAATGTGGTGAATTCCTGCAGTTAGTGCATTCAACGGCACAGGACTGGGGCCGAATTTCATTTATCAACCCTTGGCACAGGTATTTTAATTTGATGTCATTTAGGCTGCCTGGTCTCAGTTTTGAAATTCTTCTGCATTCTACCAGATGGCAGGGTAAACTGCATCTCCGGTGGTGGTCTGTGGCTGCACGATGTGGAGGCCGACACTCTACTACTGATCCACAGACGCTGACATGAACACTGGCATATTGGTTAGCAGGTACAATATTCTTCTTCTTCTGCTTTCTGTTCAGGGCAACTGTGGACAATGTTAATTCTCTTTCAGTTTAGATCGATGATGTATTCTCCTCCTTTCTTCCGTCCATGGTGGCTGAATCCAGGAGTTCATGTTTCCCTTCTCACCTCCCGATGCCAGCATACTGCAGTTCTCTTGGTCCCAAGGAACCTTCACTGTCTGATTGGTTAACCTTCTGATCTTTTCCAGATAGTGTTAGAGATCTTCTTCATCTTGAGGTACAGTATGAAAATGGAACTCCACAGCTTGTTTCTAGTCATTTGATGGGGTCAGGAATAGAACGAATGAAGCCCCATCTAGCGGCAAAGATAGGAATTGTGCCGGCTGGCGAAGCCTGTCGCACTCCTCTGGGACAATGATTAATGAAATGAAATTATATTGGAGAGCGTTGCTGGAATGATAATAACAGGGAAAACTGCAGTACCTGGAGAAAAACCTGTCCAGCACAAATCTCACATGGAGTGACCGGTATTTGAACCACGGAACCCAGCAGGGAGAGGCCGATGCACTGCTGCCTGAGCCACGGAAGCACTTTGAGGTACGTTGAGTTTGGCCAAGATTCTGGCAGCTAATCCATTCGCCCTGAGAGTACTTACAGCTGGCTGAGCAGGCAGTCGTCTTTTGGCAGCATCTTGAAACCCGGCAGGAAGGAGCCCTTGTACCGAGTCCTCTCGACAAATGTGTGCGTCGTGTCTCCGTACTGGAAAATGAAACATGATCGTTTTTATAGAGCTAGTTTCATTTGAACAGGAAATAAACTTAAATCAGCCCTTCAGTGTAATGACCTAAAACATTCCTTATTTTTAGCTAGTTGTTTAATGTCACAGTACAGATGGGTACGGGCTAGGACTGAGAAGGTAGTGGCCATCGCTTGGTGTGAAAATGGGAAACTACAGAAAACCATCTTAGGGCTGCTGACAGTGGAGTTCAAATCAACTATCTCCCGAATGCAAGCTCACAGCTATGTGGCCGCAAGGACTCGGTCCAAAACATTACTAAAACATCATTTTAACTATTCACATGTGAAATCTCTTTTACAATCCCAACCAGCTGCAGTCTGGAAGATGCGCAGGCAAGCATCAGTCGCCAGTCTGAATCTCAGCCGTTAACATGGTGAGACAGTTACATTGCAACACGCTATTTTCATATGTAAAAGTTATTTTACGGGTACGTTCAGCAATTTCCTGGTGAAATGCCAGAGTTTCTTGTAGTGGCTCAGTCCTCAATAAGAAACATGCGGGCACACAAACAGTTTGAACAGAGGAAAAGCTACGTGACATTGAACGGTTACCGAATAAATCACTCACAAAATTAGCACAACAACTAGGGGTTTCGAGAGCTACAACACAGGTTTACACGGTCCATTGATCCAGAGATATTGTGAGTGGTGTCTTGTATCACTGAATGATCGTTTATTCGACCCACAGCTTGTGTTCTTTGTGGATGAGGCCTGCTTTCATCTTAATGGTCGTAACTCTCGTTATTGGTGTGCAGAAAAACATAATGCTCTTTATGAAGTCCCTCATTGGTGTTTGATGTGCTGTTAGTGCAAGACAAATAATTGGGCCTATTTTATTTGAGACGACAGTAAATAATATATAAGTAATAATAATAACAACATAAACGTTTCCACCTTTTCAATACTAAAATATATTCACAAAATTTTAAATTACACGGTACTAGTTTCGACCCATCTAGGGGTCATCATCAGCCGTTAATTTTAGGCCTAGATATTGAAAGGCTTTCTGTTTTGCCTGGTAAGCTACATATATTTTAGTATTGAAAAGGTGGAAACGTTTACGTTGTTATTATTATTACTTATATATTATTCTCAGTTCAATACGGAGCAAAAACATGAAATTCACAACCATTAACAACAGTAAATGCAGAGAGGTACCAAGATGACATTTTCATGCCGTTCTTCCATCAGTTAACGAAACAAGAAAGATTGCGTGGGTGGTTTCAACAAGATTCAGCCCCAGTTCATAGAGCAGAAGATTCCCTCCTTATAATCTCGGAAGTGTTTGCAGACAGAGTGATCAGTGCTGGTCTATTTCCCCCCATTCTCCAGATCTAACAGTGTGGGATTTTTACTTGTGGTGTAAACAAAAAATGTATCGAACAAATCCTCACACATTGGAGGAACTGAAAGAAAACATTACGAATTAAATTGGAAACATTGCAGTGGCAGAAGTCACTCGCGACAGTCAGAATGTGGTTACCAGATACTATGACTGTATAACCCAGCATGTTTTATAAGGTAATACACGCGTAAAGCAGGGCGGCTGTAGCTCAGTCTGAGTTTATAAGAGAGACTCTTATATTCATCCTCTCCTCCAGCTCCTTCCTCCTCCTGGCTTATTGCCCATATGTGCGGCAACTCTTGATAAACTCTAAGGCTCCAGTCATTGTTTGTAAACCTGCATCCTTCTGCCATTTGAAATAATAATAAACGTTAAACGTGCCACAGCTACTGAGATGCAATTCTCGCTCTGTTTTCCTAAAATATAAATGAAGCATTAGCATTCCTTTGGTATCTGCTGGCGCACGTTTGTAGACCATCTCTTTGCATCCGGGAGATAGTAGGTTCGAATCCCACTATCGGCAGCCCTAAAAATGGTTTTCCGTGGTTTCCCATTTTCACACCAGGCAAATGCTGGAGCTGTACCTTAATTAAGGCCACGGCCGCTTCCTTCCAACTCCTAGGCCTTTCCTATCCCATCGTCGCCATAAGACCTATCTGTGTCGGTGCGACCTAAAGCCCCTAGCAAAAAAAAAAAAAGACCATCTGTCTCTTTCGCATAAAGAAAGAAAAATACTTCTACTAGGGTGTTTCGAAATGCGACGACTCAATTTCAAGAATAATTCTCAAACATGAGCAGAGTGTGTGGGGTCAGGGAGCCATCATTGACAGTTATATTTCAGATTTTGTGCTCAGGATTAACATCTGAACCTTACTCCTATGAAGAGATGTATACAACCTCGTTAATGAGACTGCCTCCAGAAAGAACGATGTGATGTATGCAATGTACAATTTATTTATTATTCATTTAATTTGGGTTAATTTTAAAGACATAATTGCAAATTTCTATTAATTCCATTTCAATGGTGGTTTTTGTTAGGATTAGATAAGTTGTTCTATAAATGTCCTGAGATGTTCAAAAAGTGTAAACTATAATACATGATGCAACACCTGTACAAAACTGACTGTTCGATGTTCTAGTGATATGCCTGTGACTTGGTAGGCTGAAATCCCTCTCCCCACCCCCCTGGCTGCAGTGAGCAGACATTATTCTTACCGTCTGAACCGTTGCGAACCTGACGGTGCCATGTTCGTCTGTCTCTTCATAGATCTCCTTCACGACTTTGGCACCCTTCTTCTTGGCTGTCTGCAAACAGAAAGACATTCACTATAAGGAGAGCTGTTCAGTGAAAGAAAGTGAGTTAAATAAGACATGGTGCTCCATAAACTGAATATCAATAAAGAAAGTCTTCCCTGTAAAACCAATGGAAGACAGCTGCAAGAGATAATGAGAGATTGATCTTTTCAGTTATGGTGTCATTTGCCTCGTACAGGGAGAAGAGTGGTTTTGTACACCGATCATCCAAAAGCAAACTCCTGAATGTCTCGCAAGTTACCTTTATCTTCCTCCGAATACATAAATGCTATAAAAATGTTGTGCAAACTGACCGTGGTAAGATCAGTTCCCAGCAAAACATCAGCTCAACCCGTTGCCGCCAAAACAGTTGCAACGAGACCAAACTTCTTGGACATGTGCTGGGGTTCTGCAGGAGCTGTGTAATAATCGTCACCATCGAGTAAGAACATCAAGGCCTGAGGCAGCAGGGATGGGAGGTGCACTGCGTCTCTACCGATGACTCAATGAGAAGAGTGCACATAATAGCCATGAATAAAAAAATAAAGCGATGGTGTTAGATCCTACCATTCACTTTGAGAGAGACCTGGAATAAGGTCAGGATGTTAATCTGGAAAAACAGGCAACTTTATACACTATGTCTGCCTTATCTGTCAACTAAGTATAATGTTTATCTTGGTCAGTGGGTTGTCAGAGGCCTCCTGTTTGGATCTGGAAGTACCCTGCTGAAGAATACAGCAACAATGCTTCAAAATTTTAAAATTAAATTTTATAATGTAGAGAAAGTGTTATATCATAAGAAATTCTCTGTAATTTACACAGTTTCATTTATACCCAAAATCGTAATCTCTTTATGATGAATTTTCCAGAAAAATTATTTCATTATTATAATTGTATACATTATGACCTTTATGGGCATTCTCAATAGATTATTTGTTTCTAATAAATCTTACTGCTAGAACACGTCATTTCAGACATTCTTACAATTCTCCGCAACCTGTACATCTGAGTAACAACCAGTGGTTAGAAAGTAACCAGAGTCCATTCAAAGCCAAACTAAATCAGCACCTAAAGAAATTAACAAGTATATCCACTTATTACAAAGAATTCAAGTCCAAATTCTTAGAAAATCAACTTGCTGATTTCAAAAACCTGGTGAATGATTTTGACTTTCTTGTAAATCCTCTGCACTTCAAACCTTTTTTTGCAGCTCAAATTAATGTAAGTGCAAAATAATAGTTTTAAACATTTGTGTTCGGGTAGAGGTTCAGTTGCTAACTTTGCTTCTGCTAATTTATGTGAACATCACGCCAAGACAAAATATAGATCTCATTTGACTGACGAACGCCTATTGACGTAGCTGAAAATAACCACAATGGAAACAAGCTGAGATTTTAGTGAAATAATGGAAATGGAATTAAAGGAATGTTTCAGTTCTTGTATACAGCATTTCTTAATTCACCCCACAGGGGACTGAGGGGCTCACAAACTCTGTTGTGTAGAAACAGTTTGTGTTATTCAGAGTGGGAGACTGGCAGAAGGCTTGCTTGTTACTTCCGTTCAATCAGAAAGAACCGTACTACTCTATGAAGCCACTACATTTCATCTTCTTCTTATTATCTTTTCCAATTCCTAAAGCATAACTGTTCTCCTCCCCTTGAGCTCGGTAGTTCACAACATCAACAAAGAAGATTTTCCGTTTCATTGTGAAGATTTTCAAATCTGATCCCAGTTAATAGTATTCTTTGAAACAGTGTTTGGTTTCTCTAGCTCAAAATAATTGAGTTCATTCCATTTCAAAAATAACCGCTTGTTTTCTAGGTCTAACATTGTTGACATGCGAACACTTAGAAACAAGGATGGTGACATTCCTCAATATGATCATGAATGCACACACCTAGGTGTGTATCAGGGTAGAACAACTTCAGATGCATATCACCTGCTAAACCAGAACGATGTTATGTGATTAATTTAAAATAGTTTATCAAGCTCTGTGTCATTGGCAACCATTGGTTACAGGAGTAAACAAATATAATTTTACTCTGCAAAAATGTTCAAAAAATGAAATACTGAAACTCACGACTGTAGAAACCTTTCTTTCTTTCTTAATCTGCTTACCCTCCAGGATTGGCTTTCCCCTCGGACTCAGCGAGGGATCTCACCTCCGCCGCCTCAAGGGCAGTGTCCTGGAGCTTCAGACTCTGGGTCAGGGGATACAACTGGGGAGGATGACCAGTGTCTCACCCAGGCAGCTTTACCTGCTATGCTGAACGGGAACCTCAGCGGGGGATGGGAGGATAGGAGGGGATAGACAAGGAAGAGGGAACGAAGCGGCCGTGGCCTTAAGCTAGGTACCATCCCGGCACTTGCCTGGAGGAGAAGTGGGAAACCATGGAAAACCACTTCCAGGATGGCTGAGGTGGGAATCGAACCCACCTCTACTCGTTTGACCTCCCGAGGCTGAGTGGACCTCGTTCCAGCCCTCGTACCACTTTACAAATATTGTGGCAGAGCCGGGAGTCGAACCCGGGCCTCCGGGGGGTTGCAGCTGATCACACTAACCCCTACACCACACTGCTGAAACCTGATAAATAAAATAAAGAAATCGGTAAAATACTCTACCAGACCAGAGATGGGCGAAGCGACGCTGCTGACTGTTTGGAAACATTTGACATGGCACAGTGAATTGCTTTCAAGCAGTGGCATATTTCCGGCTCAGAATACAAGAAAAGCAGTATTTCGCGATTGTGCAGTGGAACATGAACCACGGTTCATAAACTGTTCCATGTTGTAATAATGATAAAATAATAGATTCATGAAATATTAATGAGAAAATGTACAAAATACTGTATGATAAATAGATGATGTACAGTATAATAGTAATATTAGCATTTCATTCTTCACTAAGCTCTTACAATGATACGAAAAGGGATCAGTTTTACAGTTCAAAGTGCAATAAAACAGTAACTTATTTAAATAAAGTGATTAATGAAATTTAAGAACAGTTCAAAATAGATATTCTATGTACAATAACAAAAGCGTAGTCTGAGTAAATAAACTAATTTTAATTATTATAAAATGAGTAATCAAGTATAAGAAGAGTCTAAGGTCAATATTATATGTACAGTAATGTACGTATGTTGGGTATTCAGCCCGAAGGCTGGTTTTATCCTCTACAGCTCCACCAACAGCTGTCATAGATAGCCTAGGTGTCACTGAAGAGGCATACTAGGGAAGTGAGGAGTGAGATAGTTTCCCGTTGCTTTCCTCACTGAGCCAGAAGTTGCTATTGCATATGAGTCTGCCAAGCCCACTGAACTGCATGCACCAACCGACCCTATGAGCGATATTTACACACCATTCATAACACGGACTGGCTGCATAAGGAACGGCATTACTGGCTTCGCTCGTACCTCGGTCGCTTTCATATTGTCAGAGCCAAGGATGAGACTGAGACAGGTCAATGTTATAGCCCATACCAGAGGACACTACATCCTGCCAGCAAAGGCATATGTACAGTAATAGCTTGACATAATCCAGTTTAAAAATCAAATTGAAGTTAAAAACATAATTTTGAAACTTTTACACTTGAGTGTCTTTCTGTTATGGTGTGACCGTGCTTCGAGAAGAATAATCCCCTCTTCTGTCAAAGACCTTACGTTGCGGAGTGCCTTGTTCTTTTAACTCGATTCACGCTTCGGAATATGAAGTGTCCGTTAACGAACACCGGCTCATCTTCGGGGCAATGACACGTGGAGTGTTTCTCTTGAGGCAAGGGGATAAGAAGATAAACAAAATACCGTTACTGTTTCGAAACATCAACGTAGCTGACATGTACGGAACGCCCGGAGTTTCTATTCACACAACATGACACAGGAATTAATCTCACTGCTTCGAAACAGTGAAGTGTTGATGTGTTGAAGTAGCACACACACACACTAGCCAACTCTATACCAAACACATAGCATAGTTAAATCGAATTTAAATAATCCTCAAGACTAATAATTATGTTATAATAAGTATCACAAACCTCAAACCATGGCTGAATAACCACATGATAAGCGTGCATTTTGGAGAAGCTGATTGTTTGACGTTATTAACTCAAAAATCCTGCAATCATATGAGCAACAGAACCTACTACTACTGATGATAATGATGATAATAACAGCTCAGTAGATCATTCTGCATTGCAGTTAGATCCCTTGTGCACCAGACAGTAAACACTAATACACATATAAATTATAAGTACAAAATATCCACACTATAACAGCTGAAACAATCATGCAAGCAAAAGGGTGTTCGAAGATTTAGATCTAAATTTTCTAGCCATCATATGGCCTCAGTAGAAGTCATCACGAAGTCCTGTCTTGATCCAATGAATGCTCTGCCAACACATTTGGAGACAATATGGTTGATAGTCTCCTTAACTGCACCCTAGTCACAGGCTGGGGAAGATCTCATACCGCACTTAAACATCGTTGATCCGCATCTCCTGTGGTTACTACGGACCCATGTCTAGCGGGGCAAATCAAAGCCAGCTGGAAGATTCTTAAAGTTGAACAATGTCTGCCATTGAGTCAGTTCTATACTGTTCCACTCTTGTTGGACTGTAATTCCTCCTAACAAGTTCTGGTGCTGATCTGAATCTGATGTTAACATCTTCATGGATGGGAAGATCAAGATCAGGTTTTATTGTCTAACCAAGTCTTCTAATTCTAGGTGGTTCTATGTTGCTGAGCACAGGGAACCAGAAAAGAGGAGTAGATTTTACTGTGCCACTAATAACACTATATATCTGTTTTCACTCCGTTTCCAACTGGGCAGTGTTGTGGTATGTCTCTCTGGGATTCTCCAGATCTTGCTACTATTTGTCCAGATTCCTCCTGTTATCCTGGTTGATTGAGTCAGGCACATGAGGGAGAGGACGGATACTCGACTGGTTGGGGAGGTAAGTCAGTCACTAATTCGTGGGTTGCTGTATTGTTCTGCATTCCCCACAGATCCACTTTTCCCGCGAGGATTCTGTAACCTTCCGACTCGAAGGAGTGTACATCGGTGAGTCTGGTTTCTGTGCTGTTGTTATTAAAATGTTTTGTCATATTATTATTATAGCCTACCTGCCTACCTTCAAAATCGAGTCCAGATCTTCAACTGTGAAGGCGATGTCCTTGACACCATCTCCGTGTTTAACGAGATGATCCCCCAGGATTCTGTTGTTTGGTTCATATGCTGAGATGAACACGAAGGTAATCTGTGGACAAGGACATTGGTAATGTTTATGTGAGGATAGTTTGTGACGAGGCTTGTCTTTTTGACCTGCTAGGGGTAGCCTACCTTGTTCTGACGGACCACGTGTGCTGCATAATCTCTGTTGCCTGTCTCCAGTCCCTTGTAGGCAAGGTGCTCAAAGCCCATCCTGGTGCAGTAATAACTTGCAGCCTGAAACACAAAGAAGTCTCACTTTGTTAAGCTCTGACATGATAATGTCCCCAAACCACACCTGGATCTGTGGACCGAGGCTCGGTGATGGAGAGTTGCTTTACGTCGCAGATAGGTCTTATTGCAACGATGTGATAGTAAGACCTACGAGTTGGGAGAAGCGGCCGTGGCCTTAATTAAGGTACAACTCCAGCATTTGCCTGGTGTGAAAATGGAAAACCACGGAAAACCATCTTCAGGGCTGCCGACGGTGGGATTCGAACCCACGAATCTCCCGGATGCAAGCTCACAGCCGCGCACCCCTAAACGCACGGCAAACTCGCTCCGTTATGATGGAGAGTAAGGGAGTAATTAGATGCTTAGGGATTCTAGTTCTACAGGGGGTAATATTGATGGTTTTGGGTTAGTATCAATTTTTCTGTTTGCTAAGTTTCAGTGCTATATTTTACCAGATGAAACCTGGAATACACATCAATTGTTCCGTGATAGTTTTGACTTTATACCCTCAAAACAAACTCTGTTTCGAACATACTTGTCCCTGTATTGACTTATGGGTTGGAAACATGTTCAACTACCAAAAAAGATAACAGCAGACTTCAGGCTTCAGATATGAAGTTTCTAATAAGCATGCTTCAAAAGACCAGGAAAGACAAAGTAAGAAATGAGAAGATTAGAGAACAAGCTGGAATAAATCAGTCCCTGAAGGAGACCATAACTAGGGCACGTCAAACGTATGACAGAAAGAAGAATTGCAAAACAATGGTTGCATACTGAGAGTACTGGAAAGAGACCTGTTGGAAGACCTAGGAGGAGATGGCTGGACCAAGTGAAGGAAGATATCACATCCAAAGGCATCAACTGGAATGAAGTCCTGAAGGAGCAGTGGTACAAATAAAATGGAGAGCGCTCGTAAACCACACCCGGGAAACTGGAGTGGAATTTTCCATTTCCGTGAGGGCATATGACGCTATTGATAGTGATTCTTCTGTCGGATGGAGAGGTAAAGCCTTGAGCAAACGTCTTGGTGTTATTCAACAAGAGTGGACTAGCTCATTATCATCATCTCGCAGCCAGAGGCGTAGGTCGTCCATATGAATCAAATAGAAAGATCTACACACATTGTCAGGCACTCCTGGAACTAAAAGCCATACGATTAATAAATAAATAAATAAATAAATAAATAAATTTTAAAAATCATCATCATTGTACAGTTCCAGTTTTGCGGGTACCATTAATAAGCCTCTTCCACTTCTTCCTGTCCATATACAACTTGTCATGGAGAACATCATTCACTGTCCATCCATCGGGTTTTAGGTCTTTCTGCAGGTCTTTTCCCATCCACCTGTCTTTCCAAACTTATTCTGGCTGTTCTTGTAGGCTCCATCCTCATCACATGCCTGTACCACCGTAGTCTGGATGTGCCGATTCAGTCTAATAGGGATGTCTTTATTCCGGCTTCTTTCCTCACGCCCTCATTTCTTAACTTGTCCATCTTGGTCTTCTGGATGGTGAATCTAAGAAATGTCATCTCTGATGCTTGCAGTCTTGATAAATCTCTTTTTGTGAGGACGCACGCTTCAATCCCATAGGTCAATATTGGTATGAGCTGTTAAACATCATCAGTTTGGCCGCCTTTGGAATCATGTCATGCCATAAAAGTGTTCTTACTTGTTAGTAGAATTCTAATCCTATTTGCACTCTGTTTGTAATTTCCTTTCTGACCAAATTATCACTGAAGATTACACTTCCAAGGCAAGGAAAACTATCCACACACAGGAGTTATTTTTCCTTTTTTAAGCAATCTTATAGCCATCTATTCCTCTAGTTCACTAAACCTGTTTTTAATCTGTGCTATTCCTCCTGGAAAGCAAATTTTGATGTATAATGCAGAAGTTGATGTATTAATGAAATGATGAGCTTCTTGCTGAAAATCAAGGAAATATTTACAACTTGAAATGGTGTTACTACTATCTTCTGTGACTCATTTCTGTTCTCAGTGAGAGCACTAAGAATTTGTGTTGAGATGAACACACCATTTGCAAGGAGGATTGGGTAGACCTTCAGGAAGATCCTTGTTTTGGGAGCATCAGTTATTGCTCCACACAAGCCAGGAGAATGTTCGTTTACCCATCAGCACAGAAAAATGAACACAACGGAAATTGTTCTGATGGACTACATATACATATGCAGCTGGGAGGTGTGACCAATCTTAAGGAGAAAAACAAGCATTATGAAATATGAGGTTTTGCTGGTGCAGTGATGATATTATCTTGTTAGCCCTTTGGAACAACAGATCTTCAATTACAATTTTGGTTGATACGTCAGTAAACTTCTTGGTTCAGTGTTAGACTGCAGGACACTCACCCCACGTACTCCTCCCGATAACATCCTTTCAACCAATCGTTCATCCTCAAACAACTTACACTATGACATCTCGCTGTCTGATCTTAACACTCGCGCTCTCAAAACATTGGTTTAGTTCTTCCCACCTTAGATAGTGGACAGGATGCCCTCCCACCCAAGTTAAATCCAATGTTGTGAGAAACTCTGTACCTAGGCACCAGATGTTTTATTCACATTAACACATAAAATGAAGGAAATATTGGACAGTACAGTTCATAGAAACAGTTGCCTTGTATTTAACAAATGTAAATATATAGGGACATTTTTTTATCTATTCAGGGGATTGTTTCTCACCCGGTCGCCCGCCAAGCGCTTTGCCGCGATGCGCTTCTCGGTGCCACTAGCTCCCCTCCTTTGCAATCCTTTGAGAGGTTTATCAGTGTAAGGTTCAGTTTGTCTTTAGTCCTCAGTGTGTAGTTCCAGTGCCATTTTCATTATGTGGGAGTGTGTATATACATAATACCTTCAAAAAGTACAGAAAATCTTGTGCAAAAACACTCTATAACTCAATGCCGGGCGAGCACTGGATGCATTATGGCAAAGTGCTTGGCGGGAGACAGGCGTGTAGCGCAGGCGACCAGGTGAGTAACAATCCCAAAACATTAATTTAGATAATTTAACATATGCTGTGAAGTCAACTGAACTCTAGGATCTTCTGTAACAATTAATTGGTGTAAGAATTCTTTTCACTGATTTTTGTGCAGATTGTAGATATTCCTTCTCTCCAAGTGTATAATCCTGATCACCTTCATAATCTCAAATAGCTTGGTCAAATCAACGTTATCAAATGTATTTTCTAGATCAATGAATGCCATGTAGGTGGGCTTGTTCTTCTTAATTCGATCCTCCAAGATCAGACGTAAAGTCAGGATTGGTTCACGTATTCATACATTTCTTAGGAAGCTTCTTGTCCAAACTGAGCTTCATTGTGATGCGCATTTGTAAGCTTGTCAGCAATTGTGAATTGGATGAGTGAGACTATTCCTCCACTGTTACATTAGTAAATCTGTACTTAACTTAAGCTGCTACCTCCACGGAATGTAAGCTAAGGATTTTGATGAAATAAATGCATGGAATTGTTAAGTGTGATATGTTGTTCTGAAAAATAACTAAGTAGGACGAAGAGTGAGATTGTTGAGGTTGGTTTGATTAGCGTTGTTTTGTGATGTAATTTTCTATAGCTTCGTTAATGTTCACTGCTCATAACACAAAAATACATTACAAGATGGCAAAGCACCACTTCCCCTCCCCTCTCCAGTGGAAAATATCACTGCTTACAGAATTCTCCTTGTTCATGACACAATCATTGACAAGTTTACACAATGCTATTGTACTTATACAAGTGATTTGATGTTCTTGTTTGTTTAATACTGTATATTTGCTTTACAGCTTGTTTTATAGTTAGCTTCAAAGTTTCATTAAGTTAGTTGAAATGGCGTATGGCTTTTAGTGCTGGGAGTGTCCGAGGACAAGTTCGGCTCACCAGGTGCAGGTCTTTAGATTTGACCTGCGCGTCGTGATGAGGATGAAATGATGATGAAGACGACACATACACCCAGTCCCCGTGTCAGCGAAATTAACCAATGATGATTAAAATTCCCGACCCTGCCGGGAATCGAACCCGGGACCCCTGTGAGCAAAGGCCAGCACGCTAATCATTTAGCCAAGGAGCCGGACATTAAGTTAGTTGACACGAACGTATGGCTTCCTAAACAAAATGTTAATAAATTAGAGCTAACATTTCTTTAAAGTAAAAGGAAAATAATTAGGTAATTCCTGATAAACATCAAGAAATATTATACAGAGGTGGGTGGGGGAGCGTTGGGGAACGCAGACATGGTACGATGGGCCCCGTCTCTCAGGCGTGTTGGTGAGATGGATGTGACCGTGGTTTATAAAGGAACTGTTTCGGCATTCGCCTTAGTGCAGGAGAATGAAAAACCATTCTCAGGTGACGGTTGGGACCACCCCACTAGCCGCTGTTAAGCCCACACTACTCGACAGTTTGAGGATAGCTGAAGGGAGGATATTTGTTCCTTGTTTTGCTTTGCGCTATTTCAGTAGTACTGGACAAAAAACTAGTTGTAAAAGTGTTTGTATTCTTACCTGTTTGGCATTTCCAACCCAGAAGGTGAGATGATCGAAATGCAGGAAGCGTCCTCCTGTGGGCTGAATAGAAATTAACCGCTACATTAGTCCAAGCTGTTAGGAGGTTATTTTTGGTTTTACAAGTCAAAGTTAAGTTGGTATTACGTACCTTTGGGCCCTTGTCGGTGTAAGTAGTCTGAAACAAAGAAATGACAAGTGTTACCTTCACACACAAGTAAACAGTTTTAATAAACTATTGCATTTCCTTTTCGTCATCCAGTGTTGTGTATTCTTCCTCCCTGTCGTAAGAGACAACTACAAGGGCGATCATTGGTGAAGACCATGGTTCCCCTACCTGCTTCCTCTTACTTGTGCCTTCATCTTTCCTATCCGACCTTCCTCGGTCAACTCTTGTTCCTTTCTCATCACGAATGTATTGGGTTTCCGAGTCAAAGAGTCCTTTTTATGCCCTTGGTACCTCTTTACTTCCGTTTGCCGACACCTTCATTTTGTGAAGGATCAGAATTCTGATTGTGATTAAATAAAGGATGTCTGTTCTTCGTCTTAAAATAATAATCACCACCTGCAGGGAAGAACGGGGTCAGTACAGCCGAATACGGTACAGGAAGAAGAAGAAATGTTTCGAGAAGGAAGACTTGATAAGATCGGGGCTGTTTCTCTCAGATATTACAATCAATGTATCGTTTTTGTTTTGCACCAGCGTGCTGCAGCTGTGACAGTTGTCTGGTGTGGGGAAAAACTAAAGAGAAAATCCTCAACGGTGCAGGCGTACAGCAACATGTACAGAGCAGAATTTGGTTTTAAACATTTTCTGAAATCGTTGATAAATATCTTCATTTGCATAATTTTTTTTTTGTATGAAAGATATTGGTAATAATGCATTATTCTTTTATAACAGTTTAAAGACATTTCTAAAAATATTGAACCTTTCCTCGTAACACATGCAGTTATCCTGGGTATTTGAGTACAGGAAGGATACGGGCAGTCGGTGATAAGTTACGAGTGAGGCCGCACTTCTCTTTTCTTAAAAGTTACATATTTTAATGTAGAAAGCATTTCTTAGCAGACAAACTACGAAAAACGTAAAATTAAGCAATTTCCTCAATTGCGCCGAGAGTTGAAGAGCTAAAGGGCCTGAAATGGTTTCAAATTGTGAGTCTTGAATAGCTCTATCAAACTAAAAAACAAAGTTGGAAAATTACTCGTACTTCTGGCCTAAATACAGTTCCGGAAAAACAGCTTGTTTCTTCACTCGTTTTCTTTGTGGTTCAAATCCTAGCCAGATTAACTTATTTATATAATTCTTTCTGTGAAGTGTTCCTGGGTTCAATATCCTCAGGTGTTTTTTTTTTTTTAAATGGCCACACCAAATGTAGTTATAAAGGCTTAAGTGAAACTCTGCATTGGCTCGCATTAGCGCTCGTAGTGGTGCAAAAAGGCAAACTGCTAACTTAATTGATTAAGAAAAAGATTGTCATTTTAGGAATAAATAAAGAATATATTCTCATGCTTTCTTATATTTTATTCACCTAAAATTCGTAGCTCATATCCCTAGGATGTTTTCAACATTGAGTTGCTTGCCTGGATTTTTCATTCTTTCTTTTAGAAAATGAGTCCTTGCAATAAGAACATGTATTTTAGCAGTTATCGCTATCAAGTCCTCTTTCATCCAGCAATAAACTGTCAGTATACAATACATGTTTTTATCTATCCGTAGCAATATCCTTTTTTTGTTATGTGGCAATAAACTTTTGCAAGACATCCTCATTCTGCTGTTGATGATAACACGGCGAAATAACATCCTGCCTGAGTACGCTGTGTCTGTCACGGTGCTGAAAACTGTAAATATCATCTCACAAGCACAAAGGCTGTACAGCGTGGCAAAGTTAAAAAAGAGGAGAAGATAAGCTCACGTGTCTTACGACCTGGTGAGGTCACTGGACCACAGTGCACCAATCTGCTATTGGGGCTGTCGTCCACTTGCTTACCTAGTGTTTTCTGAAATGAATTCAAACAACTTTGGAATTTATCGAACATCTCCCTTGTGAATTATTCCCAACCCTAAGTCCTCTTCCTATAAACAAATATTTGCCCCAATTTATTCTCTAAAAACTCCATTCCATGTTATTGGTCTACTAATATTTTTAATATTAATAAACGAGGGAAAGAAGGATTTGAACCCTCAGCCGAAATCACACATCTGTGAGAAAGCCTCGCATCCCCTCTGATTTCTGAGTCTTATTGAATTTATAGTAATGTACGGTATGTCAAAAAGAAAGTAGTGTATGTGTTACAAATAAACCTGGCCAAAAATATGTGTTGTTTCTTTTATTGATTTTACCCTTGTAGGAGACTGACATTCCTTTGTCTTCCGATCAGAGCTCAAACAAATTTGTTACTTTCTCAGTCTCGTGCTTGGCTTTGGCTTTTGTTATGCAGCCACTTCCTGTTGTGAACAGCGTGCTCTAGCTCATGAGGAAAGCAAAAGGAAACTACTCCATGTCTTATTTTCTTAGAGCAGTGGTATTCAAACTTTTCAGTTGCTTTACCTCCGTGCAATATGAGTATAATGTGATTTTACCAGAAATAACAAATTTGCCAAATAATATTAATAATCATCATCAGCAGCTTCTTATTCCGCTTGCTCATCGTCCATGCACACATTGAGGCATGAAAAGTTGTGGCCCTTCCTCATACCACACGATTTTCAACTGAGTATCCTACGCTAGCAACACCGGTAATCAAACCACGGTCGCCGGGATGACAGGCTGCTACATATTCCGTTCCCCAACAATAACGTATTATATCGTCGCTGGACAAAGGAAGCTTCCCAAGTCCTTCGCAGTAAAGTTTGCAGAAGAACTGCACGGTGAGCAATGGCTGCCATTTTCAGTGCTTAATGATAGCCCGAGCATTGGAGTCTTCTCGGGCAACGCTGTACGCGCTGCTACTGAGGAAAAATTGAAGTGAAGGAGTTGATTTTGTAACAAAAAGTTTAAAAACAGCAATGCAGCATATTACATACCTGTCAATGGGACACACATTTTAGAATGAAGAATTCGGAAAGGGGACGCTGTGCAATGGTAGAAGAAAACAATAAATCAAAACAATATTTGACTGAAAATGAGCTGACTCAACTCATTTGTGAACTGCTCGCCGAAAACAGTGAGAAGCGACGACTCCACGTACCACACTCAAAGACACTGCTTGTTCCATTCCTGGTCCATCTTAGGTTGCAGTTTTCAATGAAAAAGGGCTCCAGTGACCCCAGAAATACATGGGACACTCTGAAGAAAGTATTGCATTGCTGTTGACATTCAATGTTGAAACATTTCTGTACATTATAATCTTGTTTTAGAACATGATATTGTTCTCTGGACGCCCTCCCCCCACCAAGTTCTACCCCCACTTGGTGTCTCAAATGAAACAAATAAAATAATAATCACCGAGCGAGTTGGCCGTGTGGTTAGTGTCACGTAGCTGTGAGCTTGCACTCGGGAGATGTGCGTTAGATTCCCAGCGTCGGCAGGTCTGAATTGGTACACCAGGAAAATGCTGGGACTGTGACCACGGCCACTTTGTTCATACCTTCGCGTCGTGTGACGTCATTTACGCTGCCTGCAAGTCAATTACTCCTAAAGATAACAGAGAAATACCCCCTTTGGATGGCGGTGGTAGAATAACACACCTGGTATCCCCTGCCTGCCATATGAGGCGACTAAAAGGGGCCCCAGGACCTCTCAAGTAGGGAGCTTGGGTTGGCCCTCGGCTGAGTCCTGGCATGGCTTCCAATTGTGCCAGGCTCCTCACTTGGTCAACTCTTGTTCTTTTCCAACCCCCACGGTCTTACTTTCCGAGAGCTAGAGAGTCTTTCATTTTCACGCCCTTCGTGGCCCTTGTCTTTGTCTGGCCGATACTTTCATCTTTCGAAGGGACGGATCCCCTCCATTTTTTCCTGTGATTAGTATTATATAGAGGTGGTTCCCCAGTTGTACTTCCTCTTAAAACAATAATCACAACCACCTGGTAGAGAAACGCATGTCTTTTGGTCGATTTGTGGCTTAGTTTTAATTAATTATGGCAACGAAACAGCAAATATGTCGGTAGCTACGACACGTGCCTACGGCGGCGCACAAGTAAGTGACTTGATACAGACGTCTAGTTTCATGCGAAATTCGAACCATTTCCACCTTAACTTCTACACGTGAATCGCGGACCCATCAACTGGGTTAGACCTCACAGATTTCAATAAAACTCGGGGGAATTAACATTTGCTAAATGTAATGGTAGTGATAACTTTGCCGTGGAAAACTGATGGGCCACTCGAAGCAATGTGGCTACTTCTACCCCAATGCAGCCCTTGTAAGAAGACGAGCAGATGAGAGTCCCCTGGTATTTGAAGGTGCTCAAATACGTCAATGTCCTGTTGGTAAATTTACTGGCACGTAAAAGAACTCTTGCAGGACAAAATTCCGGCACTTCGGCATCTCCGAAAACCGTTAAAGTAGGAGCAATAAAATGAACTCGCTTTGTCGGGCCTCTCCCTGTACGACCACACACCCTGGTGGCTAATGGGTACCCAAGTAATAAACAATTACACCATTTTATAATATAATAGCTTACCATGTTTTTTCAACACAAACGCGCGCGGTGGAATGCAAAGTAGTATGAACTTGATTTTTATCGCGGCGTTCGTTTAAAAAGCCCTCATGAAGGCAGAGGTGTGGCACGAACTCTTATCTGTGATTGGTGAACAAGCGAGGTGTGTTGCGAGGTCAACCTGTCCACTTGTAAACAACTGCGTATAAGTATGTGGAAAACTCGCTTGGCCTCCTTAATGACCGTCAGTTTTATGACGCAGTGAACACAGCTCCAGGGGGCCTTGTGTCTCCCCGGGACTCGATTGCACTTCAGGATTTCCGGCTTTATAACTCCCACTTATTTTCCCGAATTCCCGATTAACATGGTAAGCTTTCGGGTTTCTGGCGTGTCTCGACTGTTAACGAGGACATTATTTTACTGTTCATTCATGTCTGTAGCAGTGCTGTAGAGCCTCCACAGTTTTTGAGCCAAAATACCTCGTTTTGTATTTAAAAAGTCTGAAGAAAATTAGTTTTAAATTCAGTATATCTTGTTTTTAATGTGTTTACCCTCCAGGGTTGGTTTTTCCCTCGGACTCAGCGAGGGATCCCACCTCTACCGCCTCAGGGGCAGTGTCCTGGAGCTTCAGATTTTGGTTCGGGGATACAACTGGGGAGGGTGACTATTACCTCGTCCAGGCGGCCTCACCTGCTATGCTGAACAGGGGCCTTGTCGGAGAGTGGGAAAATTGGAAGGGATAGACTAGGAAGAAGGAAGGAAGCGCCCGTGGCCTCAAGTTAGGTACCATCCCGGCATTTGCCTGGAGGAGAAGTGATAAACCACGAAAGCCACTTCCAGGATGGCTGAGGTGGGAATCGAACCCATCTGTACTCAGTTGACCTCCCGAGGCTGAGTGGACCCCGTTCCAGCCCTCGTACCACTTTTCAAATTTTCGTCGCAGAGCTGGGAATCGAACCCGGGCCTCTGGGGGTGGCAGCTAATCACGCTAACCACTACACTACAGACTTGAGAAGTGAAACAACACCGGTATTTCTTTGAAGCAGATCACTAGTAACTGTTTCACCCTCTCTGCGTGTTGTGCCCAGATCTGCCTTTCGTCTCGTCTTTGGCTTGTAATGTAGCTGTTCCACCGAATAACGAATTTTCTGTCATTTTTAATCCTACCAGGTTTTTTCAGTTTCTTTAAACCAGTTGGGTTCTGTTTTGCGGTTACGGAAAAGTTAAAGATTTGTTTGGTTAATGTGTTAGAGTTCATTCTGAGGAGATGACCGTAAAAATATATCCTATTTCGCACAGTAGGTATCTGACAGTTTTTCAATTTTCTTGATTCTTCTTATTATCCTAAAATTTTGGTTCTACGATCTTTCTTTTAGCTCGAGTTTCTCCCATGCTTAGTGTTTCTGCTGTTGTATAATGTTTATTGTAGATCCCGATGTTAGCCAGTTCAAGTTTATTTTTCCTTTTATTACACTTACATTTCATTATTATTATGTCAAGAAATTTTCTTACAAATAATAATTTAAATATTTTTTGTAATTCTACGAGTATAAGTATCAATAATATGCGATAATCACAACATTTACATTGTGTAAGTCGAATTTTTTGAGATGCTGAGAATGAACTGATAGTAAATAGATTTTTGGTCCATCAGCATTAAGAACATAATAGAAAAATACGCCAATATTCCGTAGTGTTTTCTAACAGCAATCACATGCAAAGGGCCTCAAAACTCCCCATTTTGTTTTCAATTATGAAGTGTCCCATGCCACCGCGGTCTACAAGTCGGCTGTGTGGTTGGAGACGTGGCTTGTTAAAAACGTCGGCAAACTTTCCGTTTAAAGTAGACTTTTGCTCCAAGTGGTATGAACATTGTGCAGTATAGCGTCGAATATTTTGGACATACGGCACAGTAACTGAGATTTTGTTTCCTTGTGAAACTCGTAATTTTCGTTGCCTGTCAGGAAAATACATGGACGGTATGCTAGCCGACCTTCCTTGTTCTCTGGTGATCCCGACAGTCTTTCAGTTCCACACCGTAGCAAGTGTCGGGCCATGACGTGCTCCCCAGAACACTCCGGTCGTGGAACAGCCGCATTGACCTGGACCCAAGAGGGGGCAGCGGACTAATGTTGTGTGCTAAAAAATGTTTTAACAAATCATTAGCTGAAGGTAAGGTTATCGATCCATAAGGCCTTTACAGGAGACATAAACAACTACAGACCGATCTCTATCGTTCCCATTTTAGCTAAAATATTAGACAACTTGTTGAAGTAAGATTATTAAAATTCGTTCTTGAGAATAATTACTTTTATTAGTATTAATATGGCTTTATTCCAAATTCCAGGACATGCAGTGCTGTTGAGGATATTATCATTAAATTGCAGGAAGCACATTAGCTTTTGACGCAGCTGATCACGAGATCATGACCAGAAAACTGAAAGAAGAGTTGTAGCGATGAACTCATTGACCGATCACGGTTTCATATAAAAGTGCAAAACGATTCTACAGAAATCTGGCTTAAGTGTGGAATGTCACTTGCAACTGCATGTAGTCCGAATGTATCTCCGCAAGTGAAGCCAAGATATTTGAAATGGTCCACAATTGTAGGCTTTGTCCCGTCGTTGTAATTCTCCCTTTCGTTTATCGTTCCTGCTCGCCCAATCTGCAGTTGCCCATAATCTCGGGATATTAGAACCATGTCATTTCACGTGATCGATCTTTATACTCAGCTAGACTTGAAACTAATAAAGAGTTCTGTGAATTTGTAGATCAGGAGGTACACGGACGTTTTCTTTGTATGCTTTTGCCTCTAAAACCCTATTTTGAATTCCAGGATAAGTGCCGACATTCTTCGAAAACCTTTCACTTAGCTGCCCTAAGATCAGAGGACCGAACAGATAACGTTCTTGAAGTAATTAGTGTCTTGCGTAATTTGAAGTAAAATTTGACTTCAGAGCGGACTGACTGTTAGAAACATTGTAGCACAGGGTCGAGCTCGTATTCTACATGTTATAAACTTCGTATCAAAATGTTGGCATCATCGTGCACTTTATACAGAGACTGAAATTTACAGTACCGAGCAAGTTGGCCGCGCGGTTTGGGTCACATAGCTATGAGCTTGTATTCAGGAGACGATGGGTTCGAACCACACTCTCGGCAGCCCTATTTTACACGAGGCAATTGCTGGGGTTGTAGCCTGTCTCAAGGCCACGGCACTCTTCTATCCCACAGTGACCTGCCTCTGTCGGCGCGACGTAAAACAAGTATCAAAATAGTTTATTTAATTATTCATACCGTACTAGTTCTTTCAGTTTCAATATATTTTCATTTTTGTGAAGTGATGTTAACAGTGTTTTGCCATTCTTAGTAATGTCATAAAGTTCTCTGCATCCATTACAGAAATGATCAAGTCAAGAGAACGGCTCATTCGCCAGGATAGGCAAACCGAGAACTGCAAACAATAAAATAAAATAAAATAAAATAAAATAAAATAAAATAAAATAAAATAAAAACAATTTTAAACATCTAGGGACTCACGCCAGATAAAGAAACCCAGGAGTGAAGAAATCTGTTCTCTTTGAAAGAAGCTCTTGGTTCTTATCAGAGGTGGAAACACTGGCGTATTTCTCTCGAGGTTCAAAATACGGGACCGGATAGAAGGACGCGGGACATTACCGAAGAGGTAGAGTGTACGAGCAGCTATGGCACTCTTCCAAATTGGACGGCGATCATGCCCCTGCACCTAGCAACCAACCAGTCCTTCACGTGATGCGCGTCTTGTGACCTTAACGCGCGAGCGATCAAATATTCTATCAAGTTGTTTGTAAATGAAGAAAATAACAGGAATTAGGCGACAACACGGTAATTAGCACAGGATTACACTGTAATAACTAAGAAAAGGCAGCGTAGTTCACGGCGCATTATTTTAAACGAGATAATGTGTTCGGTTCGAATCCCGTAGTAGAAAACATTTTCACAGTCAGTAAATAGCGTGCCCTCGTGAGAGGACACGTTAAGTCGGCTGTCCTGAGAATGGTTTTCCGTGGTTTTCCATTCTCCTTCACTATGGCGAATGCCGGGACAGTTTCTAGTATAATCCAAGGCCGCCAAACGCCCACTGCACTGCCGTCTAGTTAAAGCGGAACGTCGAAACTAACGAGCACGCAACGTCTTGCCTGTTTCAGTTTGGTGTCCTCCAAGTTTCTTTCGAAGAAGATCACATCTAAGCGTTTTACTTTTCTGTATCCCAAACGGATGACCCTGTATTTTTCGAGATGTACTGACCCGCAGCAGAGCGAGAATGCCTTGACAATATTGAACCTTACCGGCCAAAGTTCTAAGCTGTTGGCTGCCCGTCCTCCACCGCTGACGAGATGTGTTTGTTTTGCAGCTGTGCCAATAAAATGCGAACAAATCGTAAGATGCTGCACAGCCGATTATCATGTTCTTATTATTGCAGCCAATCGAATTTTTACTCAGTTCTTTGCGCCACTCGCCGTAACTTTCTCAAGCAAGTAGTTGAAGAGAACACCTTCTCACTCCTCCTTGGATGTTTATGATGGCTCTTGTTTTATTGTCCGAGCCATATTCTTCAGAAGTTGCTTCGATCAGTCTTAAAATTAATGAAGGTGCACTACGGTCAAGAGCAAGTATTTACTTTCAGTAATAACTACTTACACCTTTCTTGTTAATGTATCAATAAAGAACAGAATCACTTTCAGCATTCTGACTTTGTTTCTTGGTTCCTAAAGCGCACCCATCTTACGTCAACAGGGTCCTACAAAGGCCACCACGACATAACGCAGTGGATGAATTGCACATATCTATAAGCAAGGCAGCCTAAGGTGCAGCAAAGATAATGCAGCTGATCAACAGTATTCAGTAAGAAGGAAGTCAGGTCCCAGACGAAACTGTCTTTACATCGGTCTGTTTTCGGACCAACTTTCCTATACGTGACTGTAAGGTGGGTGAACTCAGGCTATCTTATTCATAAACTACAGGCAATAGACATTAAAAAAAAGCGAGAATCATCGCCGGCACAAACAGGTCGGAACAATAGCAGGAATGTATAGCTTAGTGTCCGAGAACATGTGCGGGTCTTTTCATTTGACGCCCGTGTGCAACCTGCGCGTCGTGATGAGGATGAAATGATGATAAAAACGTGCCAGGAGAATTAACCAATGATGGTTAAAATTCCTGACCCTGCCGGCAATCGAATACAGAACCCCTGTGGCCAAATGCCAGCACATTAACGATTTAGCCATGGAACCGGACAATGGCAGGAGATAAAGGTAAGTTAGGAATAAGCTCGAATGACCAAGCAGCACCGATATACCGGCGTCGGAGGTGGGGTCATGCGAGGAGATAGGATATTTAGAAGAAAATAAACAATCGAGTTCGATAGCTGCAGTCGCTTAAGTGCAGCCAGTATTCGGGAGATCGTGGGTTCGAACCCCACTGTCGGCAACCCTGAAGATGGTTTTCCGTTGTTTCCCATTTTCACACCAGCAAAATGCTGGGGGTTTACCTTAATTAAGGCCACGGCCGCTTCCTTTCCACTCGTAGCCCTTTCCTGTCTCATCGTCGCCGTAAGACCTATTTGTGTCGGGGCGACATAAAGCAAAATAGAAAAAAAAAATTAAAAGAAACACGACCGTGGAGGGTAAGAGCAGTAGAAGGTGACCAAGACGACTGAATTTGTAATGATTTCAAGATTAGCTGTATGGAACTAAAAGAGAGCACAGAGTTAGTTACAAATAGAGGATTGTCGAGGCTTGCAGAAAGCCGTGACATCCATGTCAAGATGTGTGCATATGTCGTAAGTGCAGGGACAGGAGTTAGTTCTTCGGCAAGAATGATGATGCACATTCAAAGTGGAGAATAAACTGGGATTTATGACAATAAAAGATATGTTTTTCTCTCACTGGTTCGAACTGACGTAAAAATATTTGTTTGCCGCGATGTGCCCCTGAGCTGCTGGCTAGTTTCGAGGTCAGCCGCTTGTTGTCGCCATGGAAACGACTTGTTCATGATCCTGACGTTTGATCGCAGTGCTTGGAACATTCCGCGACCACGTTTACTCACATATTTCACCGGAGGCTGAATGTCACTGGCGTAGAGAGAGGATCAGCCGTTGTCGGTACTAACAACTTAAAAACTTACGCCGAAATGTTAAATTAACGTAGCGACAAAGAATCTACTGCAAGGCTCAATAGGGCCATACATAATTCTCCATATTTGTACTGCTTGAATGAAAGGAAAACACTTCGGATTGTGATGCGCGGGGATATTTTCCTGTCGAGGCCTCAGAATTGGGAATGTAACCGTGTGTTGACAAATGTCAAGTAATGAGGAAAAGGGCAGTTAGCAAGGGATTACTCAGTAGGGGGCCGGAACGTGACCACCGAGATAACGGGGGCCACAGAAAAAACAGTTGCAACCTTACAACATCGTGTCAGCTTTTGCACATCGGTTCGAGGGAACAACAATTAGTACGTTTACATGGAGGATTCAGGTTTCCCGTACTGAAAACGTCATGTAAACGGAAACTGACTCTCAAGGTCGATACAGTAAAATCTGGGATCGTATCGTACTGGGTTCGAATTGAGTTCCGTGTAAACGCGGATCGTATTGAAAACGACTGCGCACAAACTCCATGTTTTTCTGAGGAAATCATCATCATCATCAAAGTTCTGTCGAAATAACAAATGTAATGAGCCAGTAAATATATTTACCTGTATAAATGATCAACAAGTGTCATCACGATAACCTTCTGTTGGGGGTAAAATTTGCGTTCCACGTATTGCATCAATTACATTTGGAATACCACACATACTTACAAACTGAAAGTTATCTCCTGGGCTTCTGCTGCATTTGGCGTTTTAATTTCTAAGAGGTCATACGGTGATGTTGCCTGGCGGATTCAAGTGATCGGGGATCGTATTCAATACGGCAAGTGTACTCAAATCAATTTCAATTCCCATGTAAACGTACTAAATGTCCTAGGGATCCTGGGGTGCTGTGTTTAAGTTGCAGCGTTGGGAAGACTGTGACAAGATTGTGAGCTGCACTAGTTCCTCACTTTGTGCCATTATAATTAACTTTTATTTAAAGATGGACAGGTTTGTCACAAAGAAACCAAAACTAAATGCATCCTCGGTAAGTTATGAAAAAGGGTTTTTTATTCTGCCAGTAGCAAGACAGATCGCGGATGCATGTCTAAGTTATTTAAATAGGTAGGCCTATATATTTTGCCAAATTGAAACGTCAAATGGCACCATCAAAAGAGCGGGTAACTATTTTGTCATTAGCGGACGTGATAACTCAGTTTCAATGGTTTCGTCTTCTCATCAAGATGGCCGAGGCTTGAATCGCAGTCGATTCAAAATGGGAAGTCAAGTTCTTCTTCTACTGCTGCTCTTCCCACGCCTGTGGGGTCACGTCTGCGAACTGTGTTGCACATGCGAATTTAGCCCTGTTTTACGGCCGGATGCCCTTCCTGACGCCAACCATATATGGAAGGATGTAATCACTATTGCGTGTTTCTGTGGTGGTTGGTAGTGTGGTGTGTTGTCTGCATATGAAGAAGAAAGTGTTTGAACAAACACAAACATCCAGTCCCCGAGCCAGAAGAATTTATCAAACCCGGCACCCTCTGAACCGAATGCTTCAACACTGACCATTCAGCCATGAGTCGGACTTAAAACACTAGATCCCGTCCCTTACCTTTCTTTAGTACTTTTGAACCATAACTACATTATTTATAGTGGTGTATTTTGAGTATCCAACCATTCTTCGGCTTACCTTGTACCTTAAATGGGGAGTGGATGCAGTGGCGTACCCACAAAATAATTTCAATGGGTGGGCAGTAGCGTGGATACAACTTTTCCTTGGAAGGGGTGGTGAAAAGATTTTTTTATTTAGAATTTGCTTTACGTCGCATCGTAAATCTTATGGCGACGATGGGACAGGAAAGGGCTAGGAGTGGGAAGGAAGCGGCCGTGGCCTTAATTAAGGTACAGCTCCGGCATTTGCCTGGTGTGAAAATGAGCTGCCGGCAGTGGGGTTCGAACCTACTATCTCCCGAATACTGGATACTGGCCGCACTTAAGCTAGGAGTGGGAACGGAGCGGCCGTGGCCTTAATTAGGTACAGCCCCAGCATTTGCCTGGTGTGAAAATGGGAAACCACGGAAAACCATCTTCAGGGCTGCCGACAGTGGGATTCGAACCCACTATCTCCCGAATACTGGATACTGGCCGCAATTAAGCGACTGCAGCTATCGAGCTCGGTGATTTTTATTCAATTCTCTTCAGCCATTCTCTCGTGATGCGTGTACGTACACACAGACAAGAGATTACGGAAAATTATAAAGAGCATTTCCATGTTACAGAAATACCATTCTTTGTAAATTCTGAGCAGAACTCTTATATTTAGATTAAATCCATTAGCAGTCACTATTTTTATTAAATCTTCTTCACAACGCGTTTCAGAGTCTAGGTTCCATCGTCAGGAGGCGAAATGTGACATTCAATTGTTGCTCTACCCCATACACTATGAAAATGCGGTTAACCACACGACCTGTTAACTTGGGAGCGTGGGTTGGCGACCACGGGGCCCTTAGCTGAATTATCGCATTGCTTGCACTTACTTGTGCCAGGCTCCTCATTTTCATCTATTCTGTCTGGCCTCCCTTGGTCAACTCCTGTTCTTTCCTGACCCCGACCCTATTACCTTCCGAGGGCTAGGGAGTCTTTCATTTTCACGCCCTTGTTGGCGCTTGTCTTTCTTTGGCCGATGCCTTCATTTTTTGAAGTGTTGGAACCCTTCAACTTTTCCTTCTCATTACTGTTAATAGAGGATGGTTGCCATTGTACCACCACCATCTCTTTCGGAGGCTCTTTTCGATGGCTATGGCGGATACCGTAGCCTACGTTGTCAACCTTGTTGAGTGCATTCTGAGGTCGTCTCTAAGCGGGAAGTGACTTACAGTACCGGTACTTGTTCAAATGAAATGCCGTATGGCTTTTAGCGCCGGGAGTGTCCGAGGACATGTTCGGCTCGCCTAATGCAGGTCTTCTGATCTGAAGCCCATAGGCGACCTGCGCGTCTTGATGAGGATGAAATGATGATGAAGACAAGACATACTCCCAGCCCCCGTGCCAGCGAAATTAACCAATTATGGTTAAAATTCCCGACCCTGCCAGAAATCGAACCCGGGACCCCTGTGACCAAAGGCCAGCACGCTAACCACTTAGCCATGGAGCCGGACACCTATTTATTGAAATCCCCGAAGTTACTGAAGGACATTTTCTCTTCCCAGGAGTACGAACTATGAGAGTGTAAAATGTACTGTGTTCAGCTATTGTTTGTATTCTCAGTGAACGAGCAAAACGTGTTGTCAGGCTTTCATTTTTAAAGTTCAGCACGGTGATGTGTTAGATCGGCCTTCACGCACAACCGTCGAGAGTTCTTTACACCATACAACAGTTATTTATCACAAAAGTGTCATTTTTAGATGTGATTACGTAGGCGGAGACAAGGAGACGTTACTCACCCCGACTGGTGTCTTGTGCTCTTCACCTGCCATTGTGCTCACAATGAAGAAGACTCGGACGCGGAACCTTACTCTATATATAATGAGGAAGACACGGATTTTCCTGGTCACCTTCCCAGTGGACTTTCCTTGTACTATCTAATCTGCTCGGCAAGGTGTTCATAGAACGAGGTCACCCTACTGATAGCTTGTGACAGGAATGTGGAAGTTGGTGCTGTCATCCTGCTGAAACTGTCTTCCTATAAAATCTCATAATCTTCCGTTTTTCGACCATTAAAATCTCGAAAGAGAGTCGCACACCACTGCAATTCTTGTCCAGTTGTCGATATGCATTGATCATGAATTTTCGGTCCGTGTAGGTTCTGTTCCTGTCCCCTGGACCGGTTTCATCATAGTACTTAACAAGCTCTCAAATCATTTTAACAACCGATTTAACAAAATTTGCGTTTTATCAACAACTGTTCGTGTTAAAGTTAACATCCCCGTTTCCCGTGTTAAATGACTAAAATTAGTGCGAACATTTAGCAACCTGTTCCAAAATGGCCGCTGTGAACCGTCCTTTGGATGTGGAATTGCTCTATTTAGACCTTTTAAACAATTTCTTCAATGATACACGAAAAGAGGCGTTGCTAAGGTTGTTCACGCAGTTACAATACGTTACAGTACGAAGAGAAACTTACCTCTTTCTCCAATGTTGCAGGTACAAGAATTCCTGCCAACTGATTCTTTTCACACAATAGTCGGAAACAATGCTGGAATTTCTGAAGCCACAGTTATAAGAGTTACTAGTCGACTTTCTGCAGCAATAGCATCCATGAGAAGAAGGTATGTAACATTCCCTTCAGTAGAAGAACGTCAGCAAATTAAATAAGCCGCTTTCCTGGGGTTTTAGATGCAGTAGATTGTACACTCATAAGAATTCGATCACCTGGAGGCCAGAAGGCCGAAATATATCGTAATCGGAAGGGATACTTTTCAGTTAGTGTTAGAAAAACGTGTACTTAACGAAGAGAAAGTAAATGAAATCGCAGAAAGAGTAGCACATGTGCCTACAAAATCCCTAAGACGACTTGGACAAGAAAAGCTCAGCATCATCCGGGAGATAGTAGGTTCGAATCCCACTATCGGCAGCCCTGAAAATGGTTTTCCGTGGTTTCCCATTTTCACACCAGGCAAATGCTGGGGCTGTACCTTAATTAAGGCCACGGCCGCTTCCTTCCAACTCCCAGGCCTTTCCTATCCCATCGTCGCCATAAGACCTATCTGTGTTGGTGCGACGTAAAGCCCATAGCAAAAAAAAAAAAAAAAAAGCTCAGCATGACGGGGTCAAAAGGCACGAGCTTATTTTGTTAACTTTACTTGTTGTCTCGTGTCATGCACGGATAAAGTGAGCAAAGTGCTGTGGAGCGGGCAGTGATGAGTCAAAGGGAGGCAGATAAGCCGGGCGCGGGCCAGCCGATGAGAGAAACGCACTGCATAGTTGCTAGGATGTCAGGTTCTGTATACGACAGTACAATATTTAATAACTTTCATAACAGAGAACAGTTTGAAGTGGGGACAATTAACGAAGGGATTTTGGTAGTTGATAGTAAGGAAGTATTTTTTAACCCCATACTTACATCCTGAAGGAAGACCTCAAAACCGTTACATATCAGGACACTGAATTGCGTGGAAAGGAGGATAGGGGTCTGGAAAAGATGATTTCCTGTTCTTAGCTTGGGATTCACGTGACCAATTCGATTAATGATTGCTTTTCGAACGAGGAAAAATTAGAACCTCAATTCTTTTCGTTTCACGCGCGGTGTTTAACACCTGTGCTGTATTCAAACAAAAGCGCATTGGAGCGCGCACTAAAACAGCATGTTTATACCACTGCCTCCTTGATTCGCACCAGTTCGCAGTTACCAGTCAACATTTCTCAGGAAAAAAATTAAGAAACGCGTGAAACCTAACACGTTATTCAATTTTTAACTCTGCATTAACTATTATTGTTAGTGTGTTGATGAACCCGGACCCTATGTTTGTTGATTGCATGTTTTTTAGTCGCGTAAATGCTTGGTTTGTCCCCGTGGTTTTAACATAAAATGGATAGATAATATTTATCAGGTTCTCAAAAGACAAAGCGCAAGAAGAAACTGAAGAAACAAAGAAAGAAAGGGCGTTAAAGAGAACGCTAGATGATAACGTGCCTGTGAATGAACAATATGTACAGGGAACACAAGTGTAGAGTAATAAAATTCTCAACAGCTGAGTGTAGCGAAAATTCGATCGTTATCGTTTTAAATAAGAAGGGTATAGCCTACAGTTAGAAGGTAGCGCGGGATTTCCACACGAGTGTTGTTTAATGACAATTATACCCACTTCAGCTAATTTTCAACTCCGCAGAAAGGAAGAAAGACTATCACAAGACTGAAGTGATCCAGGAAATTGCCCAGATGTTATAGACAAACATTTTAGAATAAAATCAGGGCCGGCAACAAGGGGAGGGGCAAAGGGGTCAAATGCCCAGGGGCCCGAACCCAAAAACATGAATTATATACCAACTTTACACCAAGATTACATCAATTTTGAACCATTATATTTGTGGGGTAAGCACGAAGCAAACTAATCCTTGGTGTAACTTTGCAGCATTTAGTTTGGTTCAATAACGAAGGTTTGGTGTGTTTTTGCCGTGAACTTGTTGCACAAATTGTCTGATTAATGTTTGATTGTTTGCTGTAAAACGTCAGTAAGTTAATTATGGTGCACGTTTCGAGCATTTTTCATTGCTTGCGTCCATTGCCGCTTTTGCACCAAATGAACCCCACGTTTGCATCGGTTGGTGCAAACTTCGCCACCAGGGGGGGATTTAGGTGCCCAGACCCCTCAGTTGCCCAGCGAACCAAGAATCCTGTCACCGGGCATGGAGTTAGTTAAGGAAGACCCTGTACATGTGTGAGCTAAGAACGTGATATTTCCTACAAACAAAGAAACTGGACGTTTTTCTAGTGTGTATGACTGTTTGACCGGCGTAAAGTGTAATTTGCTTATATATAAGAAGGAAAAGATGTAGTTTTTGAAACTATGTTAATGGTGGCAAATCATCTTAACATCTAGTACTGCGGATAGATTCGGTGAGATTGATCTGAGCCTTCAACTCCCTCTGGCCGTAACGTTCTGCCTGTTGCTATGTCTCGTGACGCAGGCCAGACCGTGATCGAAGTCGCCGTCTCATCCACAGCGTGTGGGTGGGGTTGTGCTGCAATAGCACTCTCTCGCTCAGTGGGGAAAGCAACGGCGAACTACCTTACCTAGTACGCCACCCTCGGTTTATGAGGTCTCCCTGTAACACCATAACCTCTGTAGTAGTATTCGAGGATCCATCGAACCTTCGGGCTCAGTGGCTCAGATGGTTAAGGCGCTGCCCTTCTGACCCCAACTTGGCAGGTTCGATCCTGGCTCAGTCCAATGGTATTTGAAGGTGCTCAAATACGTCAGCCTCGCGTCGATAGATTTTCTGTACGTAAAGAACTCCTGCGGGACAAAATTCTGGCACCTCGGCGTCTTCAAAACCGAAAAGTAGTTAGTGCGATGTAAAGCCAATAACATTGTTATTATTATTATTATTATTATTATTATTATTATTATTATTATTATTATTATTGCGTCTGTGATGTAGTGATTACCTGACACTCCCGGAGGCCCGGATTCGATTCCCAGTTCAGCCACAACATTTGGCATGGCGTACGAGCGTTGGAACGGGGTCCACTCAGCCTCGCGAGGTAAACTCAGTAGAGGGGGGTCCGATTCCCACCTCAGCCATCCTTGAAGCGGTTTTCCTCCAGGCACATGCCGGGATGGTACCTCACTCAAGGCCACGGTCGCTTGCTTGCCTATCCCTTGCACAAGGCCCCTGTTCAGCATAGCAGGTGAGGCCGCCTGGGCGAGGTACTGGTCCTCCCGAGTTGTATACCCGACCCAAAGTCTCACGCTCCAGGTCACTGCCCTTGAGCAAGTAGAGGTGAGTTCAAGGGAAAAACCAACCCTGGAGGGTTCAATGATATGGACAAACTTCTGAATAAAAGTTGATCGTCAGTTTCGAAATTACCCCCGGAGGCCCATGTTTGATTCCCAGCTCTGCCACTTAAAAGTAGCACGAGGGCTGGAACGGGGTCAACTGAATAGAGGGGGTCCGATTCCCATCTCACCCATCGTCGAAGTGGTCTTCCGTCGTTTCCCACTTCTCTTCCAGGCAAATGGTACCTAACGTAAGGTTATGGCCGCTTGCTTTCCAATCTTCCCATCCCCCACGAGGCTCCTGTTCAGCATAGCAGACCGCCTGGGTGAGGAACTGGTCCTCCTCCTAAGTTGTATCGCCGACCCAAAGTCTCCCGCTCCAGGACACTGCCCTTGGCTGAGTCCGAGGGAAAACCAACCCTGGAGTGTTCAGAAAGAAAGATTTGAAATTTAGAATTTAGAATAACGCTGTGTTTTAGTTCTTCATTTTGCGTGCCGGTGAATCAGTCAGCTAAGCACTACTCCAATACCTCGCAATACAGCGGGTTGCACACAGTCGACGGGCAATATCTGTACATAAAGTTATCGATGTAGCTAAACAGCACTTCGCTGTTGTCCTGGAATAAGTAAGGTCGTGTGGGTGAGCGCTCTCTGATGTGTGGAATCTGCCCCTTCTTACCGTGTGTTGAGCGACATTAACTAACCATTCAAAAATCCCGATTAGAATTTACAGTTCATAATGAATAAAGTGAAATGGCGTATGGCTTTCAGTGGCAGGAGTGTCCGAGGATATGTTCGGCTCGCCAGGTGCAGGTCTTTTGATTTAACTCCCGCAGGTGTCCTGCGCGTCATGATGAGGATGAAATGATGATGAAGACGACACATATATCCAGACCTCGTGCCAGCAAAATTAAGCAATGGTGGTTAAAATTACCGACCCTGCCGAGAATTGAACCCGGGACCCCTGTGACCAAAGGCCAGCACGCTAGCCATTTAGTCACAGAGCGGGACAGAATTCATAAAAATCTGTAGTTTGTGGATAGTGTCTCACTCCATGACTTATGTTAATGCTTTTTATAACCTAACGCTGCATCAGCAGATCACGCATAAGTTATTCGCATCCCGGAGTCGGAGTTTGCGAGTTTTATTACGTTCTGTTCAACTATTTTTCTTCTGCCGCCTGAGCTACTCAGACTATTGGGCAGATGACTATACAGTTTTTCAAGACTCAAAAGATCTGAACAGAGAAGTAATTTTAAGATAGGAAAGGTAAACGAATAGACTTGAGTTTTCAAAAATATCGGACGTGAGACCCACTTAATCCCTAAACATATTTTCAAAATGCCGCCCTTCTCATAAAATAGCATCTCCCTGCTCGCCCTTCCCTTGCAGCGGTTCTGTGTATTTCTTGTTACTAAGGAGGGACATGTGAGAATCCACGTGCTTAACGGTGCACTATCGTTGACGATGGGAAAGTCGAGGACCAGTAGCGACAATGGCCTTAATTGAGATTAACAGTGTGAAAATGGGAAATAATGGAAAGCCATTTTAGGAGTGCCGAGGGGAGAGCCTCCTTCTCCGTGCATCTCCTTCACCGTAACAAATCTTCCGCACTGAGGGATGGCGTCACCATCTAAGAGGCTTGCCTGCCCCTTTCAAAGGAGGGACGAAAACATTTTAGTATTAGTGTAGGTGTGTTAAGTCACCAGGTTTTGGAGTTTGTCTGAATGGGTTTTATGAAAATACAGTAGAAGTCCGTTATAGCGAGAATTCATAACAGAGGAAAATCACTCGCTATAGCGGATTTTCGTTATATTTGATTGTTGTATAAAAATAGGAGAACTCCCCATACACATTAAAATCGGTATGAAACGGCAATCAGTTTGTTCAGAACTTGTGTTTCCGCGGATGATATCCACACTACGACTTACTTGTTTGTTATTTTTAGAAATGCGATACTACGTGAAAGTGTATGTTTAATTTCATTCTGAAAAATTACAGTTCCGTATTTCTCCAAATCCAAGGCGATCTCCAGTTTTTTCTTCAAAAATTTAAATCAGGCTCAAAAAGTGCTTTGTAAAATCACATGAATGCGTTTGTTGTACAGTACGCATTTTTATACTATTTTAGACGCCGAACATTGGCTTTCGTTATGCCGCACTTTTTGCGGCTGCACAAATATTCTTAATTTCCGCGGGTTTAATGACCATTAATTTAACATTGGCATCATAATACTGAAGAGAACCCGTTGAAAATTATCCGGTAATACCTGTTCAGTGCGTCCCTACAATACGACGATCTCGCTGTCTATAAAACTGTTACTTTTACTCAGCGTCAGATATAAGCGGCACGTCTCGCTGCGGGTTCGGCCAACTTCAGCGGCCTAAGGTCAACGAACGATTTTATTGCGCCACGGTATGGCCTTTCTGCTCTTGCGTTTTTCGTGCACATACCGGTACCTCACAATTTCATTTTCGACTTCTTTAAAGCATCCATGTTGCGGACCACTGAATTGCATTTTTTTGTATCTTTGTCTTCACGCTGACACGAAATATTGGCTTTAGTTAGGCCTATGCCGTATTTTCTTGCGGCTGCACAATTGTTCTACATTTCCGAGTGTTTAATAACCATTAACTTAAAATTGGCATCATAATATCGACAAGAACCATTGACAATTTGCCGGAAATACTTGTTCCACGTATCTTTACAATACGACTATCCATCACGAAAATGTTCCTGCTGTCTATAAAACTTTTTTACTAAGCGCTAGGTACAGCAGACGTGTTATGACTCTGCCACTGAGTAGCCGTGGCCTGAAGGCTCGCATGTTTTGATGCCATTCTGCAGATTTGAGAAACTTTTTTTAAAGGCTAATAGAACGTCATTCTCTCTTCACTACTTCCCGAGATCCAGTGACGCTACACACAGGCACTGTACAACCGGTTGTCACGGCTAGCGATGTATAATAAAGAGTCGGTCGTTGTTTGTCAACGAGTTTTGTGTGTGCGTGCGCGTGCGGGGTGGAAAGAAGCAGCGTCGTTACTGCGGTAGTTGCTAGTGGTATTCGTTACTATTATGCCGCGAATGCAAGAAAACCCTTGATTTTTTGCATGAGATTCTGAGAAAAAACGTCGTCTTGGATTCGGAAAAATACGGTACCGGTATCACTCCAGAATTTTCTTCTTCAGATGGCGTTACTTAACCTTACCGTATATGTGTCATGAAGACATAATTGAAACGCATGTAGAGATAAGAGTTATCCTGGCTAAAATTTACGTGTGAATAGCCTTTCCGAAATTTAACTAGACGCGAGAAAATATGAACTATCCTCTGAAATCAGTGATGTATTCTGCCATATCTTGAGGTGTTTCACATTCTTAATTCCAGTATATAACATTCAAATTAAGAGATCGTTTACTTCAGCCGAGTTAACAACTGCTGTCGGCCATGGTTATTTACGCATTTTTTTTATCGAAAGCTTGTTATCCCCTTCCATTTCGATATCTTTAGAGAATAGCAGTCGTTGGGTATTACTAATCGACTGTCCGGCTTCATGGCTAAGTGGTTAGGTTGCTGGCCTTTGGTCACAGGGGTCCCGGGTTCGATTCCCGGCAGGGTCAGGAATTTTAACCATCATTAGTTAATTTCGTTGGCACCGGGGCTGGGTGTATGTGTCGTCTTCATCATCATTTCATCCTCATCACGACGCGCAGATCACCTACGGGTGTCAAATCTAAAGACCTGCACCTGGCGAGCCTAACATGTCCTCGGGCACTCTCGGCACTAAAAGCCATACGCCATTTCAATTTACTAATCGACTCCAACATCGCCTTCGAATGTCGACGGGAGAGATCGCAAATGCACATTGCTACAAAAATTTACCGTAGCAAAGATGATCGATCGCATTTTCTGGCAAACGTTTCAGTTTCCTTATTCAAGCAGCGTCACCTCTCCTAACTTAACCTACTATACATATGATGAAAACATACTTCAAGCGCCAGTAGAGAAATGATGAACTTCTCGCTATAAATTTACATGATAATAACCTTTCCGTAATTTAACCAGTCGCGAGAAAATATAAACTAACCGTTGAAATCAATTATGCACTCTGCCATATCTCAAGGTGTATCCCATTTTTACTTAATTGCAGTATTTAGCATTAAAATTAAGCATTCGTTTAGTCAGCCTCTACTTTTAACGAGTTAAGAACTGTTATCGGACACGTTATTGACGCATTTATTACGAAAATAGGTTCTCCTTCATTTCGGATTTTATTTACGGAACAGCAGTCGACGGCTATTACTAACAGACTCCAACATCGCCTTCGAATGTCGACGAGAGAACTCGCTAGTGATCATAGCGAGGAAACGATACCGAAGATAATCGATTGCATGCAACATAATCGCTGCGGTGTATTAATATCGATAACGCAAAAAATCACGCGCGCTTAATTGTTCGTAATGACGGATGCGTCAGTGATAGGGCTGTCACTATAACCGAAGGGCAATACACAGTTTAATATAGGAATTTTGAAGGGACAGCAAAATATTGTCGGTATAACGGGGTCCTCGTTATATGCTGTACTTGCTATAGCGGACTTACACTGTACATCAAATCAAATGACATGAATCCAACTGTTTCCTCTGCTACAAATAATGTTCTGACTCTGAAGAGCACGCTGGGTGATAGCAGTGGTTGGTGAACACCCCCTGCAATATGACAAATGAATGGCAGTACAGCCGGTTCAATGATCAGTGTGACGTACAAATCTGCTGTCAAGGTTCTTTGGGATAACAACAAGAATGCTCCTGTTGTCAAAATGTGTCAACACTGTAGACAACTTGGTTCTAAGTGCTCACCTTGCCTACTCTTCGCCAACACTGAAACAGCTCTCATCTGATAACACAACATACCAGTGAGCTCTAGCTTGACACCACTGAAGTCGCACATGGCACTGATGTGGCATGAACGCTACAGGACGCCGATTGTATGATTTGAAGCAGTGCATCGATTCATTCAAATGTCCGAGTGAATTGATTCACAGGGACGGTGAGCTCGCGGCACATGATTAAGCACATACACGGTTCATATCGGCACAGTGGAATACGCTGCAGGGAATACGGCGGTCTTCCCTCTCCACAGTGGTTCGAGTACGTCCAGACTGCAGTTTGCTTGAGACAGTGCCTTCCCGTGACGATTGTTGCTCTGGACAAATCCCTGCAATATCCACCTTCTCAAGTTGATGATATTGCCTTCTTCGTCTCCTTAAAGGCATGTTTGACTCATAACGTCAACGCCGAACGCTCACTAAGTGTACAGCGAGGTCATGGTGGCCCTAATAGCACTAACGTAGAGGGCGAACATGCCTCCTGATATACCATCACCTCAGTTATCGCTGACGTAACTACTTCCGCAGTGGCGGCTCGTGGCTGTAAAGTATGGTGAAGAGCTATTACCCGTTCGGTTTTTTTCTTAATCTGCTTAATCGGACTCAGCGAGGGATTCCAGCTCTACCGCCTCAAGGACAGTGTCCTAGAGCTTCAGACTCCGGATCGGGGGATACAACTGGGGAGGATGATCAGTACCTCGCCCAGGCGGCCTCACCTGCTATGCTGAACAGGGGCCTTGGTGGGGGATGGGAAGATTGGAAGGGATAGACAAGGAAGAGAGAAGGAAGCGGCCGTGCCCTTAAGTTAGGTACCATCCCGGCATTTGCCTAGAGGAGAAGTGGGAAACCACGGAAAACCACTTCCATGATGGCTGAGGTGGGAATCGAGCCCACCTGTACTCAGTTGATCTCTCGAGGCTGAGTGGACCCCGTTCCAGCCCTCGTACCACTTTTCAAATTTCGTGGCAGAGCTGGGAATCGAACCCGGGCCTCCGGGGGGGCAACTAATCACACTAACCACTACACCACAGAGGAGGACAAGAGTTAGGAACTACGTGTTGTTTTTGGTTGTTTTGTACCCGTACCTCGTACTTGTGACTGGCGGAGGGTCCAGCACGTGACCACGATTTATTGAATTTAATGACCACGAAAAGCTAGTTCTTGCTTACTTAAATAGAGCACTGCATCAATTACCAACTGAAGGAAAAGCCTATTTAAATGTACATTTTCACTGAACTGTACAATTATAATATACAGTCTAGCATTTTCCTTCAGGACATCAGAGATCGTATTTTGGTTTGTTTCCAATATCTTAAATCTATCTGCCGTATTTTATGTTCTCCAGAGTCTGAGTGCTTATGTGAGGAACAAGTTATGTTCAAAAGGGCTGAAAATCCTTCTTTATTCCAAACGTTATTTTTATTGATAAAAGGCAAGCAGGGCCAACAAAACAACTTCTGTAGAGCTGGAGAGGAGCACAACCATGGAAATTCCTTAAACCACGATCGTTTGAAACTAAGAGTGTAAGATTTACTGGAATGTTTCACTTCTTTTGTAGCACATATCTGCAGTGATTCAGTAGGGCGATCAAAACGTAGAACTTCATTCTGATCTTCGTTTCTCCAACTGAAAATGGTGTTTATAATACAACACACACTATGTCATAAATAGAATACATGTTTAAATAAAACAGCACAACACGACGAATGATCCACGATGCGTAAGTACTCGTACTTCACACAGGATGACACACGGAGGACGAAACATCCCGCTCTTCCGACAACTTCACTAGCAACTTCACTAGCACATTCCGCTATGTGGAAAGTACGCGGGTGACGTCACGGTTGTCATGGCAACCGCCAAGGGAGCACTTGGGAGGTAGAGGCAGCTGCCGAATCTCTCGTCTTCACTCAGTCTCACGCGCCGTACTGTGGCCGACAGTCGGCGCTTTCGTGTCGTGAGTTCCCCTGGTTCTCATCAGGTGATGAGATGGTCCAAACGGCGTCCAATAAAACATTTTCATTCCGTAAAACCAACAACTGTCATAAGAAAAATAAATAAGTAATTCATTATGGTAAAAATAAGTGGTGAAGTGGCACTTCACCTACTTCACCTGAAAAGTCGCCCCTGGTTTAGTGTTTGTTTTTGATGTTCAAAAAGGGACTGCCTGGCCGAAGCGGTAAAGGCGTGCTCGGTTCGCCCGTAAGGACGTGGGTTCGAATCCCCGTCAGGAAACCGAAAATTTTAACAAATGAGATTTCCACTTCCGGAGGTGCACATGGTCCTGAGGTTCACTCAGCCTACACCACAAATGAGTACTAGGTTAATTCCTGGGGGCAAAGACGGCCGGGCGTAGAGCTAACCACTCTGCCCCATCAAGTGCCGAGGATACGGATAGTGGAAGCCTTTACCTTCCACCCCTCCAAGGACCTTCATGGCCTGTACGGAGATGACTTTGCTTTGGTTTGCTTTTTTTTATGTTCAAAAGTTATCAACACATCTGTCTCATACCTCATTGGCGTTGGCCAATCAGAAATTTTGTACATTTATTTATTCACCAATATGACAATATTTTGATATTTATTTGATTATCCAATGAGAATTGGGGGTGTGTCGGGCCTTTGGCCCAGAGTTTTCTGGAACCTTCCGCTGTGCTATAAAAGCTGGTACTTTTCGGACCAGGTTGTCTTAGAGTGTGTTCGTAACGGAGGTGCGAGGCGCCTCATCCATCTTCGGGAGGTCCACCAGCTGAAGGTAATGGCAGATCCAGTATAAAGCTAGCTCGAGGGGAAGGTTTAGAATTTTTTAATAAGGTACCGGTAACTTTATTTCAAGCTCTAAAGGTAAATTTCAAACTAGTCGAAAAAACTTAACCAAAAGTAGGGAACAGAGAGTGAGGTACCCTCTCGTATTCCCTCTCACTTTATTTAGAGGTGACTATGATTTTGTGACTTTTTGTATCTTGTAATTTCTGTAAGTTAAATATTTTTTTCTCCATCTAGTCACCTCCGTAGTATAGGCTTAGCCTCTGTAACGTCGAGCTATAACCCCAAATAGGGTTTTATGCATTTATGTAAATTTTAAGGAGCACTAGTGTTCGCCTCCTCACCATTTTGGTTTTTGGGTCGGTAACTGTAACCTTTTGCTTTTACCAAAGGCCTTGTAGAATGGGTACGTGTTATCCCTGTTCTTTTCATGTTAAAGGTTACAGACTGTTGAGCACTAAATGTTTTGTTAAATGTAGGTTGTGCCTTTGATAGGCCTGGAAAGTGTGAATTTTGTAAATAGATTCCTAAGTGTTAATTTGTAGAGCAAAGATGCTCTTACTAATGGTGTAAAGGAAATTGGGAGATCGTCTCCTTGATTATTGATTGAAAGGACCAGTAGTGCTCAGGTAAAAATTGTGATTGCGAGCTTGAAGCTCAACCTGTAAGATTATTTTAGTTCTCTCTAAAAGTGTTTTCAAACTTACAAGCTAACTTTTGTAACTAATTGATAATTACTTGTCAAAGTATTAAGATTTGAAAAGAAAAAAGGAAAAGATTGAGAAAGGAAATAAAACTGCCAATTTTAAAGTTTTAAATTAATCTTCTGACTGTTTCATATCCACCCGCACCTTCTTTCAGCTCTGTGATCCACAAATACACGGTTATTATTATTATTATTATTATTATTATTATTATTATTATTATTATTATTATTATTATTATTATTATTATTATTATTGTTATTATTATATGGTTCATAGTGAGGTTTACTGTAGCCATGCCCTAGTAGACCCATGGACAATGTCTGAGTGGCCTAGTAAGTGGTCCTGAGTGTCGAGATACCAGTAGTGGTAGCTATGGAATGCGAGTGGGCATGTCACGCATCACTGAGTCCAGGCGGCTAGGACTGTGCAATCCACAGGGTGGTCCCTAACCTGGGACTCTGTGTAAGCAGGGTAGCATCCTCAGCACACTCAGAATGTTTTAAGCAAGCCTCACACCTATGATAGTATTAGAGTCCCACTCCCATTTGACAGGCGGGGGAACCTTTGGAAACAACTTGGCAAATTAAATGAAATGTTAGGGGCTTATGGAAGAAAGAAAGTAGAACTGGATGAGTCAGCAAAGAGGATATCTGGATGTGTTAAGAGTAAGTGATATTGTAAAGTGTACTTGATGGGCAGATTGTAGGCTAGGACTGTTCATCGGGAATACTTTTTCACACAACATAGTTTCTGTTAAGCATGTTAATGAGCGAATTATGTGGGCAGATTTGGCAATTAGAGGAATTAGAACGAGAATTGTTTCAGTCTGTTCACCATGTGAGGGTACAGAAGACGATGAAGTTGACAAGTTTTATGAAGCATTACAGTGTCGTAAAGCAGCAGGAATAGATGAAATTAGTTGTGCCCTAAGAATTTAAAGTATGAAAAGTTACTATATGAGGCCCCATGTCATTTGTGATGAGGAGCTTGGACATTTCTTGATATCACGGGTGTGACACGTGGCAAGGAGGTAGCTACTTTCCGTCCCACGCTCTGGGATGTGATGTCATCTGCACGTGTCGGCAGTGGAAGGATACAGAAGAAAGGTTATGTTGAATAAATATAATTAAATGAAAGAATTAGTGGTGAACGCAATATAATGAGGGTCCTGTATTTATCTATAAGACACATGGTCTTCATTATTTTGTTTAGCGTATGGCTTATACAGACATAATCAGTAATATACATATTTACAGCTGAGAAACAAAGCAACTTGTGCTTCACAATTGAATGTCTAATTCTTCGATCCAGCGTGCAGCATCCGGAGTTAGCAGCAGGAAGTCATCTTCATCACCGTGATACGCTCGAATCTTACATTCCCTGACGATATGATGAACAGTCTGGTGAGGAGCTCCGCAGTCACAGTCTGGATTAGGTAGCTTTTTCCACTTATGGAGAGCGGCCCTGCACCAGCCATGTCCTATTCTGATTCTATTCAGGGCAGTCCAGGTCTTGCGTGGTAGGTGGGATCCACTTGGAAGTCTGGGACCTGAGAAGAAGGTATGAAGGCGCACATCCGTTGCTGCTTCCCATCTACTTTTCCACTCATCAAGAGATTTAAAATCCTTAGCATCCATGTTAGAGGCATCACGCAGAGTTGGATGACGTGATTTTACTCTGTTAAGATTCAGAAGTGGCAGGTTACTATTCACGGGTAGACTAGGATTTCTTGAGATCTTGTGAAATTCCTTCATAAGGGCATTAGATCGGCGTAGATCAGGTGGCATTATACCAGTTATCAGTGGAAGCCAATGAACTGGAGTAGATGTGATTGCGCCAGATATGATGCGCATTGTGGTATTAAGCTGGACGTCAACAAGCCTTGTATGATGACTGCTCATCCAAACAGGTGCACAATACTCGGCACTTGAATACACCAAACCCAGGGCTGAAGATCGCAAAGTGGTTGCTGAAGATCCCCAAGTAGTTCCACACAGTTTATGAAGGATGTTATTTCGAGACTTCAACTTTTGTGCTAAGTTCAGGAGGTGTTGTTTGGAGGATAGTGTACGGTCCAAGATGACACCAAGGTATTTTGGGTTCCAGTTATGACGAAGAATTCTCCCTCTGAAACTAACATTCAGTTTCACGTTCGCCAAACGATTATTTAAATGGAAGCAAGACACTTCTGTTTTACTCACACTGGGTTGAAGTCTCCAGATTTTGAAGTAATTTTCCAGTAAAGACAGGTCTTTGGTCAGAATCTCTTCAGTCGTCTCCATTACCTGATCTTGTACAGCTAGAGCCAAGTCGTCGGCATAGCAGAATTTTCTGGATGAAGTGTCAGTAAGGTCAGAGAGATAAGTTGAACAATAATGGTGAGAGAACTGATCCTTGGGGCAATCCGTTGTTCAGCTTCCTCTCCTTGCTTATCTTGCTTCCAGTGATTACTTGGAACTTCCGATCACTTGACATGTTGTTAATCAGTTGAGCCATCTCTCTGCATGGTATGATACGAAGAAATTTGTAGATAAGGCCTTCCCTCCATACAGTGTCAAAGGCAGCAGTAAGATCAACAAATGCTACAGATGTTTTCAATTTCGTTTGATATCCTGCTTCAATGAAGGATGTAAGAGACAATACTTGGTTACAGCAGCTACGTCCTGGTCTGAAGCCTGCCTGTTCAACTGGAATATGCTCTAGGATTGCGCTACTTATTCTGTTATATATCAACTTTTCAAAAAGTTTGTAGCAGCAGCTAAGAAGGGCGATGGGTCGATAGCTTTCTACCTTGTTGCTGGGTTTGCCAGGTTTCAGAATAGAAATTGTCTTTGCCTTCTTGAACTTCATTGGAATTTGACCAGTCAGCAGGATGTCAGTAAGGAACTCTGCCAACCATTTCTTAGCATATCCTCCCAAATGAATAAGAAATTCTGGATGGATGCCATCGAAACCAGGTGACTTAAAAGGTTTGAGATCCTTCAGTCCCATGTCAATGTCTAAAACTGTGAAGGGACGTGCATATTCAGATGAGGGAGATGTTGTCTTTTCAAGTCGCGAAGCTGCCGTCTGATATGTTCCCTTATCCAGAGAGAAGTTGAACTCCTCCGATTAACCACATTGCCCTTATACTCTATCCCTTATGAAAGTCAGTCTTTTTGTCTTCGAGTCATTATACACTGCTATTTGTAGAAAGTGAAACACCAAGACCGAGAGCTGTGATCACAATGCAATTTATTCCACATATTAGGGATATGACAAGACACAAATTATTACAATTACGGCCAAGTGGACAAGATGGCGGTCATCTCGTGCTGTGGTCACATTGTGTCGTCCAGTACCCTGTCGGCACTGTGTACGGCCCTCTTCTCTCCACTGGTTCCACATACGCCTCACTGTTGAAGCAGCGTACCCTGTACGAGCCGCAATGTCACGGAACGACAGACCCATCTCCCAGAGCCCTATCATTCTGCCCCGTTCAAACGCACTCACGTGCTGATATTCCCTCCTGTGATGTCGACGAGACATAGTGGCACTTAGGTACACGTTTCCACTTTGTATGACGGCTCTGCACTGACTGAGCGTTCCGTAACACTGCCCTGGCCAGTCACACACAGAAGGGTACCGCTAGGCCACTGTCCTACACATCCTCTGAGTTCGGCCTGTTTCAGACCATTGCTTCTGAGTGTTTCACTTTCTACAAACACTTTCTGAAACATTTTCTTCTTTAACAAATTTTACTCATCTTTCCTCTCTTGCAATTAAACGTATTCGCCTTTCTCTCTACACAATGGAAGAAAGTATTTATACTGACCAGTCAAAATCAGTACACGGTGCTGGAGCAACCTTTTATATCCCTCAACCGTATACCCTCTCTGAATTTTCCCTCCCTTCTGCCTTTTGTGTTTTTACTGCAGAACTATTTGCCATTCGACAAGCTTTCCTTACCATCAGGTCACAGGTGTACGATAAGGTTACCATTTTCACGGATGCCCAAAATGTCCTGCACACCTTATGCTAGCCTCTTTCTTCCCCTAATTTGTACTTATATAGCTTTAAGTATCTCTTACATATACTCACTCGTTCTGGTGTTTATGTAACTGCCGGGCTGAGTGGCTCAGACGGTTGAGGCGCTGGCCTTCTAACCCCAGCTTGGCAGGTTCGATCCTGGCTCAGTCCGGTGGTATTTGAAGGTGCTCAAATACGTCAGCCCCGTGTCGGTAGATTTACTGGCACGTAAAAGAACTCCTGCGGGACAAAATTCCGGCACCTCGGCGTCTCCGAAAATCGTAAAAGAGTAGTTAGTGGGACGTAAAACAAATAACATTATTATTATTATTTATGTAACTCTGATTTGGGTTCCCAGTCACTCTGGTATCACGGGGAATGAGACTGCTGATATTGCAGCTAAACGAGCATCACAACAATCTTCCCCTCTTTCTTTAGCAATCCCTCCTTCTGATCTCTTGCATGAAGTGCGGGCTATATCATATCAACAATGGCATTCTGATTGGAATGCATTGTCACGTGAAAGGGATGTTTTTATTATCATTACAACCTGTTATTCCTCCTAAACTGTGGTTTTATTATGGCACGTACTCTCGGCGACATATCACGTCTATTATACGGCTACGTTTTAATCATGCTCTTACTCCTCAATATAAGAATCGTTTTCATCTTTCTCCCCCAACTTCCTGTGTTTGTGGTTTGTCTGATACTGACAGTAATCACCTCCTGTTACAATGTCCTGCTTTTGATGTTCCCCGCCAGCGCTTTGCTTAACATGCACATCCCCTTCCCGACAAGTATTTTGTGCTTTTTATCCTCTCTAACTCCTACTTTTGTTAACATATTGTCTTATAATCCTTTGATGGCCTCTTTGTGTTAGCTCTGTCTGGCTCCATGGCTAAATGGTTAGCGTGCTGGCCTTTGGCCACAGGGGTCCCGGGTTCGATTCTCGGCAGGGTCGGAAATTTTAACCTTAATTGGTTAATTTTGCTGGCATGGGGGCTGGGTGTATGTGTCGTCTTCATCATCATTTCACCCTCATCATGACGTGCAGGTCACCTACGGGAGTCAAATCAAAATACCTGCATCTGGCGAGCCGTACTTGTCCTCGGACACTACCTGCACTAAAAGCCATACGCCATTTCATTTAATTTGTCTTAGCTCTTCCATTGCAAAATGTTTGTCATAATTTTGGTGGGATACAGATCTTCTTAACCTCTGTCTTATATGAGGTCATCATGTTTTGTGTGAGTCCTATGGTGTGTTTTTCTATCAACTACAATTTTCCTGTTCATTGCGAGTGATACATGTGTCACTGTTGAAATTAATAATCTAATTTTGTGACTGGACGATAGAGATGGGAATGGAGCGAGTAATACCGATGAGTAATCCAGTTGTAGCGGTAGAGCGCACCACCAATCCCCTCTGCTTACAACTGCAAGTACTCACGGAGGACCAGGATGTGTAGCGCACGACACGTGTTTACACTGGCGTAGCCAAGGGGGGGCAGGGGGGCCGGGCCCCCCTCCGAAAATGTCTCCTGAAACTAAAGCGAGGATCAGCTGTTGTTTATGTAGATCAGCCGTTGTTTTACGTACGGTATGAACAACTTCAATACTTACGCCGAAATGTTAAATTAACGTAGCGACAAACAATCTACTAGCAAGGCTCAATAGGGCCATACATAATTCTCCATATTTGTACTGCTTGAATGAAAGGAAAACACTTAGGATTGTGATGCGCGGGGATATTTCCCTGTAGAGGCCTCAGTAGTGGGAATATAACCGTATGTTGACAAATGTCAAGACATGAAGAAAAGGGCAATTAGCAAGGGATTACTCAGTAGGGGGCCGGAATGTGACCACCGAGATAACGGGGTCCATGGCCAGAAACAGTTGTAAGCTTACAACATCGTGTCAGCTTTTGCACATCGGTTCCCGGAAACAACAATGTCCTAGGGATCCTCGGGTTGTACCGTGGTTGAGAGATGTGCTGTGTTTAAGTTGCAGCGTTGGGAAGACTGTGACAGGATTGTGAGCTGCACATTAGTTTCTCATTTCATGACATATAAGTAACTTTTTTGAAGAGGGACCCTTTTGCCACCGAGAAGCCAAAACTATGTGCATCCTCGGTAAATTGTGAAAAAGATTTTTAAATTCTAACAGTAGCAAGACAGTTGTGGATGCGTGCCTAAGTTCTATAGGTAGGACTATATATTTTGTCAAATGCCCGGGGACTGACTGGAAACTCAAATGACACCATCAAAAGTGCGGGTATTTTGTAATTAGCAGGCGTGATACTGATAACTCAGTTCCAGTGGTTCTATCTTCTCATCATGACGGCCCATTTTTGAATCGCAGTCGATACATGAAACATTTTTGAAATGAGAAGTCACGTTCTATTGATACGGATTCTACTTAAAACACTACATCCTGTCCCTTACCTTTCTTGATACTTTTGAGCCATAACCGCATAATTTATGGTGGTGTATTTTGAGTATCCAACCATTCTTCGGGCTTACCTTATACCTTAAATGGAGAGTGGATGCAGTAGCGTACCCACAAAATAATTTCAGTGATGAGATGTTCCTGACTCTCTTACTAATTTTACAAACATATTAATCTGGATTTAACTTGAAAATCTGAATATCTTCATTTAAAATGGAAAATCTGAAAATTAACATTCATTAAATAAAATACACACTCGTCGGACCTTGTACTCACACTTACTTGTTACCTGCTTACTTACACATACGTTATTTGAAGGGCGCCAGCTGTCACTCAGTACAGCAATAATAGAATGAGACTCTTGACCATCTCTAGGGTGTGGGGTAATAAGCTTACTTTTGACAACATACCATATAAGTTCTGGGAAAAGGAGATTGGCGTTCGGTTTCCCCATTAATTTTGAGGTTAAGATATTTTACTGTCAATGAAATGAAACTATGAATTCGTTTGATAGAACAATATATATTCTTTAAATAATATATCAAAAAATAGTGAGTCTTGTTGCGATAAAACAGATGAGAATGTGAAATTATGACATTGCAACTAAAAGAAACTAGGCATGAATTTGAATTCTTCTTGACCGGACATTTAACAATTTATACGAAATATTTCCCTCACTGATTCACTTGACTGTACCTTCAACACTTTGAGTGTAATTACGACGTAATCCATTGCTCTGGTGTTTACTGTAGATGTGTCACGCCTAACGTGGTGATACATCCTTGAGACTGCTTCTTCTCCATATCATCTGACTTCTTTGTAAGTCAATATGGTATGACCTCTTGGTAGGTCCAGGGTTGCCCTCTCTGACTTCTTGGTAAGCCTTGCGTCCGCGTCTTCCACTAAGTGACGGACCAACCATTTGGTCTCACTCTCTCAAAGACCAATAATGGCTCACTGAGTCTTCACCATCTCTCGTTCACACTGGTTGGCTGACCACTTAAGGCCTCTTGATCTAGTAGACTACTTCACTGTACTGCATCCGTATAAGTAATGACTGACGCTACAATATGGAGCTACCTTATATAGACGTTGGGTTGACACAGCTACGTAATCTCCAGAAATAACAATGACATACTCCCACCTACGCGACAGATATTACATACAGTGGTGAAATAGCCCCGCGGCTATGACACCGTGCGCGCATATTCTAAATAAATACAATGACGTAGCCATGGCGCGGCGATGACTTGGCAGAATCGCCATATCTTACACAAGGTACCAACGTCACATCCCATCTCTGATATATACAACAATTCTCACTGTACAGGTATTGAGTGTTATACTACACATACGTATATATGTATACATCTAAGTGCAATCTTGCAAGCAACAGGCAATTGCAAAATTGAATAAAACGGATAATTACAATAATAGTACAATATCACAGATAAAATAATAATAATACTGACATAACAATAATAATAATAACAATAATAATAATAATAATAATAATAATAATAATAATAATAATACAGATAAAATCATACAATAATTAAAAATACAGATATCATCTTGTAACGGGATTTGAACCGTTACAATTCGCCTCCCTCATAAATAAATCGAAGAACAAAGAATCGATTGATTTATGAACAAAATTATATATATAACACTGACACAGATAAACACTTTAAATGAGTATACAACAATAATTTTCTTTTTCAACATCCATACATTTTATAAAATATCACAAATATGAGAATTCTTCTCGCACATTGCCATCGTAGATAACTGTCCAGTGTCCCATTCTCTCTCTTTCTCTCATACAAATCACAAGAGTATAGCACTTGATTTAACACACACAAATAATTTTCAATCAATATACAACATTCTTCTCCTTTTTTTTTTAACATATCAAAATATTTTGTGAAATATCACTTATATGAGAACTTTTCTCGCATATGGTTATCGCAGTTAACTGTCCAATGTCCTGTTCTCCGTTTATTTGTCACACAGTACATGACAATGTAGCACTTATTCTTCCAATGCACCAATACGACACTTGGTTCACACGCTAATTCATGTATGTTAATTTTATTTTGCCAGTTTCTTACAAAAATTTAATCATCTTACTCTTATTTCAACAAATCTCACGTGAAATACTTCTTTACATATATAATACTACAAATACCGACAATATCCCCTTCCTGATCTTTTAAGGAATATGCACACTTCCCGATACGGTTCACAATAGTGAAATACCCCTGATACAAAATAATAACTTCAACATATTTCCCGCCTCTGCAGATGATGAAAATGGAACTCTGAGTAGCACTCTGTCACTCAAACTGAATCAATTTTGCCCTTATTAACCTACATATCTCAACAGATCACATCCTTCTTGGCAACAACAATTAAAGAATCAATACCATGGCTACAAGATGGTTCAATTATTCCGTAATCCAGCATAATGTTTATTTGTTCTTAGACGTCACTAGCATTTTTAAGTTGAATGGGGTACTTACCTCCCACAAACGATGAATGGTCATGTACTACAAATTTATGTTCATATACGTGTTCTTCCTCACTTACCACTAAATACATCTCGATGCTTACCTAACATCGACCACAATTACTCCTCCTGTAATTCACTCAAATTACCTCACGTCACTGCCTCATACCGACGATCCCTCAGATCCTGGTCGTATAGACACGTAACACACCGAACAACACATTTCCTCTCACTAGGAACAACTTCACTTACCTCTCATATATTTCAAAGAACACACGTCACCAACACACTTACCTCAGACCATCATAATTAACACGTACTTCTTTGCTAGTTTCCTCATAGAACAAACACACACTACCTAAATTAAAGTCTATTCTACTTCCATGATTTGCAACCAAGTCAGCTCCTAAAACAACTGAATACACAAGTTTTGGTACAACAAGGCATGACTGAAACTTACAATTATCTTCAATTATGATTGGTAACGCTATCATTTTATTTACTCACTTTGACTCACCCAACGGCTGTTATAAGATCTGATAGTACCTTCACTTACCTTCTTCATATCATAATTTCCATCATTGGAGTTACTACCTCACTACTTACATCATATTCTCAGTATTATAAGTACTTACATCACTTACCAGAACACTTCTTACGTCTAACTTACTGCTACCATGAATTACTTCATACCTATGACTACGTCATCACTTAAATATCTCACTTAACATTACTCAGGTCACAATCACGCTACTCTTAAATCTACTTTCACTACATAACTACTTATACTAAATACCTGTTCATCTACTACCTTCAGACTGTTCGCTTAACTTACCCGATTCCCTGTGAATCTGAAATACTCTTGCTTGATAACGACACCTTGATAACATTCATATTCAGACTATCATAGTCTCTCTGATAACTCAAATCCGTACGCCTCCCATCTTCCCATTCTCTCTGATTACTCCTCTGACCCTCTCTTTCACAACTCAAATACATACGCCTCCCATCTTCCGATTCTCTCTGATTACTCTTCTGACTTTCTCTCTCATAACTCAAATACATACGCCTCCCATCTTCCGATTCTCTCAGATTACTCTTCTGACCTTCTCTCTCATAACTCAAATACATACGCCTCCCATCTTCCGATTCTCTCTGATTACTCTTCTGATCCTCTCTCTCACAACTCAAATCCATACGCCTCCCATTTTCCCATTCTCTCTGATTACTCCTCTGACCCTCTCTCTCACAACTTAATTCCATACGCCTCCCATCTTCCAATTCTCTCTGATTACTCTTCCGACCACTATCACCATCAACACAACTATTAATCCTCTGCGGATCATGATCACCCTCTCTCCTCTGATACACGGCTAACATTTCCCCCCTTCTCTCTACAATATCACTTTCCCCAGACATCATGCGCTCTCTCTCTCGCCCCTGTAAACATTCGTCCCAAAGCCTGTCAATGAACACTTTAAACTCTCCTAAATTAGACATATTATTCCAGTATACTCGAAACCATATTTTACTTTCACCGATAAAAACATTAGACGAACTCTCCAACACATATTCCCATTCAATAACATTTTTCCTCAACTTACTTGCAAATCTTTTCTCGACTACTTTTACAAATTCTATAGTACTGAACTGTCTTCCAGAAAACTTGGTTAAATCACGATCCCTACTGAACAAACCACTCACCACTATCATTTCTCCCGTCATCTCACCTGCAAATTCAAATTCCTGCCGAATCAATCCCTGGCAGTTCACAACTTCTTCTTCTTCTTCTTCTTCCGCTGCTCTCCCAGAATTCTCTTCCACTATTCTCACGTCTTCCTGCAATTCTTCCTCTCTCTCTCTCACCTGCTGTGATAGCATTTCCTGTTCGTTCCGTAGTTCAGTGACCTCCACAAGTTTGCTTTCAATTTGTTCAATTCTACTAATCTGTTCCCTCGTATCTTCCCTAACTGCATTGTAAATTTTGTCCAATCTTTTCTCGACTACCTCATGAATTTCTTCCCGATTACTCGAAATTTTATTTCTTAATTCTTTGATATTCTCTGTACAAGTTCCTTTGACATGCTCAATTTGAGTATGAAGCTCGCTCCGATTCGACTCCATTTCTCCTCTAAGGTCAACACACTCTTTATTTAACTTATTTTCTAACGTAGATATTTGACTAGTTACCTCTACTATCTTAGTATCTATTTTATAATTTAGTGATTCACTTAAAGCATCTATTTTCTCATTGGTCACATTAAAATTTTCTTTATTACTGCCAATTAATTCTTCCATTTGTTTCTTATTATTTTCATTACTAATACCAATCAATTCTTTCATCTCTTTCTTATTATTTTCACTCATCTTTTCCATTCGTTTATTACTATTTTCATTACTATTACTAATTAATTCTTGCATCTCTCTCTTATTATTTTCGTTACTACTAATTATTTGTTCCATTTTACTACTTAGAGAATTAATCTGTTTATTACAATTTTCATTACTACTATCAATTAATTCTTTCATCTCTTTCTTATTATTTTCACTCATCTTTTCCATTCGTTTATTACTATTTTCATTACTATTATCAATTAATTCTTCCATCTGCTCCTTATTAACCATTTGTTTCCTGAGCTCGGTCATTTGGGCCAACAGCAAATTTAGAATATCTTGGTTCATCCCCCCCACGATTTCCTTTTGAGTTTCAATGTGCTTCTCAATTTCTGCACTTTCCTGAATTTCCTCAGAATTTTCCATCGTATTCCCCTGCTCCCTACTCTGAATTTCACCTTGGATGTCCGCAGAAGCAATGACCTCGTCGTCACATGACTTGTTACTGTCTTCCTTGTCCATCTTTGGTTCACTAGTGATAGTACGCGATCTCAAATTAATTTCCCTCTTCAAATCCCTTGACATATCCCCAAAATACAAATATATATCACAAAATTATACTCTTGACATTTACCGGTAATAATTTCCGTTGGCTTAAATGCGCACACTCCTCCCAAAATGAACCTATGATATGCTGTCATTCAGAACAAATTCTGAATTTATTCCAGTCCCACGTTGCGTCGACACTTTGAGATGTTCCTGACTCTCTTACTAATTTTACAAACATATTAATCTGGATTTAACTTGAAAATCTGAATATCTTCATTTAAAATGGAAAATCTGAAAATTAACATTCATTAAATAAAATACACACTCGTCGGACCTTGTACTCACACTTACTTGTTACCTGCTTACTTACACATACGTTATTTGAAGGGCGCCAGCTGTCACTCAGTACAGCAATAATAGAATGAGACTCTTGACCATCTCTAGGGTGTGGGGTAATAAGCTTACTTTTGACAACATACCATATAAGTTCTGGGAAAAGGAGATTGGCGTTCGGTTTCCCCATTAATTTTGAGGTTAAGATATTTTACTGTCAATGAAATGAAACTATGAATTCGTTTGATAGAACAATATATATTCTTTAAATAATATATCAAAAAATAGTGAGTCTTGTTGCGATAAAACAGATGAGAATGTGAAATTATGACATTGCAACTAAAAGAAACTAGGCATGAATTTGAATTCTTCTTGACCGGACATTTAACAATTTATACGAAATATTTCCCTCACTGATTCACTTGACTGTACCTTCAACACTTTGAGTGTAATTACGACGTAATCCATTGCTCTGGTGTTTACTGTAGATGTGTCACGCCTAACGTGGTGATACATCCTTGAGACTGCTTCTTCTCCATATCATCTGACTTCTTTGTAAGTCAATATGGTATGACCTCTTGGTAGGTCCAGGGTTGCCCTCTCTGACTTCTTGGTAAGCCTTGCGTCCGCGTCTTCCACTAAGTGACGGACCAACCATTTGGTCTCACTCTCTCAAAGACCAATAATGGCTCACTGAGTCTTCACCATCTCTCGTTCACACTGGTTGGCTGACCACTTAAGGCCTCTTGATCTAGTAGACTACTTCACTGTACTGCATCCGTATAAGTAATGACTGACGCTACAATATGGAGCTACCTTATATAGACGTTGGGTTGACACAGCTACGTAATCTCCAGAAATAACAATGACATACTCCCACCTACGCGACAGATATTACATACAGTGGTGAAATAGCCCCGCGGCTATGACACCGTGCGCGCATATTCTAAATAAATACAATGACGTAGCCATGGCGCGGCGATGACTTGGCAGAATCGCCATATCTTACACAAGGTACCAACGTCACATCCCATCTCTGATATATACAACAATTCTCACTGTACAGGTATTGAGTGTTATACTACACATACGTATATATGTATACATCTAAGTGCAATCTTGCAAGCAACAGGCAATTGCAAAATTGAATAAAACGGATAATTACAATAATAGTACAATATCACAGATAAAATAATAATAATACTGACATAACAATAATAATAATAATAATAATAATAATAATAATAATAATAATAATAATAATAATAATAATAATAATAATAATAATAATAATAATAATACAGATAAAATCATACAATAATTAAAAATACAGATATCATCTTGTAACGGGATTTGAACCGTTACAGTGAGTGGGGTGTAAGTCTAGGCCAGCAGCGTGGATACAACTTTTCCTTGGAAGGGGTTGTGAAAAGATTTTTTTTAAAAATTTATTTAGAATTTGCTTTACATTGCACCATAGGTCTTATGGCGACAATGAGAAAGGAAAGGGCTAAGAGTGGGAAGGAAGTGGCCGTAGCCTTTATTAAGGTACAGCCTGATATGAAAATGGGAAACCACGGAAAGCCATCTTTAGGGCTGCCGATAGTGGGGTTTTAACCCACTATCTCCCGCATGCAAGCACGCAGCTGTGCGCCCCTAACCGCATGGCCAAATTACCCGGGGGATCTGAAAAAAAGCCGGTCCTACCAAGTGCAGTGACGGTCTTCATGTTCAGTAGATATTGATGGTTTTGATTGTTACCATGTTCAATCATAACTTCTGTACTCTTAACATAAACCAGCTGCATTATTGAAACTGTTCGTAAAATTGATAATATCGTTCTTCGTTTGAGAGGAAGTAGAATCTTCATTTAATTTGTCTTCTTAAAAAAAGGAACCACTTTGGTACTACACCCCATTAAGGTGACTACCTCCCAGGTCGTAGATATTTCAGTTACAGGAGACTCAAAGCCAACTCTACTATACCCAAAAACAAGGCTGTATCTTCCCCATCCCATGCTTTTCTTAACTCTGTCAGGGCCGGGAATTGAATGCAGGATGAATTAATCCAAATTCTAAAATAAGGAAACCTAAAAGTAACCAGCCAGACCCGTAGTGTAGGGGTAGCCTGTCTGCCTCTTACCGGAGGCCCTGGTTTCTATTCCCGGCCAGGTCAGGGATTCTTACCTGGATCTGAGGGCTGGTTTGAGGTACACTCAGCCCATGTGTTCATAATTGAGGAGCTATCTGATGGTGAGATGGCAGCCCCGGTCTAGAAAGCCAAGAATAACGGCGGAGAGATTTGTCGTGCTGACCAGACGACACCTCGTAATCTGCAGGCCTCCGGGCTGAACAGCGGTCGCTTGGTAGTCGATGGCCCTTCGGGGCTGTTATGCCATGGAGTTTGGTTTGGAAAAGTGAACAGAAGAGGAAGCGATATCCCTGCAAGGCTCTTTAACTTCCAGCTAGTTCTTCTGTCCGGCCTCGTGCACTTAGGACAGATGGAAAACGTACGCCTTAATAAATGTTCCTCATAAAACTTTTATAAAAATACTAACTGCATCTCTTTATAACAATAATCACAAACACCTCCTTTTCATGTGGCTCAGTTGGTTGAGTCGCTGTCCTTCTGAGTCCGAGTTCGCAGGTTCAAATCCCGGCTTGGGTCGGTGGCCCTTAAAATGGTGTTGAAATGGCAACAGCTCAGTGTCGTCGGTTTCTGGCACGTTAATACAAATTATACATACGAATATTAGCGTCACAAAACTGTAACTTTATTCTACTATATTCTGTACCCCAGGCTTGAGAGGGAAAGTTATTAACAATTTACTTTACGTCGCACCAACACAGATAGGTCTTATGGCGACGGTGGGATAGGAAAGGCCTAGGAGTGGGAAGGAAGTGGCCGTGGCCTTAATTAAGGTACAGCCCCAGCACATGCTAGGTGTGAAAATGGGAATCCACGGGAAACCATTTTCAGGAGCGCCGACAGTGGGGTTCGAATCCACTATCTCCCGGATGCAAGCTCACAGCTGCGTGGCCCTAACCACGAGGGAAACTAAAAGTCAAGGTAAACCCTACCTAGCATATGTTGTGACTGTATGTTTCTTTAACGACTAACAGAATATCTATACCCATATGCTTTACATTCTATATTTATTTATTTATTTATTTATTTATTTATTTATTTATTTATTTATTTATTTATTTATTTATTTAGTTATTGGTGCCTTCTGTACAGTGGCGAAGTTAGGGCTCCAGGCCCTCTCGTACACTTATCCACATACTAATCAGAATCTTAAATAAAATACTGAGATACTTAAAATAGTTAAAACTACGAATTGAAAACAAATTTAAATAAATTACTGACTAAATTCATATTGCCCGCCTGGTGGCCATGATCGTTAAGGCGCTGAAGTCTAAAACGGTCTAACACCGAGGTTAGCCGGTTCGAGTCCCGTTGGTCGAAAAAATTTTCACCATCAGAATGTTGGCCGGCAGGGTAGGGGAGGTGGTGGTATACAATTTCTAATCACTAGATTGCGTGCCAAAAGCCTGGATTAAATTCCAAACCTCTCCGCAGTGCTCATATGGAGTGAGGGCATATGACGCTGTTGATGGTGATTCGTCCGTCGGATGGGGACGTTAAGCCTTGAGCAGACCCCTTGGTGCTATTCGACAGGAGTAGGCTATGTGCCGGCACCGGGTTTCACCCTCTCCCTACTATCATATATCACGTCATTCATTTCATCTCTCATTAACTCCTCTGATGAGGTTGACGTCAGGAAGGGCATCCGGTCATAAAAAACCGCCACGACAAATTCATCTCACCTCATACCCGACCCCGTAGGGAAACGGGACAAGGGTTGGACAAACAACAAACTGACTAAATTCATATTAAATCTAATTAATATTAAAAACTCTTAAAAATGACTAATCCCCAGGCACGCACACATTCATACTTCAGCTATTCAGTCAGCTGTCCTCAGCAGGTAGTCTCGGCAGGTGACCTTAAATCGTGATTAAAAGAGCTAGTTTCTCTGACCTAAGCTGGCAGGGAATTCCATAATCTGGCAACAGGCACCACAAATGATCTGTTAATTTTATTTGTGCTGTGCAGTGGAATAGAAAGAATGAACCTGGAACGTGTATTTAAGTTGTGAAATGAGGATAAGAAGATGAATTTAGAAGAAATATACAGTGGCTGACGTTCAGCTACCACACCATCATTAAAGTGTGTAGCTGCCAACGTTTATTAGACATCAACCATGAGACAGCCTGATAGTATGGGGTGATATGAACATCATACCCGATATTGTAAATAAATCGCAGGCAGGAATTCAGCGTTTGTTGAATGTTCAAGTGTTTCTTCTCTCGTCATGTCAACTAAAAATGGAAATACATCCCTCTGCTGTTTAAAAGGGTGAAGAACCATTCAGTAGGATAGGCGGGATTGCGACATTGTTTGAGCAGCTCTGTAATTTTCGTGATCCAATTATGATTACCTCAGATTTTGTGCAGTTTAGTATAAGAGATTTTCGTTGTGCATATACACTGAGTCATCGGAGGTCATTGTTAATATCTTGCCTTGCAGTGTCGATATATTTGAAGATCATCAGCATGGAGGTGGTGTGTGTGTTATTTCCTGCCACACATGGTATGTCATTGATATAAATACAGAAAATTAGGGGTCCTGGAATACTGCCCTGTGGGGCAACACTTTCATTATCCATTTAGAGGCCTTGTTGTTTACTGTTACACGCTGTTGATGGTTACTGAAATAAGAACTAGAAACCTTATGCGCAGCCAGGTCGAAGTTTAGCAGTTCCATTTTTTATCATAGTCGGAGTTACTATAGCGTCAAAGGCGCTACTGAATTCAAGAAAGGTAAGTATAGTGAGCAGTCGTTTGTCCATAGCATTTCTAATGTCTTCAGTAATCTTCAAAAGTGCTGTCTCTGTACTGTGACCCTTCTTAAATCCAGATTGCAAAGGGTCCAAAAGAGCATTTTTGTTTAGGTACTGCAGAACTTGCTTGTATACTAAATGTTCAAAGGCTTTAGAAAGTGCAGGGAGTATGGACATAGGACGATAGTCAGAGGGTGATTGTGGGTCTAAACTCTTAGGAGCCGGTATAATATTGGCTGTTTTCCAGACAGTAGGGAAAGTTCCATTTAGTAAACAGTAGTTCAGTATGTGCGTCAGTATAGGCAGGACAGCACCCATAATGTTATGTATAAAAGTAATAGGAATATCATTTACACCTGTAATCTTTGATTTAATCGAGTACAAAGCCTTTTTAATCTGATTTTCTGTGACACTGTGAAATGTGAATGGTGGATTGGCTGGAGGGGAAGACGGTGAGTCCGTCAGTTAATTGGGGTAGGTTGAATATTTATTCTACTAAAGTAATCGTTCAGTTCGTCAAGTGGAATGTGAGGAGTTGTCTGTCTCTGGTGATGTTTCCCAGAGCTCTAAGTTGGTCTCATGCGCGATTAGAATTTAAGTTGTTAGCTAAATTCTGGAAATATATACATTTTTTAATTTCTGATTAATTGTTTTGTGTGATTTCTTAAAATGTGGTAAGAATCGAAGTCTGTGTCTTCTAGAGTTTGTTTATAATGTCGAAATAACGGGTCACGGTGGGCCATCATTCTCTTGGCTTCATCATCTAGCTGTGGACAAGAAGGGCGAGAAACCTGTATTCGACGTGTTGTGTGTGTATTTCTTTCCCGCATTATTTGTATAAAATGTCACTTCTTTATTGCTTATCACATGACCATTATTATAATAACGTTACCATATTTATTCCAAACCAGAATATTGCAACTTTACTCAAACTGTTTATTCTTGCATTCATTTCACTTGTACTAGGAATGTATGAAATGCTGCTGTTATGTTGGGATGGGTGTAACAGCGGTAGCAGGGGGGGATTGTCGTCCAAGGAGTCCGGACACCCGATTAGTTTTAACGAGTGTACTTTTATTAAGCAATTTATATATAATGAATATTAATATTAGCTTCCGGAGTCCAACTCATTGGCTGAGGTATTTGGTTTAGAGGGTCCCGGGTTCGATTCCTGACCGGGTCGGGGATTTCAATCGCGTCCGATTAATTCTTCTGGCTCGAGGACTGAGTATTTGTCCCAACAATTTCCTCTTTATATTCAGAATATGACCAGTGTTGTAAAACAAAATGACAAGCGGGACTCGATCCAGCGAGCCAGCAATTACAGAGCTTGAACGCTAACCACTCGACCACCACCGTTTTGTGCTCTTGATCGCAACGCGCCGGTACATATTCGACGCAAAGACTTCTCTTGCGATTTTCTCGAGAACGCCTTACTGTTTGCACATTATCTTGTCCTAATGGACTACTAAATGTGACAAAGTTTGAAGATACTCCCTGATCCGAAATTGTGGCCTCCCCTTGTAAGAGTATTGTACTTGTATTCAGTCTGTTTTTTAATTTGCGTCTATACTTCCTTCGCTTGTTGTGTTTTGTAGGTAATGCAAAGGACGCCTCTGTGGTGTAGTGGTTAGTGTGATTAGCTGCCACCCCCGGAGACTCGAGTTCGATTTCTGGCTCTGCCATGATATTTGAAAAGTGGTATGAAGGCTGGAACGGGGTCCACTCAGCCTCGGGAGGTCAACTGAGTAGAGGTGGGTTCGATTCCCACCTCAGCCATCCTGGAAGCGGTTTTCCGTGGTTTCCCACTTCTCCTCTCAGGCAAATGCCGGGATGGTACCTAAGTTAAGGCCACGGCCGCTTCCTTCCCTCTTCCTTGTCTATCCCTTCCAATCTACCCATCCCCCCCGCAAGGCCCCTCTTCAGCATAGCAAGTGAGGCCGCCTGGGCGAGTTGTATCCCCCGACCCGATGTCTGAAGCTCCAGGACACTGCCCTAGCGGCGGTAGAGGTGGGATCCCTCGCTGAGTCCGAGGGGAAAACCAACCCTGGAGGGTAAGCAGATTAAGAAAGAAATGTAATGCAAAGCATAGTAGATAATAATTGTGGCATTAGTTTGATATATAATCCCATTTTGAGATGGGATTCGTGTTTTAGAATAGGCCTATTTAGGAATGGCATACATTTTTACAGAAATTTGTACCATAAGTACTACGAAAACCGTCTGATGCATGGCAGTTCTTTGAAATTACTGGTGATAAAAATAAGCAAAATGCAAATTTTGCGGCCGCATTTACGCGACGGGTGGTAGCGTATCAAATTTGTGGGACCATATCATGAGGCATCACAAGGATGAAATGAGCAGGTCGGCTTCTCCAGCAGAAAACAACATTGCTGTATTTAGCAAAATAGTTATGTTGTGAGAAAAGGGCATTGAATTTACGTTGCCAAATCAATAACGTATTTAAACGTGCCGCCACAGTACATTTACTCGGTAGTTCACTCGGTACAACCAGGTGATGGCGTCACAACAACTGCTCCGCTCCGCTCCGTCCCAACCAGCCAACCACTACTGGACTCCAACCACACCTTTCAAAGAGAAGAAGAAGTAGCTTACTTTGATTGTCAAGCAATGTTTTTGTAATCGCTTATTCAGACAAAGCTGTTCGTTAGATAAAATGTATCTACCGTATATGTTATTTATCTATTTATTTTTTTACGTGGCAATTGGTCTTGCGTTGTTCGAGACCGACTCCAATTCTTCGTTACATTCTATCGATAGTCTTGACCTATAACCGATACGACATTGATTGAGACAAGAGATTGAGAGTTCGATTTGTACGGATTTGGTCGATTGTGTATTTTTGTTGGATGGTGGTGGACTGGTGGTTGTTGTTGTTGAGGTTAATTAATTAAATTTTCCCACAGTTCGCGCTGGTTCCCGGTGGCGAGTGGACGTGGCTATCGGTGCTAGCGTATTAATCGGTATAGCGTGCGAGTAGGTTTGGTGTTGGTAAGGTGTTCAAGTTTCTTCGCTTCCTTGGGAGCGGTGTGGGAGTCTTGTGAGTAACTATATGTATTAATTCCTCAACTCCCTCCGAACCTCATGGCGGAGTCGAGTGGGGGACAGCGTATGGAGGAGGAGTCAATTGAGGTAGATAGTCAGGAGTTCTCTGTGGATAACACCCTCGTGTTAAATGACCCACCCCCACCTGATAGTAACCGTGCTCCCTCTCCTAAAGTTGATGTGTATTCTCTGAAACCTGACACACAGACATATGATGAGACACATACGGGACCCTTCGTAGTATTTGTGGAGGCCCTTGCTGACGGTAAGAAATTGGGCAGCATCCATCCCATGGCTTTGGGAAAAATTTTTTATGATCGTAAATTTGAGGGTGTTACTCAAATTGCTCGGCGAGGTCGCCATAGGATCCAAATTGAGTTTAATTCACGAACAAAAGCTAACGATTTTCTCACCAACCCTATTTTAAAGGAAAAAAACCTGAAAGCCTTTATTCCATCTGCGTCAATCTATAAGATAGGCGTTATTCGAGGGGTTGATAAAGATTTATCGGTCGAGGAACTTTGTAAGGTTGCTGAATCAACTGCCCCATTAGTCGAAGCACAGAGAATGAACCGACGCTCCTTTCAGGATGGCCGCGTCAGTTACATTCCCACTGGTACCATTAGACTCACGTTTCGCAGCCAGACTCTCCCTGCTTTCATTTCCGTCTACCGAGTTCGTACCCAGGTCGAACCATTTGTTTTCCAGCCGACGATTTGCCGGCGATGCCAACGATACGGCCACACCAGAAAAAACTGTAGGGCTCAACACGCTCGCTGCGCTAATTGCGCACATGAACATGAAACTACAGAATGTAAGAATTCTACCCGCCGTTGTCTCAATTGTTCCGGAGAACACTCCGTAGGTTCACTTCAATGCCCAGAACAAAAACGGCAACAGGAACTGAAAAAACAGCAGGCGTTGGCCGTCCCTCAGTTATCCTCAGAGTCCTTTTTTACTCCGACAGCCAATAGATTCAACCCCCTTTTGACCTTGCACAACTTTCCTCCGCTTCCGAGCACTTCGTCGTTTCCTCAACCCCAGCCGCCGAGAAAGCGAAAATTTACGGCGATTGTTTCATCGCCTTCACCTAGTCCGGATCGTTCGCCAGGTTACGATGTCAAGGGATATCGTGCTCTTCTCAAACAGCCTCCCTCTGTCACCACTGCTATACATCCTATACCTTCCATATCGGGGACGAACCTCCCGGCCACTTCCAGGCATGTAGATTCTATGGTATACTCAAAGCAAGACAGTTCCCGGGCCTCGAACCCGGTATCGGCTACCATTACAGCTATTTCAAACAAACTCTCTGCCTATGCCCGGGCGGCAGAAAACGATGCTAAATGGTCTAAAATGCTCCTCACCATGCAAGAGGAAGTTCAGTCACTACTCCATTCATTAGTATCATTTATATCGTTACATGATCATTCTTCAGTGGAATGCACGGAGCGTAGTTCACAAGAGACATGAAGTATTCTTACTTATTGATTCTTACAAACCTCATATCATTTTCCTTAGTGAAACTTGGTTGGCTCCGGCCACACATTTTCATATACCCCATTATACTGTTATTCGTCATGACAATTATGGTTTTGACGGGGCGTGTATTTTGGTCCATAACAGCCTATCATACTCGTCGGTATCATTAACGTATAAAATACCTGGTACACAGGCGGTCGCCATTGTGATCAACAACATCCATTTTATTTCCATCTATTGCCCCCCGAGAATTCAAGGCACTTATGCTGATTGGGTGACTTTTTTCTCACACCTGCCGCACCCCTTTCTTCTGGGGGGCGATTTAAACGGGCACCATCGGAGTTGGGGATGTGACGTTTCGTGCCCTAAAGGCAATAAAATAGCTAAATTAGCGGCATCACATCATTTACGGATTTTGAATGATGGGTCACCTACTCGCGTTACACCCCCTTCTACAAATAAAAGTGCTGTGGACTTAACTATCTGTTCGAGTAATCTGGCGCACCGTGTGGAATGGGAGGTCGTCAAGGACACCCATTCCAGTGACCATTTCCCTATCTTTATTGGGTTGGCTGACGGTCTCCCCGTCGCTCAACCCCAGGTTAAAGTAAGCAGACGAATGCGCAACTTCAATTCTTCTCAGTTTCAACATTTTTTAGCCCACAAGTTTGCAGCCTTAGGAGGTCAACCGGTGTCCTACAGTTCCTTCACAGCTATTATCACTGAATATCTCGATCTCTACCATCCACTACAACCATATTTCCCACCTAAATCTATCGCTTATGCCCGCTGGTGGGACGCGGAATGCACCGCCTTAATATCACGCCGGAAAGCAGCATTGCGCTCTTTTCGACGTTTGGGTACGTTCCAATCTTATTTACATTATAAAGTCATAGTAGCACAATCGAAAAAGGTTTTTAATGATAAACGCCGCCGAGCTTGGAAAACATTCATTGCCTCGTTAAATAGGCAGACACCGTCCAAACATATATGGAGAGCAATCGCTGGTCTGTCGAACCGCCTCCTTAATCCACCGTCTACTATACATTTCAATATGGATGCTTTGATTAACTTTTTTCATCACCTCACGCCGGATTCGGTAGACCCTCAGTATGGTTTCGTTATCCCTCCTAGTTCCAATACTTTTTCGTCGCTCATGAGCCCAATTGACATAGACGAATTAAATCTGGTTATCAATACTTCCAACAATTCGACACCTGGACGGGATGCGATTTCGTATTCCGTATTAAAGCACCTCCCCCTTCTAGCTAGGCAACATTTACTTCACATTTTCAATCATTGCCTTGAGACGGCTCGAACCCCTTCCACATGGAATGATTTTTATCTCGTACCCCTGTTGAAACCAGGTAAAAATCCTCTCCTCACTGATAGTTACCGGGGTATCTACCTGGGCCAATGCCTTAGGAAACTTTTCCAAAAAATTCTTCTGGAACGCCTCAAATGGTCTCTCGATTTTTATAACCTGTTACCAAAATATCAATTTGCCTTCCTCCCGGGTCGTTCTGCCTCTGATGCCATTCATCTTTTGGTTACAGATATCAGTTTAGCACGCTGTCGGAAGGAACCGTTGTTGGCAATTTTCTTTGACTTACGGGGAGCATATGATCATGTTGACCTAAAAATTTTACTCCAAAAATTGCTAAATTATAAGTTTCCGCCGCTCTTTATTAATCTCCTTTTGAATATGCTAAGGCACAGATCACTTCAACTCAAACACTTCCCACAAATCTCAGCACGTCTGACCTCTACGGGGCTCCCTCAGGGGGATATCCTCAGTCCTATTCTCTTCTCAATTTATTCGATGTCCCTCGAGAACATTATTACACGCAGAGCACGTATGATCCAATTTGCTGACGATCTCGTGATATATCTCAGTCTTCCACAACTTGACGAGGTTTATAAGTCATTACATCTGACGTTACTGGATTTTGGAAAGTGGCTCCATGATCATAACTTAGAGGTATCTTTTGCCAAATGTCGTGCGATGATTTTCTCTTGGACTCGGCGTACAGATCACCCGCCTATTCGCTTCCAAGGGTTTTCGATCCCGATAGTCCAGTCCACTAAATATCTTGGTATTTACCTTGACCGGAAATTACTATGGCACTCTCACATCAAATACCTGGTGGATAAGTCCTTTCCAAAAAAATCACTCTTTGTTGCCCTACGACATAGATCTTGGGGATCCGATCCTAGTACGATGCTTCTGTTATATCGTAACATTCTTCGATCGTCTTTGGATTATGGCTCGGGGTTTATCGACACGGCGGCCAAGACCAAACTTAATCACTTGGATTCACTGCAAGTACAGTTTGTTAAACTTTGTCTTGGGGCTCTACCATCTTCCCCCAATAATGCCACCCTGGTTGAAGCTGCGGAATTCCCCTTAAATCTGCGGCGAAAATTGCTAGCAACTAAGTTTCTTCTACGGACTTTATCTCTAAACTCTCACCCTCTCATTCCTAAATTATCTTTACTCGTTCGCTATTATCAGGATATGGGTACTCCGTTACACAGATTCCCCGCGCTGGCTTGGGCTTATTGGAAATTTAGCTATCTTCGCAACTCTATTCTGCGTAACCCGTCCACAGCTAACTACATCTTTCCCTTTCAGGCAAACTACTATGTCCCTGACATGATACTCCCCACGTCAGGGGAGGTCCCATCTTTTGGCCCGGCCCGGACACAAAGTGCTCGGAAATATGTCCATCACATTTTGGCACAGGATGTTCACACATTAGCACCAGTCTTCTATACGGATGGGTCCAAAATTTGTAACCCCCCAGGTGTGGGGGCGGCCTTTTTCTCCCCAGATCTTGTCCTAGGTAAACAATTCTCCCTCCCGCTGGAGACTTCTATCTTTACGGCTGAAGCTTTCGCCATCCGTCAAGCCCTCTTATACGTTAAGTACTCCCGCCTCGAAACTGCCACTATTGCTTCTGATTCCTTGAGTGTACTTCAGGCTTTACACAATCCCAATTACCGCTCTCATTGGTACATTCAGAATCTCAGAAAAATTTGTTTCGATCTTCATCAACGAGGTAAACAGATTAAATTTCTCTGGGTTCCGGGTCATTCCCATATCACTGGTAATGAACAGGCTGATCGCTTAGCCCAGGCTGCTGCGCATGGTCAGGGTGTGGCGTTTTATTTGATGTTGCCCTACATGGAATTTTGGAGCGGTTGTTGCGAGACTCTAAGACAGATTTGGCAGACTGAGTGGAGTAACCCCGCGTGTCGAACAGGACGGAACTTATTCACCATTCTCCCGAATGTCCCACGTTCTCCGTGGTTTACAAAACATCCTTACACTCGACGTCATATTACGAATCTTGTCCGTTTGCGGCTTAACCACATGTGCACGCCGGATCAATTATTTCGGATGAAGTTGGTCGCGTCTAACCTCTGTCAGTGTCGAACGTCGATTGCTACCATTAATCATCTACTTTTTCAATGTCCGTTACTCGAAATTAGTAGGCGTAAATGGTTACAACCTTTTTTTTGTACACACTTCGCGTTACCCACTCAATTGACGTGTTGGATACTCGATCCCACGCCTACTACGGTAATTGCCCTCTCGAATTTCCTTCATGACACTAATTGTTTACTGTAGGTTCGGTGTTGTTGTTTTTCCTTTTCCCCTTATGTGTCGACCTGGTCTTGTTTGTGATTGGTAGAAGTCGCCAAGTATCGGTCACTATGGCGTGAAGTCTAGTACCTTGTGTCCTTGTGCTTTTCCTGTGTGGTAGATATGTAGTTGAATTCCTTCTTCCCTTTTTTTACATTTTACATATTCCTTTTCATCTTCTCCATCTTTTGGGTTTGTTTAGAGGATGCGTGGCTGGGTATACCGCTCCCAAGCGAAGCCCATTAAATTATACGATCAAGACAAGACAAGACAAGACAATTAAATTTTCCTCTTAATCTAACGAAAGTCGGAGACTTACAGTTCTTTTATTAGAAATAACTCGTAGAACTAAACCATTACTTTAATTTATATGGCTTCTGAGACAATTGTAACTCACGAGTGTGCTCTAACCTAAAAGTGATATCATGACTGAAAGGGAAAAAAGGTCACACGCAAGTGACAGCAGTGATGAAGATTCCGATGAATGTATTGGCCCAATGCCTGTCAGCGCTAATACAGAACCTCCAAAGCGGAAAAAATTGAAGGTCTTGAAGTATGAACATTTGTACCTAGAACACCTTCCATGCGCCGAGTCGTACGAGAGGAGTTTCATGCATCGGGATGTAGTTACACATATACTTGTGACTAAAACTGATTTCATAATTACGGGTAGTTGTGATGGGCAAATTAAGTTCTGGAAGAAGTCAGAGGACTCGATAGAATTTGTCAAACATTTCCGTAGCCATCTGGGAGCAATTCAGGACCTTGTTGCTAATACAAATGGTACGCTTCTGTGTTCAATTTCTGTTGATAAATCTCTTAAGGTTTTTGATGTTATTAATTTTGATATGATCAATATGATGAAGCTGAACTACACACCCGCATGTTGTCAGTGGATCCATTGCCCTGGTGATGCAATTTTTGCCTTAGCTGTTTCTGATGCAGCTGCTAATAAGATTTACGTCTACGATGGCCAAGGATCAAACGTCCCTCTTCATGTTCACGAGAAACTTCACACCAAACCTGTGGTGACTATTAAGTTTAATCCAGTGTATGAGGTAGTTATTTCTGTGGATAAAGCTGGTATGTTAGAATATTGGACTGGTCCAAAACTTGATTACGCATTTCCCAAGTGTGTTTCTTTTGAATCAAAATTGGACACAGATCTCTATGAATTTGCTAAGTGTAAAACTTTCCCTACTGGACTTGCATTTTCTCCAGATGGAAAGAAATTCTGTACTTTGTCTGGAGACAGGAAAGTGAGAGTGTTTAATTTCTTAACCGGCAAATTAAGTAGGGTTTATGACGAGACTCTTCAGCGATTTTCAGATCTCCAGCAATTGCGACCCCAACTTCCAAACATGGAATTTGGCCGAAGGATGGCTGCTGAACGAGATCTTGAAAAATCCGACTCCATGAATTTAGCAAATATTGCTTTTGACGAGAGTGGTCATTTCGTTCTGTATGCCACAATGCTAGGTGTTAAAATTGTTAATACCCATTCTAATCAGTGCGTAAAGCTCATCGGGAAGTCTGAGAATCTCAGATTGTTGAACATAGCTCTGTTTCAGGGCCGCGCCAGGAAGACAAAGGCTGCTGTTACTGTAGAAATGGAAGCATCCGAAAACCCTACATTAGATTCTGCCCGTATTGATCCAACATTATTTTGCACAGCTTTCAAAAAGAATAGATTTTACATTTTCACCAGGCGAGAACCAGAGGATGCTAAAGGACCAGATGCTGATCGAGATGTCTTCAATGAGAAGCCATCAAAGGAAGATATAATCTCTGCAACAGAAGCTACTGGTGTGCAGCGAATTTACGAGAATGCGATCGTACATACTACAATGGGCGACATACATTTGAAACTCTTTGCAAAAGAATGCCCTCGAACTGTCGAGAACTTCACTGTTCATAGCAAAAATGGGTATTACAATGGCCATATTTTCCATAGAATCATAAAAGGGTTTATGATTCAGACAGGGGATCCAACAGGGACGGGCACTGGAGGTGAAAGTATCTGGGGCGGGGAGTTCGAAGACGAGTTTCATCCCTCTTTACGCCACGATCGTCCGTATACGGTGAGCATGGCCAACGGTGGTCCCAACACGAATGGGAGCCAGTTCTTCATCACCGTGATACCCACCCCGTGGCTGGACAACAAGCACACCGTCTTTGGGAGAGTCGTGAAGGGGATGGAAGTGGTGCAGAACATCAGCACGGTTAAAACGAATCCAAAAACGGATAAGCCTTACGATGACATTCAGATTGTCAGTGTCACTCTTAAGTGAAAGTACTGTCACAAAACTCACCAGATGGAGGGAAGTGGTTTCTCCGCCAGAGAAGAAGACGAGACCAGAAAAAGTTCAGTGGCATAGGGAGGGATGATGTGCGCATTCTCTTTATCAGAACAGTCTTCCAAGATTTTATTTAAAGTGACTGGTGTCTGCTCGTGCAGAGGAGACATTTCGATACATATGTTTATAGTGCTCATACAGGTTGTCATTGTACGTTGCAGTTTTTTTTTTTTTTTTTTTTTTTTGACCCTTGGTACTTGATGAGGTGATTGCATATTCACAGTGTTCATAGAACTTTGACTGGCTGGATGGCAGATTTTATTCAGTACTCGAGTCTTGTGCTAGAGGTGTGGATTTGAATCCATATGCATTCATTTAAGAGACTTGTGTTAGTCAGTGTACTAGTTGTTATAGAAGGCTCTTGTCTGTGAAAAATTACAGGTTCAGTGTTTCCCAACCTGTTTTGTTTTGGGGAGCCTTAGAAGTATTTAAAAATAATGTTATTTTCTTTACGTCCCACTACCTACATTTTTCCTGGTTTTCGGAGACGACGAGGTGCCGGAATTCTGTCCCATGGGAGTTTTTTTACGTGTTAGTAAATCTGCCGACACAAGGCTGACGTATTTAAGGACCGTGAGATACCGCCGCACTGAGCCACTCAGGGAACCGTGGTTGCCCGCATATAGTGGGCAGAGTACAGTAGGTTGTATATTTTAAAATAACGTTTTAGAACTGTTTATTTGATAATCTTCTTAGAAAGGCGTAAGTGAGGCCCAGAAGGACAGCACGGTAGATCTAATCGCTGTCATCTCTGTGGCATGACCCAGGAACACGAGTAGCTTAATGAATGCTACGGACACAGGATGTGTGCAGATCGATAATGGGTACAACCTCTTCAATAAATAATAACAATAATGTCCCACTGATTACTTTTATGGTTTTCGGAGACACCGAGGCCAGAATTTTGTCCCTCAGTAGTTCTTTTACGTGCCAGTAAATCTACCAACTTAAGGCTGACGTGTTTAAGCACCTTCAGATACCGCCGTACTGAGTCGGATCAAACCTGCCAAATTGAACTCGGAAAGCCAGTGCCTTAACCGTGTGAGCCACTCAACCCGGCATGACCTCTTCACTCACCCTGCACGAGTTTTTTTTTTTGTTTTTTTTTTTTGTTTTTTGTTTTGACAGTTGATAAAACTGTCCTTTCTCCACTAACAGAGTGAGAAGCGAGTGGGGTGAACAAGAGAGCATTATCCTCCATGCTTGTTGTGGTGCTAGCTGGCGCCTTTCTGGAAGTTGTACCGCAATAACAAACAAATCCCATGGCTTGGCCTACCAGGTGACCAGTGCTCAGCCTGAAGGCGTGTGTTCAACACAATGTATTCTATTGGCTGTTATAGTTCACTTTCTGCAGTTGCTATCTGGCCAGGAATCAAACCGGGGGTCTCTGTGCCTAGACCACGTGGTTGGCTGTAGTGTATTCATCATTGGTTAATTGAAGTCTTCTGTTTAAAAATATAAATAAAACAGATTTTTTGCCTACTGGTGATTTTCCTCTTATAAAATCGTCTACGGAGAAGGGATCCATTTTGCCTGCACAGCTGTAAGGTGACAGGTAAGACGGAAACACAGTGAAGTACTCAGACATTCTGTTTTGTTATCAGTCCCACCGAACGAGTTGGCTACGCATTTTAGATCACAAAGCTGCGAGCTTGTATTTGGAAGATAGTGGGTCAGAACCCCCACTGTCAGCAGCCTTAAAGATAGTTTTTGATGGTTTACCATTTTCACACCAGGCTTTAATTCTTGAAACCAAAGGTAAACTATCATAAATGCATAAACAGTGATTTTGAGGCGACTTGTTTTGGTCGTGTTATTATTTATAAGTTTCATTTTCCGTATAGATTGGATGCACTGTACAGGCAAGAAATGTGTTCCACCTATTTATTATAAATGGATTGACATTAGTACCGGTTTCGGCCTTCCGCGGCCATCATCAGCTAGTACATTAATATATACAGTATATATATAGTTAAATATATATATTTTTTTTCTTCTTTCGAATGAGCTACCAGAGGACCATGTGCCAATTTCAATTTCTTCTTCTTTGTTCTTTCTTTTTCTTCCAGTACGCTTTCATCTGTTCACTATGTTTCTTCTTTCTGTCTTCAGACCACTTTGAACCAGTCTTTTTTACTTTCCTACCTTGGAATCCTTCTATTTTCAATACTTTTTCCAGAAAGCCTTCTCTATGATTTATTTCTTCTGTTGTTATATTGTTTTTTTCTAAATCCTTTCTTACTTCATTGACCCAACTTGTCGTTGATTTCTTACCCCACAAATATCTGAAAATCTTACTGGTTAATCTACTATCTTGCATTCGATATAAATGTCCAAAAAATATAAGTCTCCTTTTCCTCATTACATCTGATATATTTTCTAATTTTTTATATATTTCAGCATTACTTCGTAATTTCCAACCTTCTGCTGTGTTTTGTGGGCCTAATATTTTCCTCATGATTCGCCTTTCTAGTATTTCTAGTTTATCTAAATTATAGTTTAATGCCAGACATTCGCTTGCATATAGGCATTCTGGCTTCACTACTGTGTTGTAATGCCTTATTTTTGCATTAATGGATAGGCATCTTTTATTGTAGATATCTTTGGTGACACCATAAGCTCTCTCCATTTTATGTACTATCCGCACACTTTAAGTTGATGCATTTGTGTACGGGGTGAGGAGTAAGGGGGGAGCTGTCCCGGTATCGATAGTGCTGCCTGGTGCTGCCAACTGAATGAAAATGAAATCTGAATTGAATCGATAGTATGAGCGATCGATACTACACCTTTATTTACATTAATGTACAGACAAATCCATGTCAAAATTAATGTGTATATGTATGTTCAACACGTTATTTACATTAATTTACAGACCAATCCCTGTCACAATGAATGTGTATATGTATGTTCAACACGTTATTTACATTAATTTACAGACCAATCCCTGTCACAAAGAATGTGTATATGTATGTGCTCCACCTTTATTGACATTAATTTACAGACCAATCCCTGTCACAATGAATGTGTATATGTATGTGCTACACCTTTATTTACATTAAGTTACAGACAAATCCTTGTCACAATTTATTTGTATATCTATATGTTACATCTTTATTTACATTACAGCTCAGACAGATCACTGTCACAATCGTCACTGCATTCTCCTGTACTATGCATTATAATGTCGTCCATGGCTATTTCCATTACACCGTCGTGTCTCCAGTAGTCCTCCTCCAGTTCTTTCACTTTCCGGCAGTACCCTTTCCAATTTTCGGCCGATACGGAACGGAATGCCTCGATGGTTAGTCGTCGAAGGTTAACGGCTGACATGTCTCCCGTAATGTTCCGTCCTTTGAATTCTCGTTTGATTTTTGCCCATGCCAATTCAGTGGCGTTGAGATCACAGTTGTATGGAGGGAGACGAAGGACGACGTGTCCTTTTTCAGCCGCCATGACGTCAACAGCATAAACTATCAGGAGGCCTGTGTTCCTGCACTAATCTATATAGAGCCTCTTTCCTTTGACTTGCGTCGCAGACAATGCCCTTCCCCTGTAGCCACTGGACCATTGTCACGCATGTGTCATACCTCGATGGTATTTTATCCACCTGTCGAGAATGATATGGTGCATTATCCATCACTATCACAGATGCAGGAGGCAAATTAGGGAGCACAGATGTTTTGAACCATTTCTCAAAATTGTGGGCATTCATTTGGCCATGGTAATCGCCTTGGGTACTTCTGGCGTCAAATATTAATTGTGCTTCTCGTATGAACCCTTTCTCAGATCCAACACTTGCAATTATTAGCCTTTTCGTAGAGCTTCCCCAGGCTGTAACACCCACAACATCGTTTCCTCTCTGCCAACATTTTCCAGTTGTTGTATTATTGTCAATCCAGGACTCGTCCAAGTAAAATACTTCCTTGCCTTCCTCCCTAGCATGTTTAATTTGGACGAGGAAGCGTGCCCGCCAATCAACGACGTCTGCCCTCTCCAGCAATAAAACACGTTTGTTTTGGACTTTCTTCCAAACAAAACCCATACCTTTCAAAACTTTTCGGAGGGACGTTGGGCTCCACGACCACTTGATTTCTTTCTGCAGCACAGGGATCAGTTTCTTCACGGTAGGCACCACTTTTTGGACGGTATAGAAGTTTTCGATGGTGTCCCTGATCACTCGTTTGTCGCGATCACTCAGTTCTATCTTCCCTTGCGTTCTCACCCTACGAGCAAGAGGAGAACAGCATATAACACTTGCATATGACAACCTAATAGTATCCATCATGATATTGGTTAGAACTGCTTAGATAGACTGGTCAGAGGGACCTACCTCTTTTTACCAGGGGAGCGTGGAGATTCGCCGGGGTGAGAGGCAGAATATGCCTTAATCCTATTAATAGTCGAAGCAGATTTTCCTGTATACGCGGCAGCGCGTTGAATAGCCTTGTTGAGGGGGACGAGGAGCTGTTTCTGTTTTTTCTCCAAGGCACAGCATTTTGCAACGTTTGCTATTATTTTTCGTGCCTCGCTGTGTATAACCGGCTTTAGTCGTTTCCTTGGAGGAGTTCCAGGTGCTTCCTTGGATGTCGACGGATGTTCCGAACTCATGTTCCCTACTAACCTATAATATATGGGGGAGCTGTGTTATATACACAACAACAGTACTTAACGTGTACGCCAGATGTCGCATGGCTTTGTTATGTCAACAACAACAGTACGGAACATGTACGCCAGATGTCGCACGGCGATGCTTAAGCGATTCATAGTTTGTGTTGCAAAGGTTGCCAGTACGCATCTCGAAGATCACTGAGGTCGACCGATTCAGCACTAGGGTGTAAATGCACCAAGATAAAGTGTGCGGACTATACCCTCTCATCTACTGCAGATTTTTCTAAACCATTTTCTTGGATTATTTCCTGTAGATATTTGAATTTTTTTACCCTCTCTATTTGGCCAATATCTGTTTTCAGAAATTTTGGTGCATCCCAAATATTTGTTAAAAATTTTGTTTTTTCTGCAGAAATTCTTAAGCCAGTTCTGCTGGCGATTCTTTCCAAGACATTTACTTGGGTTATAGCAGATGTCATATTTTCAGAAAGTATTGCAAAGTCATCTGCAAATGCAAGACAGTTTATTTCGATCCTTTTGTTTCCTCTTCCTAACCTTATCGGTGAAATGTTGAGTTCAATAAGTTTTTCGTTCCAAATTCTCACTATTTTCTCTAGGACATATTTATTTATTTATTTATTTATTTATTTATTTTCTGTTCGTTGATTCTGATTTGCAATCTGGTTTGTTTGTGAGTTTCTTGATTTTGTCAGTTTTGTTTCTTAGGTCTTCCACTGTACAGTAATTTGTAGTTCATCCATATCTTCCTTGATTTCTGTAATCCATTTAATGTTGCACTTACTATTCCATAATTTTTCTATTATTCTCCTGATGATCCTGTTCTCTGGTGTCCTGATTAGATGTCCAAAAAATGAAATACGTTTCTTCCTGATTGAGCTCATTACTGGTTCTATTTCCTATTAGACATCTGGATGATCTAATCATAATAACATCTTTGTGATATTGTCTAATGGCTGTAATATATTAAATTACTAGCTGATGAAGGCCGAAACCAATACTAATGTAAATCAGTTTATAATAAATAAGTATTAATAGGTCTTGTCTATGCGTTGTTTTGGTCGTGTCGTCTTATGTTTCGCAGGAATGAAGATAAACTATGTGATGCTATCATATGTGCAAGGAGAAGCCAGCAGTAATCAGTGGTTCAGCCTCTGCTGCACTCCTTATTGTATCAACTCTGTTGATAGTTTACCTCTGATGTCCAGAATTGTGGCCAGAGTTGCTTCCTTCCTAGTCCTAGCCCTTTCCTATCCCATCATTGCCATACGACGGCGGTGCGACGTAAAACTAATAGGAAAATAGTAATCCGTCTTATATTCATTTTTCAAAAGAAACATGTTTGATGAAGTTTTAATTTATACCACTCGCTGTGGGATTAGCGTTAAGATCAAAAGGTAAAAAAGAAAAGGTATAGGTCGGAATGGGCAATGGCTTGATTACTTACACCAGATAAACTGTTTGATATTAAATTTAATGAAAGATTTAACGCTTGAACTGGGTGATTAATATAATTATTTAAGGACGAACAGGGAGATACATTTACACCTCCCATATCAGAAATAGTGATAGTGCAATAAGCTGCAGAATCACACCACATGAACGACTCAGCGTCACACACTTCGTTTCCTAACAGCTGAAAAAAAAATGTGAAGATTTGAACATTTTTGCTACAATTTCAGCCACGTAGAAGACTACTGCTAATCAAAATTTGTATATGGTGCTACATTTTGAAACAGTAATTATGAAGTTTTTACAGAATTACTAGTATTTAAAAAAAAAAATCATACAGTATTTTCCTTTTTTTTTTTTTTTCATGAATGATTTGAGAAATGTTCACTAGTGAAACCTGCCAATGCATAATGTAGAGTTTCTTATTTGATAATCAAAGTGCAATGTTGATGGGCCCATGTTTGGTTTCTATCTAGGTCGAGGGATTATAATCTTGAATGGTTAATTCCCTCGCCTCAGCAACTGGGTGTTTGTGCTGTACGCAATGTCCATGCAACTCACACACTCTACTAACACGCAGTTTACAGTATAAGGCAGATCCTGCCCACCCTGCCTTATCAGGGTAATAATGTTGCAAGTGATATATTATTAGTTATCAACCAGTTTAAAATTTTGATCACTTAACCTAATGCCTTTAATCAATTATCGGTCTATTAATCAAATTTTAATCGGGGTCATAGAGTATGTAGAGTTCAAGAAAAACACCTGCCATAATATATTTTTATAATTCAATAGGTGGGCTGATGACCTTCGATGTTAGGCCCCTTTAAACAACAAGGGCCTATGCTATAAAGAAGACATTTTTTTTAATTTTAAATTTTAATTGTATTAGTGTCTTGCAAGCATTAAAAACTTAAAATCTGTTAATACTTTAAGACTTTAAAATATTTCCACATCGATGATTTAATGATAAAAAGTTTAAAACAGTGAAGTAGACATGTTAAGAACTAAGGGCCGCCCTATTTATTTATTTATTTTACGTGGTAATTGGTCTTGGACTCCAATTCTTTGTTACATATAGCTCATCGTCACATCTGTACTTTGTCGACATAACATTCTCGCTCCCGAGTAAGGGTGCACGAGAGCTTACCTCTTCGTTTGGTTTGAATCGCTCTGCGGAGGTGACTTAAAGTTTCACAGTGAACTCCTTCGTTATTCACTGTTTTAAACTTTTGTATCTTTAAATCATCAATATGGATATATTTTTAAAATATTAAAAAATTTTTATTTTATAGCATAGGCCTATTGGATCATTATGCCAGGTGCTTTTCGTGATTAACTCATACTCTATGAGCCTAATTAAAATTTGTTCTCTTGTGTACGGGGCAACGCGTCCGCCTGTCACCTGGCGGCCCCGGGTTCGATTCCTGGCCGGGTCAGGGATTTTATATGTAAGATCAATATCCCCGGCCTGGGGACTGGGTGTTTGTGTCGTCCTTAATGTTCCTTTCCTCACACTCGACACTTCCGCAATTTCTAAATACACGCAGGTTCTTAACATAAGGTGCAAAAAATATTCTTAGGCCGACGCCCTGAATAAATAGCATTTAAAATATATATATATATATCCAACATCACTGAACACACTCTCGGGGGGAACTGAAGTACCTGGAATGGAAAACAATTTTTTTACTATGCGTTTGAGGTGAATGTATTTTCCACCATTGCAGAGGGTCTGTGAAGTCATATTCTAGTTCCACCAAAGACTTGTAGACTGCAATTTCCATCACAAGTGGTGCTGAACATGAAACTGAAGTGGCATGACCAGAATACCATTTGTCTTAATCAGTTTCAAAATTCATTTTCCTAGTCTTGCTGCATGGTTTTACTAGAACTTGCTCTCCATCCTTATCTCTCTCTGAAATTCTTTTCCACACAGATTCCCAGCCCTTGTTTTTAATACATCTAAGATATTTAAATCTAGGATTGAGAGCAGTAGCTTCCTGGTAAGTCTTCAAATTGCACCATCATTTATACAAGAGTCCTTTTAAATCGAGCTGTGCACCCAGGATAAACTTCATTTTGGTTCTGAGATCACGAAAGTTGAAATGTTGTTTACAACACTATCCTGTACAGCATACACTTTGTATTGAAAAGGTGGAATCTTCGCTGAAATTGCAACTTTTATATTTTTCAGGATTGACATTGGAGCAACATAAAGATAATTTCAAGTAACCTGTCACAAATAACAAATAATAATATGTGTGTGGTTAAGTGTAAGAAAGGGCCAAGAGCCCTAACTTCGCCGCAGAAAATAAAGGCTTTTATCTATCTATCTATCTATTATATTTGCTACCGCCAAGGAGGTGTGATATTTTCTAAACATGGCATAAGAGACACAATAATTCCTGTTAGAGGTTAGAGGCTATTAGAAGAGTGGATCGACGTCTCTAATACCCCTTTTAGCTCTCGATCATGAAATATGTGCTTTTCCGTCAAGTAACTATGTCCTGTTGCTCTATAAGATTTTTATCAAGCTAATATTCTAGATAAGAACTGTGTTTGGAATGCACCGCTATTTTCCTGCACTTTAAAAGTAATGTTCCGATAGCAGCATCATTGATAGCTTTATTTAAACTTATTGTAGAGTGTGGGCTGCACACCAGTAATTCTCGTACTTCGCTCTTTCAACTCCTAGAACGATGTTTCCTGCATTGTCAGAGGAAATAGCGACAACTGTATCCTCCAACATGCATTCATGAACTACATCTTCAAACTCTTCTGTGCATTTAGTGGCATTGTGGTTTTCTCTAACATGTTTACGTTGTAATGTTGCATTACGATATTATTCCCAGTTTGATTCAATCCAGTGAAGTGGTTACAGTTAGATATTGAAGGCCAAAAATCCCCTGTGAGACTTAACAAGTTCTGCTTGTTTCAGTTCATCTAATAATTTTATTTTGACCATTCTGCTTCATAGGATGGTAAGTGTGAGAATTGAGAACTTCACGTAAAATCTCTTCAAGACGACGATCAGAGAGAACATTGACCGGCTTACTATCCTGCACAATCCACTTCACTAGTTTATTCGTAATTTCAGTTTCCTTATTAGAGGACACAGGCTTCACTATTAGGTGCTCCAACGTTGACTAGTAGTGAAATTGATAGATACACTTTGGAAAGGATGAATATGTATAAGATGATAGTGAGGGCTACTTGTACTTCCAGTATAAGTGTACAGTTTTCTGCATTTCTTACAAAAATCTGTTTGTATATCTGTCACCTTACCACAGTCATTTAGTTTAAATTCAAAACTTTCACCAAGTTTTCCTCACATCAATTCATAAGCCATATTTGTAACCAAAGTTCACAAACACTGAGGTTCAAGTTGTCACTTTTTCTACTGGTTCTTTCTAGTAGATGGTATCTGTCCATTCATAGATCAACTGAAAATACCTTCCCCACTCGTACCCATTATGGTGGCTGACTGTGTTTTGTAAAAGTCCACAAATATACTACACTAGGCTGTCTGTTATTTCCTTTCCAATAGTTTATAAAAGCAATGATCATAACTAAACCTCGGATTTTAGTCAAAAACCTATTTTGTTCGTGATGAGGTAACTTAAAATGAAGTTGTATTTACATGTTTCATGTATTTATAAAGTTAGAAACGGTGGTAAAGTGCCTAAAAATGCCTAAATTGACGTTAGAACCTATATTTGCCAATATTCCTATAATTCCTGTTTTTATCCTTAAATTAATTTAAAATGCGTTTAATTTATTCTGAGAACTAAAATATTTGCTGACTTCTTTTTTTTTTTTAATCTTGAGCTGTATATTCCTGAAATACTCTACAAACAAAATCTTAAAATCAGGAAGCTGTAAAAAACACTCCCCAAAAGCCCTTAAGGACCTCCCGCTGTAAACACGCTCGTAGTCTGTGTAGTGGAAACAAAACTCTTTTTCATTCTGCGAGAACATGTCAGTTGTTCATTTATTCAGTGTGTGAATTATGCCGAAAGTGTCGAGTTCCAAGTCGTCTTTAATTAAAAAGTGGTTACGGGAGTTCCCCTTTTCACATAGGATGGTAAAATTATATTCCGTAACGTTTGAAGCAAAGAGGTGAGTGAAATGTGTTTTATACGAGGGCTGTTTTCAACCTGTACGGGCCATAAACAAAGACACATTGACATAAAAAAAGATTTTATTACTAAATGTTTAGTACTGTAGTTTCGTACATAATCACCAAAACAACTTAGGCATTTGTCGTATCGTGACGCCAGCTTTCCTATGCCCTCTGCAAAGAAGTCTGTCATCAGTGAGGACACATGCACCTGGATGGCCTCCTGAAGTTCTTCGTTGGTGGCAAAGCGTTGTCCATCCAACCATGCCTTCAGTTCTCAAAAAAGGTGAAAATGTTAGGTGTGAGGTCTGGACTATAGGATGGATGATCGAAAACTTCCCACTTCAATTGTTTGAGGTCTTTCGTCATTTTGGCACAGTGCGATGTAGCATTGTCATGGATCAAAACCATGCTAAACGAGAGCTTACTTCTTCGTTTGTTTCGATTCGCTCTGCGGAAGCGACATAAAGTTTCACAACAAACTCGGAGTGTTCTGTAGTTTATGGAGTGTCATACAGGACCCAAGTTTCATTGCCAGCAATGATAGACTTTCCCACTCACTATGGTAACACGTGGGAAACATTGAGTTTTGTGATTGTCAGTCAACATTCTTGGGACGCAGTGTGAACAAAGTTTCTGGTATCCTAAGTGTTTAGTCACAATTGTGTACAGAGAAGAGCTTGGGATTGCTGTTGTTGTTGTAAACATCCGTTGGTCGTGGACAAACTCGTCAACCTTCTCAACCTTGCGTCCTTGGTCATGGATGTCTGCCTGTCTTTCTTTAAATTTCCGACACCATTCCTGTACAGTTTTCACCATACACTGCATTCATTCTGCGATTGATTTCAGCGGTGCTACATCCTTCTGCTTGCAGAAAATGCATCGCACTTGGCAGGAGGATCGATCTTAGTGGCCAGGTTCAATTGACTATGACTGGCACATTGGAGCTGACAGTGGCAGAGGTTGTGCAATTGCACTCCTGACTATTTCTTGTTTACGTGTATGCATGACCAGCCTTTGTATTCCCCCCCCAAATGAGGTATCATCAGTTTAGCAAAACAAACATGGCACTTATATAAAAATGAAACTGCTGAAAATATACTTTTAGAACCTATTTGAGAGCCTATTTTAGGTATCAGCATCCGAGGTCTAGTCGTAACCCTTGATTTAGAAGAAAGCAGTTAAGGAGGTATTATTTCTGAAAGAAAGACATGAACATCAACTTACTTCAATGACCTGACAGTCATACTAGCACACCAAATACACAGGTTTTGTGCCATGCAAAACAGTTATTTGTCCTTCTCCACACTACAGTTTTAATTGGTTTGATAAATCGGCTAAAGTAAATTGATTGGTTAATTGGATTTTTATATTAATCCCTTGATCGGCGGTCTCCCTTGCAAAAAGTGATGCCTGGGAGGTCATCAGGTGATAGAGATTTTGATTCCCTAGCCGGCATTAATTTTTGTAAAAGAGACCAAGTAGCTGATGGTGCATTGGCACTGCCCGAGGCTCCAAGTAGTCTGTGGAACAGCCATGCACTAGCGACAAGTCTTGGTGGGTGTGTTAGTTACCAACTGATGAGCGCGAATTGGCACACTGAGGTGAACAACCAAGAGTGAGTTAGCTGGAAAATTAATAATGGACCATGTATATTGGAATAATGAATTTACTTATTCAGGGTTCCCTACCAGTATGCGAATCAAAATCTATATCAAAATGCCTGAACTTGCACAAAAAACAAGCCGCTGACAAACTTACTTCGTACCAAGCGTGAGGCGCTATATGGACCCTGTCGTACCTGTCGACATAACGACAGGTCGGTCTGGGACAGGACATCTTCAAGTAGAGAGGGTCTTCTTTCCTTACTTAATCGTTTGTCTCTTCCTTCTTACCGTACACTTAATGCATCTTCATTCGAGATGACCCATCATTGAGCACTGATATCAGTTGTCAGTTGCTGCAGGTCTTCTGTGGGACTATCCCGAGGAAACCCTATGAGCTCATCGCTGACTGAGAAAGTTTATACTGATCTGCCCTGTGGCTTGATGCAACGCTTGTTCGTTTCTCTCCTTCCACACTTGCTAATGATACAATCATCATATGCAGTTTCCAGCTGTTGGCCAGGTCTGCTCTTGCATTCCTACCACTTCTCGCTCATCACTCTTGCCCAGTTCTCTCCTCTTCTCTGTACACACTCTTCCACTCCTTTTGTCCACCTGTCTCTCAGCCGTTTTCCTGTTATCTCCATTTCGTGCATTCTCCTTGGTATCGTTCTCTTCACGTGTCCATACTATTCAAGTCTAAATCCCTCTACCGTGTTCTTCAGTGACTCTTCTTTTACTGTATATCTAACCTAGTTTCTCATCTTATCCAATCTTGTCACTCCTGTCCTGCTTCTCAAAAATTTAATTTCACTTGCCTGTATCCCAGTCAGAATAGGCACATAGTACATCCTGTATATCACTAATGGCTGACTTAAATATATCTTTTTGGGATTGTCCTACCTTACTGCCAACTATCGTGCAAAATAATCAACATTCCTCTTCCTTCTTCGTCACCTTTTTCTGAACATTAGTTTTTAAAAAATTCCACAAACCTTCTGTTCTGGAAAAGGATTTCAAAATTATCACTTGGAGATACCTCCCCTTGGAGCTGACTATATGTTTCCAGTCACATATTTTTGTCCCATGAAGTGAAAATTAGATATAAATAAATTATCAAAATCGATAGAAGGGAAGAAAATTAATTTAGATGACATAGAGAAATTTTTACAAAAGTAACTAAATTATCACACGGAAAATTTCCATGCTGCTTCACAGATGCTGATAGTAGCAACGAAACTATTGTTGGAAAAGCCGATTATTAAAATTAACCATCAGTGTGACAAAACTAACCAACCTGGAGACTAGAAGGGTAAAAATCAATACTCAACACACATATCAAAATTACTCATATCTGTCCTGTCCTGTGAGCTTAGAAGCAGGAATCTGTTAATATCAAAGAAGATAAGAAAATATTTTTCTATTGGTACTTAGATGAGAGTCTTGAATGGTGCACATCACATCCAGTAACGGTGCTTTCCAGTAAATCAAAATCTAACCAGTCACCATCAGGAATTTTTTCTCAAACAGTAATCTATCAATCAATCAATACTGATCTGCATTTATGGTAGTTGCCCAGGTGGCAGATTCCCTATGTGTTGTTTTCTTAGCCTTTTCCTTAATGATTTCAAAAAAATTGGAAATTTATTGAACGTCTCCCTTGGTAAGTTATTCCAATCCCTAACTCCCCTTCTTATAAAGAAATATTGGCCCCAGTTTGTTCTCTTGAATTCCAACTTTATCTTCATATTGTGATCTTTCCTACTTTTATAAACGCCACTCAAACTTATTCGTCTACTAATGTCATTCCACGCCATCTCTACGCTAACAGCTCGGAACATACCACTTAGTTGAGCATCTCTTCTTCTTTCTCTCAGTTCTTCCCAACCCAAACTTTGCAATATTTTTGTAACGCTACTCTTTTGTCGGAAATCACCCAGAACAAATTGAGCTGCTTTTCTTTGGATTTTTTCCAGTTCTTGAATCAGGTAATCCTGGTGAGGGTCCCATACACTGGAACCATACTCTAGTTGGGGTCTTACCAGAGACTTATATGCTCTCTCATTTACATCCTTAATACAACCCCTAAACACCCTCATAACCATGTGCAGAGATCTGTACCCTTTATTTACAATCCCATTTATGTGATTACCACAATGAAGATCTTTCCTTATATTTACACCTACATACTTACGATGATCCCCAAAAGGAACTTTCACCCGATCAACGCAGTAATTAAAACTGAGAGGACTTTTCCTATTTGTGAAACTCACAACCTGCCTTTTAACCCCGTTTATCAACATACCATTGCCTGCTGTCCATCTCACAACATTTTTGAGGTCACGCTGGAGTTGCTCACAATCTTGTAACTTATTTATCACTCTATAGAGAATAACATCATCCGCAAAAAGCCTTACCTCTGATTCCACTTTTTTACTCATATCATTCATATATATAAGAAAACATAAAGGTCCGATAATACTGCCTTGAGGAATTCCCTTCTTAATTATTACAGGGTCAGGTAAAGCTTCACCTACTCTAATTCTCTGAGTTCTATTTTCTAGAAATATAGCAACCCATTCAGTCACTCTTTTGTCTAGTCCAATTGCACTCATTTTTGCCAGTAGTCTCCCATGACCCACCCTATCAAATGCTTTAGACAGGTCAATCGCGATACAGTCCATTTGACCTCCTGGATCCACGATATCTGCTATATCTTGCTGGAATCCTACAAGTTGAGCTTCAGTGAAATAACCTTTCCTAAAACCAAACTGCCTTCTATCAAACCAGTTATTAATTTTACAAACATGTCTAATATAATCAGAAAGAATGCCTTCCCAAAGCTTACATACAATGCATGTCAAACTTACTGGCCTGTAATTTTCAGCTTTAAGTCTATAACCCTTTCCTTTATACACAGGGCTTACTATAGCAACTCTCCATTCATCTGGTATAGGTCCTCCGACCAAACAATAATCAAATAAGTACTTCATATATGGTACTATATCCCAACCCATTGTCTTTAGTATATCCCCAGAAATCTGATCAATTCCAGCCGCTTTTCTAGTTTTCAACTTTTGTATCTTATTGTAAATGTCATTGTTATCATATGTAAATTTTAATACTTCCTTGGCCTTACTCTCCTCCTCTATCTGGACATTATCCTTGTAGCCAACAATCTTTACATACTGCTGACTGAATACTTCTGCCTTTTGAAGATCCTCGCATACATACTCCCCTTGTTCATTAATTATTCCTGGAATGTCCTTCTTGGAACCTGTTTCTGCCTCAAAGTACCTATACATGTGTATGTTGGGTATTCAGCCCGAAGGCTGGTTTGATCCTCTGCAGCTCCGCCAACAGCTGTCATAAATAGCCTAGGCGTCACTGAAGAGGTGAAGTAGTTTCCCGTTGCTTTCCTCACCGAGCCAGCCGTTGCTATTACATATCAGTCTGCCAAGCCCACTGAAATGCATGCACCAACCGACCCTATGAGCGATATTTTCACACCATTCATAACAGGGACTGGCTGCATAAGGAATGGTATTATTAGCATCACTCATACCTCGGTCACTTTCATATTGTCAAAGCCAAGGATGAGTCTGAGACAGGTCAATAAAAGTAACAAATTTGATATAGCCCATACCAGAAGACATAGTGCACTGTAAACACTACATCTCGCCAGCAAGGGCATTACACTTCCATTTTTCACTAGAATTTGTATGACTGCCAATTATGCTTGCCATCATGTTATCCTTAGCTGCCTTCTTTGCTAGATTCAATTTTCTAGTAAGTTCCTTCAATTTCTCCTTACTTCCACAGCCATTTCTAACTCTATTTCTTTCCAGTCTGCACCTCCTTCTTAGTCTCTTTATTTCTCTGTTATAATAAGATGAGTCTTTACCATTCCTTACCACCCTTAAAGGTACAAACCTGTTTTCACATTCCTAAACAATTTCTTTAAACCCATCCCAGAGTCTGTTTACATTTTTATTTACTGTTTTCCACCGATCATAGTTACTAATCCTCACTGTCTGTAATTTTGTCACTAGCCAACCTAACCCTCCTATCACTAATTCTGACGCATTAAGGTCAGTGCTCAGTGTAACCAAACTCTAAGCTAACCCTGACACTAAACCAGAGTCTAACTACTCACTAATGGTAATCATCAGAGGTCATCCTGGAGATGTTATGACACTGCTGTTAGGGCACTATACATTCGTTACATTGGCAGCCATGTAAAACTGTCGGGCAGTTACGGGGTTACCCGTGGAACGCAGAGGTGAAAGAAGGTGCCAGGGTGAATGGGTCTAACTACAATGTCAAGAAAGAATTTAAACTGAAATTGAAGGTTATATTTTTGAAAAGGAACAAGTTAACAAATTCTCACTTAGTGAGATAACAATGACAAAAATAGAAAAATCCAAGATTTCAGAACTTTAACTCTCTTGGGCTTTAAGCCCCTAGTCTTACTATTCCTCGAGCTCCTAGCTCAAATTTACCAAAACAAAATTTACACAAGGGCAGAAATCCCTCCATACATGGAGCGCTTGCTCCCAACTCACAATATCAAGCCTCCCAGAGGCACTTTTACAACACTAGAAAAGAGCTGTCGTGCTCTCAGTTTTCCAAGCCTATTCAAGGTGATATCAGAAAATTACAATGGCTTGCCATCAAGCCACAGCTTACAAATTTGAAACAGAGGTATCTAGTACCCAACCTATTGGGCCATTGCAGAAAAGAACAGGTTAAGTAAATGGCCCAAAACACAAATTGAATGGAGGCAAGTACTTGCACTCCAAAATATGCATTCTTAAAACCTAAGGGGGACTAGGCTGATGATACAGGGGCTATTCCCAAACTACTGAGGTTGCACGCATGGAAATAACTTTAACACATTGCAGAAACAAAAGCGTGGCACCTCAAACCAAGATGAAGGGGAGCTCGAGAGGGTCAATCACTCTCTGTCCCCGATTTACAGTTAAAGATTTATGAAATTTTTACATGAGCCGAAAGGAGATTTACATTTTAGAGAAGTTGGTTACATAGTTAAAGTTTCGAACCTTTCCCTCGGGTTGAACTACAGATCTAGCAAGAAATAAAGATGTTAAGAGGCCATTACCTTGTCGGTGTACTGCTGCCTGATGAAAGAGGCGCCGCCCGCCTCCTGCTTGACACACACACCTACTTAGATGACGATCAAATGGCCAAATCCGCAGTTTATAAACCCTCGGGGAAGGTTCGAGACCTTTCACGAATAAACCAGCCACACCCTCTCAATTTATTGGTCAATTTGAAAGTTTACACTCCAAATCGAAGAAGAAGGTTGTGATAGGTTGAAAATTAATTACAGAAATTTGTGATTGGCTAAATTCAAAACTGGCGGAAAGAAAAGATAAATATTGCCAACCCCAAAAATAAAGGAACATCAATTAGTTAAAAAAAACTTATGAATATAAAACTTCTTTAAATCAAAAGTTCATTCACTTCACACCTGGGTACGTGGTCATAGTTTTTATAGTGACGTCTATGGAAGAATGTCCACACTTCTTGATGAAGGGCAAACAAAATGAATAGAAATACAGTCAGTTCAGGAAACTTCAAAATAACAAAATTTCATCATATTATTGTGGTGACATCTTCTAAATAAATTTATAAGTTGGTCCAGTTTCAATTTCACAGTTTCTCCAGTAGATGAGTTCTTTTAGGCTCTCATTTTGAATGTGCGGCGTAGAGGTGTACCTCCCGGTACAGACCTCCCCCCCCCCCCCCCAAATGTCCTTCCTAAGGGCGACACAAGAGAATTTTGAAAAAAATTATTTCATTTTGAGGAAAATTTTACTAAGTTTTTTTGTTGATGGGTAGAAACTTGTTAGACCCCAGCTTTAGAGTGTCGTTGTAGTCATAGAAGGTAAAATACCTGTGCATATTTTTGACGGCAAGGCCTGCCGCCGCTGCCGATGTCCAGTTGAGGTCGCCCGGACCCCTCAAGTACCCTCATATACATCTCTCCCGCTACTATGAGAGGGGTAGTCATGTTGATGGACACTGCAGATCAGAAGTATATATCCAGTCCCCAGGTGAGTTGGCGGTAGGGGCACCGCACTTCAGCCTTTGCCCGATGATGGACTCCGGAGCGCCGTACACAAGTGGACTTCACGGGAGTGGAGTGGGCCCGTACCCCACCTCTGTGGTTGTACGGCAGCGAACGGCTGTGAGGCACTGAAACAGTAAGATCTCGGCGACAGAAAGGTGTTGTTGGAAATTTGAGAGTACGATCTTTATTGGTGATGCTGAGGGCCGGGCGGCGTGAAAGGCTATTATGCCAATGGTGTGGATAAGCAGGAGGCAGGGGCTTGGTAATGGCCACTCAGGAATAGGCAACAGGAAAACCAGAGGGGAAGATCGTATATACAGTTTATATATATAACAAAATAAAATAATTTGATGCAGAAGGCCTCCCAAAAAATATAACCTTTGAACTGCTGCTAAACGTTGATGGCTAAGTTAACAATGACGTGAGACAGGTGAACTCTAAAGATCCTCTCCGTGGCTGGATTGCTCACTAATAAGGTAACCGGACTCAAAAAATCCAAAATAATGCACGGCCCATGAAATCTGGGGGCAAGCTTGCCTGCAGGAACAAAGTTTCTTACTATGATTTCATCTCGGACTTTTAAATTGGTGGGCCTCTGTCCACGATAATATCTTTCCCTAACCTTTTCATGTGACACCTTAAGATTGGCCTTAGCCTTCTTCCATAGATCTCTAATATTATCAGGATCGATTGTCTCTGGTAGAATATCGTTAAGTGACCAAAGATCAGAGATCGGCGTGTTAGGCACAAATTTAAACATCAGAGAAGCAAGAGTGAACTTACGGGACTCATGAACTGCTGAATTCAAAGCAAAGGCCAACCAATGCAGGGACGTATCCCACCTGGAATGATCATGATGAAATGCAATAAGCGCTGATCTAAGATTACGGTTGACCCGCCCAGCCAGAGATGGTTGAGGATAATACGCCGATGAAGTTACGTGTGATATAGACAGGTCAAACCAGAATTTACAGAAGAGGTTGGATGTAAATGCCTTAGCATTATCAGAAACTATGTATTGACACGGACCAAAAGACGCAAAGATGGTATTTAAATAAGCAATGGTGGACTGAGCGGTTGCCAGCTTAGTTGAAAATAACCAGGAAAATTTGTGAAACCATCTACACACGAGAATGAATTTGTTGGCATTCCCCTTTGATTGGGGGAAGGGTCCTACGTAGTCGATATAGAGTCGTTCTATGGGGCGCGACGCTTGAGGAGAAGATAATAGACCTAGCTTAGTAGACAAGGTAGGCTTACTAAGCCAACAAGATTTACAAGCTTTTACTAATTCTCAAATTTCACTGTCCATACCTTTCCAAATAAACATCTCTCGGATCTTTTCTCGAGTTTTGAAGATGCCTAAATGCCCCCCTAATGGAGTCTCATGGCAGTACTTGAAGATCATAGGTACAAGAAAAGCTGGAACCACAACTATCATCTTTTGATCATGCCTGACGGGCAAGATAAAACCCCATTCCTCAACACATAAGGGACGACATGTTCCCCAGAAGAAAGGGTTTCCATAATAGGAGCCCGCACTGGATCTTCACGTTGATATTTTTCAATATCCCTGAACAACATGGGGGCATCAGTTAGGATGGCATTAATGCCCGAAGGAATGGGCATGGGAAGAGACAAACTATCTTCCAATTCAGAGGTCTCCACATTAGCAAACATTTTCGGATCCTCTGATATGTCTGACATCAAATTGGAAGGCCGAAATCCTGATGGCCCAACGGGCTATACGACCAATATGACGCGGCCTAGCTAAGACCCAACTTAAGGCTTGGTTATCAGTTTCTAGGTCAAACTTAACATGTTCCAGATAGAGGCAGAACTTCTCTAATGCAAATAAGACTGCCAAACCCTCAAGTTCATAGATGGAATAGTTGGCTTCTTGGGCCGATAATGTCCTAGACGCATAGGCGATGTGTCGCCTTCCGAGTTCAGTTTCTTGAAGAAGCACATCAGCCACTGCCGCCGATGAAGTGTTGGTTTGAACGATGAATTTCTTCGAGAAATCAGGCATAGCAAGGACGGGGACATTGCAAAGAGCTAATTTCAGGTCTTCAAAAGCGGCTTGTTGAGACGGCCCCCACTCGAATTTGACGCCTTTCCTATGTAGTAAGTTCATGGGCGCCACTCTGTTAGCGAAGTTGGGAATAAATTTCCTGAAGAAATTCACCATGCCGATGAACCTGGCAACACCGTTGATGTCCTTAGGAGGTTTGAAATCACGGATGGCCTGTAGTCTAGAATGATCGATCAAAACACCATCGGGCGACACAATATGCCCTAGGAATGACATGGAGGGTTTAGCAAAAGCTACTTTAGATAACTTCACAGTTAACCCAGCCTTACGAAGGCGATTAAGGACCTCTTTCAGATGATCTAGATCAGGGCCATCCAAACAGCGCTCCCCGAGCGCTAGCGCTCTGGCCGCGCTCCAAGCCAGTGCTCCGAGCGCTTTGGGGAAGGTGGTGGTGGGAGAAGCTTGGCTGGCTGAGTAAGCGGTCTCCCCGCCGCGCCGAAGAGAGCAGTCGATCTGTCAGTCGTAGTCTAGTCTACAGTGACTCTATACATATAGTGTAGTGTCACTGTAGTCTAGTACAATGCGCTTTGTTAACAGCGTGTAACTAAATAACTAAATCAGTTTCGCAGTTGTCATGGCTGAACATCATACAAAAAAAAAAAAAAGGAGTGGTGAAGCAGCAGACTTCAAAGCAGAATGGGAAATTTCATTTTTCTGTACAGCTTATAAAGGGCATGCCAAATGTTTAGTGTGCACAATATGGAACGGCACTCCAGTGCCAACCACAGGGATGATTACGGTGATTTGACAGACGCCAGTCGCCAATCGAAGTTGGAAGAATTGAAAGAAAATTTCAAGCAGCACTGTTCTGTAAATATTATTGTTTTAATTTTTAAATGCTTGTTTACAAACGGGAATGAAGAAATGATTGAATTATCTGAAAAATACTAAAATTGTGACTTGCCGTATTTTTGTCTGACAGACGATTGAGGAGAGCGAGGTTGGTGGACCCATTTTACGAACAAGCTACAAATGTTCGCCGCGAATTGCCAAAGTTGGGAAACCCTTCACGGAAGGGAATGTAATCAAGGAGTGCCTAATGAATGCGGCGGCATGTATTTGTCCTATGGAGCTAGTTGAGAAATTTGATAAAATCTCTCTTTCTCCACAAACTGTGGCTCGCAGAATAGACGACATGGCCGTTGATATGGAACAGCAATTAATGGAGAAGGCAGCAAATTTTGTATCATTTTCCGAATCAACCGACATTGCGGACAAAGCTCAGCTCGTTATTTTCATTTGAGGGGTGGGTGACGATCTTCGGGTTACCGAGGATTTCCTAGACTTGGTAGCTCTCAAAGACACCACTATCGGTTTCGATATTTTCCAAGCAGTGGAGGGTGTTTTTGAGTCAATGGGATTAAAATGGGAGGGGTTGACGAGTGTAACGACGGATGGAGCTCCTGCTTTACGTGGTCTACGCATGGGGTTCCTCAGCTATGAAAAATTAAACCTGGCTGAGAGCAGTAGTACCCTAATGGCGGCGATCCAGGAGGCAATCTGTGCAAAAGTCGCCAAACTTAAAGACAAAATGGGAACAATTGTGCGAATGGTAAATTTTCTTCGCTCCCATGAACTTACGCACCGTCAATTGAAAGAGTACTGGCGAGTTGGCCGTGCGGTTAGGGGCGCGCAGCTGTGAGCTCGCAATCGTGAGACAATGGGTTCGAATCCCACTGTCGGCAGCCCTAAAGATGGTTTTTGTGGTTTCCCGTTTTCACACCAGGCAAATGCTGGGATTATACCTTAATTAAGGCCACGGCCGCTTCCATCCCATTCCTGGGCCTTTCTTGTTCCATTGTCGCCATAAGACCTACCTGTGTCGGTGCGACGTAAAGCAAGTAACAAAAGAAAAAATCAGAGTTCTTGGATGACATCGAAACGGAGTATCCGGATATCCCGTACCATGCACAAGTAAGATGGCTGAGCCACGCGAAGTACTTCATCGAGCTTTTTGCTTGCGGAATGCAATAGATACCAGATACCTTTTATGACATGAAAGGGTGGCCCGTTCTTCTTTTGCGTGATCCTAAGTGGGTGGTGGACTTGGCCCCCTTAAGTGACTTTACTGCCCATCTGAATAATTTGAACACTTCGCTTTCAGGGCGACAAGCACATTATCTCCGATTTGGTGGAAAAAATTCAAGCGTTCGAAAGAAAATTGATTTTGTGGGAAAACCAGTTGCGTGCAAGAAACACAGGACATTTTCCATTGCTTGAAACAGTGAAATACGGTGTCGACTTTGATGAGTATTTGCAGGTAATTTGCCAATTACAAAAAGAGTTTGAAAAGAGAATGCAGAACTCCAAGCGGTGTTAGATGTATTTGTTCGACCATTTTCTCTTAGTGCAGAGAGTGCTCCACAGCTATTTCAATTAGAGTTGCTTAAACTACAGTGCAATGTTAGTCTTAAAGACCGCTTTGTAATGTCACGAAGTTTAGAAGAATTTTGCAGCGGCTTTCCGCAAGAAGAATACCCCCTTTTGTATAAACAAGCATGTAAAGTTCTGTCAATGTTCGGCTCAACGTGCATTTTTGAGTGTTCCTTTCGGTTCTTAAAATTACCAAAAATAAACATCGTGCAACGATAAGTGATAGAAACTTGCGCAATTGTTTAAGAATAGCTGTGTCCAGATACATTGTAGGCCTACTCAATTTGGAGATGATTGTTTGCTCCAAAAGTAAAACCTCGTAAAAACGACTGACCAAAAGTCACGTTGTTGAATTTTCCTCTCAGATATGTTCAAATTTCAGTTTTGAATAAATCACATTACTGTATTCTTTACTTAGCACTTGATTTCGTTTCCTGCATATTCCATACATCGGAGTACCTTTCGATTTGTAGATGCGGTATATTTTTACGGCAAAATAGCCCTATCAATATGGTGTCAACAAACCCACAAAAGCCGTCGGACGCAAGACTGTACGTACGTATCTAGCCAGCGCGGTCCGAACATCGTCTGTCTCAGGTCTCCTCGCTGCCACACTATAGTGGTGGTAGGGGAAGGAGCGCTAGTCTGACTGCCCAGTGCTCCCCGAGCGCGGGCGCGCTCTCGGAGCGCAATGGCTGGATGGCCCTGATCTAGATGTTCTTCAAAGGTCTCAGAAAATACGACGACATCATCAAGATAATGGTACAAGTATTCAAATTTGATGTCGGAAAAGACCCTATCTAACAGTCTAGTTAGCAGAGCTGCCCCCGTGGGGAGCCCGAAAGGCATGTGGTTGTACTCATACAAGTTCCAATCCGTGGCAAAAGCTGTTAGATGTTCTGATTCTTCTGCTAGAGGGATCTGATTGTACGCTTGATTAAGGTCGAAGATGGTGAAGAACTTAGCTTTCCGAAACCATGAAAAACAAGAGTGAAGGTCGGGAAGAGGCACAGATTGTAACACCACGTTCCGATTGAAAGCCCTATAGTCAATCACAGGCTTGAAGCCACCTTGGGGTTTCGGAACCAGGAAAATAGGCGATGATACGCTGACTTAGAGGGTCGAATAATATCATCCTTTAACACCTGATCGATGATCTCTTTGAGAGTCTTCATTTTAGGAGGAGATAGCCTATAAGGTGGAAACCTAACGGGGATCGAATCCGTAACCTCAATCTTGTATTCAATAAGGTCAGTAACACCCAGAGAATCGGAAAATACATCCAGAAACGACTGACACAATTGACGAATACTATCAGACTGCTCCTCAGGTAGACGTCTAAGGTCTAACAACATCTCATCCTGGGTAGGCGAAACAGATGAACATGATGCAGAATTACACTTAAGCAACAGAATTTTACAGTTATTAGCAAATTTGAAGGTGCACGACTTACTCTGAATGTCGAACACTAGACCAGTAGAAGACATGAAATCCGCTCCCAATATTACCAGGCAAGACAAGTTCTTAGCCACAAACAATTTAACTTTCCAGGTAATTTAGAAATACGAATTTTGGCAAAAAGGAAACCTAAAATTTCTAATGGAGAAGAATTAGCCGAAATGCATTGAACTGAAGTCGAACAATAATCAGAAAATTTACAAACAGACTTTATTTTAGAATACCAATCAGCCGAAATAATCGAACAAACACTCCCAGAGTCTAATAGAGACGTAACGGGCTCGCTATTCAATTCCACTTTCAGAAAAGGTACCAGTGCGGGGGTCTCCGCCGCAATCCTAAGGCATTCTTTAGGACATTCAAATGCGGGGTTAGAAGAACTTCTACCCTGTTCTGAACTTTCGGTGGTTTTAACGGGGGCTGAGCCTTGGGACGATGAATTTGCCAACTCAGCCGATGCCTCTAGTCACTTTCAATTATTCGAATTGGTGGAGGTTGCACCAGAATTTGAACAGGAGGGGGTGCTATTGGCATTAGGGCAATTCTTCGTGGGGTTATTAAAGGAGCCACACTTGAAACATCCTTGTGATGAACCTGCTCCATTCTTTGTCCCATTGGATTTAATCAAAGGGCACTTGTTACGGAGATGATCTGCCGACCCTCAAGCATAGCATTTGCGGGTGGTGAAAGTTCTTAGCGACTCTTAAGGTATCGGCATACCTAACTCCTTCGGCTGAGACAGCCATAGCCTCTAATTCAGCAAAAGTTTGAGGACGCGACGCGAAACACAGATATGACCTATAGGGTGGGGAAATGCCTTCCACAATGGTCTGCACGATTTGATCTTCTGGGAAATGAAGGGCAAATACCCTTGTGTAAAACTTAATATACTGAATGAAGTCGGCGAGATTTTTGTCCAGTCGCTGTACTCTGTAATAGTACCTTTGAATTAATGATGGCATTGCTCGAGCCGGAATGAAATTCGCCAGGTGTGCATGGAAGTCTTCTATAGAAGATTGCTCAGCTGTGGCTCTGACTATTTTGTCTGAGAGGACACCTGTGGCGTAAGGGTAAATAATTTGAAGAATTTGGGAAGGAGAGAGAGGAAACACTAGAGCGTGATCTTGGAATTCAACTAAAATCCTTAAAAATACAATTACATCATTAGTAGAATTAACAGAAAACTTAGAAATTCCCCTAAGCAACATAGCCAAAGGGTGAGGCAAACTACTAAACCCAGGTGACGTGTCAGTAGATTTACTGGCACGTAAAAGAACTCCCGCGGGGCTAAATTCTGGCACCTCGGCGTCTCCGAAGACCTTAAAAATGTAGTTAGTGGGACGTAAAACAAATAACTTTATTATTATTAAACCCAGGCGACATAGAGGGAGTGGCCTAGACGGTTGAGAGTCTCAGACCCAGCATTATTTAAAAAGCAAGGTGGTATTGATGGACGACGAACAGGTTCTTTTTCTAATGGGGCAGAAGTTTGTTGCGTTGATACAGATCTTCTACTTTCTACACCCTTGGAAGAATCTTCCTCACTCACGATGCTCACGACCGTGGCTTGGTTGGTTTTAGGAGTAGCCGCCCCAGTCAACAATTGAAGAACTTTATTTGACATTTCAGAAAGGTATTCAACAAGGTTACTAGCCTCCTTGGCATGTTCTTCTTTTAGTTTAAGAGACAATAGGTCCCTTACTCTATTGGAAAAATGGAACAGTCTAGCCTGTACTCTTTTAAGTTGATTAGGAGATGGATCACTTACTTCAAAAAAACTAACTACGGATGCTAGCTCAGTATTGTTGTTCGTGATCGTGGAGAGAGCCTCATCAATTTCCTTCTCTCCCAAGGTTGAGATACAAATTGGTAACTCTAATGACTCTTTCAGTTTGGTAGTATCTGACGCAACCGTGCCTCCAGATTGAACATTTCTAACAGATAATTTGTAAATCAATTCTTCCTTGCACAAGTAGCCAGGATGGAGGACTTCGCGAGGGCCGGGCATGATGACAGAAGTTTACAAATTTAGAAAATAGGAAAATAAAATTCCAGCGACTGAGAAAATTGTTAGAGTATAAATAAAGTCCCATGTTTAGCCGGCAAAAGGGGCTTAATTGAGACCCATTCAACCACTTGTTACGGGGTTACCTGTTGAATGCAGAGGTGAAAGAAGTTGCCGGGGTGAATGGGTCTAACTACAATGTCAAGAAAGAATTTAAACTGAAATTGAAGGTTATATTTTTGAAAAGGAACAAGTTAACAAATTCTCACTTAGTGAGATAACAATGACAAAAATAGAAAAATCCAAGATTTCAGAACTTTAACTCTCTTGGGCTTCAAGCCCCTAGTCTTACTATTCCTCGAGCTCCTAGTTCAAATTTACCAAAACAAAATTTACACAAGGGCAGAAATCCCTCCATACATGGAGCGCTTGCTCCCAACTCACAATATCAAGCCTCCCAGAGGCACTTTTACAACACTAGAAAAGAGCTGTCGTGCTCTCAGTTTTCCAAGCCTATTCAAAGCGATATCAGAAAATTACAGTGGCTTGCCATCAAGCCACAACTTACAAATTTGAAACAGAGGTATCTAGTACCCAACCTATTGGGCCATTGCAGAAAAGAACAGGTTAAGTAAATGGCCCAAAACACAAATTGAATGGAGGCAAGTACTTGCACTCCAAAATATGCATTCTTAAAACCTAAGGGTCACTAGGCTGATGAGACAGGGGCTATTCCCAAACTACTGAGGTTGCACGCATGGAAATAACTTTAACACAATGCAGAAACAAAAGCGTGGCACCTCAAACCAAGATGAAGGGGAGCTCGAGAGGGTCAATCGCTCTCTATCCCCGATTTACAGTTAAAGATTTATGAAATTTTTACATGAGCCGAAAGGAGATTTACATTTTAGAGAAGTTGGTTACATAGTTAAAGTTTCAAACCTTTCCCTCGGGTTGAACTACAGATCTAGCAAGAAATAAAGATGTTAAGAGGCCATTACCTTGTCGGTGTACTGCTGTCTGATGAAAGAGGCGCCGCCCGCCTCCTGCTTGACACACACACCTACTTAGATGACGATCAAATGGCCAAGAGTTGAGAAAATCCGCAGTTTATAAACACTCGGGAAAGGTTCGAGACCTTTCACGAATAAACCAGCCACACCCTCTCAATTTATTGGTCAATTTGAAAGGTTACACTCCAAATCGAAGAAGAAGGTTGTGATAGGTTGAAAATTAATTACAGAAATTTGTGATTGGCTAAATTCAAAACTGGCAGAAAGAAAAGATAAAATATTGCCAACCCCAAAAATAAAGGAACATCAATTAGTTAAAAAAAAAACTTATGAATATAAAACTTCTTTAAATCAAAAGTTCATTCACTTCGCACCATGGTGCATGGTCATAGTTTCTATAGTGACATCTATGGAAGAATGTCCACACTTCTTGATGAAGGGCAAACAAAATGAATAGAAATACAGTCAGTTCAGGAAACTTCAAAATAACAAAATTTCATCATATTATTGTGGTGACATCTTCTAAATAAATTTATTAGTTGGTCCAGTTTCAATTTCACGGTTTCTCCAGTAGAGGAGTTCTTTTAGGCACTCATTTTGAACGCGCGGCGTAGAGGTGTACCTCCCGGTACAATTATTATTATTATTATTATTATTATTATTATTATTATTATTATTATTCAGCAGTTGTCCCGCCTGGTGGCAGGGTCTGCTTTGTGGATTTGTTGTCTCCATTTAATTCAGTCTTGGGCCATGTCTGGATGCAGGTGTACTGTATCGGTCCATCACTGTCTTGGTCGACCCTTGCGCCTCTTTCCAGCGACTTCCAATGTATTGTCCTCTGCACGCAACAAGCGCCCAAACCAGCGCAGACAGCTTTCCTGCATTTTCTTCTGGATCAGTCCAAAGTCAAAATGTTTTCTAATAACATCATTTGAAATGCAATCCAGTCTAGTGATGCCAGCGGTTCATCTTCGCCTCCTTGTCGCTTTGTATCTGGCCAGCATTTGGTGCCATAGAGAGTGACAGGATGGATAACAGTCCGGTAGATCTTAGATTTCAAATGGTCCTTCATCCGATGGTCGCAGGTGACCATTCACCATGTCAGCCAGGCTGTGTGTATCCTCATCAGTAAGTTGGCCATCATCAGAGATTGTTGAGCCAAGATACTTCAATATCTCTACTTGTGGGAGATCTTCACCATCAGTGTTGATGATTCCAACTTCTCGTATTCTATCTTCTTTTTGTTGAGGCATAGGCTGCATTGCGCTAGTAGGTTGTTACAATCTTCTGTTTGGCGCTGGAGATCAAGCTTATTCTCCACAGCCAAGAGAGAAGTGTCCATGGTATTGTCTTGTACAGGTGTGATGTAACATCACAAGAATGAACAGCAGTGGTGATAAGGCAGAGCCTTGGTGGACTCCTGCAGTGATGGCGGAAGTCATTGGACGCTCCTTGTAGAGCAAGTGTAAAGGTGCTCTGGAAAGCGCTAACCAGATTAGGTCATCTGTTGGGTGACAGCTTTTCACAAACCCAGCTTCGTTCGTTGTGAGTTTGGCTATCTCACGAATCCTTTTGTCGAGAATATGTTAGGAGACCCTCATTGCGTGACTCACAAGTCTGATCGGGCAGTAATTAGAACAATCGACAGGAATTCACTTCTTCTTGAAGATTGGTGTGGTGATGCTCTGTCGCCAGTCTGTTGGTATTTGACCTTCTTTGATGATCTAGTTGAAAAGTTGTATTAGTCATATTGCTGCATCCCACCTTTCAGAGAACCAAAACTCTGCTGGAAGATTGTTGGGGCCGGAGGTTTTCCCTGGATTCATGTCTTTCAGAACAGCCATCATATTCCTTCACTGGGCCTTCAACAGCGATTTGTTGGCTCTGAAATATGACAGGCTTGTTTCTGTCTACATCACTGGAACAAACAGAGGGTACGGAGGGAAAGGAAGTTGCACACAAAAAGAAGGAAGAAGGAAGTGAAAGCCCTGTAAAAAATGGAAACTCTTGAAAATGTTGTTTCTTTTTATATAGGATATATTGAAAATGAAAACCTACAACCTGTTTTCCAGTCATTGACCAGGTCAGGGATGTAATGAATGAATTATATATAGGCTACTTTTATGATGGGGTCGCCACTCCCAAAGTGATGTATATTAATGACTGATAGATGCTACGAAATGAGAATGGAGAGTGTTGCTGGAATGAAAGATGACAGGGAAAACCGGAGTACCCGGAGAAAAACTGTCCCGCCTCCGCTTTGTCCAGCACAAATATCACATGGAACGACAGGGATTTGAACCACAGTATCCGGCGGTGAGAGGTCGACGCGCTGCCATCTGAGCCACAGAGGCTCATAGGATATATTATGAGCTGGAAAAAAAAAAGCCTGTATTAACAATAATCATTGGACAGGCCGAGTAGCTCAGGTCGTAGAGCAAGAGTCTTCTTGGCAGCTTTGATCCTGGCTCAGGTTGGTGGTATCTGTAGACACCCTGATAAGTAAAAGAACTTCTGAGGGACAAAGTTCTGCTACCTTCATGTCTCCAAAAAAAAAATAGAATTCTGCTGGACGTGTAAACATTGCATTGGTTTGTTATGTCACTTTTGTGAAATATGATTAAGTATTTTGAAACCTAAGATTTATTTATTTCAAAATTGCCAACTGTTTGGGACATCCTCCTTTTTCTTTCTCATGGTGTCTTAGAATGTCCTCTGCCCATTTATTATGATTCCAAGAAAGGAAATTTGGTCAGTTCCTCATTCATTATCGATAATGAACAACTCCATTTTCCTGAACTCGTTCTGTTAACTTTCAAGCAAATAAAGGCCCCCCCCCGGAAGAAGGGTCTAAACCACATTTTTCAGCAAGTTGAGTTTTTTTGCGGAATAAGGGTCTATATCATCTCAGGCTATTGCATACGAACTATGATAGTCATAACTTAAACAGAAACACGTAATTTGACTGGAAGAAGGGTCTATGCCACTCATTCAAGATGGATGCCAGTGTGTTGAATGTTTCGTCCAACGAGTTAAAAAACTTGAATAAAACCAGAAAAACTAAGATAAGTATGGATAACTGGAAGGATAATGAACGTAAAAAGAAACGAAATAGGGGTGAGGCTTATACAACAACGAAAGGCGTTATAAAAGAAGCAAAAACGAGGCCACAACAGCTGAGTGGAATAAGGGTCTATAATAAATGGGTTATGTTGTGCTAAGGAAGATCCTTAGAATATATTTGGTCATTGTTACATAATGCCTTATACAAACCATTCATTTAATTATCATTACGGTAAAATGGTATAGACCGAGCTCAATAGCTGCAGTCGCTTAAGTGCGGCCAGTATCCAGTAATCGGGAGATAGTGTGTTCGAACTCCACTGTCGGCAGCCCTGAAGAGTGTTTTCCATGGTTTCCCATTTTCACACCAGGCAAATGCTGGGGATGTACCTTCATTAAGGACATGGCTGCTTCCCTCCCATTCCTAGGCCTTTCCTATCCCATCGTCGCCACAAGACCTACCTGTGTCGGTGCGACGTGAAGCAAATAACAAAAAAAATGGTATAGGGTATATCATTATAATAATTTTCTGCTTCTTCGTTGTTTCGGGGTCGTGTGTATGATCCAGATTTCTGTAACGAGAATGGGTGTATTCAGCTCACTGACTGTGGAAAGGGGGAGTAGTGTACATAGACCTTAATGAGCAGTCTTTGTTTCTTGTGAATAAGTGCCTCAAAATCTCTGAACCGAAAAGGAGGTGTAATCAGAGAACAGATGCCACTTCACGTCGGAAACCTTCTTTTGAATACCACGTTCCAGCAAAAGGTAGTGACAGTAGTTCACTGCAGGTTTGTAAAATAACTTTTTCAGGCATGTTTAGTCTGTCTGTCCAGAGTTCTGATTTCAAAGGCGCGAAATGTTGGTCAAAGACCCTAAATTCCAGGTTACTGAAGGAATGTGACTGAAGTTTTCTGAAGGTGACCCCACATCTGTGTTTATGCGAAGATGCCACAATCTGATTGCTCATCGGGAAAGGTATGCCTTAGTTAAAGGTGTCAAGAACAGACGTAATCAGCCACTATTCCTGCCTCAAGAATTGCCACAACTCTATGGCTCAATTCTGCCCATTAAGAAAGAAAAAAGAATGACCTACTGAAGATGTGTGACTAAATGTCTCAAGAATTCAGAGGATTCTATAATGATTTGAAGTGATTCATCTCGCAATAAGTAACACTGTATTAAACTGTGAAAATGTGGTTTAGACCCTTATTCCATGATTTCAAATTGAGAAAGTGCTTTTTTTCTACATTAATAAGGTTAATTTGTGATCATTCGGTTTTCAAGTGGTCTTTAAGCATTCTGATTTAATTCAAAATATATATTTTTCATTTTCTCGTTATTCAGACGTTTTTCCTGTTTCCTGAACATTTTAGTTTTGTGGCATAGACCCTTATTCCGGGGGGACCTTCAAATGTTGTCAGCCATTTGTCCTAAGCCTGTTTCCAGTCACTCGACCGGGTCAAGAATGGAACGAATGAAGCACCCATCTAGCGGCGAGGAAAGGAATTGCGCCGGCTGCCAAAGCCCTTTGCCCTCCTCTGTCGCGACAGATGAAACAAAATGATATTGGAGAGTGTTGCTGGAATGAAAGATGACAGGGAAAACCGCAGTACCCAGAGAAAAATGTGTCCCTTCTGTGCTTTGTCCAGCACAAATCTTGCAAGGAGTGACCAGGATTTGAACCACGGAATGCAGCATTGAAAGACCGGTGCGCTGCTACCTGAGCCACAGAGGTTCTCCCATTTGTCATATATTATTATAATAATTGTGTAGGCATTTCAATTTGATGTCATATGTAGGCCACCTTCACCTCCCTCTTTACCTGATGACAGAGTAAACTAGATGTCTCTTATTCAGTTCTTTTTTTTTTTCACTCAGTCACTACTGATCTGCAGTCGCCCAGGTGGCAGATTCCCTATCTGTTCTTTTCCTAGCCTTTTCTTAAATGATTGCAAAGAAATAGGAAATTTATTGAACATCTCCCTTGGTAAGTTACTGGACATTTATATTGGTATTATAAATTTACTCATTTGGGACAAATATTTCAGGTTTCCTATGGGAATCAGTATCTATATCACCTGATGGCCAAGCAGGCATCAATTTTTGGTAATGAGACAAAGTCTCTCATAGTGCATTGGCACTGCCGGTGGCTTCAAGTAGCCTACGCAGTGGCCTCCACGGTATGCACTAGCCATGCGTCGTGGTGGGTGTGCTATTTACCAACTTAGCACACTGGGGCAAAACGCTGGCAACCAGGAATGAGTTAGCTGTAAAATTTATAACGTCCAATAATGGACTATTTGTATTGGTATTATAAATTTACTCATTCGGGACAAACTTTTCAGGTTCGCTATGGAAATCAATATCTGTATCAACATACCACTTAATCGAGCAGCTCATTTCCTTTCTCCCAAGTCTTCCCAGCCCAAAGTTTGCAACATTTTTGTAACGCTAGTCTTTTGTCGGAAATCACCCAGAACAAATCGAGCTGCTTTTTTTTTTTTTTTTTTTTTTTTTTTTCAGTTCTTGAATCAAGTTATCCTGGTGAGGGTCCGATACACCGGAACCAAACTCTGTTTGGGGTCTTACCAGAGACTTACATGCCGTCCTTTACATCTTTACTACAACCCCTAAACACCCTCATAACCATGTGAAGAGATCTGTACCCTTTATTTACAATCCCATTTATGTGATTACCTCAACGAAGATCTTTCCTTATATTAACACCCAGGTACTTACAATGATCCCCATAAGGAACTTTCACCCACCAACGCACAGTAATTAAAATTGAGAGAACTTTTCCTATTACTGAAACTCACGATATTATTGAGGTCATGTTGCAGTTGCTCACAATCTTGTAATTTACTTATTACTCGGTACAGAATGACCGACTTTTAATGAATTTTGTCAGTTAGACACAAAGTGCTGACATCATACATGGAATGTCAAAGCACCTGTACAGAGTTTGAAGCTGCGACCTTGAGATCTGAGAAGCTGATCAAGAACCATCCCCTCATCACTCATAGATCTATTGACGTAAACTGTTCTAAAAAATCTACAAGATCCTAGTTTCATACTTCAATAATTCTTCTTCTATCGATTTTGGCCAGCTGTGGACCACGTAAATAACTCCTCATGATTTAAACTTTCTTTGGCGCCAGTACTCCTTCATCCTCCTGCTTGCTGCTTCTTTTCTTTCAGCCGTCCATTGTTGTTTCTTCTTGGTCGCTGTTTCTGGCTCTAGGAAACCCTTAAATGTGTGTAACTTGTTTCTGAAGGTGGTTCTATTGTGGATGTCTTGATGTGTGATGTTCATTTCTTGCAAATCCTTCTTCGTGTTAACAAACCATTTTTCATAAGAGCTGCCTTTCCTATTGGGCTTATTGAAGTGGTTAAAGATTTTCTTGGCAAGTCTGTTATCAGGCATTCTTGAAATATGTCCAAAAAATTTAACTCTTCGCTTTCGAATGACATCTGAAATCCTACTGCATATTTTATATATTTCTTTGTTACTGCGTAATCGATATGTGTCAGTACATTTCTTTGGACCGAGGATTTTTCTTAGAATCTTTCTTTCCTTCTTCTCAATTTCTTCAATGTCTTTCCTGGTTGTTAATCCCAGGCATTCTGAAGCATACAAGCACTCTGCTTGAATTACTGCCTGATAGTGTCCTAATAGAGATCGCTTTCTTGTTGTATGTGTTTGTTGTAAGGTGGAATGCAAGCTCCATTTTTCTGGCTCTCTCGCGGTTTGCTTCTTTATCAAGCCCATTAGGTTGTATAATCTCACCAAGGTATTTGAATTTAACAACTTTATCTATCTTATCATTGTTTGTTGTTACTATGTATCTTGGGGCTTCTTTAATGTTGGTCATGAAATGTGTCTTTTCAAATGATGTCTGCAGGCCAGTTTTCATTGCTACCTCTTTTAAAGTGTTAACTTGTATTATTGCCGATTCAATATTTTCTGATAACAGTACAAGATCGTCAGCAAATGCTAAGCAGTTGATAGTGATGTTCTCTTTCTTGTATCCTATCCTTATTTGGTCTTTAATGCCTTTTTCTGTGAATTCTTTTTCCCATTCTTTGATGACTTTATCCAGGACACAATTGAACAGCAGTGGGGATAGGCAATCTCCTTGCCTTACACCTGTCTTGATTTCAAAGGGTTCAGATATCTCTCCCATAAACTTAACCTTTATACTTCAATTATATTAAATTGTATTATTTATATACATATATACAGGGTGAAGTGAAATTTGCGCACTCGGGTGTTGCAGTGCGAATCCTCACATGTCAGCAATAAATAAATGTCTGTCACAAAAGTGCGTTGTGCGAGTATACCGGGCAGAAAAAGAACGTTGAAGAGTGGCAAGCTGGCAACACTGTAACCACATGTAGGGTAACTACCTCTGTCAGGATGTACTAATCGTGCTGTACAGTTGGTGCAGTGGATAGAGTTTTGGGTTAGCATGCAGGAGGTCGAGGGTTCGATCCTGGGTTGAGACGCACTTTTTTATTTCTTAATTTCCATCGGACATTACATACTGTAATAAAGTAAGACACCATTTCTTAGGTCACATGTATCCTACATTTACAAAATTTAGTAACGCTGAACACGTAACGCATCTAGTAGATGAAGTGGTGCGAATAAATTCACGCCCATGATGTGGAAAGGGCGTCTTTCAAAGCTGATCAATCAAAACGAATGTTCGTGCATTTCTAGGATCGTAATATGTAAGTGGAAAGGGTTTCTAGAGGACGCGCTGCATTCGCTGTTGATGATTAAGATGCCAGATACCATACCACCTGGACTACATTTACGTAATAAAAACATACGCCTCAAACCACGATCGACCCCCCTCGATCTTCTGTATGTTAACCCAAACTCTACCCACTGCACCAACTGTACAGCACGATTAATATGTGCTGACAGAGGTAGTTACCCTAAATGTGGTTACAGTGTTGCCAGATTGCCACTCTTCAACGTCCTTTTTCTCCCGGATATACTCGCAGGACGAACTTTTGTGAGACAATTTTTTATTGCTGGCATGTGAGGAGCTGCGCTGCGAATTCCGCTTCACCCTGTATACACACACATTTTCGCAACCGAAACAATTACGGACTGGATCATCAAGCTATTAACTGAGTTCCGTCGGCATTTGAAGGCACATTGATTGTGTTGCGCTGATCTTCAGGAGCTAGCAATTCGCTTCAATCTTCGATTTCAACACTATTTTGGACTTCTTTTGTTGTGACTTCATGCCGGACCTCTTCTCGTAAACATTTGGAGACAGTGCCGAACTTTGCGTGTGTTGTGCTACTATTCAGATGATCGCGCCGTAATTCATATAAGTGACTGACCTTCTACTTCTTCTAGATTTTATGATTTAAAATCGCACAGTGCCAGTCCCCATCTTCTTATTTTGCCTCTTCAACAGTTTTTGTGAAAGACTCATTCTTTAATTTCTTATTTATCTATGCATTGTTTTTGCATTTTATTCAGCTGATGATGACTCAGATTGGGGTCGAAACTGGTACCGCTTCCGCTTATAATTAAATAGAAATGTAACTCTACATTTCTTATTTATTTATTTGTATTGAATAGGTTGAAGTACGTTATTTGTTATTTCAGTATGTGTTTGCGCGACATGACACACGAAGCAGTGAAGCGTTGTTGTGTCGAGGCATCGGGACAGCTGATTGGTCTCGAAGCATACACACCCTAGCCAAGTCTAGTCCACAGTGATAGGCCATCGTATGGGATGAACGGCTGCATCAAACTGATCCAAACAACAGAGCAGGTGCAGGTACGCCACTCGCTAGCCTCTTCATATTTGTTTCTTCTACTTGTGTGTCTCCTTAGTTATCCACTGATTCTTACATGATCTTGCATTTCTTAGCAGCCTTTCTTCAAGACTGTTCACTTAGCCTCCTTCAGACTTTTCATTTAGTCCTTGTGCAACATGTTCCTTAAAACAATTCCTCATACCTTTTCCTTCCAACTTGTCTAAATCCCATCTCTTTACATTCCTTTCTTCAACTTCTTCACCTTCAGATGACAGTACGGACAAGTGAGAAGGACGCCAGTCCAAAGGAAATTTTCAAACACACAAAACATTTTTGTGGGAAGTGTAAGGGGTAAGAACGGTAGGGGTAGATCAGGGGCAGATTAGAGCAGATGTAGGATGCTGTCGTTGCGTAGAAATGAAAAGGATAGGGTGGCAAGGAGGCTGCATCAAACCAGTCTATAGGCGGATGACTCAAACAACAACAACAACAACAAACTGATGTAACACTTGATGTCATGGCGTATGACTAACAGTTGAAATATAGATGAGGTATGTTCCAGCATTTTGAATCCTTCACACATTGAAGAAGTCTTGTTCACACAGAAATCGTGATTTAGAAGTTGTTAAATTAATTTCAGGATGGTGTGGACTTACCGGATTGGTGAAGTGGCATATAAATCCATTACATTTAACTTACATAGGTGTAGATCTTCAAATAATGCCATTACAAACATAGATCCTTGCTTATGCCATGAAGAGAAAGTCAATACGCCACACATTACTTTTAAAACAGAGAGGCAGACAAGTTAATCACCCACCGTCATAATAATGTTCCCACCACTCTATGGTGGTTTGAAGATCCAGATTGGATCCAAACTGCGCACTGTCTACCCAGGAGATAGGACAAGACATCCTCACCTCAGCCCAGAAGTTGTACGATAAGTCCCATATTATTTGCAGCTCTTCATATTAAGATATTGCACTGATGATGGGATATGGAAGAAAACAAAAGAGTATAGAGTAGTCGAGAAAACAAAAGTAATAAGAAGTTGATGATTGTATTCCAATTATTTGTAGTTCCAAGTCTCCAGCATATTTTGTACTTTGCACCCAAGTTCATTCAGCATTCAAAGGTAGTTTTAATTTCTGTTATCTTAAAAAAGAAACCAACTTAAGTATTTAGCTTCAACTTAATTATTTTTGCTTTCTTTAACCTATTGTAATATTAGGATACATAAAGTCCAGTTTAGAATTGTAGTATAGCTATACCCTGCTTTATTATACACTCACATTCATAAAAAACAAAACATCTTGAAAGACTAGAGATAGGAAGTTCATTTTCACAGGACAAGTTCATTAGTATGTTCTGCAGAAACGATTAGCATTTCAGTCGCCTAGGTTCAGCATGTGTCTTGTTGCCTAGTAGGCACTGATAACTCGTTCCGTGCGTGACGGCATCGACACGTATAAGGCACGAATGGCGTCCTGGGATACAGCCATCTATGCTGCATTCACCTGGTTCCACAGTTCATCTTTGCTGGTTGGCATTGAGTCACAGCACCGCACCTGTTGTTTCACTATATCCCACACATTTTCGATTGGCGACAAGTCCGGTGATCCGGCAGGCCAGGGCAACAGTCTGACATCCTGTGACAACAAGAAGGCACGTGTTCGTGCAGCAACATGTGGCCGCGCATTGTCCTGCTGAAATATGGCGCCTGGGGTGTCGTGCAGAAAGGGTATGGCTACGGATCGTAGAATGTCATTCACGTAGGTCAAACTGGTCACAGTGCCCTGGACACGGACCAACTGTCATTTGTGGTTGTACCCAGTGGCACCCCACACCATAAGGCCTTGAGTTGGCGCTGTATGTCTTGTGCGAATGCAGTCAGTGTGATGCGTCTCCCCCTGTCTGCGGTAAACCAAAATGCAGCCATCATTCTCAAACAAACACAACCTGGATTCATCCAAAAACACTATCTGTGCCATTCCTGTCCCCAGTGAGGTCCTTCCATACACCACTGCAGTCTAGCATGTTTATGCACATTAGTCAAAGGTAGGCAGAGAAGTGGATGACGTGCTGGTTACCTAGACCATACTAAATGGCGACGGACTGTCACTCCTGATAGTGTTCCACTGTTGTGCCAGAGCCAAAGAGGATGCAGATGTGTCCTGCAGTGCCATTTGAATGAGATGTTAATCTTCTCAGGGGGTGCTCTGGGTGGTGCGACCGGACCCGTCTCATTGTGTTCTACACACCCGTTGCACTGCCGACACACTTCATCCCATACGAGCAGCAATTTCCTGGATGGATGCATCATGTTCTTTTTTTTTTCTATTTGCTTAACGTCGCACCGACACAGATAGGTCTTATGGCAACGATGGGACAGAAAAGGTCTAGGAATAGGAAGGAAGTGGCCGTGGCCTTAATTAAGGTACAACCCCAGCATTTGCTTGGTGTGAAAATGGGAAACCACGGAAAACCATCTTCAGGGCTGCCAACAGTGGGATTCGAACCCACTATCTCCCAGATGCGAGCTCACAGCTGCGCGCCGCTAACCGCACGGCCAACTCGCCAGGTCATTACGTTCTCCGATGCCAATAATGCGTGCTCTTTCAAACTCACTCATTTGAAGGTACGGTTCTCGCATACATCTGCGAGGCGTCATACACGTCTGCTTAAGTCACACTGATCCATTACCTTGGTGGTGGTGCGCCGAGATATCGATGTGGACCTTGAACCTGAGGGACGACATGGTTCAAATGCTATTTATTTCTTCAGAACATTATGAACTTCCTGTCTCTAGTCTCTCAAGGTGTTCTAGTTTTTATGAACATGAGTGTAGTATAATGCTTGTGTTGTCCTTTTGATGTTTGATCGTTTAAATGCAGTTTTAACTTTGGTTTCTGTGTAGTAGTAATAATAATAATCTGTCTTGTGCATTGGCGTACTCAGTGTAACTACACATTTCCATAGTTAGCTGTTATTCCCACTGTTTTATAATTAGGATACAGCTACGTAGCAAGTTATTTATCAGTTAATATCTTGTTGGATTTTTGTTCTGAAATCCTTAAACAGTACCCAGTAATTCTTTCCTTTGATAGGAAAACAACAGATAGGGAATCTGCCACTGGGTGACAGCCCTAACTGTAGATCAGTAGTGATTGATATGATGATGTAAATTGGTAGAACCTAATCAATCAATCAATCAATCAATCAATCAATCAATCAATCAATCAATCAATCAATCAATCAATCAATCAATCAATCACTACTGATCTGCATTTAGGGCAGTCGCCCAGGTGGCAGATTCCCTATCTGTAGTTTCCTAGCCTTTTCCTAAATGATTTCAAATAAATTGGATATTTATTGAACATCTCCCTTGGTAAGTTATTCCAATCCCTAACTCCCCTTCCTATAAATGAATATTTGCCCCAGTTTTTCCTCTTGAATTCCAACTTTATCTTCATATTGTGATCTTTCCTACTTTTATACACTGACTGACAGAGCAAATGCAACACCAAGAAGGAGTGGTTCGAAAGGGATGAAAGTCGGTGAAAAAACAGAGACGGCACGGGCGAATAATTTATGTTTATTTCAAACCGATATGCAGGTTACACAATGCGCACGGCATCGACTCACTAGGATGTAGGACCACCGCGAGCGGCGATGCACGCAGAAACACGTCGAGGTACAGAGTCAATAAGAGTGCGGATGGTGTCCTCAGGGATGGTTCTCCATTCTCTGTCAACCATTTGCCACAGTTGGTCGTCCGCACGAGGCTGGGCCAGAGTTTGCAAACGGCGTCCAATGAGATCCCACACGTGTTCGATTGATGAGAGATCCGGAGAGTACGCTGGCCACGGAAGCATCTGTACACCTCATAGAGGCTGTTGGGAGATGCGAGCAGTGTGTGGGCGGGCATTATCCTGCTGAAACAGAGCATTGGGCAGCCCCTGAAGGTACGGGAGTGCCACCGGCCGCAGCACATGCTGCACATGCTGCACGTAGCGGTGGGCATTTAACGTGCCTTGAATACGCACTAGAGGTGACGTGGAATCATACGCAATAACGCCCCAAACCATGATGCCGCGTTGTCTAGCGGTAGGGCGCTCCACAGTTACTGCCGGATTTGACCTTTCTCCACGCCGACGCCACACTCGTCTGCGGTGACTATCACTGACAGAACAGAAGCGTGACTCATCGGAGAACACGACGTTCCGCCATTCCCTCATCCAAGTCGCTCTAGCCCGGCACCATGCCAGGCGTGCACGTCTATGCTGTGGAGTCAATGGTAGTCTTTTGAGCGGACGCCGGGAGTGCAGGCCTCCTTCAACCAATCGACGGGAAATTGTTCTGGTCGATATTGGAACAGCCAGGGTGTCTTGCACATGCTGAAGAATGGCGGTTGACGTGGCGTGCGGGGCTGCCACCGCTTGGCGGCGGATGCGCCGATCCTCGCGTGCTGACGTCACTCGGGCTGCGCCTGGACCCCTCGCACGTGCCACATGTCCCTGCGCCAACCATCTTCGCCACAGGCGCTGCACCGTGGACACATCCCTATGGGTATCGGCTGCGATTTGACGAAGCGAGCAACCTGCCCTTCTCAGCCCGATCACCATACCCCTCGTAAAGTCGTCTGTCTGCTGGAAATGCCTCCGTTGACGGCGGCCTGGCATTCTTAGCTATACACGTGTCCTGTGGCACACGACAACACGTTCTACAATGACTGTCGGCTGAGAAATCACGGTACGAAGTGGGCCATTCGCCAACGCCGTGTCCCATTTATCGTTCGCTACGTGCGCAGCACAGCGGCGCATTTCACATCATGAGCATACCTCAGTGACGTCAGTCTACCCTGCAATTGGCATAAAGTTCTGACCACTCCTTCTTGGTGTTGCATTTGCACTGTCAGTCAGTGTAAATGCCACTCAAACTTATTCGTCTACTAATGTCATTCCACGCCATCTCTCCGCTGACAGCTCGGAACATACCATTTAATTTAATTAATTTTAAGGACACTTCCTCTAAAGCATTGATACTTTGTTGTCATCTAAACAGTGTTATGTGGCTGAAGATACTTATAATATACGAAACATGTACCACTTTTAACCATCAAGTTGCCTTAAGCAATTTAGTGTGTCAACAAGGTGAAAATAAAAAAATACTTAGTTGTGAACATACCACTTAGTTGAGCAGCTCGTCTCCTTTCTCCCAAGTCTTCCCAGCCCAAACTTTGCAACATTTTTGTAACGCTACTCTTTAGTTGTAAATCACCCAGAACAAATCGAGCTGCTTGTCTTTGGATTTTTTCCAGTTCTTGAATCAAGTAATCCTGGTGAGGGTCCCATACACTAGTTGGGGTCTTAACAGAGACTTATATGTCCTCTCCTTTACATCCTTAATACAGCCCCTAAACACCCTCATAACCATGTGTAGAGATCTGTACCCTTTATTTACAATCCCATTTATGTGATTACCCCAATGAAGATCTTTCCTTATATTAACACCTAGATACTTACAATGATCCCCAAAGGAACTTTCACCCCATCAACACAGTCATTAAAACTGAGAGGACTTTTCTCCTATTTGTGAAACTCATGATATCAGGCGTGGATCTACAGATAAATTTGATGTTTCATTCCTTCAGCGCCGAGAACAAGTGCTCATTACTAGAATACGTATAGGCCATAGCAAACTGACTCATGCACATATCTTCTCTAAGAAAGCTCCACCAATATGTGACACCTGTCAAAAAAGAAAAACTGTTGGTCACATTTTACTAGAATGTCATCTATACGATCAATAAAGACAAATGTGTAATTTAAACCAGAATAATAGTGTATAGTCCTCTCCGTGTAAGGACGTACCCTAAGGGTGCAACCTTACCCTTTCTCCCCTGTAATATTAAGATATTGATTTATGGTTACTTTTCTTGCTGTTGGGTCTTTTTCAGTGTCGGTAACCATACAGTTTAGGGACCCTACTTGCCGATACGACGTCTTACATTTACCGTTAATCTGGCACGTTGGCAACGTTCAATCACTGCTCTAGCGTGAAGTGCATGTTGCCACCGCATCGCCGTTAAAGTCAGTAGTGATACATTTGCAAGAATATTTAAAGCATATTTTCTTTTTCTGTGGGATTGTAAATCTATTTGGCTAATACCAGGTAAGTAGGATTGTGGCATGTTAGGATAATGCATTTAATAACATAGTTTGTGTGAAATGATGAAAGTGCTCAAATATGTCAGTCTCATGTCTAGATCTACCGGTACATGAAATAACTCTTGCGGGACGAAAGTTTGGCAGTAGAACTTATAACATTATTATTTTCAAATCCGCAGTGAACTTGAAAGCTGACCTAAATTCTGTTCACAGTGCTTGGCACATTAGTATTCCTATATGTTTCCTGATAAGCTTGAAGATATAACCAGCCTGCAGGCTGAAAATATGCCCAATAATCTCTCTCCTTACTGGTTACCGGTATTGAAGAGAGAAGGAAATATTCGTGCAAAAGAAAGGGAAGTCATTGGATGTCTGGAACTTTCGAAAATCACACGGCAAAGACTTATTAAATAAATTGCATCATTTAACACGCCCCTCTTTTCAAGAATATGGTTATAGTACGCCTACTGTATATCAAAATAAAGACAGATAATTTAAGTGAGAAAGTGTGTTTATTTCCTTAATTCCTCATTGAGGAGATATTCATAATTATCTTGATTTATTTCATCTTATCTTTTATCATTTACTAGGGTAGGGAAACATTCATTATCGGTGTTTACATTGAGGTTAGTTTGTTATGGTTATGTCTGATGACTTTAATATGTAACCAGGCAGGTTGGCAGCAGTGATCAGCCATTACAAAAAAGAGAAAAGAAGAGCATCGGGCGGCGATATTTACTTTCTGGGGTATTTCCTTACGTGGCAGTTACTATATGTGACATCTTGAACGAAGATACTCAGTGTAAAAACATCATTAAGATTTTTAGACAAACAAATCTATTCAATGACATGTAATCACTATCTGTACTGCAATTGTATTTCTATGTAATTATCCTTTATGAATGTTGAGATATGACTTTCTAAGTTAAAGCGACAATAAATAAGTATTTAAAAAAACAAAAGCATGAAATGAGCCTGTATTACGGATGCGTACGATAATAAAATGTTGTGTAACTCGCGGTAAACACACACTGCAGTCGTGAAGGAAGCACTCAAGACTGGGGATAATAAATCAGGTCACAGTTCTAAAATGTCATCAGAGAGCTCTGTTCAGTATCATAATCTCTAGAAATCCCTTCAACAGAAATATTATTACATCCAACGGACGATTAGGCAATGAGCTAAAGCTTCAGCGCAGAGCTATTAGGCCTTATGTCGTTCTTGCCCGGACGTAAGTTGCATTCTTTATGTTGCAACTCGTGGATGACACATTGGTATTGGGAGAACATGGTTGAAAAAATTCACATCAGAGGGCAGACTCATCCAGAATATGCTGCTGAAAAAGTAATAAACCTGTGCAGGCAGGCAGCTGAGGAAAAAAAAAAGTAATTTGAATCGGCGGATATATCCGCGTTCCCCGCCGAGCAAGCGACTTGTAGCCGCGGATCTCACCGCATCGCCCACGGAACGGGTTAACTTGGAATCTGCTATAGCGCAGGAGGGATGTATCTGTCGAGAATGTGATTTTGAAGAGTCTGGTCGTACATCTCAGAAGCTGGATTCTGCAAGACTTCCCTTCACTTTGAAAATGATACTCTTATCATCTGAAATGAAAAGTCGTGCCCGTACGGTTGTAAACTGTGCTAAAAGTTGTGTTCTTTTAACTTTACTCATCAATTGGCAGCCCGACTTAACATTTCCCAACTCTTCATTTTATAAACACTAAAAATAGAGAACGTTTTTCCCTAGTCAACACCATATCAAAATAAGTTGGAACAGAAATTAGGAGAGGGATAACAAAAACACAGCAGCACAATGAAATAAATCACTCTATTATAAATCAGCACTCAAATACATATCTTTAAAAAATATATCAGCTGGTGACATCACATTCATACAATTCATTGCAATTTTAATATAAAATATAAACATCAGGTCTCTTTAAGGACTTCAGAAGGAAATGAGGACTTGTTCAAAGTGGAAGAACATAGATATTTACCAAAGATACAACACACATTTTACGTATAATTTAGTCGGCATAATAAACAAACCCTTCAAAAATCAAGATCCGTAACCAGCAGCTCAAGTTAACACTTTGTGCTCGGACTATTTGAAATGGCATCACTCTCTTGTACCTGCATGAACATTATCACTGCTCTGTCAGCTTTTGTTAACAATGCATATTCTAGATAAACCAGTCTGTCACTTGAAAAACGTGAACAGTTGGACGAGAACTAGCTGAGCATATGAAACAGTGTCCCCATTACTAACAAAAGTTAATGACATCTAACTGAATCAAACACATGACCAACAGGTTGACACAGTGTGATAGTAACAATATAGTGTTAACAGAGTCATCCTATGATACCTTATTTAACACCGGGCCACTTAAAATGATTAAAACCACAAAGAACTGCAACAAAGTTGATAGAAACTGTGCTTGAACGCAAGAAACCAACGAGTAACTATAATCTTTTACCATATGTTAATTGTAGTTCTAGCCTCTCCAAGTTTTTTAAAAAATGTTTTATTTCATGTATATATAAATCAAGTGCCTGTTTCTATTTTAAGGTTAAGATAATGGCTGATGATGCCTGAATTCAAGGCGAAACATGTACCATTTTAGTTAACATGCCAAACTAAGCCAACTAGACATTTTGTATTGATTAGGTGGTAAATTCAATAAATTGACTTATTGATATTATTCCATTCAAGCATCATCAGTACGGATCAAGAATGATATTTATCACATGTAAGTGGTGTGGTGGCCGACAACACAACTCTCTGCAGTTCTCTTTCCCAACTATCTGCCTCCAACTAGCGCTACAATGAAACATACTTAAATGTTAGAAAAATCATGGTTTGGCCACATTTTGAGGGTTACTTTAAAAGAAAGATGAATGGATACAAACTGTGAGGAAGACCTACATGAAACAGATAGCAAAGGGAGGAGGCTGCAGCACTAAGAGCCTGTGAAGTACCATCCACGAGTAGGAAGTGGAGCGATGCTGACTTTACGTCCCAACTTAGAGGATCGATTTAAGAATGACAAGCCCACGCACATGGCATTCATGGGCTCTTAACTTGGTAGCGTAGTTTGATGACCACGAGGCCCTGGCATTGCTTCCACTTACTTGTGCCAAAAAGTCATAACGGTAATGGAGTAGATGGTACAGTCGGAGTCACAACTCCAAGCCTGACAACTGGGGGTTGGATGGGGTAGCCTTTGGGAGTGGCATGGTCCCCGTACTTGTTGCTAGACTGAGCACACCAGAAGAGCAAACTTCTGAGGTCCTTAAATCGGAGACAGTACAAATAACAGAACACAAAATGAAGGCAAACATTAACAGGACAAAACCTTTGAGGTCCAGTCATTTTGGCAGTATTGAGCAAACAGTGATAGAAAATATGATCCTTAAATAAACAAAAAAGTCAAGAAAACTTGAGGTAAGTTCAGATAAATAAGTAATCATAACAAACTTTTCCATTAGTGGCTTTAGAAGTTCCAGTAGAAGGTTGTGAGATCTTATCAAGGGAGAGTTTGCTTATGATTACATTTATAATGCACAGCCATTTTCTGGAGGTTCGTCAGTTAAAATAAGCTACAACTAAGAACAGGTTGAAAATACCCAATGCTCCTGACAAATTTCTACAGTTTTAATTCAGATTTCCTGTAAATGCTCAGTAATAAGAATCATAAATTTACACAGCACTCGTAACTCCAAATAATTCCAACTACAAAAATATGTTATCCCATTCTCCAAATAATTTTTCTGCTATTTGTTCCTTCCAACAGGTAACTCTGTGGCAGGTGTATTATCAAGAAAAAACAGCGGAATTGCATTTTTGTCATCAAGAAAGGACAACAGAATTTCATTTTTGTTTGTAATATTTTGTATTGTGAGAAAGGAAGAAATAAGAGAACCTCTGGACTCTGCTGGAATATTTGTTTGTGTAAATTAAACATGTTTGTAATAATCTTTTTTTAAATAAGGAAATTCAACAGTATGAACATTGCAAGATGCAAAAGCTTTTTGAAGGATTTTTTGTATGTACATTTTACATAATCAATCATTTAAAATTAATGTCAGCAAGCATGAAGAAAAAAAACATTTGGGACGTATAACTTGAAGAATTTTTGAAGAATTATTTAAAAATTTATTTTTTGTAATTCTGTATGTCAAAATTGTAATCTGATGTAAAATTTTGTAAGGTGCTTTATTTTGAAGCATCCTATACCGCACGCGCGGTTACCGATGTTGAAACAAGTGATGTAATCCCTCTTGAATCAGTAGGCCAGGAAATGACCGACCATATATGGTCATGCAATTGTACTGGCAAACGAGAATCTAGTAGAAATTGTTTCTTATTGGTTAATTGTGATCGGCCCGTTTCCGGTCTTCTGCCGGCTTTGCGTGTGCTCGGCGTCATTTCCATCCGACCGCCCTAGCGAGTGCAGTTGTGCTCTGGGGACCCTACCTCCTTTTGGTAAGTGCCATTTCAATGTTTTCTGATTTTGATTGATTTAATTTAACTCCTTTTGTATTTTGGTATCTTCTCGCTTAATATAATTTTTAAAGTTTTGTTTTAACGTGTTCAAGTTTGCCCTAGATTCTCGTAGGTTGTAAATTCAAATCTTTTACCTGCATTTTAATTGACAAGTCATGTGTAATTCTACATACGTTTAACTTGTATTTTACTATAGGATGTAAGCATCATGATTATGTTTTCGCTTTGGTTAGTCAACCTGTATGTGTCGTTGAATCAAGCATCAGTTGCTATGTAATTTAACTTGTTTTTGTAAAACTTTCTTGTTATTTTTAATATAGTTGAGCTAGAGGGTGTTTATTGTAAGTCTTTTCTCCCACATAACGTCATACGTTCCCATGGACCTCATAGGGCCCCCGCACGTTCCTCAATCCTTCTTAGTTGTCATTTTTAGGCCTGTAGGTGTTCACTTGTGTATGATCTGATTACGTGCTTTGAAAGATATCCGTCACGTTTCCATGCTCTGATGTGTATTCACCGCCACTGCGTTATTTTACTATTTCTTTATTCACATTTTATGTCGACATTTATTTTTTTATTATTATTATTGTGTATGCGTTGTCTCAAATCAACGCTACAAACTCAACTCTGAAATTTGAAAAAATTCATCTATTTTGACATGCATGATATGTACTCCACTATGGTGGACAAATTGCCTCGTAATCCTAGGAAATGTGAGATCAAATAATAACTTCCGACTAATAAGCAGGTTGGAAAAGGACATTTTAAAACAGGAGCACATCAACACCTGGAGAATTACGGTACACCTGGGACGACAGCTAGTGGTCGCGAGTACCAGAATAACTGCTGGCTGGACTACACAATTCCTAATTTCGTGGTACTAATTATTTTGTCAAAACGTCAAGGATAGTGTGCAGCTCGGTGCAGTGGAAATGTTTTACCAGATTTATCTTTATAAAGCGGCCCTTTCACATTCAATTATAGGGGCCAATAACCTAGATGTTAGGCTCTTTTAAACAACAAGCATCATCATCATCATATTCAATTAATTTAAAAAGAAGAGTTTGGCTTCAAAATAAATGTAGGGACATGTGAAGCAATCCTGATTTTACATCTGCTCTGAGAGGATCGATTTAAGAAGCACAAGCCCATGTACATGGCATTCATAGATCTAGAACCCAGGGGCTCTCAGCTTTGGAGCAAACCAGCTCAGTCGTGGCAAGCTCCTCACTTTCATCTATCCTATTCGACCTTTCTTGATCAACTCGTTCTTTTCTATGCAAGGCCTAGGGAGTCTTTCAATTTCATGCTATACGTGGCCATACCTTCATTTTCCAAAATGTCAAACCCCTTCCATTTTCCCCTCCGATTAGTGTTAATAGACGATGGTTGCCCAGTTGTATCTCCTCTGAAAACAATAATCACCACTATCATCATCATAGATCTAGAAAAGGCACTTGATAACATTGATTGAAACAGGCTGTTTGAGATTCTGAAGGTAATCGGGATCAGATACCGAGAAAAGAATGTCTACAATGTGTACAAAAATTGATCTGCAGTCATAAGAATCAAGAATTTTGAAAAAGAAGCAGCAATTCATAAAGGAGTGAGGCAAGGCTGTTATTTATCTCCTCTTCCTTAATGTAAAGGAAATCAAAGAGGAATATGGAAAGGGAATTATAATCCAAAGAATGGAAACTGAAATTCTGAGAGCTTGGTCTTTTCACAGTGACAAACATCTATCTTTTAAAACTATGCGATCTGACAAATGAAACTACTCACTGGTTACAGGTTAAGATACTCTATTTGTGCTCTATGCTCAGCCATAGACACCCAAGAGAGTTTCGGTTTACTCGGTCTGTCGTCTAGTAGGAAAAGAGTAAAATGGAACGTCGAAATTGACGAGCAGACAGCCAGATGGCATCAAATTGAAATGTCTGCACACAGTAGCTGAGGCCATACGATTATTATTATTTGTGCTCCGTGACTCAACAGAGACTAAATCACAAGGCAGTCTGCTTAACGCACCAAGATGACTTAGACAGTGCTCACAACAAAGAAGTGGCTATGGTTTTTGTTTCAAAGAATGACAGAAGAAAGACACAGTTTGGTAACTTAGATTTATTTCAGGCCGGTGTAACATGGCGAGTCAATTTAATATTTTCCAAGTCAATGTGTATTGCCATTGTATAATTTTAAAAAAGATATGTGTTCTATTTCTCCTTCTTCCAAAAGCAGACACTGACAATGAAAGCCAGGGAACTTTAAAAGCTGTTATTTCTCGGACCTAACGCGTTACGTCGTGAACAGTCGAGTTCGTAGGTAGGCCTACACTGTGTACTTGTATACTTTTCCAGCACACAAGTCACTATAGTTATTTAAATTCGGGCGAGTTGGCCGTGCGCGTAGAGGCGCGCGGCTGTGAGCTTGCATCCGGGAGATAGTAGGTTCGAATCCCACTATCGGCAGCCCTGAAAATGGTTTTCCGTGGTTTCCCACTTTCACACCAGGCAAATGCTGGGGCTGTACCTTAATCAAGGCCACGGCCTCTTCCTTCCAACTCCTAGGCCTTTCCTATCCCATCGTCGCCAAAAGACCTATCTGTGTCGGTGCGACGTAAAGCCCCTAGCAAAAAAAGTTATTTAAATTTATTTTTACAAATAAAAAATATACCTTGCATTTAAAAAAATAGTTTGCATGTGTGACATTTAGGATCCCCTGAACACTCAGTGGTTAACGATGCCGCTAACGCAGAAATGAGCAAGTACTCGGGTGAACTGTTAAACAGTGCACCTAACCTGTCAACTGTGCAAGTCTCCTTGACTTGTATAAAACCTACCGAGTCTCTCTTTTCTAAGCTTGCACGTAATCACAGACTTGGGACGGACATTCTGGCTCAGGTACCGTAAGAGATCACACTTGAGTCTGCGGCACACCTCCGTCCACTATCTGTGTCCGCGGCTTGCGCTGCTGGCTCATGACGGGCGTCTTTCGCGGAATTGTCGTGGGACTGCTGGTGGAGAAGTTGGACGGGTCCTTCAAGGAGGAGTTGCTGCCCGTCCTAAGAGAGGGCGTGCTGGCGCTACGTCGAGGATCGACGCTGCTCGTCGGATTGGGATGAGTGTTTATAGGGTGCGAAGGAGTGTGGGCCCGTTTCTGCTTCGCCGGAGGGGTGTCTCGGAACTCGTACATGTTGGTGGCACTGTGGTTCTCTATGCCTTCACTTGGGTCGCTGGCTTCTTCCCTCATCATTATGTCACCGCTGTAGTACCGGTCAGACAGCCTGGAACAGAGAAACCATAGCTGTTGAACACTGAACACTCATCAAAATGTGACCTAGAGGGGTTGCAACACCACTGCTATCTGTGAGTCAGAAATGAATTAGTCCACCTACAAGTTGGGTTGCAAGGACATTCTGGGGGAGTGAAGATTTGATGAGGATGGTATCAACCCAAAATAAATGGATGGACGAGTGGAGTGGAGCGGAGCGGAGCTGTTGTCTCATCTAGCACGTGCCTTTTTAACAACTATTTGAGATACGCTAAAGATATAATATACACATTATTTACACAAAATTGTCCTCACTTCTTGCAAAAACGTTTGTTATCTTCAATGTTAAAGTTAGAAATAACTTGAAATATGCCATAACGTCTCGTAACAGAATAAAAAATGATCATTGTTGCTGTCTAGCAATTTAAAACGGAAGTTCCTTATGAACTGTTGAGAAAACACTCAAGACAAAATATACACATTATTTAATAAAGTAGTGCGTTCTTCCATTTTTTCAATTTCTGAATAATGAATTTTGTAATTTACCACATGATTTTATGGCTGAAGAAGTGTCAAATAGAGACAAAACATGTCCCAAAATATGTTTAATATGTTTTTATATCAAATAGTTTTCACTTGTAAAGTGATGTGTATTGATTGGGTGGACCATAAACCTTACATTAACTGTATCAATATGGATCCATACGATGAAGTTGCTTTACGTTGCACTTAGGTCTTATGGTGACGATGGGACAGGAAAGGAGCGAGAAGGAAGCGGCCGTGGCCTGGCGTGAAGATGGGAAACCATGAAAAACCATCTTCAGGTCTGCCAACAGTGGAGTTCGAACCGACTATCTCTTGAATACTGGCAGCACTTAAGTGACTGCAGCTATTGAGCTCAGTCGGGATGGACGTTGAGGCTAGGAGTAGGTCATGCACCAGCGCTGGGTTTCAATATCTCCCTATCTCATCATCATCTCCTCATATGAAGTTCACCCATGGGCGTCAATTAGAAGCACCTACACCAGGAGAGCGGAACATGTCCACAGACATTCCCGGCAATAAAAGCCATATGATAAATTTAAAAAATATTGGATAAAAGTTGAAACAAGGCACATCTTTTTGTACTTAAGCCCTTACTAAACCAACATGTTTTTTCTCATATTTGCCTATTGGATCCTCCCCATTTTAAAAGACGGAGAAAAGGTTTTAAAAAGTCTCTTATAAGCGAGTATCGTATGTACTCGCATATTAGACCCCTTCTTCCCACTTTTTTTACAGCCAAAAAACGTAAAGGCAGGTCCAATATGCGATAACCTCAAATTTTGTGCAGTGAACACACGACTTCTAGGCAATAAATTGTACATGTAAACATTCAACACCATTCTTTAACAAACTTATGAATGTATTTGAGTTCTACTTGCTATTGTTGTTGAAAGGTAGTATTTCTAAAGTAAAAAAACAATAAATGGTGAACACACCTTTTAATCCTACATATAAAGTAAATATAGTCGGTTTTAGTTACTCAAATCATGTCATTCCATCTCATTAATTCCTCTGATTAGCTTGATGTCAGGAAGGGCATTCAGTCATAAAAACTTGCTACAAAGATCCATCTTAGTTCATACTCGACCCCGTACAGAAAAGGGATAAGGGTATCATATTATGCAATACTGATACAAAAGAACTTATTGGCCAGTCATTTGTCTCTGTCAGTTGAGCAGTAGGCCTGAGTAAACCTAATCGCTGCTTACATCTGAATTATCATCTCGTGCTGACAACTTCCCTGCTAGTACAATTTATGAACTTCATCATATAGATCCGTATTGATACAGTTAAAACCAAGAAACAATGTTAGGTTTTGGTCCACCCAATCAATACACATCACTTTACAAGTGAACTATTTACTCATTTGGAACAAATATTTCAGGTTTCCTGTGGGATGCAACATCTTTATCATAGTATGTTTTGTTTGGCGTCTCTGAAAATCGTTAAAAGTAAGTTGGAACATAAAATCAATATTATTATTATTTGTTAGGTTCGTTGGTGAGTAAAACAATCATTATGACTGGATTGTTTTTATCACGTTTTAAACTTACTTTTCTCCATAAAATACCTATAATGGCATGAGTTACGAGATATTAAACGATCACGTTGTTAACGATCTCGCCTGCTATATTAATAGCAACAACCGTGAATATTTCTCAATCAAAGTAAACTCGTTTCCTTGTCGTGAGGTGGCGTAGCTCTTTTCTTAGACATGCGCCCAGTGGAGCTTTTTTACCGCATATCAACCTTCCTGCCATTCGTAAATCTCTGGCAGTACGGTAGAATTCAGGCTCCCGAGAATGGCAGCTAATTATGCTAACTATTACGCTGGTGGACATGCTTAACTTCAAAACACAAGACATATAGCACGACTGATGCGTGCTTGCAATGCGCAGGTCGAACACCTGCTACAGAGGCAGACATTTCTTAAGTACGAAACACAGACGTACTTTGACACGTTTCCACTGTGCAGGCCGTATGGATAAAACTACTCACAAATTTGTGAGCTGCTGTAACGCTTGTACCCGCTTCGAAGCACAAGCATTGTTTTTCCTTTTCTTCGTCTCGATAAGCCAGGGGGAGTCTAATATACGAGTAAATACGGCAAATAAAGTACATCTGTAATAAGGTTTTGCCATCCCAAATTTTACAGTATAACTGAGAACACTTTCAAACCATGCATCATATAAATGAGGGTACAATAAATTTTAAAGAATGTAGACAATAAGACAGAAACCTTAAAGCTCACACAGAAGGTCTGATCCCAGCACCAAAAGTCCAAGCACATTGTACTAACTCTTCACAAGAAGACAGAGTGGTCTTAAGGGTTGTTTCTTTATTAGTGGCAACACCAGGAAACAGAACATCATCCAGTGAAATGACGATACCACATCATTCTACACAATGCCAGGATCTATAATCAATAGTTGCCACTAATAAAGAACTAGCCCGCGTACTTACCTAATTCAATTCACTGTTCTTATCGGTCAACATTTCTTAAGAGGTTGTCTTGATAATGGGTTGGCCCGTAAGTCGTGGCTTTTTTAAAGTAAAAATTTTGCTTGAAAACCATAATGTTTTGGCAACATGTTTTATGTTATTCGATACAGAACGATGAAAATACCGTGTATAGTTTTGTTTGTTTCAGGTCCTTAAAATGTGGTGTCAAGTCGACAAAAAAGTGCATTTTCGACACTTCTGCTTTTTTTGAGTTTAATTGAGGTGATAAAGCCACAGAAGCAGCTCGAGAGATTTGTGAAGTGCGTGGCAAAGAAGCGACGCCTCTTAGAATGGCTCAACATTGGTTTAAGAGATTCAAAGACGGCAATTTCGACCTCAAAGACGTGCATCACACCGGACGCTCCGTTCAGTTCGATGAGGAGCGACTGAATCACCTTATTAACGAAGGTCCACACCAAATGACGACGAAATTGACAGAGATAATGGAATGCTTCCACAGTACCATAGAGCGTCGCCTTCACCTTCCACACGCTTTGAACAAAAACAGACAAAACTCAGCGAGTCACGAACGCCACAGGTTCCCTTGCCCGTCGTGAGTCAACTCATGGACACAAGGAGCCCTTCCTCTACTGAATCGTTACCGGCGATGAAAAATGGTGGCTGTATGCCAACACAGTATGAAGCAGCAGAAAGAATGAGTGACACTGCGATCAAAACAAAGTCTGCACCCGCACAAAAGATTGTTTGGAAAGCATGATTCGCTACTAATTGCTTGATTGGAACCAAACAGTGACTGCGGAACTTTACGTCCAACAAATGCAATGAGTCAACAACGCTATCCAGCAAAAGCAACCTGATCGGTGACATGGTGTTCTTCTGCAACACGACAACACCTGCCCTCATATCGCCAATATGGCCAAGGAAGCCATTCAAATGCCTGGATGGGAAGTGGTGCCACATCCTCTGTATTCTCCTGACTTGCAAGAATTCCACCTGTTTGATACTATATGTTTGCTTTAGTTATCTGTAGAACATGTTTCATTCCTTAGGAACATCTTCAACTACATAACATTGCTCAGGTGAAATTACAGAGAATTTTATTCTTCTCAAAAACACCATCTTAAAGTAACACCTTTGTTATGGTATGCTTAAAAAACAATTTAAAGAAAGATAAAAATAATTAAAATATGTGGGGGGCGGTGGAGTGGGGCAGTGAAATGGGAAGGGAAGATGGATCTACTTATGTTCTAACCTAATTTCAAATAATTCCCTATTAACTTAAATAGATGTCAAAAATTTGTTAGTATACAGCACTTTTGTGTAGTTTTTACTAGATAAAGAAAGGTAAGGGTGTATTCTGCCCGAAGGCAGGTCCGAACCTCCGCAGAGGTGTGCCTGAGCCAGAGTTTATGTACAGTACTGTGGCCAGTTCCTTTCTGCTCCTCCATTCCCTTACCCCCCACCAACAGCGTGTGGCAACCAATCCAAATCTTGACCACAACCAATGTTGCTTAACTTCAGAGATCTCACGGGATCCGGTGTTTCAACATGGCTATGGCCGCTGGCAGTTTTTCCTAGTTATTAATTTTCTTAAGTTTTTGAAAAGGAGTTTTTCATGTCGATGTTCCGTCTTAATTAAAATACTGTTCTCTTCCGCTGCTATTCTTTTCCCAGGTGAGTATTGTTGTTTGATTTAATTTGGTGAAAATGGGTCTCTTGAATTTTGTTTATTAAGGGATCCTTTGAAGCTGATTGCTGTCTTATTGTTGTTATGAAAAAACTTCACTAGATGGAAAGACACATCAGCCCCTCCAAGGACACAGTAGGTTGCTGACATAACAAGACAGTAGACACAACACAGACTATCTGATCACAAGTAACCAGACACTCAGTACTGCTCAAACTGTCTACAACCAGAGAAATCTTCCTCCAGCAAGCGGGAACCAGAATAATTTTCTTTCGAGGTTATTATATCATAGTGTCAATATGGAGCAGCAACTGCAGTCCACAAGAGCTGGCAACAAGCAGCCTTCAAAATGCTATGCAGTAATACGTTCCCCCACACTCTCACCTCACATCGTCTGACTACCACTCCAAATTACGCGTCTGTAGTGACAGCGGTCTTCACTCCGCTGAACAATGGCAGATGGGTGTCTGATCAGCTCCCGGCACATAATTACGGTGTCCGCTCTGGAATCACGTGTCGTCCTGCAATTTTCACATACCACACTCTGCAGTGCTTGATGCTCTCCACTGGTTAACACACTTGATAACTGTGTCTCCATCAGGCATCACATTAGCTGCCATGCTAATTTTGGCTACTCAGTCCTGTTTTGACTGAAACTTGTCATTTCTTATTTTATCAGCTGTGCATAAATGTCCTAAAGATTTACTTATAACTTGATAAGATGACCACAGTACATGTTAGTCAGTGGGTTACGCTTTGGCATAAGAACGTCAGGCCACATCTTCTACTTTCACTGTACCAATGTGACACATACTGGAATGTATTGTACTGTCAACCTCACCTTGGTCATTATGGGGTAAAATCATATGCCGACTCAATTGGGCTGACAAAATCGTCACATACTGCGCCATTTTTGTGCGTGTTCTATACTGCCGACCAAATGAATTGGATGAATGTCTCAAGATACCATAGTTGATGCTGCTGGTCCAATCACAGCCACAGCTTCCAGCCACTCAGCAGCTCTATTATGAGAACTGTGGATTGAAAATTCTTATTTTAATGTATTCATTTTTTTGTTGTTTAAGATTTTATTCTGTTTGAACTGTTGGACTTGGAAGAACTGTTTCAATTTTGTAAACCTGGATCTATCCACACCATTTTAAATTCTATTTCAGAAACTCTTATTTATGGGTTCTATCAAAATGATAATTCATCTGTGAATTTTAATATTTTCCTTTTTGTCTGAATTTGAGAAACACAATGTACTACACGCGCAGTTCTGAAAGCGTGTTTCCTGTTGTGAAAACGAAGAGTTTTCTCGAACATTCATTATCACTGTGTCAACAAGTAAGAAGAGAGTTTTGATGGACAAAATAAAAGTAAATGTAATTGGTGAATGTGAAGGTCGAAGGTGAATTCTGTATTCTGATTGGTTCTCTTTAGTGGCTGCACCATTTCCTGTTTCTTGATCTTAACCCGCTCCTTCGGTGGGAGCAAGATAGGATTTATTTCTTTGATCATCTGACCATGTTAGTAAGCGGACGTGCTCCTTCTTTGGTCCCCTCGTGGGAAACCCGGTCTCAGGGTTCTATGTTTATTTAGGTTTTTAACTTCATTCTAATGAGACAATTACTTTCTTACGCACGAGTTTACTCTCGAGTTTCACGTTTGTCGAAATGACTTAGCTTTTCAGCTAAGATCATTTACTGTTTAACTTTGTACCTTATAATGCCACCCGTATTTCTGTGTCACCTTGCACAAGTACGGAAAACCTGAAGAGTTTTAGATAATGATGCAAGTTTACTGTACCTCTGTGGCTGGTTTAATTTCTATATTTATGTAGATTGGGACTAGCCCTCATTTTAGTCGACATGTATTGTCGAATTAATGTTTGTATAGATTCAAATTCAGTGCTAAATTTCTTTTAGCATACTGCACATGTTTCCAGGAAAACTTAATAACTCTTTAATTTCCCTCTGTAAAGGTCTTTCAGTTTTGAGTTTCTGATTTTTTATTTTCTTAATTAATGTTGTATTTCAAGGGCAATTACCCTCTCCATTTTCTTTCATAGCAAACGGCTACGTTCCATTACCTCTCAGTGTTCCACATCCATTATATAATTGCCATGTTTGCTAACCTGTTTGCTTACATTTTGTGCTGTGATGCGTTCGTTATATCTGAGGTTTTTTTACTGAGCTTTAAATTTCATTTTTTGAGAGGAATAAAACATCCATCCTCCAATGAGGGCGACCATTCAGATCCGGAATACTGTTACAATTTCAATGAAGTTTAAAAAATATAAAAAACGAATGTCAATCACGTTCTCAGGTACAGAAGGAACTGAATGATTTGTAGAGTCCCTCAGTATCTGTACTACTATTTCTTCTATTTCGCAGAATGCAACTTTCAAATTTTGTAGGACGGTCGATGTCTGACTAGAAAGGGTGCCTCTTGCTCCGAATAGCAGACCTCTGCCAATCCATCAATCCATAGGTATTGTATACTTTGTTGACAGGGAAGGCAAGCGCAGAACATAAATAGCTTGCTTTTCTAGGTCCACATCCCAAGCCTGATTTAGGTCTCTTTCAAAGCGAATGGTGGGATCTAAGACCATGTCAGCCCTCCGATTAGAGATGCAGTGAACCTCATCGTGCACCTCCCATCCACGTCTCTAGCCTTGAGCAATCAACGTTCTTACACGCTGGTGGCGATGCTTGTGCATTAGCTCAGTGCTCCGGCAGAATCCCAGCACATGTCCAAGGGTTTCTGTCTCATTACAGCCACTTTGGCGGCAACGAGTTGTGTTGAATGACCTACCGGGAACCGACCTGACTGTGGTGAGGTTGCATGACATCTTCACAGTGTTTATCTATTCAGAAGAGGTCAGAGGTGATTTATGAGTCATCCAGGAGTTTGCTTTCGAGCAGCCTGAATATAACCCTTGTGGTAGCTACTACCACGACTGAAAGGATTGATTTCTCATAATTTCACGTTATCTTCTTCCGTCAAACTTTGGGGGGAGACTTTCTTTTTTGTTTGTCAAGTCTGTGGAGTGTCATATCTTGTTCTTTAGGTAACTTCCTTACATATTGTAGGTGAACATCCTGAGTATGGAGTAAGCGATTACTGGCTTCCCATTTTGTGCAAATTATTCCCATCCCTCTGACCTTTCTGGCACTATACAGCATTGAATTTGGGGTATCATCATTATTTCTTTTACAGAACTTCTTATAATTTTGTCCAGAGCTTTAAGAAAGACATTTGATAGTTGCGTCAGTTGAGCACATTGTAGAGGATAGATCAAACCCGGCCAAACAAACTCGTTAATAACCTTGATTTTTTTGCTCTGGTTATATAAGTTTTGTTTTTACCCAGTTATTATTATTATTATTGAATATCCAAAGCAGTTTGGAACCGTATTTTACATAGTATACTAGGGTTGTAGTTAAAATACATATTCAGTTTTACAATGAAAATGAATTCATGTATCTAATCAATGGAAAATGAAGTGGCTGAAGTTAATAAAATGTTTGTAACAGCACGGCTTATTAAACAGATGATACAGGGGTTTTGATAATGCAATGTTGCAATAATTCAAACGAGAGTTCAAGTCATGCCTTCTTCTTTCAAATACAGCGCATTCAAACAGTAGGTGGTCCACTGTTTGTGAGGATCCGCAAACACTACACATGTAGCCATCAGGACGATTGATTCTGAATCGATGAAAATAATAACCAAATTTGCCATGATCAGTCAAAAATTGAGTAATTTCAAAGCTTGGCACCAACACGTTACTTTGCAAGTAGTTGAAAACCTCAGGGAAGAATATTTCTCTGGTGACTTGGCCGCTAGTGGAAGAAGTCCAAATGTTCTTCCATTGATGGATTACATGCTTGTTTATGATTTTTTTAGTATAGCTAGGTGACGTTTTGTCATAAGAAATTTCCAAATTAGATGCAGCCGCTGCTTTTGCCAGAAGATCAGTTTTCTCGTTTCCAGATATTCCACAATGACTGTGAATCCAGTCAAAACAGATGTGTGGACTTTGTAGAGCTGCGGTTCTAATAGCTATAGCTATAGGATTCAGATTATATTTATTATTTATCACATTAAACACAGCTTGTGAATAACTTAATTGAGATTTCTTATTGTTATATTTGCACCATTCGATCACAGATTTGATCGCCCACAGTTCAGCCTGGAAAATAGAGCATGTGGAAGAGAGTTTGTACTGAGATGAGAACACCTCACAATCGTTTTCATGAACAACGAAGGCACATCCAACTCTGTCCTGTTCATCTGTGCTTGGTATGCGAGATCCATCTGTGTAAATAAAGCAGTCATGGGTAATTGAACAATTTTCCTAAATGAAGTTTTTGAAGAGACTTGGGTGATCAGACTGTAGAAAATGACAAGGTTGCTCTAGAGTGGTATTCAGAATGGGCATTGGTGACACTTTGTTTTTCATCCAAAAAGTGAGTTCAGCTTTTGCTATCGCTGTCAGTGGCTCAGTGCCTGCAACAAGAAGAGCTGCATCAGTAGAGGTGGTGCGGTAAGCACGGGAAATACGAAGGGCAAATCCTCTCTGAATTTGCATCAATTTATGCTGAGCCTATTTCTTCTCAAGTGTCATTCGAAAAGAGGAAACACAATACAATATCAGAGGTACAAATACTGTATCATAAATAATTCTTAGTACCTCTGAATTTAGTCCCCAAGAAGGTCTGCCGGCAATAACTAAACCTTGCATAAACTTACTGCCTTTCTGTTGTAGTTTGTTGAAATGGACCCTGAAGGTTAACTTCTTGTCAAATACAACTCCTAGATAAAGAATATGATTTTCAATAGTGATAGGCTTTCTTAGTTTCCCTCTCCTTGTAACAAGCATGGCCTTCGTTTTCTGTGGAGTAAATTGTAATTTATTACCACAAGCCGGTTATTTAAGTCAGAAGTTACTGTGCTTATTAGTTTATGACTTCATTGTTGAAGTCAATTCCTAAATACTTGATTCGTTCATTGTTTGTTTGATTATTGATCCTTCAAGTGTAGTGATGTTTCCTTCAGTTAATTTTCCTTTCTTCAGGGTTATAGATTTGCTTTTAAGAGGATATATATGTAAACCAATTTTTGCAAAGCTGCTTTCGGCTAAATTTAACAAGGTAGTAGCATCACTTTCGGTTTTCCTGATTATGACTAGGTCATCTGCGAAAGCAAGTGAGGATAACGGTGGTAGATCATCAGATAAAATATAGCCATAATGGAGAATTGTTATTTTCGGTCCTTTCAAAATGATCTGAAATCGTAGTTATTGGAATTTTACAAGAATGGGCCTTAGTAGTTTTGTCCAAAATTTTGCAAGCAATTTTCCACCTCTGATTATAGAAATAATACTGGGCTACCTCATAGGCATAATGCTCTCTATTTTTCACTCATTGCATTTTAGATCTCCGCTGTGGGTTACTAGAGGTTTTATGGTCATATTTATGATTACTTTGTAAATTTCTACTTTTGTAATATCTAACGGCAGGATGTTGATGACCATGTAATTGATTTACCTGATCTGCAAAGAACTGCATAACCTCAGAAGTAAAAGATTCTAGCTGATCAGCATCAGCGTTTTGGATAATGTTTGAAATTCTATCCTCCCAACTCTTCATGGGATTAACATTTTCAGTTTTATGGTCAGCGACCATTGGGGTTTCTTCTGTCAACTGTACGCTTTCCCCAACATTCATGTTACTAGCATATTGTGTTACGATTTTATTTCTCCTTTTCTCAGGGTGAGTTTTTCCTATGTGAACATTTACTCCTAACATGGATTTACAACATTTATTACAAATAGAGCAAGGAATTTCATCACCAGACTGTGAATCAACATTGGGCATTTTAATTCAGTATGTTTATTTTAACCTGGCAGGAGATGAACGTTATTTCTTTTTCATGGAGTTACTAAAGTAAATATCGGAGCTGTAAGTATTCTTAGCGCTGGATCAATGATAATTTTGTAATGACAAGATAGATGGATGTGGTGAATATTGAAAAGAAAAAACATTGTAAATCTAATTTATCAATCAATCAATCAATCAATCAATCACTACTGATCTGCAGTCGCCCAGGTGGCAGATTCCCTATCTGTTGTTTCCCTAGCCTTTTCTTAAATTAATGCAAAGAAATTGGAAATTCATTGAACATCTCCCTTGGTAAGTTATTCCAATCCCTAACTCCCCTTCCTATAAACGAATATTTGCCCCAGTTTGTCCTCTTGAATTCCAACTTTATCTTCATATTGTGATCTTTCCTACTTTTATAAACGCCACTCAAACTTATTCGTCTACTGCCACTGACAGCTCGGAACATACCACTTAGTCGAGCAGCTCATCTCCTTTCTCCCAAGTCTTCCCAGCCCAAACTTTGCAACATTTTTGTAACACTACTCTTTTGTCATTGCCCAGAACAAATCGAGGTGCTTTTCTTTGGATTTTTTCCAGTTCCTGAACCAAGTAATCCTGGTGAGGGTCCCATACACTGGAACCATACTCTAGTTGGGGTATCACCAGAGACAAATATGCTCTCTCTCCTTTACATCCTTACTACAACCCCTAAATACTCTCATAACCATGTGCAGAAATCTGTACCCTTTATTTACAATCATATTTATGTGATTACTCCAATGAAGATCTTTCCCTATATTTACACCTAGGTATTTACAATGATCCTCAAAGGGAACTTTCACCCCCATCAACGCAGTAATTAAAACTGAGAGGACTTTTCCTATTTGTGAAACTCACAACCTGACTTTTTACCCCGTTTTATCATACTACTGTCCATCTCACAACATTATCGAGGTCATTTTGCAGTTGCTCACAATCTTGTAACTTATTTATTGCTCTGTACAGAATAACATCATCCGCAAAAAGCCTTGCCTCTGATTCCACTTCCTTACACATATCATTGATATATATAATACTGCCTTGCGTAATTCCCCTCTTAATTAATACACTGACAGATAAAGCTTCACCTACTCTAATTCTCTGAGTTCTATTTTCTAGAAACAGAGCCACCCAATTCAGTCACTCTTTTGTCAAGTCCAATTGCACTCATTTTTGCCAGTAGTCTCATATGATCTACCCTATCAAATGCCTTAGACAGGTCAATCGTGATACAGTCCAACTGACCCCCTGAATCCAAGATATCTGTTATATCTTGCTGGAATCCTACAAGTTGGGCTTCAGTGGAATAACCTTTCCTAAACCCAAACTGCCTTCTATCAAACCAGTTATTAATTTCGCAAACATGTCTAATACAGAGCTGCCAACCTTTGGAATGGCTTTTCCGTAATTCCCCTTCCCTACCCTCAAAAAAATGTTGGAGTCAAATCCAAAGCACACTCATCCCTTCTGGACACCCTCTTTGTCTTTCCCGACAACAATCTGTTCTAAAATATATCCTATTACACAATACGTTTGCACATTACCTGTTCTGTCATAAAATATTCTTTGTAGCTTGTTTCACACGCAGCAGGTGCTTTTGTGGGGGATTTTTCTTGTAGCATCCTTCCTCCTGTGAGGACATTTTCCGCTTATGAACAATAAGCGATTCCAGTGTAGATGTGATTATTGTAGGCCTGAAGTCCTTCTGTTTTTTCCTATTAACACTGAGAAATCTTTCTGTGGGAGAGTTACTGGAAGGTATACTTAATACTGCAATAATAGAAAATTACATTTTATAGTGAAAGATAGCAGAGTAGAGTTCCTCACAATGAATTTCACGACGCCCACGGGTATGAAAAGGAAGTGACGATCGAATAAATATCGTTGCCAACTCACAAGCATTGAAACGAAGAGAGTCGAGTACTAATGCTTGAAAAGATTCATTTTTCCTTCTTTCCTTATTTTTTCCGTAGAAATTATAATGTCGTTATGTCGCTTTTCCGTAATAATTTACCCTTTGGCCGTAATCCCATAATCGTGAGGGGAAATCCGTAATAATTACCGATAATCCGTAACAGTTGGCACCTCTGCTAATATAATCAGAAAGAATGCCATCCCAAAGCTTACATACAATGCATGTCAAACTGACTGGCCTGTAATTTTCAGCTTTATGTCTATCACCCTTTCCTTTATATACACAGGGGCTACTATAGCAACTCTCCATTCATTTGGTAAAGTTCCTTCATGGAAACTATAATCAAACAAGTACTTCAGATATGGTACTATATCCCAACCCACTGTATTTAGCGTATCCCCCGAAACCTTATCAATTCCAGCCACTTTTCTAGTTTTCAACTTTTGTATCTTACTGTAAATGTCATTGCTGTCATAGGTAAATGTTAATACTTCTTTAGTATTAGTCACCTCCTCTATCTGGACATTATCCTTGTAACCAACAATCTTTACATACTGCTGGCTGAATACTTCTGCCTTTTGAAGATCCTTGCATACACACTCCCCTTGTTCATTAATGTTTTCTGGAATGTCCTTCTTGGAACATGTTTCTGCCTTAAAGTACCTATACATACTCTTCCATTTTTCACTAACATTTGTATGACTGCCAATTATGCTTGCCATCATGTTATCCTTAGCTGACTTCTTTGCTAGATTCAATTTTCTAGAAAGTTCCTTCAATTTCTCCTTACTTCCACAGCCATTTCTAACTATTTCTTTCCAACCTACACCTCCTCCTCAGTCTCTTTACTTCCCTGTTATAATATAGTGGATCTTTACCATTCCTTACCACCCTTAAAGGTACAAACCTATTTTCACATTCCTCAACAATTGCTTTAAACCCATCCCAGAGTCTGTTTACATTTTTATTTACTGTTTTCCACCGATCATAGTTACTTATTAAAATCTCCCTCATGCCTGTTTTATCAGCCATATGGTATTGCCTAACAGTCCTAATTTTAATCTCTTCCTTTCTTTCACATTTATTTTTAATTACCACAAAAACAGCTTCATTATGACTGATACCGTGTATTACTTCAGTTTCCCTATAGAGCTCATCTGGTTTTAACAGCACCACATCTAGAATATTCTTCCCTCTAGTTGGTTCCATCACTTTCTGAATCAGGTGCCCTTCCCATTTTAACTTTTTGCCATTTGTTGGTCATGCTTTCTGTCGTTCGCATTACCTTCCAAATTGACATTTGGTAAATTGAGATCACCCCCTACAATCACGTTCCTTTCCTTATCGTTTCCCACATAGCTGAGTATCTTATCAAATAATTCTGAATCAGCATCTGTGCTACCCTTTCCCGGTCTGTACACTCCAAAGACATCTAGTTTCCTATTATCTTTAGAAATGAGCCTTACCCCTAGAATTTCTTTTTTGGCATCTTTAACTTTTTTGTAGCTTACAAATTCTTCTTTCACGAGAATGAATACTCCCCCTCCTACCATTCCTATCCTATGATACACCCTCCAGTTCTGTGAGAAAATTTCTGCATACATTATATCATTTCTCAGCCATGATTCAACTCCTATTACAATATCTGGTAAGTATATATCTATTAAATTACTTAATTCTTTTCCTTTCTTTACAATACTTCTACAGTTTTATGTCATCCCTACTTGATTTCCATTTCCCTGTTTCCTTAACACTGCTCCTTAGGCCACCCTGTTTCCCTGAATGTACCTCCCTATAACCCTTCTAAACAAATTTCTTAACTTATACGTACCAATGCAGTTTAAGTGAAGGCCATCTGAGCGTGGATCCCTATCTCCTACCCATCCATTAGGATGTGTAAATCTCACTCCCAGTTTCCCACATACGCACTCCATAGTCTCATTTAAATCCCCAATCACCTCCCAGTCAGTATCCCTCCTACACAGTATTCCACTGATAGCAATCTCTGCTTCCTTAAACTTCACCCGTGCTGCATTTACCAGATCCCACACATCCCCAACTATGTTGGTACTTATACCTGCTTGTCTTACGTTGTTAGTACCAACGTGAAATACTACCACCTTCTCCTTTCCCTCTACCTTCTCTTCTACTTTCCTCAACATCTGCCTTAACCTAATTCCTGGATAACACTCTACCCTGGTTCCCTTTCCTCCGCACACTTTCTCCACAAGTCTAACAATGGAATCCCCTATGACCAGAGCCTTAACCCTACCCACCTCATTTGATCCCCTCTCCTCCTGGTCAGTCCTATCTTTCCTGACAGCTGCAGAAGCTACTTCTTCCTCCCTTTTCTCTATCCCATGACCCTGTTCCCTGTTTGTAGAGGTATGTAGAGTATACATACAGGTAGATATACCCACTCCATATGATGATATCAGATGTAACTAATGCGAATTCTGCCAGATGGTAGTGTGTTATTACTTCCAAGATTTGGTAACATTTAAATTAGTCTGCCTTGAGAAGAACTATGTGCAATCAACACCAAGCAATAAAATAAAGATGGCTGTTGACTTTTGCATTCACTTAACTTCACAGTTAAATGAAGAATCTCTTAACAGGAAGATCGCATAAGACAGAAAACACTACTACTTACGTAGAACATATTCTTGCATCCTAATTTTGATTAAATGGCAATTAGGGAAGTCATAATTTTCATAATCACCACATATGATGTCAAGTTTTGGAACTAATTCATGGCCTATTAATATTGTTTTTACTTACGTAATCAGCTTGAAAGGGGGTTACAAGAACAGAAGCCTCAACTCTCTGTCCTCACTTCGATTATATTCTTCACCCGCTCCTCTACTCCTAACCCATGTGGGTGGGTGCGGTATCCTCTGCCTGGCCCCAGGAGCTCCTAACTTCGGAGCAGGGGTTGGCGATCACGGGGTCCTTAGCTGAGTCCCGGACATTGCTTCCACTTACTTGTGCCAGGCTCCTCACTTTCATCTATCCTATCCGACCTCCCTTGGTCAACTCTTATTCTTTTCTGATTCCAACAATATTAGGTTACGAGGCCTAGGGAGTCTTTTTCTTTTCACACCCTTCATGGCCCTCGCTTTCCTTGGCCGTTGCGTCTTCCGTTTTCTCTCTGGTTGTACTTCCTCTTAAAACAATAATCATCACCACCATGCCCTCATCTACTCTCCCCCTCTTCTTCACCATTTTAGCCTATGTCTTTCTCATTTTTTGTGTATCCAATTCTACTCCTCAATTCTGTCTCACTCATCTGGATCCTACTTTTCTCTCTTTCCCTCATTACCCAAGTTTCTCAAGGATGTCATGCTTTTGCTGTTTTGGGGGAAACCAAGCTTCTAACACAGGGTCCTTAAAACAGTGCATCGGTTTTGTATCATGCAGTATATTATTTGTTTCTTGGTTTGTCAACATTGTTGTGTATCGTTTCCGTATCCATGAACATTCTGACTGTTGCTTCAGTCTGAGTTTCTTCATTGTGTGCCTAGTCAGGGAGCAGTTTACTATTGCGCAACGTGCGCTAACTGTGAGAAGTTATGCAGCAACTGCAGATGTCTTTGTGCGGTTGTAGGGTGCAATGAAGCACTCAATGAATTAACAGTTATGGTAACTTACAGTAAAGTTCAATGAAACGGGTTCAACAGTGAACATTAAAAGTTGTGGCCGATCTGAGCAAAACATTGAGGTGGCTTTTGCCAGTATGGTTGGTTCTCTGCCGTTCTTGGGAATTGGACAGCAGTACAGCGAATTCTCTGGTAAGATCTCCATTACCATCCTTACAAAATTCAGCTAATACAGCAGCTGACTATCACAAGAAGAGGCAAAATTTTGTTGACTGGTTTCTGAGAAGAGGACATGTTTAACAACAGTTTTAGCGACAAGGCGGACTTCCACTTAAATGGATTTGTGAATAAACAGAACTAATGTATCTGGGGGCAGCAAAATCCCTTCATGGTTCAAGAAAGGGAAATGCATCCACAGCAAGAGATGGTTTCATGCAAGCAGCTTCATGAGATGACTTGTGGTGCCACCTGTCACATTTCCCAGAAATATGAAGTTTCTTACATGTGAAACAATTTAGTTGCTCCATGAGCAGTTTCCCGATCGCTTCATCTCGTGTAATGGTGACCATCAACGTCATGAGACTTAATCCCTTGCGATTTTTTCTTTCGGGTTATCTTAAATCATTGGTGTAAGTCTGAAAAACCAAAACACGCGCGAATTAAAGCAGTAAATGTGACGACTTGTTCGGGAAATCCAAGTGGAATCTTGTCAGGCAGTCATAGCGAATTTCACGGGCAGAGTTCTTGCAATCCAGTGCAGTCATGCCCGACCTGAAATGGGAACGTGTTTTGAAGGAGACTATACTTTTGAGGAACGTTTCTGCTTGTCTCTCACTTCCCTCCCTCAGTAGTTCCAGTCTCCGTTGCTTCACACGTGGTGCAGGTGCTACGCTCACGCACTTACAAACTAGACAGAAGCCGTGCAAAAGCGGTGCTCGAGTTAGTGCAGCGTCATACAATCAAGTGTTAGAGGGTCATAGTGCTCTATTGTGGTATTACCTGCCTACTGCAGTATCGTTCTTTTATCCTCCATGTACCTGTGGAAGCTGGGAGAGAAATAAAACAGCGCTCAAGCAAAACAATTCTCAAACACAACAGGAAAACACATGAGTATCACACAAAAAACTTGTGGGCCACAGAGACCTTGATCATCGGGGTCAGAAAAGAACAAGAGAGGTCAGGCAGGAAAGAAGAAAGTGAGGAGCCTGACAATGACAAAATGTCAGACTCAGCTTGAGGCCCTGTGGTCACCAACATACTTCAAATCTGCCATTACAAAATAATGTACTGCGAACCACTGATAGCGACAAGCAGGTTGAAGAACCATGACTCAGTCCGTATCACCGACAGATGTCTTGAGCAACAGACTTTGTATCTGAAAGGCAACTCCAATCACTAAGAAAACAGACTTAAATCTCACACTCTGCAACCTTTAAGCTCTGACCTGCACTGCAGCACTCATCACAAGAAAACTCATCACAGATCATCATACAGAGTTAAGAGGATTTGCACTCGCTAATGATGACAAACTTCTGGGATAGGAGCAGGAACTTAACTGTGTTACATTACAACTCAATAAAGGGCTCTTGAACCTGAGACAATGGACACATACGGACATACGGACACAAAATTGAGAGAGCTAAATCAATTAATGCAGTATTTTCCTGATTGTAAGCAGACTTAATTTTTTTCTTGGTTTATGTGAAGTGTGCTGTGAGAGTTTACATATTTGGCCTTCTTCAAGTAAACTTTGGATCACTTAAAATTGTATCAAATTTTATTACAAGTTATAAATCTCATTATGAAACCGTATCGGATTTCAGAATAAGAAGTTATTATATTAATAAAACCACCTTTCGAATACACAATAGTCCTTTATGTTTACGATAAAAGCATTTAATTACAAGTAGGACATGTTTCGCTCGATCTTAGTGAGCGTCATCTGAGCAGAGATATATAACATTTCATGTCATTCATTCCACTTACATTTCAAGCAATTTTAATGATCAATATTTGTTTTAACAGACATAATATAATCTTATTATTTTTAAATTGTTAAAATTCGTATTTTATCAATGTATATTGGACGTTTTTTCGTTATATATACCAGGATCAGGGCCCTGACCCATCATGGATTATGTTATCTATAACTGATGATGCCCACTAAGATTGAGCGAAACATGTTCTACTTGTAATTAAATGCTTTTATCCTAAATATAAAGGACTATTGTGTATTCGAAAGGTGGTTTTATTAATATAATAACTTCTTATTAAATTTTATTGCCGAAATTTGTCGATTACCCTGTATCGTATGTGTCCATTTTTCTGGGAATTGCACAAGATACAAGCTTTGAGAAGTTTCCAAGGACAAGACAAGGAGCGTCAAATTAAAAATTTAAATTTGATTGGTTTAAATAAATCGAAAGGTAACTCCTGTGCGGTCATTGGTCATTAATTTTGCTGTGCCATTTCCTGATGCACCAAACAGCGCGGGCTATCTTCACAGGGGTGCTTCATTCTCTGTATTTAGGATCATGAAGACTAATACCCGCAAAATTGTAAGACTAAAACTTAATTATATCAGGGTTTGTATTTATGATAGTGTTCCTTATTTCCTTTTGTTTTTTAAATAATAAATACGTATTAACTAAATTATTCTTTGTTGAAGTTTCAGCCAAAAAGTCCTTTGATCCTTCTGCTGTCCACATCCTGGCTGTAGTTGGCACAATTTTTTACCTTGTTTAGTTTTGATTTTATGATATGGTTTTAACTATTCTAAACTTTCTTTTATAACTGTTACGTTAAGCGCTCAACAGCTGCTACAGTTCAAAAACTCCCCGATGGCTTAAAATTGGTATTGCTGACAGAGATGGTTAAGTAGACGACACCCTTTATTTATGCAATAGGAAATATTTCCACAAAATAATGCCAGAAGCTGAGATAAGTAAGATTTCACCATCATGCAGATTCAAGCCCGGTTTTATCACCAGTTGTTAAACATATGTTAACAAGTTGTTAGCTAACACCATGTTAAAAATATATCAATGTGATAAGATTTCTTCAAACCTTTTCTGAGAATTGTTAGCTAACATGTTGTTAACTCTCGGAAGAGTTACGAACAATGTGGCAACACCAAGTGATTTTTGAGTGTGCCCTGATGCATATGGGAGTAATTAAATATTATGTTGTCGTTTACAGAACCTGGCAGGTCATCCTATTATGTGCTCCTTTCTTATTCTTCTCTCTCTCTCTCTTTTTTTTTTTTTTTTTTTTTTGTTGTTGTTATTTGCTTTACGTCGCACCGACACAGATAGGTCTTATGGGGACGATGGGACAGGGAAGGGCTTGGGTTACAACCATTAATAACTCGAATCCCTTCTGATTGCAGCTCTGTTTCTGGTTCTTGCGAGTATACACCTAAAACACCAACTCATAGTAGCTGTCAATAATCTGTTGGTGTTCTGCTCAGGGAAGTACTATAAGCGGAAACTCTTCAATTCTTCAATTGTCTCCCCGAACATTACAGGAAAAACTGGCGGTCATGCGCTTAAAAAGCGCTCGATCCTGAATGCACTTGACGGAGCGAAGACAATGACAAAGAAATAAGTGATGATGCCTGAATCATCTGATGATGATGACGGATTGAACAATTAAATGACAGGAAAATGTATTCCTTATGCTTTGTATACAACTTTTTTTTTTTTTGTTTGTTTGTTTGTTTGTTACCTGGGGGTCGCCTTATAATTGAATAAAGGAGTTGGTTAGTTCCAAAACTCAACATGTCCATGTTAAGGTGCATTGAGAAAAAATGGAAAAACTGTTGTCAGTGTTAATATCAGGATTAAACTGATGAGAATGTGTATTATGATAACGGCAATAAATTGTCATGACTGAAATAATGACGACAATAACGTAGAATTTCACTAGAGTTAAATAATAATGAAAGTTTGTTAGACATGTTGTGTTTTGGAACAAACAACAATGGACACAGGTTTGGAATGGTTCTGAGTGATACTGTAGACTTATTCAGTTGTCTAGAATTTCCCGTTCTTTGTAGAAGCTGACATCTGGATTAGATTCCCATTCACTACCATAATGCTTTTTTGAGTACATTTACAACGTCATTGTGTTTTGTAACTATAGGTAAAATATCAAGCTGTATTGGTTCACTAAATATCTTGCCCCTCCTGCAAACACCTTGTGATTTGCTCAGATTTGTGAAATATGTTGCTTTGCCTTGAATGGTTACTGTGATTTTATTCCTTTGTATGATGAATCCTTTTGTGGGAGCAAATTTGAAACTTCAATGACTGATTCCTATTTTTTTTTTTCCATGCATCCCTTGACCCCAACGACGGGCCAACTATGTTGGTACTTTTCCTGTTATGTCGTGGCTCGGCAGCTATATTACTGTTTTCACCGACTCTAATGTCTTGTTCATCCATTTCACTAGTTATAAAAGCTGCATGAGTGAGCAGACTGGCTTCTCTATAATGAAAGAAATCACTGTCGATACAATGAACTACGCATTATTAACAGCAAACTTTTCTTACAACAGTAAACTCCCTTCTGTTACCAGGTTACTTTGGACATGTCATGTTATGGAACCAAATGTCTTGTGTACGTACTCAGTTTTGGAACAGAACTGAAACTTTAAAGGTTTAATATCTAAGGAATAACAAGATTTATGGAGCAAAAACATTGTCAAGTATTAAATAAAAAGCCCCAAAGATTATGAAAAATAAAATAACTCATTTTTTAACTTTTGTAGACATGTTGAGTTTTGTAACTAACTGACTCAAATAGGGTACCTTTTTCTAATCAGATCAGGCAGCAGTTTCCTAATGTAATCACTTGTTTTCCACATAACAACTCAGATATTATCTAAATATATTAAAAGTTCTCACTGGCATTTCAGAATCTATTGAGTGAATGAATGAATGAATGAATGAATGAATGATGAATGAAAAAAATGGGCTGTTTTTCCCCTGTTACTCATATTCATTCAGCCTTGTCCTTTCCCATGTGTTTTTGTTGTGGCTGCGCTGAATTACCCGTATGAAATCTCAGATCACTTTTGGATGAAGAGCCATAAACCTGACTCACGATGCAGTCATAATCACAACAAAAGAAGGGTATATCACTACCTATTCTAAGAGTTAAAGCAAACAGAAAATAACAGTAAGGGCAAATATGAGGGTAGGAGAGTCACATAGAACCAGAGGTGCCTGCAGAATTAGCCGAACTACAACGACAAATGTTGGCAGCAAATGCACCGCTACCGGTCAGAAACCAGCACACACATTGCAGAACCAAAGAGAGGCCGAGGAAGAACACAACACAAATGTCACGCTATCACCTTCTGTTCTGTTTCCCAGTCTGTCCACGAGGATGCTACACGAACATTCAAGACAAAACAAGACAGAGCTTTGTACAAGATGTCTATTGTGTTCCTATTACTGTACCTCAGACCCATTTCTGTTCAGCCCTTGATAAGCTTCTTTCATCTTCATCAGCCTCCCTTCATTCCCCGTGAGCATAGACGAACACAGTGGGTAAAGACAAGGAGCATGAAACAAACACAGAGGGAGAAAAGGAAGCCTACATATCAAGAGGGGAATGTAAAAGTGAAAGCATTTTATTTTCACACAGCAGCTTTGTCCACATGGTCATAGTTTCCAGAATTCCTCCTAATATAATAAATGTGTTTGGACATTTGTCTGAACGACTTGATTAGAAACAACTTAAGAATGACCTGGGATAACATAGCCACAATTTTCTCACCTTCAAGTTAAGTGTAAGAGAGGGCCAACTTCGCCACCTAAATATATATATTTTTTTGCAATTTGCTTTACATCGCACTGACACAGACAGGTCTTATGGCGACTATGGGATAGGAAAGGCCTAGGAATGGGAAGGCAGCGGCCCTGGCCTTAATTAAGGTGCCCCAGCATTTACCTGGTGTGAAAATGGGAAACCACGGAAAACCATTTTCAGGGCTGCCGACAACGGGGTTCGAACCTACTATCTCCCGATTACTGGATACTGGCCACACTTAAGCGACTGCAGCTATCGAGCTTGTGCCACCTAAATAAATAAATACATAAATAAACAAATAAATAAATGAATAAATAAATAATTCCTCCAAATTTGCAAGATCGCAACAGGCACCGCGATAGGCCCATCCTATGCCAAAGTCTTCATGGGAAAAGTTAAGAAGGCATTTCTTGCTACTGAGTTTCTCTGGCCCGCAAGTCTGATGACGCACCGCCTCATCTCTAATTACACTTCCCACTTCTCTCACTTCCCTTGATGCTGCCCTCCACTTCTGTACACATTAAACCCATGGACCATCAGCAGTTTTCACCTATAGCACACCTTCATCATCCTTGACTACATAAAATCGATCATATCTTAAAACAGGCAGTCAATGATCGCTCCTACTTTCAAAAAGCCCCATAGTCACATTCAGCCTCCCATCTAACCTCAAAAACATTCACTCATCACGAACCACAGCGACCCGCACCCCTTTCTAGCTGTGAATACAGCCGCTGAGACATCTGTTGTCTACATATACCCAGCAGCATCGCCACAGGCCGTCGTGACTGCACTTGACCCAACCAGTTTCAGTGCCTAGTGTTCTACACTGATTCTACTCAAACAAATATGCAGGCATAAGAGAACCTGCAAAACATGGATCTCCCTGTCCCCACTCACACTCGCAACCAAAGAGTTATAAAGTCCTCCCACCCTCTTGCTCTTAAGTTTGACGTGAACTTGGGTTCAGTTCTAGGGAAGCATTCTCGATTCTCTCGCCTCTCACATCAACTACCATTCTCATTCTATCCTCGACTGATGAAGTCACTGGCTACTTTCTCTTTGAATACACAGAGAAGCATTTTTTCAAGGAGAACTGTTAGAGATGGGAAGAAAATACTTTGGAATTTGTTGCAGGAAAGTCAATTCTAAGTCTATTTGATGAGCTACAGTTTTTTAATGGAATGGTAGCGTTCTCGTGTTTAAGGATGCCAGAGCTCCCTTTAGGAGACAGCACAATGGTTATCCAGATGCACCAAGTCGTTCAGACATCATTAGTGGTTAGAGGATTGAGCTCTATGTCAAGTCAGCCACATGCGGTCGTTGAACCAACATCACTCACCTCTTGGCATTTCTCCAGAGAATGCAGCAGATAACGACGAGAACGATGAGAAGCAGGCAGGCCCCGGACACGCTCCAGAAGGCAATCTGAAGTGGCTCCTTTGGCTCCCACCAGAACTGGAAGGGAATGACAAGAATGTAGATTTTTGTGAAATGGATTAAATTTTATACTTTTAAGCCAAGTAATTCCAAGGTACACTCAGTAATATGACTTCATACCAGAACAACATTCATTCTTAATCTCCAGCTACAATGCACAAGTCATCAAGATAAATTTTAAAAAAATCACAGTTCCAAATTAAATGAGGACAGTGGACATCAGTCATTTGAAATGTCAAGAATCTAAACCCATATTTTCTTTGTCAAATTTTAAAGCTTCTCCATTATGGAAGAAAAAAGTTCCACACCTAAGAGTGTAAAAATCACAAAAAAAAGCCATGAATGAATTCTGAAATTCTCTGTGAATGAATGTGAAATATTAAAATGGGAACTGAAAAGCAGTAAAATACTGCTAATTCTCGGCAACGCACGACATAGAACTAAGAAATAAAGTTAGGTTTTGTTCCACCCAATCAGTACACGTCACTTTACAAGTGAACTGTTTAATTAAAAACATATTAAAAACATTTAGGGACATGTTTTGTCTCTATTTGAGACTTCATCAGCCATAAAATCACATGGTAGATTACAAAACTCAAATCAGAAACTGAACAAAATGTAAATGTGGAAGAACTCAATATCTTTTAAAGACTATTTCAGAAATGCAAAAATATAAATATATATATATTATTTACACAAATTGGCCTCACTTCTTTCAAAAAAGTTTTGTCTTCAATGTTAGAAATGAAATTAATTTGAAATTGACAAGCCTGCCATAACGTCTCGTACGGAATCAATGTCCATTGTTGCTGTCCGTATGCCCGTCTCAGTATTTTCCAAATTCCTATGTTCCTCATCACCAGATGTTTCATTCCAGACTTGTGTCTATGCCATACACCAGTCAATGTCATATGTTATGTCAACCTCTTAGACTGACTCTGATGGTTCGGTCAGCTGCCGCTTCGAGCGATCCGGGGAGCCATATGGTGGCGAATGAACGTACCATTTCTACTTCTATTATATTGTCTAAATTTTAAAGAGTCATTGTTTAAGAAGCCTTTCTCGTGAACAGTCGAGATTTTCTTCTGATGACGCAGAACACAGTTGTCTGTAAAACGTTAAGAATTTCACCTTATTTTCTTGACACGGCATAAGCCCAAGAGCCTATACTGCATCATGTCTCTAAGTACGGGCCATGAAAGCATCAATGGCAAAATCTAACTTTGTTTCTTAGTTTTAACTATCAATACGGATCTATACAATGAAGTTCGTAAATTGTACTAACACACGACATAATCGGTCAATTGAAATTCTGAACCTTCAACCAGAAAACTGAAATATACTTTATAAGAAGTCAGTTCTCAAGCTGAGAGAGAACAAACAATCAGCGGACAAGCCTGCTAGGGACCGTCCTTTCTTGTACCACTTTAACAATCAGCGGACAAGCCTATTGTTAACATTTTAAATCTCTCTTTCTCTAAATCTTTCTTCACCTCTTGTTGCTGTTGACTTGAATATCTGTTATCAGCCATTGTATAGATATGTCCGCGATCTCATTTTCTTATTCTTTCTGCTATATTGGCCAATGGCCGTAGCCGTGTTGAAACACCGGATCCCATGAGATCTCCGAAGTTAAGCAATTTGGGCGTGGTCAGGAGTTGGATGGGTTGCCACGCGCTGTTTGTGGGGGGTAAGGGAATTGAGGAGCGGAAAGGAACTGGCCACCCTACCGCACATAAACTCCGGCTCAGGAGCACCTCTGCGGAGGTTCAGACCTGCCTTCGCGCAGAATAACCCTTACCTTACCTGCTATATTTTCTATGTTCTGGTACATTTCCTTACATCTTCTTAATTTCCATTGTTCTGTTGTTTTCATTGGTCCTACGTTTTTTCTCACCGGGCGAGTTGGCCGTGCGGCTAGGAGCACGCAGCTGCAAGATGGCATCCGGGAGATAGTGGGTTCGAACCCCACCGTTGGCAGCCCTGAAGATGGATTTCCGTAGTTTGCCATTTTGACACCAGGCAAATGCTGGGGCTGTACCTTAATGAAGACCACGGTCCCTTCCTTCCCACTCCTGTCCCACCGTTGCCATAAGACCAACGTGTGTCAGTGCGACAAAGCTAATTGTAAAAAAAAAAAAAAAAAAACCCTCACGATTCTTTTTCTAGCACTTCAAGTTTATCTAAACTATACTGTAGTTTAAAACTAGACATTCTGCTTTCACCACTGTATACTAGTGCCTTATTTCAAGATTTGTAGATAAGTATTTCTTGTAAAGATACTTAGCAACTCTTTCCATCTTGTGTAATCTTCATCTACAGCAGATTTTTCTAAAGTTAACACCATGGCACTACAGCCCTGAAGGGCCTTGGCTTACCAAGCAACTGCCGCTCAGCCCGAAGGCATGGAAATCACGAGGTGTCGTGTGGTCAACACGGCGAATTCTCACGGCCGTTATTCCTGGCTTTCTAGACCGGGGCCACTATCTCACCGTAAGATAGCTCCTCAATTCTAATCGTGTAGACTGAGTGCACCTGGAACCAGCCCTGAGATCCTGGTAAAATTCCCTGACCTGGCCAGGAATCAAACCCAGGGCTTCCAGGTAAGAGGCAGGAACACTACCCCTACACCATGGAGCCAGAATTTTCTAAACCATTTTCTTGAATTATTTCTTCCAGGTATGTGAATTTGTATACTTTCTCCATTCAACCTCATGTCAAATCTTACCAACGTAGAGAATAACTGCTTATCATCATCTCCACAAACTTACTCCGATGATTCAGAATAAATTTAAGCCAACTTGAAACTTCGTGTAAACACAATTTCGCTGAACCATTTTATAAACAATCTACGAACTGTTTGACCATCAAATATTACGGGCAAATATACGTTGGCGTAAACAACAATTGCCCAGCATTTTGGAACGTTTTTTCTTTATCTTTTATATTCATTAATGTAATCTTTTTCATATTCTTGTACCTCATATTAACGTGTTATTCTACTTATGCATCAAACTCTGACTACGGCTTATAAGCCATCAACTGTCACTCGTAATTATAAGATACCTCCATTTTTAAGTGTATCACCTAAGAACCTACTAATTTAATATCATTTAAAAGTATTGTATATTTTTAATGAAATGATTTTATATGCTTTCCACTATGTATTTAAAATTTAATATTGACTAAGGCTTCAAGCCATCTACTGTAATGCTGTACAATCCTATGACGTCCTTTTCATCAAGTGAACAACACATGTTTTCATCACTACAATAGAGTTTTAGTTATTTCATGAACATTGCAAATAAAATTGGCCTCAAAATATCATTTGAAAAAACAGAAATTATGCCCCAAAAACCAACACAGCTAAAAGAAGTCACCATAAATGGTAATAAAATCAAAATAGTAATTCAGTTTAAATATCTTGGAGAAGTAATAACACATAACTTAAATGAAAAAATCTCAATCCAAGTAAGAACAAATAGATTAGCTAAAGCACAAAAATTAACATGGGATATCTACAAAAAGAAATGTCTATCAATAAATACAAAAATAAAACACTACAACACAGTTATAAAACCGGAAGCTACATATGCAGCAGAAACACTCTTTTACCTGAATAAACAATCAAAGACTGACAGACTTCAGAAAATTGAAAGGAGGATTGGAAGAACCTGTATCAACAAAAAATATCAGAAAGATGGACAGTGGCGGTTAATACCTAACAAAGTCGTGTACAAAGAGCTAGAACCCATTACAGATACTATGCGTAAGAGGAGACTGGGATTCTTTGGACATATCATGAGGATGCAGGACTCGAGACTTCTGAAACAACTAGTACAACACAATCTCGTCTCAAAAAATACCACAACAGGATGTAAATGGATCAGAGAAGTAAGAGAGGATCTGAAGGAAATAGGCCTTACAACAGAAGACACCAAAAATAAGATAAAATTGAATACAAAACTCAAGAATACAAACCTCCGCTTTACCCTTACACAAAACAAACCAACAACACGCACATTTTCAACTGAGGAAAGGGCACGAAGATCGGAGCGTCTGAAGAAGTACTGGGAGGACCGCAAAGCCCGAACAATCCCTTCAAAGAGACCTGAACGACGGACTGACTAAAGTGATCCTATGTGGTCATAAAAGAAGAAGAAGAAGAAGAAGCTGTAGAATACTTGGAAACATTGTCTGACAGAAATAATAAGGTTTTGATTAGTGACTGTAGATGCCTCAAAATATGAGGTGAAACATGTCTCACTTTTGAAAAATGTTTTAAGTTAAATGTCAATATCTTATATTGTATTGAATAGGTGGAAATAAAATTTTAAATATTTTCCTATATACTTAGTGTATTCAGCTGCCGGCACCTACCGATAATTGTGATTAATTATGAACACATCGGTTATAATAGGTACCAAGTGACAGTGAATTAGATATTTCTAGTGATTAACGGCTAACACTAAACGGGGAGTAGCCATAAAGAGATATTGTTGCATACAAATGGCATTCATCCCATAATGTGTATAATATGTTTGCCTTAAAACATTGATTGAAATTTGTGC